>NW_027478161.1:22420761-23631142 GCF_051020975.1 Osmia lignaria lignaria | reverse complement strand
TATGTTCTATGATATTTTTTGATCAGATGCGTAGTTCGCGAGATATATCAAGATATTTAAAAGTTCCGAAGCCGCACCAACATAATAGAGATACAGAAACACCGTGGCCCCTTTCTTTGAGATAACTCTGCACTATTGCGAGCTGCAAATGCCACTTCGAGCTTAGCTGTGCAGAAGAGGGACAACAAGAACAAGAAATATCTCGGAATATGTCCGTCAGGCCCCTTCCCTTGAGCTAAATCTGCAAATATCTCGGAAACGATGCGAGCTATGGCAAAATGTTAAGCGGCCTTTTTTGTAGAGAATTAAGTTTCCTACTTCTTATGTTCTATGATATTTTTTGATCAGATGCGTAATTCTCGAGATATATCAAGATATTTAAAAGTTCCGAAGCCGCACCAACATAATAGAGATACAGAAACACCGTGGTCCCTTTCTGTGAGATAACTCTGCACTATTGCGAGCTGCAAATGCCAGTTCGAGCTTAGCTGTGCGGAAGAAGCACAACAAGAACAAGAAATATCTCGGAATATGTCCGTCAGGCCCCTTCCCTTGAGCTAAATCTGCAAATATCTCGGAAACAATGCGAGCTATGGCAAAATGTTAAGAGACCTTTTTTGTAGAGAATTAAGTTTCCTACTTTTTATGT
The DNA here is from genome assembly GCF_051020975.1 of Osmia lignaria lignaria. Lineage (NCBI taxonomy): Eukaryota > Metazoa > Arthropoda > Insecta > Hymenoptera > Megachilidae > Osmia > Osmia lignaria. The sequence continues at coordinate 23,630,493 of NW_027478161.1, read as the reverse complement.
TGTATGATACTTTTTGATCAGATGCGTAGTTTTCGAGATATATCAAGATATTTAAAAGTTCCGAAGCCGCACCAACATAATAGAGATACGGAAACACCGTGGCCCCTTTCTGTGAGATAACTCTGCACTATTGCGAGCTGCAAATGCCAGTTCGAGCTTAGCTGTGCAGAAGAAGCACAACAAGAACAAGAAATATCTCGGATTAAGTCCGTCAGGCACCTTGCCTTGAGCTAAATCTGCAAATATCTCGGAAACAATGCGAGCTATGGCAAAATATTAAGAGATCTTTTTTGTAGGAAATTAAGTTTCCTACTATTTATGTTCTATGATATTTTTTGATCAGATGCGTAGTTCTCGAGATATATCAAGATATTTAAAAGTTCCGAAGCCGCACCAACATAATAGAGATACGGAAACACCGTGGCCCCTTTCTGTGAGATAACTCTGCACAATTGCGAGCTGGAAATGCCACTTCCAGTTTAGCTGTGCAGAAGAAGAACAACAAGAAGAAGAAATATCTCGAAATATGTCCATCAGGACCCTTCCCTTGAGATAAATCTGCAAATATCTCGGAAACGAAGCGAGCTATGGCAAAATGTTAAGAGACCTTTTTTGTAGAGAATTAAGTTTCCTACTTTTTATGTTCTATGATATTTTTTGATCAGATGCGTAGTTCGCGAGATATATCAAGATATTTAAAAGTTCCGAAGCCGCACCAACATAATAGAGATACAGAAACACCGTGGTCCCTTTCTGTGAGATAACTCTGCACTATTGCGAGCTGCAAATGCCAGTTCGAGCTTAGCTGTGCGGAAGAAGCACAACAAGAACAAGAAATATCTCGGAATATGTCCGTCAGGCCCCTTCCCTTGAGCTAAATCTGCAAATATCTCGGAAACGATGCGAGCTATGGCAAAATGTTAAGAGACCTTTTTTGTAGAGAATTAAGTTTCCTACTTCTTATGTTCTATGATATTTTTTGATCAGATGCGTAATTCTCGAGATATATCAAGATATTTAAAAGTTCCGAGGCCGCACCAACATAATAGAGATACAGAATCACCGTGGCCCCTTTCTTTGAGATAACTCTGCACTATTGCGACCTGCTAATGCCACTTCCAGCTTAGCTGTGCAGAAGAAGAACAACAAGAAGAAGAAATATCCCGAAATATGTCCGTCAGGACCCTTCCCTTGAGCTAAATCTGCAAATATGTCGGAAACGATGCCAGCTATGGGAAAATGTTAAGAGACCTTTTTTGTAGAGAATTAAGTTTCCTACTTTTTATGTTCTATGATATATTTTGATCAGATGCGTAGTTCTCGAGATATATCAAGATATTTAAAAGTTCCGAAGCCGCACCAACATAATAGAGATACGGAAACGACGTGGCCCCTTTCTGTGAGATAACTCTGCACTATTGCGAGCTGCAAATGCCAGTTCGAGCTTAGCTGTGCAGAAGAAGCACAACAAGTACAAGAAATATCTCGGATTAAGTCCGTCAGGCCCCTTGCATTGAGCTAAATCTGCAAATATCTCGGAAACAATGCGAGCTATGGCAAAATATTAAGAGATCTTTTTTGTAGGAAATTAAGTTTCCTACTATTTATGTTCTATGATATTTTTTGATCAGATGCGTAGTTCTCGAGATATATCAAGATATTTAAAAGTTCCGAAGCCGCACCAACATAATAGAGATACGGAAATACCGTGGCCCCTTTCTGTGAGATAACTCTGCACTATTGCGAGCTGGAAATGCCACTTCCAGTTTAGCTGTGCAGAAGAAGAACAACAAGAAGAAGAAATATCTCGAAATATGTCCGTCAGGACCCTTCCCTTGAGATAAATCTGCAAATATCTCGGAAACGAAGCGAGCTATGGCAAAATGTTAAGAGACCTTTTTTGTAGAAAATTAAGTTTCCTACTTTTTATGTTCTATGATATTTTTTGATCAGATGCGTAGTTCGCGAGATATATCAAGATATTTAAAAGTTCCGAAGCCGCACCAACATAATAGAGATACAGAAACACCGTGGCCCCTTTCTTTGAGATAACTCTGCACTATTGCGAGCTGCAAATGCCATTTCGAGCTTAGCTGTGCAGAAGAAGAACAACAAGAAGAAGAAATATCTCGAAATATGTCCGTCGGACCCCTTCCCTTGAGATACATCTGCAAATATCTAGGAAACGAAGCGAGCTATGGCAAAATGTTAAGAGACCTTTTCTGTAGAGAATTATGTTTCCTACAATTTACGTTCTATGATATTTTTTGATCAGAAGCGTAGTTTTCGAGATATATCGAGATATTTAAAAGTTCCGAAGCCGCACCAACATAATAGAGATACAGAATCACCGTGGCCCCTTTCTTTGAGATAACTCTGCACTATTGCGACCTGCAAATGCCACTTCCAGCTTAGCTGTGCAGAAGAAGAACAACAAGAAGAAGAAATATCCCGAAATATGTCCGTCAGGACCCTTCCCTTGAGCTAAATCTGCAAATATGTCGGAAACGATGCCAGCTATGGGAAAATGTTAAGAGACCTTTTTTGTAGAGAATTAAGTTTCCTACTTTTTATGTTCTACGATATTTTTTGATCAGATGCGTAGTTCTCGAGATATATCAAGATATTTAAAAGTTCCGAAGCCGCACCGACATAATAGAGGTACAGAAACACCGTGGCCTCTTTCTTTGAGATCACTCTGCACTATTGCGAGCTGCAAATGCCACTTCCAGCTTAGCTGTGCAGAAGAGGAACAACAAGAAGAAGAAATATCTCGAAATATGTCCGTCAGGCCCCTTCCCTTGAGATAAATCTGCAAATATCTCGGAAACGAAGCGAGCTATGGCAAAATGTTAAGAGACCTTTTTTGTAGAGAATTAAGTTTCCTACTTTTTATGTTCTATGATATTTGTTGATCAGATGCGTAGTTCTCGAGATATATCAAGATATTTAAAAGTTCCGAAGCCGCACCGACATAATAGAGGTACAGAAACACCGTGGCCTCTTTCTTTGAGATCACTCTGCACTATTGCGAGCTGCAAATGCCACTTCCAGCTTAGCTGTGCAGAAGAGGAACAACAAGAAGAAGAAATATCTCGAAATATGTCCGTCAGGCCCCTTCCCTTGAGATAAATCTGCAAATATCTCGGAAACGAAGCGAGCTATGGCAAAATGTTAAGAGACCTTTTTTGTAGAGAATTAAGTTTCCTACTTTTTATGTTGTATGATATTTGTTGATCAGATGCGTAGTTCTCGAGATATATCAAGATATTTAAAAGTTCCGAAGCCGCACCAACATAATAGAGGTACAGAAACACCGTGGCCCCTTTCTTTGAGATAACTCTGCACTATTGCGAGCTGCAAATGCCACTTCCAGCTTAGCTGTGCAGAAGAAGAACAACAAGAAGAAGAAATATTTCGAAATGTGTCCGTCAGGCCCCTTCCCTTGAGATAAATCTGCAAATATCTCGGAAACGAAGCGAGCTACGGCAAAATGTTAAGAGACCTTCTTCGTAGAAAATTAGGTTTCCTACTTTCTATGTTCTATGATATTTTTTGATCAGATGCGTAGTTCTCGAGATATATCAAGATATTTAAAAGTTCCGAAGCCGCACCAACATAATAGAGATACAGAAACACCGTGGCCCCTTTCTTCGAGATAGCTCTGCACTATTGCGAGCTGCAAATGCCACTTCCAGCTTAGCTGTGCAGAGGAAGAACAACAAGAAGAAGAGGTATCTCGAAATATGTCCGTCAGGCCCCTTCCCTTGAGATAAATCTGCAAATATCTCGGAAACGAAGCGAGCTATGGCAAAATGTTAAGAGACCTTTTTTGTAGAGAATTAAGTTTCCTACTTTTTATGTTCTATGATATTTTTTGATCAGATGCGTAGTTCTCGAGATATATCAAGATATTTAAAAGTTCCGAAGCCGCACCAACATAATAGAGGTACAGAAACACCGTGGCCCCTTTCTTTGAGATAACTCTGCACTATTGCGAGCTGCAAATGCCACTTCGAGCTTAGCTGTGCAGAAGAAGAACAACAAGAAGAAGAAATATCTCGAAATATGTCCGTCGGACCCCTTCCCTTGAGATACATCTGCAAATATCTAGGAAACGAAGCGAGCTATGGCAAAATGTTAAGAGACCTTTTCTGTAGAGAATTATGTTTCCTACAATTTACGTTCTATGATATTTTTTGATCAGAAGCGTAGTTCTCGAGATATATCATGATATTTAAAAGTTCCGAAGCCGCACCAACATAATAGAGATACAGAAACACCGTGGCCCCTTTCTTCGAGATAACTCTGCACTATTGCGAGCTGCAAATGCCACTTCCAGCTTAGCTGTGCAGAAGAAGAACAACAAGAAGAAGAAGTATCTCGAAATATGTCCGTCAGGCCCCTTCCCTTGAGATAAATCTGCAAATATCTCGGAAACGAAGCGAGCTATGGCAAAATGTTAAGAGACCTTTTTTGTAGAGAATTAAGTTTCCTACTTTTTATGTTCTATGATATTTTTTGATCAGATGCGTAGTTCTCGAGATATATCAAGATATTTAAAAGTTCCGAAGCCGCACCAACATAATAGAGGTACAGAAACACCGTGGCCCCTTTCTTTGAGATAACTCTGCACTATTGCGAGCTGCAAATGCCACTTCGAGCTTAGCTGTGCAGAAGAAGAACAACAAGAAGAAGAAATATCTCGAAATATGTCCGTCGGACCCCTTCCCTTGAGATACATCTGCAAATATCTAGGAAACGAAGCTAGCTATGGCAAAATGTTAAGAGACCTTTTCTGTAGAGAATTATGTTTCCTACAATTTACGTTCTATGATATTTTTTGATCAGAAGCGTAGTTTTCGAGATATATCGAGATATTTAAAAGTTCCGAAGCCGCACCAACATAATAGAGATACAGAATCACCGTGGCCCCTTTCTTTGAGATAACTCTGCACTATTGCGACCTGCAAATGCCACTTCCAGCTTAGCTGTGCAGAAGAAGAACAACAAGAAGAAGAAGTATCTCGAAATATGTCCGTCAGGCCCCTTCCCTTGAGATAAATCTGCAAATATCTCGGAAACGAAGCGAGCTATGGCAAAATGTTAAGAGACCTTTTTTGTAGAGAATTAAGTTTCCTACTTTTTATGTTGTATGATACTTTTTGATCAGATGCGTAGTTTTCGAGATATATCAAGATATTTAAAAGTTCCGAAGCCGCACCAACATAATAGAGATACGGAAACGACGTGGCCCCTTTCTGTGAGATAACTCTGCACTATTGCGAGCTGCAAATGCCAGTTCGAGCTTAGCTGTGCAGAAGAAGCACAACAAGAACAAGAAATATCTCGGATTAAGTCCGTCAGGCCCCTTGCATTGAGCTAAATCTGCAAATATCTCGGAAACAATGCGAGCTATGGCAAAATATTAAGAGATCTTTTTTGTAGGAAATTAAGTTTCCTACTATTTATGTTCTATGATATTTTTTGATCAGATGCGTAGTTCTCGAGATATATCAAGATATTTAAAAGTTCCGAAGCCGCACCAACATAATAGAGATACGGAAATACCGTGGCCCCTTTCTGTGAGATAACTCTGCACTATTGCGAGCTGGAAATGCCACTTCCAGTTTAGCTGTGCAGAAGAAGAACAACAAGAAGAAGAAATATCTCGAAATATGTCCGTCAGGACCCTTCCCTTGAGATAAATCTGCAAATATCTCGGAAACGAAGCGAGCTATGGCAAAATGTTAAGAGACCTTTTTTGTAGAAAATTAAGTTTCCTACTTTTTATGTTCTATGATATTTTTTGATCAGATGCGTAGTTCGCGAGATATATCAAGATATTTAAAAGTTCCGAAGCCGCACCAACATAATAGAGATACAGAAACACCGTGGCCCCTTTCTTTGAGATAACTCTGCACTATTGCGAGCGGCAAATGCCATTTCGAGCTTAGCTGTGCAGAAGAAGAACAACAAGAAGAAGAAATATCTCGAAATATGTCCGTCGGACCCCTTCCCTTGAGATACATCTGCAAATATCTAGGAAACGAAGCGAGCTATGGCAAAATGTTAAGAGACCTTTTCTGTAGAGAATTATGTTTCCTACAATTTACGTTCTATGATATTTTTTGATCAGAAGCGTAGTTTTCGAGATATATCGAGATATTTAAAAGTTCCGAAGCCGCACCAACATAATAGAGATACAGAATCACCGTGGCCCCTTTCTTTGAGATAACTCTGCACTATTGCGACCTGCAAATGCCACTTCCAGCTTAGCTGTGCAGAAGAAGAACAACAAGAAGAAGAAATATCCCGAAATATGTCCGTCAGGACCCTTCCCTTGAGCTAAATCTGCAAATATGTCGGAAACGATGCCAGCTATGGGAAAATGTTAAGAGACCTTTTTTGTAGAGAATTAAGTTTCCTACGTTTTATGTTCTACGATATTTTTTGATCAGATGCGTAGTTCTCGAGATATATCAAGATATTTAAAAGTTCCGAAGCCGCACCGACATAATAGAGGTACAGAAACACCGTGGCCTCTTTCTTTGAGATCACTCTGCACTATTGCGAGCTGCAAATGCCACTTCCAGCTTAGCTGTGCAGAAGAGGAACAACAAGAAGAAGAAATATCTCGAAATATGTCCGTCAGGCCCCTTCCCTTGAGATAAATCTGCAAATATCTCGGAAACGAAGCGAGCTATGGCAAAATGTTAAGAGACCTTTTTTGTAGAGAATTAAGTTTCCTACTTTTTATGTTCTATGATATTTGTTGATCAGATGCGTAGTTCTCGAGATATATCAAGATATTTAAAAGTTCCGAAGCCGCACCAACATAATAGAGGTACAGAAACACCGTGGCCCCTTTCTTTGAGATAACTCTGCACTATTGCGAGCTGCAAATGCCACTTCCAGCTTAGCTGTGCAGAAGAAGAACAACAAGAAGAAGAAATATTTCGAAATGTGTCCGTCAGGCCCCTTCCCTTGAGATAAATCTGCAAATATCTCGGAAACGAAGCGAGCTACGGCAAAATGTTAAGAGACCTTTTTTGTAGAAAATTAGGTTTCCTACTTTCTATGTTCTATGATATTTTTTGATCAGATGCGTAGTTCTCGAGATATATCAAGATATTTAAAAGTTCCGAAGCCGCACCAACATAATAGAGATACAGAAACACCGTGGCCCCTTTCTTCGAGATAGCTCTGCACTATTGCGAGCTGCAAATGCCACTTCCAGCTTAGCTGTGCAGAGGAAGAACAACAAGAAGAAGAAGTATCTCGAAATATGTCCGTCAGGCCCCTTCCCTTGAGATAAATCTGCAAATATCTCGGAAACGAAGCGAGCTATAGCAAAATGTTAAGAGACCTTTTTTGTAGAGAATTAAGTTTCCTACTTTTTATGTTCTATGATATTTTTTGATCAGATGCGTAGTTCTCGAGATATATCAAGATATTTAAAAGTTCCGAAGCCGCACCAACATAATAGAGGTACAGAAACATCGTGGCCCCTTTCTTTGAGATAACTCTGCACTATTGCGAGCTGCAAATGCCACTTCGAGCTTAGCTGTGCAGAAGAAGAACAACAAGAAGAAGAAATATCTCGAAATATGTCCGTCGGACCCCTTCCCTTGAGATACATCTGCAAATATCTAGGAAACGAAGCGAGCTATGGCAAAATGTTAAGAGACCTTTTCTGTAGAGAATTATGTTTCCTACAATTTACGTTCTATGATATTTTTTGATCAGAAGCGTAGTTTTCGAGATATATCGAGATATTTAAAAGTTCCGAAGCCGCACCAACATAATAGAGATACAGAATCACCGTGGCCCCTTTCTTTGAGATAACTCTGCACTATTGCGACCTGCAAATGCCACTTCCAGCTTAGCTGTGCAGAAGAAGAACAACAAGAAGAAGAAATATCCCGAAATATGTCCGTCAGGACCCTTCCCTTGAGCTAAATCTGCAAATATGTCGGAAACGATGCCAGCTATGGGAAAATGTTAAGAGACCTTTTTTGTAGAGAATTAAGTTTCCTACTTTTTATGTTCTACGATATTTTTTGATCAGATGCGTAGTTCTCGAGATATATCAAGATATTTAAAAGTTCCGAAGCCGCACCGACATAATAGAGGTACAGAAACACCGTGGCCTCTTTCTTTGAGATCACTCTGCACTATTGCGAGCTGCAAATGCCACTTCCAGCTTAGCTGTGCAGAAGAGGAACAACAAGAAGAAGAAATATCTCGAAATATGTCCGTCAGGCCCCTTCCCTTGAGATAAATCTGCAAATATCTCGGAAACGAAGCGAGCTATGGCAAAATGTTAAGAGACCTTTTTGGTAGAGAATTAAGTTTCCTACTTTTTATGTTCTATGATATTTGTTGATCAGATGCGTAGTTCTCGAGATATATCAAGATATTTAAAAGTTCCGAAGCCGCACCAACATAATAGAGGTACAGAAACACCGTGGCCCCTTTCTTTGAGATAACTCTGCACTATTGCGAGCTGCAAATGCCACTTCCAGCTTAGCTGTGCAGAAGAAGAACAACAAGAAGAAGAAATATTTCGAAATGTGTCCGTCAGGCCCCTTCCCTTGAGATAAATCTGCAAATATCTCGGAAACGAAGCGAGCTATGGCAAAATGTTAAGAGACCTTTTTGGTAGAGAATTAAGTTTCCTACTTTTTATGTTCTATGATATTTGTTGATCAGATGCGTAGTTCTCGAGATATATCAAGATATTTAAAAGTTCCGAAGCCGCACCAACATAATAGAGGTACAGAAACACCGTGGCCCCTTTCTTTGAGATAACTCTGCACTATTGCGAGCTGCAAATGCCACTTCCAGCTTAGCTGTGCAGAAGAAGAACAACAAGAAGAAGAAATATTTCGAAATGTGTCCGTCAGGCCCCTTCCCTTGAGATAAATCTGCAAATATCTCGGAAACGAAGCGAGCTACGGCAAAATGTTAAGAGACATTTTTTGTAGAAAATTAGGTTTCCTACTTTCTATGTTCTATGATATTTTTTGATCAGATGCGTAGTTCTCGAGATATATCAAGATATTTAAAAGTTCCGAAGCCGCACCAACATAATAGAGATACAGAAACACCGTGGCCCCTTTCTTCGAGATAGCTCTGCACTATTGCGAGCTGCAAATGCCACTTCCAGCTTAGCTGTGCAGAGGAAGAACAACAAGAAGAAGAAGTATCTCGAAATATGTCCGTCAGGCCCCTTCCCTTGAGATAAATCTGCAAATATCTCGGAAACGAAGCGAGCTATGGCAAAATGTTAAGAGACCTTTTTCGTAGAGAATTAAGTTTCCTACTTTTTATGTTCTATGATATTTTTTGATCAGATGCGTAGTTCTCGAGATATATCAAGATATTTAAAAGTTCCGAAGCCGCACCAACATAATAGAGGTACAGAAACACCGTGGCCCCTTTCTTTGAGATAACTCTGCACTATTGCGAGCTGCAAATGCCACTTCCAGCTTAGCTGTGCAGAAGAAGAACAACAAGAAGAAGAAATATTTCGAAATGTGTCCGTCAGGCCCCTTCCCTTGAGATAAATCTGCAAATATCTCGGAAACGAAGCGAGCTACGGCAAAATGTTAAGAGACCTTTTTTGTAGAAAATTAGGTTTCCTACTTTTTATGTTCTATGATATTTTTTGATCAGATGCGTAGTTCTCGAGATATATCAAGATATTTAAAAGTTCCGAAGCTGCACCAACATAATAGAGATACAGAAACACCGTGGCCCCTTTCTTTGAGATAACTCTGCACTATTGCGAGCTGCAAATGCCACTTCCAGCTTAGCTGTGCAGAAGAGGGACAACAAGAAGAAGAAATATCTCGAAATATGTCCGTCAGGCCCCTTCCCTTGAGATATATCTGCAAATATCTCGGAAACGAAGCGAGCTATGGCAAAATGTTTAGAGATCTTTTTTGTAGAGAATTATGTTTCCTACAATTTATGTTCTATGATATTTTTTGATCAGAAGCGTGGTTGTCGAGATATATCGAGATATTTAAAAGTTCCGAAGCCGCACCAACATAATAGAGATACAGAAACACCGTGGCCCCTTTCTTTGAGATAACTCTGCACTAGTGCGAGCCGCAAATGCCACTTCCAGCTTAGCTGTGCACAAGAAGAACAACAAGAAGAAGAAATATCTCGAAATATGTCCGTCAGCCCCCTTCCCTCGAGATAAATCTGCAAATATCTCGGAAACGAAGCGAGCTATGGCAAAATGTTAAGAGACCTTTTTTGTAGAGAAATAAGTTTCCTACTTTTTATGTTCTATGATATTTTTTGATCAGATGCGTAGTTCTCGAGATATATCAAGATATTTAAAAGTTCCGAAGCTGCACCAACATAATAGAGATACAGAAACACCGTGGCCCCTTTCTTTGAGATAACTCTGCACTAGTGCGAGCCGCAAATGCCACTTCCAGCTTAGCTGTGCAGAGGAAGAACAACAAGAAGAAGAAATATCTGGAAATATGTCCGTTAGGCCCCTTCCCTTGAGATATATCTGCAAATATCTCGGAAACGAAGCGAGCTATGGCAAAATGTTTAGAGACCTTTTTTGTAGAGAATTATGTTTCCTACAATTTATGTCCTATGATATTTTTTGATCAGAAGCGTAGTTGTCGAGATATATCGAGATATTTAAAAGTTCCGAAGCCGCACCAACATAATAGAGATACAGAAACACCGTGGCCCCTTTCTTTGAGATAACTCTGCACTAGTGCGAGCCGCAAATGCCACTTCCAGCTTAGCTGTGCACAAGAAGAACAACAAGAAGAAGAAATATCTCGAAATATGTCCGTCAGCCCCCTTCCCTCGAGATAAATCTGCAAATATCTCGGAAACGAAGCGAGCTATGGCAAAATGTTGAGAGACCTTTTTTGTAGAGAATTAAGTTTCCTACAATTTATGCTCTATGATATTTTTTGATCAGAACCGTAGTTTTCGAGATATATCGAGATATTTAAAAGTTCCGAAGCCGCACCAACATAATAGAGATACAGAAACACCGTGGCCCCTTTCTTTGAGATAACTCTGCACTAGTGCGAGCCGCAAATGCCACTTCCAGCTTAGCTGTGCACAAGAAGAACAACAAGAAGAAGAAATATCTCGAAATATGTCCGTCAGGCCCCTTCCCTCGAACTAAATCTGCAAATATCTCGGAAACGAAGCGAGCTATGGCAAAATGTTAAGAGACCTTTTTTGTAGAGAATTATGTTTCCTACAATTTATGTTCCATGATATTTTTTGATCAGATGCGTAGTTCTCGAGATATATCAAGATATTTAAAAGTTCCGAAGCTGCACCAACATAATAGAGATACAGAAACACCGTGGCCCCTTTCTTTGAGATAACTCTGCACTAGTGCGAGCTGCAAATGCCACTTCCAGCTTAGCTGTGCAGAGGAAGAACAACAAGAAGAAGAAATATCTCGAAATATGTCCGTCAGGCCAGTTCCTTTGAGCTGAATCTGCAAATATCTCGGAAACGAAGCGAGCTATGGCAAAATGTTGAGAGACCTTTTTTGTAGAGAATTAAGTTTCCTACTATTTATGTTCTATGATATTTTTTGATCAGATGCGTAGTTTTCGAGATATATCGAGATATGTAAAAGTTCCGAATCCGCACCAACATAATAGAGACACAGAAACACCGTGGCCCCTTTCTTTGAGATAACTCTGCACTAGTGCGAGCCGCAAATGCCACTTCCAGCTTAGCTGTGCACAAGAAGAACAACAAGAAGAAGAAATATCTCGAAATATGTCCGTCAGGCCCCTTCCCTCGAATTAAATCTGCAAATATCTCGGAAACGAAGCGAGCTATGGCAAAATGTTAAGAGACCTTTTTTGTAGAGAATTAAGTTTCCTACTTTTAATGTTGTATGATATTTTTTGATCAGATGCGTAGTTCTCGAGATATATCAAGATATTTAAAAGTTCCGAAGCCGCACCAACATAATAGAGATACAGAAACACCGTGGCCCCTTTCTTTGAGATAACTCTGCACTATTGCGAGCTGCAAATGCCACTTCCAGCTTAGCTGTGCAGAGGAAGAACAACAAGAAGAAGAAATATCTCGAAATATGCCCGTCAGGCCAGTTCCTTTGAGCTGAATCTGCAAATATCTCGGAAACGAAGCGAGCTATGGCAAAATGTTGAGAGACCTTTTTTATAGAGAATTAAGTTTCCTACTATTTATGTTCTATGATATTTTTTGATCAGATGCGTAGTTTTCGAGATAAATCGAGATATGTAAAAGTTCCGAATCCGCACCAACATAATAGAGACACAGAAACACCGTGGCCCCTTTCTTTGAGATAACTCTGCACTAGTGCGAGCCGCAAATGCCACTTCCAGCTTAGCTGTGCAGAGGAAGAACAACAAGAAGAAGAAATATCTCGAAATATGTCCGTCAGGCCAGTTCCTTTGAGCTGAATCTGCAAATATCTCGGAAACGAAGCGAGCTATGGCAAAATGTTGAGAGACCTTTTTTGTAGAGAATTAAGTTTCCTGCTATTTATGTTCTATGATATTTTTTGATCAGATGCGTAGTTTTCGAGATATATCGAGATATGTAAAAGTTCCGAATCCGCACCAACATAATAGAGACACAGAAACACCGTGGCCCCTTTCTTTGAGATAACTCTGCACTAGTGCGAGCCGCAAATGCCACTTCCAGCTTAGCTGTGCAGAAGAAGAACAACAAGAAGAAGAAATATCTCGAAATATGTCCGTCAGGCCCCTTCCCTTGAGATATATCTGCAAATATCCCGGAAACGAAGCGAGCTATGGCAAAATGTTAAGAGACCTTTTTTGTAGAGAATTATGTTTCCTACAATTTACGTTCTATGATATTTTTTGATCCGATGCGTAGTTTTCGAGATATATCGAGATATGTAAAAGTTCCGAATCCGCACCAACATAATAGAGACACAGAAACACCGTGGCCCCTTTCTTTGAGATAACTCTGCACTAGTGCGAGCCGCAAATGCCACTTCCAGCTTAGCTGTGCACAAGAAGAACAACAAGAAGAAGAAATATCTCGAAATATGTCCGTCAGGCCCCTTCCCTCGAATTAAATCTGCAAATATCTCGGAAACGAAGCGAGCTATGGCAAAATGTTAAGAGACCTTTTTTGTAGAGAATTAAGTTTCCTACTTTTTATGTTCTATGATATTTTTTGATCAGATGCGTAGTTCTCGAGATATATCAAGATATTTCAAAGTTCCGAAGCCGCACCAACATAATAGAGATACAGAAACACCGTGGCCCCTTTCTTTGAGATAACTCTGCACTAGTGCGAGCCGCAAATGCCACTTCCAGCTTAGCTGTGCAGAAGAAGAACAACAAGAAGAAGAAATATCTCGAAATATGTCCGTCAGGCCCCTTCCCTTGAGATAAATCTGCAAATATCTCGGAAACGAAGCGAGCTATGGCAAAATGTTAACAGACCTTTTTTGTAGAGAATTACGTTTCCTACAATTTATGTTCTATGATATTTTTTGATCAGAAGCGTAGTTTTCGAGATATATCGAGATATTTAAAAGTTCCGAAGCCGCACCAACATAATAGAGATACAGAAACACCGTGGCCCCTTTCTTTGAGATAACTCTGCACTAGTGCGAGCCGCAAATGCCACTTCCAGCTTCGCTGTGCAGAAGAAGAACAACAAGAAGAAGAAATATCTCGAAATATGTCCGTCAGGCCCCTTCCCTCGAATTAAATCTGCAAATATCTCGGAAACGAAGCGAGCAATGGCAAAATGTTAAGAGACCTTTTTTGTAGAGAATTATGTTTCCTACAATTTATGTTCTATGATATTTTTTGATCAGATGCGTAGATCTCGAGATATATCAAGATATTTAAAAGTTCCGAAGCCGCACCAACATAATAGAGATACAGAAACACCGCGGCCCCTTTCTTTGAGATAACTCTGCACTATTGCGAGCTGCAAATGCCACTTCCAGCTTAGCTGTGCAGAGGAAGAACAACAAGAAGAAGAAATATCTCGAAATATGTCCGTCAGGCCAGTTCCTTTGAGCTGAATCTGCAAATATCTCGGAAACGAAGCGAGCTATGGCAAAATGTTAAGAGGCGTTTTTTGTAGAGAATTATGTTTCCTACAATTTATCTTCTATGATATTTTTTGATCAGAAGCGTAGTTTTCGAGATATAACGAGATATTTAAAAGTTCCGAAGCCGCACCAACATAATAGAGATACAGAAACACCGTGGCCCCTTTCTTTGCGATAACTCTGCACTATTGCGAGCTGCAAATGCCACTTCCAGCTTAGCTGTGCAGAAGAAGAACAACAAGAAGAAGAAATATCTCGAAATATGTCCGTCAGGCCCCTTCCCTTGAGATAAATCTGCAAATCTCTCGGAAACGAAGCGAGCTATGGCAAAATGTGTAGAGACCTTTTTTGTAGAGAATTAAGTTTCCTACTTTTCATGTTCTATGATATTTTTTGATCAGATGCGTACTTCTCGAGATATATCCAGATATTTAAAAGTTCCGAAGCCGCACCAACATAATAGAGATTCAGAAACACCGTGGCCCCTTTCTTTGAGATAACTCTGCACTATTGCGAGCTGTAAATGCCACTTCCAGCTTAGCTGTGCAGAAGAAGAACAACAAGAAGAAGAAATATCTCGAAATATGTCCGTCAGGCCCCTTCCCTTGAGGTATATCTGCAAATATCTCGGAGACGAAGCGAGCTATGGCAAAATGTTAAGAGACCTTTTTTGTAGAGAATTATGTTTCCTACAATTCATGTTGTATGATATTTTTTGATCAGAAGCGTAGTTTTCGAGATATATCGAGATATTTAAAAGTTCCGAAGCCGCACCAACATAATAGAGATATAGAAACACCGTGGCCCCTTTCTTTGAGATAACTCTGCACTAGTGCGAGCCGCGAATGCCACTTCCAGCTTAGCTGTGCACAAGAAGAACAACAAGAAGAAGAAACATCTCGAAATATGTCCGTCAGGCCCCTTCCCTCGAATTAAATCTGCAAATATCTCGGAAACGAAGCGAGCTATGGCAAAATGTTAAGAGACCTTTTTTGTAGAGAATTAAGTTTCCTACTTTTTATGTTCTATGATATTTTTTGATCAGATGCGTAGTTCTCGAGATATATCGAGATATTTAAAAGTTCCGAAGCCGCACCAACATAATCGAGATACAGAAACACCGTGGCCCCTTTCTTTGAGATAACTCTGCACTAGTGCGAGCCGCAAATGCCACTTCCAGCTTAGCTGTGCACAAGAAGAACAACAAGAAGAAGAAATATCTCGAAATATGTCCGTCAGGCCCCTTCCCTCGAGATAAATCTGCAAATATCTCGGAAACGAAGCGAGCTATGGCAAAATGTTAAGAGACCTTTTTTGTAGAGAATTAAGTTTCCTACTTTTTATGTTCTATGATATTTTTTGATCAGATGCGTAGTTCTCGAGATATATCAAGATATTTAAAAGTTCCGAAGCCGCACCAACATAATAGAGATACAGAAACACCGTGGCCCCTTTCTTTGAGATAACTCTGCACTATTGCGAGCTGCAAATGCCACTTCCAGCTTAGCTGTGCAGAGGAAGAACAACAAGAAGAAGAAATATCTCGAAATATGTCCGTCAGGCCTCTTCCCTTGAGATATATCTGCAAATATCTCGGAAACGAAGCGAGCTATGGCAAAATGTTAAGAGACCTTTTTTGTAGAGGATTATGTTTCCTACAATTTATGTTCTATGATATTTTTTGATCAGAAGCGTAGTTTTCGAGATATATCGAGATATTTAAAAGTTCCGAAGCCGCACCAACATAATAGAGATACAGAAACATCGTGGCCCCTTTCTTTGAGATAACTCTGCACTATTGCGAGCTGTAAATGCCACTTCCAGCTTAGCTGTGCAGAAGAAGAACAACAAGAAGAAGAAATATCTCGAAATATGTCCGTCAGGCCCCTTCCCTTGAGGTATATCTGCAAATATCTCGGAGACGAAGCGAGCTATGGCAAAATGTTAAGAGACCTTTTTTGTAGAGAATTATGTTTCCTACAATTTATGTTGTATGATATTTTTTGATCAGAAGCGTAGTTTTCGAGATATATCGAGATATTTAAAAGTTCCGAAGCCGCACCAACATAATAGAGATACAGAAACACCGTGGCCCCTTTCTTTGAGATAACTCTGCACTAGTGCGAGCCGCGAATGCCACTTCCAGCTTAGCTGTGCACAAGAAGAACAACAAGAAGAAGAAATATCTCGAAATATGTCCGTCAGGCCCCTTCCCTCGAATTAAATCTGCAAATATCTCGGAAACGAAGCGAGCTATGGCAAAATGTTAAGAGACCTTTTTTGTAGAGAATTAAGTTTCCTACTTTTTATGTTCTATGATATTTTTGGATCAGATGCGTAGTTCTCGAGATATATCGAGATATTTAAAAGTTCCGAAGCCGCACCAACATAATCGAGATACAGAAACACCGTGGCCCCTTTCTTTGAGATAACTCTGCACTAGTGCGAGCCGCAAATGCCACTTCCAGCTTAGCTGTGCACAAGAAGAACAACAAGAAGAAGAAATATCTCGAAATATGTCCGTCAGGCCCCTTCCCTCGAGATAAATCTGCAAATATCTCGGAAACGAAGCGAGCTATGGCAAAATGTTAAGAGACCTTTTTTGTAGAGAATTAAGTTTCCTACTTTTTATGTTCTATGATATTTTTTGATCAGATGCGTAGTTCTCGAGATATATCAAGATATTTAAAAGTTCCGAAGCCGCACCAACATAATAGAGATACAGAAACACCGTGGCCCCTTTCTTTGAGATAACTCTGCACTATTGCGAGCTGCAAATGCCACTTCCAGCTTAGCTGTGCAGAGGAAGAACAACAAGAAGAAGAAATATCTCGAAATATGTCCGTCAGGCCTCTTCCCTTGAGATATATCTGCAAATATCTCGGAAACGAAGCGAGCTATGGCAAAATGTTAAGAGACCTTTTTTGTAGAGGATTATGTTTCCTACAATTTATGTTCTATGATATTTTTTGATCAGAAGCGTAGTTTTCGAGATATATCGAGATATTTAAAAGTTCCGAAGCCGCACCAACATAATAGAGATACAGAAACATCGTGGCCCCTTTCTTTGAGATAACTCTGCACTATTGCGAGCTATAAATGCCACTTCCAGCTTAGCTGTGCAGAAGAAGAACAACAAGAAGAAGAAATATCTCGAAATATGTCCGTCAGGCCCCTTCCCTTGAGGTATATCTGCAAATATCTCGGAGACGAAGCGAGCTATGGCAAAATGTTAAGAGACCTTTTTTGTAGAGAATTATGTTTCCTACAATTTATGTTGTATGATATTTTTTGATCAGAAGCGTAGTTTTCGAGATATATCGAGATATTTAAAAGTTCCGAAGCCGCACCAACATAATAGAGATACAGAAACACCGTGGCCCCTTTCTTTGAGATAACTCTGCACTAGTGCGAGCCGCGAATGCCACTTCCAGCTTGGCTGTGCACAAGAAGAACAACAAGAAGAAGAAATATCTCGAAATATGTCCGTCAGGCCCCTTCCCTCGAATTAAATCTGCAAATATCTCGGAAACGAAGCGAGCTATGGCAAAATGTTAAGAGACCTTTTTTGTAGAGAATTAAGTTTCCTACTTTTTATGTTCTATGATATTTTTTGATCAGATGCGTAGTTCTCGAGATATATCGAGATATTTAAAAGTTCCAAAGCCGCACCAACATAATCGAGATACAGAAACACCGTGGCCCCTTTCTTTGAGATAACTCTGCACTAGTGCGAGCCGCAAATGCCACTTCCAGCTTAGCTGTGCACAAGAAGAACAACAAGAAGAAGAAATATCTCGAAATATGTCCGTCAGGCCCCTTCCCTCGAGATAAATCTGCAAATATCTCGGAAACGAAGCGAGCTATGGCAAAATGTTAAGAGCCCTTTTTTGTAGAGAATTAAGCTTCCCACTTTTTATCTTCTATGATATTTTTTGATCAGATGCGTAGTTCTCGAGATATATCAAGATATTTAAAAGTTCCGAAGCCGCACCAACATAATAGAGATACAGAAACACCGTGGCCCCTTTCTTTGAGATAACTCTGCACTATTGCGAGCTGCAAATGCCACTTCCAGTTTAGCTGTGCAGAAGAAGAACAACAAGAAGAAGAAATATCTCGAAATATGTCCGTCAGGCCCCTTCCCTTGAGATGTATCTGCAAATATCTCGGAAACGAAGCGAGATATGGCAAAATGTTAAGAGACCTTTTTTGTAGAGAATTATGTTTCCTACAATTTATGTTCTATGATATTTTTTGATCAGATGCGTAGTTCTCGAGATATATCAAGATATTTAAAAGTTCCGAAGCCGCACCAACATAATAGAGATACAGAAACACCGTGGCCCCTTTCTTTGAGATAACTCTGCACTATTGCGAGCTGCAAATGCCACTTCCAGCTTAGCTGTGCAGAGGTAGAACAACAAGAAGAAGAAATATCTCGACATATGTCCGTCAGGCCAGTTCCTTTGAACTGAATCTGCAAATATCTCGGAAACGAAGCGAGCTATGGCAAAATATTAAGAGCCCTTTTTTGTAGAGAATTAAGTTTCCTACTTTTTATCTTCTATGATATTTTTTGATCAGATGCGTAGTTCTCGATATATATCAAGATATTTAAAAGTTCCGAAGCCGCACCAACATAATAGAGATACAGAAACACCGTGGCCCCTTTCTTTGAGATAACTCTGCACTATTGCGAGCTGCAAATGCCACTTCCAGCTTAGCTGTGCAGAAGAAGAACAACAAGAAGAAGAAATATCTCGAAATATGTCCGTCAGGCCCCTTCCCTTGAGATAAATCTGCAAATATCTCGGAAACGAAGAGAGCTATGGCAAAATGTTTAGAGACCTTTTTTGTAGAGAATTAAGTTTCCTACTTTTTATGTTCTATGATATTTTTTGATCAGATGCGTAGTTCTCGAGATATATCAAGATATTTAAAAGTTCCGAAGCCGCACCAACATAATAGAGATACAGAAACACCGTGGCCCCTTTCTTTGAGATAACTCTGCACTATTGCGAGCTGCAAATGCCACTTCCAGCTTAGCTGTGCAGAGGAAGAACAACAAGAAGAAGAAATATCTCGAAATATGTCCGTCAGGCCTCTTCCCTTGAGATATATCTGCAAATATCTCGGAAACGAAGCGAGCTATGGCAAAATGTTAAGAGACCTTTTTTGTAGAGGATTATGTTTCCTACAATTTATGTTCTATGATATTTTTTGATCAGAAGCGTAGTTTTCGAGATATATCGAGATATTTAAAAGTTCCGAAGCCGCACCAACATAATAGAGATACAGAAACATCGTGGCCCCTTTCTTTGAGATAACTCTGCACTATTGCGAGCTATAAATGCCACTTCCAGCTTAGCTGTGCAGAAGAAGAACAACAAGAAGAAGAAATATCTCGAAATATGTCCGTCAGGCCCCTTCCCTTGAGGTATATCTGCAAATATCTCGGAGACGAAGCGAGCTATGGCAAAATGTTAAGAGACCTTTTTTGTAGAGAATTATGTTTCCTACAATTTATGTTGTATGATATTTTTTGATCAGAAGCGTAGTTTTCGAGATATATCGAGATATTTAAAAGTTCCGAAGCCGCACCAACATAATAGAGATACAGAAACACCGTGGCCCCTTTCTTTGAGATAACTCTGCACTAGTGCGAGCCGCGAATGCCACTTCCAGCTTGGCTGTGCACAAGAAGAACAACAAGAAGAAGAAATATCTCGAAATATGTCCGTCAAGCCCCTTCCCTCGAATTAAATCTGCAAATATCTCGGAAACGAAGCGAGCTATGGCAAAATGTTAAGAGACCTTTTTTGTAGAGAATTAAGTTTCCTACTTTTTATGTTCTATGATATTTTTTGATCAGATGCGTAGTTCTCGAGATATATCGAGATATTTAAAAGTTCCAAAGCCGCACCAACATAATCGAGATACAGAAACACCGTGGCCCCTTTCTTTGAGATAACTCTGCACTAGTGCGAGCCGCAAATGCCACTTCCAGCTTAGCTGTGCACAAGAAGAACAACAAGAAGAAGAAATATCTCGAAATATGTCCGTCAGGCCCCTTCCCTCGAGATAAATCTGCAAATATCTCGGAAACGAAGCGAGCTATGGCAAAATGTTAAGAGCCCTTTTTTGTAGAGAATTAAGCTTCCCACTTTTTATCTTCTATGATATTTTTTGATCAGATGCGTAGTTCTCGAGATATATCAAGATATTTAAAAGTTCCGAAGCCGCACCAACATAATAGAGATACAGAAACACCGTGGCCCCTTTCTTTGAGATAACTCTGCACTATTGCGAGCTGCAAATGCCACTTCCAGTTTAGCTGTGCAGAAGAAGAACAACAAGAAGAAGAAATATCTCGAAATATGTCCGTCAGGCCCC
Organism: Osmia lignaria lignaria; assembly: GCF_051020975.1. Lineage (NCBI taxonomy): Eukaryota > Metazoa > Arthropoda > Insecta > Hymenoptera > Megachilidae > Osmia > Osmia lignaria. The sequence goes on along the minus strand of NW_027478161.1, from coordinate 23,609,987 downwards.
TTCCCTTGAGATGTATCTGCAAATATCTCGGAAACGAAGCGAGATATGGCAAAATGTTAAGAGACCTTTTTTGTAGAGAATTATGTTTCCTACAATTTATGTTCTATGATATTTTTTGATCAGATGCGTAGTTCTCGAGATATATCAAGATATTTAAAAGTTCCGAAGCCGCACCAACATAATAGAGATACAGAAACACCGTGGCCCCTTTCTTTGAGATAACTCTGCACTATTGCGAGCTGCAAATGCCACTTCCAGCTTAGCTGTGCAGAGGTAGAACAACAAGAAGAAGAAATATCTCGACATATGTCCGTCAGGCCAGTTCCTTTGAGCTGAATCTGCAAATATCTCGGAAACGAAGCGAGCTATGGCAAAATGTTAAGAGCCCTTTTTTGTAGAGAATTAAGTTTCCTACTTTTTATCTTCTATGATATTTTTTGATCAGATGCGTAGTTCTCGATATATATCAAGATATTTAAAAGTTCCGAAGCCGCACCAACATAATAGAGATACAGAAACACCGTGGCCCCTTTCTTTGAGATAACTCTGCACTATTGCGAGCTGCAAATGCCACTTCCAGCTTAGCTGTGCAGAAGAAGAACAACAAGAAGAAGAAATATCTCGAAATATGTCCGTCAGGCCCCTTCCCTTGAGATAAATCTGCAAATATCTCGGAAACGAAGAGAGCTATGGCAAAATGTTTAGAGACCTTTTTTGTAGAGAATTAAGTTTCCTACTTTTTATGTTCTATGATATTTTTTGATCAGATGCGTAGTTCTCGAGATATATCAAGATATTTAAAAGTTCCGAAGCCGCACCAACATAATAGAGATACAGAAACATCGTGGCCCCTTTCTTTGAGATAACTCTGCACTATTGCGAGCTATAAATGCCACTTCCAGCTTAGCTGTGCAGAAGAAGAACAACAAGAAGAAGAAATATCTCGAAATATGTCCGTCAGGCCCCTTCCCTTGAGGTATATCTGCAAATATCTCGGAGACGAAGCGAGCTATGGCAAAATGTTAAGAGACCTTTTTTGTAGAGAATTATGTTTCCTACAATTTATGTTGTATGATATTTTTTGATCAGAAGCGTAGTTTTCGAGATATATCGAGATATTTAAAAGTTCCGAAGCCGCACCAACATAATAGAGATACAGAAACACCGTGGCCCCTTTCTTTGAAATAACTCTGCACTAGTGCGAGCCGCGAATGCCACTTCCAGCTTGGCTGTGCACAAGAAGAACAACAAGAAGAAGAAATATCTCGAAATATGTCCGTCAAGCCCCTTCCCTCGAATTAAATCTGCAAATATCTCGGAAACGAAGCGAGCTATGGCAAAATGTTAAGAGACCTTTTTTGTAGAGAATTAAGTTTCCTACTTTTTATGTTCTATGATATTTTTTGATCAGATGCGTAGTTCTCGAGATATATCGAGATATTTAAAAGTTCCAAAGCCGCACCAACATAATCGAGATACAGAAACACCGTGGCCCCTTTCTTTGAGATAACTCTGCACTAGTGCGAGCCGCAAATGCCACTTCCAGCTTAGCTGTGCACAAGAAGAACAACAAGAAGAAGAAATATCTCGAAATATGTCCGTCAGGCCCCTTCCCTCGAGATAAATCTGCAAATATCTCGGAAACGAAGCGAGCTATGGCAAAATGTTAAGACCCCTTTTTTGTAGAGAATTAAGCTTCCCACTTTTTATCTTCTATGATATTTTTTGATCAGATGCGTAGTTCTCGAGATATATCAAGATATTTAAAAGTTCCGAAGCCGCACCAACATAATAGAGATACAGAAACACCGTGGCCCCTTTCTTTGAGATAACTCTGCACTATTGCGAGCTGCAAATGCCACTTCCAGTTTAGCTGTGCAGAAGAAGAACAACAAGAAGAAGAAATATCTCGAAATATGTCCGTCAGGCCCCTTCCCTTGAGATGTATCTGCAAATATCTCGGAAACGAAGCGAGATATGGCAAAATGTTAAGAGACCTTTTTTGTAGAGAATTATGTTTCCTACAATTTATGTTCTATGATATTTTTTGATCAGATGCGTAGTTCTCGAGATATATCAAGATATTTAAAAGTTCCGAAGCCGCACCAACATAATAGAGATACAGAAACACCGTGGCCCCTTTCTTTGAGATAACTCTGCACTATTGCGAGCTGCAAATGCCACTTCCAGCTTAGCTGTGCAGAGGTAGAACAACAAGAAGAAGAAATATCTCGACATATGTCCGTCAGGCCAGTTCCTTTGAGCTGAATCTGCAAATATCTCGGAAACGAAGCGAGCTATGGCAAAATGTTAAGAGCCCTTTTTTGTAGAGAATTAAGTTTCCTACTTTTTATCTTCTATGATATTTTTTGATCAGATGCGTAGTTCTCGATATATATCAAGATATTTAAAAGTTCCGAAGCCGCACCAACATAATAGAGATACAGAAACACCGTGGCCCCTTTCTTTGAGATAACTCTGCACTATTGCGAGCTGCAAATGCCACTTCCAGCTTAGCTGTGCAGAAGAAGAACAACAAGAAGAAGAAATATCTCGAAATATGTCCGTCAGGCCCCTTCCCTTGAGATAAATCTGCAAATATCTCGGAAACGAAGAGAGCTATGGCAAAATGTTTAGAGACCTTTTTTGTAGAGAATTAAGTTTCCTACTTTTTATGTTCTATGATATTTTTTGATCAGATGCGTAGTTCTCGAGATATATCAAGATATTTAAAAGTTCCGAAGCCGCACCAACATAATAGAGATACAGAAACACCGTGGCCCCTTTCTTTGAGATAACTCTGCACTATTGCGAGCTGTAAATGCCACTTCCAGCTTAGCTGTGCAGAAGAAGAACAACAAGAAGAAGAAATATCTCGAAATATGTCCGTCAGGCCCCTTCCCTTGAGATATATCTGCAAATATCTCGGAAACGAAGCGAGCTATGGCAAAATGTTAAGAGACCTTTTTTGTAGAGAATTAAGTTTCCTACTTTTTATGTTCTATGACATTTTTTGATCAAATGCGTATATCTCGAGATATAGCAAGATATTTAAAAGTTCCGAAGCCGCACCAACATAATAGAGATACAGAAACACCGTGGTCCCTTTCTTTGAGATAACTCTGCACTATTGCGAGCTGCAAATGCCACTTCCAGCTTAGCTGTGCAGAGGTAGAACAACAAGAAGAAGAAATATCTCGAAATATGTCCGTCAGGCCAGTTCCTTTGATCTGAATCTGCAAATATCTCGGAACCGAAGCGAGCTATGGCAAAATGTTAAGAGCCGTTTTTTGTAGAGAATTAAGTTTCCTACTTTTTATGTTCTATGATGTTTTTTGATCAGATGCGTAGTTCTCGAGATATATCAAGATATTTAAAAGTTCCGAAGCCGCACCAACATAATAGAGATACAGAAACACCGTGGCCCCTTTCTTTGAGATAACTCTGCACTATTGCGAGCTGCAAATGCCACTTCCAGCTTAGCTGTGCAGAAGAAGAACAACAAGAAGAAGAAATATCTCGAAATATGTCCGTCAGGCCCCTTCCCTTGAGATAAATCTGCAAATATCTCGGAAACGAAGCGAGCTATGGCAAAATGTTAAGAGACCTTTTTTGTAGAGAATTAAGTTTCCTACTTTTTATGTTCTATGATATTTTTTGATCAGATGCGTAGTTCTCGAGATATATCAAGATATTTAAAAGTTCCGAAGCCGCACCAACATAATAGAGATACAGAAACACCGTGGCCCCTTTCTTTGAGATAACTCTGCACTAGTGCGAGCCGCAAATTCCACTTCCAGCTCAGCTGTGCAGAAGAAGAACAACAAGAAGAAGAAATATCTCGAAATATGTCCGTCAGGCCCCTTCCCTTGAGATGTATCTGCAAATATCTCGGAAACGAAGCGAGCTATGGCAAAATGTTAAGAGACCTTTTTTGTAGAGAATTATGTTTCCTACAATTTATGTTCTATGATATTTTTTGATCAGAAGCGTAGTTTTCGAGATATATCGAGATAATTAAAAGTTCCGATGCCGCACCAACATAATAGAGATACAGAAACACCGTGGCCCCTTTCTTTGAGATAACTCTGCACTATTGCGAGCTGCAAATGCCACATCCAGCTTAGCTGTGCAGAAGAAGAACAACAAGAAGAAGAAATATCTCGAAATATATCCGTCAGGCCCCTTCCCTTGAGATAAATCTGCAAATATCTCGGAAACGAAGCGAGCTATGGCAAAGTGTTGAGAGACTTTATTTGTAGAGAATCAAGATTCCTACTTTTTATGTTCTATGATATTTTTTGATCAGATGCGTAGTTCTCGAGATATATCAAGATATTTAAAAGTTCCGAAGCCGCACCAACATAATAGAGATACAGAAACACCGTGGCCCCTTTCTTTGAGATAACTCTGCACTATTGCGAGCTGGAAATGCCACTTCCAGTTTAGCTGTGCAGAAGAAGAACAACAAGAAGAAGAAATATCTCGAAATATGTCCGTCAGGCCCCTTCCCTTGAGATAAATCTGCAAATATCTCGGAAACGACGCGAGCTATGGCAAAATGTTAAGAGACCTTTTTTGTAGAGAATTAAGTTTCCTACTTTTTATGTTCTATGATGTTTTTTGATCAGATGCGTAGTTCTCGAGATATATCAAGATATTTAAAAGTTCCGAAGCCGCACCAACATAATAGAGATACAGAAACACCGTGGCCCCTTTCTTTGAGATAACTCTGCACTATTGCGAGCTGCAAATGCCACTTCCAGCTTAGCTGTGCAGAGGTAGAACAACAAGAAGAAGAAATATCTCGAAATATGTCCGTCAGGCCAGTTCCTTTGAGCTGAATCTGCAAATATCTCGGAACCGAAGCGAGCTATGGCAAAATGTTAAGAGACGTTTTTTGTAGAGAATTAAGTTTCCTACTTTTTATGTTCTATAGTATTTTTTGATCAGATGCGTAGTTCTCGAGATATATCAAGATATTTAAAAGTTCCGAAGCCGCACCAACATAATAGAGATACAGAAACACCGTGGCCCCTTTCTTTGAGATAACTCTGCACTATTGCGAGCTGCAAATGCCACTTCCAGCTTAGCTGTGCAGAGGTAGAACAACAAGAAGAAGAAATATCTCGAAATATGTCCGTCAGGCCAGTTCCTTTGAGCTGAATCTGCAAATATCTCGGAACCGAAGCGAGCTATGGCAAAATGTTAAGAGACGTTTTTTGTAGAGAATTAAGTTTCCTACTTTTTATGTTCTATGATATTTTTTGATCAGATGCGTAGTTCTCGAGATATATCAAGATATTTAAAAGTTCCGAAGCCGCACCAACATAATAGAGATACAGAAACACCGTGGCCCCTTTCTTTGAGATAACTCTGCACTAGTGCGAGCCGCAAATGCCACTTCCAGCTTAGCTGTGCAGAAGAAGAACAACAAGAAGAAGAAATATCGCGAAATATGTCCGTCAGGCCCCTTCCCTTGAGATAAATCTGCAAATATCTCGGAAACGAAGCGAGCTATGGCAAAATGTTAAGAGACCTTTTTTGTAGAGAATTAAGTTTCCTACTTTTTATGTTCTATGATATTTTTTGATCAGATGCGTAGTTCTCGAGATATATCAAGATATTTAAAAGTTCCGAAGCCGCACCAACATAATAGAGATACAGAAACACCGTGGCCCCTTTCTTTGAGATAACTCTGCACTATTGCCAGCTGCAAATGCCACTTCCAGTTTAGCTGTGCAGAAGAAGAACAACAAGAAGAAGAAATATCTCGAAATATGTCCGTCAGGCCCCTTCCCTTGAGATAAATCTGCAAATATCTCGGAAACGAAGCGAGCTATGGCAAAGTGTTGAGAGACTTTATTTGTAGAGAATTAAGTTTCCTACTTTTTATGTTCTATGATATTTTTTGATCAGATGCGTAGTTCTCGAGATATATCAAGATATTTAAAAGTTCCGAAGCCGCACCAACATAATAGAGATACAGAAACACCGCGGCCCCTTTCTTTGAGATAACTCTGCACTATTGCGAGCTGGAAATGCCACTTCCAGTTTAGCTGTGCAGAAGAAGAACAACAAGAAGAAGAAATATCTCGAAATATGTCCGTCAGGCCCCTTCCCTTGAGATAAATCTGCAAATATCTCGGAAACGAAGCGAGCTATGGCAAAATGTTAAGAGACCTTTTTTGTAATTAAGTTTCCTACTTTTTATGTTCTATGATGTTTTTTGATCAGATGCGTAGTTCTCCGGATATATCCAGATATTTAAAAGTTCCGAAGCCGCACCAACATAATAGAGATACAGAAACACCGTGGCCCCTTTCTTTGAGATAACTCTGCACTAGTGCGAGCCGCAAATGCCACTTCCAGCTTAGCTGTGCAGAAGAAGAACAACAAGAAGAAGAAATATCTCGAAATATGTCCGTCAGGCCCCTTCCCTTGAGATGTATCTGCAAATATCTCGGAAACGACGCGAGCTATGGCAAAATGTTAAGAGACCTTTTTTGTAGAGAATTAAGTTTCCTACTTTTTTTGTTCTATGATGTTTTTTGATCAGATGCGTAGTTCTCGAGATATATCAAGATATTTAAAAGTTCCGAAGCCGCACCAACATAATAGAGATACAGAAACACCGTGGCCCCTTTCTTTGAGATAACTCTGCACTATTGCGAGCTCCAAATTCCACTTCCAGTTTAGCTGTGCAGAAGAAGAACAACAAGAAGAAGAAATATCTCGAAATATGTCCGTCAGGCCCGTTACTTTGAGCTGAATCTGCAAATATCTCGAAAACGAAGCGAGCTATGGCAAAATGTTAAGAGACGTTTTTTGTAGAGAATTATGTTTCCTACAATTTATGTTCTATGATATTTTTTGATCAGAAGCGTAGTTTTCGAGATATATCGCGATATTTAAAAGTTCCGAAGCCGCACCAACATAATAGAGATACAGAAACACCGTGGCCCCTTTCTTTGAGATAACTCTGCACTATTGCGAGCTGCAAATGCCACTTCCAGCTTCGCTGTGCAGAAGAAGAACAACAAGAAGAAGAAATATCTCGAAATATGTCCGTCAGGCCCCTTCCCTTGAGATAAATCTGCAAATATCTCGGAAACGAAGCGAGCTATGGCAAAATGTTAACAGACCTTTTTTGTCGAGAATTAAGTTTCCTACTTTTTATGTTCTATGATGTTTTTTGATCAGATGCGTAGTTCTCGAGATATATCAAGATATTTAAAAGTTCCGAAGCCGCACCAACATAATAGAGATACAGAAACACCGTGGCCCCTTTCTTTCAGATAACTCTGCACTATTGCGAGCTGCAAATGCCACTTCCAGCTTAGCTGTGCAGAAGAAGAACAACAAGAAGAAGAAATATCTCGAAATATGTCCGACAGGCCCCTTCCCATGAGATATATCTGCAAATGTCTCGGAAACGAAGCGAGCTATGGCAAAATGTTAAGAGACCTTTTTTGTAGAGAATTATGTTTCCTACAATTTATGTTCTATGATATTTTTTGATCAGAAGCGTAGTTTTCGAGATATATCGAGATATTTAAAAGTTCCGAAGCCGCACCAACATAATAGAGATACAGATACACCGTGGCCCCTTTCTTTGAGATAACTCTGCACTATTGCGAGCTGCAAATGCCACTTCCAGCTTAGCTGTGCAGAAGAAGAACAACAAGAAGAAGAAATATCTCGAAATATGTCCGTCAGGCCCCTTCCCTTGAGATGTATCTGCAAATATCTCGGAAACGAAGCGAGCTATGGCAAAATATTAAGAGACCTTTTTTGTAGAGAATTATGTTTCCTACAATTTATGTTCTACGATATTTTTTGATCAGAAGCGTAGTTTTCGAGATATATCGAGATAATTAAAAGTTCCGAAGCCGCACCAACATAATAGAGATACAGAAACACCGTGGCCCCTTTCTTTGAGATAACTTTGCACTATTGCGAGCTGCAAATGCCACTTCCAGCTTAGCTGTGCAGAAGAAGAACAACAAGAAGAAGAAATATCTCGAAATATATCCGTCAGGCCCCTTCCCTTGAGATAAATCTGCAAATATCTCGGAAACGAAGCGAGCTATGGCAAAGTGTTGAGAGACTTTATTTGTAGAGAATTAAGTTTCCTACTTTTTATGTTCTATGATATTTTTTGATCAGATGCGTAGTTCTCGAGATATATCAAGATATTTAAAAGTTCCGAAGCCGCACCAACATAATAGAGATACAGAAACACCGTGGCCCCTCTCTTTGAGATAACTCTGCACTATTGCGAGCTGCAAATGCCACTTCCAGCTTAGCTGTGCAGAAGAAGGACAACAAGAAGAAGAAATATCTCGAAATATGTCCGTCAGGCCCCTTCCCTTGAGATAAATCTGCAAGTATCTCGGAAACAAAGCGAGCTATGGCAAAATGTTAAGAGACGTTTTTTGTAGAGAATTAAGTTTCCTACTTTTTATGTAGTATGATATTTTTTGATCAGATGCGTAGTTCTCGAGATATATCAAGATATTTAAAAGTTCCGAAGCCGCACCAACATAATAGAGATACAGAAACACCGTGGCCCCTTTCTTTGCGATAACTCTGCACTAGTGCGAGCCGCAAATGCCACTTCCAGCTTAGCTGTGCAGAAGAAGAACAACAAGAAGAAGAAATATCTCGAGATATGTCCGTCAGGCCCCTTCCCTTGAGATAAATCTGCAAATATCTCGGAAACGAAGCGAGCTATGGCAAAATGTTAAGAGACCTTTTTTGTAGAGAATTAAGTTTCCTACTTTTTATGTTCTATGATATTTTTTGATCAGATGCGTAGTTCTCCGGATATATCCAGATATTTAAAAGTTCCGAAGCCGCACCAACATAATAGAGATACAGAAACACCGTGGCCCCTTTCTTTGAGATAACTCTGCACTAGTGCGAGCCGCAAATGCCACTTCCAGCTTAGCTGTGCAGAAGAAGAACAACAAGAAGAAGAAATATCTCGAAATATGTCCGTCAGGCCCCTTCCCTTGAGATAAATCTGCAAATATCTCGGAAACGAAGCGAGCTATGGCAAAATGTTAAGAGACCTTTTTTGTAGAGAATTAAGTTTCCTACTTTTTATGTTCTATGATATTTTTTGATCAGATGCGTAGTTCTCGAGATATATCAAGATATTTAAAAGTTCCGAAGCCGCACCAACATAATAGAGATACAGAAACACCGTGGCCCCTTTCTTTGAGATAACTCTGCACTAGTGCGAGCCGCAAATGCCACTTCCAGCTTAGCTGTGCAGAAGAAGAACAACAAGAAGGAGAAATATCTCGAAATATGTCCGTCAGGCCCCTTCCCTTGAGATAAATCTGCAAATATCTCGGAAACGAAGCGAGCTATGGCAAAATGTTAAGAGACCTTTTTTGTAGAGAATTAAGTTTCCTACTTTTTATGTTCTATGATATTTTTTGATCAGATGCGTAGTTCTCCGGATATATCCAGATATTTAAAAGTTCCGAAGCCGCACCAACATAATAGAGATACAGAAACACCGTGGCCCCTTTCTTTGAGATAACTCTGCACTAGTGCGAGCCGCAAATGCCACTTCCAGCTTAGCTGTGCAGAAGAAGAACAACAAGAAGAAGAAATATCTCGAAATATGTCCGTCAGGCCCCTTCCCTTGAGATGTATCTGCAAATATCTCGGAAACGACGCGAGCTATGGCAAAATGTTAAGAGACCTTTTTTGTAGAGAATTAAGTTTCCTACTTTTTTTGTTCTATGATGTTTTTTGATCAGATGCGTAGTTCTCGAGATATATCAAGATATTTAAAAGTTCCGAAGCCGCACCAACATAATAGAGATACAGAAACACCGTGGCCCCTTTCTTTGAGATAACTCTGCACTATTGCGAGCTCCAAATTCCACTTCCAGTTTAGCTGTGCAGAAGAAGAACAACAAGAAGAAGAAATATCTCGAAATATGTCCGTCAGGCCCGTTACTTTGAGCTGAATCTGCAAATATCTCGAAAACGAAGCGAGCTATGGCAAAATGTTAAGAGACGTTTTTTGTAGAGAATTATGTTTCCTACAATTTATGTTCTATGATATTTTTTGATCAGAAGCGTAGTTTTCGAGATATATCGCGATATTTAAAAGTTCCGAAGCCGCACCAACATAATAGAGATACAGAAACACCGTGGCCCCTTTCTTTGAGATAACTCTGCACTATTGCGAGCTGCAAATGCCACTTCCAGCTTCGCTGTGCAGAAGAAGAACAACAAGAAGAAGAAATATCTCGAAATATGTCCGTCAGGCCCCTTCCCTTGAGATAAATCTGCAAATATCTCGGAAACGAAGCGAGCTATGGCAAAATGTTAACAGACCTTTTTTGTCGAGAATTAAGTTTCCTACTTTTTATGTTCTATGATGTTTTTTGATCAGATGCGTAGTTCTCGAGATATATCAAGATATTTAAAAGTTCCGAAGCCGCACCAACATAATAGAGATACAGAAACACCGTGGCCCCTTTCTTTCAGATAACTCTGCACTATTGCGAGCTGCAAATGCCACTTCCAGCTTAGCTGTGCAGAAGAAGAACAACAAGAAGAAGAAATATCTCGAAATATGTCCGACAGGCCCCTTCCCATGAGATATATCTGCAAATGTCTCGGAAACGAAGCGAGCTATGGCAAAATGTTAAGAGACCTTTTTTGTAGAGAATTATGTTTCCTACAATTTATGTTCTATGATATTTTTTGATCAGAAGCGTAGTTTTCGAGATATATCGAGATATTTAAAAGTTCCGAAGCCGCACCAACATAATAGAGATACAGATACACCGTGGCCCCTTTCTTTGAGATAACTCTGCACTATTGCGAGCTGCAAATGCCACTTCCAGCTTAGCTGTGCAGAAGAAGAACAACAAGAAGAAGAAATATCTCGAAATATGTCCGTCAGGCCCCTTCCCTTGAGATGTATCTGCAAATATCTCGGAAACGAAGCGAGCTATGGCAAAATATTAAGAGACCTTTTTTGTAGAGAATTATGTTTCCTACAATTTATGTTCTACGATATTTTTTGATCAGAAGCGTAGTTTTCGAGATATATCGAGATAATTAAAAGTTCCGAAGCCGCACCAACATAATAGAGATACAGAAACACCGTGGCCCCTTTCTTTGAGATAACTTTGCACTATTGCGAGCTGCAAATGCCACTTCCAGCTTAGCTGTGCAGAAGAAGAACAACAAGAAGAAGAAATATCTCGAAATATATCCGTCAGGCCCCTTCCCTTGAGATAAATCTGCAAATATCTCGGAAACGAAGCGAGCTATGGCAAAGTGTTGAGAGACTTTATTTGTAGAGAATTAAGTTTCCTACTTTTTATGTTCTATGATATTTTTTGATCAGATGCGTAGTTCTCGAGATATATCAAGATATTTAAAAGTTCCGAAGCCGCACCAACATAATAGAGATACAGAAACACCGTGGCCCCTCTCTTTGAGATAACTCTGCACTATTGCGAGCTGCAAATGCCACTTCCAGCTTAGCTGTGCAGAAGAAGGACAACAAGAAGAAGAAATATCTCGAAATATGTCCGTCAGGCCCCTTCCCTTGAGATAAATCTGCAAGTATCTCGGAAACAAAGCGAGCTATGGCAAAATGTTAAGAGACGTTTTTTGTAGAGAATTAAGTTTCCTACTTTTTATGTAGTATGATATTTTTTGATCAGATGCGTAGTTCTCGAGATATATCAAGATATTTAAAAGTTCCGAAGCCGCACCAACATAATAGAGATACAGAAACACCGTGGCCCCTTTCTTTGCGATAACTCTGCACTAGTGCGAGCCGCAAATGCCACTTCCAGCTTAGCTGTGCAGAAGAAGAACAACAAGAAGAAGAAATATCTCGAGATATGTCCGTCAGGCCCCTTCCCTTGAGATAAATCTGCAAATATCTCGGAAACGAAGCGAGCTATGGCAAAATGTTAAGAGACCTTTTTTGTAGAGAATTAAGTTTCCTACTTTTTATGTTCTATGATATTTTTTGATCAGATGCGTAGTTCTCCGGATATATCCAGATATTTAAAAGTTCCGAAGCCGCACCAACATAATAGAGATACAGAAACACCGTGGCCCCTTTCTTTGAGATAACTCTGCACTAGTGCGAGCCGCAAATGCCACTTCCAGCTTAGCTGTGCAGAAGAAGAACAACAAGAAGAAGAAATATCTCGAAATATGTCCGTCAGGCCCCTTCCCTTGAGATAAATCTGCAAATATCTCGGAAACGAAGCGAGCTATGGCAAAATGTTAAGAGACCTTTTTTGTAGAGAATTAAGTTTCCTACTTTTTATGTTCTATGATATTTTTTGATCAGATGCGTAGTTCTCGAGATATATCAAGATATTTAAAAGTTCCGAAGCCGCACCAACATAATAGAGATACAGAAACACCGTGGCCCCTTTCTTTGAGATAACTCTGCACTAGTGCGAGCCGCAAATGCCACTTCCAGCTTAGCTGTGCAGAAGAAGAACAACAAGAAGGAGAAATATCTCGAAATATGTCCGTCAGGCCCCTTCCCTTGAGATAAATCTGCAAATATCTCGGAAACGAAGCGAGCTATGGCAAAATGTTAAGAGACCTTTTTTGTAGAGAATTAAGTTTCCTACTTATTATCTTCTATGATATTTTTTGATCAGATGCGTAGTTCTCGAGATATATCAAGATATTTAAAAGTTCCGAAGCCGCACCAACATAATAGAGATACAGAAACACCGTGGCCCCTCTCTTTGAGATAACTCTGCACTATTGCGAGCTGCAAATGCCACTTCCAGCTTAGCTGTGCAGAAGAAGGACAACAAGAAGAAGAAATATCTCGAAATATGTCCGTCAGGCCCCTTCCCTTGAGATAAATCTGCAAATATCTCGGAAACAAAGCGAGCTATGGCAAAATGTTAAGAGACGTTTTTTGTAGAGAATTAAGTTTCCTACTTTTTATGTAGTATGATATTTTTTGATCAGATGCGTAGTTCTCGAGATATATCAAGATATTTAAAAGTTCCGAAGCCGCACCAACATAATAGAGATACAGAAACACCGTGGCCCCTTTCTTTGAGATAACTCTGCACTAGTGCGAGCCGCAAATGCCACTTCCAGCTTAGCTGTGCAGAAGAAGAACAACAAGAAGAAGAAATATCTCGAGATATGTCCGTCAGGCCCCTTCCCTTGAGATAAATCTGCAAATATCTCGGAAACGAAGCGAGCTATGGCAAAATGTTAAGAGACCTTTTTTGTAGAGAATTAAGTTTTCTACTTTTTATGTTCTATGATATTTTTTGATCAGATGCGTAGTTCTCCGGATATATCCAGATATTTAAAAGTTCCGAAGCCGCACCAACATAATAGAGATACAGAAACACCGTGGCCCCTTTCTTTGAGATAACTCTGCACTAGTGCGAGCCGCAAATGCCACTTCCAGCTTAGCTGTGCAGAAGAAGAACAACAAGAAGAAGAAATATCTCGAAATATGTCCGTCAGGCCCCTTCCCTTGAGATAAATCTGCAAATATCTCGGAAACGAAGCGAGCTATGGCAAAATGTTAAGAGACCTTTTTTGTAGAGAATTAAGTTTCCTACTTTTTATGTTCTATGATATTTTTTGATCAGTTGCGTAGTTCTCGAGATATATCAAGATATTTAAAAGTTCCGAAGCCGCACCAACATAATAGAGATACAGAAACACCGTGGCCCCTTTCTTTGAGATAACTCTGCACTAGTGCGAGCCGCAAATGCCACTTCCAGCTTAGCTGTGCAGAGGAAGAACAACAAGAAGAAGAAATATCTCGAAATATGTCCGTCAGGCCAGTTCCTTTGAGCTGAATCTGCAAATATCTCGGAAACGAAGCGAGCTATGGCAAAATGTTAAGAGGCGTTTTTTGTAGAGAATTATGTTTCCTACAATTTATCTTCTATGATATTTTTTGATCAGAAGCGTAGTTTTCGAGATATATCGAGATATTTAAAAGTTCCGAAGCCGCACCAACATAATAGAGATACAGAAACACCGTGGCCCCTTTCTTTGCGATAACTCTGCACTATTGCGAGCTGCAAATGCCACTTCCAGCTTAGCTGTGCAGAAGAAGAACAACAAGAAGAAGAAATATCTCGAAATATGTCCGTCAGGCCCCTTCCCTTGAGATAAATCTGCAAATCTCTCGGAAACGAAGCGAGCTATGGCAAAATGTGTAGAGACCTTTTTTGTAGAGAATTAAGTTTCCTACTTTTTATGTTCTATGATATTTTTTGATCAGATGCGTAGTTCTCGAGATATATCCAGATATTTAAAAGTTCCGAAGCCGCACCAACATAATAGAGATTCAGAAACACCGTGGCCCCTTTCTTTGAGATAACTCTGCACTATTGCGAGCTGTAAATGCCACTTCCAGCTTAGCTGTGCAGAAGAAGAACAACAAGAAGAAGAAATATCTCGAAATATGTCCGTCAGGCCCCTTCCCTTGAGGTATATCTGCAAATATCTCGGAGACGAAGCGAGCTATGGCAAAATGTTAAGAGACCTTTTTTGTAGAGAATTATGTTTCCTACAATTCATGTTGTATGATATTTTTTGATCAGAAGCGTAGTTTTCGAGATATATCGAGATATTTAAAAGTTCCAAAGCCGCACCAACATAATAGAGATACAGAAACACCGTGGCCCCTTTCTTTGAGATAACTCTGCACTAGTGCGAGCCGCGAATGCCACTTCCAGCTTAGCTGTGCACAAGAAGAACAACAAGAAGAAGAAACATCTCGAAATATGTCCGTCAGGCCCCTTCCCTCGAATTAAATCTGCAAATATCTCGGAAACGAAGCGAGCTATGGCAAAATGTTAAGAGACCTTTTTTGTAGAGAATTAAGTTTCCTACTTTTTATGTTCTATGATATTTTTTGATCAGATGCGTAGTTCTCGAGATATATCGAGATATTTAAAAGTTCCGAAGCCGCACCAACATAATCGAGATACAGAAACACCGTGGCCCCTTTCTTTGAGATAACTCTGCACTAGTGCGAGCCGCAAATGCCACTTCCAGCTTAGCTGTGCACAAGAAGAACAACAAGAAGAAGAAATATCTCGAAATATGTCCGTCAGGCCCCTTCCCTCGAGATAAATCTGCAAATATCTCGGAAACGAAGCGAGCTATGGCAAAATGTTAAGAGACCTTTTTTGTAGAGAATTAAGTTTCCTACTTTTTATGTTCTATGATATTTTTTGATCAGATGCGTAGTTCTCGAGATATATCAAGATATTTAAAAGTTCCGAAGCCGCACCAACATAATAGAGATACAGAAACACCGTGGCCCCTTTCTTTGAGATAACTCTGCACTATTGCGAGCTGCAAATGCCACTTCCAGCTTAGCTGTGCAGAGGAAGAACAACAAGAAGAAGAAATATCTCGAAATATGTCCGTCAGGCCTCTTCCCTTGAGATATATCTGCAAATATCTCGGAAACGATGCGAGAGATGGCAAAATGTTAAGAGACCTTTTTTGTAGAGAATTATGTTTCCTACAATTTATGTTCTATGATATTTTTTGATCAGAAGCGTAGTTTTCGAGATATATCGAGATATTTAAAAGTTCCGAAGCCGCACCAACATAATAGAGATACAGAAACATCGTGGCCCCTTTCTTTGAGATAACTCTGCACTATTGGGAGCTGTAAATGCCACTTCCAGCTTAGCTGTGCAGAAGAAGAACAACAAGAAGAAGAAATATCTCGAAATATGTCCGTCAGGCCCCTTCCCTTGAGGTATATCTGCAAATATCTCGGAGACGAAGCGAGCTATGGCAAAATGTTAAGAGACCTTTTTTGTAGAGAATTATGTTTCCTACAATTTATGTTGTATGATATTTTTTGATCAGAAGCGTGGTTTTCGAGATATATCGAGATATTTAAAAGTTCCGAAGCCGCACCAACATAATAGAGATACAGAAACACCGTGGCCCCTTTCTTTGAGATAACTCTGCACTAGTGCGAGCCGCGAATGCCACTTCCAGCTTAGCTGTGCACAAGAAGAACAACAAGAAGAAGAAATATCTCGAAATATGTCCGTCAGGCCCCTTCCCTCGAAATAAATCTGCAAATATCTCGGAAACGAAGCGAGCTATGGCAAAATGTTAAGAGACCTTTTTTGTAGAGAATTAAGTTTCCTACTTTTTATGTTCTATGATATTTTTGGATCAGATGCGTAGTTCTCGAGATATATCGAGATATTTAAAAGTTCCGAAGCCGCACCAACATAATCGAGATACAGAAACACCGTGGCCCCTTTCTTTGAGATAACTCTGCACTATTGCGAGCTGCAAATGCCACTTCCAGCTTAGCTGTGCAGAGGAAGAACAACAAGAAGAAGAAATATCTCGAAATATGTCCGTCAGGCCTCTTCCCTTGAGATATATCTGCAAATATCTCGGAAACGAAGCGAGCTATGGCAAAATGTTAAGAGACCTTTTTTGTAGAGAATTATGTTTCCTACAATTTATGTTCTATGATATTTTTTGATCAGAAGCGTAGTTTTCGAGATATATCGAGATATTTAAAAGTTCCGAAGCCGCACCAACATAATAGAGATACAGAAACATCGTGGCCCCTTTCTTTGAGATAACTCTGCACTATTGCGAGCTGTAAATGCCACTTCCAGCTTAGCTGTGCAGAAGAAGAACAACAAGAAGAAGAAATATCTCGAAATATGTCCGTCAGGCCCCTTCCCTTGAGGTATATCTGCAAATATCTCGGAGACGAAGCGAGCTATGGCAAAATGTTGAGAGACCTTTTTTGTAGAGAATTATGTTTCCTACAATTTATGTTGTATGATATTTTTTGATCAGAAGCGTAGTTTTCGAGATATATCGAGATATTTAAAAGTTCCGAAGCCGCACCAACATAATCGAGATACAGAAACACCGTGGCCCCTTTCTTTGAGATAACTCTGCACTAGTGCGAGCCGCAAATGCCACTTCCAGCTTAGCTGTGCACAAGAAGAACAACAAGAAGAAGAAATATCTCGAAATATGTCCGTCAGGCCCCTTCCCTCGAGATAAATCTGCAAATATCTCGGAAACGAAGCGAGCTATGGCAAAATGTTAAGAGCCCTTTTCTGTAGAGAATTAAGCTTCCCACTTTTTATCTTCTATGATATTTTTTGATCAGATGCGTAGTTCTCGAGATATATCAAGATATTTAAAAGTTCCGAAGCCGCACCAACATAATAGAGATACAGAAACACCGTGGCCCCTTTCTTTGAGATAACTCTGCACTATTGCGAGCTGCAAATGCCACTTCCAGCTTAGCTGTGCAGAGGTAGAACAACAAGAAGAAGAAATATCTCGAAATATGTCCGTCAGGCCAGTTCCTTTGAGCTGAATCTGCAAATATCTCGGAAACGAAGCGAGCTATGGCAAAATGTTAAGAGCCCTTTTTTGTAGAGAATTAAGTTTCCTACTTTTTATCTTCTATGATATTTTTTGATCAGATGCGTAGTTCTCGATATATATCAAGATATTTAAAAGTTCCGAAGCCGCACCAACATAATAGAGATACAGAAACACCGTGGCCCCTTTCTTTGAGATAACTCTGCACTATTGCGAGCTGCAAATGCCACTTCCAGCTTAGCTGTGCAGAAGAAGAACAACAAGAAGAAGAAATATCTCGAAATATGTCCGTCAGGCCCCTTCCCTTGAGATAAATCTGCAAATATCTCGGAAACGAAGAGAGCTATGGCAAAATGTTTAGAGACCTTTTTTGTAGAGAATTAAGTTTCCTACTTTTTATGTTCTATGATATTTTTTGATCAGATGCGTAGTTCTCGAGATATATCAAGATATTTAAAAGTTCCGAAGCCGCACCAACATAATAGAGATACAGAAACACCGTGGCCCCTTTCTTTGAGATAACTCTGCACTATTGCGAGCTGTAAATGCCACTTCCAGCTTAGCTGTGCAGAAGAAGAACAACAAGAAGAAGAAATATCTCGAAATATGTCCGTCAGGCCCCTTCCCTTGAGATATATCTGCAAATATCTCGGAAACGAAGCGAGCTATGGCAAAATGTTAAGAGACCTTTTTTGTAGAGAATTAAGTTTCCTACTTTTTATGTTCTATGACATTTTTTGATCAAATGCGTATATCTCGAGATATAGCAAGATATTTAAAAGTTCCGAAGCCGCACCAACATAATAGAGATACAGAAACACCGTGGCCCCTTTCTTTGAGATAACTCTGCACTATTGCGAGCTGCAAATGCCACTTCCAGCTTAGCTGTGCAGAGGTAGAACAACAAGAAGAAGAAATATCTCGAAATATGTCCGTCAGGCCAGTTCCTTTGATCTGAATCTGCAAATATCTCGGAACCGAAGCGAGCTATGGCAAAATGTTAAGAGCCGTTTTTTGTAGAGAATTAAGTTTCCTACTTTTTATGTTCTATGATATTTTTTGATCAGATGTGTAGTTCTCGAGATATATCAAGATATTTAAAAGTTCCGAAGCCGCACCAACATAATAGAGATACAGAAACAGCGTGGCCCCTTTCTTTGAGATAACTCTGCACTATTGCGAGCTGCAAATGCCACTTCCAGCTTAGCTGTGCAGAAGAAGAACAACAAGAAGAAGAAATATCTCGAAATATGTCCGTTAGGCCCCTTCCCTTGAGATAAATGTGCAAATATCTCGGAAACGAAGCGAGCTATGGCAAAATGTTGAGAGACCTTTTTTGTAGAGAATTAAGTTTCCTACTATTTATGTTCTATGATATTTTTTGATCAGATGCGTAGTTCTCGAGATATATCAAGATATTTAAAAGTTCCGAAGCTGCACCAACATAATAGAGATACAGAAACACCGTGGCCCCTTTCTTTGAGATAACTCTGCACTAGCGCGAGCCGCAAATGCCACTTCCAGCTTAGCTGTGCAGAAGAAGAACAACAAGAAGAAGAAATATCTCGAAATATGTCCGTTAGGCCCCTTCCCTTGAGATAAATGTGCAAATATCTCGGAAACGAAGCGAGCTATGGCAAAATGTTGAGAGACCTTTTTTGTAGAGAATTAAGTTTCCTACTATTTATGTTCTATGATATTTTTTGATCAGATGCGTAGTTCTCGAGATATATCGAGATATTTAAAAGTTCCGAAGCCGCACCAACATAATAGAGATACAGAAACACCGTGGCCCCTTTCTTTGAGATAACTCTGCACTAGTGCGAGCCGTAAATGCCACTTCCAGCTTAGCTGTGCAGAAGAAGAACAACAAGAAGAAGAAATATCTCGAAATATGTCCGTCAGGCCCCTTCCCTTGAGATAAATCTGCAAATATCTCGGAAACGAAGCGAGCTATGGCAAAATGTTAAGAGACCTTTTTTGTAGAGAATTAAGTTTCCTACTTTTTATGTTCTATGATATTTTTTGATCAGATGCGTAGTTCTCGAGATATATCAAGATATTTAAAAGTTCCGAAGCCGCACCAACATAATAGAGATACAGAAACACCGTGGCCCCTTTCTTTGAGATAACTCTGCACTAGTGCGAGCCGCAAATTCCACTTCCAGCTCAGCTGTGCAGAAGAAGAACAACAAGAAGAAGAAATATCTCGAAATATGTTCGTCAGGCCCCTTCCCTTGAGATGTATCTGCAAATATCTCGGAAACGAAGCGAGCTATGGCAAAATGTTAAGAGACCTTTTTTGTAGAGAATTATGTTTCCTACAATTTATGTTCTATGATATTTTTTGATCAGGTGCGTAGTTCTCGAGATATATCAAGATATTTAAAAGTTCCGAAGCCGCACCAACATAATAGAGATACAGAAACACCGTGGCCCCTTTCTTTGAGATAACTCTGCACTGTTGCGAGCTGCAAATGCCACTTCCAGCTTAGCTGTGCAGAAGAAGAACAACAAGAAGAAGAAATATCTCGAAATATGTCCGTCAGGCCCCTTCCCTTGAGATGTATCTGCAAATATCTCGGAAACGAAGCGAGCTATGGCAAAATATTAAGAGACCTTTTTTGTAGAGAATTATGTTTCCTACAATTTATGTTCTATGATATTTTTTGATCAGAAGCGTAGTTTTCGAGATATATCGAGATAATTAAAAGTTCCGATGCCGCACCAACATAATAGAGATACAGAAACACCGTGGCCCCTTTCTTTGAGATAACTCTGCACTATTGCGAGCTGCAAATGCCACATCCAGCTTAGCTGTGCAGAAGAAGAACAACAAGAAGAAGAAATATCTCGAAATATATCCGTCAGGCCCCTTCCCTTGAGATAAATCTGCAAATATCTCGGAAACGAAGCGAGCTATGGCAAAGTGTTGAGAGACCTTTTTTGTAGAGAATTAAGTTTCCTACTTTTTATGTTCTATGATATTTTTTGATCAGGTGCGTAGTTCTCGAGATATATCAAGATATTTAAAAGTTCCGAAGCCGCACCAACATAATAGAGATACAGAAACACCGTGGCCCCTTTCTTTGAGATAACTCTGCACTGTTGCGAGCTGCAAATGCCACTTCCAGCTTAGCTGTGCAGAAGAAGAACAACAAGAAGAAGAAATATCTCGAAATATGTCCGTCAGGCCCCTTCCCTTGAGATGTATCTGCAAATATCTCGGAAACGAAGCGAGCTATGGCAAAATATTAAGAGACCTTTTTTGTAGAGAATTATGTTTCCTATAATTTATGTTCTATGATATTTTTTGATCAGAAGCGTAGTTTTCGAGATATATCGAGATAATTAAAAGTTCCGATGCCGCACCAACATAATAGAGATACAGAAACACCGTGGCCCCTTTCTTTGAGATAACTCTGCACTATTGCGAGCTGCAAATGCCACATCCAGCTTAGCTGTGCAGAAGAAGAACAACAAGAAGAAGAAATATCTCGAAATATATCCGTCAGGCCCCTTCCCTTGAGATAAATCTGCAAATATCTCGGAAACGAAGCGAGCTATGGCAAAGTGTTGAGAGACTTTATTTGTAGAGAATTAAGATTCCTACTTTTTATGTTCTATGATATTTTTTGATCAGATGCGTAGTTCTCGAGATATATCAAGATATTTAAAAGTTCCGAAGCCGCACCAACATAATAGAGATACAGAAACACCGTGGCCCCTTTCTTTGAGATAACTCTGCACTATTGCGAGCTGGAAATGCCACTTCCAGTTTAGCTGTGCAGAAGAAGAACAACAAGAAGAAGAAATATCTCGAAATATGTCCGTCAGGCCCCTTCCCTTGAGATAAATCTGCAAATATCTCGGAAACGACGCGAGCTATGGCAAAATGTTAAGAGACCTTTTTTGTAGAGAATTAAGTTTCCTACTTTTTATGTTCTATGATGTTTTTTGATCAGATGCGTAGTTCTCGAGATATATCAAGATATTTAAAAGTTCCGAAGCCGCACCAACATAATAGAGATACAGAAACACCGTGGCCCCTTTCTTTGAGATAACTCTGCACTATTGCGAGCTGCAAATGCCACTTCCAGCTTAGCTGTGCAGAGGTAGAACAACAAGAAGAAGAAATATCTCGAAATATGTCCGTCAGGCCAGTTCCTTTGAGCTGAATCTGCAAATATCTCGGAACCGAAGCGAGCTATGGCAAAATGTTAAGAGACGTTTTTTGTAGAGAATTAAGTTTCCTACTTTTTATGTTCTATAATATTTTTTGATCAGATGCGTAGTTCTCGAGATATATCAAGATATTTAAAAGTTCCGAAGCCGCACCAACATAATAGAGATACAGAAACACCGTGGCCCCTTTCTTTGAGATAACTCTGCACTATTGCGAGCTGCAAATGCCACTTCCAGCTTAGCTGTGCAGAGGTAGAACAACAAGAAGAAGAAATATCTC
Organism: Osmia lignaria lignaria; assembly: GCF_051020975.1. Taxonomy (NCBI): domain Eukaryota; kingdom Metazoa; phylum Arthropoda; class Insecta; order Hymenoptera; family Megachilidae; genus Osmia; species Osmia lignaria. The sequence continues at coordinate 23,588,116 of NW_027478161.1, read as the reverse complement.
GAAATATGTCCGTCAGGCCAGTTCCTTTGATCTGAATCTGCAAATATCTCGGAACCGAAGCGAGCTATGGCAAAATGTTAAGAGCCGTTTTTTGTAGAGAATTAAGTTTCCTACTTTTTATGTTCTATGATATTTTTTGATCAGATGTGTAGTTCTCGAGATATATCAAGATATTTAAAAGTTCCGAAGCCGCACCAACATAATAGAGATACAGAAACACCGTGGCCCCTTTCTTTGAGATAACTCTGCACTATTGCGAGCTGCAAATGCCACTTCCAGCTTAGCTGTGCAGAAGAAGAACAACAAGAAGAAGAAATATCTCGAAATATGTCCGTTAGGCCCCTTCCCTTGAGATAAATGTGCAAATATCTCGGAAACGAAGCGAGCTATGGCAAAATGTTGAGAGACCTTTTTTGTAGAGAATTAAGTTTCCTACTATTTATGTTCTATGATATTTTTTGATCAGATGCGTAGTTCTCGAGATATATCAAGATATTTAAAAGTTCCGAAGCTGCACCAACATAATAGAGATACAGAAACACCGTGGCCCCTTTCTTTGAGATAACTCTGCACTAGCGCGAGCCGCAAATGCCACTTCCAGCTTAGCTGTGCAGAAGAAGAACAACAAGAAGAAGAAATATCTCGAAATATGTCCGTTAGGCCCCTTCCCTTGAGATGAATGTGCAAATATCTCGGAAACGAAGCGAGCTATGGCAAAATGTTGAGAGACCTTTTTTGTAGAGAATTAAGTTTCCTACTATTTATGTTCTATGATATTTTTTGATCAGATGCGTAGTTCTCGAGATATATCGAGATATTTAAAAGTTCCGAAGCCGCACCAACATAATAGAGATACAGAAACACCGTGGCCCCTTTCTTTGAGATAACTCTGCACTAGTGCGAGCCGCAAATGCCACTTCCAGCTTAGCTGTGCAGAAGAAGAACAACAAGAAGAAGAAATATCTCGAAATATGTCCGTCAGGCCCCTTCCCTTGAGATAAATCTGCAAATATCTCGGAAACGAAGCGAGCTATGGCAAAATATTAAGAGACCTTTTTTGTAGAGAATTATGTTTCCTACAATTTATGTTCTATGATATTTTTTGATCAGAAGCGTAGTTTTCGAGATATATCGAGATAATTAAAAGTTCCGATGCCGCACCAACATAATAGAGATACAGAAACACCGTGGCCCCTTTCTTTGAGATAACTCTGCACTATTGCGAGCTGCAAATGCCACATCCAGCTTAGCTGTGCAGAAGAAGAACAACAAGAAGAAGAAATATCTCGAAATATATCCGTCAGGCCCCTTCCCTTGAGATAAATCTGCAAATATCTCGGAAACGAAGCGAGCTATGGCAAAGTGTTGAGAGACTTTATTTGTAGAGAATTAAGATTCCTACTTTTTATGTTCTATGATATTTTTTGATCAGATGCGTAGTTCTCGAGATATATCAAGATATTTAAAAGTTCCGAAGCCGCACCAACATAATAGAGATACAGAAACACCGTGGCCCCTTTCTTTGAGATAACTCTGCACTATTGCGAGCTGGAAATGCCACTTCCAGTTTAGCTGTGCAGAAGAAGAACAACAAGAAGAAGAAATATCTCGAAATATGTCCGTCAGGCCCCTTCCCTTGAGATAAATCTGCAAATATCTCGGAAACGACGCGAGCTATGGCAAAATGTTAAGAGACCTTTTTTCTGGAGAATTAAGTTTCCTACTTTTTATGTTCTATGATGTTTTTTGATCAGATGCGTAGTTCTCGAGATATATCAAGATATTTAAAAGTTCCGAAGCCGCACCAACATAATAGAGATACAGAAACACCGTGGCCCCTTTCTTTGAGATAACTCTGCACTATTGCGAGCTGCAAATGCCACTTCCAGCTTAGCTGTGCAGAGGTAGAACAACAAGAAGAAGAAATATCTCGAAATATGTCCGTCAGGCCAGTTCCTTTGAGCTGAATCTGCAAATATCTCGGAACCGAAGCGAGCTATGGCAAAATGTTAAGAGACGTTTTTTGTAGAGAATTAAGTTTCCTACTTTTTATGTTCTATAATATTTTTTGATCAGATGCGTAGTTCTCGAGATATATCAAGATATTTAAAAGTTCCGAAGCCGCACCAACATAATAGAGATACAGAAACACCGTGGCCCCTTTCTTTGAGATAACTCTGCACTATTGCGAGCTGCAAATGCCACTTCCAGCTTAGCTGTGCAGAGGTAGAACAACAAGAAGAAGAAATATCTCGAAATATGTCCGTCAGGCCAGTTCCTTTGAGCTGAATCTGCAAATATCTCGGAACCGAAGCGAGCTATGGCAAAATGTTAAGAGACGTTTTTTGTAGAGAATTAAGTTTCCTACTTTTTATGTTCTATGATATTTTTTGATCAGATGCGTAGTTCTCGAGATATATCAAGATATTTAAAAGTTCCGAAGCCGCACCAACATAATAGAGATACAGAAACACCGTGGCCCCTTTCTTTGAGATAACTCTGCACTATTGCGAGCTGCAAATGCCACTTCCAGCTTAGCTGTGCAGAAGAAGAACAACAAGAAGAAGAAATATCTCGAAATATGTCCGTCAGGCCCCTTCCCTTGAGATAAATCTGCAAATATCTCGGAAACGAAGCGAGCTATGGCAAAATGTTAAGAGACCTTTTTTGTCGAGAATTAAGTTTCCTACTTTTTATGTTCTATGATGTTTTTTGATCAGATGCGTAGTTCTCGAGATATATCAAGATATTTAAAAGTTCCGAAGCCGCACCAACATAATAGAGATACAGAAACACCGTGGCCCCTTTCTTTGAGATAACTCTGCACTATTGCGAGCTGCAAATGCCACTTCCAGCTTAGCTGTGCAGAAGAAGAACAACAAGAAGAAGAAATATCTCGAAATATGTCCGTCAGGCCCCTTCCCTTGAGATAAATCTGCAAATATCTCGGAAACGAAGCGAGCTATCGCAAAATGTTAAGAGACCTTTTTTGTAGAGAATTATGTTTCCTACAATTTATGTTCTATGATATTTTTTGATCAGAAGCGTAGTTTTCGAGATATATCGAGATATTTAAAAGTTCCGAAGCCGCACCAACATAATAGAGATACAGAAACACCGTGGCCCCTTTCTTTGAGATAACTCTGCACTAGTGCGAGCCGCAAATGCCACTTCCAGCTTAGCTGTGCAGAAGAAGAACAACAAGAAGAAGAAATATCGCGAAATATGTCCGTCAGGCCCCTTCCCTTGAGATAAATCTGCAAATATCTCGGAAACGAAGCGAGCTATGGCAAAATGTTAAGAGACCTTTTTTGTAGAGAATTAAGTTTCCTACTTTTTATGTTCTATGATATTTTTTGATCAGATGCGTAGTTCTCGAGATATATCAAGATATTTAAAAGTTCCGAAGCCGCACCAACATAATAGAGATACAGAAACACCGTGGCCCCTTTCTTTGAGATAACTCTGCACTATTGCGAGCTGCAAATGCCACTTCCAGTTTAGCTGTGCAGAAGAAGAACAACAAGAAGAAGAAATATCTCGAAATATGTCCGTCAGGCCCCTTCCCTTGAGATAAATCTGCAAATATCTCGGAAACGAAGCGAGCTATGGCAAAGTGTTGAGAGACTTTATTTGTAGAGAATTAAGTTTCCTACTTTTTATGTTCTATGATATTTTTTGATCAGATGCGTAGTTCTCGAGATATATCAAGATATTTAAAAGTTCCGAAGCCGCACCAACATAATAGAGATACAGAAACACCGCGGCCCCTTTCTTTGAGATAACTCTGCACTATTGCGAGCTGGAAATGCCACTTCCAGTTTAGCTGTGCAGAAGAAGAACAACAAGAAGAAGAAATATCTCGAAATATGTCCGTCAGGCCCCTTCCCTTGAGATAAATCTGCAAATATCTCGGAAACGAAGCGAGCTATGGCAAAATGTTAAGAGACCTTTTTTGTAATTAAGTTTCCTACTTTTTATGTTCTATGATGTTTTTTGATCAGATGCGTAGTTCTCCGGATATATCCAGATATTTAAAAGTTCCGAAGCCGCACCAACATAATAGAGATACAGAAACACCGTGGCCCCTTTCTTTGAGATAACTCTGCACTAGTGCGAGCCGCAAATGCCACTTCCAGCTTAGCTGTGCAGAAGAAGAACAACAAGAAGAAGAAATATCTCGAAATATGTCCGTCAGGCCCCTTCCCTTGAGATAAATCTGCAAATATCTCGGAAACGAAGCGAGCTATGGCAAAATGTTAAGAGACCTTTTTTGTAGAGAATTAAGTTTCCTACTTTTTATGTTCTATGATATTTTTTGATCAGATGCGTAGTTCTCGAGATATATCAAGATATTTAAAAGTTCCGAAGCCGCACCAACATAATAGAGATACAGAAACACCGTGGCCCCTTTCTTTGAGATAACTCTGCACTAGTGCGAGCCGCAAATGCCACTTCCAGCTTAGCTGTGCAGAAGAAGAACAACAAGAAGAAGAAATATCTCGAAATATGTCCGTCAGGCCCCTTCCCTTGAGATGTATCTGCAAATATCTCGGAAACAAAGCGAGCTATGGCAAAATGTTAAGAGACCTTTTTTGTAGAGAATTATGTTTCCTACAATTTATGTTCTATGATATTTTTTGATCAGAAGCGTAGTTTTCGAGATATATCGAGATAATTAAAAGTTCCGAAGCCGCACCAACATAATAGAGATACAGAAACACCGTGGCCCCTTTCTTTGAGATAGCTCGGCACTATTGCGAGCTGCAAATGCCACTTCCAGCTTAGCTGTGCAGAAGAAGAACAACAAGAAGAAGAAATATCTCGAAATATATCCGTCAGGCCCCTTCCCTTGAGATAAATCTGCAAATATCTCGGAAACGACGCGAGCTATGGCAAAATGTTAAGAGACCTTTTTTGTAGAGAATTAAGTTTCCTACTTTTTATGTTCTATGATGTTTTTTGATCAGATGCGTAGTTCTCGAGATATATCAAGATATTTAAAAGTTCCGAAGCCGCACCAACATAATAGAGATACAGAAACACCGTGGCCCCTTTCTTTGAGATAACTCTGCACTATTGCGAGCTGCAAATTCCACTTCCAGTTTAGCTGTGCAGAAGAAGAACAACAAGAAGAAGAAATATCTCGAAATATGTCCGTCAGGCCCGTTACTTTAAGCTGAATCTGCAAATATCTCGAAAACGAAGCGAGCTATGGCAAAATGTTAAGAGACGTTTTTTGTAGAGAATTATGTTTCCTATAATTTATGTTCTATGATATTTTTTGATCAGAAGCGTAGTTTTCGAGATATATCGAGATATTTAAAAGTTCCGAAGCCGCACCAACATAATAGAGATACAGAAACACCGTGGCCCCTTTCTTTGAGATAACTGCACTAGTGCGAGCCGCAAATGCCACTTCCAGCTTAGCTGTGCAGAAGAAGAACAACAAGAAGAAATATCTCGAAATATGTCCGTCAGGCCCCTTCCCTTGAGATAAATCTGCAAATATCTCGGAAACGAAGCGAGCTATGGCAAAATGTTAACAGACCTTTTTTGTAGAGAATTAAGTTTCCTACTTTTTATGTTCTATGATATTTTTTGATCAGATGCGTAGTTCTCGAGATATATCAAGATAATTAAAAGTTCCGAAGCCGCTCCAACATAATAGAGATACAGAAACACCGTGGCCCCTTTCTTTGAGATAACTCTGCACTATTGCGAGCTGCAAATGCCACTTCCAGCTTAGCTGTGCAGAAGAAGAACAACAAGAAGAAGAAATATCTCGAAATATATCCGTCAGGCCCCTTCCCTTGAGATAAATCTGCAAATATCTCGGAAACGAAGCGAGCTATGGCAAAGTGTTGAGAGACTTTATTTGTAGAGAATTAAGTTTCCTACTTTTTATGTTCTATGATGTTTTTTGATCAGATGCGTAGTTCTAGAGATATATCAAGATATTTAAAAGTTCCGAAGCCGCTCCAACATAATAGAGATACAGAAACACCGTGGCCCCTTTCTTTGAGATAACTCTGCACTATTGCGAGCTGCAAATGCCACTTCCAGCTTAGCTGTGCAGAAGAAGAACAACAAGAAGAAGAAATATCTCGAAATATGTCCGTCAGGCCCCTTCCCTTGAGATATATCTGCAAATATCTCGGAAACGAAGCGAGCTATGGCAAAATGTTAAGAGACCTTTTTTGTAGAGAATTATGTTTCCTACAATTCATGTGCTATGATATTTTTTGATCAGAAGCGTGGTTTTCGAGATATATCGAGATATTTAAAAGTTCCGAAGCCGCACCAACATAATAGAGATACAGAAACACCGTGGCCCCTTTCTTTGAGATAACTCTGCACTAGTGCGAGCCGCAAATTCCACTTCCAGCTTAGCTGTGCAGAAGAAGAACAACAAGAAGAAGAAATATCTCGAAATATGTCCGTCAGGCCCCTTCCCTTGAGATAAATCTGCAAATATCTCGGAAACGAAGCGAGCTATGGCAAAATGTTAAGAGACCTTTTTTGTAGAGAATTAAGTTTCCCCCTTTTTATGTTCTATGATATTTTTTGATCAGATGCGTAGTTCTCGAGATATATCAAGATATTTAAAAGTTCCGAAGCCGCACCAACATAATAGAGATACAGAAACACCGTGGCCCCTTTCTTTGAGATAACTCTGCACTATTGCGAGCTGCAAATGCCACTTCCAGTTTAGCTGTGCAGAAGAAGAACAACAAGAAGAAGAAATATCTCGAAATATGTCCGTCAGGCCCGTTACTTTGAGCTGAATCTGCAAATATCTCGAAAACGAAGCGAGCTATGGCAAAATGTTAAGAGACGTTTTTTGTAGAGAATTATGTTTCCTACAATTTATGTTCTATGATATTTTTTGATCAGAAGCGTAGTTTTCGAGATATATCGAGATATTTAAAAGTTCCGAAGCCGCACCAACATAATAGAGATACAGATACACCGTGGCCCCTTTCTTTGAGATAACTCTGCACTATTGCGAGCTGCAAATGCCACTTCCAGCTTAGCTGTGCAGAAGAAGAACAACAAGAAGAAGAAATATCTCGAAATATGTCCGTCAGGCCCCTTCCCTTGAGATGTATCTGCAAATATCTCGGAAACGAAGCGAGCTATGGCAAAATATTAAGATACCTTTTTTGTAGAGAATTATGTTTCCTACAATTTATGTTCTACGATATTTTTTGATCAGAAGCGTAGTTTTCGAGATATATCGAGATAATTAAAAGTTCCGAAGCCGCACCAACATAATAGAGATACAGAAACACCGTGGCCCCTTTCTTTGAGATAACTTTGCACTATTGCGAGCTGCAAATGCCACTTCCAGCTTAGCTGTGCAGAAGAAGAACAACAAGAAGAAGAAATATCTCGAAATATATCCGTCAGGCCCCTTCCCTTGAGATAAATCTGCAAATATCTCGGAAACGAAGCGAGCTATGGCAAAGTGTTGAGAGACTTTATTTGTAGAGAATTAAGTTTCCTACTTTTTATGTTCTATGATATTTTTTGATCAGATGCGTAGTTCTCGAGATATATCAAGATATTTAAAAGTTCCGAAGCCGCACCAACATAATAGAGATACAGAAACACCGTGGCCCCTCTCTTTGAGATAACTCTGCACTATTGCGAGCAGCAAATGCCACTTCCAGCTTAGCTGTGCAGAAGAAGGACAACAAGAAGAAGAAATATCTCGAAATATGTCCGTCAGGCCCCTTCCCTTGAGATAAATCTGCAAATATCTCGGAAACAAAGCGAGCTATGGCAAAATGTTAAGAGACGTTTTTTGTAGAGAATTAAGTTTCCTACTTTTTATGTAGTATGATATTTTTTGATCAGATGCGTAGTTCTCGAGATATATCAAGATATTTAAAAGTTCCGAAGCCGCACCAACATAATAGAGATACAGAAACACCGTGGCCCCTTTCTTTGCGATAACTCTGCACTAGTGCGAGCCGCAAATGCCACTTCCAGCTTAGCTGTGCAGAAGAAGAACAACAAGAAGAAGAAATATCTCGAGATATGTCCGTCAGGCCCCTTCCCTTGAGATAAATCTGCAAATATCTCGGAAACGAAGCGAGCTATGGCAAAATGTTAAGAGACCTTTTTTGTAGAGAATTAAGTTTCCTACTTTTTATGTTCTATGATATTTTTTGATCAGATGCGTAGTTCTCCGGATATATCCAGATATTTAAAAGTTCCGAAGCCGCACCAACATAATAGAGATACAGAAACACCGTGGCCCCTTTCTTTGAGATAACTCTGCACTAGTGCGAGCCGCAAATGCCACTTCCAGCTTAGCTGTGCAGAAGAAGAACAACAAGAAGAAGAAATATCTCGAAATATGTCCGTCAGGCCCCTTCCCTTGAGATAAATCTGCAAATATCTCGGAAACGAAGCGAGCTATGGCAAAATGTTAAGAGACCTTTTTTGTAGAGAATTAAGTTTCCTACTTTTTATGTTCTATGATATTTTTTGATCAGATGCGTAGTTCTCGAGATATATCAAGATATTTAAAAGTTCCGAAGCCGCACCAACATAATAGAGATACAGAAACACCGTGGCCCCTTTCTTTGAGATAACTCTGCACTAGTGCGAGCCGCAAATGCCACTTCCAGCTTAGCTGTGCAGAAGAAGAACAACAAGAAGAAGAAATATCTCGAAATATGTCCGTCAGGCCCCTTCCCTTGAGATGTATCTGCAAATATCTGGGAAACGAAGCGAGCTATGGCAAAATGTTAAGAGACCTTTTTTGTAGAGAATTATGTTTCCTACAATTTATGTTCTATGATATTTTTTGATCAGATGCGTAGTTCTCGAGATATATCAAGATATTTAAAAGTTCCGAAGCCGCACCAACATAATAGAGATACAGAAACACCGTGGCCCCTTTCTTTGAGATAACTCTGCACTAGTGCGAGCCGCAAATGCCACTTCCAGCTTAGCTGTGCAGAAGAAGAACAACAAGAAGGAGAAATATCTCGAAATATGTCCGTCAGGCCCCTTCCCTTGAGATAAATCTGCAAATATCTCGGAAACGAAGCGAGCTATGGCAAAATGTTAAGAGACCTTTTTTGTAGAGAATTAAGTTTCCTACTTATTATCTTCTATGATATTTTTTGATCAGATGCGTAGTTCTCGAGATATATCAAGATATTTAAAAGTTCCGAAGCCGCACCAACATAATAGAGATACAGAAACACCGTGGCCCCTCTCTTTGAGATAACTCTGCACTATTGCGAGCTGCAAATGCCACTTCCAGCTTAGCTGTGCAGAAGAAGGACAACAAGAAGAAGAAATATCTCGAAATATGTCCGTCAGGCCCCTTCCCTTGAGATAAATCTGCAAATATCTCGGAAACAAAGCGAGCTATGGCAAAATGTTAAGAGACGTTTTTTGTAGAGAATTAAGTTTCCTACTTTTTATGTAGTATGATATTTTTTGATCAGATGCGTAGTTCTCGAGATATATCAAGATATTTAAAAGTTCCGAAGCCGCACCAACATAATAGAGATACAGAAACACCGTGGCCCCTTTCTTTGAGATAACTCTGCACTAGTGCGAGCCGCAAATGCCACTTCCAGCTTAGCTGTGCAGAAGAAGAACAACAAGAAGAAGAAATATCTCGAGATATGTCCGTCAGGCCCCTTCCCTTGAGATAAATCTGCAAATATCTCGGAAACGAAGCGAGCTATGGCAAAATGTTAAGAGACCTTTTTTGTAGAGAATTAAGTTTCCTACTTTTTATGTTCTATGATATTTTTTGATCAGATGCGTAGTTCTCCGGATATATCCAGATATTTAAAAGTTCCGAAGCCGCACCAACATAATAGAGATACAGAAACACCGTGGCCCCTTTCTTTGAGATAACTCTGCACTAGTGCGAGCCGCAAATGCCACTTCCAGCTTAGCTGTGCAGAAGAAGAACAACAAGAAGAAGAAATATCTCGAAATATGTCCGTCAGGCCCCTCCCCTTGAGATAAATCTGCAAATATCTCGGAAACGAAGCGAGCTATGGCAAAATGTTAAGAGACCTTTTTTGTAGAGAATTAAGTTTCCTACTTTTTATGTTCTATGATATTTTTTGATCAGTTGCGTAGTTCTCGAGATATATCAAGATATTTAAAAGTTCCGAAGCCGCACCAACATAATAGAGATACAGAAACACCGTGGCCCCTTTCTTTGAGATAACTCTGCACTAGTGCGAGCCGCAAATGCCACTTCCAGCTTAGCTGTGCAGAAGAAGAACAACAAGAAGAAGAAATATCTCGAAATATGTCCGTCAGGCCCCTTCCCTTGAGATGTATCTGCAAATATCTCGGAAACGAAGCGAGCTATGGCAAAATGTTAAGAGACCTTTTTTGTAGAGAATTATGTTTCCTACAATTTATGTTCTATGATATTTTTTGATCAGATGCGTAGTTCTCGAGATATATCAAGATATTTAAAAGTTCCGAAGCCGCACCAACATAATAGAGATACAGAAACACCGTGGCCCCTTTCTTTGAGATAACTCTGCACTATTGCGAGCTGCAAATGCCACTTCCAGCTTAGCTGTGCAGAAGAAGAACAACAAGAAGAAGAAATATCTCGAAATATGTCCGTCAGGCCCCTTCCCTTGAGATGTATCTGCAAATATCTCGGAAACGAAGCGAGCTATGGCAAAATATTAAGAGACCTTTTTTGTAGAGAATTATGTTTCCTACAATTTATGTTCTATGATATTTTTTGATCAGAAGCGTAGTTTTCGAGATATATCGAGATAATTAAAAGTTCCGAAGCCGCACCAACATAATAGAGATACAGAAACACCGTGGCCCCTTTCTTTGAGATAACTCTGCACTATTGCGAGCTGCAAATGCCACTTCCAGCTTAGCTGTGCAGAAGAAGAACAACAAGAAAAAGAAATATCTCGAAATATGTCCGTCAGGCCCCTTCCCTTGAGATATATCTTCAAATATCTCGGAAACGAAGCGAGCTATGGCAAAATGTTAAGAGACCTTTTTTGTAGAGAATTAAGTTTCCTACTTATTATCTTCTATGATATTTTTTGATCAGATGCGTAGTTCTCGAGATATATCAAGATAGTTAAAAGTTCCGAAGCCGCACCAACATAATAGAGATACAGAAACACCGTGGCCCCTCTCTTTGAGATAACTCTGCACTATTGCGAGCTGCAAATGCCACTTCCAGCTTAGCTGTGCAGAAGAAGAACAACAAGAAGAAGAAATATCTCGAAATATGTCCGTCAGGCCCCTTCCCTTGAGATAAATCTGCAAATATCTCGGAAACAAAGCGAGCTATGGCAAAATGTTAAGAGACGTTTTTTGTAGAGAATTAAGTTTCCTACTTTTTATGTAGTATGATATTTTTTGATCAGATGCGTAGTTCTCGAGATATATCAAGATATTTAAAAGTTCCGAAGCCGCACCAACATAATAGAGATACAGAAACACCGTGGCCCCTTTCTTTGAGATAACTCTGCACTAGTGCGAGCCGCAAATGCCACTTCCAGCTTAGCTGTGCAGAAGAACAACAAGAAGAAATATCTCGAAATATGTCCGTCAGGCCCCTTCCCTTGAGATAAATCTGCAAATATCTCGGAAACGAAGCGAGCTATGGCAAAATGTTAAGAAACCTTTTTTGTAGAGAATTAAGTTTCCTACTTTTTTTGTTCTATGATATTTTTTGATCAGATGCGTAGTTCTCGAGATATATCAAGATATTTAAAAGTTCCGAAGCCGCACCAACATAATAGAGATACAGAAACACCGTGACCCCTTTCTTTGAGATAACTCTGCACTAGTGCGAGCCGCAAATGCCACTTCCAGCTTAGCTGTGCAGAAGAAGAACAACAAGAAGAAGAAATATCTCGAAATATGTCCGTCAGGCCCCTTCCCTTGAGATAAATCTGCAAATATCTCGGAAACGAAGCGAGCTATGGCAAAATGTTAAGAGACCTTTTTTGTAGAGAATTAAGTTTCCTACTTTTTATGTTCTATGATATTTTTTGATCAGATGCGTAGTTCTCGAGATATATCAAGATATTTAAAAGTTCCGAAGCCGCACCAACATAATAGAGATACAGAAACACCGTGGCCCCTTTCTTTGAGATAACTCTGCACTATTGCGAGCTGCAAATGCCACTTCCAGTTTAGCTGTGCAGAGGTAGAACAACAAGAAGAAGAAATATCTCGAAATATGTCCGTCAGGCCAGTTCCTTTGAGCTGAATCTGCAAATATCTCGGAACCGAAGCGAGCTATGGCAAAATGTTAAGAGACGTTTTTTGTAGAGAATTAAGTTTCCTACTTTTTATGTTCTATGATATTTTTTGATCAGATGCGTAGTTCTCGAGATATATCAAGATATTTAAAAGTTCCGAAGCCGCACCAACATAATAGAGATACAGAAACACCGTGGCCCCTTTCTTTGAGATAACTCTGCACTATTGCGAGCTGCAAATGCCACTTCCAGCTTAGCTGTGCAGAAGAAGAACAACAAGAAGAAGAAATATCTCGAAATATATCCGTCAGGCCCCTTCCCTTGAGATAAATCTGCAAATATCTCGGAAACGAAGCGAGCTATGGCAAAGTGTTGAGAGACTTTATTTGTAGAGAATTAAGTTTCCTACTTTTTATGTTCTATGATATTTTTTGATCAGATGCGTAGTTCTCGAGATATATCAAGATATTTAAAAGTTCCGAAGCCGCACCAACATAATAGAGATACAGAAACACCGTGCCCCCTCTCCTTGAGATAACTCTGCACTATTGCGAGCTGCAAATGCCACTTCCAGCTTAGCTGTGCCGAAGAAGGACAACAAGAAGAAGAAATATCTCGAAATATGTCCGTCAGGCCCCTTCCCTTGAGATAAATCTGCAAATATCTCGGAAACAAAGCGAGCTATGGCAAAATGTTAAGAGACGTTTTTTGTAGAGAATTAAGTTTCCTACTTTTTATGTAGTATGATATTTTTTGATCAGATGCGTAGTTCTCGAGATATATCAAGATATTTAAAAGTTCCGAAGCCGCACCAACATAATAGAGATACAGAAACACCGTGGCCCCTTTCTTTGCGATAACTCTGCACTAGTGCGAGCCGCAAATGCCACTTCCAGCTTAGCTGTGCAGAAGAAGAACAACAAGAAGAAGAAATATCTCGAGATATGTCCGTCAGGCCCCTTCCCTTGAGATAAATCTGCAAATATCTCGGAAACGAAGCGAGCTATGGCAAAATGTTAAGAGACCTTTTTTGTAGAGAATTAAGTTTCCTACTTTTTATGTTCTATGATATTTTTTGATCAGATGCGTAGTTCTCCGGATATATCCAGATATTTAAAAGTTCCGAAGCCGCACCAACATAATAGAGATACAGAAACACCGTGGCCCCTTTCTTTGAGATAACTCTGCACTAGTGCGAGCCGCAAATGCCACTTCCAGCTTAGCTGTGCAGAAGAAGAACAACAAGAAGAAGAAATATCTCGAAATATGTCCGTCAGGCCCCTTCCCTTGAGATAAATCTGCAAATATCTCGGAAACGAAGCGAGCTATGGCAAAATGTTAAGAGACCTTTTTTATAGAGAATTAAGTTTCAAACTTTTTATGTTCCATGATATTTTTTGATCAGATGCGTAGTTCTCGAGATATATCAAGATATTTAAAAGTTCCGAAGCTGCACCAACATAATAGAGATACAGAAACACCGTGGCCCCTTTCTTTGAGATAACTCTGCACTAGTGCGAGCCGCAAATGCCACTTCCAGCTTAGCTGTGCAGAAGAAGAACAACAAGAAGAAGAAATATCTCGAAATATGTCCGTTAGGCCCCTTCCCTTGAGATAAATGTGCAAATATCTCGGAAACGAAGCGAGCTATGGCAAAATGTTGAGAGACCTTTTTTGTAGAGAATTAAGTTTCCTACTATTTATGTTCTATGATATTTTTTGATCAGATGCGTAGTTCTCGAGATATATCAAGATATTTAAAAGTTCCGAAGCCGCACCAACATAATAGAGATACAGAAACACCGTGGCCCCTTTCTTTGAGATAACTCTGCACTATTGCGAGCTGCAAATGCCACTTCCAGCTTAGCTGTGCAGAAGAAGAACAACGGAAATCTCAAGGGAAGGGGCCTGACGGACATATTTCGAGATATTTCTTCTTCTTGTTGTTCTTCTTCTGCACAGCTAAGCTGGAAGTGGCATTTGCAGCTCGCAATAGTGCAGAGTTACCTCAAAGAAAGGAGCCACGGTGTTTCTGTATCTCTATTATGTTGGTGCGGCTTCGGAACTTTTAAATATCTTGATATATCTCGAGAACTACGCATCTGATCAAAAAATATCATAGAACATAAAAAGTAGGAAACTTAAGTCTCTACAAAAAAGGTCTCTGAACATTTTGCCATAGCTCGCTTCGTTTCCGAGATATTTGCAGATATATCTCAAGTGAAGGGGCCTGACGGACATATTTCGAGATATTTCTTCTTCTTGTTGTTCTTCTTCTGCACAGCTAAGCTGGAAGCGGCATTTGCGGCTCGCACTAGTGCAGAGTTATCTCAAAGAAAGGGGCCACGGTATTTCTGTATCTCTATTATGTTGGTGCGGCTTCGGATCTTTTAAATATCTCGATATATCTCGAAAACTACGCTTCTGATCAAAAAATATCATAGAACATAAATTGTAGGAAACATAATTCTCTACAAAAAAGGTCTCTTAACATTTTGCCATAACTCGCTTCGTTTCCGAGATATTTGCAGATTTATCTCAAGGGAAGGGGCCTGACGGACATATTTCGAGATATTTCTTCTTCTTGTTGTTCTTCTTCTGCACAGCTAAGCTGGACGTGGCATTTACAGCTCGCAATAGTGCAGAGTTATCTCAAAGAAAGGGGCCACGGTGTTTCTGTATCTCTATTATGTTGGTGCGGCTTCGGAACTTTTAAATATCTCGATATATCTCGAAAACTACGCATCTGATCAAAAAATATCATAGAACATAAAAAGTAGGAAACTTAATTCTCTACAAAAAAGGTCTCTTAACATTTTGCCATAGCTCGCTTCGTTTCCGTGATATTTGCAGATTTATCTCAAGGGAAGGGGCCTGACGGACATATTTCGAGATACTTCTTGTTCTTGTTGTTCTTCTTCTGCACAGCTAAGCTGGAAGTGGCATTTGCTGCTCGCAATAGTGCAGAGTTATCTCAAAGAAAGGGGCCACGGTGTTTCTGTATCTCTATTAAGTTGGTGCGGCTTCGGAACTTTTAAATATCTCGATATATCTCGAAAACTACGCTTCTGATCAAAAAATATCATAGAACATAAATTGTAGGAAACATAATTCTCTACAAAAAAGGTCTCTTAACGTTTTGCCATAGCTCGCTTCGTTTCCGAGATATTTGCAAATTTATCTCAAGGGAAGGGTCCTGACGGACATATTTCGAGATATTCCTTCTTCTTGTTGTTCTTCTTCTGCACAGCTAAACTGGAAGTGGCATTTCCAGCTCGCAATAGTGCAGAGTTATCCCAAAGAAAGGGGCCACGGTGTTTCTGTATCTCTATTATGTTGGTGCGGCTTCGGAACTTTTAAATATCTTGATATATCTCGAGAACTACGCATCTGATCAAAAAATATCATAGAACATAAAAAGTAGGAAACTTAAGTCTCTACAAAAAAGGTCTCTGAACATTTTGCCATAGCTCGCTTCGTTTCCGAGATATTTGCAGATATATCTCAAGTGAAGGGGCCTGACGGACATATTTCGAGATATTTCTTCTTCTTGTTGTTCTTCTTCTGCACAGCTAAGCTGGAAGCGGCATTTGCGGCTCGCACTAGTGCAGAGTTATCTCAAAGAAAGGGGCCACGGTATTTCTGTATCTCTATTATGTTGGTGCGGCTTCGGATCTTTTAAATATCTCGATATATCTCGAAAACTACGCTTCTGATCAAAAAATATCATAGAACATAAATTGTAGGAAACATAATTCTCTACAAAAAAGGTCTCTTAACATTTTGCCATAACTCGCTTCGTTTCCGAGATATTTGCAGATTTATCTCAAGGGAAGGGGCCTGACGGACATATTTCGAGATATTTCTTCTTCTTGTTGTTCTTCTTCTGCACAGCTAAGCTGGACGTGGCATTTACAGCTCGCAATAGTGCAGAGTTATCTCAAAGAAAGGGGCCACGGTGTTTCTGTATCTCTATTATGTTGGTGCGGCTTCGGAACTTTTAAATATCTCGATATATCTCGAAAACTACGCATCTGATCAAAAAATATCATAGAACATAAAAAGTAGGAAACTTAATTCTCTACAAAAAAGGTCTCTTAACATTTTGCCATAGCTCGCTTCGTTTCCGTGATATTTGCAGATTTATCTCAAGGGAAGGGGCCTGACGGACATATTTCGAGATACTTCTTGTTCTTGTTGTTCTTCTTCTGCACAGCTAAGCTGGAAGTGGCATTTGCTGCTCGCAATAGTGCAGAGTTATCTCAAAGAAAGGGGCCACGGTGTTTCTGTATCTCTATTAAGTTGGTGCGGCTTCGGAACTTTTAAATATCTCGATATATCTCGAAAACTACGCTTCTGATCAAAAAATATCATAGAACATAAATTGTAGGAAACATAATTCTCTACAAAAAAGGTCTCTTAACGTTTTGCCATAGCTCGCTTCGTTTCCGAGATATTTGCAAATTTATCTCAAGGGAAGGGTCCTGACGGACATATTTCGAGATATTCCTTCTTCTTGTTGTTCTTCTTCTGCACAGCTAAACTGGAAGTGGCATTTCCAGCTCGCAATAGTGCAGAGTTATCCCAAAGAAAGGGGCCACGGTGTTTCTGTATCTCTATTATGTTGGTGCGGCTTCGGAACTTTTAAATATCTCGTTATATCTCGAAAACTACGCTTCTGATCAAAAAATATCATAGAACATAAATTGTAGGAAACATAATTCTCTACAAAAAAGGTCTCTTAACATTTTGCCATAGCTCGCTTCGTTTCCGAGATATTTGCAGATTTATCTCAAGGGAAGGGGCCTGACGGACATATTTCGAGATATTTCTTCTTCTTGTTGTTCTTCTTCTGCACAGCTAAGCTGGAAGCGGCATTTGCGGCTCGCACTAGTGCAGAGTTATCTCAAAGAAAGGGGCCACGGTGTTTCTGTATCTCTATTATGTTGGTGCGGCTTCGGAACTTTTAAATATCTTGATATATCTCGAGAACTCCTCATCTGATCAAATAATATCATAGAACATAAAAAGTAGGAAACTTAATTCTCTACAAATAAGGTCTCTTAACATTTTGCCATAGCTCGCTTCGTTTCCGAGATATTTGCAGATTTATCTCAAGGGAAGGGGCCTAACGGACATATTTCGAGATATTTCTTCTTCTTGTTGTTCTTCTTCTGCACAGCTAAGCTGGAAGTGGCATTTGCTGCTCGCAATAGTGCAGAGTTATCTCAAAGAAAGGGGCCACGGTGTTTCTGTATCTCTATTAAGTTGGTGCGGCTTCGGAACTTTTAAATATCTCGATATATCTCGAAAACTACGCTTCTGATCAAAAAATATCATAGAACATAAATTGTAGGAAACATAATTCTCTACAAAAAAGGTCTCTTAACGTTTTGCCATAGCTCGCTTCGTTTCCGAGATATTTGCAAATTTATCTCAAGGGAAGGGTCCTGACGGACATATTTCGAGATATTTCTTCTTCTTGTTGTTCTTCTTCTGCACAGCTAAGCTGGAAGTGGCATTTGCAGCGCGCAATAGTGCAGAGTTATCTCAAAGAAAGGGGCCACGGTGTTTCTGTATCTCTATTATGTTGGTGCGGCTTCGGAACTTTCAAATATCTTGATATATCTCGAGAACTACGCATCTGATCAAAAAATATCATAGAACATAAAAAGTAGGAAACTTAAGTCTCTACAAAAAAGGTCTCTGAACATTTTGCCATAGCTCGCTTCGTTTCCGAGATATTTGCAGATATATCTCAAGTGAAGGGGCCTGACGGACATATTTCGAGATATTTCTTCTTCTTGTTGTTCTTCTTCTGCACAGCTAAGCTGGAAGCGGCATTTGCGGCTCGCACTAGTGCAGAGTTATCTCAAAGAAAGGGGCCACGGTATTTCTGTATCTCTATTATGTTGGTGCGGCTTCGGATCTTTTAAATATCTCGATATATCTCGAAAACTACGCTTCTGATCAAAAAATATCATAGAACATAAATTGTAGGAAACATAATTCTCTACAAAAAAGGTCTCTCAACATTTTGCCATAACTCGCTTCGTTTCCGAGATATTTGCAGATTTATCTCAAGGGAAGGGGCCTGACGGACATATTTCGAGATATTTCTTCTTCTTGTTGTTCTTCTTCTGCACAGCTAAGCTGGACGTGGCATTTACAGCTCGCAATAGTGCAGAGTTATCTCAAAGAAAGGGGCCACGGTGTTTCTGTATCTCTATTATGTTGGTGCGGCTTCGGAACTTTTAAATATCTCGATATATCTCGAAAACTACGCATCTGATCAAAAAATATCATAGAACATAAAAAGTAGGAAACTTAATTCTCTACAAAAAAGGTCTCTTAACATTTTGCCATAGCTCGCTTCGTTTCCGTGATATTTGCAGATTTATCTCAAGGGAAGGGGCCTGACGGACATATTTCGAGATACTTCTTGTTCTTGTTGTTCTTCTTCTGCACAGCTAAGCTGGAAGTGGCATTTGCTGCTCGCAATAGTGCAGAGTTATCTCAAAGAAAGGGGCCACGGTGTTTCTGTATCTCTATTAAGTTGGTGCGGCTTCGGAACTTTTAAATATCTCGATATATCTCGAAAACTACGCTTCTGATCAAAAAATATCATAGAACATAAATTGTAGGAAACATAATTCTCTACAAAAAAGGTCTCTTAACATTTTGCCATAGCTCGCTTCGTTTCCGAGATATTTGCAGATTTATCTCAAGGGAAGGGGCCTGACGGACATATTTCGAGATATTTCTTCTTCTTGTTGTTCTTCTTCTGCACAGCTAAGCTGGAAGCGGCATTTGCGGCTCGCACTAGTGCAGAGTTATCTCAAAGAAAGGGGCCACGGTGTTTCTGTATCTCTATTATGTTGGTGCGGCTTCGGAACTTTTAAATATCTTGATATATCTCGAGAACTCCTCATCCGATCAAATAATATCATAGAACATAAAAAGTAGGAAACTTAATTCTCTACAAATAAGGTCTCTGAACATTTTGCCATAGCTCGCTTCGTTTCCGAGATATTTGCGGATTTATCTCAAGGGAAGGGGCCTAACGGACATATTTCGAGATATTTCTTCTTCTTGTTGTTCTTCTTCTGCACAGCTAAGCTGGAAGTGGCATTTGCTGCTCGCAATAGTGCAGAGTTATCTCAAAGAAAGGGGCCACGGTGTTTCTGTATCTCTATTAAGTTGGTGCGGCTTCGGAACTTTTAAATATCTCGATATATCTCGAAAACTACGCTTCTGATCAAAAAATATCATAGCACATAAATTGTAGGAAACATAATTCTCTACAAAAAAGGTCTCTTAACGTTTTGCCATAGCTCGCTTCGTTTCCGAGATATTTGCAAATTTATCTCAAGGGAAGGGTCCTGACGGACATATTTCGAGATATTCCTTCTTCTTGTTGTTCTTCTTCTGCACAGCTAAACTGGAAGTGGCATTACCAGCTCGCAATAGTGCAGAGTTATCCCAAAGAAAGGGGCCACGGTGTTTCTGTATCTCTATTATGTTGGTGCGGCTTCGGAACTTTTAAATATCTCGATATATCTCGAAAACTACGCTTCTGATCAAAAAATATCATAGAACATAAATTGTAGGAAACATAATTCTCTACAAAAAAGGTCTCTTAACATTTTGCCATAGCTCGCTTCGTTTCCGAGATATTTGCGGATTTATCTCAAGGGAAGGGGTCTGACGGACATATTTCGAGATATTTCTTCTTCTTGTTGTTCTTCTTCTGCACAGCTAAGCTGGAAGTGGCATTTGCAGCTGGCAATAGTGCAGAGTTATCCCAAAGAAAGGGGCCACGGTGTTTCTGTATCTCTATTAGGTTGGTGCGGCTTCGGAACTTTTAAATATCTCGATATATCTCGAAAACTACGCATCTGATCAAAAAATATCATAGAACATAAAAAGTAGGAAACTTAATTCTCTACAAAAAAGGTCTCTTAACATTTTGCCATAGCTCGCTTCGTTTCCGTGATATTTGCAGATTTATCTCAAGGGAAGGGGCCTGACGGACATATTTCGAGATATTTCTTCTTCTTGTTGTTCTTCTTCTGCACAGCTAAGCTGGAAGTGGCATTTGCTGCTCGCAATAGTGCAGAGTTATCTCAAAGAAAGGGGCCACGGTGTTTCTGTATCTCTATTAAGTTGGTGCGGCTTCGGAACTTTTAAATATCTCGATATATCTCGAAAACTACGCTTCTGATCAAAAAATATCATAGAACATAAATTGTAGGAAACATAATTCTCTACAAAAAAGGTCTCTTAACGTTTTGCCATAGCTCGCTTCGTTTCCGAGATATTTGCAAATTTATCTCAAGGGAAGGGTCCTGACGGACATATTTCGAGATATTCCTTCTTCTTGTTGTTCTTCTTCTGCACAGCTAAACTGGAAGTGGCATTTCCAGCTCGCAATAGTGCAGAGTTATCCCAAAGAAAGGGGCCACGGTGTTTCTGTATCTCTATTAGGTTGGTGCGGCTTCGGAACTTTTAAATATCTCGATATATCTCGAAAACTACGCTTCTGATCAAAAAATATCATAGAACATAAATTGTAGGAAACATAATTCTCTACAAAAAAGGTCTCTTAACGTTTTGCCATAGCTCGCTTTGTTTCCGAGATATTTGCAAATTTATCTCAAGGGAAGGGTCCTGACGGACATATTTCGAGATATTCCTTCTTCTTGTTGTTCTTCTTCTGCACAGCTAAACTGGAAGTGGCATTTCCAGCTCGCAATAGTGCAGAGTTATCCCAAAGGAAGGGGCCACGGTGTTTCTGTATCTCTATTATGTTGGTGGGGCTTCGGAACTTTTAAATATCTCGATATATCTCGAAAACTACGCTTCTGATCAAAAAATATCATAGAACATAAATTGTAGGAAACATAATTCTCTACAAAAAAGGTCTCTTAACGTTTTGCCATAGCTCGCTTCGTTTCCGAGATATTTGCAGATTTATCTCAAGGGAAGGGTCCTGACGGACATATTTCGAGATATTTCTTCTTCTTGTTGTTCTTCTTCTGCACAGCTAAGCTGGAAGTGGCATTTGCAGGTCGCAATAGTGCAGAGTTATCTCAAAGAAAGGGGCCACGGTGTTTCTGTATCTCTATTATGTTGGTGCGGCTTCGGAACTTTTAAATATCTTGATATATCTCGAGATCTACGCATCTCATCAAAAAATATCATAGAACATAAAAAGTAGGAAACCTAATTTTCTACAAAAAAGGTCTCTTAACATTTTGCCATAGCTCTCTTCGTTTCCGAGATATTTGCAGATTTATCTCAAGGGAAGGGGCCTGACGGACATATTTCGAGATATTTCTTCTTCTTGTTGTTGTTCTTCTGCACAGCTAAACTGGAAGTGGCATTTCCAGCTCGCAATAGTGCAGAGTTATCCCAAAGAAAGGGGCCAGGGTGTTTCTGTATCTCTATTATGTTGGTGCGGCTTCGGAACTTTTATATATCTCGATATATCTCGAAAACTACGCTTCTGATCAAAAAATATCATAGAACATAAATTGTAGGAAACATAATTCTCTACAAAAAAGCTCTCTTAACATTTTGCCATAGCTCGCTTAGTTTCCGAGATATTTGCATATTTATCTCAAGGGAAGGGTCCTGACGGACATACTTCGGGATATTTCTTCTTCTTGTTGTTCTTCTTCTGCACAGCTAAACTGGAAGTGGCATTTCCAGCTCGCAATAGTGCAGAGTTATCCCAAAGAAACGGGCCACGGTGTTTCTGTATCTCTATTATGTTGGTGCGGCTTCGGAACTTTTAAATATCTCGATATATCTCGAAAACTACGCTTCTGATCAAAAAATATCATAGAACATAAATTGTAGGAAACACAATTCTCTACAAAAAAGGTCTCTTAACATTTTGCCATTGCTCGCTTCGTTTCCGAGATATTTGCAGATTTATCTCAAGGGAAGGGTCCTGACGGACATATTTCGAGATATTTCTTCTTCTTGTTGTTCTTCTTCTGCACAGCTGGAAGTGGCATTTGCAGGTCGCAATAGTGCAGAGTTATCTCAAAGAAAGGGGCCACGGTGTTTCTGTATCTCTATTACGTTGGTGCGACTTCGGAACTTTTAAATATCTTGATATATCTCGAGAACTACGCATCTGATCAAAAAATATCATAGAAGATAAAAAGTAGGAAACTTAATTCTCTACAAAAAAGGTCTCTTAACATTTTCCGATAGCTGGCATCGTTTCCGAGATATTTGCAGATTTAGCTCAAGGGAAGGGGCCTGACGGACATATTCCGAGATATTTCTTCTTCTTGTTGTTCCTCTTCTGCACAGATAAGCTGGAAGTGGCATTTGCAGCTCGCAGTAGTGAAGAGTTATCTCAAAGAAAGAGGCCACGGTGTTTCTGTACCACTATTATGTTGGTGCAGCTTCGGAACTTTTAAATATCTTGATATATCTCGGGAACTACGCATCTGATCAAAAAATATCATAGAACATAAAAAGTAGGAAACCTAATTTTCTACAAAAAAGGTCTCTTAACATTTTGCCGTAGCTCTCTTCGTTTCCGAGATATTTGCAGATTTATCTCAAGGGAAGGGGCCTGACGGTCATATTTCGAAATATTTCTTCTTCTTGTTGTTCTTCTTCTGCACAGCTAAGCTGGAAGTGGCATTTGCAGCTGGCAATAGTGCAGAGTTATCCCAAAGAAAGGGGCCACGGTGTTTCTGTATCTCTATTAGGTTGGTGCGGCTTCGGAACTTTTAAATATCTCGATATATCTCGAAAACTACGCATCTGATCAAAAAATATCATAGAACATAAAAAGTAGGAAACTTAATTCTCTACAAAAAAGGTCTCTCAACATTTTGCCATAGCTCGCTTCGTTTCCGTGATATTTGCAGATTTATCTCAAGGGAAGGGGCCTGACGGACATATTTCGAGATATTTCTTCTTCTTGTTGTTCTTCTTCTGCACAGCTAAGCTGGAAGTGGCATTTGCTGCTCGCAATAGTGCAGAGTTATCTCAAAGAAAGGGGCCACGGTGTTTCTGTATCTCTATTAAGTTGGTGCGGCTTCGGAACTTTTAAATATCTCGATATATCTCGAAAACTACGCTTCTGATCAAAAAATATCATAGAACATAAATTGTAGGAAACATAATTCTCTACAAAAAAGGTCTCTTAACGTTTTGCCATAGCTCGCTTCGTTTCCGAGATATTTGCAAATTTATCTCAAGGGAAGGGTCCTGACGGACATATTTCGAGATATTCCTTCTTCTTGTTGTTCGTCTTCTGCACAGCTAAACTGGAAGTGGCATTTCCAGCTCGCAATAGTGCAGAGTTATCCCAAAGAAAGGGGCCACGGTGTTTCTGTATCTCTATTAGGTTGGTGCGGCTTCGGAACTTTTAAATATCTCGATATATCTCGAAAACTACGCTTCTGATCAAAAAATATCATAGAACATAAATTGTAGGAAACATAATTCTCTACAAAAAATGTCTCTTAACGTTTTGCCATAGCTCGCTTCGTTTCCGAGATATTTGCAAATTTATCTCAAGGGAAGGGTCCTGACGGACATATTTCGAGATATTCCTTCTTCTTGTTGTTCTCCTTCTGCACAGCTAAACTGGATGTGGCATTTCCAGCTCGCAATAGTGCAGAGTTATCCCAAAGAAAGGGGCCACGGTGTTTCTGTATCTCTATTATGTTGGTGGGGCTTCGGAACTTTTAAATATCTCGATATATCTCGAAAACTACGCTTCTGATCAAAAAATATCATAGAACATAAATTGTAGGAAACATAATTCTCTACAAAAAAGGTCTCTTAACGTTTTGCCATAGCTCGCTTCGTTTCCGAGATATTTGCAGATTTATCTCAAGGGAAGGGTCCTGACGGACATATTTCGAGATATTTCTTCTTCTTGTTGTTCTTCTTCTGCACAGCTAAGCTGGAAGTGGCATTTGCAGGTCGCAATAGTGCAGAGTTATCTCAAAGAAAGGGGCCACGGTGTTTCTGTATCTCTATTATGTTGGTGCGGCTTCGGAACTTTTAAATATCTTGATATATCTCGAGATCTACGCATCTCATCAAAAAATATCATAGAACATAAAAAGTAGGAAACTTAATTCTCTACAAAAAAGGTCTCTTAACATTTTGCCATAGCTCGCTTCGTTTCCGAGATATTTGCAGATTCAGCTCAAAGGAACTGGCCTGACGGACATATTTCGAGATATTTCTTCTTCTTGTTGTTCTTCCTCTGCACAGCTAAGCTGGAAGTGGCATTTGCAGCTCGCAATAGTGCAGAGTTATCTCAAAGAAAGGGGCCACGGTGTTTCTGTTTCTCTATTATGTTGGTGCGGCTTCGGAACTTTTAAATATCTCGATATATCTCGAAAACTACGCTTCTGATCAAAAAATATCATAGAACATAAATTGTAGGAAACATAATTCTCTACAAAAAACGTCTCTTAACATTTTGCCATAGCTCGCTCCGTTTCCGAGATATTTGCAGATATATCTCAAGGGAAGGGGCCTGACGGACATATTTCGAGATATTTCTTCTTCTTGTTGTTCTTCTTCTGCACAGCTAAACTGGAAGTGGCATTTCCAGCTCGCAATCGTGCAGAGTTATTTCAAAGAAAGGGGCCACGGTGTTTCTGTATCTCTATTATGTTGGTGCGGCTTCGGAACTTTTAAATATCTCGATATATCTCGAAAACTACGCTTCTGATCAAAAAATATCATAGAACATAAAAAGTAGGAAACTTAATTCTCTACAAAAAAGGTCTCTTAACATTTTGCCATAGCTCTCTTCGTTTCCGAGATATTTGCAGATTTATCTCAAGGGAAGGGGCCTGACGGACATATTTCGAGATATTTCTTCTTCTTGTTGTTCTTCCTCTGCACAGCTAAGCTGGAAGTGGCATTTGCAGCTCGCAATAGTGCAGAGTTATCTCAAAGAAAGGGGCCACGGTGTTTCTGTATCTCTATTATGTTGGTGCGGCTTCGGAACTTTTAAATATCTCGATATATCTCGAGAACTACGCATCTGATCAAAAAATATCATAGAAGATAAAAAGTAGGAAACTTAATTCTCTACAAAAAACGTCTCTTAACATTTGGCCATAGCTCGCTTCGTTTCCGAGATATTTGCAGATTCAGCTCAAAGGAACTGGCCTGACGGACATATTTCGAGATATTTCTTCTTCTTGTTGCTCTTCTTCTGCACAGCTAAGCTGGAAGTGGCATTTGCAGCTCGCAATAGTGCAGAGTTATCCCAAAGAAAGGGGCCATGGTGTTTCTGTATCTCTATTATGTTGGTGCGGCTTCGGAACTTTTAAATATCTTGATATATCTCGAGAACTACGCATCTGATCAAAAAATATCATACTACATAAAAAGTAGGAAACTTAATTCTCTACAAGAAAGGTCTCCAAACATTTTGCCATAGCTCGCTTCGTTTCCGAGATATTTGCAGATTTATCTCAAGGGAAGGGGCCTGACGGACATATTTCGAGATATTTCTTCTTCTTGTTGTTCTTCTTCTGCACAGCTAAGCTGGAAGTGGCATTTGCAGCTCGCAATAGTGCAGAGTTATCTCAAAGAAAGGGGCCACGGTGTTTCTGTATCTCTATTATGTTGGTGCGGCTTCGGAACTTTTAAATATCTCGATATATCTCGAAAACTACGCTTCTGATCAAAAAATATCATAGAACATAAATTGTAGGAAACATAATTCTCTACAAAAAAGGTCTCTTAACATTTTGCCATAGCTCGCTTCGTTTCCGAGATATTTGCAGATTTATCTCAAGGGAAGGGGCCTGACGGACATATTTGGAGATATTTCTTCTTCTTGTTGTTCTTCTTCTGCACAGCTAAACTGGAAGTGGCATTTCCAGCTCGCAATCGTGCAGAGTTATCTCAAAGAAAGGGGCCACGGTGTTTCTGTAT
Organism: Osmia lignaria lignaria; assembly: GCF_051020975.1. Classification (NCBI taxonomy): domain Eukaryota; kingdom Metazoa; phylum Arthropoda; class Insecta; order Hymenoptera; family Megachilidae; genus Osmia; species Osmia lignaria. The sequence continues at coordinate 23,561,921 of NW_027478161.1, read as the reverse complement.
CTCTATTATGTTGGTGCGGCTTCGGAACTTTTAAATATCTCGATATATCTCGAAAACTACGCTTCTGATCAAAAAATATCATAGAACATAAAAAGTAGGAAACATAATTCTCTACAAAAAAGGTCTCTTAACATTTTGCCATAGCTCGCTTCGTTTCCGAGATATTTGCAGATTTATCTCAAGGGAAGGGGCCTAACGGACATATTTCGAGATATTTCTTCTTCTTGTTGTTCTTCTTCTGCACAGCTAAACTGGAAGTGGCATTTCCAGCTCGCAATAGTGCAGAGTTATCTCAAAGAGAGGGGCCACGGTGTTTCTGTATCTCTATTATGTTGGTGCGGCTTCGGAACTTTTAAATATCTTGATATATCTCGAGAACTACGCATCTGATCAAAAAATATCATAGAAGATAAAAAGTAGGAAACTTAATTCTCTACAAAAAACGTCTCTTAACATTTTGCCATAGCTCGCTTCGTTTCCGAGATATTTGCAGATTCAGCTCAAAGGAACTGGCCTGACGGACATATTTCGAGATATTTCTTCTTCTTGTTGCTCTTCTTCTGCACAGCTAAGCTGGAAGTGGCATTTGCAGCTCGCAATAGTGCAGAGTTATCCCAAAGAAAGGGGCCATGGTGTTTCTGTATCTCTATTATGTTGGTGCGGCTTCGGAACTTTTAAATATCTTGATATATCTCGAGAACTACGCATCTGATCAAAAAATATCATACTACATAAAAAGTAGGAAACTTAATTCTCTACAAGAAAGGTCTCCAAACATTTTGCCATAGCTCGCTTCGTTTCCGAGATATTTGCAGATTTATCTCAAGGGAAGGGGCCTGACGGACATATTTCGAGATATTTCTTCTTCTTGTTGTTCTTCTTCTGCACAGCTAAGCTGGAAGTGGCATTTGCGGCTCGCACTAGTGCAGAGTTATCTCAAAGAAAGGGGCCACGGTGTTTCTGTATCTCTATTATGTTGGTGCGGCTTCGGAACTTTTAAATATCTCGATATATCTCGAAAACTACGCTTCTGATCAAAAAATATCATAGAACATAAATTGTAGGAAACATAATTCTCTACAAAAAATGTATCCTAACATTTTGCCATAGCTCGCTTCGTTTCCGAGATATTTGCAGATTCAGCTCAAAGGAACGGGCCTGACGGACATATTTCGAGATACTTCTTCTTCTTGTTGTTCTTCCTCTGCACAGCTAAGCTGGAAGTGGCATTTGCAGCTCGCAATAGTGCAGAGTTATCTCAAAGAAAGGGGCCACGGTGTTTCTGTATCTCTATTATGTTGATGCGGCTTCGGAACTTTTAAATATCTTGATATATCTCGAGAACTACGCATCTGATCAAAAAATATCATAGAACATAAAAAGTAGGAAACTTAATTCTCTACAAAAAAGGTCTCTTAAGATTTTGCCATAGCTCGCTTCGTTTCCGAGATATTTGCAGATTTATCTCAAGGGAAGGGGCCTGACGGACATATTTCGAGTTATTTCTTCTTCTTGTTGTTCTTCTTCTGCACAGCTAAGCTGGAAGTGGCATTTGAGCCTCGCAATAGTGCAGAGTTATCTCAAAGAAAGGGGCCACGGTGTTTCTGTATCTCTATTATGTTGGTGCGGCTTCGGAACTTTTAAATATCTTGATATATCTCGAGAACTACGCATCTGATCAAAAAATATCATAGAACATAAAAAGTAGGAAACTTAATTCTCTACAAAAAAGGTCTCTTAACATTTTGCCATAGCTCGCTTCGTTTCCGAGATATTTGCAGATTTATCTCAAGGGAAGGGGCCTGACGGACATATTTCGAGATATTTCTTCTTCTTGTTGTTCTTCTTCTGCACAGCTGAGCTGGAAGTGGCATTTGCAGGTCGCAATAGTGCAGAGTTATCTCAAAGAAAGGGGCCACGGTGTTTCTGTATCTCTATTATGTTGGTGCGGCTTCGGAACTTTTAAATATCTTGATATATCTCGAGAACTACGCATCTGATCAAAAAATATCATAGAAGATAGAAAGTAGGAAACTTAATTCTCTACAAAAAAGGTCTCTTAACATTTTGCCATAGCTCGCTTCGTTTCCGAGATATTTGCAGATTTATCTCAAGGGAAGGGGCCTGACGGACATATTTCGAGATATTTCTTCTTCTTGTTGTTCTTCTTCTGCACAGCTAAGCTGGAAGTGGCATTTGCGGCTCGCACTAGTGCAGAGTTATCTCAAAGAAAGGGGCCACGGTGTTTCTGTATCCCTATTATGTTGGTGCGGCTTCGGAACTTTTAAATATCTCGATATATCTCGAAAACTACGCTTCGGATCAAAAAATATCATAGAACATAAATTGTAGGAAACATAATTCTCTACAAAAAACGTCTCTTAACATTTTGCCATAGCTCGCTTCGTTTCCGAGATATTTGCAGATTCAGCTCAAAGGAACTGGCCTGACGGACATATTTCGAGATATTTCTTCTTCTTGTTGTTCTTCCTCTGCACAGCTAAGCTGGAAGTGGCATTTGCAGCTCGCAATAGTGCAGAGTTATCTCAAAGAAAGGGGCCACGGTGTTTCTGTATCTCTATTATGTTGGTGCGGCTTCGGAACTTTTAAATATCTTGATATATCTCGAGAACTACACATCTGATCAAAAAATATCATAGAACATAAAAAGTAGGAAACTTAATTCTCTACAAAAAAGGTCTCTTAACATTTTGCCATAGCTCGCTTCGTTTCCGAGATATTTGCAGATTTATCTCAAGGGAAGGGGCCTGACGGACATATTTCGAGATATTTCTTCTTCTTGTTGTTCTTCTTCTGCACAGCTAAGCTGGAAGTGGCATTTGCGGCTCGCACTAGTGCAGAGTTATCTCAAAGAAAGGGGCCACGGTGTTTCTGTATCTCTATTATGTTGGTGCGGCTTCGGAACTTTTAAATATCTCGATATATCTCGAAAACTACGCTTCTGATCAAAAAATATCATAGAACATAAATTGTAGGAAACATAATTCTCTATAAAAAACGTCTCTTAACATTTTGCCATAGCTCGCTTCGTTTCCGAGATATTTGCAGATATATCTCAAGGGAAGGGGCCTGACGGACATATTTCGAGATATTTCTTCTTCTTGTTGTTCTTCTTCTGCACAGCTAAGCTGGAAGTGGCATTTGCGGCTCGCACTAGTGCAGAGTTATCTCAAAGAAAGGGGCCACGGTGTTTCTGTATCCCTATTATGTTGGTGCGGCTTCGGAACTTTTAAATATCTCGATATATCTCGAAAACTACGCTTCTGATCAAAAAATATCATACAACAGAAATTGTAGGAAACTTAATTCTCTACAAAAAAGGTCTCTTAACATTTTGCCATAGCTCTCTTCGTTTCCGAGATATTTGCAGATTTATCTCAAGGGAAGGGGCCTGACGGACATATTTCGAGATATTTCTTCTTCTTGTTGTTCTTCCTCTGCACAGCTAAGCTGGAAGTGGCATTTGCAGCTCGCAATAGTGCAGAGTTATCTCAAAGAAAGGGGCCACGGTGTTTCTGTATCTCTATTATGTTGGTGCGGCTTCGGAACTTTTAAATATCTCGATATATCTCGAAAACTACGCTTCTGATCAAAAAATATCATAGAACATAAAAAGTAGGAAACTTAATTCTCTACAAAAAAGGTCTCTTAACATTTTGCCATAGCTCTCTTCGTTTCCGAGATATTTGCAGATTTATCTCAAGGGAAGGGGCCTGACGGACATATTTCGAGATATTTCTTCTTCTTGTTGTTCTTCCTCTGCACAGCTAAGCTGGAAGTGGCATTTGCAGCTCGCAATAGTGCAGAGTTATCTCAAAGAAAGGGGCCACGGTGTTTCTGTATCTCTATTATGTTGGTGCGGCTTCGGAACTTTTAAATATCTCGATATATCTCGAAAACTACGCTTCTGATCAAAAAATATCATAGAACATGAAAAGTAGGAAACTTAATTCTCTACAAAAAAGGTCTCTAAACATTTTGCCATAGCTCGCTTTGTTTCCGAGATATTTGCAGATTTATCGCAAGGGAAGGGGCCTAACGGACATATTTCGAGATGTTTCTTCTTCTTGTTGTTCTTCTTCTGCACAGCTAAACTGGAAGTGGCATTTCCAGCTCGCAATAGTGCAGAGTTATCTCAAAGAAAGGGGCCACGGTGTTTCTGTATCTCTATTATGTTGGTGCGGCTTCGGAACTTTTAAATATCTTGATATATCTCGAGAACTACGCATCTGATCAAAAAATATCGTAGAACATAAAAAGTAGGAAACTTAATTCTCTACAAAAAAGGTCTCTTAACATTTTGCCATAGCTCGCTTCGTTTCCGAGATATTTGCAGATTTATCTCAAGGGAAGGGGCCTGACGGACATATTTCGAGATATTTCTTCTTCTTGTTGTTCTTCTTCTGCACAGCTAAGCTGGAAGTGGCATTTGCGGCTCGCACTAGTGCAGAGTTATCTCAAAGAAAGGGGCCACGGTGTTTCTGTATCCCTATTATGTTGGTGCGGCTTCGGAACTTTTAAATATCTCGATATATCTCGAAAACTACGCTTCTGATCAAAAAATATCATACAACATAAATTGTAGGAAACTTAATTCTCTACAAAAAAGGTCTCTTAACATTTTGCCATAGCTCTCTTCGTTTCCGAGATATTTGCAGATTTATCTCAAGGGAAGGGGCCTGACGGACATATTTCGAGATATTTCTTCTTCTTGTTGTTCTTCCTCTGCACAGCTAAGCTGGAAGTGGCATTTGCAGCTCGCAATAGTGCAGAGTTATCTCAAAGAAAGGGGCCACGGTGTTTCTGTATCTCTATTATGTTGGTGCGGCTTCGGAACTTTTAAATATCTCGATATATCTCGAAAACTACGCTTCTGATCAAAAAATATCATAGAACATAAATTGTAGGAAACATAATTCTCTACAAAAAACGTCTCTTAACATTTTGCCATAGCTCGCTCCGTTTCCGAGATATTTGCAGATATATCTCAAGGGAAGGGGCCTGACGGACATATTTCGAGATATTTCTTCTTCTTGTTGTTCTTCCTCTGCACAGCTAAGCTGGAAGTGGCATTTGCAGCTCGCAATAGTGCAGAGTTATCTCAAAGAAAGGGGCCACGGTGTTTCTGTATCTCTATTATGTTGGTGCGGCTTCGGAACTTTTAAATATCTCGATATATCTCGAAAACTACGCTTCTGATCAAAAAATATCATAGAACATAAATTGTAGGAAAGATAATTCTCTACAAAAAACGTCTCTTAACATTTTGCCATAGCTCGCTCCGTTTCCGAGATATTTGCAGATATATCTCAAGGGAAGGGGCCTGACGGACATATTTCGAGATATTTCTTCTTCTTGTTGTTCTTCTTCTGCACAGCTAAGCTGGAAGTGGCATTTGCGGCTCGCAATAGTGCAGAGTTATCTCAAAGAAAGGGGCCACGGTGTTTCTGTATCTCTATTATGTTGGTGCGGCTTCGGAACTTTTAAATATCTCGATATATCTCGAAAACTACGCTTCTGATCAAAAAATATCATAGAACATAAATTGTAGGAAACATAATTCTCTATAAAAAACGTCTCTTAACATTTTGCCATAGCTCGCTTCGTTTCCGAGATATTTGCAGATATATCTCAAGGGAAGGGGCCTGACGGACATATTTCGAGATATTTCTTCTTCTTGTTGTTCTTCTTCTGCACAGCTAAGCTGGAAGTGGCATTTGCGGCTCGCACTAGTGCAGAGTTATCTCAAAGAAAGGGGCCACGGTGTTTCTGTATCCCTATTATGTTGGTGCGGCTTCGGAACTTTTAAATATCTCGATATATCTCGAAAACTACGCTTCTGATCAAAAAATATCATACAACATAAATTGTAGGAAACTTAATTCTCTACAAAAAAGGTCTCTTAACATTTTGCCATAGCTCTCTTCGTTTCCGAGATATTTGCAGATTTATCTCAAGGGAAGGGGCCTGACGGACATATTTCGAGATATTTCTTCTTCTTGTTGTTCTTCCTCTGCACAGCTAAGCTGGAAGTGGCATTTGCAGCTCGCAATAGTGCAGAGTTATCTCAAAGAAAGGGGCCACGGTGTTTCTGTATCTCTATTATGTTGGTGCGGCTTCGGAACTTTTAAATATCTCGATATATCTCGAAAACTACGCTTCTGATCAAAAAATATCATAGAACATAAATTGTAGGAAACATAATTCTCTACAAAAAACGTCTCTTAACATTTTGCCATAGCTCGCTCCGTTTCCGAGATATTTGCAGATATATCTCAAGGGAAGGGGCCTGACGGACATATTTCGAGATATTTCTTCTTCTTGTTGTTCTTCTTCTGCACAGCTAAACTGGAAGTGGCATTTCCAGCTCGCAATCGTGCAGAGTTATCTCAAAGAAAGGGGCCACGGTGTTTCTGTATCTCTATTATTTTGGTGCGGCTTCGGAACTTTTAAATATCTCGATATATCTCGAAAACTACGCTTCTGATCAAAAAATATCATAGAACATAAAAAGTAGGAAACTTAATTCTCTACAAAAAAGGTCTCTTAACATTTTGCCATAGCTCTCTTCGTTTCCGAGATATTTGCAGATTTATCTCAAGGGAAGGGGCCTGACGGACATATTTCGAGATATTTCTTCTTCTTGTTGTTCTTCCTCTGCACAGCTAAGCTGGAAGTGGCATTTGCAGCTCGCAATAGTGCAGAGTTATCTCAAAGAAAGGGGCCACGGTGTTTCTGTATCTCTATTATGTTGGTGCGGCTTCGGAACTTTTAAATATCTCGATATATCTCGAAAACTACGCTTCTGATCAAAAAATATCATAGAACATAAATTGTAGGAAACATAATTCTCTATAAAAAACGTCTCTTAACATTTTGCCATAGCTCGCTTCGTTTCCGAGATATTTGCAGATATATCTCAAGGGAAGGGGCCTGACGGACATATTTGGAGATATTTCTTCTTCTTGTTGTTCTTCTTCTGCACAGCTAAACTGGAAGTGGCATTTCCAGCTCGCAATCGTGCAGAGTTATCTCAAAGAAAGGGGCTACGGTGTTTCTGTATCTCTATTATGTTGGTGCGGCTTCGGAACTTTTAAATATCTCGATATATCTCGAAAACTACGCTTCTGATCAAAAAATATCATAGAACATAAAAAGTAGGAAACTTAATTCTCTACAAAAAAGGTCTCTTAACATTTTGCCATAGCTCGCTTCGTTTCCGAGATATTTGCAGATTTATCTCAAGGGAAGGGGCCTAACGGACATATTTCGAGATATTTCTTCTTCTTGTTGTTCTTCTTCTGCACAGCTAAACTGGAAGTGGCATTTCCAGCTCGCAATAGTGCAGAGTTATCTCAAAGAGAGGGGCCACGGTGTTTCTGTATCTCTATTATGTTGGTGCGGCTTCGGAACTTTTAAATATCTTGATATATCTCGAGAACTACGCATCTGATCAAAAAATATCATAGAAGATAAAAAGTAGGAAACTTAATTCTCTACAAAAAACGTCTCTTAACATTTTGCCATAGCTCGCTTCGTTTCCGAGATATTTGCAGATTCAGCTCAAAGGAACTGGCCTGACGGACATATTTCGAGATATTTCTTCTTCTTGTTGCTCTTCTTCTGCACAGCTAAGCTGGAAGTGGCATTTGCAGCTCGCAATAGTGCAGAGTTATCCCAAAGAAAGGGGCCATGGTGTTTCTGTATCTCTATTATGTTGGTGCGGCTTCGGAACTTTTAAATATCTTGATATATCTCGAGAACTACGCATCTGATCAAAAAATATCATACTACATAAAAAGTAGGAAACTTAATTCTCTACAAGAAAGGTCTCCAAACATTTTGCCATAGCTCGCTTCGTTTCCGAGATATTTGCAGATTTATCTCAAGGGAAGGGGCCTGACGGACATATTTCGAGATATTTCTTCTTCTTGTTGTTCTTCTTCTGCACAGCTAAGCTGGAAGTGGCATTTGAGCCTCGCAATAGTGCAGAGTTATCTCAAAGAAAGGGGCCACGGTGTTTCTGTATCTCTATTATGTTGGTGCGGCTTCGGAACTTTTAAATATCTTGATATATCTCGAGAACTACGCATCTGATCAAAAAATATCATAGAACATAAAAAGTAGGAAACATAATTCTCTACAAAAAAGGTCTCTTAACATTTTGCCATAGCTCGGTTCGTTTCCGAGATATTTGCAGATTTATCTCAAGGGAAGGGGCCTGACGGACATATTTCGAGATATTTCTTCTTCTTGTTGTTCTTCTTCTGCACAGCTGAGCTGGAAGTGGCATTTGCAGGTCGCAATAGTGCAGAGTTATCTCAAAGAAAGGGGCCACGGTGTTTCTGTATCTCTATTATGTTGGTGCGGCTTCGGAACTTTTAAATATCTTGATATATCTCGAGAACTACGCATCTGATCAAAAAATATCATACTACATAAAAAGTAGGAAACTTAATTCTCTACAAGAAAGGTCTCTAAACATTTTGCCATAGCTCGCTTCGTTTCCGAGATATTTGCAGATTTATCTCAAGGGAAGGGGCCTGACGGACATATTTCGAGATATTTCTTCTTCTTGTTGTTCTTCTTCTGCACAGCTAAGCTGGAAGTGGCATTTGCAGCTCGCAATAGTGCAGAGTTATCTCAAAGAAAGGGGCCACGGTGTTTCTGTATCTCTATTATGTTGGTGCGGCTTCGGAACTTTTAAATATCTTGATATATCTCGAGAACTACGCATCTGATCACAAAATATCATAGAAGATAAAAAGTAGGAAACTTAATTCTCTACAAAAAAGGTCTCTTAACATTTTGCCATAGCTCGCTTCGTTTCCGAGATATTTGCAGATTTATCTCAAGGGAAGGGGCCTGACGGACATATTTCGAGATATTTCTTCTTCTTGTTGTTCTTCTTCTGCACAGCTAAGCTGGAAGTGGCATTTGCGGCTCGCACTAGTGCAGAGTTATCTCAAAGAAAGGGGCCACGGTGTTTCTGTATCCCTATTATGTTGGTGCGGCTTCGGAACTTTTAAATATCTCGATATATCTCGAAAACTACGCTTCGGATCAAAAAATATCATAGAACATAAATTGTAGGAAACATAATTCTCTACAAAAAACGTCTCTTAACATTTTGCCATAGCTCGCTTCGTTTCCGAGATATTTGCAGATTCAGCTCAAAGGAACTGGCCTGACGGACATATTTCGAGATATTTCTTCTTCTTGTTGTTCTTCCTCTGCACAGCTAAGCTGGAAGTGGCATTTGCAGCTCGCAATAGTGCAGAGTTATCTCAAAGAAAGGGGCCACGGTGTTTCTGTATCTCTATTATGTTGGTGCGGCTTCGGAACTTTTAAATATCTTGATATATCTCGAGAACTACACATCTGATCAAAAAATATCATAGAACATAAAAAGTAGGAAACATAATTCTCTACAAAAAAGGTCTCTTAACATTTTGCCATAGCTCGGTTCGTTTCCGAGATATTTGCAGATTTATCTCAAGGGAAGGGGCCTGACGGACATATTTCGAGATATTTCTTCTTCTTGTTGTTCTTCTTCTGCACAGCTGAGCTGGAAGTGGCATCTGCAGGTCGCAATAGTGCAGAGTTATCTCAAAGAAAGGGGCCACGGTGTTTCTGTATCTCTATTATGTTGGTGCGGCTTCGGAACTTTTAAATATCTTGATATATCTCGAGAACTACACATCTGATCAAAAAATATCATAGAACATAAAAAGTAGGAAACTTAATTCTCTACAAAAAAGGTCTCTTAACATTTTGCCATAGCTCGCTTCGTTTCCGAGATATTTGCAGATTTATCTCAAGGGAAGGGGCCTGACGGACATATTTCGAGATATTTCTTCTTCTTGTTGTTCTTCTTCTGCACAGCTAAGCTGGAAGTGGCATTTGCGGCTCGCACTAGTGCAGAGTTATCTCAAAGAAAGGGGCCACGGTGTTTCTGTATCTCTATTATGTTGGTGCGGCTTCGGAACTTTTAAATATCTCGATATATCTCGAAAACTACGCTTCTGATCAAAAAATATCATACAACATAAATTGTAGGAAACTTAATTCTCTACAAAAAAGGTCTCTTAACATTTTGCCATAGCTCTCTTCGTTTCCGAGATATTTGCAGATTTATCTCAAGGGAAGGGGCCTGACGGACATATTTCGAGATATTTCTTCTTCTTGTTGTTCTTCCTCTGCACAGCTAAGCTGGAAGTGGCATTTGCAGCCCGCAATAGTGCAGAGTTATCTCAAAGAAAGGGGCCACGGTGTTTCTGTATCTCTATTATGTTGGTGCGGCTTCGGAACTTTTAAATATCTCGATATATCTCGAAAACTACGCTTCTGATCAAAAAATATCATAGAACATAAATTGTAGGAAACATAATTCTCTACAAAAAACGTCTCTTAACATTTTGCCATAGATCGCTCCGTTTCCGAGATATTTGCAGATATATCTCAAGGGATGGGGCCTGACGGACATATTTCGAGATATTTCTTCTTCTTGTTGTTCTTCTTCTGCACAGCTAAACTGGAAGTGGCATTTCCAGCTCGCAATCGTGCAGAGTTATCTCAAAGAAAGGGGCCACGGTGTTTCTGTATCTCTATTATGTTGGTGCGGCTTCGGAACTTTTAAATATCTCGATATATCTCGAAAACTACGCTTCTGATCAAAAAATATCATAGAACATAAAAAGTAGGAAACTTAATTCTCTACAAAAAAGGTCTCTTAACATTTTGCCATAGCTCTCTTCGTTTCCGAGATATTTGCAGATTTATCTCAAGGGAAGGGGCCTGACGGACATATTTCGAGATATTTCTTCTTCTTGTTGTTCTTCCTCTGCACAGCTAAGCTGGAAGTGGCATTTGCAGCTCGCAATAGTGCAGAGTTATCTCAAAGAAAGGGGCCACGGTGTTTCTGTATCTCTATTATGTTGGTGCGGCTTCGGAACTTTTAAATATCTCGATATATCTCGAAAACTACGCATCTGATCAAAAAATATCATAGAACCTGAAAAGTAGGAAACTTAATTCTCTACAAAAAAGGTCTCTTAACATTTTGCCATAGCTCGCTTCGTTTCCGAGATATTTGCAGATTTATCTCAAGGGAAGGGGCCTGACGGACATATTTCGAGATATTTCTTCTTCTTGTTGTTCTTCTTCTGCACAGCTGAGCTGGAAGTGGCATTTGCAGGTCGCAATAGTGCAGAGTTATCTCAAAGAAAGGGGCCACGGTGTTTCTGTATCTCTATTATGTTGGTGCGGCTTCGGAACTTTTAAATATCTTGATATATCTCGAGAACTACGCATCTGATCAAAAAATATCGTAGAACATAAAAAGTAGGAAACTTAATTCTCTACAAAAAAGGTCTCTTAACATTTTGCCATAGCTCGCTTCGTTTCCGAGATATTTGCAGATTTATCTCAAGGGAAGGGGCCTGACGGACATATTTCGAGATATTTCTTCTTCTTGTTGTTCTTCTTCTGCACAGCTAAGCTGGAAGTGGCATTTGCGGCTCTCACTAGTGCAGAGTTATCTCAAAGAAAGGGGCCACGGTGTTTCTGTATCTCTATTATGTTGGTGCGGCTTCGGAACTTTTAAATATCTCGATATATCTCGAAAACTACGCTTCTGATCAAAAAATATCATAGAACATGAAAAGTAGGAAACTTAATTCTCTACAAAAAAGGTCTCTAAACATTTTGCCATAGCTCGCTTTGTTTCCGAGATATTTGCAGATTTATCGCAAGGGAAGGGGCCTAACGGACATATTTCGAGATGTTTCTTCTTCTTGTTGTTCTTCTTCTGCACAGCTAAACTGGAAGTGGCATTTCCAGCTCGCAATAGTGCAGAGTTATCTCAAAGAAAGGGGCCACGGTGTTTCTGTATCTCTATTATGTTGGTGCGGCTTCGGAACTTTTAAATATCTCGATATATCTCGAAAACTACGCTTCTGATCAAAAAATATCATAGAACATAAATTGTAGGAAACATAATTCTCTACAAAAAATGTATCTTAACATTTTGCCATAGCTCGCTTCGTTTCCGAGATATTTGCAGATTCAGCTCAAAGGAACGGGCCTGACGGACATATTTCGAGATACTTCTTCTTCTTGTTGTTCTTCCTCTGCACAGCTAAGCTGGAAGTGGCATTTGCAGCTCGCAATAGTGCAGAGTTATCTCAAAGAAAGGGGCCACGGTGTTTCTGTATCTCTATTATGTTGATGCGGCTTCGGAACTTTTAAATATCTTGATATATCTCGAGAACTACGCATCTGATCAAAAAATATCATAGAAGATAAAAAGTAGGAAACTTAATTCTCTACAAAAAAGGTCTCTTAACATTTTGCCATAGCTCGCTTCGTTTCCGAGATATTTGCAGATTTATCTCAAGGGAAGGGGCCTGACGGACATATTTCGAGATATTTCTTCTTCTTGTTGTTCTTCTTCTGCACAGCTAAGCTGGAAGTGGCATTTGAGCCTCGCAATAGTGCAGAGTTATCTCAAAGAAAGGGGCCACGGTGTTTCTGTATCTCTATTATGTTGGTGCGGCTTCGGAACTTTTAAATATCTTGATATATCTCGAGAACTACGCATCTGATCAAAAAATATCATAGAACCTGAAAAGTAGGAAACTTAATTCTCTACAAAAAAGGTCTCTTAACATTTTGCCATAGCTCGCTTCGTTTCCGAGATATTTGCAGATTTATCTGAAGGGAAGGGGCCTAACGGACATATTTCGAGATATTTCTTCTTCTTGTTGTTCTTCTTCTGCACAGCTAAACTGGAAGTGGCATTTCCAGCTCGCAATAGTGCAGAGTTATCTCAAAGAAAGGGGCCACGGTGTTTCTGTATCTCTCTTATGTTGGTGCGGCTTCGGAACTTTTAAATATCTCGATATATCTCGAAAACTACGCTTCTGATCAAAAAATATCATAGAACATGAAAAGTAGGAAACTTAATTCTCTACAAAAAAGGTCTCTAAACATTTTGCCATAGCTCGCTTTGTTTCCGAGATATTTGCAGATTTATCGCAAGGGAAGGGGCCTAACGGACATATTTCGAGATGTTTCTTCTTCTTGTTGTTCTTCTTCTGCACAGCTAAACTGGAAGTGGCATTTCCAGCTCGCAATAGTGCAGAGTTATCTCAAAGAAAGGGGCCACGGTGTTTCTGTATCTCTATTATGTTGGTGCGGTTTCGGAACTTTTAAATATCTTGATATATCTCGAGAACTACGCATCTGATCAAAAAATATCATAGAACATAAAAAGTAGGAAACTTAATTCTCTACAAAAAAGGTCTCTAAACATTTTGCCATAGCTCGCTTTGTTTCCGAGATATTTGCAGATTTATCGCAAGGGAAGGGGCCTAACGGACATATTTCGAGATGTTTCTTCTTCTTGTTGTTCTTCTTCTGCACAGCTAAACTGGAAGTGGCATTTCCAGCTCGCAATAGTGCAGAGTTATCTCAAAGAAAGGGGCCACGGTGTTTCTGTATCTCTATTATGTTGGTGCGGTTTCGGAACTTTTAAATATCTTGATATATCTCGAGAACTACGCATCTGATCAAAAAATATCATAGAACATAAAAAGTAGGAAACTTAATTCTCTACAAAAAAGGTCTCTTAACATTTTGCCATAGCTCGCTTCGTTTCCGAGATATTTGCAGATTTATCTCAAGGGAAGGGGCCTGACGGACATATTTCGAGATGTTTCTTCTTCTTGTTGTTCTTCTTCTGCACAGCTGAGCTGGAAGTGGCATTTGCAGGTCGCAATAGTGCAGAGTTATCTCAAAGAAAGGGGCCACGGTGTTTCTGTATCTCTATTATGTTGGCGCGGCTTCGGAACTTTTAAATATCTTGATATATCTCGAGAACTACGCATCTGATCAAAAAATATCATAGAACATAAAAAGTAGGAAACTTAATTCTCTACAAAAAAGGTCTCTTAACATTTTGCCATAGCTCGCTTCGTTTCCGAGATATTTGCAGATTTATCTCAAGGGAAGGGGCCTGACGGACATATTTCGAGATATTTCTTCTTCTTGTTGTTCTTCTTCTGCACAGCTGAGCTGGAAGTGGCATTTGCAGGTCGCAATAGTGCAGAGTTATCTCAAAGAAAGGGGCCACGGTGTTTCTGTATCTCTATTATGTTGGTGCGGCTTCGGAACTTTTAAATATCTTGATATATCTCGAGAACTACGCATCTGATCAAAAAATATCGTAGAACATAAAAAGTAGGAAACTTAATTCTCTACAAAAAAGGTCTCTTAACATTTTGCCATAGCTCGCTTCGTTTCCGAGATATTTGCAGATTTATCTCAAGGGAAGGGGCCTGACGGACATATTTCGAGATATTTCTTCTTCTTGTTGTTCTTCTTCTGCACAGCTAAGCTGGAAGTGGCATTTGCGGCTCTCACTAGTGCAGAGTTATCTCAAAGAAAGGGGCCACGGTGTTTCTGTATCTCTCTTATGTTGGTGCGGCTTCGGAACTTTTAAATATCTCGATATATCTCGAAAACTACGCTTCTGATCAAAAAATATCATAGAACATGAAAAGTAGGAAACTTAATTCTCTACAAAAAAGGTCTCTAAACATTTTGCCATAGCTCGCTTTGTTTCCGAGATATTTGCAGATTTATCGCAAGGGAAGGGGCCTAACGGACATATTTCGAGATGTTTCTTCTTCTTGTTGTTCTTCTTCTGCACAGCTAAACTGGAAGTGGCATTTCCAGCTCGCAATAGTGCTGAGTTATCTCAAAGAAAGGGGCCACGGTGTTTCTGTATCTCTATTATGTTGGTGCGGTTTCGGAACTTTTAAATATCTTGATATATCTCGAGAACTACGCATCTGATCAAAAAATATCATAGAACATAAAAAGTAGGAAACTTAATTCTCTACAAAAAAGGTCTCTTAACATTTTGCCATAGCTCGCTTCGTTTCCGAGATATTTGCAGATTTATCTCAAGGGAAGGGGCCTGACGGACATATTTCGAGATGTTTCTTCTTCTTGTTGTTCTTCTTCTGCACAGCTGAGCTGGAAGTGGCATTTGCAGGTCGCAATAGTGCAGAGTTATCTCAAAGAAAGGGGCCACGGTGTTTCTGTATCTCTATTATGTTGGCGCGGCTTCGGAACTTTTAAATATCTTGATATATCTCGAGAACTACGCATCTGATCAAAAAATATCATAGAACATAAAAAGTAGGAAACTTAATTCTCTACAAAAAAGGTCTCTTAACATTTTGCCATAGCTCGCTTCGTTTCCGAGATATTTGCAGATTTATCTCAAGGGAAGGGGCCTGACGGACATATTTCGAGATATTTCTTCTTCTTGTTCTTCTTCTTCTGCACAGCTGAGCTGGAAGTGGCATTTGCAGGTCGCAATAGTGCAGAGTTATCTCAAAGAAAGGGGCCACGGTGTTTCTGTATCTCTATTATGTTGGTGCGGCTTCGGAACTTTTAAATATCTTGATATATCTCGAGAACTACGCATCTGATCAAAAAATATCGTAGAACATAAAAAGTAGGAAACTTAATTCTCTACAAAAAAGGTCTCTCAACATTTTGCCATAGCTCGCTTCGTTTCCGAGATATTTGCAGATTTATCTCAAGGGAAGGGGCCTGACGGACATATTTCGAGATATTTCTTCTTCTTGTTGTTCTTCTTCTGCACAGCTAAGCTGGAAGTGGCATTTGCGGCTCTCACTAGTGCAGAGTTATCTCAAAGAAAGGGGCCACGGTGTTTCTGTATCTCTATTATGTTGGTGCGGCTTCGGAACTTTTAAATATCTCGATATATCTCGAAAACTACGCTTCTGATCAAAAAATATCATAGAACATGAAAAGTAGGAAACTTAATTCTCTACAAAAAAGGTCTCTAAACATTTTGCCATAGCTCGCTTTGTTTCCGAGATATTTGCAGATTTATCGCAAGGGAAGGGGCCTAACGGACATATTTCGAGATGTTTCTTCTTCTTGTTGTTCTTCTTCTGCACAGCTAAACTGGAAGTGGCATTTCCAGCTCGCAATAGTGCAGAGTTATCTCAAAGAAAGGGGCCACGGTGTTTCTGTATCTCTATTATGTTGGTGCGGCTTCGGAACTTTTAAATATCTCGATATATCTCGAAAACTACGCTTCTGATCAAAAAATATCATAGAACATAAATTGTAGGAAACATAATTCTCTACAAAAAAGGTCTCTTAACATTTTGCCATAGCTCGCTTCGTTTCCGAGATATTTGCAGATTTATCTCAAGGGAAGGGGCCTGACGGACATATTTCGAGATATTTCTTCTTCTTGTTGTTCTTCTTCTGCACAGCTAAGCTGGAAGTGGCATTTGCGGCTCTCACTAGTGCAGAGTTATCTCAAAGAAAGGGGCCACGGTGTTTCTGTATCTCTATTATGTTGGTGCGGCTTCGGATCTTTTAAATATCTCGATATATCTCGAAAACTACGCATCTGATCAAAAAATATCATAGAACATAAATTGTAGGAAACATAATTCTCTACAAAAAAGGTCTCTTAACATTTTGCCATAGCTCGCTTCGTTTCCGAGATATTTGCAGATATATCTCAAGGGAAGGGGCCTGACGGACATATTTCGAGATATTTCTTCTTCTTGTTGTTCTTCTTCTGCACAGCTAAGCTGGAAGTGGCACTTGCAGCTCGCAATAGTGCAGAGTTATCTCAAAGAAAGGGGCCACGGTGTTTCTGTATCTCTATTATGTTGGTGCGGCTTCGGAACTTTTAAATATCTTGATATATCTCGAGAACTACGCGTCTGATCAAAAAATATCATAGAACATAAAAAGTGGGAAACTTAATTCTCTACAAAAAGGGTCTCTTAACATTTTGCCATAGCTCGCTTCGTTTCCGAGATATTTGCAGATTTTTCTCAAGGGAAGGGGCCTGACGGACATATTTCGAGATATTTCTTCTTCTTGTTGTTCTTCTTCTGCACAGCTAAGCTGGAAGTGGCATTTGCAGCGCGCAATAGTGCAGAGTTATCTCAAAGAAAGGGGCCACGGTGTTTCTGTATCTCTATTATGTTGGTGCGGCTTCGGAACTTTTAAATATCTTGATATATCTCGAGAACTACGCATCTGATCAAAAAATATCATAGAACATAAAAGGTAGGAAACTTAATTCTCTACAAAAAAGGTCTGTTATCATTTTCCCATAGCTGGCATCGTTTCCGAGATATTTGCAGATTTAGCTCAAGGGAAGGGGCCTGACGGACATATTTCGAGATATTTCTTCTTCTTGTTGTTCTTCTTCTGCACAGCTAAGCTGGAAGTGGCATTTGCAGCGCGCAATAGTGCAGAGTTATCTCAAAGAAAGGGGCCACGGTGTTTCTGTATCTCTATTATGTTGGTGCGGCTTCGGAACTTTTAAATATCTTGATATATCTCGAGAACTACGCATCTGATCAAAAAATACCATAGAACATAAAAAGTAGGAAACTTAATTCTCTACAAATAAGGTCTCTTAACATTTTGCCATAGCTCGCTTCGTTTCCGAGATACTTGCAGATTTATCTCAAGGGAAGGGGCCTGACGGACATATTTCGAGATATTTCTTCTTCTTGTTGTTCTTCTTCTGCACAGCTAAGCTGGAAGTGGCATTTGCAGCTCGCAATAGTGCAGAGTTATCTCAAAGAAAGGGGCCACGGTGTTTCTGTATCTCTATTATGTTGGTGCGGCTTCGGAACTTTTAAATATCTTGATATATCTCGAGAACTACGCGTCTGATCAAAAAATATCATAGAACATAAAAAGTGGGAAACTTAATTCTCTACAAAAAGGGTCTCTTAACATTTTGCCATAGCTCGCTTCGTTTCCGAGATATTTGCAGATTTATCTCAAGGGAAGGGGCCTGACGGACATATTTCGAGATATTTCTTCTTCTTGTTGTTCTTCTTCTGCACAGCTAAGCTGGAAGTGGCATTTGCAGCGCGCAATAGTGCAGAGTTATCTCAAAGAAACGGGCCACGGTGTTTCTGTATCTCTATTATGTTGGTGCGGCTTCGGAACTTTTAAATATCTTGATATATCTCGAGAACTACGCATCTGATCAAAAAATATCACAGAACATGAAAAGTAGGAAACTTAATTCTCTACAAAAAAGGTCTCTTAACATTTTGCCAATACCTCTCTCCGTTTCCGAGATATTTGCAGATTTATCTCAAGGGAAGGGGCCTAACGGACATATTTCGAGATATTTCTTCTTCTTGTTGTTCTTCTTCTGCACAGCTAAGCTGGAAGCGGCATTTGCGGCTCGCACTAGTGCAGAGTTATCTCAAAGAAAGGGGCCACGGTGTTTCTGTATCTCTGTTATGTTGGTGCGGTTTCGGAACTTTTAAATATCTTGATATATCTCGAGAACTACGCATCTGATCAAAAAATATCATAGAACATAAAATGTAGGAAACGTAATTCTCTACAAAAAAGGTCTCTTAACATTTTGCCATAGCTCGCTTCGTTTCCGAGATATTTGCAGATTTATCTCAAGGGAAGGGGCCTAACGGACATATTTCGAGATATTTCTTCTTCTTGTTGTTCTTCTTCTGCACAGCTAAGCTGGAAGCGGCATTTGCGGCTCGCACTAGTGCAGAGTTATCTCAAAGAAAGGGGCCACGGTGTTTCTGTATCTCTGTTATGTTGGTGCGGTTTCGGAACTTTTAAATATCTTGATATATCTCGAGAACTACGCATCTGATCAAAAAATATCATAGAACATAAATTGTAGGAAACTTAATTCTCTACAAAAAAGGTCTCTTAACATTTTGCCATAGCTCGCTTCGTTTCCGACATATTTGCAGATTTATCTCAAGGGAAGGGGCCTGACGGACATATTTCGAGATATTTCTTCTTCTTGTTGTTCTTCTTCTGCACAGCTAAGCTGGAAGTGGCATTTGCAGCTCGCAATAGTGCAGAGTTATCTCAAAGAAAGGGGCCACGGTGTTTCTGTATCTCTATTATGTTGGTGCGGCTTCGGAACTTTTAAATATCTTGATATATCTCGAGAACTACGCATCTGATCAAAAAATATCATAGAACATAAAAAGTAGGAAACTTAATTCTCTACAAAAAAGGTCTCTTAACATTTTGCCATAGCTCGCTTCGTGTCCGAGATATTTGCAGATTTATCTCAAGGGAAGGGGCCTGACGGACAAATTTCGAGATATTTCTTCTTCTTGTTGTTCTTCTTCTGCACAGCTGAGCTGGAAGTGGCATTTGCAGGTCGCAATAGTGCAGAGTTATCTCAAAGAAAGGGGCCACGGTGTTTCTGTATCTCTATTATGTTGGTGCGGCTTCGGAACTTTTAAATATCTCGATATATCTCGAAAACTACGCTTCTGATCAAAAAATATCATAGAACGTAAATTGTAGGAAACATTATTCTCTACAAAAAAGGTCTCTTAACATTTTGCCATAGCTCGCTTCGTTTCCGAGATATTTGCAGATTTATCTCAAGGGAAGGGGCCTGACAGACATATTTCGAGATATTTCTTCTTCTTGTTGTTCTTCTTCTGCACACCTAAGCTGGAAGTGGCATTTGCAGCGCGCAATAGTGCAGAGTTATCTCAAAGAAAGGGGCCACGGTGTTTCTGTATCTCTATTATGTTGGTGCGGCTTCGGAACTTTTAAATATCTTGATATATCTCGAGAACTACGCATCTGATCAAAAAATATCACAGAACATGAAAAGTAGGAAACTTAATTCTCTACAAAAAAGGTCTCTTAACATTTTGCCAATACCTCTCTCCGTTTCCGAGATATTTGCAGATTTATCTCAAGGGAAGGGGCCTAACGGACATATTTCGAGATATTTCTTCTTCTTGTTGTTCTTCTTCTGCACAGCTAAGCTGGAAGCGGCATTTGCGGCTCGCACTAGTGCAGAGTTATCTCAAAGAAAGGGGCCACGGTGTTTCTGTATCTCTGTTATGTTGGTGCGGTTTCGGAACTTTTAAATATCTTGATATATCTCGAGAACTACGCATCTGATCAAAAAATATCATAGAACATAAAATGTAGGAAACGTAATTCTCTACAAAAAAGGTCTCTTAACATTTTGCCATAGCTCGCTTCGTTTCCGAGATATTTGCAGATTTATCTCAAGGGAAGGGGCCTGACGGACATATTTCGAGATATTTCTTCTTCTTGTTGTTCTTCTTCTGCACAGCTAAGCTGGAAGTGGCATTTGCAGCTCGCAATAGTGCAGAGTTATCTCAAAGAAAGGGGCCACGGTGTTTCTGTATCTCTATTATGTTGGTGCGGCTTCGGAACTTTTAAATATCTTGATATATCTCGAGAACTACGCATCTGATCAAAAAATACCATAGAACATAAAAAGTAGGAAACTTAATTCTCTACAAATAAGGTCTCTTAACATTTTGCCATAGCTCGCTTCGTTTCCGAGATACTTGCAGATTTATCTCAAGGGAAGGGGCCTGACGGACATATTTCGAGATATTTCTTCTTCTTGTTGTTCTTCTTCTGCACAGCTAAGCTGGAAGTGGCATTTGCAGCTCGCAATAGTGCAGAGTTATCTCAAAGAAAGGGGCCACGGTGTTTCTGTATCTGTATTATGTTGGTGCGGCTTCGGAGCTTTTAAATATCTTGATATATCTCGAGAACTACGCATCTGTTCAAAAAATATCATAGAACATAAAAAGTAGGAATCCTAATTTTCTACAAAAAAGGTCTCTTAACATTTTGCCATAGCTCGCTTCGTTTCCGAGATATTTGCAGATTTATCTCGAGGGAAGGGGCCTGACGGACATATTTCGAGATATTTCTTCTTCTTGTTGTTCTTCTTCTGCACAGCTAAGCTGGAAGTGGCATTTGCAGCTCGCAATAGTGCAGAGTTATCTCAAAGAAAGGGGCCACGGTGTTTCTGTATCTCTATTATGTTGGTGCGGCTTCGGAACTTTTAAATATCTTGATATATCTCGAGAACTACGCGTCTGATCAAAAAATATAATAGAACATAAAAAGTGGGAAACTTAATTCTCTACAAAAAGGGTCTCTTAACATTTTGCCATAGCTCGCTTCGTTTCCGAGATATTTGCAGATATATCTCAAGGGAAGGGGCCTGACGGACATATTTCGAGATATTTCTTCTTCTTGTTGTTCTTCTTCTGCACAGCTAAGCTGGAAGTGGCATTTGCGGCTCGCACTAGTGCAGAGTTATCTCAAAGAAAGGGGCCACGGTGTTTCTGTATCCCTATTATGTTGGTGCGGCTTCGGAACTTTTAAATATCTTGATATATCTCGAGAACTACGCATCTGATCAAAAAATATCATAGAACATAAAATGTAGGAAACGTAATTCTCTACAAAAAAGGTCTCTTAACATTTTGCCATAGCTCGCTTCGTTTCCGAGATATTTGCAGATTTATCTCAAGGGAAGGGGCCTGACGGACATATTTCGAGATATTTCTTCTTCTTGTTGTTCTTCTTCTGCACAGCTAAGCTGGAAGTGGCATTTGCAGCTCGCAATAGTGCAGAGTTATCTCAAAGAAAGGGGCCACGGTGTTTCTGTATCTCTATTATGTTGGTGCGGCTTCGGAACTTTTAAATATCTTGATATATCTCGAGAACTACGCATCTGATCAAAAAATACCATAGAACATAAAAAGTAGGAAACTTAATTCTCTACAAATAAGGTCTCTTAACATTTTGCCATAGCTCGCTTCGTTTCCGAGATACTTGCAGATTTATCTCAAGGGAAGGGGCCTGACGGACATATTTCGAGATATTTCTTCTTCTTGTTGTTCTTCTTCTGCACAGCTAAGCTGGAAGTGGCATTTGCAGCTCGCAATAGTGCAGAGTTATCTCAAAGAAAGGGGCCACGGTGTTTCTGTATCTGTATTATGTTGGTGCGGCTTCGGAGCTTTTAAATATCTTGATATATCTCGAGAACTACGCATCTGTTCAAAAAATATCATAGAACATAAAAAGTAGGAATCCTAATTTTCTACAAAAAAGGTCTCTTAACATTTTGCCATAGCTCGCTTCGTTTCCGAGATATTTGCAGATTTATCTCGAGGGAAGGGGCCTGACGGACATATTTCGAGATATTTCTTCTTCTTGTTGTTCTTCTTCTGCACAGCTAAGCTGGAAGTGGCATTTGCAGCTCGCAATAGTGCAGAGTTATCTCAAAGAAAGGGGCCACGGTGTTTCTGTATCTCTATTATGTTGGTGCGGCTTCGGAACTTTTAAATATCTTGATATATCTCGAGAACTACGCGTCTGATCAAAAAATATAATAGAACATAAAAAGTGGGAAACTTAATTCTCTACAAAAAGGGTCTCTTAACATTTTGCCATAGCTCGCTTCGTTTCCGAGATATTTGCAGATTTATCTCAAGGGAAGGGGCCTGACGGACATATTTCGAGATATTTCTTCTTCTTGTTGTTCTTCTTCTGCACAGCTAAGCTGGAAGTGGCATTTGCAGCGCGCAATAGTGCAGAGTTATCTCAAAGAAACGGGCCACGGTGTTTCTGTATCTCTATTATGTTGGTGCGGCTTCGGAACTTTTAAATATCTTGATATATCTCGAGAACTACGCATCTGATCAAAAAATATCACAGAACATGAAAAGTAGGAAACTTAATTCTCTACAAAAAAGGTCTCTTAACATTTTGCCAATACCTCTCTCCGTTTCCGAGATATTTGCAGATTTATCTCAAGGGAAGGGGCCTAACGGACATATTTCGAGATATTTCTTCTTCTTGTTGTTCTTCTTCTGCACAGCTAAGCTGGAAGCGGCATTTGCGGCTCGCACTAGTGCAGAGTTATCTCAAAGAAAGGGGCCACGGTGTTTCTGTATCTCTGTTATGTTGGTGCGGTTTCGGAACTTTTAAATATCTTGATATATCTCGAGAACTACGCATCTGATCAAAAAATATCATAGAACATAAAATGTAGGAAACGTAATTCTCTACAAAAAAGGTCTCTTAACATTTTGCCATAGCTCGCTTCGTTTCCGAGATATTTGCAGATTTATCTCAAGGGAAGGGGCCTAACGGACATATTTCGAGATATTTCTTCTTCTTGTTGTTCTTCTTCTGCACAGCTAAGCTGGAAGAGGCATTTGCGGCTCGCACTAGTGCAGAGTTATCTCAAAGAAAGGGGCCACGGTGTTTCTGTATCTCTGTTATGTCGGTGCGGTTTCGGAACTTTTAAATATCTTGATATATCTCGAGAACTACGCATCTGATCAAAAAATATCATAGAACATAAATTGTAGGAAACTTAATTCTCTACAAAAAAGGTCTCTTAACATTTTGCCATAGCTCGCTTCGTTTCCGAGATATTTGCAGATTTATCTCAAGGGAAGGGGCCTGACGGACATATTTCGAGATATTTCTTCTTCTTGTTGTTCTTCTTCTGCACAGCTAAGCTGGAAGTGGCATTTGCAGCTCGCAATAGTGCAGAGTTATCTCAAAGAAAGGGGCCACGGTGTTTCTGTATCTCTATTATGTTGGTGCGGCTTCGGAACTTTTAAATATCTTGATATATCTCGAGAACTACGCATCTGATCAAAAAATATCATAGAACATAAAAAGTAGGAAACTTAATTCTCTACAAAAAAGGTCTCTTAACATTTTGCCATAGCTCGCTTCGTGTCCGAGATATTTGCAGATTTATCTCAAGGGAAGGGGCCTGACGGACAAATTTCGAGATATTTCTTCTTCTTGTTGTTCTTCTTCTGCACAGCTGAGCTGGAAGTGGCATTTGCAGGTCGCAATAGTGCAGAGTTATCTCAAAGAAAGGGGCCACGGTGTTTCTGTATCTCTATTATGTTGGTGCGGCTTCGGAACTTTTAAATATCTCGATATATCTCGAAAACTACGCTTCTGATCAAAAAATATGATAGAACGTAAATTGTAGGAAACATTATTCTCTACAAAAAAGGTCTCTTAACATTTTGCCATAGCTCGCTTCGTTTCCGAGATATTTGCAGATTTATCTCAAGGGAAGGGGCCTGACGGACATATTTCGAGATATTTCTTCTTCTTGTTGTTCTTCTTCTGCACACCTAAGCTGGAAGTGGCATTTGCAGCGCGCAATAGTGCAGAGTTATCTCAAAGAAAGGGGCCACGGTGTTTCTGTATCTCTATTATGTTGGTGCGGCTTCGGAACTTTTAAATATCTTGATATATCTCGAGAACTACGCATCTGATCAAAAAATATCATACTACATAAAAAGTAGGAAACTTAATTCTCTACAAGAAAGGTGTCTAAACATTTTGCCATAGCTCGCTTCGTTTCCGAGATATTTGCAGATTTATCTCAAGGGAAGGGGCCTGACGGACATATTTCGAGATATTTCTTCTTCTTGTTGTTCTTCTTCTGCACAGCTAAGCTGGAAGTGGCATTTGCAGCTCGCAATAGTGCAGAGTTATCTCAAAGAGAGGGGCCACGGTGTTTCTGTATCTCTATTATGTTGGTGCGGCTTCGGAACTTTTAAATATCTTGATATATCTCGAGAACTACGCATCTGATCAAAAAATATCATAGAACATAAAAAGCAGGAAACTTAATTCTCTACAAAAAAGGTCTCTTAACATTTTGCCATAGCTCGCTTCGTTTCCGAGATATTTGCAGATTTATCTCAAGGGAAGGGGCCTGACGGACATATTTCGAGATATTTCTTCTTCTTGTTGTTCTTCTTCTGCACAGCTAAGCTGGAAGTGGCATTTGCAGCGCGCAATAGTGCAGAGTTATCTCAAAGAAACGGGCCACGGTGTTTCTGTATCTCTATTATGTTGGTGCGGCTTCGGAACTTTTAAATATCTTGATATATCTCGAGAACTACGCATCTGATAAAAAAATATCACAGAACATGAAAAGTAGGAAACTTAATTCTCTACAAAAAAGGTCTCTTAACATTTTGCCAATACCTCTCTCCGTTTCCGAGATATTTGCAGATTTATCTCAAGGGAAGGGGCCTAACGGACATATTTCGAGATATTTCTTCTTCTTGTTGTTCTTCTTCTGCACAGCTAAGCTGGAAGCGGCATTTGCGGCTCGCACTAGTGCAGAGTTATCTCAAAGAAAGGGGCCACGGTGTTTCTGTATCTCTGTTATGTTGGTGCGGTTTCGGAACTTTTAAATATCTTGATATATCTCGAGAACTACGCATCTGATCAAAAAATATCATAGAACATAAAATGTAGGAAACGTAATTCTCTACAAAAAAGGTCTCTTAACATTTTGCCATAGCTCGCTTCGTTTCCGAGATATTTGCAGATTTATCTCAAGGGAAGGGGCCTGACGGACATATTTCGAGATATTTCTTCTTCTTGTTGTTCTTCTTCTGCACAGCTAAGCTGGAAGTGGCATTTGCAGCTCGCGATAGTGCAGAGTTATCTCAAAGAAAGGGGCCACGGTGTTTCTGTATCTCTATTATGTTGGTGCGGCTTCGGAACTTTTAAATATCTTGATATATCTCGAGAACTACGCATCTGATCAAAAAATATCATAGAACATAAAAAGTAGGAAACTTAATTCTCTACAAAAAAGGTCTCTTAACATTTTGCCATAGCTCGCTTCGTGTCCGAGATATTTGCAGATTTATCTCAAGGGAAGGGGCCTGACGGACAAATTTCGAGATATTTCTTCTTCTTGTTGTTCTTCTTCTGCACAGCTGAGCTGGAAGTGGCATTTGCAGGTCGCAATAGTGCAGAGTTATCTCAAAGAAAGGGGCCACGGTGTTTCTGTATCTCTATTATGTTGGTGCGGCTTCGGAACTTTTAAATATCTCGATATATCTCGAAAACTACGCTTCTGATCAAAAAATATCATAGAACATGAAAAGTAGGAAACTTAATTCTCTACAAAAAAGGTCTCTAAACATTTTGCCATAGCTCGCTTTGTTTCCGAGATATTTGCAGATTTATCGCAAGGGAAGGGGCCTAACGGACATATTTCGAGATGTTTCTTCTTCTTGTTGTTCTTCTTCTGCACAGCTAAACTGGAAGTGGCATTTCCAGCTCGCAATAGTGCAGAGTTATCTCAAAGAAAGGGGCCACGGTGTTTCTGTATCTCTATTATGTTGGTGCGGTTTCGGAACTTTTAAATATCTTGATATATCTCGAGAACTACGCATCTGATCAAAAAATATCATAGAACATAAAAAGTAGGAAACTTAATTCTCTACAAAAAAGGTCTCTTAACATTTGGCCATAGCTCGCTTCGTTTCCGAGATATTTGCAGATTTATCTCAAGGGAAGGGGCCTGACGGACATATTTCGAGATGTTTCTTCTTCTTGTTGTTCTTCTTCTGCACAGCTGAGCTGGAAGTGGCATTTGCAGGTCGCAATAGTGCAGAGTTATCTCAAAGAAAGGGGCCACGGTGTTTCTGTATCTCTATTATGTTGGTGCGGCTTCGGAACTTTTAAATATCTTGATATATCTCGAGAACTACGCATCTGATCAAAAAATATCATAGAACATAAAAAGTAGGAAACTTAATTCTCTACAAAAAAGGTCTCTTAACATTTTGCCATAGCTCGCTTCGTTTCCGAGATATTTGCAGATTTATCTCAAGGGAAGGGGCCTGACGGACATATTTCGAGATATTTCTTCTTCTTGTTGTTCTTCTTCTGCACAGCTAAGCTGGAAGTGGCATTTGCAGCTCGCACTAGCGCAGAGTTATCTCAAAGAAAGGGGCCACGGTGTTTCTGTATCTCTATTATGTTGGTGCGGCTTCGGAACTTTTAAATATCTTGATATATCTCGAGAACTACGCATCTGATCAAAAAATATCATAGAACCTGAAAAGTAGGAAACTTAATTCTCTACAAAAAAGGTCTCTTAACATTTTGCCATAGCTCGCTTCGTTTCCGAGATATTTGCAGATTTATCTGAAGGGAAGGGGCCTAACGGACATATTTCGAGATATTTCTTCTTCTTGTTGTTCTTCTTCTGCACAGCTAAACTGGAAGTGGCATTTCCAGCTCGCAATAGTGCAGAGTTATCTCAAAGAAAGGGGCCACGGTGTTTCTGTATCTCTATTATGTTGCTGCGGCTTCGGAACTTTTAAATATCTCGATATATCTCGAAAACTACGCTTCTGATCAAAAAATATCATAGAACATAAATTGTAGGAAACATAATTCTCTACAAAAAAGGTCTCTCAACATTTTGCCATAGCTCGCTTCGTTTCCGAGATATTTGCAGATTTATCTCAAGGGAAGGGGCCTGACGGACATATTTCGAGATATTTCTTCTTCTTGTTGTTCTTCTTCTGCACAGCTAAGCTGGAAGTGGCATTTGCGGCTCGCACTAGTGCAGAGTTATCTCAAAGAAAGGGGCCACGGTGTTTCTGTATCTCTATTATGTTGGTGCGGCATCGGAACTTTTAAATATCTCGATATATCTCGAAAACTACGCTTCTGATCAAAAAATATCATAGAACATAAATTGTAGGAAACATAATTCTCTACAAAAAAGGTCTCTTAACATTTTGCCATAGCTCGCTTCGTTTCCGAGATATTTGCAGATATATCTGAAGGGAAGGGGCCTGACGGACATATTTCGAGATATTTCTTCTTCTTGTTGTTCTTCTTCTGCACAGCTAAGCTGGAAGTGGCATTTACAGCTCGCAATAGTGCAGAGTTATCTCAAAGAAAGGGGCCACGGTGTTTCTGTATCTCTATTATGTTGGTGCGGCTTCGGAACTTTTAAATATCTTGATATATCTCGAGAACTACGCATCTGATCAAAAAATATCATAGAACATAAAAAGTAGGAAACTTAATTCTCTACCAAAAAGGTCTCTTAACATTTTGCCATAGCTCTCTTCGTTTCCGAGATATTTCCAGATTTATCTCAAGGGAAGGGGCCTGACGGACATATTTCGAGATATTTCTTCTTCTTGTTGTTCTTCTTCTGCACAGCTACGCTGGAAGTGGCATTTGCAGCTCGCAATAGTGCAGAGTTATCTCAATGAAAGGGGCCACGGTGTTTCTGTATCTCTATTATGTTGGTGCGGCTTCGGAACTTTTAAATATCTTGATATATCTCGAGAACTACGCATCTGATCAAAAAATATCATAGAACATAAAAAGTAGGAAACTTAATTCTCTACAAAAAAGGTCTCTTAACATTTTGCCATAGCTCGCTTCGTTTCCGAGATATTTGCACATATATCTCAAGGGAAGGGGCCTAACGGACATATTTCGAGATATTTCTTCTTCTTGTTGTTCTTCTTCTGCACAGCTAAGCTGGAAGTGGCATTTGCAGCTCGCAATAGTGCAGAGTTATCTCAAAGAAAGGGGCCACGGTGTTTCTGTATCTCTATTATGTTGGTGCGGCTTCGGAACTTTTAAATATCTCGATATATCTCGAAAACTACGCTTCTGATCAAAAAATATCATAGAACATGAATTGTAGGAAACATAATTCTCTACAAAAAAGGTCTCTCAACATTTTGCCATAGCTCTCTTCGTTTCCGAGATATTTGCAGATTTATCTCAAGGGAAGGGGCCTGACGGACATATTTCGAGATATTTCTTCTTCTTGTTGTTCTTCTTCTGCACAGCTAAGCTGGAAGTGGCATTTGCAGCTCGCAATAGTGCAGAGTTATCTCAAAGAAAGGGGCCACGGTGTTTCTGTATCTCTATTATGTTGGTGCGGCTTCGGAACTTTTAAATATCTCGATATATCTCGAAAACTACGCTTCTGATCAAAAAATATCATAGAACATAAATTGTAGGAAACATAATTCTCTACAAAAAACGTCTCTTAACATTTTGCCATAGCTCGCTTCGTTTCCGAGATATTTGCAGATTCAGCTCAAAGGAACTGGCCTGACGGACATATTTCGAGATATTTCTTCTTCTTGTTGTTCTTCCTCTGCACAGCTAAGCTGGAAGTGGCATTTGCACCTCGCAATAGTGCAGAGTTATCTCAAAGAAAGGGGCCACGGTGTTTCTGTATCTCTATTATGTTGGTGCGGCTTCGGAACTTTTAAATATCTTGATATATCTCGAGAACTGCGCATCTGATCAAAAAATATCATAGAACATAAAAAGTAGGAAACTTAATTCTCTACAAAAAAGGTCTCTTAACATTTTGCCATAGCTCGCTTCGTTTCCGAGATATTTGCAGATTTATCTCAAGGGAAGGGGCCTGACGGACATATTTCGAGATATTTCTTCTTCTTGTTGTTCTTCTTCTGCACAGCTAAGCTGGAAGTGGCATTTACAGCTCGCAATAGTGCAGAGTTATCTCAAAGAAAGGGGCCACGGTGTTTCTGTATCTCTATTATGTTGGTGCGGCTTCGGAACTTTTAAATATCTTGATATATCTCGAGAACTGCGCATCTGATCAAAAAATATCATAGAACATAAGAAGTAGGAAACTTAATTCTCTACAAGAAAGGTCTCTTAACATTTTGCCATAGCTCGCTTCGTTTCCGAGATATTTGCAGATTTATCTCAAGGGAAGGGGCCTGACGGACATATTTCGAGACATTTCTTCTTCTTGTTGTTCTTCTTCTGCACAGCTAAGCTGGAAGTGGCATTTGCGGCTCGCACTAGTGCAGAGTTATCTCAAAGAAAGGGGCCACGGTGTTTCTGTATCTCTATTATGTTGCTGCGGCTTCGGAACTTTTAAATATCTCGATATATCTCGAAAACTACGCTTCTGATCAAAAAATATCATAGAATATAAATTGTAGGAAACATAATTCTCTACAAAAAAGGTCTCTCAACATTTTGCCATAGCTCGCTTCGTTTCCGAGATATTTGCAGATTTATCTCAAGGGAAGGGGCCTGACGGACATATTTCGAGATATTTCTTCTTCTTGTTGTTCTTCTTCTGCACAGCTAAGCTGGAAGTGGCATTTGCGGCTCGCACTAGTGCAGAGTTATCTCAAAGAAAGGGGCCACGGTGTTTCTGTATCTCTATTATGTTGGTGCGGCATCGGAACTTTTAAATATCTCGATATATCTCGAAAACTACGCTTCTGATCAAAAAATATCATAGAACATAAATTGTAGGAAACATAATTCTCTACAAAAAAGGTCTCTTAACATTTTGCCATAGCTCGCTTCGTTTCCGAGATATTTGCAGATATATCTCAAGGGAAGGGGCCTGACGGACATATTTCGAGATATTTCTTCTTCTTGTTGTTCTTCTTCTGCACAGCTAAGCTGGAAGTGGCATTTACAGCTCGCAATAGTGCAGAGTTATCTCAAAGAAAGGGGCCACGGTGTTTCTGTATCTCTATTATGTTGGTGCGGCTTCGGAACTTTTAAATATCTTGATATATCTCGAGAACTACGCATCTGATCAAAAAATATCATAGAACATAAAAAGTAGGAAACTTAATTCTCTACCAAAAAGGTCTCTTAACATTTTGCCATAGCTCTCTTCGTTTCCGAGATATTTCCAGATTTATCTCAAGGGAAGGGGCCTGACGGACATATTTCGAGATATTTCTTCTTCTTGTTGTTCTTCTTCTGCACAGCTACGCTGGAAGTGGCATTTGCAGCTCGCAATAGTGCAGAGTTATCTCAATGAAAGGGGCCACGGTGTTTCTGTATCTCTATTATGTTGGTGCGGCTTCGGAACTTTTAAATATCTTGATATATCTCGAGAACTACGCATCTGATCAAAAAATATCATAGAACATAAAAAGTAGGAAACTTAATTCTCTACAAAAAAGGTCTCTTAACATTTTGCCATAGCTCGCTTCGTTTCCGAGATATTTGCACATATATCTCAAGGGAAGGGGCCTAACGGACATATTTCGAGATATTTCTTCTTCTTGTTGTTCTTCTTCTGCACAGCTAAACTGGAAGTGGCATTTCCAGCTCGCAATAGTGCAGAGTTATCTCAAAGAGAGGGGCCACGGTGTTTCTGTATCTCTATTATGTTGGTGCGGCATCGGAACTTTTAAATATCTTGATATATCTCGAGAACTACGCATCTGCTCAAACAATATCATAGAACACAAAAAGTAGGAAACTTAATTCTCTACAAAAAAGGTCTCTTAACATTTTGCCATATCTCGCTTCGTTTCCGAGATATTTGCAGATTTATCTCAAGGGAAGGGGCCTAACGGACATATTTCGAGATATTTCTGCTTCTTGTTGTTCTTCTTCTGCACAGCTAAGCTGGAAGTGGCATTTGCAGCTCGCAATAGTGCAGAGTTATCTCAAAGAAAGGGGCCACGGTGTTTCTGTATCTCTATTATGTTGGTGCGGCTTCGGAACTTTTAAATATCTCGATATATCTCGACAACTACGCTTCTGATCAAAAAATATCATAGAACATGAATTGTAGGAAACATAATTCTCTACAAAAAAGGTCTCTTAACATTTTGCCATAGCTCTCTTCGTTTCCGAGATATTTGCAGATTTATCTCAAGGGAAGGGGCCTGACGGACATATTTCGAGATATTTCTTCTTCTTGTTGTTCTTCTTCTGCACAGCTAAGCTGGAAGTGGCATTTGCAGCTCGCAATAGTGCAGAGTTATCTCAAAGAAAGGGGCCACGGTGTTTCTGTATCTCTATTATGTTGGTGCGGCTTCGGAACTTTTAAATATCTTGATATATCTCGAGAACTACGCATCTGATCAAAAAATATCATAGAGCATAAAAAGTAGGAAACTTAATTCTCTACAAAAAAGGGCTCTTAACATTTTGCCATAGCTCGCTTCGTTTCCGAGATATTTGCAGATTCAGCTCAAAGGAACTGGCCTGACGGACATATTTCGAGATATTTCTTCTTCTTGTTGTTCTTCCTCTGCACAGCTAAGCTGGAAGTGGCATTTGCACCTCGCAATAGTGCAGAGTTATCTCAAAGAAAGGGGCCACGGTGTTTCTGTATCTCTATTATGTTGGTGCGGCTTCGGAACTTTTAAATATCTTGATATATCTCGAGAACTGCGCATCTGATCAAAAAATATCATAGAACATAAAAAGTAGGAAACTTAATTCTCTACAAAAAAGGTCTCTTAACATTTTGCCATAGCTCGCTTCGTTTCCGAGATATTTGCAGATTTATCTCAAGGGAAGGGGCCTGACGGACATATTTCGAGATATTTCTTCTTCTTGTTGTTCTTCTTCTGCACAGCTAAGCTGGAAGTGGCATTTACAGCTCGCACTAGTGCAGAGTTATCTCAAAGAAAGGGGCCACGGTGTTTCTGTATCTCTATTATGTTGGTGCGGCATCGGAACTTTTAAATATCTCGATATATCTCGAAAACTACGCTTCTGATCAAAAAATATCATAGAACATAAATTGTAGGAAACATAATTCTCTACAAAAAAGGTCTCTTAACATTTTGCCATAGCTCGCTTCGTTTCCGAGATATTTGCAGATATATCTCAAGGGAAGGGGCCTGACGGACATATTTCGAGATATTTCTTCTTCTTGTTGTTCTTCTTCTGCACAGCTAAGCTGGAAGTGGCATTTACAGCTCGCAATAGTGCAGAGTTATCTCAAAGAAAGGGGCCACGGTGTTTCTGTATCTCTATTATGTTGGTGCGGCTTCGGAACTTTTAAATATCTTGATATATCTCGAGAACTACGCATCTGATCAAAAAATATCATAGAACATAAAAAGTAGGAAACTTAATTCTCTACCAAAAAGGTCTCTTAACATTTTGCCATAGCTCTCTTCGTTTCCGAGATATTTCCAGATTTATCTCAAGGGAAGGGGCCTGACGGACATATTTCGAGATATTTCTTCTTCTTGTTGTTCTTCTTCTGCACAGCTACGCTGGAAGTGGCATTTGCAGCTCGCAATAGTGCAGAGTTATCTCAATGAAAGGGGCCACGGTGTTTCTGTATCTCTATTATGTTGGTGCGGCTTCGGAACTTTTAAATATCTTGATATATCTCGAGAACTACGCATCTGATCAAAAAATATCATAGAACATAAAAAGTAGGAAACTTAATTCTCTACAAAAAAGGTCTCTTAACATTTTGCCATAGCTCGCTTGGTTTCCGAGATATTTGCACATTTATCTCAATGGAAGGGGCCTAACGGACATATTTCGAGATATTTCTTCTTCTTGTTGTTCTTCTTCTGCACAGCTAAGCTGGAAGTGGCATTTACAGCTCGCAATAGTGCAGAGTTATCTCAAAGAAAGGGGCCACGGTGTTTCTGTATCTCTATTATGTTGGTGCGGCTTCGGAACTTTTAAATATCTCGATATATCTCGAAAACTACGCTTCTGATCAAAAAATATCATAGAACATAAATTGTAGGGAACATAATTCTCTACAAAAAAGGTCTCTCAACATTTTGCCATAGCTCGCTTCGTTTCCGAGATATTTGCAGATTTATCTCAAGGGAAGGGGCCTGACGGACATATTTCGAGATATTTCTTCTTCTTGTTGTTCTTCTTCTGCACAGCTAAGCTGGAAGTGGCATTTGCGGCTCGCACTAGTGCAGAGTTATCTCAAAGAAAGGGGCCACGGTGTTTCTGTATCTCTATTATGTTGGTGCGGCATCGGAACTTTTAAATATCTCGATATATCTCGAAAACTACGCTTCTGATCAAAAAATATCATAGAACATAAAAAGTAGGAAACTTAATTCTCTACAAAAAAGGTCTCTTAACATTTTGCCATATCTCGCTTCGTTTCCGAGATATTTGCAGATTTATCTCAAGGGAAGGGGCCTAACGGACATATTTCGAGATATTTCTGCTTCTTGTTGTTCTTCTTCTGCACAGCTAAGCTGGAAGTGGCATTTGCAGCTCGCAATAGTGCAGAGTTATCTCAAAGAAAGGGGCCACGGTGTTTCTGTATCTCTATTATGTTGGTGCGGCTTCGGAACTTTTAAATATCTCGATATATCTCGAAAACTACGCTTCTGATCAAAAAATATCATAGAACATAAATTGTAGGAAACATAATTCTCTACAAAAAAGGTCTCTTAACATTTTGCGACAGCTCGCTTCGTTTCCGAGATATTTGCACATTTATCTCAAGGGAAGGGGCCTAACGGACATATTTCGAGATATTTCTTCTTCTTGTTGTTCTTCTTCTGCACAGCTAAACTGGAAGTGGCATTTCCAGCTCGCAATAGTGCAGAGTTATCTCAAAGAGAGGGGCCACGGTGTTTCTGTATCTCTATTATGTTGGTGCGGCTTCGGAACTTTTCGATATCTCGATATATCCCGAAAACTACGCTTCTGATCAAAAAATATCATAGAACATAAATTGTAGGAAACATAATTCTCTACAAAAAAGGTCTCTTAACATTTTACCATAGCTCGCTTCGTTTCCGAGATATTTGCAGATTTATCTCAAGGGAAGGGGCCTAACGGACATATTTCGAGATATTTCTTCTTCTTGTTGTTCTTCTTCTGCACAGCTAAGATGGAAGCGGCATTTGCAGCTCGCAATAGTGCAGAGCTTTCTCAAAGAAAGGGGCCACGGTGTTTCGGTATCTCTATTATGTTGGTGCGGCTTCGGAACTTTTAAGTATCTTGATATATCTCGAGAACTGCGCATCTGATCAAAAAATATCGTAGAACATAAAAAGTAGGAAACTTAATTCTCTACAAAAAAGGTCTCTTAACATTTTGCGACAGCTCGCTTCGTTTCCGAGATATTTGCAGATTTATCTCAAGGGAAGGGGCCTAACGGACATATTTCGAGATATTTCTGCTTCTTGTTGTTCTTCTTCTGCACAGCTAAGCTGGAAGTGGCATTTGCAGCTCGCAATAGTGCAGAGTTATCT
Organism: Osmia lignaria lignaria; assembly: GCF_051020975.1. Lineage (NCBI taxonomy): Eukaryota > Metazoa > Arthropoda > Insecta > Hymenoptera > Megachilidae > Osmia > Osmia lignaria. Next base: position 23,527,170 of record NW_027478161.1, on the reverse strand, counting down.
CAAAGAAAGGGGCCACGGTGTTTCTGTATCTCTATTATGTTGGTGCGGCTTCGGAACTTTTAAATATCTCGATATATCTCGAAAACTACGCTTCTGATCAAAAAATATCATAGAGCATAAATTGTAGGAAACATAATTCTCTACAAAAAAGGTCTCTTAACATTTTGCCATAGCTCTCTTCGTTTCCGAGATATTTGCAGATTTATCTCAAGGGAAGGGGCCTGACGGACATATTTCGAGATATTTCTTCTTCTTGTTGTTCTTCTTCTGCACAGCTAAGCTGGAAGTGGCATTTGCAGCTCGCAATAGTGCAGAGTTATCTCAAAGAAAGGGGCCACGGTGTTTCTGTATCTCTATTATGTTGGTGCGGCTTCGGAACTTTTAAATATCTTGATATATCTCGAGAACTACGCATCTGATCAAAAAATATCATAGAGCACAAAAAGTAGGAAACTTAATTCTCTACAAAAAAAGGTCTCTTAACATTTTGCCATAGCTCGCTTCGTTTCCGAGATATTTGCACATTTATCTCAAGGGAAGGGGCCTAACGGACATATTTCGAGATATTTCTTCTTCTTGTTGTTCTTCTTCTGCACAGCTAAACTGGAAGTGGCATTTCCAGCTCGCAATAGTGCAGAGTTATCTCAAAGAGAGGGGCCACGGTGTTTCTGTATCTCTATTATGTTGGTGCGGCTTCGGAACTTTTAAATATCTTGATATATCTCGAGAACTACGCATCTGATCAAAAAATATCATATAAGATAAAAAGTAGGAAACTTAATTCTCTACAAAAAAGGTCTCTTAACATTTTGCCATAGCTCGCTTCGTTTCCGAGATATTTGCAGATTTATCTCAAGGGAAGGGGCCTGACGGACATATTTCGAGATATTTCTTCTTCTTGTTGTTCTTCTTCTGCACAGGTAAGCTGGAAGTGGCATTTACAGCTCGCAATAGTGCAGAGTTATCTCAAAGAAAGGGGCCACGGTGTTTCTGTATCTCTATTATGTTGGTGCGGCTTCGGAACTTTTAAATATCTTGATATATCTCGAGAACTACGCATCTGATCAAAAAATATCATAGAACATAAAAAGTAGGAAACTTAATTCTCTACAAAAAAGGTCTCTTAACATTTTGCCATAGCTCGCTTCGTTTCCGAGATATTTGCAGATATATCTCAAGGGAAGGGGCCCGACGGACATATTTCGAGATATTTCTTCTTCTTGTTGTTCTTCTTCTGCACAGCTAAGCTGGAAGTGGCATTTGCGGCTCGCACTATTGCAGAGTTATCTCAAAGAAAGGGGCCACGGTGTTTCTGTATCTCTATTATGTTGGTGCGGCTTCGGAACTTTTCAATATCTCGATATATCCCGAAAACTACGCTTCTGATCAAAAAATATCATAGAACATAAATTGTAGGAAACATAATTCTCTACAAAAAAGGTCTCTTAACATTTTGCCATAGCTCGCTTCGTTTCCGAGATATTTGCAGATATATCTCAAGGGCAGGGGCCTGACGGACATATTTCGAGATATTTCTTCTTCTTGTTGTTCTTCTTCTGCACAGCTAAGCTGGAAGTGGCATTTGCGGCTCGCACTGGTGCACAGTTATCTCAAAGAAAGGGGCCACGGTGTTTCTGTATCTCTATTATGTTGGTGCGTCTTCGGAACTTTTAAATATCTCGATATATCTCGAAAACTACGCTTCTGATCAAAAAATATCATAGAACATAAATTGTAGGAAACATAATTCTCTACAAAAAACGTCTCTTAACATTTTGCCATAGCTCGCTTCGTTTCCGAGATATTTGCAGATTCAGCTCAAAGGAACTGGCCTGACGGACATATTTCGAGATATTTCTTCTTCTTGTTGTTCTTCCTCTGCACAGCTAAGCTGGAAGTGGCATTTGCAGCTCGCAACAGTGCAGAGTTATCTCAAAGAAAGGGGCCACGGTGTTTCTGTATCTCTATTATGTTGGTGCGGCTTCGGAACTTTTAAATATCTTGATATATCTCGAGAACTACGCATCTGATCAAAAAATATCATAGAACATAAAAAGTAGGAAACTTAATTCTCTACAAAAAAGGTCTCTTAACATTTTGCCATAGCTCGCTTCGTTTCCGAGATATTTGCAGATTTATCTCAAGGGAAGGGGCCTGACGGACATATTTCGAGATATTTCTTCTTCTTGTTGTTCTTCTTCTGCACAGCTAAGCTGGAAGTGGCATTTGCGGCTCGCACTAGTGCACAGTTATCTCAAAGAAAGGGGCCACGGTGTTTCTGTATCTCTATTATGTTGGTGCGGCTTCGGAACTTTTAAATATCTCGATATATCTCGAAAACTACGCTGTTGATCAAAAAATATCATAGAACGTAAATTGTAGGAAATATTATTCTCTACAAAAAAGGTCTCTCAACATTTTGCCATAGCTCGCTTCGTTTCCGAGATATTTGCAGATTCATCTCAAGGGAAGGGGTCTGACGGACATATTTCGAGATATTTCTTCTTCTTGTTGTTCTTCTTCTGCACAGCTAAGCTGGAAGTGGCATTTGCGGCTCGCACTGGTGCACAGTTATCTCAAAGAAAGGGGCCACGGTGTTTCTGTATCTCTATTATGTTGGTGCGTCTTCGGAACTTTTAAATATCTCGATATATCTCGAAAACTACGCTTCTGATCAAAAAATATCATAGAACATAAATTGTAGGAAACATAATTCTCTACAAAAAACGTCTCTTAACATTTTGCCATAGCTCGCTTCGTTTCCGAGATATTTGCAGATTCAGCTCAAAGGAACTGGCCTGACGGACATATTTCGAGATACTTCTTCTTCTTGTTGTTCTTCCTCTGCACAGCTAAGCTGGAAGTGGCATTTGCAGCTCGCAACAGTGCAGAGTTATCTCAAAGAAAGGGGCCACGGTGTTTCTGTATCTCTATTATGTTGGTGCGGCTTCGGAACTTTTAAATATCTTGATATATCTCGAGAACTAGGCATCTGATCAAAAAATATCATAGAACATAAAAAGTAGAAAACTTAATTCTCTACAAAAAAGGTCTCTTAACATTTTGCCATAGCTCGCTTCGTTTCCGAGATATTTGCAGATTTATCTCAAGGGAAGGGGCCTGACGGACATATTTCGAGATATTTCTTCTTCTTGTTGTTCTTCTTCTGCACAGCTGAGCTGGAAGTGGCATTTGCAGGTCGCAATAGTGCAGAGTTATCTCAAAGAAAGGGGCCACGGTGTTTCTGTATCTCTATTATGTTGGTGCGGCTTCGGAACTTTTAAATATCTCGATATATCTCGAAAACTACGCTTCTGATCAAAAAATATCATAGAACGTAAATTGTAGGAAACATTATTCTCTACAAGAAAGGTCTCTCAACATTTTGCCATAGCTCGCTTCGTTTCCGAGATATTTGCAGATTCATCTCAAGGGAAGGGGTCTGACGGACATATTTCGAGATATTTCTTCTTCTTGTTGTTCTTCTTCTGCACAGCTAAGCTCGAAGTGGCATTTGCAGCTCGCAATAGTGCAGAGTTATCCCAAAGAAAGGGGCCACGGTGTTTCTGTATCTCTATTATGTTGGTGCGGCTTCGGAACTTTTAAATATCTCGATATATCTCGAAAACTACGGTTCTGATCAAAAAATATCATAGAACATAAATTGTAGGAAACATAATTCTCTACAAAAAAGGTCTCTTAACATTTTGCCATAGCTCGCTTCGTTTCCGAGATATTTGCAGATTTATCTCAAGGGAAGGGGCCTGACGGACATATTTCGAGATATTTCTTCTTCTTGTTGTTCTTCTTCTGCACAGCTAAGCTGGAAGTGGCATTTGCGGCTCGCACTAGTGCACAGTTATCTCAAAGAAAGGGGCCACGGTGTTTCTGTATCTCTATTATGTTGGTGCGTCTTCGGAACTTTTAAATATCTCGATATATCTCGAAAACTACGCTTCTGATCAAAAAATATCATAGAACATAAATTGTAGGAAACATAATTTTCTACAAAAAACGTCTCTTAACATTTTGCCATAGCTCGCTTCCTTTCCGAGATATTTGCAGATACAGCTCAAAGGAACTGGCCTGACGGACATATTTCGAGATATTTCTTCTTCTTGTTGTTCTTTCTCTGCGCAGCTAAGCTGGAAGTGGCATTTGCAGCTCGCAGTGGTGCAGAGTTATCTCAAAGAAAGGGGCCACAGTGTTTCTGTATCTCTATTATGTTGGTGCGGCTTCGGAACTTTTAAATACCTTGATATATCTCGAGAACTACGCATCTGATCAAAAAATATCATAGAACATAAAAAGTAGGAAACTTAATTCTCTACAAAAAAGGTCTCTTAACATTTTGCCATAGCTCGCTTCGTTTCCGAGATATTTGCATATTTATCTCAAGGGAAGGGGCCTGACGGACATATTTCGAGATATTTCTTCTTCTTGTTGTTCTTCTTCTGCACAGCTAAGCTGGAAGTGGCATTTGCGGCTCGCACTAGTGCAGAGTTATCTCAAAGAAAGGGGCCACGGTGTTTCTGTATCCCTATTATGTTGGTGCGGCTTCGGAACTTTTAAATATCTTGATATATCTCGAGAACTACGCATCTGATCAAAAAATATCATAGAACATAAAAAGTAGGAAACTTAATTCTCTACAAAAAAGGTCTCTTAACACTTTGCCATAGCTCGCTTCGTTTCCGAGATATTTGCAGATTTATCTCAAGGGAAGGGGCCTGACGGACATATTTCGAGATATTTCTTCTTCTTGTTGTTCTTCTTCTGCACAGCTGAGCTGGAAGTGGCATTTGCAGGTCGCAATAGTGCAGAGTTATCTCAAAGAAAGGGGCCACGGTGTTTCTGTATCTCTATTATGTTGGTGCGGCTTCGGAACTTTTAAATATCTTGATATATCTCGAGAACTACGCATCTGATCAAAAAATATCATAGAACATAAAAAGTAGGAAACTTAATTCTCTACAAAAAAGGTCTCTTAACACTTTGCCATAGCTCGCTTCGTTTCCGAGATATTTGCAGATTTATCTCAAGGGAAGGGGCCTGACGGACATATTTCGAGATATTTCTTCTTCTTGTTGTTCTTCTTCTGCACAGCAAAACTGGAAGTGGCATTTCCAGCTCGCAATAGTGCAGAGTTATCTCAAAGAAAGGGGCCACGGTGTTTCTGTATCTCTATTATGTTGGTGCGGCTTCGGAACTTTTAAATATCTCGATATATCTCGAGAACTACGCATCTGATCAAAAAATATCATAGAACATAAAAAGTAGGAAACTTAATTCTCTACAAAAAAGGTCTCTTAACACTTTGCCATAGCTCGCTTCGTTTCCGAGATATTTGCAGATTTATCTCAAGGGAAGGGGCCTGACGGACATATTTCGAGATATTTCTTCTTCTTGTTGTTCTTCTTCTGCACAGCTGAGCTGGAAGTGGCATTTGCAGGTCGCAATAGTGCAGAGTTATCTCAAAGAAAGGGGCCACGGTGTTTCTGTATCTCTATTATGTTGGTGCGGCTTCGGAACTTTTAAATATCTCGATATATCTCGAAAACTACGCTTCTGATCAAAAAATATCATAGAACGTAAATTGTAGGAAATATTATTCTCTATAAAAAAGGTCTCTTAACATTTTGCCATAGCTCGCTTCGTTTCCGAGATATTTGCAGATTTATCTCAAGGGAAGGGTCCTGATGGACATATTTCGAGATATTTCTTCTTCTTGTTGTTCTTCTTCTGCACAGCTAAACTGGAAGTGGCATTTCCAGCTCGCAATCGTGCAGAGTTATCTCAAAGAAAGGGGCCACGGTGTTTCTGTATCTCTATTATGTTGGTGCGGCTTCGCAACTTTTAAATATCTTGATATATCTCGAGACCTTCGCCTCTGATCGAAAAATATCATAGAACATAAAAAGTAGGAAACTGAATTATCTACAAAAAAGGTCTCTTAACATTTTGCCATAGCTCGCTTCGTTTCCGAGATATTTGCAGATTTATCTCAAGGGAAGGGGCCTGACGGACATATTTCGAGATATTTCTTCTTCTTGTTGTTCTTCTTCTGCACAGCTAAGCTGGAAGTGGCATTTGCAGCTCGCAATAGTGCAGAGTTATCTCAAAGAGAGGGGCCACGGTGTTTCTGTATCTCTATTATGTTGGTGCGGCTTCGGAACTTTTAAATATCTCGATATATCTCGAAAACTACGCTTCTGATCAAAAAATATCATAGAACGTAAATTGTAGGAAATATTATTCTCTACAAAAAAGGTCTCTTAACATTTTGCCATAGCTCGCTTCGTTTCCGAGATATTTGCAGATTTATCTCAAGGGAAGGGTCCTGATGGACATATTTCGAGATATTTCTTCTTCTTGTTGTTCTTCTTCTGCACAGCTAAACTGGAAGTGGCATTTCCAGCTCGCAATCGTGCAGAGTTATCTCAAAGAAAGGGGCCACGGTGTTTCTGTATCTCTATTATGTTGGTGCGGCTTCGCAACTTTTAAATATCTTGATATATCTCGAGAACTACGCCTCTGATCGAAAAATATCATAGAACATAAAAAGTAGGAAACTTAATTATCTACAAAAAAGGTCTCTTAACATTTTGCCATAGCTCGCTTCGTTTCCGAGATATTTGCAGATTTATCTCAAGGGAAGGGGCCTGACGGACATATTTCGAGATATTTCTTCTTCTTGTTGTTCTTCTTCTGCACAGCTAAGCTGGAAGTGGCATTTGCAGCTCGCAATAGTGCAGAGTTATCTCAAAGAGAGGGGCCACGGAGTTTCTGTATCTCTATTATGTTTGGTGCGGCTTCGGAACTTTTAAGTATCTTGATCTATCTCGAGAACTACGCTTCTGATCAAAAAATATCATAGAACATAAATTGTAGGAAATATAATTCTCTACAAAAAACGTCTCTTAACATTTTGCCATAGCTCGCTTCGTTTCCGAGATATTTGCAGATTTATCTCAAGGGAAGTGGCCTGACGGACATATTTCGAGATATTTCTTCTTCTTGTTGTTCTTCTTCTGCACAGCTAAGCTGGAAGTGGCATTTGCGGCTCGCACTAGTGCAGAGTTATCTCAAAGAAAGGGGCCACGGTGTTTCTGTATCCCTATTATGTTGGTGCGGCTTCGGAACTTTTAAATATCTCGATATATCTCGAAAACTACGCTTCTGATCAAAAAATATCATAGAACATAAATTGTAGGAAACATAATTCTCTACAAAAAACGTCTCTTAACATTTTGCCATAGCTCGCTTCGTTTCCGAGATATTTGCAGATTCAGCTCAAAGGAACTGGCCTGACGGACATATTTCGAGATATTTCTTCTTCTTGTTGTTCTTCTTCTGCACAGCTAAGCTGGAAGTGGCATTTGCAGCTCGCAATAGTGCAGAGTTATCTCAAAGAGAGGGGCCACGGTGTTTCTGTATCTCTATTATGTTTGGTGCGGCTTCGGAACTTTTAAGTATCTTGATCTATCTCGAGAACTACGCTTCTGATCAAAAAATATCATAGAACATAAATTGTAGGAAATATAATTCTCTACAAAAAACGTCTCTTAACATTTTGCCATAGCTCGCCTCGTTTCCGAGATATTTGCAGATTTATCTCAAGGGAAGTGGCCTGACGGACATATTTCGAGATATTTCTTCTTCTTGTTGTTCTTCTTCTGCACAGCTAAGCTGGAAGTGGCATTTGCGGCTCGCACTAGTGCAGAGTTATCTCAAAGAAAGGGGCCACGGTGTTTCTGTATCCCTATTATGTTGGTGCGGCTTCGGAACTTTTAAATATCTCGATATATCTCGAAAACTACGCTTCTGATCAAAAAATATCATAGAACATAAATTGTAGGAAATATAATTCTCTACAAAAAACGTCTCTTAACATTTTGCCATAGCTCGCTTCGTTTCCGAGATATTTGCAGATTTATCTCAAGGGAAGTGGCCTGACGGACATATTTCGAGATATTTCTTCTTCTTGTTGTTCTTCTTCTGCACAGCTAAGCTGGAAGTGGCATTTGCGGCTCGCACTAGTGCAGAGTTATCTCAAAGAAAGGGGCCACGGTGTTTCTGTATCCCTATTATGTTGGTGCGGCTTCGGAACTTTTAAATATCTCGATATATCTCGAAAACTACGCTTCTGATCAAAAAATATCATAGAACATAAATTGTAGGAAACATAATTCTCTACAAAAAACGTCTCTTAACATTTTGCCATAGCTCGCTTCGTTACCGAGATATTTGCAGATTCAGCTCAAAGGAACTGGCCTGACGGACATATTTCGAGATATTTCTTCTTCTTGTTGTTCTTCTTCTGCACAGCTAAGCTGGAAGTGGCATTTGCAGCTCGCAATAGTGCAGAGTTATCTCAAAGAGAGGGGCCACGGTGTTTCTGTATCTCTATTATGTTTGGTGCGGCTTCGGAACTTTTAAGTATCTTGATCTATCTCGAGAACTACGCTTCTGATCAAAAAATATCATAGAACATAAATTGTAGGAAATATAATTCTCTACAAAAAACGTCTCTTAACATTTTGCCATAGCTCGCCTCGTTTCCGAGATATTTGCAGATTTATCTCAAGGGAAGTGGCCTGACGGACATATTTCGAGATATTTCTTCTTCTTGTTGTTCTTCTTCTGCACAGCTAAGCTGGAAGTGGCATTTGCGGCTCGCACTAGTGCAGAGTTATCTCAAAGAAAGGGGCCACGGTGTTTCTGTATCCCTATTATGTTGGTGCGGCTTCGGAACTTTTAAATATCTCGATATATCTCGAAAACTACGCTTCTGATCAAAAAATATCATAGAACATAAATTGTAGGAAATATAATTCTCTACAAAAAACGTCTCTTAACATTTTGCCATAGCTCGCTTCGTTTCCGAGATATTTGCAGATTTATCTCAAGGGAAGTGGCCTGACGGACATATTTCGAGATATTTCTTCTTCTTGTTGTTCTTCTTCTGCACAGCTAAGCTGGAAGTGGCATTTGCGGCTCGCACTAGTGCAGAGTTATCTCAAAGAAAGGGGCCACGGTGTTTCTGTATCCCTATTATGTTGGTGCGGCTTCGGAACTTTTAAATATCTCGATATATCTCGAAAACTACGCTTCTGATCAAAAAATATCATAGAACATAAATTGTAGGAAACATAATTCTCTACAAAAAACGTCTCTTAACATTTTGCCATAGCTCGCTTCGTTACCGAGATATTTGCAGATTCAGCTCAAAGGAACTGGCCTGACGGACATATTTCGAGATATTTCTTCTTCTTGTTGTTCTTCTTCTGCACAGCTAAGCTGGAAGTGGCATTTGCAGCTCGCAATAGTGCAGAGTTATCTCAAAGAGAGGGGCCACGGTGTTTCTGTATCTCTATTATGTTTGGTGCGGCTTCGGAACTTTTAAGTATCTTGATCTATCTCGAGAACTACGCTTCTGATCAAAAAATATCATAGAACATAAATTGTAGGAAATATAATTCTCTACAAAAAACGTCTCTTAACATTTTGCCATAGCTCGCTTCGTTTCCGAGATATTTGCAGATTTATCTCAAGGGAAGGGGCCTAACGGACATATTTCGAGATATTTCTTCTTCTTGTTGTTCTTCTTCTGCACAGCTAAACTGGAAGTGGCATTTCCAGCTCGCAATAGTGCAGAGTTGTCTCAAAGAAAGGGGCCACGGTGTTTCTGTATCTCTATTATGTTGGTGCGGCTTCGGAACTTTTAAATATCTTGGTATATCTCGAGAACTACGCATCTGATCAAAAAATATCATAGAACATAAAAAGTAGGAAACTTAATTCTCTACAAAAAAGGTCTCTTAACACTTTGCCATAGCTCGCTTCGTTTCCGAGATATTTGCAGATTTATCTCAAGGGAAGGGGCCTGACGGACATATTTCGAGATATTTCTTCTTCTTGTTGTTCTTCTTCTGCACAGCTGAGCTGGAAGTGGCATTTGCAGGTCGCAATAGTGCAGAGTTATCTCAAAGAAAGGGGCCACGGTGTTTCTGTATCTCTATTATGTTGGTGCGGCTTCGGAACTTTTAAATATCTCTATATATCTCGAAAACTACGCTTCTGATCAAAAAATATCATAGAACATAAATTGTAGGAAATATAATTCTCTACAAAAAACGTCTCTTAACATTTTGCCATAGCTCGCTTCGTTTCCGAGATATTTGCAGATTTATCTCAAGGGAAGGGGCCTGACGGACATATTTCGAGATATTTCTTCTTCTTGTTGTTCTTCTTCTGCACAGCTAAGCTGGAAGTGGCATTTGCGGCTCGCACTAGTGCAGAGTTATCTCAAAGAAAGGGGCCACGGTGTTTCTGTATCTCTATTATGTTGGTGCGGCTTCGGAACTTTTAAATATCTTGATATATCTCGAGAACTGCGCATCTGATCAAAAAATATCATAGAACATAAAAAGTAGGAAACTTAATTCTCTACAAAAAACGTCTCTTAACATTTTGCCATAGCTCGCTTCGTTTCCGAGATATTTGCAGATTTATCTCAAGGGAAGTGGCCTGACGGACATATTTCGAGATATTTCTTCTTCTTGTTGTTCTTCTTCTGCACAGCTAAGCTGGAAGTGGCATTTGCGGCTCGCACTAGTGCAGAGTTATCTCAAAGAAAGGGGCCACGGTGTTTCTGTATCCCTATTATGTTGGTGCGGCTTCGGAACTTTTAAATATCTCGATATATCTCGAAAACTACGCTTCTGATCAAAAAATATCATAGAACATAAATTGTAGGAAATATAATTCTCTACAAAAAACGTCTCTTAACATTTTGCCATAGCTCGCTTCGTTTCCGAGATATTTGCAGATTTATCTCAAGGGAAGTGGCCTGACGGACATATTTCGAGATATTTCTTCTTCTTGTTGTTCTTCTTCTGCACAGCTAAGCTGGAAGTGGCATTTGCGGCTCGCACTAGTGCAGAGTTATCTCAAAGAAAGGGGCCACGGTGTTTCTGTATCCCTATTATGTTGGTGCGGCTTCGGAACTTTTAAATATCTCGATATATCTCGAAAACTACGCTTCTGATCAAAAAATATCATAGAACATAAATTGTAGGAAACATAATTCTCTACAAAAAACGTCTCTTAACATTTTGCCATAGCTCGCTTCGTTTCCGAGATATTTGCAGATTCAGCTCAAAGGAACTGGCCTGACGGACATATTTCGAGATATTTCTTCTTCTTGTTGTTCTTCTTCTGCACAGCTAAGCTGGAAGTGGCATTTGCAGCTCGCAATAGTGCAGAGTTATCTCAAAGAGAGGGGCCACGGTGTTTCTGTATCTCTATTATGTTTGGTGCGGCTTCGGAACTTTTAAGTATCTTGATCTATCTCGAGAACTACGCTTCTGATCAAAAAATATCATAGAACATAAATTGTAGGAAATATAATTCTCTACAAAAAACGTCTCTTAACATTTTGCCATAGCTCGCTTCGTTTCCGAGATATTTGCAGATTTATCTCAAGGGAAGTGGCCTGACGGACATATTTCGAGATATTTCTTCTTCTTGTTGTTCTTCTTCTGCACAGCTAAGCTGGAAGTGGCATTTGCGGCTCGCACTAGTGCAGAGTTATCTCAAAGAAAGGGGCCACGGTGTTTCTGTATCCCTATTATGTTGGTGCGGCTTCGGAACTTTTAAATATCTCGATATATCTCGAAAACTACGCTTCTGATCAAAAAATATCATAGAACATAAATTGTAGGAAATATAATTCTCTACAAAAAACGTCTCTTAACATTTTGCCATAGCTCGCTTCGTTTCCGAGATATTTGCAGATTCAGCTCAAAGGAACTGGCCTGACGGACATATTTCGAGATATTTCTTCTTCTTGTTGTTCTTCTTCTGCACAGCTAAGCTGGAAGTGGCATTTGCGACTCGCACTAGTGCAGAGTTATCTCAAAGAAAGGGGCCACGGTGTTTCTGTATCTTTATTATGTTGGTGCGGCTTCGGAACTTTTAAATATCTCGATATATCTCGAAAACTACGCTTCTGATCAAAAAATATCATAGAACATAAAAAGTAGGAAACTTAATTCTCTACAAAAAAGGTCTCTTAACATTTTGCCATAGCTCGCTTCGTTTCCGAGATATTTGCAGATTTATCTCAAGGGAAGGGGCCTAACGGACATATTTCGAGATATTTCTTCTTCTTGTTGTTCTTCTTCTGCACAGCTAAACTGGAAGTGGCATTTCCAGCTCGCAATAGTGCAGAGTTGTCTCAAAGAAAGGGGCCACGGTGTTTCTGTATCTCTATTATGTTGGTGCGGCTTCGGAACTTTTAAATATCTTGGTATATCTCGAGAACTACGCATCTGATCAAAAAATATCATAGAACATAAAAAGTAGGAAACTTAATTCTCTACAAAAAAGGTCTCTTAACACTTTGCCATAGCTCGCTTCGTTTCCGAGATATTTGCAGATTTATCTCAAGGGAAGGGGCCTGACGGACATATTTCGAGATATTTCTTCTTCTTGTTGTTCTTCTTCTGCACAGCTGAGCTGGAAGTGGCATTTGCAGGTCGCAATAGTGCAGAGTTATCTCAAAGAAAGGGGCCACGGTGTTTCTGTATCTCTATTATGTTGGTGCGGCTTCGGAACTTTTAAATATCTCTATATATCTCGAAAACTACACTTCTGATCAAAAAATATCATAGAACATAAATTATAGGAAATATTATTCTCTACAAAAAAGGTCTCTCAACATTTTGCCATAGCTCGCTTCGTTTCCGAGATATTTGCAGATTTATCTCAAGGGAAGGGGCCTGACGGACATATTTCGAGATATTTCTTCTTCTTGTTGTTCTTCTTCTGCACAGCTAAGCTGGAAGTGGCATTTGCGGCTCGCACTAGTGCAGAGTTATCTCAAAGAAAGGGGCCACGGTGTTTCTGTCTCCCTATTATGTTGGTGCGGCTTCGGAACTTTTAAATATCTTGATATATCTCGAGAACTACGCATCTGATCAAAAAATATCATAGAACATGAAAAGTAGGAAACTTAATTCTCTACAAAAAAGGTCTCTTAACATTTTGCCATAGCTCGCTTCGTTTCCGAGATATTTGCAGATTTATCTCAAGGGAAGGGTCCTGATGGACATATTTCGAGATATTTCTTCTTCTTGTTGTTCTTCTTCTGCACAGCTAAACTGGAAGTGGCATTTCCAGCTCGCAATCGTGCAGAGTTATCTCAAAGAAAGGGGCCACGGTGTTTCTGTATCTCTATTATGTTGGTGCGGCTTCGCAACTTTTAAATATCTTGATATATCTCGAGAACTACGCCTCTGATCGAAAAATATCATAGAACATAAAAAGTAGGAAACTTAATTATCTACAAAAAAGGTCTCTTAACATTTTGCCATAGCTCGCTTCGTTTCCGAGATATTTGCAGATTTATCTCAAGGGAAGGGGCCTGACGGACATATTTCGAGATATTTCTTCTTCTTGTTGTTCTTCTTCTGCACAGCTAAGCTGGAAGTGGCATTTGCAGCTCGCAATAGTGCAGAGTTATCTCAAAGAGAGGGGCCACGGAGTTTCTGTATCTCTATTATGTTTGGTGCGGCTTCGGAACTTTTAAGTATCTTGATCTATCTCGAGAACTACGCTTCTGATCAAAAAATATCATAGAACATAAATTGTAGGAAATATAATTCTCTACAAAAAACGTCTCTTAACATTTTGCCATAGCTCGCTTCGTTTCCGAGATATTTGCAGATTTATCTCAAGGGAACGGGCCTGACGGACATATTTCGAGATATTTCTTCTTCTTGTTGTTCTTCTTCTGCACAGCTAAGCTGGAAGTGGCATTTACAGCTCGCAATAGTGCAGAGTTATCTCAAAGAAAGGGGCCACGGTGTTTCTGTATCTCTATTATGTTGGTGCGGCTTCGGAACTTTTAAATATCTTGATATATCTCGAGAACTACGCGTCTGATCAAAAAATATCATAGAACATAAAAAGTAGGAAACATAATTCTCTACAAAAAAGGTCTCTCAACATTTTGCCATAGCTCGCTTCGTTTCCGAGATATTTGCAGATTTATCTCAAGGGAAGTGGCCTGACGGACATATTTCGAGATATTTCTTCTTCTTGTTGTTCTTCTTCTGCACAGCTAAGCTGGAAGTGGCATTTGCGGCTCGCACTAGTGCAGAGTTATCTCAAAGAAAGGGGCCACGGTGTTTCTGTATCTCTATTATGTTGGTGCGGCTTCGGAACTTTTAAATATCTTGATATATCTCGAGGACTACGCATCTGATCCAAAAATATCATAGAACATAAATAGTAGCAAACTTAATTCTCCACAAAAAAGGTCTCTCAACATTTTGCCATAGCTCGCTTCGTTTCCGAGATATTTGCAGATTTATCTCAAGGGAAGGGGCCTGACGGACATATTTCCAGATATTTCTTCTTCTTGTTGTTCTTCTTCTGCACAGCTAAGCTGGAAGTGGCAGTTGCAGCTCGCAATAGTGCAGAGTTATCTCAAAGAAAGGGGCCACGGTGTTTCTGTATCTCTATTATGTTCGTGCGGCTTCGGAACTTTTAAATATCTTGATATATCTCGAGAACTACGCATCTGATCAAAAAATATCATAGAACATAAAAAGTAGGAAACTTAATTCTCTACAAAAAAGGTCTCTTAACATTTTGCCATAGCTCGCTTCGTTTCCGAGATATTTGCAGATATATCTCAAGGGAAGGGGCCTGACGGACATATTTCGAGATATTTCTTCTTCTTGTTGTTCTTCTTCTGCACAGCTAAGCTGGAAGTGGCATTTACAGCTCGCAATAGTGCAGAGTTATCTCAAAGAAAGGGGCCACGGTGTTTCTGTATCTCTATTATGTTGGTGCGGCTTCGGAACTTTTAAATATCTTGATATATCTCGAGAACTACGCATCTGATCAAAAAATATCATAGAGCATAAAAAGTAGGAAACTTAATTCTCTACAAAAAAGGTCTCTTAACATTTTGCCATCGCTCGCTTCGTTTCCGAGATATTTGCAGATTTATCTCAAGGGAAGGGTCCTGATGGACATATTTCGAGATATTTCTTCTTCTTGTTGTTCTTCTTCTGCACAGCTAAACTGGAAGTGGCATTTCCAGCTCGCAATCGTGCAGAGTAATCTCAAAGAAAGGGGCCACGGTGTTTCTGTATCTCTATTATGTTGGTGCGGCTTCGGAACTTTTAAATATCTTGATATATCTCGAGAACTACGCCTCTGATCGAAAAATATCATACAACATAAAAAGTAGGAAACTTAATTCTCTACAAAAAAGGTCTCCTAACATTTTGCCATAGCTCGCTTCGTTTCCGAGATATTTGCAGATTTATCTCAAGGGAAGGGGCCTGACGGACATATTTCGAGATACTTCTTCTTCTTGTTGCTCTTCTTCTGCACAGCTAAGCTGGAAGTGGCATTTGCGGCTCGCACTAGTGCAGAGTGATCTCAAAGAAAGGGGCCACGGTGTTTCTGTATCCCTATTATGTTGGTGCGGCTTCGGAACTTTTAAATATCTTGATATATCTCGAGAACTACGCATCTGATCAAAAAATATCATAGAACATAAAAAGTAGGAAACTTAATTCTCTACAAAAAAGGTCTCTTAACATTTTGCCATAGCTCACTTCGTTTCCGAGATATGTGCAGATTTATCTCAAGGGAAGGGGCCTGACGGACATATTTCGAGATATTTCTTCTTCTTGTTGTTCTTCTTCTGCACAGCTAAGCTGGAAGTGGCATTTGCAGCTCGCACTAGTGCAGAGTTATCTCAAAGAAAGGGGCCACGGTGTTTCTGTATCTCTATTATGTTGGTGCGGCTTCGGAACTTTTAAATATCTCGATATATCTCGAAAACTACGCTTCTGATCAAAAAATATCGTAGAACATAAATTGTAGGAAACATAATTCTCTACAAAAAAGGTCTCTTAACATTTTGCCATAGCTCGCTTCGTTTCCGAGATATTTGCAGATATATCTCAAGGGAAGGGGCCTGACGGACATATTTCGAGATATTTCTTCTTCTTGTTGTTCCCCTTTGTGCACAGCTAAGCTGGAAGTGGCATTTACAGCTCGCAATAGTGCAGAGTTATCTCAAAGAAAGGGGCCACGGTGTTTCTGTATCTCTATTATGTTGGTGCGGCTTCGGAACTTTTAAATATCTCGATATATCTCGAAAACTACGCTTCTGATCAAAAAATATCGTAGAACATAAATTGTAGGAAACATAATTCTCTACAAAAAAGGTCTCTTAACATTTTGCCATAGCTCGCTTCGTTTCCGAGATATTTGCAGATATATCTCAAGGGAAGGGGCCTGACGGACATATTTCGAGATATTTCTTCTTCTTGTTGTTCTTCTTCTGCACAGCTAAGCTGGAAGTGGCATTTACAGCTCGCAATAGTGCAGAGTTATCTCAAAGAAAGGGGCCACGGTGTTTCTGTATCTCTATTATGTTGGTGCGGCTTCGGAACTTTTAAATATCTTGATATATCTCGAGAACTACGCATCTGATCAAAAAATACCATAGAACATAAAAAGTAGGAAACTTAATTCTCTACAAAAAAGGTCTCTTAACATTTTGTCATAGCTCTCTTCGTTTCCGAGATATTTGCAGATTTATCTCAAGGGAAGGGGCCTGACGGACATATTTCGAGATATTTCTTCTTCTTGTTGTTCTTCTTCTGCACAGCTAAGCTGGAAGTGGCATTTGCAGCTCGCAATAGTGCAGAGATATCTCAAAGAAAGGGGCCACGGTGTTTCTGTATCTCTATTATGTTGGTGCGGCTTCGGAACTTTTAAATATCTTGATATATCTCGAGAACTACGCGTCTGATCAAAAAATATCATAGAACATAAAAAGTAGGAAACATAATTCTCTACAAAAAAGGTCTCTCAACATTTTGCCATAGCTCGCTTCATTTCCGAGATATTTGCAGATTTATCTCAAGGGAAGTGGCCTGACGGACATATTTCGAGATATTTCTTCTTCTTGTTGTTCTTCTTCTGCACAGCTAAGCTGGAAGTGGCATTTGCGGCTCGCACTAGTGCAGAGTTATCTCAAAGAAAGGGGCCACGGTGTTTCTGTATCTCTATTATGTTGGTGCGGCTTCGGAACTTTTAAATATCTTGATATATCTCGAGAACTACGCGTCTGATCCAAAAATATCATAGAACATAAATAGTAGGAAACTTAATTCTCCACAAAAAAGGTCTCTCAACATTTTGCCATAGCTCGCTTCGTTTCCGAGATATTTGCAGATTTATCTCAAGGGAAGGGGCCTGACGGACATATTTCCAGATATTTCTTCTTCTTGTTGTTCTTCTTCTGCACAGCTAAGCTGGAAGTGGCATTTGCAGCTCGCAATAGTGCAGAGTTATCTCAAAGAAAGGGGCCACGGTGTTTCTGTATCTCTATTATGTTCGTGCGGCTTCGGAACTTTTAAATATCTTGATATATCTCGAGAACTACGCATCTGATCAAAAAATATCATAGAACATAAAAAGTAGGAAACTTAATTCTCTACAAAAAAGGTCTCTTAACATTTTGCCATAGCTCGCTTCGTTTCCGAGATATTTGCATATTTATCTCAAGGGAAGGGGCCTGACGGACATATTTCGAGATATTTCTTCTTCTTGTTGTTCTTCTTCCGCACAGCTAAACTGGAAGTGGCATTTCCAGCTCGCAATAGTGCAGAGTTATCCCAAAGAAAGGGGCCACGGTGTTTCTGTATTTCTATTATGTTGGTGCGGCTTCGGCACTTTTAAATATCTCGATATATCTCGAAAACTACGCTTCTGATCAAAAAATATCATAGAACATAAATTGTAGGAAACATAATTCTCTACAAAAAAGGTCTCTTAACATTTTGCCATCGCTCGCTTCGTTTCCGAGATATTTGCAGATTTATCTCAAGGGAAGGGTCCTGATGGACATATTTCGAGATATTTCTTCTTCTTGTTGTTCTTCTTCTGCACAGCTAAACTGGAAGTGGCATTTCCAGCTCGCAATCGTGCAGAGTAATCTCAAAGAAAGGGGCCACGGTGTTTCTGTATCTCTATTATGTTGGTGCGGCTTCGGAACTTTTAAATATCTTGATATATCTCAAGAACTACGCCTCTGATCGAAAAATATCATACAACATAAAAAGTAGGAAACTTAATTCTCTACAAAAAAGGTCTCCTAACATTTTGCCATAGCTCGTTTCGTTTCCGAGATATTTGCAGATTTATCTCAAGGGAAGTGGCCTGACGGACATATTTCGAGATATTTCTTCTTCTTGTTGTTCTTCTTCTGCACAGCTAAGCTGGAAGTGGCATTTGCAGCTCGCAATAGTGCAGAGTTATCGCAAAGAAAGGGGCCACGGTGTTTCTGTATCTCTATTATGTTGGTGCGGCTTCGGAACTTTTAAATATCTTGATATATCTCGAGAACTACGCCTCTGATCGAAAAATATCATAGAACATAAAAAGTAGGAAACTTAATTCTCTACAAAAAAGGTCTCTTAACATTTTGCCATAGCTCGCTTCGTTTCCGAGATATTTGCAGATTTATCTCAAGGGAAGGGGCCTGACGGACATATTTCGAGATATTTCTTCTTCTTGTTGTTCTTCTTCTGCACAGCTAAGCTGGAAGTGGCATTTGCAGCTCGCAATAGTGCAGAGTTATCGCAAAGAAAGGGGCTACGGTGTTTCTGTATCTCTATTATGTTGGTGCGGCTTCGGAACTTTTAAATATCTTGATATATCTCGAGAACTACGCATCTGATCAAAAAATATCATAGAACGTAAAAAGTAGGAAACTTAATTCTCTACAAAAAAGGTCTCTTACCATTTTCCCATAACTGGCATCGTTTCCGAGATATTTGCAGATTTAGCTCAAGGGAAGGGGCCTGACGGACATATTCCGAGATATTTCTTCTTCTTGTTGTTCCTCTTCTGCACAGCTAAGCTGGAAGTGGCATTTGCAGCTCGCAATAGTGCAGAGTTATCTCAAAGAAAGGGGCCACGGTGTTTCTGTACCTCTATTATGTTGGTGCAGCTTCGGAGCTTTTAAATATCTTGATATATCTCGAGAACTACGCATCTGATCAAAAAATATCATAGAACATAAAAAGTAGGAAACTTAATTCTCTACAAAAAAGGTCTCTTAACATTTTCCCATAGCTGGCATCGTTTCCGAGATATTTGCAGATTTAGCTCAAGGGAAGGGGTCTGACGGACATATTCCGAGATATTTCTTCTTCTTGTTGTTCCTCTTCTGCACAGCTAAGCTGGAAGTGGCATTTGCAGGTCGCAATAGTGCAGAGTTATCTCAAAGAAAGGGGCCACGGTGTTTCTGTATCTCTATTATGTTGGTGCGGCTTCGGAACTTTTAAATATCTCGATATATCTCGAAAACTACGCTTCTGATCAAAAAATATCAGAGAACGTAAATTGTAGGAAACATAATTCTCTACAAAAAAGGTCTCTTAACATTTTGCCATAGCTCGCTTCGTTTCCGAGATATTTGCAGATTTATCTCAAGGGAAGGGGCCTGACGGACATATTTCGAGATATTTCTTCTTCTTGTTGTTCTTCTTCTGCACAGCTAAGCTGGAAGTGGCATTTGCAGCTCGCAATAGTGCAGAGTTATCTCAAAGAAAGGGGCCACGGTGTTTCTGTATCTCTATTATGTTGGTGCGGCTTCGAAACTTTTAAATATCTTGATATATCTCGAGAACTACGCCTCTGATCGAAAAATATCATAGAACACAAAAAGTAGGAAACTTAATTCTCTACAAAAAAGGTCTCTTAACATTTTGCCATAGCTCGCTTCGTTTCCGAGATATTTGCAGATTTATCTCAAGGGAAGGGGCCTGACGGACATATTTCGAGATATTTCTTCTTCTTGTTGTTCTTCTTCTGCACAGCTAAGCTGGAAGTGGCATTTGCTGCGCGCAATAGTGCAGAGTTATCTCAAAGAATGGGGCCACGGTGATTCTGTATCTCTATTATGTTGGTGCGGCTTCGGAACTTTTAAATATCTTGATATATCTCGAGAACTACGCATCTGATCAAGAAATATCATAAAACATAAAAAGTAGAAAACTTAATTCTCTACAACAAAGGTCTCTTAACATTTTCCCATAGCTGGCATCGTTTCCGAGATATTTGCAGATTTAGCTCAAGGGAAGGGGCCTGACGGACATATTCCGAGATATTTCTTCTTCTTGTTGTTCTTCTTCTGCACAGCTAAGCTGGAAGTGGCATTTGCAGCTCGCAATAGTGCAGAGTTATCGCAAAGAAAGGGGCCACGGTGTTTCTGTATCTCTATTATGTTGGTGCGGCTTCGGAACTTTTAAATATCTTGATATATCTCGAGAACTACGCATCTGATCAAAAAATATCATAGAACATGAAAAGTAGGAAACCTAATTTTCTACAAAAAAGGTCTCTTAACATTTTGCCGTAGCTCGCTTCGTTTCCGAGATATTTGCAGATTTATCTCAAGGGAAGGGGCCTGACGGACATATTTCGAGATATTTCTTCTTCTTGTTGTTCTTCTTCTGCACAGCTAAGCTGGAAGTGGCATTTGCAGCGCGCAATAGTGCAGAGTTATCTCAAAGAAAGGGGCCACGGTGTTTCTGTATCTCTATTATGTTGGTGCGGCTTCGGAACTTTTAAATATCTTGATATATCTCGAGAACTACGCATCTGATCAAAAAATATCATAGAACATAAAAAGTAGGAAACTTAATTCTCTACAAAAAGGGTCTCTTAACATTTTCCCATAGCTGGCATCGTTTCCGAGATATGTGCAGATTTATCTCAAGGGAAGGGGCCTGACGGACATATTTCGAGATATTTCTTCTTCTTGTTGTTCTTCTTCCGCACAGCTAAACTGGAAGTGGCATTTCCAGCTCGCAATAGTGCAGAGTTATCCCAAAGAAAGGGGCCACGGTGTTTCTGTATCTCTATTATGTTGGTGCGGCTTCGGCACTTTTAAATATCTCGATATATCTCGAAAACTACGCTTCTGATCAAAAAATATCATAGAACATAAATTGTAGGAAACATAATTCTCTACAAAAAAGGTCTCTTAACATTTTGCCATCGCTCGCTTCGTTTCCGAGATATTTGCAGATTTATCTCAAGGGAAGGGTCCTGATGGACATATTTCGAGATATTTCTTCTTCTTGTTGTTCTTCTTCTGCACAGCTAAACTGGAAGTGGCATTTCCAGCTCGCAATCGTGCAGAGTAATCTCAAAGAAAGGGGCCACGGTGTTTCTGTATCTCTATTATGTTGGTGCGGCTTCGGAACTTTTAAATATCTTGATATATCTCGAGAACTACGCCTCTGATCGAAAAATATCATACAACATAAAAAGTAGGAAACTTAATTCTCTACAAAAAAGGTCTCTTAACATTTTGCCATAGCTCGCTTCGTTTCCGAGATATTTGCAGATATATCTCAAGGGAAGGGGCCTGACGGACATATTTCGAGATATTTCTTCTTCTTGTTGTTCTTCTTCTGCACAGCTAAGCTGGAAGTGGCATTTACAGCTCGCAATAGTGCAGAGTTATCTCAAAGAAAGGGGCAACGGTGTTTCTGTATCTCTATTATGTTGGTGCGGCTTCGGAACTTTTAAATATCTTGATATATCTCGAGAACTACGCCTCTGATCGAAAAATATCATAGAACATAAAAAGTAGGAAACTGAATTCTCTACAAAAAAGGTCTCTTAACATTTTGCCATAGCTCGCTTCGTTTCCGAGATATTTGCAGATTTATCTCAAGGGAAGGGGCCTGACGGACATATTTCGAGATATTTCTTCTTCTTGTTGTTCTTCTTCTGCCCAGCTAAGCTGGAAGTGGCATTTGCAGCGCGCAATAGTGCAGAGTTATCTCAAAGAAAGGGGCCACGGTGTTTCTGTATCTCTATTATGTTGGTGCGGCTTCGGAACTTTTAAATATCTTGACATATCTCGAGAACTACGCATCTGATCAAAAAATATCATACTACATAAAAGGTAGGAAACTTAATTCTCTACAAGAAAGGTCTCTAAACATTTTGCCATAGCTCGCTTCGTTTCCGAGATATTTGCAGATTTATCTCAAGGGAAGGGGCCTGACGGACATATTTCGAGATATTTCTTCTTCTTGTTGTTCTTCTTCTGCACAGCTAAGCTGGAAGTGGCATTTGCAGCTCGCAATAGTGCAGAGATATCTCAAAGAAAGGGGCCACGGTGTTTCTGTATCTCTATTATGTTGGTGCGGCTTCGGAACTTTTAAATATCTTGATATATCTCGAGACCTACGCATCTGATCAAAAAATATCATAGAACATAAAAAATAGGAAACTTAATTCTCTACAAAAAAGGTCTCTTAACATTTTGCCATAGCTCGCTTCGTTTCCGAGATATTTGCAGATTTATCTCAAGGGAAGGGGCCTGACGGACATATTTCGAGATATTTCTTCTTCTTGTTGTTCTTCTTCTGCACAGCTAAGCTGGAAGTGGCATTTGCAGCTCGCACTAGTGCAGAGTTATCTCAAAGAAAGGGGCCACGGTGTTTCTGTATCTCTATTATGTTGGTGCGGCTTCGGAACTTTTAAATATCTCGATATATCTCGAAAACTACGCTTCTGATCAAAAAATATCGTAGAACATAAATTGTAGGAAACATAATTCTCTACAAAAAAGGTCTCTTAACATTTTGCCATAGCTCGCTTCGTTTCCGAGATATTTGCAGATATATCTCAAGGGAAGGGGCCTGACGGACATATTTCGAGATATTTCTTCTTCTTGTTGTTCTTCTTCTGCACAGCTAAGCTGGAAGTGGCATTTACAGCTCGCAATAGTGCAGAGTTATCTCAAAGAAAGGGGCCACGGTGTTTCTGTATCTCTATTATGTTGGTGCGGCTTCGGAACTTTTAAATATCTTGATATATCTCGAGAACTACGCATCTGATCAAAAAATATCATAGAACATAAAAAGTAGGAAACTTAATTCTCTACAAAAAAGGTCTCTTAACATTTTGCCATAGCTCGCTTCGTTTCCGAGATATTTGCAGATTTATCTCAAGGGAAGGTGCCTAATGGACATATTTCGAGATATTTCTTCTTCTTGTTGTTCTTCTTCTGCACAGCTAAACTGGAAGTGGCATTTCCAGCTCGCAATAGTGCAGAGTTATCTCAACGAGAGGGGCCACGGTGTTTCTGTATCTCTATTATGTTGGTGTGGCTTCGGAACTTTTAAATATCTTGATATATCTCGAGAACTACGCATCTGATCAAAAAATATCATAGAAGATAAAAAGTAGGAAACTTAATTCTCCACAAAAAAGGTCTCTCAACATTTTGCCATAGCTCGCTTCGTTTCCGAGATATTTGCAGATTTATCTCAAGGGAAGGGGCCTGACGGACATATTTCCAGATATTTCTTCTTCTTGTTGTTCTTCTTCTGCACAGCTAAGCTGGAAGTGGCATTTACAGCTCGCAATAGTGCAGAGTTATCTCAAAGAAAGGGGCCACGGTGTTTCTGTATCTCTATTATGTTGGTGCGGCTTCGGAACTTTTAAATATCTTGATATATCTCGAGAACTACGCATCTGATCAAAAAATATCATAGAACATAAAAAGTAGGAAACTTAATTCTCTACAAAAAAGGTCTCTTAACATTTTGCCATAGCTCGCTTCGTTTCCGAGATATTTGCAGATTTATCTCAAGGGAAGGGGCCTGACGGACATATTTCGAGATATTTCTTCTTCTTGTTGTTCTTCTTCTGCACAGCTAAGCTGGAAGTGGCATTTGCGGCTCGCACTAGTGCAGAGTTATCTCAAAGAAAGGGGCCACGGTGTTTCTGTATCCCTATTATGTTGGTGCGGCTTCGGAACTTTTAAATATCTTGATATATCTCGAAAACTACGCATCTGATCAAAAAATATCATAGAACATAAAAAGTAGGAAACTTAATTCTCTACAAAAAAGGTCTCTTAACATTTTGCCATAGCTCACTTCGTTTCCGAGATATGTGCAGATTTATCTCAAGGGAAGGGGCCTGACGGACATATTTCGAGATATTTCTTCTTCTTGTTGTTCTTCTTCTGCACAGCTAAGCTGGAAGTGGCATTTGCGGCTCGCACTAGTGCAGAGTTATCTCAAAGAAAGGGGCCACGGTGTTTCTGTATCTCTATTATGTTGGTGCGGCTTCGGAACTTTTAAATATCTTGATATATCTCGAGGACTACGCATCTGATCCAAAAATATCATAGAACATAAATAGTAGGAAACTTAATTCTCCACAAAAAAGGTCTCTCAACATTTTGCCATAGCTCGCTTCGTTTCCGAGATATTTGCAGATATATCTCAAGGGAAGGGGCCTGACGGACATATTTCGAGATATTTCTTCATCTTGTTGTTCTTCTTCTGCACAGCTAAGCTGGAAGTGGCATTTACAGCTCGCAATAGTGCAGAGTTATCTCAAAGAAAGGGGCCACGGTGTTTCTGTATCTCTATTATGTTGGTGCGGCTTCGGAACTTTTAAATATCTTGATATATCTCGAGAACTACGCATCTGATCAAAAAATATCATAGAGCATAAAAAGTAGGAAACTTAATTCTCTACAAAAAAGGTCTCTTAACATTTTGCCATAGCTCGCTTCGTTTCCGAGATATTTGCAGATTTATCTCAAGGGAAGGGGCCTGACGGTCATATTTCGAGATATTTCTTCTTCTTGTTGTTCTTCTTCTGCACAGCTAAGCTGGAAGTGGCATTTGCGGCTCGCACTAGTGCAGAGTTATCTCAAAGAAAGGGGCCACGGTGTTTCTGTATCCCTATTATGTTGGTGCGGCTTCGGAACTTTTAAATATCTTGATATATCTCGAGAACTACGCATCTGATCAAAAAATATCATAGAACATAAAAAGTAGGAAACTTAATTCTCTACAAAAAAGGTCTCTTAACATTTTGCCATAGCTCACTTCGTTTCCGAGATATGTGCAGATTTATCTCAAGGGAAGGGGCCTGACGGACATATTTCGAGATATTTCTTCTTCTTGTTGTTCTTCTTCCGCACAGCTAAACTGGAAGTGGCATTTCCAGCTCGCAATAGTGCAGAGTTATCCCAAAGAAAGGGGCCACGGTGTTTCTGTATCTCTATTATGTTGGTGCGGCTTCGGCACTTTTAAATATCTCGATATATCTCGAAAACTACGCTTCTGATCAAAAAATATCATAGAACATAAATTGTAGGAAACATAATTCTCTACAAAAAAGGTCTCTTAACATTTTGCCATCGCTCGCTTCGTTTCCGAGATATTTGCAGATTTATCTCAAGGGAAGGGTCCTGATGGACATATTTCGAGATATTTCTTCTTCTTGTTGTTCTTCTTCTGCACAGCTAAACTGGAAGTGGCATTTCCAGCTCGCAATCGTGCAGAGTAATCTCAAAGAAAGGGGCCACGGTGTTTCTGTATCTCTATTATGTTGGTGCGGCTTCGGAACTTTTAAATATCTTGATATATCTCGAGAACTACGCCTCTGATCGAAAAATATCATACAACATAAAAAGTAGGAAACTTAATTCTCTACAAAAAAGGTCTCTTAACATTTTGCCATAGCTCGCTTCGTTTCCGAGATATTTGCAGATATATCTCAAGGGAAGGGGCCTGACGGACATATTTCGAGATATTTCTTCTTCTTGTTGTTCTTCTTCTGCACAGCTAAGCTGGAAGTGGCATTTACAGCTCGCAATAGTGCAGAGTTATCTCAAAGAAAGGGGCAACGGTGTTTCTGTATCTCTATTATGTTGGTGCGGCTTCGGAACTT
Source organism: Osmia lignaria lignaria (assembly GCF_051020975.1). Classification (NCBI taxonomy): domain Eukaryota; kingdom Metazoa; phylum Arthropoda; class Insecta; order Hymenoptera; family Megachilidae; genus Osmia; species Osmia lignaria. Next base: position 23,501,343 of record NW_027478161.1, on the reverse strand, counting down.
TTAAATATCTTGATATATCTCGAGAACTACGCCTCTGATCGAAAAATATCATAGAACATAAAAAGTAGGAAACTGAATTCTCTACAAAAAAGGTCTCTTAACATTTTGCCATAGCTCGCTTCGTTTCCGAGATATTTGCAGATTTATCTCAAGGGAAGGGGCCTGACGGACATATTTCGAGATATTTCTTCTTCTTGTTGTTCTTCTTCTGCCCAGCTAAGCTGGAAGTGGCATTTGCAGCGCGCAATAGTGCAGAGTTATCTCAAAGAAAGGGGCCACGGTGTTTCTGTATCTCTATTATGTTGGTGCGGCTTCGGAACTTTTAAATATCTCGATATATCTCGAAAACTACGCTTCTGATCAAAAAATATCGTAGAACATAAATTGTAGGAAACATAATTCTCTACAAAAAAGGTCTCTTAACATTTTGCCATAGCTCGCTTCGTTTCCGAGATATTTGCAGATATATCTCAAGGGAAGGGGCCTGACGGACATATTTCGAGATATTTCTTCTTCTTGTTGTTCCCCTTTGTGCACAGCTAAGCTGGAAGTGGCATTTACAGCTCGCAATAGTGCAGAGTTATCTCAAAGAAAGGGGCCACGGTGTTTCTGTATCTCTATTATGTTGGTGCGGCTTCGGAACTTTTAAATATCTCGATATATCTCGAAAACTACGCTTCTGATCAAAAAATATCGTAGAACATAAATTGTAGGAAACATAATTCTCTACAAAAAAGGTCTCTTAACATTTTGCCATAGCTCGCTTCGTTTCCGAGATATTTGCAGATATATCTCAAGGGAAGGGGCCTGACGGACATATTTCGAGATATTTCTTCTTCTTGTTGTTCTTCTTCTGCACAGCTAAGCTGGAAGTGGCATTTACAGCTCGCAATAGTGCAGAGTTATCTCAAAGAAAGGGGCCACGGTGTTTCTGTATCTCTATTATGTTGGTGCGGCTTCGGAACTTTTAAATATCTTGATATATCTCGAGAACTACGCGTCTGATCAAAAAATATCATAGAACATAAAAAGTAGGAAACATAATTCTCTACAAAAAAGGTCTCTCAACATTTTGCCATAGCTCGCTTCGTTTCCGAGATATTTGCAGATTTATCTCAAGGGAAGTGGCCTGACGGACATATTTCGAGATATTTCTTCTTCTTGTTGTTCTTCTTCTGCACAGCTAAGCTGGAAGTGGCATTTGCGGCTCGCACTAGTGCAGAGTTATCTCAAAGAAAGGGGCCACGGTGTTTCTGTATCTCTATTATGTTGGTGCGGCTTCGGAACTTTTAAATATCTTGATATATCTCGAGGACTACGCATCTGATCCAAAAATATCATAGAACATAAATAGTAGCAAACTTAATTCTCCACAAAAAAGGTCTCTCAACATTTTGCCATAGCTCGCTTCGTTTCCGAGATATTTGCAGATTTATCTCAAGGGAAGGGGCCTGACGGACATATTTCCAGATATTTCTTCTTCTTGTTGTTCTTCTTCTGCACAGCTAAGCTGGAAGTGGCATTTGCAGCTCGCAATAGTGCAGAGTTATCTCAAAGAAAGGGGCCACGGTGTTTCTGTATCTCTATTATGTTCGTGCGGCTTCGGAACTTTTAAATATCTTGATATATCTCGAGAACTACGCATCTGATCAAAAAATATCATAGAACATAAAAAGTAGGAAACTTAATTCTCTACAAAAAAGGTCTCTTAACATTTTGCCATAGCTCGCTTCGTTTCCGAGATATTTGCAGATATATCTCAAGGGAAGGGGCCTGACGGACATATTTCGAGATATTTCTTCTTCTTGTTGTTCTTCTTCTGCACAGCTAAGCTGGAAGTGGCATTTACAGCTCGCAATAGTGCAGAGTTATCTCAAAGAAAGGGGCCACGGTGTTTCTGTATCTCTATTATGTTGGTGCGGCTTCGGAACTTTTAAATATCTTGATATATCTCGAGAACTACGCCTCTGATCGAAAAATATCATACAACATAAAAAGTAGGAAACTTAATTCTCTACAAAAAAGGTCTCTTAACATTTTGCCATAGCTCGCTTCGTTTCCGAGATATTTGCAGATATATCTCAAGGGAAGGGGCCTGACGGACATATTTCGAGATATTTCTTCTTCTTGTTGTTCTTCTTCTGCACAGCTAAGCTGGAAGTGGCATTTACAGCTCGCAATAGTGCAGAGTTATCTCAAAGAAAGGGGCAACGGTGTTTCTGTATCTCTATTATGTTGGTGCGGCTTCGGAACTTTTAAATATCTTGATATATCTCGAGAACTACGCCTCTGATCGAAAAATATCATAGAACATAAAAAGTAGGAAACTGAATTCTCTACAAAAAAGGTCTCTTAACATTTTGCCATAGCTCGCTTCGTTTCCGAGATATTTGCAGATTTATCTCAAGGGAAGGGGCCTGACGGACATATTTCGAGATATTTCTTCTTCTTGTTGTTCTTCTTCTGCCCAGCTAAGCTGGAAGTGGCATTTGCAGCGCGCAATAGTGCAGAGTTATCTCAAAGAAAGGGGCCACGGTGTTTCTGTATCTCTATTATGTTGGTGCGGCTTCGGAACTTTTAAATATCTCGATATATCTCGAAAACTACGCTTCTGATCAAAAAATATCGTAGAACATAAATTGTAGGAAACATAATTCTCTACAAAAAAGGTCTCTTAACATTTTGCCATAGCTCGCTTCGTTTCCGAGATATTTGCAGATATATCTCAAGGGAAGGGGCCTGACGGACATATTTCGAGATATTTCTTCTTCTTGTTGTTCCCCTTTGTGCACAGCTAAGCTGGAAGTGGCATTTACAGCTCGCAATAGTGCAGAGTTATCTCAAAGAAAGGGGCCACGGTGTTTCTGTATCTCTATTATGTTGGTGCGGCTTCGGAACTTTTAAATATCTCGATATATCTCGAAAACTACGCTTCTGATCAAAAAATATCGTAGAACATAAATTGTAGGAAACATAATTCTCTACAAAAAAGGTCTCTTAACATTTTGCCATAGCTCGCTTCGTTTCCGAGATATTTGCAGATATATCTCAAGGGAAGGGGCCTGACGGACATATTTCGAGATATTTCTTCTTCTTGTTGTTCTTCTTCTGCACAGCTAAGCTGGAAGTGGCATTTACAGCTCGCAATAGTGCAGAGTTATCTCAAAGAAAGGGGCCACGGTGTTTCTGTATCTCTATTATGTTGGTGCGGCTTCGGAACTTTTAAATATCTTGATATATCTCGAGAACTACGCGTCTGATCAAAAAATATCATAGAACATAAAAAGTAGGAAACATAATTCTCTACAAAAAAGGTCTCTCAACATTTTGCCATAGCTCGCTTCGTTTCCGAGATATTTGCAGATTTATCTCAAGGGAAGTGGCCTGACGGACATATTTCGAGATATTTCTTCTTCTTGTTGTTCTTCTTCTGCACAGCTAAGCTGGAAGTGGCATTTGCGGCTCGCACTAGTGCAGAGTTATCTCAAAGAAAGGGGCCACGGTGTTTCTGTATCTCTATTATGTTGGTGCGGCTTCGGAACTTTTAAATATCTTGATATATCTCGAGGACTACGCATCTGATCCAAAAATATCATAGAACATAAATAGTAGCAAACTTAATTCTCCACAAAAAAGGTCTCTCAACATTTTGCCATAGCTCGCTTCGTTTCCGAGATATTTGCAGATTTATCTCAAGGGAAGGGGCCTGACGGACATATTTCCAGATATTTCTTCTTCTTGTTGTTCTTCTTCTGCACAGCTAAGCTGGAAGTGGCATTTGCAGCTCGCAATAGTGCAGAGTTATCTCAAAGAAAGGGGCCACGGTGTTTCTGTATCTCTATTATGTTCGTGCGGCTTCGGAACTTTTAAATATCTTGATATATCTCGAGAACTACGCATCTGATCAAAAAATATCATAGAACATAAAAAGTAGGAAACTTAATTCTCTACAAAAAAGGTCTCTTAACATTTTGCCATAGCTCGCTTCGTTTCCGAGATATTTGCAGATATATCTCAAGGGAAGGGGCCTGACGGACATATTTCGAGATATTTCTTCTTCTTGTTGTTCTTCTTCTGCACAGCTAAGCTGGAAGTGGCATTTACAGCTCGCAATAGTGCAGAGTTATCTCAAAGAAAGGGGCCACGGTGTTTCTGTATCTCTATTATGTTGGTGCGGCTTCGGAACTTTTAAATATCTTGATAGATCTCGAGAACTACGCATCTGATCAAAAAATATCATAGAGCATAAAAAGTAGGAAACTTAATTCTCTACAAAAAAGGTCTCTTAACATTTTGCCATCGCTCGCTTCGTTTCCGAGATATTTGCAGATTTATCTCAAGGGAAGGGTCCTGATGGACATATTTCGAGATATTTCTTCTTCTTGTTGTTCTTCTTCTGCACAGCTAAACTGGAAGTGGCATTTCCAGCTCGCAATCGTGCAGAGTAATCTCAAAGAAAGGGGCCACGGTGTTTCTGTATCTCTATTATGTTGGTGCGGCTTCGGAACTTTTAAATATCTTGATATATCTCGAGAACTACGCCTCTGATCGAAAAATATCATACAACATAAAAAGTAGGAAACTTAATTCTCTACAAAAAAGGTCTCCTAACATTTTGCCATAGCTCGCTTCGTTTCCGAGATATTTGCAGATTTATCTCAAGGGAAGGGGCCTGACGGACATATTTCGAGATACTTCTTCTTCTTGTTGCTCTTCTTCTGCACAGCTAAGCTGGAAGTGGCATTTGCGGCTCGCACTAGTGCAGAGTGATCTCAAAGAAAGGGGCCACGGTGTTTCTGTATCCCTATTATGTTGGTGCGGCTTCGGAACTTTTAAATATCTTGATATATCTCGAGAACTACGCATCTGATCAAAAAATATCATAGAACATAAAAAGTAGGAAACTTAATTCTCTACAAAAAAGGTCTCTTAACATTTTGCCATAGCTCACTTCGTTTCCGAGATATGTGCAGATTTATCTCAAGGGAAGGGGCCTGACGGACATATTTCGAGATATTTCTTCTTCTTGTTGTTCTTCTTCTGCACAGCTAAGCTGGAAGTGGCATTTGCAGCTCGCACTAGTGCAGAGTTATCTCAAAGAAAGGGGCCACGGTGTTTCTGTATCTCTATTATGTTGGTGCGGCTTCGGAACTTTTAAATATCTCGATATATCTCGAAAACTACGCTTCTGATCAAAAAATATCGTAGAACATAAATTGTAGGAAACATAATTCTCTACAAAAAAGGTCTCTTAACATTTTGCCATAGCTCGCTTCGTTTCCGAGATATTTGCAGATATATCTCAAGGGAAGGGGCCTGACGGACATATTTCGAGATATTTCTTCTTCTTGTTGTTCCCCTTTGTGCACAGCTAAGCTGGAAGTGGCATTTACAGCTCGCAATAGTGCAGAGTTATCTCAAAGAAAGGGGCCACGGTGTTTCTGTATCTCTATTATGTTGGTGCGGCTTCGGAACTTTTAAATATCTCGATATATCTCGAAAACTACGCTTCTGATCAAAAAATATCGTAGAACATAAATTGTAGGAAACATAATTCTCTACAAAAAAGGTCTCTTAACATTTTGCCATAGCTCGCTTCGTTTCCGAGATATTTGCAGATATATCTCAAGGGAAGGGGCCTGACGGACATATTTCGAGATATTTCTTCTTCTTGTTGTTCTTCTTCTGCACAGCTAAGCTGGAAGTGGCATTTACAGCTCGCAATAGTGCAGAGTTATCTCAAAGAAAGGGGCCACGGTGTTTCTGTATCTCTATTATGTTGGTGCGGCTTCGGAACTTTTAAATATCTTGATATATCTCGAGAACTACGCGTCTGATCAAAAAATATCATAGAACATAAAAAGTAGGAAACATAATTCTCTACAAAAAAGGTCTCTCAACATTTTGCCATAGCTCGCTTCGTTTCCGAGATATTTGCAGATTTATCTCAAGGGAAGTGGCCTGACGGACATATTTCGAGATATTTCTTCTTCTTGTTGTTCTTCTTCTGCACAGCTAAGCTGGAAGTGGCATTTGCGGCTCGCACTAGTGCAGAGTTATCTCAAAGAAAGGGGCCACGGTGTTTCTGTATCTCTATTATGTTGGTGCGGCTTCGGAACTTTTAAATATCTTGATATATCTCGAGGACTACGCATCTGATCCAAAAATATCATAGAACATAAATAGTAGCAAACTTAATTCTCCACAAAAAAGGTCTCTCAACATTTTGCCATAGCTCGCTTCGTTTCCGAGATATTTGCAGATTTATCTCAAGGGAAGGGGCCTGACGGACATATTTCCAGATATTTCTTCTTCTTGTTGTTCTTCTTCTGCACAGCTAAGCTGGAAGTGGCATTTGCAGCTCGCAATAGTGCAGAGTTATCTCAAAGAAAGGGGCCACGGTGTTTCTGTATCTCTATTATGTTCGTGCGGCTTCGGAACTTTTAAATATCTTGATATATCTCGAGAACTACGCATCTGATCAAAAAATATCATAGAACATAAAAAGTAGGAAACTTAATTCTCTACAAAAAAGGTCTCTTAACATTTTGCCATAGCTCGCTTCGTTTCCGAGATATTTGCAGATATATCTCAAGGGAAGGGGCCTGACGGACATATTTCGAGATATTTCTTCTTCTTGTTGTTCTTCTTCTGCACAGCTAAGCTGGAAGTGGCATTTACAGCTCGCAATAGTGCAGAGTTATCTCAAAGAAAGGGGCCACGGTGTTTCTGTATCTCTATTATGTTGGTGCGGCTTCGGAACTTTTAAATATCTTGATATATCTCGAGAACTACGCATCTGATCAAAAAATATCATAGAGCATAAAAAGTAGGAAACTTAATTCTCTACAAAAAAGGTCTCTTAACATTTTGCCATCGCTCGCTTCGTTTCCGAGATATTTGCAGATTTATCTCAAGGGAAGGGTCCTGATGGACATATTTCGAGATATTTCTTCTTCTTGTTGTTCTTCTTCTGCACAGCTAAACTGGAAGTGGCATTTCCAGCTCGCAATCGTGCAGAGTAATCTCAAAGAAAGGGGCCACGGTGTTTCTGTATCTCTATTATGTTGGTGCGGCTTCGGAACTTTTAAATATCTTGATATATCTCGAGAACTACGCCTCTGATCGAAAAATATCATACAACATAAAAAGTAGGAAACTTAATTCTCTACAAAAAAGGTCTCCTAACATTTTGCCATAGCTCGCTTCGTTTCCGAGATATTTGCAGATTTATCTCAAGGGAAGGGGCCTGACGGACATATTTCGAGATACTTCTTCTTCTTGTTGCTCTTCTTCTGCACAGCTAAGCTGGAAGTGGCATTTGCGGCTCGCACTAGTGCAGAGTGATCTCAAAGAAAGGGGCCACGGTGTTTCTGTATCCCTATTATGTTGGTGCGGCTTCGGAACTTTTAAATATCTTGATATATCTCGAGAACTACGCATCTGATCAAAAAATATCATAGAACATAAAAAGTAGGAAACTTAATTCTCTACAAAAAAGGTCTCTTAACATTTTGCCATAGCTCACTTCGTTTCCGAGATATGTGCAGATTTATCTCAAGGGAAGGGGCCTGACGGACATATTTCGAGATATTTCTTCTTCTTGTTGTTCTTCTTCTGCACAGCTAAGCTGGAAGTGGCATTTGCAGCTCGCACTAGTGCAGAGTTATCTCAAAGAAAGGGGCCACGGTGTTTCTGTATCTCTATTATGTTGGTGCGGCTTCGGAACTTTTAAATATCTCGATATATCTCGAAAACTACGCTTCTGATCAAAAAATATCGTAGAACATAAATTGTAGGAAACATAATTCTCTACAAAAAAGGTCTCTTAACATTTTGCCATAGCTCGCTTCGTTTCCGAGATATTTGCAGATATATCTCAAGGGAAGGGGCCTGACGGACATATTTCGAGATATTTCTTCTTCTTGTTGTTCCCCTTTGTGCACAGCTAAGCTGGAAGTGGCATTTACAGCTCGCAATAGTGCAGAGTTATCTCAAAGAAAGGGGCCACGGTGTTTCTGTATCTCTATTATGTTGGTGCGGCTTCGGAACTTTTAAATATCTCGATATATCTCGAAAACTACGCTTCTGATCAAAAAATATCGTAGAACATAAATTGTAGGAAACATAATTCTCTACAAAAAAGGTCTCTTAACATTTTGCCATAGCTCGCTTCGTTTCCGAGATATTTGCAGATATATCTCAAGGGAAGGGGCCTGACGGACATATTTCGAGATATTTCTTCTTCTTGTTGTTCTTCTTCTGCACAGCTAAGCTGGAAGTGGCATTTACAGCTCGCAATAGTGCAGAGTTATCTCAAAGAAAGGGGCCACGGTGTTTCTGTATCTCTATTATGTTGGTGCGGCTTCGGAACTTTTAAATATCTTGATATATCTCGAGAACTACGCATCTGATCAAAAAATACCATAGAACATAAAAAGTAGGAAACTTAATTCTCTACAAAAAAGGTCTCTTAACATTTTGTCATAGCTCTCTTCGTTTCCGAGATATTTGCAGATTTATCTCAAGGGAAGGGGCCTGACGGACATATTTCGAGATATTTCTTCTTCTTGTTGTTCTTCTTCTGCACAGCTAAGCTGGAAGTGGCATTTGCAGCTCGCAATAGTGCAGAGATATCTCAAAGAAAGGGGCCACGGTGTTTCTGTATCTCTATTATGTTGGTGCGGCTTCGGAACTTTTAAATATCTTGATATATCTCGAGAACTACGCGTCTGATCAAAAAATATCATAGAACATAAAAAGTAGGAAACATAATTCTCTACAAAAAAGGTCTCTCAACATTTTGCCATAGCTCGCTTCGTTTCCGAGATATTTGCAGATTTATCTCAAGGGAAGTGGCCTGACGGACATATTTCGAGATATTTCTTCTTCTTGTTGTTCTTCTTCTGCACAGCTAAGCTGGAAGTGGCATTTGCGGCTCGCACTAGTGCAGAGTTATCTCAAAGAAAGGGGCCACGGTGTTTCTGTATCTCTATTATGTTGGTGCGGCTTCGGAACTTTTAAATATCTTGATATATCTCGAGAACTACGCGTCTGATCCAAAAATATCATAGAACATAAATAGTAGGAAACTTAATTCTCCACAAAAAAGGTCTCTCAACATTTTGCCATAGCTCGCTTCGTTTCCGAGATATTTGCAGATTTATCTCAAGGGAAGGGGCCTGACGGACATATTTCCAGATATTTCTTCTTCTTGTTGTTCTTCTTCTGCACAGCTAAGCTGGAAGTGGCATTTGCAGCTCGCAATAGTGCAGAGTTATCTCAAAGAAAGGGGCCACGGTGTTTCTGTATCTCTATTATGTTCGTGCGGCTTCGGAACTTTTAAATATCTTGATATATCTCGAGAACTACGCATCTGATCAAAAAATATCATAGAACATAAAAAGTAGGAAACTTAATTCTCTACAAAAAAGGTCTCTTAACATTTTGCCATAGCTCGCTTCGTTTCCGAGATATTTGCATATTTATCTCAAGGGAAGGGGCCTGACGGACATATTTCGAGATATTTCTTCTTCTTGTTGTTCTTCTTCCGCACAGCTAAACTGGAAGTGGCATTTCCAGCTCGCAATAGTGCAGAGTTATCCCAAAGAAAGGGGCCACGGTGTTTCTGTATTTCTATTATGTTGGTGCGGCTTCGGCACTTTTAAATATCTCGATATATCTCGAAAACTACGCTTCTGATCAAAAAATATCATAGAACATAAATTGTAGGAAACATAATTCTCTACAAAAAAGGTCTCTTAACATTTTGCCATCGCTCGCTTCGTTTCCGAGATATTTGCAGATTTATCTCAAGGGAAGGGTCCTGATGGACATATTTCGAGATATTTCTTCTTCTTGTTGTTCTTCTTCTGCACAGCTAAACTGGAAGTGGCATTTCCAGCTCGCAATCGTGCAGAGTAATCTCAAAGAAAGGGGCCACGGTGTTTCTGTATCTCTATTATGTTGGTGCGGCTTCGGAACTTTTAAATATCTTGATATATCTCGAGAACTACGCCTCTGATCGAAAAATATCATACAACATAAAAAGTAGGAAACTTAATTCTCTACAAAAAAGGTCTCCTAACATTTTGCCATAGCTCGCTTCGTTTCCGAGATATTTGCAGATTTATCTCAAGGGAAGTGGCCTGACGGACATATTTCGAGATATTTCTTCTTCTTGTTGTTCTTCTTCTGCACAGCTAAGCTGGAAGTGGCATTTGCAGCTCGCAATAGTGCAGAGTTATCGCAAAGAAAGGGGCCACGGTGTTTCTGTATCTCTATTATGTTGGTGCGGCTTCGGAACTTTTAAATATCTTGATATATCTCGAGAACTACGCCTCTGATCGAAAAATATCATAGAACATAAAAAGTAGGAAACTTAATTCTCTACAAAAAAGGTCTCTTAACATTTTGCCATAGCTCGCTTCGTTTTCGAGATATTTGCAGATTTATCTCAAGGGAAGGGTCCTGACGGACATATTTCGAGATATTTCTTCTTCTTGTTGTTCTTCTTCTGCACAGCTAAGCTGGAAGTGGCATTTGCAGCTCGCAATAGTGCAGAGTTATCTCAAAGAAAGGGGCCACGGTGTTTCTGTACCTCTATTATGTTGGTGCAGCTTCGGAGCTTTTACATATCATGATATATCTCGAGAACTACGCATCTGATCAAAAAATATCATAGAACATAAAAAGTAGGAAACTTAATTCTCTACAAAAAAGGTCTCTTAACATTTTGCCATAGCTCGCTTCGTTTCCGAGATATTTGCAGATTTATCTCAAGGGAAGGGGCCTGACGGACATATTTCGAGATATTTCTTCTTCTTGTTGTTCTTCTTCTGCACAGCTAAGCTGGAAGTGGCATTTGCAGCGCGCAATAGTGCAGAGTTATCTCAAAGAAAGGGGCCACGGTGTTTCTGTATCTCTATTATGTTGGTGCGGCTTCGGAACTTTTAAATATCTTGATATATCTCGAGAACTACGCATCTGTTCAAAAAATATCATAGAACATAAAAAGTAGGAATCCTAATTTTCTACAAAAAAGGGCTCTTAACATTTTGCCGTAGCTCGCTTGGTTTCCGAGATATTTGCAGATTTATCTCAAGGGAAGGGGCCTGACGGACATATTTCCAGATATTTCTTCTTCTTGTTGTTCTTCTTCTGCACAGCTAAGCTGGAAGTGGCATTTGCAGCTCGCAATAGTGCAGAGTTATCTCAAAGACAGGGGCCACGGTGTTTCTGTATCTCTATTATGTTGGTGCGGCTTCGGAACTTTCAAATATCTTGATATATCTCGAGAACTACGCATCTGATCAAAAAATATCATAGAACATAAAAAGTAGGAAACCTAATTTTCTACAAAAAAGGTCTCTTAACATTTTGCCATAGCTCGCTTCGTTTCCGAGATATTTGCATATTTATCTCAAGGGAACGGGCCTGACGGACATATTTCGAGATATTTCTTCTTCTTGTTGTTCTTCTTCCGCACAGCTAAACTGGAAGTGGCATTTCCAGCTCGCAATAGTGCAGAGTTATCCCAAAGAAAGGGGCCACGGTGTTTCTGTATCTCTATTATGTTGGTGCGGCTTCGGCACTTTTAAATATCTCGATATATCTCGAAAACTACGCTTCTGATCAAAAAATATCGTAGAACATAAATTGTAGGAAACATAATTCTCTACAAAAAAGGTCTCTTAACATCTTGCCATCGCTCGCTTCGTTTCCGAGATATTTGCAGATTTATCTCAAGGGAAGGGTCCTGATGGACATATTTCGAGATATTTCTTCTTCTTGTTGTTCTTCTTCTGCACAGCTAAACTGGAAGTGGCATTTCCAGCTCGCAATCGTGCAGAGTAATCTCAAAGAAAGGGGCCACGGTGTTTCTGTATCTCTATTATGTTGGTGCGGCTTCGGAACTTTTAAATATCTTGATATATCTCAAGAACTACGCCTCTGATCGAAAAATATCATACAACATAAAAAGTAGGAAACTTAATTCTCTACAAAAAAGGTCTCCTAACATTTTGCCATAGCTCGTTTCGTTTCCGAGATATTTGCAGATTTATCTCAAGGGAAGTGGCCTGACGGACATATTTCGAGATATTTCTTCTTCTTGTTGTTCTTCTTCTGCACAGCTAAGCTGGAAGTGGCATTTGCAGCTCGCAATAGTGCAGAGTTATCGCAAAGAAAGGGGCCACGGTGTTTCTGTATCTCTATTATGTTGGTGCGGCTTCGGAACTTTTAAATATCTTGATATATCTCGAGAACTACGCCTCTGATCGAAAAATATCATAGAACATAAAAAGTAGGAAACTTAATTCTCTACAAAAAAGGTCTCTTAACATTTTGCCATAGCTCGCTTCGTTTCCGAGATATTTGCAGATTTATCTCAAGGGAAGGGGCCTGACGGACATATTTCGAGATATTTCTTCTTCTTGTTGTTCTTCTTCTGCACAGCTAAGCTGGAAGTGGCATTTGCAGCTCGCAATAGTGCAGAGTTATCGCAAAGAAAGGGGCTACGGTGTTTCTGTATCTCTATTATGTTGGTGCGGCTTCGGAACTTTTAAATATCTTGATATATCTCGAGAACTACGCATCTGATCAAAAAATATCATAGAACATAAAAAGTAGGAAACTTAATTCTCTACAAAAAAGGTCTCTTACCATTTTCCCATAACTGGCATCGTTTCCGAGATATTTGCAGATTTAGCTCAAGGGAAGGGGCCTGACGGACATATTCCGAGATATTTCTTCTTCTTGTTGTTCCTCTTCTGCACAGCTAAGCTGGAAGTGGCATTTGCAGCTCGCAATAGTGCAGAGTTATCTCAAAGAAAGGGGCCACGGTGTTTCTGTACCTCTATTATGTTGGTGCAGCTTCGGAGCTTTTAAATATCTTGATATATCTCGAGAACTACGCATCTGATCAAAAAATATCATAGAACATAAAAAGTAGGAAACTTAATTCTCTACAAAAAAGGTCTCTTAACATTTTCCCATAGCTGGCATCGTTTCCGAGATATTTGCAGATTTAGCTCAAGGGAAGGGGTCTGACGGACATATTCCGAGATATTTCTTCTTCTTGTTGTTCCTCTTCTGCACAGCTAAGCTGGAAGTGGCATTTGCAGGTCGCAATAGTGCAGAGTTATCTCAAAGAAAGGGGCCACGGTGTTTCTGTATCTCTATTATGTTGGTGCGGCTTCGGAACTTTTAAATATCTCGATATATCTCGAAAACTACGCTTCTGATCAAAAAATATCAGAGAACGTAAATTGTAGGAAACATAATTCTCTACAAAAAAGGTCTCTTAACATTTTGCCATAGCTCGCTTCGTTTCCGAGATATTTGCAGATTTATCTCAAGGGAAGGGGCCTGACGGACATATTTCGAGATATTTCTTCTTCTTGTTGTTCTTCTTCTGCACAGCTAAGCTGGAAGTGGCATTTGCAGCTCGCAATAGTGCAGAGTTATCTCAAAGAAAGGGGCCACGGTGTTTCTGTATCTCTATTATGTTGGTGCGGCTTCGAAACTTTTAAATATCTTGATATATCTCGAGAACTACGCCTCTGATCGAAAAATATCATAGAACACAAAAAGTAGGAAACTTAATTCTCTACAAAAAAGGTCTCTTAACATTTTGCCATAGCTCGCTTCGTTTCCGAGATATTTGCAGATTTATCTCAAGGGAAGGGGCCTGACGGACATATTTCGAGATATTTCTTCTTCTTGTTGTTCTTCTTCTGCACAGCTAAGCTGGAAGTGGCATTTGCTGCGCGCAATAGTGCAGAGTTATCTCAAAGAAAGGGGCCACGGTGATTCTGTATCTCTATTATGTTGGTGCGGCTTCGGAACTTTTAAATATCTTGATATATCTCGAGAACTACGCATCTGATCAAGAAATATCATAAAACATAAAAAGTAGAAAACTTAATTCTCTACAACAAAGGTCTCTTAACATTTTCCCATAGCTGGCATCGTTTCCGAGATATTTGCAGATTTAGCTCAAGGGAAGGGGCCTGACGGACATATTCCGAGATATTTCTTCTTCTTGTTGTTCTTCTTCTGCACAGCTAAGCTGGAAGTGGCATTTGCAGCTCGCAATAGTGCAGAGTTATCGCAAAGAAAGGGGCCACGGTGTTTCTGTATCTCTATTATGTTGGTGCGGCTTCGGAACTTTTAAATATCTTGATATATCTCGAGAACTACGCATCTGATCAAAAAATATCATAGAACATGAAAAGTAGGAAACCTAATTTTCTACAAAAAAGGTCTCTTAACATTTTGCCGTAGCTCGCTTCGTTTCCGAGATATTTGCAGATTTATCTCAAGGGAAGGGGCCTGACGGACATATTTCGAGATATTTCTTCTTCTTGTTGTTCTTCTTCTGCACAGCTAAGCTGGAAGTGGCATTTGCAGCGCGCAATAGTGCAGAGTTATCTCAAAGAAAGGGGCCACGGTGTTTCTGTATCTCTATTATGTTGGTGCGGCTTCGGAACTTTTAAATATCTTGATATATCTCGAGAACTACGCATCTGATCAAAAAATATCATAGAACATAAAAAGTAGGAAACTTAATTCTCTACAAAAAGGGTCTCTTAACATTTTCCCATAGCTGGCATCGTTTCCGAGATATTTGCAGATTTATCTCAAGGGAAGGGGCCTGACGGACATATTCCGAGATATTTCTTCTTCTTGTTGTTCCTCTTCTGCACAGCTAAGCTGGAAGTGGCATTTGCAGGTCGCAATAGTGCAGAGTTATCTCAAAGAAAGGGGCCACGGTGTTTCTGTATCTCTATTATGTTGGTGCGGCTTCGGAACTTTTAAATATCTTGATATATCTCGAGAACTACGCATCTGATCGAAAAATATCATAGAACATAAAAAGTAGGAAACTTCATTCTCTACAAAAGAGGTCTCTTAACATTTTGCCATAGCTCGCTTCGTTTCCGAGATATTTGCAGATTTATCTCAAGGGAAGGGGCCTGACGGACATATTTCGAGATATTTCTTCTTCTTGTTGTTCTTCTTCTGCACAGCTAAGCTGGAAGTGGCATTTGCGGCTCGCACTATTGCAGAGTTATCTCAAAGAAAGGAGCCACGGTGTTTCTGTATCTCTATTATGTTGGTGCGGCTTCGGAACTTTTAAATATCTTGATATATCTCGAGAACTACGCGTCTGATCAAAAAATATCATAGAACATAAAAAGTAGGAAGCATAATTCTCTACAAAAAAGGTCTCTTAACATTTTGCCATAGCTCGCTTCGTTTCCGAGATATTTGCAGATATATCTCAAGGGAAGGGGCCTGACGGACATATTTCGAGATATTTCTTCTTCTTGTTGTTCTTCTTCTGCACAGCTAAGCTGGAAGTGGCATTTGCAGCTCGCAATAGTGCAGAGTTATCTCAAAGAAAGGGGCCACGGTGTTTCTGTATCTCTATTATGTTGGTGCGGCTTCGGAACTTTTAAATATCTTGATATATCTCGAGAACTACGCATCTGATCAAAAAATATCATAGAACATAAAAAGTAGGAAACTTAATTCTCTACAAAAAAGCTCTCTTAACATTTTGCCATAGCTCGCTTCGTTTCCGAGATATTTGCAGATTTATCTCAAGGGAAGGGGCCTAACGGACATATTTCGAGATATTTCTTCTTCTTGTTGTTCTTCTTCTGCACAGCTAAACTGGAAGTGGCATTTCCAGCTCGCAATAGTGCTGAGTTATCTCAAAGAAAGGGGCCACGGTGTTTCCGTATCTCTATTATGTTGGTGCGGCTTCGGAACTTTTAAATATCTCGATTTATCTCGAAAACTACGCTTCTGATCAAAAAATATCATAGAACATAAATTGTAGGAAACATGATTCTCGACAAAAAAGGTCTCTTAACATTTTGCCATAGCTCGCTTCGTTTCCGAGATATTTGCAGATTTATCTCAAGGGAAGGGGCCTGACGGACATATTTCGAGATATTTCTTCTTCTTGTTATTCTTCTTCTGCACAGCTAAGGTGGAAGTGGCATTTGCGGCTCGCACTGGTGCAGAGTTATCTCTACGAAAGGGGCCACGGTGCTTCTGTATCTCTATTATGTTGGTGCGGCTTCGGAACTTTTAAATATCTCGATATATCTCGAAAACTACGCTTCTGATCAAAAAATATCATACAACATAAATTGTAGGAAGCATAATTCTCTACAAAAAAGGTCTCTTAACATTTTGCCATAGCTCGCTTCGTTTCCGAGATATTTGCAGATATATCTCAAGGGAAGGGGCCTGACGGACATATTTCGAGATATTTCTTCTTCTTGTTGTTCTTCTTCTGCACAGCTGAGCTGGAAGTGGCATTTGCAGGTCGCAATAGTGCAGAGTTATCTCAAAGAAAGGGGCCACGGTGTTTCTGTGTCTCTATTATGTTGGTGCGGCTTCGGAACTTTTAAATATCTCGATATATCTCGAAAACTACGCTTCTGATCAAAAAATATCATAGAACGTAAATTGTAGGAAACATTATTCTCTACAAAAAAGGTCTCTTAACATTTTGCCATAGCTCGCTTCGTTTCCGAGATATGTGCAGATTCATCTCAAGGGAAGGGGTCTGACGGACATATTTCGAGATATTTCTTCTTCTTGTTGTTCTTCTTCTGCACAGCTAAGCTCGAAGTGGCATTTGCAGCTCGCAATAGTGCAGAGTTATCTCAAAGAAAGAGGCCTCGGTGTTTCTGTACCTCTATTATGTTGGTGCAGCTTCGGAACTTTTAAATATCTTGATATATCTCGAGAACTACGCATCTGATCAAAAAATATCATCGAACATAAAAAGTAGGAAACATAATTCTCTACAAAAAAGGTCTCTTAACATTTTGCCATAGCTCGCTTCGTTTCCGAGATATTTGCAGATTTATCTCAAGGGAAGTGGCCTGACGGACATATTTCGAGATATTCCTTCTTCTTGTTGTTCTTCTTCTGCACAGCTAAACTGGAAGTGGCATTTCCAGCTCGCAATCGTGCAGAGTTATCTCAAAGAAAGGGGCCACGGTGTTTCTGTATCTCTATTATGTTGGTGCGGCTTCGGAACTTTTAAATATCTTGATATATCTCGAGAACTACGCCTCTGATCGAAAAATATCATAGAACATAAAAAGTAGGAAACTTAATTCTCTACAAAAAAGGTCTCTTAACATTTTGCCATAGCTCGCTTCGTTTCCGAGATATTTGCAGATTTATCTCAAGGGAAGGGGCCTGACGGACATATTTCGAGATATTTCTTCTTCTTGTTGTTCTTCTTCTGCACAGCTAAGCTGGAAGTGGCATTTGCGGCTCGCACTAGTGCAGAGTTATCTCAAAGAAAGGAGCCACGGTGTTTCTGTATCTCTATTATGTTGGTGCGGCTTTGGAACTTTTAAATATCTTGATATATCTCGAGAACTACGCATCTGATCAAAAAATATCATAGAACATAAAAAGTAGGAAACATAATTCTCTACAAAAAAGGTCTCTTAACATTTTGCCATAGCTCGCTTCGTTTCCGAGATATTTGCAGATCTATCTCAAGGGAAGGGGCCTGACGGACATATTTCGAGATATTTCTTCTTCTTGTTGTTCTTCTTCTGCACAGCTAAGCTGGAAGTGGCATTTGCGGCTCGCACTAGTGCAGAGTTGTCTCAACGAAAGGGGCCACGGTGTTTCTGTATCTCTATTATGTTGGTGCGGCTTCGGAACTTTTAAATATCTCGATATATCTCGAAAACTACGCTTCTGATCAAAAAATATAATAGAACATAAATTGTAGGAAGCATAATTCTCTACAAAAAAGGTCTCTTAACATTTTGCCATAGCTCGCTTCGTTTCCGAGATATTTGCAGATATATCTCAAGGGAAGGAGCCTGACGGACATATTTCGAGATATTTCTTCTTCTTGTTGTTCTTCTTCTGAACAGCTAAGCTGGAAGTGGCATTTACAGCTCGCAATAGTGCAGAGTTATCTCAAAGAAAGGGGCCACCGTGTTTCTGTATCTCTATTATGTTGGTGCGGCTTCGGAACTTTTAAATATCTTGATATATCTCGAGAACTACGCATCTGATCAAAAAATATCATAGAACATGAAAAGTAGGAAACTTAATTCTCTACAAAAAAGGTCTCTTAACATTTTGCCATAGCTCGCTTCGTTTCCGAGATATTTGCAGATTTATCTCAAGGGAAGGGGCCTGACGGACATATTTCGAGATATTTCTTCTTCTTGTTGTTCTTCTTCTGCACAGCTAAGCTGGAAGTGGCATTTACAGCTCGCAATAGTGCAGAGTTATCTCAAAGAAAGGGGCCACGGTGTTTCTGTATCTCTATTATGTTGGTGCGGCTTCGGAACTTTTAAATATCTTGATATATCTCGAGAACTACGCATCTGATCAAAAAATATCATAGAACATGAAAAGTAGGAAACTTAATTCTCTACAAAAAAGGTCTCTTAACATTTTGCCATAGCTCTCTTCGTTTCCGAGATATTTGCAGATTTATCTCAAGGGAAGGGGCCTGACGGACATATTTCGAGATATTTCTTCTTCTTGTTGTTCTTCTTCTGCACAGCTAAGCTGGAAGTGGCATTTGCGGCTCGCGCTAGTGCAGAGTTATCTCAAAGAAAGGAGCCACGGTGTTTCTGTATCTCTATTATGTTGGTGCGGCTTCGGAACTTTTAAATATCTTGATATATCTCGAGAACTACGCATCTGATCAAAAAATATCATAGAACATAAAAAGTAGGAAACATAATTCTCTACAAAAAAGGTCTCTTAGCATTTGCCATAGCTCGCTTCGTTTCCGAGATATTTGCAGATTTATCTCAAGGGAAGGGGCCTGACGGACATATTTCGAGATATTTCTTCTTCTTGTTGTTCCTCTTCTGCACAGCTAAGCTGGAAGTGGCATTTGCGGCTCGCACTAGTGCAGAGTTGTCTCAACGAAAGGGGCCACGGTGTTTCTGTATCTCTATTATGTTGGTGCGGCTTCGGAACTTTTAAATATCTCGATATATCTCGAAAACTACGCTTCTGATCAAAAAATATCATAGAACATAAATTGTAGGAAGCATAATTCTCTACAAAAAAGGTCTCTTAACATTTTGCCATAGCTCGCTTCGTTTCCGAGATATTTGCAGATATATCTCAAGGGAAGGGGCCTGACGGACATATTTCGAGATATTTCTTCTTCTTGTTGTTCTTCTTCTGCACAGCTAAGCTGGAAGTGGCATTTACAGCTCGCAATAGTGCAGAGTTATCTCAAAGAAAGGGGCCACGGTGTTTCTGTATCTCTATTATGTTGGTGCGGCTTCGGAACTTTTAAATATCTCGATATATCTCGAAAACTACGCTTCTGATCAAAAAATATGATAGAACATATATTGTAGGAAGCATAATTCTCTACAAAAAAGGTCTCTTAACATTTTGCCATAGCTCTCTTCGTTTCCGAGATATTTGCAGATTTATCTCAAGGGAAGGGGCCTGACGGACATATTTCGAGATATTTCTTCTTCTTGTTGTTCTTCTTCTGCACAGCTAAGCTGGAAGTGGCATTTGCGGCTCGCACTAGTGCAGAGTTATCTCAAAGAAAGGAGCCACGGTGTTTCTGTATCTCTATTATGTTGTGCGGCTTCGGAACTTTTAAATATCTTGATATATCTCGAGAACTACGCATCTGATCAAAAAATATCATAGAACATAAAAAGTAGGAAACATAATTCTCTACAAAAAACGTCTCTTAACATTTTGCCATAGCTCGCTTCGTTTCCGAGATATTTGCAGATTTATCTCAAGGGAAGGGGCCTGACGGACATATTTCGAGATATTTCTTCTTCTTGTTGTTCCTCTTCTGCACAGCTAAGCTGGAAGTGGCATTTGCGGCTCGCACTAGTGCAGAGTTGTCTCAACGAAAGGGGCCACGGTGTTTCTGTATCTCTATTATGTTGGTGCGGCTTCGGAACTTTTAAATATCTCGATATATCTCGAAAACTACGCTTCTGATCAAAAAATATCATAGAACATAAATTGTAGGAAGCATAATTCTCTACAAAAAAGGTCTCTTAACATTTTGCCATAGCTCGCTTCGTTTCCGAGATATTTGCAGATATATCTCAAGGGAAGGGGCCTGACGGACATATTTCGAGATATTTCTTCTTCTTGTTGTTCTTCTTCTGCACAGCTAAGCTGGAAGTGGCATTTACAGCTCGCAATAGTGCAGAGTTATCTCAAAGAAAGGGGCCACGGTGTTTCTGTATCTCTATTATGTTGGTGCGGCTTCGGAACTTTTAAATATCCTGATATATCTCGAGAACTACGCATCTGATCAAAAAATATCATAGAACATGAAAAGTAGGAAACTTAATTCTCTACAAAAAAGGTCTCTTAACATTTTGCCATAGCTCTCTTGGTTTCCGAGATATTTGCAGATGTATCTCAAGGGAAGGGGCCTGACGGACATATTTCGAGATATTTCTTCTTCTTGTTGTTCTTCTTCTGCACAGCTAAGCTGGAAGTGGCATTTGCGGCTCGCACTAGTGCAGAGTTATCTCAAAGAAAGGAGCCACGGTGTTTCTGTATCTCTACTATGTTGGTGCGGCTTCGGAACTTTTAAATATCTTGATATATCTCGAGAACTACGCATCTGATCAAAAAATATCATAGAACATAAAAAGTAGGAAACATAATTCTCTACAAAAAAGGTCTCTTAACATTTTGCCATAGCTCGCTTCGTTTCCGAGATATTTGCAGATTTATCTCAAGGGAAGGGGCCTGACGGACATATTTCGAGATATTTCTTCTTCTTGTTGTTCCTCTTCTGCACAGCTAAGCTGGAAGTGGCATGTGCGGCTCGCACTAGTGCAGAGTTGTCTCAACGAAAGGGGCCACGGTGTTTCTGTATCTCTATTATGTTGGTGCGGCTTCGGAACTTTTAAATATCTCGATATATCTCGAAAACTACGCTTCTGATCAAAAAATATCATAGAACATAAATTGTAGGAAGCATAATTCTCTACAAAAAAGGTCTCTTAACATTTTGCCATAGCTCGCTTCGTTTCCGAGATATTTGCAGATATATCTCAAGGGAAGGGGCCTGACGGACATATTTCGAGATATTTCTTCTTCTTGTTGTTCTTCTTCTGCACAGCTAAGCTGGAAGTGGCATTTACAGCTCGCAATAGTGCAGAGTTATCTCAAAGAAAGGGGCCACGGTGTTTCTGTATCTCTATTATGTTGGTGCGGCTTCGGAACTTTTAAATATCTTGATATATCTCGAGAACTACGCATCTGATCAAAAAATATCATAGAACATGAAAAGTAGGAAACTTAATTCTCTACAAAAAAGGTCTCTTAACATTTTGCCATAGCTCTCTTCGTTTCCGAGATATTTGCAGATTTATCTCAAGGGAAGGGGCCTGACGGACATATTTCGAGATATTTCTTCTTCTTGTTGTTCTTCTTCTGCACAGCTAAGCTGGAAGTGGCATTTGCAGCTCGCAATAGTGCAGAGTTATCTCAAAGAAAGGGGCCACGGTGTTTCTGTATCTCTATTATGTTGGTGCGGCTTCGGAACTTTTAAATATCTTGATATATCTCGAGAACTACGCGTCTGATCAAAAAATATCATAGAACATAAAAAGTAGGAAACTTAATTCTCTACAAAAACGGTCTCTTAACATTTTGCCATAGCTCGCTTCGTTTCCGAGATATTTGCAGATATATCTCAAGGGAAGGGGCCTGACGGACATATTTCGAGATATTTCTTCTTCTTGTTGTTCTTCTTCTGCACAGCTAAGCTGGAAGTGGCATTTGCGGCTCGCACTAGTGCAGAGTTATCTCAAAGAAAGGAGCCACGGTGTTTCTGTATCTCTATTATGTTGGTGCGGCTTCGGAACTTTTAAATATCTTGATATATCTCGAGAACTACGCATCTGATCAAAAAATATCATAGAACATAAAAAGTAGGAAACATAATTCTCTACAAAAAAGGTCTCTTAACATTTTGCCATAGCTCGCTTCGTTTCCGAGATATTTGCAGATTTATCTCAAGGGAAGGGGCCTGACGGACATATTTCGAGATATTACTTCTTCTTGTTGTTCTTCTTCTGCACAGCTAAGCTGGAAGTGGCATTTGCGGCTCGCACTAGTGCAGAGTTGTCTCAACGAAAGGGGCCACGGTGTTTCTGTATCTCTATTATGTTGGTGCGGCTTCGGAACTTTTAAATATCTCGATATATCTCGAAAACTACGCTTCTGATCAAAAAATATCATAGAACATAAATTGTAGGAAGCATAATTCTCTACAAAAAAGGTCTCTTAACATTTTGCCATAGCTCGCTTCGTTTCCGAGATATTTGCAGATATATCTCAAGGGAAGGGGCCTGACGGACATATTTCGAGATATTTCTTCTTCTTGTTGTTCTTCTTCTGCACAGCTAAGCTGGAAGTGGCATTTACAGCTCGCAATAGTGCAGAGTTATCTCAAAGAAAGGGGCCACGGTGTTTCTGTATCTCTATTATGTTGGTGCGGCTTCGGAACTTTTAAATATCTTGATATATCTCGAGAACTACGCGTCTGATCAAAAAATATCATAGAAAAGAAAAAGTAGGAAACTTAATTCTCTACAAAAACGGTCTCTTAACATTTTGCCATAGCTCGCTTCGTTTCCGAGATATTTGCAGATATATCTCAAGGGAAGGGGCCTGACGGACATATTTCGAGATATTTCTTCTTCTTGTTGTTCTTCTTCTGCACAGCTAAGCTGGAAGTGGCATTTGCGGCTCGCACTAGTGCACAGTTATCTCAAAGAAAGGGGCCACGGTGTTTCTGTATCTCTATTATGTTGGTGCGTCTTCGGAACTTTTAAATATCTCGATATATCTCGAAAACTACGCTTCTGATCAAAAAATATCATAGAACATAAATTGTAGGAAACATAATTCTCTACAAAAAACGTCTCTTAACATTTTGCCATAGCTCGCTTCGTTTCCGAGATATTTGCAGATTCAGCTCAAAGGAACTGGCCTGACGGACATATTTCGAGATATTTCTTCTTCTTGTTGTTCTTCTTCTGCACAGCTAAGCTGGAAGTGGCATTTGCAGCTCGCAATAGTGCAGAGTTATCTCAAAGAGAGGGGCCACGGTGTTTCTGTATCTCTATTATGTTGGTGCGGCTTCGGAACTTTTAAATATCTTGATATATCTCGAGAACTACGCATCTGATCAAAAAATATCATAGAAGATAAAAAGTAGGAAACTTAATTCTCTACAAAAAAGGTCTCTTAACATTTCGCCATAGCTCGCTTCGTTTCCGAGATATTTGCAGATTTATCTCAAGGGAAGGGGCCTGTCGGACATATTTCGAGATATTTCTTCTTCTTGTTGTTCTTCTTCTGCACAGCTAAGCTGGAAGTGGCATTTGCGGCTCGCACTAGTGCAGAGTTATCTCAAAGAAAGGGGCCACGGTGTTTCTGTATCTCTATTATGTTGGTGCGGCTTCGGAACTTTTAAATATCTCGATATATCTCGAAAACTACGCTTCTGATCAAAAAATATCATAGAACATAAATTGTAGGAAACAAAATTCTCTACAAAAAAGGTCTCTTAACATTTTGCCATAGCTCGCTTCCTTTCCGAGATATTTGCAGAATTATCTCAAGGGAAGGGGCCTGACGGACATATTTCGAGATATTTCTTCTTCTTGTTGTTCTTCTTCTGCACAGCTAAGCTGGAAGTGGCATTTCCAGCTCGCAATAGTGCAGAGTTATCTCAAAGAGAGGGGCCACGGTGTTTCTGTATCTCTATTATGTTGGTGCGGCTTCGGAACTTTTAAATATCTTGATATATCTCGAGAACTACGCATCTGATCAAAAAATATCATAGAAGATAAAAAGTAGGAAACTTAATTCTCTACAAAAAAGGCCTCTTAACATTTTGCCATAGCTCGCTTGGTTTCCGAGATATTTGCAGATTTATCTCAAGGGAAGGGGCCTGACGGACATATTTCGAGATATTTCTTCTTCTTGTTGTTCTTCTTCTGCACAGCTAA
This sequence comes from Osmia lignaria lignaria, assembly GCF_051020975.1. Lineage (NCBI taxonomy): Eukaryota > Metazoa > Arthropoda > Insecta > Hymenoptera > Megachilidae > Osmia > Osmia lignaria. The sequence continues at coordinate 23,477,293 of NW_027478161.1, read as the reverse complement.
GCTGGAAGTGGCATTTGCGGCTCGCACTAGTGCAGAGTTATCTCAAAGAAAGGGGCCACGGTGTTTCTGTATCCCTATTATGTTGGTGCGGCTTCGGAACTTTTAAATATCTCGATATATCTCGAAAACTACGCTTCGGATCAAAAAATATCATAGAACATAAATAGTAGGAAACATAATTCTCTACAAAAAACGTCTCTTAACATTTTGCCATAGCTCGCTTCGTTTCCGAGATATGTGCAGATTTATCTCAAGGGAAGGGGCCTGACGGACATATTTCGAGATATTTCTTCTTCTTGTTGTTCTTCTTCTGCACAGCTAAGCTGGAAGTGGCATTTGCGGCTCGCACTAGTGAAGAGTTATCTCAACGAAAGGGGCCACGGTGTTTCTGTATCTCTATTATGTTGGAGCGGCTTCGGAACTTTTAAATATCTCGATATATCTCGAGAACTACGCATCTGATCAAAAAATATCATAGAACATAAAAAGTAGGAAACTTAATTCTCTACAAAAAAGGTCTCTTAACATTTTGCCATAGGTCGCTTGGTTTCCGAGATATTTGCAGATTTATCTCAAGGGAAGGGGCCTAACGGACATATTTCGAGATATTTCTTCTTCTTGTTGTCCTTCTTCTGCACAGCTAAACTGGAAGTGGCATTTCCAGCTCGCAATAGTGCAGAGTTATCTCAAAGAGAGGGGCCACGGTGTTTCTGTATCTCTATTATGTTGGTGCGGCTTCGGAACTTTTAAATATCTTGATATATCTCGAGAACTACGCATCTGATCAAAAAATATCATAGAAGATAAAAAGTAGGAAACTTAATTCTCTACAAAAAAGGTCTCTTAACATTTTGCCATAGCTCGCTTCGTTTCCGAGATATTTGCAGATTTATCTCAAGGGAAGGGGCCTGACGGACATATTTCGAGATATTTCTTCTTCTTGTTGTTCTTCTTCTGCACAGCTAAGCTGGAAGTGGCATTTGCGGCTCGCACTAGTGCAGAGTTATATCAAAGAAAGGGGCCACGGTGTTTCTGTATCTCTATTATGTTGGTGCGGCTTCGGAACTTTTAAATATCTCGATGTATCTCGAAAACTACGCTTCTGATCAAAAAATATCATGGAACATAAATTGTAGGAAACATAATTCTCTATAAAAAACGTCTCTTAACATTTTGCCATAGCTCGCTTCGTTTCCGAGATATTTGCAGATTCATCTCAAAGGAACTGGCCTGACGGACATATTTCGAGATATTTCTTCTTCTGGTTGTTCTTCCTCTGCACAGCTAAGCTAGAAGTGGCATTTGCAGCTCGCAATAGTGCAGAGTTATCTCAAAGAAAGGGGCCACGGCGTTTCTGTATCTCTATTATGTTGGTGCGGCTTCGGAACTTTTAAATACCTTGATATATCTCGAGAACTACGCATCTGATCAAAAAATATCATAGAACATAAAAAGTAGGAAACTTAATTCTCTACAAAAAAGGTCTCTTAACATTTTGCCATAGGTCGCTTCGTTTCCGAGATATTTGCAGATTTATCTCAAGGGAAGGGGCCTAACGGACATATTTCGAGATATTTCTTCTTCTTGTTGTCCTTCTTCTGCACAGCTAAACTGGAAGTGGCATTTCCAGCTCGCAATAGTGCAGAGTTATCTCAAAGAGAGGGGCCACGGTGTTTCTGTATCTCTATTATGTTGGTGCGGCTTCGGAACTTTTAAATATCTTGATATATCTCGAGAACTACGCATCTGATCAAAAAATATCATAGAAGATAAAAAGTAGGAAACTTAATTCTCTACAAAAAAGATCTCTTAAGATTTTGCCATAGCTCGCTTCGTTTCCGAGATATTTGCAGATTTATCTCAAGGGAAGGGGCCTGACGGACATATTTCGAGATATTTCTTCTTCTTGTTGTTCTTCTTCTGCACAGCTAAGCTGGAAGTGGCATTTGCGGCTCGCACTAGTGCAGAGTTATCTCAAAGAAAGGGGCCACGGTGTTTCTGTATCCCTATAATGTTGGTGCGGCTTCGGAACTTTTAAATATCTGGATATATCTCGAAAACTACGCTTCGGATCAAAAAATATCATAGAACATAAATAGTAGGAAACATAATTCTCTACAAAAAACGTCTCTTAACATTTTGCAATAGCTCGCTTCGTTTCCGAGATATGTGCAGATTTATCTCAAGGGAAGGGGCCTGACGGACATATTTCGAGATATTTCTTCTTCTTGTTGTTGTTCTTCTGCACAGCTAAGCTGGAAGTGGCATTTGCGGCTCGCACTAGTGCAGAGTTATCTCAACGAAAGGGGCCACGGTGTTTCTGTATCTCTATTATGTTGGTGCGGCTTCGGAACTTTTAAATATCTCGATATATCTCGAAAACTACGCTTCTGATCAAAAAATATCATAGAACATAAATTGTAGGAAACATAATTCTCTACAAAAAAGGTCTCTTAACATTTTGCCATAGCTCGCTTCGTTTCCGAGATATTTGCAGATTTATCTCAAGGGAAGGGGCCTGACGGACATATTTCGAGATATTTCTTCTTCTTGTTGTTCTTCTTCTGCACAGCTAAGCTGGAAGTGGCATTTGCGGCTCGCACTAGTGCACAGTTATCTCAAAGAAAGGGGCCACGGTGTTTCTGTATCTCTATTATGTTGGTGCGTCTTCGGAACTTTTAAATATCTCGATATATCTCGAAAACTACGCTTCTGATCAAAAAATATCATAGAACATAAATTGTAGGAAACATAATTCTCTACAAAAAACGTCTCTTAACATTTTGCCATAGCTCGCTTCGTTTCCGAGATATTTGCAGATTCAGCTCAAAGGAACTGGCCTGACGGACATATTTCGAGATATTTCTTCTTCTTGTTGTTCTTCTTCTGCACAGCTAAGCTGGAAGTGGCATTTGCAGCTCGCAATAGTGCAGAGTTATCTCAAAGAGAGGGGCCACGGTGTTTCTGTATCTCTATTATGTTGGTGCGGCTTCGGAACTGTTAAATATCTTGATATATCTCGAGAACTACGCATCTGATCAAAAAATATCATAGAAGATAAAAAGTAGGAAACTTAATTCTCTACAAAAAAGGTCTCTTAACATTTCGCCATAGCTCGCTTCGTTTCCGAGATATGTGCAGATTTATCTCAAGGGAAGGGGCCTGACGGACATATTTCGAGATATTTCTTCTTCTTGTTGTTCTTCTTCTGCACAGCTAAGCTGGAAGTGGCATTTGCGGCTCGCACTAGTGCAGAGTTATCTCAACGAAAGGGGCCACGGTGTTTCTGTATCTCTATTATGTTGGAGCGGCTTCGGAACTTTTAAATATCTCGATATATCTCGAAAACTACGCTTCTGATCAAAAAATATCATAGAGCATAAATTGTACGAAACAGAATTCTCTACAAAAAAGGTCTCTCAACATTTTGCCATAGCTCGCTTCGTTTCCGAGATATTTGCAGATATATCTCAAGGGAAGGGGCCTGACGGACATATTTCGAGATATTTCTTCTTCTTGTTGTTCTTCTTCTGCACAGCTAAGCTGGAAGTGGCATTTACAGCTCGCAATAGTGCAGAGTTATCTCAAAGAAAGGGGCCACGGTGTTTCTGTATCTCTATTATGTTGGTGCGGCTTCGGAACTTTTAAATATCTTGATATATCTCGAGAACTACGCATCTGATCAAAAAATATCATAGAACATAAAAAGTAGGAAACTTAATTCTCTACAAAAAAGGTCTCTTAACATTTTGCCATAGGTCGCTTCGTTTCCGAGATATTTGCAGATTTATCTCAAGGGAAGGGGCCTAACGGACATATTTCGAGATATTTCTTCTTCTTGTTGTCCTTCTTCTGCACAGCTAAACTGGAAGTGGCATTTCCAGCTCGCAATAGTGCAGAGTTATCTCAAAGAGAGGGGCCACGGTGTTTCTGTATCTCTATTATGTTGGTGCGGCTTCGGAACTTTTAAATATCTTGATATATCTCGAGAACTACGCATCTGATCAAAAAATATCATACAAGATAAAAAGTAGGAAACTTAATTCTCTACAAAAAAGGTCTCTTAACATTTTGCCATAGCTCGCTTCGTTTCCGAGATATTTGCAGATTTATCTCAAGGGAAGGGGCCTGACGGACATATTTCGAGATATTTCTTCTTCTTGTTGCTCTTCTTCTGCACAGCTAAGCTGGAAGTGGCATTTGCGGCTCGCACTAGTGCAGAGTTATCTCAAAGAAAGGGGCCACGGTGTTTCTGTATCTCTATTATGTTGGTGCGGCTTCGGAACTTTTAAATATCTTGATATATCTCGAGAACTACGCATCTGATCAAAAAATATCATAGAACATAAAAAGTAGGAAACTTAATTCTCTACAAAAAAGGTCTCTTAACATTTTGCCATAGCTCTCTTCGTTTCCGAGATATTTGCAGATTTATCTCAAGGGAAGGGGCCTGACGGACATATTTCGAGATATTTCTTCTTCTTGTTGTTCTTCTTCTGCACAGCTAAGCTGGAAGTGGCATTTGCGGCTCGCACTAGTGCAGAGTTATCTCAAAGAAAGGGGCCACGGTGTTTCTGTATCTCTATTATGTTGGTGCGGCTTCGGAACTTTTAAATATCTCGATGTATCTCGAAAACTACGCTTCTGATCAAAAAATATCATGGAACATAAATTGTAGGAAACATAATTCTCTATAAAAAACGTCTCTTAACATTTTGCCATAGCTCGCTTCGTTTCCGAGATATTTGCAGATTTATCTCAAGGGAAGGGGCCTGACGGACATATTTCGAGATATTACTTCTTCTTGTTGTTCTTCTTCTGCACAGCTAAGCTGGAAGTGGCATTTGCGGCTCGCACTAGTGCAGAGTTGTCTCAACGAAAGGGGCCACGGTGTTTCTGTATCTCTATTATGTTGGTGCGGCTTCGGAACTTTTAAATATCTCGATATATCTCGAAAACTACGCTTCTGATCAAAAAATATCATAGAACATAAATTGTAGGAAGCATAATTCTCTACAAAAAAGGTCTCTTAACATTTTGCCATAGCTCGCTTCGTTTCCGAGATATTTGCAGATATATCTCAAGGGAAGGGGCCTGACGGACATATTTCGAGATATTTCTTCTTCTTGTTGTTCTTCTTCTGCACAGCTAAGCTGGAAGTGGCATTTACAGCTCGCAATAGTGCAGAGTTATCTCAAAGAAAGGGGCCACGGTGTTTCTGTATCTCTATTATGTTGGTGCGGCTTCGGAACTTTTAAATATCTTGATATATCTCGAGAACTACGCGTCTGATCAAAAAATATCATAGAAAAGAAAAAGTAGGAAACTTAATTCTCTACAAAAACGGTCTCTTAACATTTTGCCATAGCTCGCTTCGTTTCCGAGATATTTGCAGATATATCTCAAGGGAAGGGGCCTGACGGACATATTTCGAGATATTTCTTCTTCTTGTTGTTCTTCTTCTGCACAGCTAAGCTGGAAGTGGCATTTGCGGCTCGCACTAGTGCACAGTTATCTCAAAGAAAGGGGCCACGGTGTTTCTGTATCTCTATTATGTTGGTGCGTCTTCGGAACTTTTAAATATCTCGATATATCTCGAAAACTACGCTTCTGATCAAAAAATATCATAGAACATAAATTGTAGGAAACATAATTCTCTACAAAAAACGTCTCTTAACATTTTGCCATAGCTCGCTTCGTTTCCGAGATATTTGCAGATTCAGCTCAAAGGAACTGGCCTGACGGACATATTTCGAGATATTTCTTCTTCTTGTTGTTCTTCTTCTGCACAGCTAAGCTGGAAGTGGCATTTGCAGCTCGCAATAGTGCAGAGTTATCTCAAAGAGAGGGGCCACGGTGTTTCTGTATCTCTATTATGTTGGTGCGGCTTCGGAACTTTTAAATATCTTGATATATCTCGAGAACTACGCATCTGATCAAAAAATATCATAGAAGATAAAAAGTAGGAAACTTAATTCTCTACAAAAAAGGTCTCTTAACATTTCGCCATAGCTCGCTTCGTTTCCGAGATATTTGCAGATTTATCTCAAGGGAAGGGGCCTGTCGGACATATTTCGAGATATTTCTTCTTCTTGTTGTTCTTCTTCTGCACAGCTAAGCTGGAAGTGGCATTTGCGGCTCGCACTAGTGCAGAGTTATCTCAAAGAAAGGGGCCACGGTGTTTCTGTATCTCTATTATGTTGGTGCGGCTTCGGAACTTTTAAATATCTCGATATATCTCGAAAACTACGCTTCTGATCAAAAAATATCATAGAACATAAATTGTAGGAAACAAAATTCTCTACAAAATAGGTCTCTTAACATTTTGCCATAGCTCGCTTCCTTTCCGAGATATTTGCAGAATTATCTCAAGGGAAGGGGCCTGACGGACATATTTCGAGATATTTCTTCTTCTTGTTGTTCTTCTTCTGCACAGCTAAGCTGGAAGTGGCATTTCCAGCTCGCAATAGTGCAGAGTTATCTCAAAGAGAGGGGCCACGGTGTTTCTGTATCTCTATTATGTTGGTGCGGCTTCGGAACTTTTAAATATCTTGATATATCTCGAGAACTACGCATCTGATCAAAAAATATCATAGAAGATAAAAAGTAGGAAACTTAATTCTCTACAAAAAAGGCCTCTTAACATTTTGCCATAGCTCGCTTGGTTTCCGAGATATTTGCAGATTTATCTCAAGGGAAGGGGCCTGACGGACATATTTCGAGATATTTCTTCTTCTTGTTGTTCTTCTTCTGCACAGCTAAGCTGGAAGTGGCATTTGCGGCTCGCACTAGTGCAGAGTTATCTCAAAGAAAGGGGCCACGGTGTTTCTGTATCCCTATTATGTTGGTGCGGCTTCGGAACTTTTAAATATCTCGATATATCTCGAAAACTACGCTTCGGATCAAAAAATATCATAGAACATAAATAGTAGGAAACATAATTCTCTACAAAAAACGTCTCTTAACATTTTGCCATAGCTCGCTTCGTTTCCGAGATATGTGCAGATTTATCTCAAGGGAAGGGGCCTGACGGACATATTTCGAGATATTTCTTCTTCTTGTTGTTCTTCTTCTGCACAGCTAAGCTGGAAGTGGCATTTGCGGCTCGCACTAGTGCAGAGTTATCTCAACGAAAGGGGCCACGGTGTTTCTGTATCTCTATTATGTTGGAGCGGCTTCGGAACTTTTAAATATCTCGATATATCTCGAGAACTACGCATCTGATCAAAAAATATCATAGAACATAAAAAGTAGGAAACTTAATTCTCTACAAAAAAGGTCTCTTAACATTTTGCCATAGGTCGCTTGGTTTCCGAGATATTTGCAGATTTATCTCAAGGGAAGGGGCCTAACGGACATATTTCGAGATATTTCTTCTTCTTGTTGTCCTTCTTCTGCACAGCTAAACTGGAAGTGGCATTTCCAGCTCGCAATAGTGCAGAGTTATCTCAAAGAGAGGGGCCACGGTGTTTCTGTATCTCTATTATGTTGGTGCGGCTTCGGAACTTTTAAATATCTTGATATATCTCGAGAACTACGCATCTGATCAAAAAATATCATAGAAGATAAAAAGTAGGAAACTTAATTCTCTACAAAAAAGGTCTCTTAACATTTTGCCATAGCTCGCTTCGTTTCCGAGATATTTGCAGATTTATCTCAAGGGAAGGGGCCTGACGGACATATTTCGAGATATTTCTTCTTCTTGTTGTTCTTCTTCTGCACAGCTAAGCTGGAAGTGGCATTTGCGGCTCGCACTAGTGCAGAGTTATATCAAAGAAAGGGGCCACGGTGTTTCTGTATCTCTATTATGTTGGTGCGGCTTCGGAACTTTTAAATATCTCGATGTATCTCGAAAACTACGCTTCTGATCAAAAAATATCATGGAACATAAATTGTAGGAAACATAATTCTCTATAAAAAACGTCTCTTAACATTTTGCCATAGCTCGCTTCGTTTCCGAGATATTTGCAGATTCATCTCAAAGGAACTGGCCTGACGGACATATTTCGAGATATTTCTTCTTCTGGTTGTTCTTCCTCTGCACAGCTAAGCTAGAAGTGGCATTTGCAGCTCGCAATAGTGCAGAGTTATCTCAAAGAAAGGGGCCACGGCGTTTCTGTATCTCTATTATGTTGGTGCGGCTTCGGAACTTTTAAATACCTTGATATATCTCGAGAACTACGCATCTGATCAAAAAATATCATAGAACATAAAAAGTAGGAAACTTAATTCTCTACAAAAAAGGTCTCTTAACATTTTGCCATAGGTCGCTTCGTTTCCGAGATATTTGCAGATTTATCTCAAGGGAAGGGGCCTAACGGACATATTTCGAGATATTTCTTCTTCTTGTTGTCCTTCTTCTGCACAGCTAAACTGGAAGTGGCATTTCCAGCTCGCAATAGTGCAGAGTTATCTCAAAGAGAGGGGCCACGGTGTTTCTGTATCTCTATTATGTTGGTGCGGCTTCGGAACTTTTAAATATCTTGATATATCTCGAGAACTACGCATCTGATCAAAAAATATCATAGAAGATAAAAAGTAGGAAACTTAATTCTCTACAAAAAAGATCTCTTAAGATTTTGCCATAGCTCGCTTCGTTTCCGAGATATTTGCAGATTTATCTCAAGGGAAGGGGCCTGACGGACATATTTCGAGATATTTCTTCTTCTTGTTGTTCTTCTTCTGCACAGCTAAGCTGGAAGTGGCATTTGCGGCTCGCACTAGTGCAGAGTTATCTCAAAGAAAGGGGCCACGGTGTTTCTGTATCCCTATAATGTTGGTGCGGCTTCGGAACTTTTAAATATCTGGATATATCTCGAAAACTACGCTTCGGATCAAAAAATATCATAGAACATAAATAGTAGGAAACATAATTCTCTACAAAAAACGTCTCTTAACATTTTGCAATAGCTCGCTTCGTTTCCGAGATATGTGCAGATTTATCTCAAGGGAAGGGGCCTGACGGACATATTTCGAGATATTTCTTCTTCTTGTTGTTGTTCTTCTGCACAGCTAAGCTGGAAGTGGCATTTGCGGCTCGCACTAGTGCAGAGTTATCTCAACGAAAGGGGCCACGGTGTTTCTGTATCTCTATTATGTTGGTGCGGCTTCGGAACTTTTAAATATCTCGATATATCTCGAAAACTACGCTTCTGATCAAAAAATATCATAGAACATAAATTGTAGGAAACATAATTCTCTACAAAAAAGGTCTCTTAACATTTTGCCATAGCTCGCTTCGTTTCCGAGATATTTGCAGATTTATCTCAAGGGAAGGGGCCTGACGGACATATTTCGAGATATTTCTTCTTCTTGTTGTTCTTCTTCTGCACAGCTAAGCTGGAAGTGGCATTTGCGGCTCGCACTAGTGCACAGTTATCTCAAAGAAAGGGGCCACGGTGTTTCTGTATCTCTATTATGTTGGTGCGTCTTCGGAACTTTTAAATATCTCGATATATCTCGAAAACTACGCTTCTGATCAAAAAATATCATAGAACATAAATTGTAGGAAACATAATTCTCTACAAAAAACGTCTCTTAACATTTTGCCATAGCTCGCTTCGTTTCCGAGATATTTGCAGATTCAGCTCAAAGGAACTGGCCTGACGGACATATTTCGAGATATTTCTTCTTCTTGTTGTTCTTCTTCTGCACAGCTAAGCTGGAAGTGGCATTTGCAGCTCGCAATAGTGCAGAGTTATCTCAAAGAGAGGGGCCACGGTGTTTCTGTATCTCTATTATGTTGGTGCGGCTTCGGAACTGTTAAATATCTTGATATATCTCGAGAACTACGCATCTGATCAAAAAATATCATAGAAGATAAAAAGTAGGAAACTTAATTCTCTACAAAAAAGGTCTCTTAACATTTCGCCATAGCTCGCTTCGTTTCCGAGATATGTGCAGATTTATCTCAAGGGAAGGGGCCTGACGGACATATTTCGAGATATTTCTTCTTCTTGTTGTTCTTCTTCTGCACAGCTAAGCTGGAAGTGGCATTTGCGGCTCGCACTAGTGCAGAGTTATCTCAACGAAAGGGGCCACGGTGTTTCTGTATCTCTATTATGTTGGAGCGGCTTCGGAACTTTTAAATATCTCGATATATCTCGAAAACTACGCTTCTGATCAAAAAATATCATAGAGCATAAATTGTACGAAACAGAATTCTCTACAAAAAAGGTCTCTCAACATTTTGCCATAGCTCGCTTCGTTTCCGAGATATTTGCAGATATATCTCAAGGGAAGGGGCCTGACGGACATATTTCGAGATATTTCTTCTTCTTGTTGTTCTTCTTCTGCACAGCTAAGCTGGAAGTGGCATTTACAGCTCGCAATAGTGCAGAGTTATCTCAAAGAAAGGGGCCACGGTGTTTCTGTATCTCTATTATGTTGGTGCGGCTTCGGAACTTTTAAATATCTTGATATATCTCGAGAACTACGCATCTGATCAAAAAATATCATAGAACATAAAAAGTAGGAAACTTAATTCTCTACAAAAAAGGTCTCTTAACATTTTGCCATAGGTCGCTTCGTTTCCGAGATATTTGCAGATTTATCTCAAGGGAAGGGGCCTAACGGACATATTTCGAGATATTTCTTCTTCTTGTTGTCCTTCTTCTGCACAGCTAAACTGGAAGTGGCATTTCCAGCTCGCAATAGTGCAGAGTTATCTCAAAGAGAGGGGCCACGGTGTTTCTGTATCTCTATTATGTTGGTGCGGCTTCGGAACTTTTAAATATCTTGATATATCTCGAGAACTACGCATCTGATCAAAAAATATCATACAAGATAAAAAGTAGGAAACTTAATTCTCTACAAAAAAGGTCTCTTAACATTTTGCCATAGCTCGCTTCGTTTCCGAGATATTTGCAGATTTATCTCAAGGGAAGGGGCCTGACGGACATATTTCGAGATATTTCTTCTTCTTGTTGCTCTTCTTCTGCACAGCTAAGCTGGAAGTGGCATTTGCGGCTCGCACTAGTGCAGAGTTATCTCAAAGAAAGGGGCCACGGTGTTTCTGTATCTCTATTATGTTGGTGCGGCTTCGGAACTTTTAAATATCTTGATATATCTCGAGAACTACGCATCTGATCAAAAAATATCATAGAACATAAAAAGTAGGAAACTTAATTCTCTACAAAAAAGGTCTCTTAACATTTTGCCATAGCTCTCTTCGTTTCCGAGATATTTGCAGATTTATCTCAAGGGAAGGGGCCTGACGGACATATTTCGAGATATTTCTTCTTCTTGTTGTTCTTCTTCTGCACAGCTAAGCTGGAAGTGGCATTTGCGGCTCGCACTAGTGCAGAGTTATCTCAAAGAAAGGGGCCACGGTGTTTCTGTATCTCTATTATGTTGGTGCGGCTTCGGAACTTTTAAATATATCGATGTATCTCGAAAACTACGCTTCTGATCAAAAAATATCATGGAACATAAATTGTAGGAAACATAATTCTCTATAAAAAACGTCTCTTAACATTTTGCCATAGCTCGCTTCGTTTCCGAGATATTTGCAGATTCATCTCAAAGGAACTGGCCTGACGGACATATTTCGAGATATTTCTTCTTCTTGTTGTTCTTCCTCTGCACAGCTAAGCTAGAAGTGGCATTTGCAGCTCGCAATAGTGCAGAGTTATCTCAAAGAAAGGGGCCACGGCGTTTCTGTATCTCTATTATGTTGGTGCGGCTTCGGAACTTTTAAATACCTTGATATATCTCGAGAACTACGCATCTGATCAAAAAATATCATAGAACATTAAAAGTAGGAAACTTAATTCTCTACAAAAAAGGTCTCTTAACATTTTGCCATAGGTCGCTTCGTTTCCGAGACATTTGCAGATTTATCTCAAGGGAAGGGGCCTAACGGACATATTTCGAGATATTTCTTCTTCTTGTTGTCCTTCTTCTGCACAGCTAAACTGGAAGTGGCATTTCCAGCTCGCAATAGTGCAGAGTTATCTCAAAGAGAGGGGCCACGGTGTTTCTGTATCTCTATTATGTTGGTGCGGCTTCGGAACTTTTAAATATCTTGATATATCTCGAGAACTACGCATCTGATCAAAAAATATCATAGAACATAAAACGTAGGAAACTTAATTCTCTACAAAAAAGTTCTCTCAACATTTTGCCATAGCTCGCTTCGTTTCCGAGATATTTGCAGATTTATCTCAAGGGAAGGGGCCTGACGGACATATTTCGAGATATTTCTTCTTCTTGTTGTTCTTCTTCTGCACAGCTAAGCTGGAAGTGGCATTTGCGGCTCGCAATAGTGCAGAGTTATCTCAAAGAAAGGGGCCACGGTGTTTCTGTATCTCTATTATGTTGGTGCAGCTTCGGAACTTTTAAATATCTTGATATATCTCGAGAACTACGCATCAGATCAAAAAATATCATAGAACATAAAAAGTAGGAAACTTAATTCTCTACAAAAAAGGTCTCTTAACATTTTGCCATAGCTCTCTTCGTTTCCGAGATATTTGCAGATTTATCTCAAGGGAAGGGGCCTGACGGACATATTTCGAGATATTTCTTCTTCTTGATGTTCTTCTTCTGCACAGCTAAGCTGGAAGTGGCATTTGCAGCTCGCAATAGTGCAGAGTTATCTCAAAGAAAGGGGCCACGGTGTTTCTGTATCTCTATTATGTTGGTGCGGCTTCGGAACTATTAAATATCTTGATATATCTCGAGAACTACGCATCTGATCAAAAAATATCGTAGAACATAAAACGTAGGAAACTTAATTCTCTACAAAAAAGGTCTCTCAACATTTTGCCATAGCTCGCTTCGTTTCCGAGATATTTGCAGATTTATCTCAAGGGAAGGGGCCTGACGGACATATTTCGAGATATTTCTTCTTCTTGTTGTTCTTCTTCTGCACAGCTAAGCTGGAAGTGGCATTTGCGGCTCGCACTAGTGCAGAGTTATCTCGAAGAAAGGGGCCACGGTGTTTCTGTATCTCTATTATGTTGGTGCGGCTTTGGAACTTTTAAATATCTCGATATATCTCGAAAACTACGCTTCTGATCAAAAAATATCATAGAACATAAATTGTACGAAACATAATTCTCTACAAAAAAGGTCTCTTAACATTTTGCCATAGCTCGCTTCGTTTCCGAGATATTTGCAGATATATCTCAAGGGAAGGGGCCTGACGGACATATTTCGAGATATGTCTTCTTCTTGTTGTTCTTCTTCTGCACAGCTAACCTGGAAGTGGCATTTACAGCTCGCAATAGTGGAGAGTTATCTCAAAGAAAGGGGCCACGGTGTTTCTGTATCTCTATTATGTTGGTGCGGCTTCGGAACTTTTAAATATCTTGATATATCTCGAGAACTACGCATCAGATCAAAAAATATCGTAGAACATAAAAAGTAGGAAACTTAATTCTCTACAAAAAAGGTCGCTTAACATTTTGCCATACCTCTCTTCGTTTCCGAGATATTTGCAGATTTACCTCAAGGGAAGGGGCCTGACGGACATATTTCGAGATATTTCTTCTTCTTGATGTTCTTCTTCTGCACAGCTAAGCTGGAAGTGGCATTTGCAGCTCGCAATAGTGCAGAGTTATCTAAAAGAAAGGGGCCACGGTGTTTCTGTATCTCTATTATGTTGGTGCGGCTTCGGAACTTTTAAATATCTTGATATATCTCGAGAACTACGCATCTGATCAAAAAATATCATAGAACATAAAACGTAGGAAACTTAATTCTCTACAAAAAAGGTCTCTCAACATTTTGCCATAGCTCGCTTCGTTTCCGAGATATTTGCAGATTTATCTCAAGGGAAGGGGCCTGACGGACATATTTCGAGATATTTCTTCTTCTTGTTGTTCTTCTTCTGCACAGCTAAGCTGGAAGTGGCATTTGCGGCTCGCAATAGTGCAGAGTTATATCAAAGAAAGGGGCCACGGTGTTTCTGTATCTCTATTATGTTGGTGCAGCTTCGGAACTTTTAAATATCTTGATATATCTCGAGAACTACGCATCTGATCAAAAAATATTATAGAACATAAAAAGTAGGAAACTTAATTCTCTACAAAAAAGGTCTCTTAACATTTTGCCATAGCTCGCTTCGTTTCCGAGATATTTGCGGATTTATCTCAAGGGAAGGGGCCTAACGTACATATTTCGAGATATTTATTCTTCTTGTTGTTCTTCTTCTGCACAGCTAAACTGGAAGTGGCATTTCCAGCTCGCAATAGTGCAGAGTTATCTCAAAGAAAGGGGCCACGGTGTTTCTGTATCTCTATTATGTTGGTACGGCTTCGGAACTTTTAAATATCTCGATATATCTCGAAAACTACGCTTCTGATCAAAAAATATCATAGAAGGTAAATTGTAGGAAACATTATTCTCTACAAAAAAGGTCTCTTAACATTTTGCCATAGCTCGCTTCGTTTCCGAGATATTTGCAGATATATCTCAAGGGAAGGGGCCTGACGGACATATTTCGAGATATTTCTTCTTCTTGTTGTTCTTCCTCTGCACAGCTAAGCTGGAAGTGGCATTTGCAGCTCGCAATAGTGCAGAGTTATCTCAAAGAAAGGGGCCACGGTGTTTCTGTATCTCTATTATGTTGGTGCGGCTTCGGAACTTTTAAATATCTTGATATATCTCGAGAACTACGCATCTGATCAAAAAATATCATAGAACATAAAAAGTAGGAAACTTAATTCTCTACAAAAAAGGTCTCTTAACATTTTGCCATACCTCGCTTCGTTTCCGAGATATTTGCATATTTATCTCAAGGGAAGGGGCCTGACGGACATATTTCGAGATATTTCTTCTTCTTGTTGTTCTTCTTCTGCACAGCTAAGCTGGAAGTGGCATTTGCGGCTCGCCTAGTGCAGAGTTATCTCAAGAAAGGGGCCACGGTGTTTCTGTATCCCTATTATGTTGGTGCGGCTTCGGAACTTTTAAATATCTCGATATATCTCGAAAACTACGCTTCTGATCAAAAAATATCATAGAACATAAATTGTAGGAAACATAATTCTCTATAAAAAACGTCTCTTAACATTTTGCCATAGCTCGCTTCGTTTCCGAGATATTTGCTGATATATCTCAAGGGAAGGGGCCTGACGGACATATTTCGAGATATTTCTTCTTCAGGTTGTTCTTCTTCTGCACAGCTAAGCTGGAAGTGGCATTTCCAGCTCGCAATAGTGCAGAGTTATCTCAAAGAAAGGGGCCACGGTGTTTCTGTATCTCTATTATGTTGGTGCGGCTTCGGAACTTTTAAATATCTTGATATATCTCGAGAACTACGCATCTGATCAAAAAATATCATAGAACATAAAAAGTAGGAAACTTAATTCTCTACAAAAAAGGTCTCTTAACATTTTGCCATAGCTCGCATCGTTTCCGAGATATTTGCAGATATATCTCAAGGGAAGGGGCCTGACGGACATATTTCGAGATATTTCTTCTTCTTGTTGTTCTTCTTCTGCACAGCTAAGCTGGAAGTGGCATTTACAGCTCGCAATAGTGCAGAGTTATCTCAAAGAAAGGGGCCACGGTGTTTCTGTATCTCTATTATGTTGGTGCGGCTTCGGAACTTTTAAATATCTTGATATATCTCGAGAACTACGCATCTGATCAAAAAATATCATAGAACATAAAAAGTAGGAAACTTAATTCTCTACAAAAAAGGTCTCTTAACATTTTGCCATAGCTCGCTTCGTTTCCGAGATATTTGCAGATTTATCTCAAGGGAAGGGGCCTGACGGACATATTTCGAGATATTTCTTCTTCTTGTTGTTCTTCTTCTGCACAGCTAAGCTGGAAGTGGCATTTGCGGCTCGCACTAGTGCAGAGTTATCTCAAAGAAAGGGGCCACGGTGTTTCTGTATCCCTATTATGTTGGTGCGGCTTCGGAACTTTTAAATATCTCGATATATCTCGTAAACTACGCTTCTGATCAAAAAATATCATAGAACATAAATTGTAGGAAACAGAATTCTCTACAAAAAAGGTCTCTTAACATTTTGCCATAGCTCGCTTCGTTTCCGAGATATTTGCAGATATATCTCAAGGGAAGGGGCCTGACGGACATATTTCGAGATATTTCTTCGTCTTGTTGTTCTTCTTCTGCACAGCTAAGCTGGAAGTGGCATTTGCGGCTCGCACTAGTGCAGAGTTATCTCAAAGAAAGGGGCCACGGTGTTTCTGTATCTCTATTATGTTGGTGCGGCTTCGGAACTTTTAAATATCTCGATGTATCTCGAAAACTACGCTTCTGATCAAAAAATATCATAGAACATAAATTGTAGGAAACATAATTCTCTACAAAAAAGGTCTCTTAACATTTTGCCATAGCTCGCTTCGTTTCCGAGATATTTGCTGATATATCTCAAGGGAAGGGGCCTGACGGACATATTTCGAGATATTTCTTCTTCTTGTTGTTCTTCTGCACAGCTAAGCTGGAAGTGGCATTTGCAGCTCGCAATAGTGCATAGTTATCTGAATGAAAGGGGCCACGGTGTTTCTGTATCTCTATTATGTTGGTGCGGCTTCGGAACTTTTAAATATCTTGATATATCTCGAGAACTACGCATCTGATCAAAAAATATCATAGAACATAAAAAGTAGGAAACTTAATTCTCTACAAAAGAGGTCTCTTAACATTTTGCCATAGCTCGCTTCGTTTCCGAGATATTTGCAGATTTATCTCACGGGAAGGGGCCTAACGGACATATTTCGAGATATTTCTTCTTCTTGTTGTTCTTCTTCTGCACAGCTAAACTGGAAGTGGCATTTCCAGCTCGCAATAGTGCAGAGTTATCTCAAAGAAAGGGGCCACGGTGTTTCTGTATCTCTATTATGTTGGTGCGGCTTCGGAACTTTTAAATATCTCGATGTATCTCGAAAACTACGCTTCTGATCAAAAAATATCATAGAACATAAATTGTAGGAAACATAATTCTCTACAAAAAAGGTCTCTTAACATTTTGCCATAGCTCGCTTCGTTTCCGAGATATTTGCAGATTTATCTCAAGGGAAGGGGCGTGACGGACATATTTCGAGGTATTTCTTCTTCTTGTTGTTCTTCTTCTGCACAGCTAAGCTGGAAGTGGCATTTGCGGCTCGCACTAGTGCAGAGTTATCTCAAAGAAAGGGGCCACGGTGTTTCTGTATCTCTATTATGTTGGTGCGGCTTCGGAACTTTTAAATATCTTGATATATCTCGAGAACTACGCATCTCATCAAAAAATATCATAGAACATAAAAAGTAGGAAACTTAATTCTCTACAAAAAAGGTCTCTTAACATTTTGCCATAGCTCGCTTCGTTTCCGAGATATTTGCAGATTCAGCTCAAAGGAACTGGCCTGACGGACATATTTCGAGATATTTCTTCTTCTTGTTGTTCTTCCTCTGCACAGCTAAGCTGGAAGAGGCATTTGCAGCTCGCAATAGTGCAGAGTTATCTCAAAGAAAGGGGCCACGGTGTTTCTGTATCTCTATTATGTTGGTGCGGCTTCGGAACTTTTAAATATCTTGATATATCTCGAGAACTACGCATCTGATCAAAAAATATCATAGAACATAAAAAGTATGAAACTTAATTCTCTACAAAAAAGGTCTCTTAACATTTTGCCATAGCTCGCTTCGTTTCCGAGATATTTGCAGATTTATCTCAAGGGAAGGGGCCTGACGGACATATTTCGAGATATTTCTTCTTCTTGTTGTTCTTCTTCTGCACAGCTAAGCGGGAAGTGGCATTTGCGGCTCGCACTAGTGCAGAGTTATCTCAAAGAAAGGGGCCACGGTGTTTCTGTATCTCTATTATGTTGGTGCGGCTTTGGAACTTTTAAATATCTCGATATATCTCGAAAACTACGCTTCTGACCAACAAATATCATAGAACATAAATTGTAGGAAACATAATTCTCTACAAAAAAGGTCTCTTAACATTTTGCCATAGCTCGCTTCGTTTCCGAGATATTTGCAGATATATCTCAAGGGAAGGGGCCTGACGGACATATTTCGAGATATTTCTTCTTCTTGTTGTTCTTCTTCTGCACAGCTAAGCTGGAAGTGGCATTTACAGCTCGCAATAGTGCAGAGTTATCTCAAAGAAAGGGGCCACGGTGTTTCTGTATCTCTATTATGTTGGTGCGGCTTCGGAACTTTTAAATATCTTGATATATCTCGAGAACTACGCATCTGATCAAAAAATATCATAGAACATAAAAAGTAGGAAACTTAATTCTCTACAAAAAAGGTCTCTTAACATTTTGCCATAGCTCGCTTCGTTTCCGAGATATTTGCAGATTTATCTCAAGGGAAGGGGCCTGACGGACATATTTCGAGATATTTCTTCTTCTTGTTGTTCTTCTTCTGCACAGCTAAGCTGGAAGTGGCATTTGCGGCTCGCACTAGTGCAGAGTTATCTCAAAGAAAGGGGCCACGGTGTTTCTGTATCTCTATTATGTTGGTGCGGCTTCGGAACTTTTAAATATCTCGATATATCTCGAAAACTACGCTTCTGATCAAAAAATATCATAGAACATAAATTGTAGGAAACATAATTCTCTACAAAAAAGGTCTCTTAACATTTTGCCATAGCTCGCTTCGTTTCCGAGATATTTGCAGATTTATCTCAAGGGAAGGGGCCTGACGGACATATTTCGAGATATTTCTTCTTCTTGTTGTTCTTCTTCTGCACAGCTAAGCTGGAAGTGGCATTTACAGCTCGCAATAGTGCAGAGTTATCTCAAAGAAAGGGGCCACGGTGTTTCTGTATCTCTATTATGTTGGTGCGGCTTCGGAACTTTTAAATATCTCGATATATCTCGAAAACTACGCTTCTGACCAACAAATATCATAGAGCATAAATTGTAGGAAACATAATTCTCTACAAAAAAGGTCTCTTAACATTTTGCCATAGCTCGCTTCGTTTCCGAGATATTTGCAGATATATCTCAAGGGAAGGAGCCTGACGGACATATTTCGAGATATTTCTTCTTCTTGTTGTTCTTCTTCTGCACAGCTAAGCTGGAAGTGGCATTTACAGCTCGCAATAGTGCAGAGTTATCTCAAAGAAAGGGGCCACGGTGTTTCTGTATCTCTATTATGTTGGTGCGGCTTCGGAACTTTTAAATATCTTGATATATCTCGAGAACTACGCATCTGATCAAAAAATATCATAGAACATAAAAAGTAGGAAACTTAATTCTCTACAAAAAAGGTCTCTTAACATTTTGCCATATCTCGCTTCGTTTCCGAGATATTTGCAGATTTATCTCAAGGGAAGGGGCCTGACGGACATATTTCGAGATATTTCTTCATCTTGTTGTTCTTCTTCTGCACAGCTAAGCTGGAAGTGGCATTTGCGGCTCGCACTAGTGCAGAGTTATCTCAAAGAAAGGGGCCACGGTGTTTCTGTATCTCTATTATGTTGGTGCTGCTTCGGAACTTTTAAATATCTCGATATATCTCGAAAAGTGCGCTTCTGATCAAAAAATATCATAGAACATAAATTGTAGGAAACATAATTCTCTACAAAAAAGGTCTCTTAACATTTTGCCATAGCTCGCTTCGTTTCCGAGATATTTGCAGATTTATCTCAAGGGAAGGGGCCTAACGGACATATTTCGAGATATTTCTTCTTCTTCTTGTTCTTCTTCTGCACAGCTAAGCGGGAAGTGGCATTTGCGGCTCGCACTAGTGCAGAGTTATCTCAAAGAAAGGGGCCACGGTGTTTCTGTATCTCTATTATGTTGGTGCGGCTTTGGAACTTTTAAATATCTCGATATATCTCGAAAACTACGCTTCTGACCAACAAATATCATAGAACATAAATTGTAGGAAACATAATTCTCTACAAAAAAGGTCTCTTAACATTTTGCCATAGCTCGCTTCGTTTCCGAGATATTTGCAGATATATCTCAAGGGAAGGGGCCTGACGGACATATTTCGAGATATTTCTTCTTCTTGTTGTTCTTCTTCTGCACAGCTAAGCTGGAAGTGGCATTTACAGCTCGCAATAGTGCAGAGTTATCTCAAAGAAAGGGGCCACGGTGTTTCTGTATCTCTATTATGTTGGTGCGGCTTCGGAACTTTTAAATATCTTGATATATCTCGAAAACTACGCATCTGATCAAAAAATATCATAGAACATAAAAAGTAGGAAACTTAATTCTCTACAAAAAAGGTCTCTTAACATTTTGCCATAGCTCGCTTCGTTTCCGAGATATTTGCAGATTTATCTCAAGGGAAGGGGCCTGACGGACATATTTCGAGATATTTCTTCTTCTTGTTGTTCTTCTTCTGCACAGCTAAGCTGGAAGTGGCATTTGCGGCTCGCACTAGTGCAGAGTTATCTCAAAGAAAGGGGCCACGGTGTTTCTGTATCTCTATTATGTTGGTGCGGCTTCGGAACTTTTAAATATCTCGATATATCTCGAAAACTACGCTTCTGATCAAAAAATATCATAGAACATAAATTGTAGGAAACATAATTCTCTACAAAAAAGGTCTCTTAACATTTTGCCATAGCTCGCTGCGTTTCCGAGATATTTGCAGATTTATCTCAAGGGAAGGGGCCTAACGGACATATTTCGAGATATTTCTTCTTCTTGTTGTTCTTCTTCTGCACAGCTAAGCTGGAAGTGGCATTTGCCGCTCGCAATAGCGCAGAGTTATCTCAAAGAAAGGGGCCACGGGGTTTCTGTATCTCTATTATGTTGGTGCGGCTGCGGAACTTTTAAATATCTTGATATATCTCGAGAACTACGCATCTGATCAAAAAATATCATAGAACATAAAAAGTAGGAAACTTAATTCTCTACAAAAAAGGTCTCTTAACATTTTGCCATAGCTCTCTTCGTTTCCCAGATATTTGCAGATTTATCTCAAGGGAAGGGGCCTGACGGACATATTTCGAGATATTTCTTCTTCTTGTTGTTCTTCTTCTGCACAGCTAAGCTGGAAGTGGCATTTGCAGCTCGCAATAGTGCAGAGTTATCTCAAAGAAAGGGGCCACGGTGTTTTTGTATCTCTATTATGTTGGTGCGGCTTCGGAACTTTTAAATATCTTGATATATCTCGAGAACTACGCATCTGATCAAAAAATATCATAGAACATAAAAAGTAGGAAACTTAATTCTCTACAAAAAAGGTCTCTTAACATTTTGCCATATCTCGCTTCGTTTCCGAGATATTTGCAGATTTATCTCAAGGGAAGGGGCCTGACGGACATATTTCGAGATATTTCTTCATCTTGTTGTTCTTCTTCTGCACAGCTAAGCTGGAAGTGGCATTTGCGGCTCGCACTAGTGCAGAGTTATCTCAAAGAAAGGGGCCACGGTGTTTCTGTATCTCTATTATGTTGGTGCTGCTTCGGAACTTTTAAATATCTCGATATATCTCGAAAAGTGCGCTTCTGATCAAAAAATATCATAGAACATAAATTGTAGGAAACATAATTCTCTACAAAAAAGGTCTCTTAACATTTTGCCATAGCTCGCTTCGTTTCCGAGATATTTGCAGATTTATCTCAAGGGAAGGGGCCTAACGGACATATTTCGAGATATTTCTTCTTCTTCTTGTTCTTCTTCTGCACAGCTAAGCGGGAAGTGGCATTTGCGGCTCGCACTAGTGCAGAGTTATCTCAAAGAAAGGGGCCACGGTGTTTCTGTATCTCTATTATGTTGGTGCGGCTTTGGAACTTTTAAATATCTCGATATATCTCGAAAACTACGCTTCTGACCAACAAATATCATAGAACATAAATTGTAGGAAACATAATTCTCTACAAAAAAGGTCTCTTAACATTTTGCCATAGCTCGCTTCGTTTCCGAGATATTTGCAGATATATCTCAAGGGAAGGGGCCTGACGGACATATTTCGAGATATTTCTTCTTCTTGTTGTTCTTCTTCTGCACAGCTAAGCTGGAAGTGGCATTTACAGCTCGCAATAGTGCAGAGTTATCTCAAAGAAAGGGGCCACGGTGTTTCTGTATCTCTATTATGTTGGTGCGGCTTCGGAACTTTTAAATATCTTGATATATCTCGAAAACTACGCATCTGATCAAAAAATATCATAGAACATAAAAAGTAGGAAACTTAATTCTCTACAAAAAAGGTCTCTTAACATTTTGCCATAGCTCGCTTCGTTTCCGAGATATTTGCAGATTTATCTCAAGGGAAGGGGCCTGACGGACATATTTCGAGATATTTCTTGTTCTTGTTGTTCTTCTTCTGCACAGCTAAGCTGGAAGTGGCATTTGCGGCTCGCACTAGTGCAGAGTTATCTCAAAGAAAGGGGCCACGGTGTTTCTGTATCTCTATTATGTTGGTGCGGCTTCGGAACTTTTAAATATCTCGATATATCTCGAAAACTACGCTTCTGATCAAAAAATATCATAGAACATAAATTGTAGGAAACATAATTCTCTACAAAAAAGGTCTCTTAACATTTTGCCATAGCTCGCTGCGTTTCCGAGATATTTGCAGATTTATCTCAAGGGAAGGGGCCTAACGGACATATTTCGAGATATTTCTTCTTCTTGTTGTTCTTCTTCTGCACAGCTAAGCTGGAAGTGGCATTTGCCGCTCGCAATAGCGCAGAGTTATCTCAAAGAAAGGGGCCACGGGGTTTCTGTATCTCTATTATGTTGGTGCGGCTGCGGAACTTTTAAATATCTTGATATATCTCGAGAACTACGCATCTGATCAAAAAATATCATAGAACATAAAAAGTAGGAAACTTAATTCTCTACAAAAAAGGTCTCTTAACATTTTGCCATAGCTCTCTTCGTTTCCCAGATATTTGCAGATTTATCTCAAGGGAAGGGGCCTGACGGACATATTTCGAGATATTTCTTCTTCTTGTTGTTCTTCTTCTGCACAGCTAAGCTGGAAGTGGCATTTGCAGCTCGCAATAGTGCAGAGTTATCTCAAAGAAAGGGGCCACGGTGTTTTTGTATCTCTATTATGTTGGTGCGGCTTCGGAACTTTTAAATATCTTGATATATCTCGAGAACTACGCATCTGATCAAAAAATATCATAGAACATAAAAAGTAGGAAACTTAATTCTCTACAAAAAAGGTCTCTTAACATTTTGCCATAGCTCGCTTCGTTTCCGAGATATTTGCAGATTTATCTCAAGGGAAGGGGCCTGACGGACATATTTCGAGATATTTCTTCTTCTTGTTGTTCTTCTTCTGCACAGCTAAGCGGGAAGTGGCATTTGCAGCTCGCAATAGTGCAGAGTTATCTCAAAGAAAGGGGCCACGGTGTTTTTGTATCTCTATTATGTTGGTGCGGCTTCGGAACTTTTAAATATCTCGATATATCTCGAAAAGTGCGCTTCTGATCAAAAAATATCATAGAACATAAATTGTAGGAAACATAATTCTCTACAAAAAAGGTCTCTTAACATTTTGCCATAGCTCGCTTCGTTTCCGAGATATTTGCAGATTTATCTCAAGGGAAGGGGCCTAACGGACATATTTCGAGATATTTCTTCTTCTTGTTGTTCTTCTTCTGCACAGCTAAGCGGGAAGTGGCATTTGCGGCTCGCACTAGTGCAGAGTTATCTCAAAGAAAGGGGCCACGGTGTTTCTGTATCTCTATTATGTTGGTGCGGCTTTGGAACTTTTAAATATCTCGATATATCTCGAAAACTACGCTTCTGACCAACAAATATCATAGAACATAAATTGTAGGAAACATAATTCTCTACAAAAAAGGTCTCTTATCATTTTGCCATAGCTCGCTTCGTTTCCGAGATATTTGCAGATATATCTCAAGGGAAGGGGCCTGACGGACATATTTCGAGATATTTCTTCTTCTTGTTGTTCTTCTTCTGCACAGCTAAGCTGGAAGTGGCATTTACAGCTCGCAATAGTGGAGAGTTATCTCAAAGAAAGGGGCC
Source organism: Osmia lignaria lignaria (assembly GCF_051020975.1). Taxonomy (NCBI): domain Eukaryota; kingdom Metazoa; phylum Arthropoda; class Insecta; order Hymenoptera; family Megachilidae; genus Osmia; species Osmia lignaria. Next base: position 23,453,413 of record NW_027478161.1, on the reverse strand, counting down.
ACGGTGTTTCTGTATCTCTATTATGTTGGTGCGGCTTCGGAACTTTTAAATATCTTGATATATCTCGAGAACTACGCATCTGATCAAAAAATATCATAGAACATAAAAAGTAGGAAACTTAATTCTCTACAAAAAAGGTCTCTTAACATTTTGCCATAGCTCGCTTCGTTTCCGAGATATTTGCAGATTTATCTCAAGGGAAGGGGCCTGACGGACATATTTCGAGATATTTCTTCTTCTTGTTGTTCTTCTTCTGCACAGCTAAGCTGGAAGTGGCATTTGCAGCTCGCAATAGCGCAGAGTTATCTCAAAGAAAGGGGCCACGGTGTTTCTGTATCTCTATTATGTTGGTGCGGCTTCGGAGCTTTTAAATATCTTGATATATCTCGAGAACTACGCATCTGATCAAAAAATATCATAGAACATAAAAAGTAGGAAACTTAATTCTCTACAAAAAAGGTCTCTTAAGATTTTGCCATAGCTCGCTTCGTTTCCGAGATATTTGCAGATTTATCTCAAGGGAAGGGGCCTAACGGACATATTTCGAGATATTTCTTCTTCTTGTTGTTCTTCTTCCGCACAGCTAAGCTGGAAGTGGCATTTGCAGCTCGCAATAGTGCAGAGTTATCTCAAAGAAAGGGGCCACGGTGTTTTTGTATCTCTATTATGTTGGTGCGGCTTCGGAACTTTTACATATCTTGATATATCTCGAGAACTACGCATCTGATCAAAAAATATCATAGAACATAAAAAGTAGGAAACTTAATTCTCTACAAAAAAGGTCTCTTAACATTTTGCCATAGCTCGCTTCGTTTCCGAGATATTTGCAGATTTATCTCAAGGGAAGGGGCCTGACGGACATATTTCGAGATATTTCTTCTTCTTGTTGTTCTTCTTCTGCACAGCTAAGCGGGAAGTGGCATTTGCGGCTCGCACTAGTGCAGAGTTATCTCAAAGAAAGGGGCCACGGTGTTTCTGTATCTCTATTATGTTGGTGCGGCTTTGGAACTTTTAAATATCTCGATATATCTCGAAAACTACGCTTCTGACCAACAAATATCATAGAACATAAATTGTAGGAAACATAATTCTCTACAAAAAAGGTCTCTTAACATTTTGCCATACCTCGCTTCGTTTCCGAGATATTTGCAGATATATCTCAAGGGAAGGGGCCTGACGGACATATTTCGAGATATTTCTTCTTCTTGTTGTTCTTCTTCTGCACAGCTAAGCTGGAAGTGGCATTTGCGGCTCGCACTAGTGCAGAGTTATCTCAAAGAAAGGGGCCACGGTGTTTCTGTATCTCTATTATGTTGGTGCGGCTTCGGAACTTTTAAATATCTCGATATATCTCGAAAACTACGCTTCTGATCAAAAAATATCATAGAACATAAATTGTAGGAAACATAATTCTCTACAAAAAAGGTCTCTTAACATTTTGCCATAGCTCGCTTCGTTTCCGAGATATTTGCAGATTTATCTCAAGGGAAGGGGCCTAACGGACATATTTCGAGATATTTCTTCTTCTTGTTGTTCTTCTTCTGCACAGCTAAGCTGGAAGTGGCATTTGCAGCTCGCAATAGCGCAGAGTTATCTCAAAGAAAGGGGCCACGGTGTTTCTGTATCTCTATTATGTTGGTGCGGCTTCGGAACTTTTAAATATCTTGATATATCTCGAGAACTACGCATCTGATCAAAAAATATCATAGAACATAAAAAGTAGGAAACTTAATTCTCTACAAAAAAGGTCTCTTAAGATTTTGCCATAGCTCGCTTCGTTTCCGAGATATTTGCAGATTTATCTCAAGGGAAGGGGCCTAACGGACATATTTCGAAATATTTCTTCATCTTGTTGTTCTTCTTCTGCACAGCTAAGCTGGAAGTGGCATTTGCAGCTCGCAATAGTGCAGAGTTATCTCAAAGAAAGGGGCCACGGTGTTTCTGTATCTCTATTATGTTGGTGCGGCTTCGGAACTTTTAAATATCTTGATATATCTCGAGAACTACGAATCTGATCAAAAAATATCATAGAACATAAAAAGTAGGAAACCTAATTCTCTACAAAAAAGGTCTCTTAACATTTTGCCATAGCTCTCTTCGTTTCCGAGATATTTGCAGATTTATCTCAAGGGAAGGGGCCTAACGGACATATTTCGAGATATTTCTTCTTCTTGTTGTTCTTCTTCTGCACAGCTAAGCTGGAAGTGGCATTTGCGGCTCGCACTAGTGCAGAGTTATCTCAAAGAAAGGGGTCACGGTGCATCTGTATCTCTATTATGTTGGTGTGGTTTCGGAACTTTGAAATATCTTGATATATCTCGAGAACTACGCATCTGATCAAAAAATATCATAGAACGTAAATAGTAGGAAACTTAATTCTCTACAAATAAAGTCTCTTAACATTTTGCCATAGCTCGCTTCGTTTCCGAGATATTTGCAGATTTATCTCAAGGGAAGGGGCCTGACGGACATATTTCGAGATATTTCTTCTTCTTGTTGTTCTTCTTCTGCACAGCTAAGCTGGAAGTGGCATTTACAGCTCGCAATAGTGCAGAGTTATCTCAAAGAAAGGGGCCACGGTGTTTCTGTATCTCTATTATGTTGGTGCGGCTTCGGAACTTTTAAATATCTTGATATATCTCGAGAACTACGCATCTGATCAAAAAATGTCATAGAACATAAAAAGTAGGATACTTAATTCTCTACAAAAAAGGTCTCTTAACATTTTGCCATAGCTCTCTTCGTTTCCGAGATATTTCCAGATTTATCTCAAGGGAAGGGGCCTGACGGACATATTTCGAGATATTTCTTCTTCTTGTTGTTCTTCTTCTGCACAGCTAAGCTGGAAGTGGCATTTGCAGCTCGCTATAGTGCAGAGTTATCTCAAAGAAAGGGGCCACGGTGTTTCTGTATCTCTATTATGTTGGTGCGGCTTCGGAACTTTTAAATATCTTGATATATCTCGAGAACTGCGCATCTGATCAAAAAATATCATAGAACATAAAAAGTAGGAAACTTAATTCTCTACAAAAAAGGTCTCTTAACATTTTGCCATAGCTCGCTTCGTTTCCGAGATATTTGCAGATTTATCTCAAGGGAAGGGGCCTAACGGACATATTTCGAGATATTTCTTCTTCTTGTTGTTCTTCTTCTGCACAGATAAACTGGAAGTGGCATTTCCAGCTCGCAATAGTGCAGAGTTATCTCAAAGAAAGGGGCCACGGTGTTTCTGTATCTCTATTATGTTGGTGCGGCTTCGGAACTTTTAAATATCTTGATATATCTCGAGAACTGCGCATCTGATCAAAAAATATCATAGAACATAAAAAGTAGGAAACTTAATTCTCTACAAAAAAGGTCTCTTAACATTTTGCCATAGCTCGCTTCGTTTCCGAGATATTTGCAGATTTATCTCAAGGGAAGGGGCCTAACGGACATATTTCGAGATATTTCTTCTTCTTGTTGTTCTTCTTCTGCACAGATAAACTGGAAGTGGCATTTCCAGCTCGCAATAGTGCAGAGTTATCTCAAAGAAAGGGGCCACGGTGTTTCTGTATCTCTATTATGTTGGTGCGGCTTCGGAACTTTTAAATATCTTGATATATCTCGAGAACTACGCATCTGATCAAAAAATATCATAGAACATAAAAAGTAGGAAACTTAATTCTCTACAAAAAAGGTCTCTTAACATTTTGCCATAGCTCGCTTCGTTTCCGAGATATTTGCAGATTTATCTCAAGGGAAGGGGCCTGACGGACATATTTCGAGATATTTCTTCTTCTTGTTGTTCTTCTTCTGCACAGCTAAGCTGGAAGTGGCATTTGCGGCTCGCACTAGTGCAGAGTTATCTCAAAGAAAGGGGCCACGGTGTTTCTGTATTTCTATTATGTTGGTGCGGCTTCGGAACTTTTAAATATCTTGATATATCTCGAGAACTACGCATCTGATCAAAAAATATCATGGAACATAAAAAGTAGGAAACATAATTCTCTACAAAAAAGGTCTCTTAACATTTTGCCATAGCTCGCTTCGTTTCCGAGATATTTGCATATTTATCTCAAGGGAAGGGGCCTGACGGACATATTTCGAGATATTTCTTCTTCTTGTTGTTCTTCTTCTGCACAGCTAAGCTGGAAGTGGCATTTGCGGCTCGCACTAGTGCAGAGTTATCTCAAAGAAAGGGGCCACGGTGTTTCTGTATCTCTATTATGTTGGTGCGGCTTCGGAACTTTTAAATATCTTGATATATCTCGAGAACTACGCATCTGATCAAAAAATATCATAGAACATAAAAAGTAGGAAACTTAATTCCCTACAAAAAAGGTCTCTGAACATTTTGCCATAGCTCGCTTCGTTTCCGAGATATTTGCATATTTATCTCAAGGGAAGGGGCCTGACGGACATATTTCGAGATATTTCTTCTTCTTGTTGTTCTTCTTCTGCACAGCTAAGCTGGAAGTGGCATTTGCGGCTCGCACTAGTGCAGAGTTATCTCAAAGAAAGGGGCCACGGTGTTTCTGTATCTCTATTATGTTGGTGCGGCTTCGGAACTTTTAAATATCTCGATATATCTCGAAAACTACGCTTCTGATCCAAAAATATCATAGAACATAAAAAGTAGGAAACTTAATTCTCTACAAAAAAGGTCTCTTAACATTTTGCCATAGCTCGCTTCGTTTCCGAGATGTTTGCAGATATATCTCAAGGGAAGGGGCCTGACGGACATATTTCGAGATATTTCTTCTTCTTGTTGTTCTTCCTCTGCACAGCTAAGCTGGAAGTGGCATTTGCAGCTCGCAATAGTGCAGAGTTATCTCAAAGAAAGGGGCCACGGTGTTTCTGTATCTCTATTATGTTGGTGCGGCTTCGGAACTTTTAAATATCTTGATATATCTCGAGAACTACGCATCTGATCAAAAAATATCATAGAACATAAAAAGTAGGAAACTTAATTCTCTACAAAAAAGGTCTCTTAACATTTTGCCATAGCTCCCTTCGTTTCCGAGATATTTGCAGATATATCTCAAGGGAAGGGGCCTGACGGACATATTTCGAGATATTTCTTCTTCTTGTTGTTCTTCTTCTGCACAGCTAAGCTGGAAGTGGCATTTACAGCTCGCAATAGTGCAGAGTTATCTCAAAGAAAGGGGCCACGGTGTTTCTGTATCTCTATTATGTTGGTGCGGCTTCGGAACTTTTAAATATCTTGATATATCTCGAGAACTACGCATCTGATCAAAAAATATCATAGAACATAAAAAGTAGGAAACTTAATTCTCTACAAAAAAGGTCTCTTAACATTTTGCCATAGCTCTCTTCGTTTCCGAGATATTTGCAGATTTATCTCAAGGGAAGGGGCCTAACGGACATATTTCGAAATATTTCTTCATCTTGTTGTTCTTCTTCTGCACAGCTAAGCTGGAAGTGGCATTTGCAGCTCGCAATAGTGCAGAGTTATCTCAAAGAAAGGGGCCACGGTGTTTCTGTATCTCTATTATGTTGGTGCGGCTTCGGAACTTTTAAATATCTTGATATATCTCGAGAACTACGAATCTGATCAAAAAATATCATAGAACATAAAAAGTAGGAAACTTAATTCTCTACAAAAAAGGTCTCTTAACATTTTGCCATAGCTCTCTTCGTTTCCGAGATATTTGCAGATTTATCTCAAGGGAAGGGGCCTAACGGACATATTTCGAGATATTTCTTCTTCTTGTTGTTCTTCTTCTGCACAGCTAAGCTGGAAGTGGCATTTACAGCTCGCAATAGTGCAGAGTTATCTCAAAGAAAGGGGCCACGGTGTTTCTGTATCTCTATTATGTTGGTGCGGCTTCGGAACTTTTAAATATCTTGATATATCTCGAGAACTACGCATCTGATCAAAAAATGTCATAGAACATAAAAAGCAGGATACTTAATTCTCTACAAAAAAGGTCTCTTAACATTTTGCCATAGCTCTCTTCGTTTCCGAGATATTTCCAGATTTATCTCAAGGGAAGGGGCCTGACGGACATATTTCGAGATATTTCTTCTTCTTGTTGTTCTTCTTCTGCACAGCTAAGCTGGAAGTGGCATTTGCAGCTCGCTATAGTGCAGAGTTATCTCAAAGAAAGGGGCCACGGTGTTTCTGTATCTCTATTATGTTGGTGCGGCTTCGGAACTTTTAAATATCTTGATATATCTCGAGAACTGCGCATCTGATCAAAAAATATCATAGAACATAAAAAGTAGGAAACTTAATTCTCTACAAAAAAGGTCTCTTAACATTTTGCCATAGCTCGCTTCGTTTCCGAGATATTTGCAGATTTATCTCAAGGGAAGGGGCCTGACGGACATATTTCGAGATATTTCTTCTTCTTGTTGTTCTTCTTCTGCACAGCTAAGCTGGAAGTGGCATTTGCGGCTCGCACTAGTGCAGAGTTATCTCAAAGAAAGGGGCCACGGTGTTTCTGTATCTCTATTATGTTGGTGCGTCTTCGGAACTTTTAAATATCTTGATATATCTCGAGAACTCCGCATCTGATCAAAAAATATCATAGAACATAAAAAGTAGGAAACTTAATTCTCTACAAAAAAGGTCTCTTAACATTTTGCCATAGCTCGCTTCGTTTCCGAGATATTTGCAGATTTATCTCAAGGGAAGGGGCCTGACGGACATATTTCGAGATATTTCTTCTTCTTGTTGTTCTTCTTCTGCACAGCTAAGCTGGAAGTGGCATTTGCGGCTCGCACTAGTGCAGAGTTATCTCAAAGAAAGGGGCCACGGTGTTTCTGTATCTCTATTATGTTGGTGCGTCTTCGGAACTTTTAAATATCTTGATATATCTCGAGAACTCCGCATCTGATCAAAAAATATCATAGAACATAAAAAGTAGGAAACTTAATTCTCTACAAAAAAGGTCTCTTAACATTTTGCCATAGCTCGCTTCGTTTCCGAGATATTTGCATATTTATCTCAAGGGAAGGGGCCTGACGGACATATTTCGAGATATTTCTTCTTCTTGTTGTTCTTCTTCTGCACAGCTAAGCTGGAAGTGGCATTTGCGGCTCGCACTAGTGCAGAGTTATCTCAAAGAAAGGGGCCACGGTGTTTCTGTATCTCTATTATGTTGGTGCGGCTTCGGAACTTTTAAATATCTCGATATATCTCGAAAACTACGCTTCTGATCAAAAAATATCATAGAACATAAAAAGTAGCAAACTTAATTCTCTACAAAAAAGGTCTCTTAACATTTTGCCATAGCCCGCTTCGTTTCCGAGATATTTGCATATTTATCTCAAGGGAAGGGGCCTGACGGACATATTTCGAGATATTTCTTCTTCTTGTTGTTCTTCTTCTGCACAGCTAAGCTGGAAGTGGCATTTGCGGCTCGCACTAGTGCAGAGTTATCTCAAAGAAAGGGGCCACGGTGTTTCTGTATCTCTATTATGTTGGTGCGGCTTCGGAACTTTTAAATATCTTGATATATCTCGAGAACTACGCATCTGATCAAAAAATATCATAGAACATAAAAAGTAGGAAACTTAATTCTCTACAAAAAAGGTCTCTTAACATTTTGCCATAGCTCGCTTCGTATCCGAGATATTTGCATATTTATCTCAAGGGAAGGGGCCTGACGGACATATTTCGAGATATTTCTTCTTCTTGTTGTTCTTCTTCTGCACAGCTAAGCTTGAAGTGGCATTTGCGGCTCGCACTAGTGCAGAGTTATCTCAAAAAAAGGGGCCACGGTGTTTCTGTATCTCTATTATGTTGGTGCGGCTTTGGAACTTTTAAATATCTCGATATATCTCGAAAACTACGCTTCTGATCAAAAAATATCATGGAACATAAAAAGTAGGAAACTTAATTCTCTACAAAAAAGGTCTCTTAACATTTTGCCATAGCTCGCTTCGTTTCCGAGATATTTGCAGATTTATCTCAAGGGAAGGGGCCTAACGGACATATTTCGAGATATTTCTTCTTCTTGTTGTTCTTCTTCTGCACAGCTAAGCTGGAAGTGGCATTTGCAGCGCGCAATAGTGCAGAGTTATCTCAAAGAAAGGGGCCACGGTGTTTCTGTATCTCTATTATGTTGGTGCGGCTTCGGAACTTTTAAATATCTTGATATATCTCGAGAACTACGCATCTGATCAAAAAATATCATAGAAGATAAAAAGTAGGAAACTTAATTCTCTACAAAAAAGGTCTCTTAACATTTTGCCATAGCTCGCTTCGTTTCCGAGATATTTGCAGATTTATCTCAAGGGAAGGGGCCTGACGGACATATTTCGAGATATTTCTTCTTCTTGTTGTTCTTCTTCTGCACAGCTAAGCTGTAAGTGGCATTTGCGGCTCGCACTAGTGCAGAGTTATCTCAAAGAAAGCGGCCACGGTGTTTCTGTATCTCTATTATGTTGGTGCGGCTTCGGAACTTTTAAATATCTTGATATATCTCGAGAACTACGCATCTGATCAAAAAATATCATAGAAGGTAAAAAGTAGGAAACTTAATTCTCTACAAAAAAGGTCTCTTAACATTTTGCCATAGCTCGCTTCGTTTCCGAGATATTTGCAGATTTATCTCAAGGGAAGGGGCCTGACGGACATATTTCGAGATATTTCTTCTTCTTGTTGTTCTTCTTCTGCACAGCTAAGCTGGAAGTGGCATTTGCGGCTCGCACTAGTGTAGAGTTATCTCAAAGAAAGCGGCCACGGTGTTTCTGTATCTCTATTATGTTGGTGCGGCTTCGGAACTTTTAAATATCTCGATATATCTCGAAAACTACGCTTCTGATCAAAAAATATCATAGAACATAAATTGTAGGAAACATAATTCTCTACAAAAAACGTCTCTTAACATTTTGCCATAGCTCGCTTCGTTTCCGAGATATTTGCAGATTTATCTCAAGGGAAGGGGCCTGACGGACATATTTCGAGATATTTCTTCTTCTTGTTGTTCTTCTTCTGCACAGCTAAGCTGGAAGTGGCATTTGCAGCGCGCAATAGTGCAGAGTTATCTCAAAGAAAGGGGCCACGGTGTTTCTGTATCTCTATTATGTTGGTGCGACTTCGGAACTTTTAAATATCTTGATATATCTCGAGAACTACGCATCTGATCTAAAAATATCATACTACATAAAAAGTAGGAAACTTAATTCTCTACAAGAAAGGTCTCTAAACATTTTGCCATAGCTCGCTTCGTTTCCGAGGTATTTGCAGATTTATCTCAAGGGAAGGGGCCTGACGGACGTATTTCGAGATATTTCTTCTTCTTGTTGTTCTTCCTCTGCACAGCTAAGCTGGAAGTGGCATTTGCAGCTCGCAATAGTGCAGAGTTATCTCAAAGAGAGGGGCCACGGTGTTTCTGTATCTCTATTATGTTGGTGCGGCTTCGGAACTTTTAAATATCTTGATACATCTCGAGAACTATGCATCTGATCAAAAAATATCATAGAACATAAAAAGTAGGAAACTTAATTCTCTACAAAAAAGGTCTCCTAACATTTTGCCATAGCTCGCTTCGTTTCCGAGATATTGGCAGATTTATCTCAAGGGAAGGGGCCTGACGGACATATTTCGAGATATTTCTTCTTCTTGTTGTTCTTCTTCTGCACAGCTAAGCTGGAAGTGGCATTTGCGGCTCGCACTAGTGCAGAGTTATCTCAAAGAAAGGGGCCACGGTGTTTCTGTATCCCTATTATGTTGGTGCGGCTTCGGAACTTTTAAATATCTCGATATATCTCGAAAACTACGCTTCTGATCAAAAAATATCATAGAACATAAATTGTAGGAAACATAATTCTCTATAAAAAACGTCTCTGAACATTTTGCCATAGCTCGCTTCGTTTCCGAGATATTTGCAGATTCAGCTCAAAGGAACTGGCCTGACGGACATATTTCGAGATATTTCTTCTTCTTGTTGTTCTTCTTCTGCACAGCTAAGCTGGAAGTGGCATTTGCAGCTCGCAATAGTGCAGAGTTATCTCAAAGAAAGGGGCCACGGTGTTTCTGTATCTCTATTATGTTGGTGCGGCTTCGGAACTTTTAAATATATTGATATATCTCGAGAACTACGCATCTGATCAAAAAATATCATAGAACATAAAAAGTAGGAAACTTAATTCTCTACAAAAAAGGTCTCTTAACATTTTGCCATAGCTCGCTTCGTTTCCGAGATATTTGCAGATTTATCTCAAGGGAAGGGGCCTGACGGACATATTTCGAGATATTTCTTCTTCTTGTTGTTCTTCTTCTGCACAGCTAAGCTGGAAGTGGCATTTGCAGCGCGCAATAGTGCAGAGTTATCTCAAAGAAAGGGGCCACGGTATTTCTGTATCTCTATTATGTTGGTGCGACTTCGGAACTTTTAAATATCTTGATATATCTCGAGAACTACGCATCTGATCTAAAAATATCATACTACATAAAAAGTAGGAAACTTAATTCTCTACAAGAAAGGTCTCTAAACATTTTGCCATAGCTCGCTTCGTTTCCGAGATATTTGCAGATTTATCTCAAGGGAAGGGGCCTGACGGACGTATTTCGAGATATTTCTTCTTCTTGTTGTTCTTCCTCTGCACAGCTAAGCTGGAAGTGGCATTTGCAGCTCGCAATAGTGCAGAGTTATCTCAAAGAGAGGGGCCACGGTGTTTCTGTATCTCTATTATGTTGGTGCGGCTTCGGAACTTTTAAATATCTTGATATATCTCGAGAACTATGCATCTGATCAAAAAATATCATAGAACATAAAAAGTAGGAAACTTAATTCTCTACAAAAAAGGTCTCTCAACATTTTGCCATAGCTCGCTTCGTTTCCGAGATATTTGCAGATTTATCTCAAGGGAAGGGGCCTGACGGACATATTTCGAGATATTTCTTCTCTTGTTGTTCTTCTTCTGCACAGCTAAGCTGGAAGTGGCATTTGCGGCTCGCACTAGTGCAGAGTTATCTCAAAGAAAGGGGCCACGGTGTTTCTGTATCCCTATTATGTTGGTGCGGCTTCGGAACTTTTAAATATCTCGATATATCTCGAAAACTACGCTTCTGATCAAAAAATATCATAGAACATAAATTGTAGGAAACATAATTCTCTATAAAAAACGTCTCTTAACATTTTGCCATAGCTCGCTTCGTTTCCGAGATATTTGCAGATTTATCTCAAGGGAAGGGGCCTGACGGACATATTTCGAGATATTTCTTCTTCTTGTTGTTCTTCCTCTGCACAGCTAAGCTGGAAGTGGCATTTGCAGCTCGCAATAGTGCAGAGTTATCTCAAAGAAAGGGGCCACGGTGTTTCTGTATCTCTATTATGTTGGTGCGGCTTCGGAACTTTTAAATATCTTGATATATCTCGAGAACTACGCATCTGATCAAAAAATATCATAGAAGATAAAAAGTAGGAAACTTAATTCTCTACAAAAAAGGTCTCTTAACATTTTGCCATAGCTCGCTTCGTTTCCGAGATATTTGCAGATTTATCTCAAGGGAAGGGGCCTGACGGACGTATTTCGAGATATTTCTTCTTCTTGTTGTTCTTCTTCTGCACAGCTAAGCTGGAAGTGGCATTTGCGGCTCGCACTAGTGCAGAGTTATCTCAAAGAAAGGGGCCACGGTGTTTCTGTATCTCTATTATGTTGGTGCGGTTTCGGAACTTTTAAATATCTTGATATATCTCGAGAACTACGCATCTGATCAAAAAATATCATAGAACGTAAAAAGTAGGAAACTTAATTCTCTACAAATAAGGTCTCTTAACATTTTGCCATACCTCGCTTCGTTTCCGAGATATTTGCAGATTTATCTCAAGGGAAGGGGCCTGACGGACATATTTCGAGATATTTCTTCTTCTTGTTGTTCTTCTTCTGCACAGCTAAGCTGGAAGTGGCATTTGCAGCTCGCAATAGTGCAGAGATATCTCAAAGAAAGGGGCCACGGTGTTTCTGTATCTCTATTATGTTGGTGCGGCTTCGGAACTTTTAAATACCTTGATATATCTCGAGAACTACGGGTCTGATCAAAAAATATCATAGAACATAAAAAGTAGGAAACATAATTCTCTACGAAAAAGGTCTCTTAACATTTTGCCATAGCTCGCTTCGTTTCCGAGATATTTGCAGATTTATCTCAAGGGAAGGGGCCTGACGGACATATTTCGAGATATTTCTTCTTCTTGTTGTTCTTCTTCTGCACAGCTAAGCTGGAAGTGGCATTTGCGGCTCGCACTAGTGCACAGTTATCTCAAAGAAAGGGGCCACGGTGTTTCTGTATCTTTATTATGTTGGTGCGGCTTCGGAACTTTTAAATATCTCGATATATCTCGAAAACTACGCTTCTGATCAAAAAATATCATAGAACATAAATTGTAGGAAACTTAATTCTCTACAAAAAACGTCTCTTAACATTCTGCCATAGCTCGCTTCGTTTCCGAGATATTTGCAGATTCAGCTCAAAGGAACTGGCCTGACGGACATATTTCGAGATATTTCTTCTTCTTGTTGTTCTTCCTCTGCACAGCTAAGCTGGAAGTGGCATTTCCAGCTCGCAATAGTGCAGAGTTATCTCAAAGAGAGGGGCCACGGTGTTTCTGTATCTCTATTATGTTGGTGCAGCTTCGGAACTTTTAAATATCTTGATATATCTCGAGAACTACGCATCTGATCAAAAAATATCATAGAACGTAAAAAGTAGGAAACTTAATTCTCTACAAATAAGGTCTCTTAACATTTTGCCATAGCTCGCTTCGTTTCCGAGATATTTGCAGATTTATGTCAAGGGAAGGGGCCTGACGGACATATTTCGAGATATTTCTTCTTCTTGTTGTTCTTCTTCTGCACAGCTAAGCTGGAAGTGGCATTTGCAGCTCGCAATAGTGCAGAGATATCTCAAAGAAAGGGGCCACGGTGTTTCTGTATCTCTATTATGTTGGTGCGGTTTCGGAACTTTTAAATATCTTGATATATCTCGAGAACTACGCATCTGATCAAAAAATATCATAGAACGTAAAAAGTAGGAAACTTAATTCTCTACAAATAAGGTCTCTTAACATTTTGCCATAGCTCGCTTCGTTTCCGAGATATTTGCAGATTTATCTCAAGGGAAGGGGCCTGACGGACATATTTCGAGATATTTCTTCTTCTTGTTGTTCTTCTTCTGCACAGCTAAGCTGGAAGTGGCATTTGCAGCTCGCAATAGTGCAGAGATATCTCAAAGAAAGGGGCCACGGTGTTTCTGTATCTCTATTATGTTGGTGCGGCTTCGGAACTTTTAAATATCTTGATATATCTCGAGAACTACGGGTCTGATCAAAAAATATCATAGAACATAAATTGTAGGAAACTTAATTCTCTACAAAAAACGTCTCTTAACATTTTGCCATAGCTCGCTTCGTTTCCGAGATATTTGCAGATTCAGCTCAAAGGAACTGGCCTGACGGACATATTTCGAGATATTTCTTCTTCTTGTTGTTCTTCCTCTGCACAGCTAAGCTGGAAGTGGCATTTGCAGCTCGCAATAGTGCAGAGTTATCTCAAAGAAAGGGGCCACGGTGTTTCTGTATCCCTATTATGTTGGTGCGGCTTCGGAACTTTTAAATATCTCGATATATCTCGAAAACCACGCTTCTGATCAAAAAATATCATAGAACATAAATTGTAGGAAACATAATTCTCTATAAAAAACGTCTCTTAACATTTTGTCATAGCTCGCTTCGTTTCCGAGATATTTGCAGATTCAGCTCAAAGGAACTGGCCTGACGGACATATTTCGAGATATTTCTTCTTCTTGTTGTTCTTCCTCTGCACGGCTAAGCTGGAAGTGGCATTTGCAGCTCGCAATAGTGCAGAGTTATCTCAAAGAATGGGGCCACGGTGTTTCTGTATCTCTGTTATGTTGGTGCGGCTTCGGAACTTTTAAATATCTTGATATATCTCGAGAACTACGCATCTGATCAAAAAATATCATAGAACATAAAAAGTAGGAAACTTAATTCTCTACAAAGAAGGTGTCTTAACATTTTGCCATAGCTCGCTTCGTTTCCGAGATATTTGCAGATTTATCTCAAGGGAAGGGGCCTGACGGACATATTTCGAGATATTTCTTCTTCTTGTTGTTCTTCTTCTGCACAGCTAAGCTGGAAGTGGCATTTGCGGCTCGCACTAGTGCAGAGTTATCTCAAAGAAAGGGGCCACGGTGTTTCTGTATCTCTATTATGTTGGTGCGGCTTCGGAACTTTTAAATATCTCGATATATCTCGAAAACTACGCTTCTGATCAAAAAATATCATAGAACATAAATTGTAGGAAACAGAATTCTCTACAAAAAAGGTCTCTTAACATTTTGCCATAGCTCGCTTCGTTTCCGAGATATTTGCAGATATATCTCAAGGGAAGGGGCCTGACGGACATATTTCGAGATATTTCTTCTTCTTGTTGTTCTTCTTCTGCACAGCTAAGCTGGAAGTGGCATTTGCGGCTCGCACTAGTGCAGAGTTATCTCAAAGAAAGGGGCCACGGTGTTTCTGTATCTCTATTATGTTGGTGCGGCTTCGGAACTTTTAAATATCTCGATGTATCTCGAAAACTACGCTTCTGATCAAAAAATATCATAGAACATAAATTGTAGGAAACATAATTCTCTACAAAAAAGGTCTCTTAACATTTTGCCATAGCTCGCTTCCTTTCCGAGATATTTGCAGATTCAGCTCAAAGGAACTGGCCTGACGGACATATTTCGAGATATTTCTTCTTCTTGTTGTTCTTCCTCTGCACAGCTAAGCTGGAAGTGGCATTTGCAGCTCGCAATAGTGCAGAGTTATCTCAAAGAAAGCGGCCACGGTGTTTCTGTATCTCTATTATGTTGGTGCGGCTTCGGAACTTTTAAATATCTCGATATATCTCGAAAACTACGCTTCTGATCAAAAAATATCATAGAACATAAATTGTAGGAAACATAATTCTCTACAAAAAACGTCTCTTAACATTTTGCCATAGCTCGCTTCGTTTCCGAGATATTTGCAGATTCAGCTCAAAGGAACTGGCCTGACGGACATATTTCGAGATATTTCTTCTTCTTGTTGTTCTTCTTCTGCACAGCTAAGCTGGAAGTGGCATTTGCAGCTCGCAATAGTGCAGAGTTATCTCAAAGAAAGGGGCCACGGTGTTTCTGTATCTCTATTATGTTGGTGCGGCTTCGGAACTTTTAAATATCTTGATATATCTCGAGAACTACGCATCTGATCAAAAAATATCATAGAACATAAAAAGTAGGAAACTTAATTCTCTACAAAAAAGGTCTCTTAACATTTTGCCATAGCTCGCTTCGTTTCCGAGATATTTGCAGATTTATCTCAAGGGAAGGGGCCTGACGGACATATTTCGAGATATTTCTTCTTCTTGTTGTTCTTCTTCTGCACAGCTAAGCTGGAAGTGGCATTTGCAGCGCGCAATAGTGCAGAGTTATCTCAAAGAAAGGGGCCACGGTGTTTCTGTATCTCTATTATGTTGGTGCGACTTCGGAACTTTTAAATATCTTGATATATCTCGAGAACTACGCATCTGATCTAAAAATATCATACTACATAAAAAGTAGGAAACTTAATTCTCTGCAAGAAAGGTCTCTAAACATTTTGCCATAGCTCGCTTCGTTTCCGAGATATTTGCAGATTTATCTCAAGGGAAGGGGCCTGACGGACGTATTTCGAGATATTTCTTCTTCTTGTTGTTCTTCCTCTGCACAGCTAAGCTGGAAGTGGCATTTGCAGCTCGCAATAGTGCAGAGTTATCTCAAAGAGAGGGGCCACGGTGTTTCTGTATCTCTATTATGTTGGTGCGGCTTCGGAACTTTTAAATATCTTGATATATCTCGAGAACTATGCATCTGATCAAAAAATATCATAGAACATAAAAAGTAGGAAACTTAATTCTCTACAAAAAAGGTCTCTCAACATTTTGCCATAGCTGGCTTCGTTTCCGAGATATTTGCAGATTTATCTCAAGGGAAGGGGCCTGACGGACATATTTCGAGATATTTCTTCTCTTGTTGTTCTTCTTCTGCACAGCTAAGCTGGAAGTGGCATTTGCGGCTCGCACTAGTGCAGAGTTATCTCAAAGAAAGGGGCCACGGTGTTTCTGTATCCCTATTATGTTGGTGCGGCTTCGGAACTTTTAAATATCTCGATATATCTCGAAAACTACGCTTCTGATCAAAAAATATCATAGAACATAAATTGTAGGAAACATAATTCTCTATAAAAAACGTCTCTTAACATTTTGCCATAGCTCGCTTCGTTTCCGAGATATTTGCAGATTTATCTCAAGGGAAGGGGCCTGACGGACATATTTCGAGATATTTCTTCTTCTTGTTGTTCTTCCTCTGCACAGCTAAGCTGGAAGTGGCATTTGCAGCTCGCAATAGTGCAGAGTTATCTCAAAGAAAGGGGCCACGGTGTTTCTGTATCTCTATTATGTTGGTGCGGCTTCGGAACTTTTAAATATCTTGATATATCTCGAGAACTACGCATCTGATCAAAAAATATCATAGAAGATAAAAAGTAGGAAACTTAATTCTCTACAAAAAAGGTCTCTTAACATTTTGCCATAGCTCGCTTCGTTTCCGAGATATTTGCAGATTTATCTCAAGGGAAGGGGCCTGACGGACGTATTTCGAGATATTTCTTCTTCTTGTTGTTCTTCTTCTGCACAGCTAAGCTGGAAGTGGCATTTGCGGCTCGCACTAGTGCAGAGTTATCTCAAAGAAAGGGGCCACGGTGTTTCTGTATCTCTATTATGTTGGTGCGGTTTCGGAACTTTTAAATATCTTGATATATCTCGAGAACTACGCATCTGATCAAAAAATATCATAGAACGTAAAAAGTAGGAAACTTAATTCTCTACAAATAAGGTCTCTTAACATTTTGCCATAGCTCGCTTCGTTTCCGAGATATTTGCAGATTTATCTCAAGGGAAGGGGCCTGACGGACATATTTCGAGATATTTCTTCTTCTTGTTGTTCTTCTTCTGCACAGCTAAGCTGGAAGTGGCATTTGCAGCTCGCAATAGTGCAGAGATATCTCAAAGAAAGGGGCCACGGTGTTTCTGTATCTCTATTATGTTGGTGCGGCTTCGGAACTTTTAAATATCTTGATATATCTCGAGAACTACGGGTCTGATCAAAAAATATCATAGAACATAAATTGTAGGAAACTTAATTCTCTACAAAAAACGTCTCTTAACATTTTGCCATAGCTCGCTTCGTTTCCGAGATATTTGCAGATTCAGCTCAAAGGAACTGGCCTGACGGACATATTTCGAGATATTTCTTCTTCTTGTTGTTCTTCCTCTGCACAGCTAAGCTGGAAGTGGCATTTGCAGCTCGCAATAGTGCAGAGTTATCTCAAAGAAAGGGGCCACGGTGTTTCTGTATCCCTATTATGTTGGTGCGGCTTCGGAACTTTTAAATATCTCGATATATCTCGAAAACCACGCTTCTGATCAAAAAATATCATAGAACATAAATTGTAGGAAACATAATTCTCTATAAAAAACGTCTCTTAACATTTTGTCATAGCTCGCTTCGTTTCCGAGATATTTGCAGATTCAGCTCAAAGGAACTGGCCTGACGGACATATTTCGAGATATTTCTTCTTCTTGTTGTTCTTCCTCTGCACGGCTAAGCTGGAAGTGGCATTTGCAGCTCGCAATAGTGCAGAGTTATCTCAAAGAATGGGGCCACGGTGTTTCTGTATCTCTGTTATGTTGGTGCGGCTTCGGAACTTTTAAATATCTTGATATATCTCGAGAACTACGCATCTGATCAAAAAATATCATAGAACATAAAAAGTAGGAAACTTAATTCTCTACAAAGAAGGTGTCTTAACATTTTGCCATAGCTCGCTTCGTTTCCGAGATATTTGCAGATTTATCTCAAGGGAAGGGGCCTGACGGACATATTTCGAGATATTTCTTCTTCTTGTTGTTCTTCTTCTGCACAGCTAAGCTGGAAGTGGCATTTGCGGCTCGCACTAGTGCAGAGTTATCTCAAAGAAAGGGGCCACGGTGTTTCTGTATCTCTATTATGTTGGTGCGGCTTCGGAACTTTTAAATATCTCGATATATCTCGAAAACTACGCTTCTGATCAAAAAATATCATAGAACATAAATTGTAGGAAACAGAATTCTCTACAAAAAAGGTCTCTTAACATTTTGCCATAGCTCGCTTCGTTTCCGAGATATTTGCAGATATATCTCAAGGGAAGGGGCCTGACGGACATATTTCGAGATATTTCTTCTTCTTGTTGTTCTTCTTCTGCACAGCTAAGCTGGAAGTGGCATTTGCGGCTCGCACTAGTGCAGAGTTATCTCAAAGAAAGGGGCCACGGTGTTTCTGTATCTCTATTATGTTGGTGCGGCTTCGGAACTTTTAAATATCTCGATGTATCTCGAAAACTACGCTTCTGATCAAAAAATATCATAGAACATAAATTGTAGGAAACATAATTCTCTACAAAAAAGGTCTCTTAACATTTTGCCATAGCTCGCTTCCTTTCCGAGATATTTGCAGATTCAACTCAAAGGAACTGGCCTGACGGACATATTTCGAGATATTTCTTCTTCTTGTTGTTCTTCTTCTGCACAGCTAAGCTGGAAGTGGCATTTGCAGCTCGCAATAGTGCAGAGTTATCTCAAAGAAAGGGGCCACGGTGTTTCTGTATCTCTATTATGTTGGTGCGGCTTCGGAACTTTTAAATATCTTGATATATCTCGAGAACTACGCATCTGATCAAAAAATATCATAGAACATAAAAAGTAGGAAACAGAATTCTCTACAAAAAAGGTCTCTTAACATTTTGCCATAGCTCGCTTCGTTTCCGAGATATTTGCAGATATATCTCAAGGGAAGGGGCCTGACGGACATATTTCGAGATATTTCTTCTTCTTGTTGTTCTTCTTCTGCACAGCTAAGCTGGAAGTGGCATTTGCGGCTCGCACTAGTGCAGAGTTATCTCAAAGAAAGGGGCCACGGTGTTTCTGTATCTCTATTATGTTGGTGCGTCTTCGGAACTTTTAAATATCTCGATGTATCTCGAAAACTACGCTTCTGATCAAAAAATATCATAGAACATAAATTGTAGGAAACATAATTCTCTACAAAAAAGGTCTCTTAACATTTTGCCATAGCTCGCTTCGTTTCCGAGATATTTGCAGATTCAGCTCAAAGGAACTGGCCTGACGGACATATTTCGAGATATTTCTTCTTCTTGTTGTTCTTCCTCTGCACGGCTAAGCTGGAAGTGGCATTTGCAGCTCGCAATAGTGCAGAGTTATCTCAAAGAATGGGGCCACGGTGTTTCTGTATCTCTGTTATGTTGGTGCGGCTTCGGAACTTTTAAATATCTTGATATATCTCGAGAACTACGCATCTGATCAAAAAATATCATAGAACATAAAAAGTAGGAAACTTAATTCTCTACAAAGAAGGTGTCTTAACATTTTGCCATAGCTCGCTTCGTTTCCGAGATATTTGCAGATTTATCTCAAGGGAAGGGGCCTGACGGACATATTTCGAGATATTTCTTCTTCTTGTTGTTCTTCTTCTGCACAGCTAAGCTGGAAGTGGCATTTGCGGCTCGCACTAGTGCAGAGTTATCTCAAAGAAAGGGGCCACGGTGTTTCTGTATCTCTATTATGTTGGTGCGGCTTCGGAACTTTTAAATATCTCGATATATCTCGAAAACTACGCTTCTGATCAAAAAATATCATAGAACATAAATTGTAGGAAACAGAATTCTCTACAAAAAAGGTCTCTTAACATTTTGCCATAGCTCGCTTCGTTTCCGAGATATTTGCAGATATATCTCAAGGGAAGGGGCCTGACGGACATATTTCGAGATATTTCTTCTTCTTGTTGTTCTTCTTCTGCACAGCTAAGCTGGAAGTGGCATTTGCGGCTCGCACTAGTGCAGAGTTATCTCAAAGAAAGGGGCCACGGTGTTTCTGTATCTCTATTATGTTGGTGCGGCTTCGGAACTTTTAAATATCTCGATGTATCTCGAAAACTACGCTTCTGATCAAAAAATATCATAGAACATAAATTGTAGGAAACATAATTCTCTACAAAAAAGGTCTCTTAACATTTTGCCATAGCTCGCTTCCTTTCCGAGATATTTGCAGATTCAGCTCAAAGGAACTGGCCTGACGGACATATTTCGAGATATTTCTTCTTCTTGTTGTTCTTCTTCTGCACAGCTAAGCTGGAAGTGGCATTTGCAGCTCGCAATAGTGCAGAGTTATCTCAAAGAAAGGGGCCACGGTGTTTCTGTATCTCTATTATGTTGGTGCGGCTTCGGAACTTTTAAATATCTTGATATATCTCGAGAACTACGCATCTGATCAAAAAATATCATAGAACATAAAAAGTAGGAAACAGAATTCTCTACAAAAAAGGTCTCTTAACATTTTGCCATAGCTCGCTTCGTTTCCGAGATATTTGCAGATATATCTCAAGGGAAGGGGCCTGACGGACATATTTCGAGATATTTCTTCTTCTTGTTGTTCTTCTTCTGCACAGCTAAGCTGGAAGTGGCATTTGCGGCTCGCACTAGTGCAGAGTTATCTCAAAGAAAGGGGCCACGGTGTTTCTGTATCTCTATTATGTTGGTGCGGCTTCGGAACTTTTAAATATCTCGATGTATCTCGAAAACTACGCTTCTGATCAAAAAATATCATAGAACATAAATTGTAGGAAACATAATTCTCTACAAAAAAGGTCTCTTAACATTTTGCCATAGCTCGCTTCGTTTCCGAGATATTTGCAGATTCAGCTCAAAGGAACTGGCCTGACGGACATATTTCGAGATATTTCTTCTTCTTGTTGTTCTTCTTCTGCACAGCTAAGCTGGAAGTGGCATTTGCAGCTCGCAATAGTGCAGAGTTATCTCAAAGAAAGGGGCCACGGTGTTTCTGTATCTCTATTATGTTGGTGCGGCTTCGGAACTTTTAAATATCTTGATATATCTCGAGAACTACGCATCTGATCAAAAAATATCATAGAAGATAAAAAGTAGGAAACAGAATTCTCTACAAAAAAGGTCTCTTAACATTTTGCCATAGCTCGCTTCGTTTCCGAGATATTTGCAGATATATCTCAAGGGAAGGGGCCTGACGGACATATTTCGAGATATTTCTTCTTCTTGTTGTTCTTCCTCTGCACAGCTAAGCTGGAAGTGGCATTTGCAGCTCGCAATAGTGCAGAGATATCTCAAAGAAAGGGGCCACGGTGTTTCTGTATCTCTATTATGTTGGTGCGGTTTCGGAACTTTTAAATATCTTGATATATCTCGAGAACTACGCATCTGATCAAAAAATATCATAGAACGTAAAAAGTAGGAAACTTAATTCTCTACAAATAAGGTCTCTTAACATTTTGCCATAGCTCGCTTCGTTTCCGAGATATTTGCAGATTTATCTCAAGGGAAGGGGCCTGACGGACATATTTCGAGATATTTCTTCTTCTTGTTGTTCTTCTTCTGCACAGCTAAGCTGGAAGTGGCATTTGCAGCTCGCAATAGTGCAGAGATATCTCAAAGAAAGGGGCCACGGTGTTTCTGTATCTCTATTATGTTGGTGCGGCTTCGGAACTTTTAAATATCTTGATATATCTCGAGAACTACGGGTCTGATCAAAAAATATCATAGAACATAAATTGTAGGAAACTTAATTCTCTACAAAAAACGTCTCTTAACATTTTGCCATAGCTCGCTTCGTTTCCGAGATATTTGCAGATTCAGCTCAAAGGAACTGGCCTGACGGACATATTTCGAGATATTTCTTCTTCTTGTTGTTCTTCCTCTGCACAGCTAAGCTGGAAGTGGCATTTGCAGCTCGCAATAGTGCAGAGTTATCTCAAAGAAAGGGGCCACGGTGTTTCTGTATCCCTATTATGTTGGTGCGGCTTCGGAACTTTTAAATATCTCGATATATCTCGAAAACCACGCTTCTGATCAAAAAATATCATAGAACATAAATTGTAGGAAACATAATTCTCTATAAAAAACGTCTCTTAACATTTTGTCATAGCTCGCTTCGTTTCCGAGATATTTGCAGATTCAGCTCAAAGGAACTGGCCTGACGGACATATTTCGAGATATTTCTTCTTCTTGTTGTTCTTCCTCTGCACGGCTAAGCTGGAAGTGGCATTTGCAGCTCGCAATAGTGCAGAGTTATCTCAAAGAATGGGGCCACGGTGTTTCTGTATCTCTGTTATGTTGGTGCGGCTTCGGAACTTTTAAATATCTTGATATATCTCGAGAACTACGCATCTGATCAAAAAATATCATAGAACATAAAAAGTAGGAAACTTAATTCTCTACAAAGAAGGTGTCTTAACATTTTGCCATAGCTCGCTTCGTTTCCGAGATATTTGCAGATTTATCTCAAGGGAAGGGGCCTGACGGACATATTTCGAGATATTTCTTCTTCTTGTTGTTCTTCTTCTGCACAGCTAAGCTGGAAGTGGCATTTGCGGCTCGCACTAGTGCAGAGTTATCTCAAAGAAAGGGGCCACGGTGTTTCTGTATCTCTATTATGTTGGTGCGGCTTCGGAACTTTTAAATATCTCGATATATCTCGAAAACTACGCTTCTGATCAAAAAATATCATAGAACATAAATTGTAGGAAACAGAATTCTCTACAAAAAAGGTCTCTTAACATTTTGCCATAGCTCGCTTCGTTTCCGAGATATTTGCAGATATATCTCAAGGGAAGGGGCCTGACGGACATATTTCGAGATATTTCTTCTTCTTGTTGTTCTTCTTCTGCACAGCTAAGCTGGAAGTGGCATTTGCGGCTCGCACTAGTGCAGAGTTATCTCAAAGAAAGGGGCCACGGTGTTTCTGTATCTCTATTATGTTGGTGCGGCTTCGGAACTTTTAAATATCTCGATGTATCTCGAAAACTACGCTTCTGATCAAAAAATATCATAGAACATAAATTGTAGGAAACATAATTCTCTACAAAAAAGGTCTCTTAACATTTTGCCATAGCTCGCTTCGTTTCCGAGATATTTGCAGATTCAGCTCAAAGGAACTGGCCTGACGGACATATTTCGAGATATTTCTTCTTCTTGTTGTTCTTCCTCTGCACGGCTAAGCTGGAAGTGGCATTTGCAGCTCGCAATAGTGCAGAGTTATCTCAAAGAATGGGGCCACGGTGTTTCTGTATCTCTGTTATGTTGGTGCGGCTTCGGAACTTTTAAATATCTTGATATATCTCGAGAACTACGCATCTGATCAAAAAATATCATAGAACATAAAAAGTAGGAAACTTAATTCTCTACAAAGAAGGTGTCTTAACATTTTGCCATAGCTCGCTTCGTTTCCGAGATATTTGCAGATTTATCTCAAGGGAAGGGGCCTGACGGACATATTTCGAGATATTTCTTCTTCTTGTTGTTCTTCTTCTGCACAGCTAAGCTGGAAGTGGCATTTGCGGCTCGCACTAGTGCAGAGTTATCTCAAAGAAAGGGGCCACGGTGTTTCTGTATCTCTATTATGTTGGTGCGGCTTCGGAACTTTTAAATATCTCGATATATCTCGAAAACTACGCTTCTGATCAAAAAATATCATAGAACATAAATTGTAGGAAACAGAATTCTCTACAAAAAAGGTCTCTTAACATTTTGCCATAGCTCGCTTCGTTTCCGAGATATTTGCAGATATATCTCAAGGGAAGGGGCCTGACGGACATATTTCGAGATATTTCTTCTTCTTGTTGTTCTTCTTCTGCACAGCTAAGCTGGAAGTGGCATTTGCGGCTCGCACTAGTGCAGAGTTATCTCAAACAAAGGGGCCACGGTGTTTCTGTATCTCTATTATGTTGGTGCGGCTTCGGAACTTTTAAATATCTCGATGTATCTCGAAAACTACGCTTCTGATCAAAAAATATCATAGAACATAAATTGTAGGAAACATAATTCTCTACAAAAAAGGTCTCTTAACATTTTGCCATAGCTCGCTTCCTTTCCGAGATATTTGCAGATTCAGCTCAAAGGAACTGGCCTGACGGACATATTTCGAGATATTTCTTCTTCTTGTTGTTCTTCTTCTGCACAGCTAAGCTGGAAGTGGCACTTGCGGCTCGCACTAGTGCACAGTTATCTCAAAGAAAGGGGCCACGGTGTTTCTGTATCTTTATTATGTTGGTGCGGCTTCGGAACTTTTAAATATCTCGATATATCTCGAAAACTACGCTTCTGATCAAAAAATATCATAGAACATAAATTGTAGGAAACTTAATTCTCTACAAAAAACGTCTCTTAACATTCTGCCATAGCTCGCTTCGTTTCCGAGATATTTGCAGATTCAGCTCAAAGGAACTGGCCTGACGGACATATTTCGAGATATTTCTTCTTCTTGTTGTTCTTCCTCTGCACAGCTAAGCTGGAAGTGGCATTTCCAGCTCGCAATAGTGCAGAGTTATCTCAAAGAGAGGGGCCACGGTGTTTCTGTATCTCTATTATGTTGGTGCAGCTTCGGAACTTTTAAATATCTTGATATATCTCGAGAACTACGCATCTGATCAAAAAATATCATAGAACGTAAAAAGTAGGAAACTTAATTCTCTACAAATAAGGTCTCTTAACATTTTGCCATAGCTCGCTTCGTTTCCGAGATATTTGCAGATTTATGTCAAGGGAAGGGGCCTGACGGACATATTTCGAGATATTTCTTCTTCTTGTTGTTCTTCTTCTGCACAGCTAAGCTGGAAGTGGCATTTGCAGCTCGCAATAGTGCAGAGATATCTCAAAGAAAGGGGCCACGGTGTTTCTGTATCTCTATTATGTTGGTGCGGTTTCGGAACTTTTAAATATCTTGATATATCTCGAGAACTACGCATCTGATCAAAAAATATCATAGAACGTAAAAAGTAGGAAACTTAATTCTCTACAAATAAGGTCTCTTAACATTTTGCCATAGCTCGCTTCGTTTCCGAGATATTTGCAGATTTATCTCAAGGGAAGGGGCCTGACGGACATATTTCGAGATATTTCTTCTTCTTGTTGTTCTTCTTCTGCACAGCTAAGCTGGAAGTGGCATTTGCAGCTCGCAATAGTGCAGAGATATCTCAAAGAAAGGGGCCACGGTGTTTCTGTATCTCTATTATGTTGGTGCGGCTTCGGAACTTTTAAATATCTTGATATATCTCGAGAACTACGGGTCTGATCAAAAAATATCATAGAACATAAATTGTAGGAAACTTAATTCTCTACAAAAAACGTCTCTTAACATTTTGCCATAGCTCGCTTCGTTTCCGAGATATTTGCAGATTCAGCTCAAAGGAACTGGCCTGACGGACATATTTCGAGATATTTCTTCTTCTTGTTGTTCTTCCTCTGCACAGCTAAGCTGGAAGTGGCATTTGCAGCTCGCAATAGTGCAGAGTTATCTCAATGAAAGGGGCCACGGTGTTTCTGTATCCCTATTATGTTGGTGCGGCTTCGGAACTTTTAAATATCTCGATATATCTCGAAAACCACGCTTCTGATCAAAAAATATCATAGAACATAAATTGTAGGAAACATAATTCTCTATAAAAAACGTCTCTTAACATTTTGTCATAGCTCGCTTCGTTTCCGAGATATTTGCAGATTCAGCTCAAAGGAACTGGCCTGACGGACATATTTCGAGATATTTCTTCTTCTTGTTGTTCTTCCTCTGCACAGCTAAGCTGGAAGTGGCATTTGCAGCTCGCAATAGTGCAGAGTTATCTCAAAGAATGGGGCCACGGTGTTTCTGTATCTCTGTTATGTTGGTGCGGCTTCGGAACTTTTAAATATCTCGATATATCTCGAAAACTACGCTTCTGATCAAAAAATATCATAGAACATAAATTGTAGGAAACAGAATTCTCTACAAAAAAGGTCTCTTAACATTTTGCCATAGCTCGCTTCGTTTCCGAGATATTTGCAGATATATCTCAAGGGAAGGGGCCTGACGGACATATTTCGAGATATTTCTTCTTCTTGTTGTTCTTCTTCTGCACAGCTAAGCTGGAAGTGGCATTTGCGGCTCGCACTAGTGCAGAGTTATCTCAAAGAAAGGGGCCACGGTGTTTCTGTATCTCTATTATGTTGGTGCGGCTTCGGAACTTTTAAATATCTCGATGTATCTCGAAAACTACGCTTCTGATCAAAAAATATCATAGAAGATAAATTGTAGGAAACATAATTCTCTACAAAAAAGGTCTCTTAACATTTTGCCATAGCTCGCTTCGTTTCCGAGATATTTGCTGATATATCTCAAGGGAAGGGGCCTGACGGACATATTTCGAGATATTTCTTCTTCTTGTTGTTCTTCTTCTGCACAGCTAAGCTGGAAGTGGCATTTCCAGCTCGCAATAGTGCAGAGTTATCTCAAAGAAAGGGGCCACGGTGTTTCTGTATCTCTATTATGTTGGTGCGGCTTCGGAACTTTTAAATATCTTGATATATCTCGAGAACTACGCATCAGATCAAAAAATATCATAGAACATAAAAAGTAGGAAACTTAATTCTCTACAAAAAAAGTCTCTTAACATTTTGCCATAGCTCTCTTCGTTTCCGAGATATTTGCAGATTTATCTCAATGGAAGGGGCCTGACGGACATATTTCGAGATATTTCTTCTTCTTGTTGTTCTTCTGCACAGCTAAGCTGGAAGTGGCATTTGCAGCTCGCAATAGTGCAGAGTTATCTCAAGGAAAGGGGCCACGGTGTTTCTGTATCTCTATTATGTTGGTGCGGCTTCGGAACTTTTAAATATCTTGATATATCTCGAGAACTACGCATCTGATCTAAAAATATCATACTACATAAAAAGTAGGAAACTTAATTCTCTACAAGAAAGGTCTCTAAACATTTTGCCATAGCTCGCTTCGTTTCCGAGATATTTGCAGATTTATCTCAAGGGAAGGGGCCTGACGGACGTATTTCGAGATATTTCTTCTTCTTGTTGTTCTTCCTCTGCACAGCTAAGCTGGAAGTGGCATTTGCAGCTCGCAATAGTGCAGAGTTATCTCAAAGAGAGGGGCCACGGTGTTTCTGTATCTCTATTATGTTGGTGCGGCTTCGGAACTTTTAAATATCTTGATATATCTCGAGAACTACGCATCTGATCAAAAAATATCATAGAACGTAAAAAGTAGGAAACTTAATTCTCTACAAATAAGGTCTCTTAACATTTTGCCATACCTCGCTTCGTTTCCGAGATATTTGCAGATTTATCTCAAGGGAAGGGGCCTGACGGACATATTTCGAGATATTTCTTCTTCTTGTTGTTCTTCTTCTGCACAGCTAAGCTGGAAGTGGCATTTGCAGCTCGCAATAGTGCAGAGATATCTCAAAGAAAGGGGCCACGGTGTTTCTGTATCTCTATTATGTTGGTGCGGCTTCGGAACTTTTAAATATCTTGATATATCTCGAGAACTACGGGTCTGATCAAAAAATATCATAGAACATAAAAAGTAGGAAACATAATTCTCTACGAAAAAGGTCTCTTAACATTTTGCCATAGCTCGCTTCGTTTCCGAGATATTTGCAGATTTATCTCAAGGGAAGGGGCCTGACGGACATATTTCGAGATATTTCTTCTTCTTGTTGTTCTTCTTCTGCACAGCTAAGCTGGAAGTGGCATTTGCGGCTCGCACTAGTGCACAGTTATCTCAAAGAAAGGGGCCACGGTGTTTCTGTATCTTTATTATGTTGGTGCGGCTTCGGAACTTTTAAATATCTCGATATATCTCGAAAACTACGCTTCTGATCAAAAAATATCATAGAACATAAATTGTAGGAAACTTAATTCTCTACAAAAAACGTCTCTTAACATTCTGCCATAGCTCGCTTTGTTTCCGAGATATTTGCAGATTCAGCTCAAAGGAACTGGCCTGACGGACATATTTCGAGATATTTCTTCTTCTTGTTGTTCTTCCTCTGCACAGCTAAGCTGGAAGTGGCATTTCCAGCTCGCAATAGTGCAGAGTTATCTCAAAGAGAGGGGCCACGGTGTTTCTGTATCTCTATTATGTTGGTGCAGCTTCGGAACTTTTAAATATCTTGATATATCTCGAGAACTACGCATCTGATCAAAAAATATCATAGAACGTAAAAAGTAGGAAACTTAATTCTCTACAAATAAGGTCTCTTAACATTTTGCCATAGCTCGCTTCGTTTCCGAGATATTTGCAGATTTATCTCAAGGGAAGGGGCCTGACGGACATATTTCGAGATATTTCTTCTTCTTGTTGTTCTTCTTCTGCACAGCTAAGCTGGAAGTGGCATTTCCAGCTCGCAATAGTGCAGAGTTATCTCAAAGAAAGGGGCCACGGTGTTTCTGTATCTCTATTATGTTGGTGCGGCTTCGGAACTTTTAAATATCTTGATATATCTCGAGAACTACGCATCAGATCAAAAAATATCATAGAACATAAAAAGTAGGAAACTTAATTCTCTACAAAAAAAGTCTCTTAACATTTTGCCATAGCTCTCTTCGTTTCCGAGATATTTGCAGATTTATCTCAATGGAAGGGGCCTGACGGACATATTTCGAGATATTTCTTCTTCTTGTTGTTCTTCTGCACAGCTAAGCTGGAAGTGGCATTTGCAGCTCGCAATAGTGCAGAGTTATCTCAAGGAAAGGGGCCACGGTGTTTCTGTATCTCTATTATGTTGGTGCGGCTTCGGAACTTTTAAATATCTTGATATATCTCGAGAACTACGCATCTGATCTAAAAATATCATACTACATAAAAAGTAGGAAACTTAATTCTCTACAAGAAAGGTCTCTAAACATTTTGCCATAGCTCGCTTCGTTTCCGAGATATTTGCAGATTTATCTCAAGGGAAGGGGCCTGACGGACGTATTTCGAGATATTTCTTCTTCTTGTTGTTCTTCCTCTGCACAGCTAAGCTGGAAGTGGCATTTGCAGCTCGCAATAGTGCAGAGTTATCTCAAAGAGAGGGGCCACGGTGTTTCTGTATCT
Organism: Osmia lignaria lignaria; assembly: GCF_051020975.1. Taxonomy (NCBI): domain Eukaryota; kingdom Metazoa; phylum Arthropoda; class Insecta; order Hymenoptera; family Megachilidae; genus Osmia; species Osmia lignaria. The sequence goes on along the minus strand of NW_027478161.1, from coordinate 23,424,424 downwards.
CTATTATGTTGGTGCGGCTTCGGAACTTTTAAATATCTTGATATATCTCGAGAACTACGCATCTGATCAAAAAATATCATAGAACGTAAAAAGTAGGAAACTTAATTCTCTACAAATAAGGTCTCTTAACATTTTGCCATACCTCGCTTCGTTTCCGAGATATTTGCAGATTTATCTCAAGGGAAGGGGCCTGACGGACATATTTCGAGATATTTCTTCTTCTTGTTGTTCTTCTTCTGCACAGCTAAGCTGGAAGTGGCATTTGCAGCTCGCAATAGTGCAGAGATATCTCAAAGAAAGGGGCCACGGTGTTTCTGTATCTCTATTATGTTGGTGCGGCTTCGGAACTTTTAAATATCTTGATATATCTCGAGAACTACGGGTCTGATCAAAAAATATCATAGAACATAAAAAGTAGGAAACATAATTCTCTACGAAAAAGGTCTCTTAACATTTTGCCATAGCTCGCTTCGTTTCCGAGATATTTGCAGATTTATCTCAAGGGAAGGGGCCTGACGGACATATTTCGAGATATTTCTTCTTCTTGTTGTTCTTCTTCTGCACAGCTAAGCTGGAAGTGGCATTTGCGGCTCGCACTAGTGCACAGTTATCTCAAAGAAAGGGGCCACGGTGTTTCTGTATCTTTATTATGTTGGTGCGGCTTCGGAACTTTTAAATATCTCGATATATCTCGAAAACTACGCTTCTGATCAAAAAATATCATAGAACATAAATTGTAGGAAACTTAATTCTCTACAAAAAACGTCTCTTAACATTCTGCCATAGCTCGCTTTGTTTCCGAGATATTTGCAGATTCAGCTCAAAGGAACTGGCCTGACGGACATATTTCGAGATATTTCTTCTTCTTGTTGTTCTTCCTCTGCACAGCTAAGCTGGAAGTGGCATTTCCAGCTCGCAATAGTGCAGAGTTATCTCAAAGAGAGGGGCCACGGTGTTTCTGTATCTCTATTATGTTGGTGCAGCTTCGGAACTTTTAAATATCTTGATATATCTCGAGAACTACGCATCTGATCAAAAAATATCATAGAACGTAAAAAGTAGGAAACTTAATTCTCTACAAATAAGGTCTCTTAACATTTTGCCATAGCTCGCTTCGTTTCCGAGATATTTGCAGATTTATCTCAAGGGAAGGGGCCTGACGGACATATTTCGAGATATTTCTTCTTCTTGTTGTTCTTCTTCTGCACAGCTAAGCTGGAAGTGGCATTTGCGGCTCGCACTAGTGCAGAGTTATCTCAAAGAAAGGGGCCACGGTGTTTCTGTATCTCTATTATGTTGGTGCGGCTTCGGAACTTTTAAATATCTTGATATATCTCGAGAACTACGCATCAGATCAAAAAATATCATAGAACATAAAAAGTAGGAAACTTAATTCTCTACAAAAAAAGTCTCTTAACATTTTGCCATAGCTCTCTTCGTTTCCGAGATATTTGCAGATTTATCTCAATGGAAGGGGCCTGACGGACATATTTCGAGATATTTCTTCTTCTTGTTGTTCTTCTGCACAGCTAAGCTGGAAGTGGCATTTGCAGCTCGCAATAGTGCAGAGTTATCTCAAGGAAAGGGGCCACGGTGTTTCTGTATCTCTATTATGTTGGTGCGGCTTCGGAACTTTTAAATATCTTGATATATCTCGAGAACTACGCATCTGATCAAAAAATATCATAGAACATAAAAAGTAGGAAACTTAATTCTCTACAAAAAAGGTCTCTTAACATTTTGCCATAGCTCGCTTCGTTTCCGAGATATTTGCAGATTTATCTCAAGGGAAGGGGCCTAACGGACATATTTCGAGATATTTTTGTTTCTTGTTGTTCTTCTTCTGCACAGCTAAACTGGAAGTGGCATTTCCAGCTCGCAATAGTGCAGAGTTATCTCAAAGAGAGGGGCCACGGTGTTTCTGTATCTCTATTATGTTGGTGCGGCTTCGGAACTTTTAAATATCTTGATATATCTCGAGAACTACGCATCTGATCAAAAAATATCATAGAACATAAATTGTAGAAAACATAATTCTCTACAATAAACGTCTCTTAACATTTTGCCATAGCTCGCTTCGTTTCCGAGATATTTGCAGATTCAACTCAAAGGAACTGGCCTGACGGACATATTTCGAGATATTTCTTCTTCTTGTTGTTCTTCCTCTGCACAGCTAAGCTGGAGGTGGCATTTGCAGCTCGCAATAGTGCAGAGTTATCTCAAAGAAAGGGGTGACGGTGTTTCTGTATCTCTATTATGTTGGTGCGGCTTCGGAACTTTTAAATATCTTGATATATCTCGAGAACTACGCATCTGATCAAAAAATATCATAGAACATAAAAAGTAGGAAACTTAATTCTCTACAAAAAAGGTCTCTTAACATTTTGCCATAGCTCGCTTCGTTTCCGAGATATTTGCATATTTATCTCAAGGGAAGGGGCCTGACGGACATATTTCGAGATATTTCTTCTTCTTGTTGTTCTTCTTCTGCACAGCTAAGCTGGAAGTGGCATTTGCGGCTCGCAATAGTGCAGAGTTATCTCAAAGAGAGGGGCCACGGTGTTTCTGTATCTCTATTATGTTGGTGCGGCTTCGGAACTTTTAAATATCTTGATATATCTCGAGAACTACGCATCTGATCAAAAAATATCATAGAACATAAATTGTAGGAAACATAATTCTCTACAATAAACGTCTCTTAACATTTTGCCATAGCTCTCTTCGTTTCCGAGATATTTGCAGATTTATCTCAAGGGAAGGGGCCTGACGGACATATTTCGAGATATTTCTTCTTCTTGTTGTTCTTCTGCACAGCTAAGCTGGAAGTGGCATTTGCAGCTCGCAATAGTGCAGAGTTATCTCAAGGAAAGGGGCCACGGTGTTTCTGTATCTCTATTATGTTGGTGCGGCTTCGGAACTTTTAAATATCTTGATATATCTCGAGAACTACGCATCTGATCAAAAAATATCATAGAACATAAATTGTAGGAAACATAATTCTCTACAATAAACGTCTCTTAACATTTTGCCATAGCTCGCTTCGTTTCCGAGATATTTGCAGATTCAGCTCAAAGGAACTGGCCTGACGGACATATTTCGAGATATTTCTTCTTCTTGTTGTTCTTCCTCTGCACAGCTAAGCTGGAGGTGGCATTTGCAGCTCGCAATAGTGCAGAGTTATCTCAAAGAAAGGGGCGACGGTGTTTCTGTATTTCTATTATGTTGGTGCGGCTTCGGAACTTTTAAATATCTTGATATATCTCGAGAACTACGCATCTGATCAAAAAATATCATAGAACATAAAAAGTAGGAAACTTAATTCTCTACAAAAAAGGTCTCTTAACATTTTGCCATAGCTCGCTTCGTTTCCGAGATATTTGCAGATTCAGCTCAAAGGAACTGGCCTGACGGACATATTTCGAGATATTTCTTCTTCTTGTTGTTCTTCCTCTGCACAGCTAAGCTGGAAGTGGCATTTGCAGCTCGCAATAGTGCAGAGTTATCTCAAAGAAAGGGGCCACGGTGTTTCTGTATCCCTATTATGTTGGTGCGGCTTCGGAACTTTTAAATATCTCGATATATCTCGAAAACTACGCTTCTGATCAAAAAATATCATAGAACATAAATTGTAGGAAACAGAATTCTCTACAAAAAAGGTCTCTTAACATTTTGCCATAGCTCGCTTCGTTTCCGAGATATTTGCAGATATATCTCAAGGGAAGGGGCCTGACGGACATATTTCGAGATATTTCTTCTTCTTGTTGTTCTTCTTCTGCACAGCTAAGCTGGAAGTGGCATTTGCGGCTCGCACTAGTGCAGAGTTATCTCAAAGAAAGGGGCCACGGTGTTTCTGTATCTCTATTATGTTGGTGCGGCTTCGGAACTTTTAAATATCTCGATGTATCTCGAAAACTACGCTTCTGATCAAAAAATATCATAGAAGATAAATTGTAGGAAACATAATTCTCTACAAAAAAGGTCTCTTAACATTTTGCCATAGCTCGCTTCGTTTCCGAGATATTTGCTGATATATCTCAAGGGAAGGGGCCTGACGGACATATTTCGAGATATTTCTTCTTCTTGTTGTTCTTCTTCTGCACAGCTAAGCTGGAAGTGGCATTTCCAGCTCGCAATAGTGCAGAGTTATCTCAAAGAAAGGGGCCACGGTGTTTCTGTATCTCTATTATGTTGGTGCGGCTTCGGAACTTTTAAATATCTTGATATATCTCGAGAACTACGCATCAGATCAAAAAATATCATAGAACATAAAAAGTAGGAAACTTAATTCTCTACAAAAAAAGTCTCTTAACATTTTGCCATAGCTCTCTTCGTTTCCGAGATATTTGCAGATTTATCTCAATGGAAGGGGCCTGACGGACATATTTCGAGATATTTCTTCTTCTTGTTGTTCTTCTGCACAGCTAAGCTGGAAGTGGCATTTGCAGCTCGCAATAGTGCAGAGTTATCTCAAGGAAAGGGGCCACGGTGTTTCTGTATCTCTATTATGTTGGTGCGGCTTCGGAACTTTTAAATATCTTGATATATCTCGAGAACTACGCATCTGATCTAAAAATATCATACTACATAAAAAGTAGGAAACTTAATTCTCTACAAGAAAGGTCTCTAAACATTTTGCCATAGCTCGCTTCGTTTCCGAGATATTTGCAGATTTATCTCAAGGGAAGGGGCCTGACGGACGTATTTCGAGATATTTCTTCTTCTTGTTGTTCTTCCTCTGCACAGCTAAGCTGGAAGTGGCATTTGCAGCTCGCAATAGTGCAGAGTTATCTCAAAGAGAGGGGCCACGGTGTTTCTGTATCTCTATTATGTTGGTGCGGCTTCGGAACTTTTAAATATCTTGATATATCTCGAGAACTACGCATCTGATCAAAAAATATCATAGAACGTAAAAAGTAGGAAACTTAATTCTCTACAAATAAGGTCTCTTAACATTTTGCCATACCTCGCTTCGTTTCCGAGATATTTGCAGATTTATCTCAAGGGAAGGGGCCTGACGGACATATTTCGAGATATTTCTTCTTCTTGTTGTTCTTCTTCTGCACAGCTAAGCTGGAAGTGGCATTTGCAGCTCGCAATAGTGCAGAGATATCTCAAAGAAAGGGGCCACGGTGTTTCTGTATCTCTATTATGTTGGTGCGGCTTCGGAACTTTTAAATATCTTGATATATCTCGAGAACTACGGGTCTGATCAAAAAATATCATAGAACATAAAAAGTAGGAAACATAATTCTCTACGAAAAAGGTCTCTTAACATTTTGCCATAGCTCGCTTCGTTTCCGAGATATTTGCAGATTTATCTCAAGGGAAGGGGCCTGACGGACATATTTCGAGATATTTCTTCTTCTTGTTGTTCTTCTTCTGCACAGCTAAGCTGGAAGTGGCATTTGCGGCTCGCACTAGTGCACAGTTATCTCAAAGAAAGGGGCCACGGTGTTTCTGTATCTTTATTATGTTGGTGCGGCTTCGGAACTTTTAAATATCTCGATATATCTCGAAAACTACGCTTCTGATCAAAAAATATCATAGAACATAAATTGTAGGAAACTTAATTCTCTACAAAAAACGTCTCTTAACATTCTGCCATAGCTCGCTTTGTTTCCGAGATATTTGCAGATTCAGCTCAAAGGAACTGGCCTGACGGACATATTTCGAGATATTTCTTCTTCTTGTTGTTCTTCCTCTGCACAGCTAAGCTGGAAGTGGCATTTCCAGCTCGCAATAGTGCAGAGTTATCTCAAAGAGAGGGGCCACGGTGTTTCTGTATCTCTATTATGTTGGTGCAGCTTCGGAACTTTTAAATATCTTGATATATCTCGAGAACTACGCATCTGATCAAAAAATATCATAGAACGTAAAAAGTAGGAAACTTAATTCTCTACAAATAAGGTCTCTTAACATTTTGCCATAGCTCGCTTCGTTTCCGAGATATTTGCAGATTTATCTCAAGGGAAGGGGCCTGACGGACATATTTCGAGATATTTCTTCTTCTTGTTGTTCTTCTTCTGCACAGCTAAGCTGGAAGTGGCATTTGCGGCTCGCACTAGTGCAGAGTTATCTCAAAGAAAGGGGCCACGGTGTTTCTGTATCTCTATTATGTTGGTGCGGCTTCGGAACTTTTAAATATCTTGATATATCTCGAGAACTACGCATCAGATCAAAAAATATCATAGAACATAAAAAGTAGGAAACTTAATTCTCTACAAAAAAAGTCTCTTAACATTTTGCCATAGCTCTCTTCGTTTCCGAGATATTTGCAGATTTATCTCAATGGAAGGGGCCTGACGGACATATTTCGAGATATTTCTTCTTCTTGTTGTTCTTCTGCACAGCTAAGCTGGAAGTGGCATTTGCAGCTCGCAATAGTGCAGAGTTATCTCAAGGAAAGGGGCCACGGTGTTTCTGTATCTCTATTATGTTGGTGCGGCTTCGGAACTTTTATATATCTTGATATATCTCGAGAACTACGCATCTGATCAAAAAATATCATAGAACATAAAAAGTAGGAAACTTAATTCTCTACAAAAAAGGTCTCTTAACATTTTGCCATAGCTCGCTTCGTTTCCGAGATATTTGCAGATTTATCTCAAGGGAAGGGGCCTAACGGACATATTTCGAGATATTTTTGTTTCTTGTTGTTCTTCTTCTGCACAGCTAAACTGGAAGTGGCATTTCCAGCTCGCAATAGTGCAGAGTTATCTCAAAGAGAGGGGCCACGGTGTTTCTGTATCTCTATTATGTTGGTGCGGCTTCGGAACTTTTAAATATCTTGATATATCTCGAGAACTACGCATCTGATCAAAAAATATCATAGAACATAAATTGTAGAAAACATAATTCTCTACAATAAACGTCTCTTAACATTTTGCCATAGCTCGCTTCGTTTCCGAGATATTTGCAGATTCAACTCAAAGGAACTGGCCTGACGGACATATTTCGAGATATTTCTTCTTCTTGTTGTTCTTCCTCTGCACAGCTAAGCTGGAGGTGGCATTTGCAGCTCGCAATAGTGCAGAGTTATCTCAAAGAAAGGGGTGACGGTGTTTCTGTATCTCTATTATGTTGGTGCGGCTTCGGAACTTTTAAATATCTTGATATATCTCGAGAACTACGCATCTGATCAAAAAATATCATAGAACATAAAAAGTAGGAAACTTAATTCTCTACAAAAAAGGTCTCTTAACATTTTGCCATAGCTCGCTTCGTTTCCGAGATATTTGCATATTTATCTCAAGGGAAGGGGCCTGACGGACATATTTCGAGATATTTCTTCTTCTTGTTGTTCTTCTTCTGCACAGCTAAGCTGGAAGTGGCATTTGCGGCTCGCAATAGTGCAGAGTTATCTCAAAGAGAGGGGCCACGGTGTTTCTGTATCTCTATTATGTTGGTGCGGCTTCGGAACTTTTAAATATCTTGATATATCTCGAGAACTACGCATCTGATCAAAAAATATCATAGAACATAAATTGTAGGAAACATAATTCTCTACAATAAACGTCTCTTAACATTTTGCCATAGCTCTCTTCGTTTCCGAGATATTTGCAGATTTATCTCAAGGGAAGGGGCCTGACGGACATATTTCGAGATATTTCTTCTTCTTGTTGTTCTTCTGCACAGCTAAGCTGGAAGTGGCATTTGCAGCTCGCAATAGTGCAGAGTTATCTCAAGGAAAGGGGCCACGGTGTTTCTGTATCTCTATTATGTTGGTGCGGCTTCGGAACTTTTAAATATCTTGATATATCTCGAGAACTACGCATCTGATCAAAAAATATCATAGAACATAAATTGTAGGAAACATAATTCTCTACAATAAACGTCTCTTAACATTTTGCCATAGCTCGCTTCGTTTCCGAGATATTTGCAGATTCAGCTCAAAGGAACTGGCCTGACGGACATATTTCGAGATATTTCTTCTTCTTGTTGTTCTTCCTCTGCACAGCTAAGCTGGAGGTGGCATTTGCAGCTCGCAATAGTGCAGAGTTATCTCAAAGAAAGGGGCGACGGTGTTTCTGTATTTCTATTATGTTGGTGCGGCTTCGGAACTTTTAAATATCTTGATATATCTCGAGAACTACGCATCTGATCAAAAAATATCATAGAACATAAAAAGTAGGAAACTTAATTCTCTACAAAAAAGGTCTCTTAACATTTTGCCATAGCTCGCTTCGTTTCCGAGATATTTGCAGATTCAGCTCAAAGGAACTGGCCTGACGGACATATTTCGAGATATTTCTTCTTCTTGTTGTTCTTCCTCTGCACAGCTAAGCTGGAAGTGGCATTTGCAGCTCGCAATAGTGCAGAGTTATCTCAAAGAAAGGGGCCACGGTGTTTCTGTATCCCTATTATGTTGGTGCGGCTTCGGAACTTTTAAATATCTCGATATATCTCGAAAACCACGCTTCTGATCAAAAAATATCATAGAACATAAATTGTCGGAAACATAATTCTCTATAAAAAACGTCTCTTAACATTTTGTCATAGCTCGCTTCGTTTCCGAGATATTTGCAGATTCAGCTCAAAGGAACTGGCCTGACGGACATATTTCGAGATATTTCTTCTTCTTGTTGTTCTTCCTCTGCACAGCTAAGCTGGAAGTGGCATTTGCAGCTCGCAATAGTGCAGAGTTATCTCAAAGAATGGGGCCACGGTGTTTCTGTATCTCTGTTATGTTGGTGCGGCTTCGGAACTTTTAAATATCTTGATATATCTCGAGAACTACGCATCTGATCAAAAAATATCATAGAACATAAAAAGTAGGAAACTTAATTCTCTACAAAGAAGGTGTCTTAACATTTTGCCATAGCTCGCTTCGTTTCCGAGATATTTGCAGATTTATCTCAAGGGAAGGGGCCTGACGGACATATTTCGAGATATTTCTTCTTCTTGTTGTTCTTCTTCTGCACAGCTAAGCTGGAAGTGGCATTTGCGGCTCGCACTAGTGCAGAGTTATCTCAAAGAAAGGGGCCACGGTGTTTCTGTATCTCTATTATGTTGGTGCGGCTTCGGAACTTTTAAATATCTCGATGTATCTCGAAAACTACGCTTCTGATCAAAAAATATCATAGAACATAAATTGTAGGAAACATAATTCTCTACAAAAAAGGTCTCTTAACATTTTGCCATAGCTCGCTTCGTTTCCGAGATATTTGCTGATATATCTCAAGGGAAGGGGCCTGACGGACATATTTCGAGATATTTCTTCTTCTTGTTGTTCTTCTTCTGCACAGCTAAGCTGGAAGTGGCATTTCCAGCTCGAAATAGTGCAGAGTTATCTCAAAGAAAGGGGCCACGGTGTTTCTGTATCTCTATTATGTTGGTGCGGCTTCGGAACTTTTAAATATCTTGATATATCTCGAGAACTACGCATCAGATCAAAAAATATCATAGAACATAAAAAGTAGGAAACTTAATTCTCTACAAAAAAGGTCTCTTAACATTTTGCCATAGCTCGCTTCGTTTCCGAGATATTTGCAGATATATCTCAAGGGAAGGGGCCTGACGGACATATTTCGAGATATTTCTTCTTCTTGTTGTTCTTCCTCTGCACAGCTAAGCTGGAAGTGGCATTTGCAGCTCGCAATAGTGCAGAGTTATCTCAAAGAAAGGGGCCACGGTGTTTCTGTATCTCTATTATGTTGGTGCGGCTTCGGAACTTTTAAATATCTTGATATATCTCGAGAACTACGCATCTGATCAAAAAATATCATAGAACATAAAAAGTAGGAAACTTAATTCTCTACAAAAAAGGTCTCTTAACATTTTGCCATAGCTCGCTTCGTTTCCGAGATATTTGCATATTTATCTCAAGGGAAGGGGCCTGACGGACATATTTCGAGATATTTCTTCTTCTTGTTGTTCTTCCTCTGCACAGCTAAGCTGGAAGTGGCATTTGCAGCTCGCAATAGTGCAGAGTTATCTCAAAGAAAGGGGCCACGGTGTTTCTGTATCTCTATTATGTTGGTGCGGCTTCGGAACTTTTAAATATCTTGATATATCTCGAGAACTACGCATCTGATCAAAAAATATCATAGAACATAAAAAGTAGGAAACTTAATTCTCTACAAAAAAGGTCTCTTAACATTTTGCCATAGCTCGCTTCGTTTCCGAGATATTTGCAGATATATCTCAAGGGAAGGGGCCTGACGGACATATTTCGAGATATTTCTTCTTCTTGTTGTTCTTCTTCTGCACAGCTAAGCTGGAAGTGGCATTTGCGGCTCGCACTAGTGCAGAGTTATCTCAAAGAAAGGGGCCACGGTGTTTCTGTATCTCTATTATGTTGGTGCGGCTTCGGAACTTTTAAATATCTCGATATATCTCGAAAACTACGCTTCTGATCAAAAAATATCATAGAACATAAAAAGTAGGAAACTTAATTCTCTACAAAAAAGGTCTCTTAACATTTTGCCATAGCTCGCTTCGTTTCCGAGATATTTGCAGATTTATCTCAAGGGAAGGGGCCTAACGGACATATTTCGAGATATTTCTTCTTCTTGTCGTTCTTCTTCTGCACAGCTAAACTGGAAGTGGCATTTCCAGCTCGCAATAGTGCAGAGTTATCTCAAAGAAAGGGGCCACGGTGTTTCTGTATCTCTATTATGTTGGTGCGGCTTCGGAACTTTTAAATATCTTGATATATCTCGAGAACTACGCATCTGATCAAAAAATATCATAGAACATAAAAAGTAGGAAACTTAATTCTCTACAAAAAAGGTCTCTTAACATTTTGCCATAGCTCGCTTCGTTTCCGAGATATTTGCAGATATATCTCAAGGGAAGGGGCCTGACGGACATATTTCGAGATATTTCTTCTTCTAGTTGTTCTTCCTCTGCACAGCTAAGCTGGAAGTGGCATTTGCAGCTCGCAATAGTGCAGAGTTATCTCAAAGAAAGGGGCAACGGTGTTTCAGTATCTCTATTATGTTGGTGCGGCTTCGGAACTTTTAAATATCTTGATATATCTCGAGAACTACGCATCTGATCAAAAAATATCATAGAAGATAAAAAGTAGGATACTTAATTCTCTACAAAAAAGGTCTCTTAACATTTTGCCATAGCTCGCTTCGTTTCCGAGATATTTGCATATTTATCTCAAGGGAAGGGGCCTGACGGACATATTTCGAGATATTTCTTCTTCTTGTTGTTCTTCTTCTGCACAGCTAAGCTGGAAGTGGCATTTGCGGCTCGCACTAGTGCAGAGTTATCTCAAAGAAAGGGGCCACGGTGTTTCTGTATCTCTATTATGTTGGTGCGGCTTCGGAACTTTTAAATATCTCGATATATCTCGAAAACTACGCTTCTGATCAAAAAATATCATAGAACATAAAAAGTAGGAAACTTAATTCTCTACAAAAAAGGTCTCTTAACATTTTGCCATAGCTCGCTTCGTTTCCGAGATATTTGCAGATTTATCTCAAGGGAAGGGGCCTGACGGTCATATTTCGAGATATTTCTTCTTCTTGTTGTTCTTCTTCTGCACAGCTAAGCTGGAAGTGGCATTTGCGGCTCGCACTAGTGCAGAGTTATCTCAAAGAAAGGGGCCACGGTGTTTCTGTATCTCTATTATGTTGGTGCGGCTTCGGAACTTTTAAATATCTTGATATATCTCGAGAACTACGCATCTGATCAAAAAATATCATAGAACATAAAAAGTAGGAAACTTAATTCTCTACAAAAAAGGTCTCTTAACATTTTGCCATAGCTCGCTTCGTTTCCGAGATATTTGCATATTTATCTCAAGGGAAGGGGCCTGACGGACATATTTCGAGATATTTCTTCTTCTTGTTGTTCTTCTTCTGCACAGCTAAGCTGGAAGTGGCATTTGCGGCTCGCACTAGTGCAGAGTTATCTCAAAGAAAGGGGCCACGGTGTTTCTGTATCTCTATTATGTTGGTGCGGCTTCGGAACTTTTAAATATCTCGATATATCTCGAAAACTACGCTTCTGATCAAAAAATATCATAGAACATAAATTGTAGGAAACATAATTCTCTACAAAAAAGGTCTCTTAACATTTTGCCATAGCTCGCTTCGTTTCCGAGATATTTGCAGATATATCTCAAGGGAAGGGGCCTGACGGACATATTTCGAGATATTTCTTCTTCTTGTTGTTCTTCTTCTGCACAGCTAAGCTGGAAGTGGCATTTGCGGCTCGCACTAGTGCAGAGTTATCTCAAAGAAAGGGGCCACGGTGTTTCTGTATCTCTATTATGTTGGTGCGGCTTCGGAACTTTTAAATATCTTGATATATCTCGAGAACTACGCATCTGATCAAAAAATATCATAGAACATAAAAAGTAGGAAACTTAATTCTCTACAAAAAAGGTCTCTTAACATTTTGCCATAGCTCGCTTCGTTTCCGAGATATTTGCAGATATATCTCAAGGGAAGGGGCCTGACGGACATATTTCGAGATATTTCTTCTTCTTGTTGTTCTTCCTCTGCACAGCTAAGCTGGAAGTGGCATTTGCAGCTCGCAATAGTGCAGAGTTATCTCAAAGAAAGGGGCCACGGTGTTTCTGTATCTCTATTATGTTGGTGCGGCTTCGGAACTTTTAAATATCTTGATATATCTCGAGAACTACGCATCTGATCAAAAAATATCATAGAAGATAAAAAGTAGGAAACTTAATTCTCTACAGAAAAGGTCTCTTAACATTTTGCCATAGCTCGCTTCGTTTCCGAGATATTTGCATATTTATCTCAAGGGAAGGGGCCGGACGGACATATTTCGAGATATTTCTTCTTCTTGTTGTTCTTCTTCTGCACAGCTAAGCTGGAAGTGGCATTTGCGGCTCGCACTAGTGCAGAGTTATCTCAAAGAAAGGGGCCACGGTGTTTCTGTATCTCTATTATGTTGGTGCGGCTTCGGAACTTTTAAATATCTTGATATATCTCGAGAACTACGCATCTGATCAAAAAATATCATAGAACGTAAAAAGTAGGAAACTTAATTCTCTACAAATAAGGTCTCTCAACATTTTGCCATAGCTCGCTTCGTTTCCGAGATATTTGCAGATTTATGTCAAGGGAAGGGGCCTGACGGACAGATTTCGAGATATTTCTTCTTCTTGTTGTTCTTCTTCTGCACAGCTAAGCTGGAAGTGGCATTTGCAGCTCGCAATAGTGCAGAGATATCTCAAAGAAAGGGGCCACGGTGTTTCTGTATCTCTATTATGTTGGTGCTGCATCGGAACTTTTAAATATCTTGATATATCTCGAGAACTACGCATCTGATCAAAAAATATCATAGAACATAAAAAGTAGGAAACTTAATTCTCTACAAAAAAGGTCTCTTAACATTTTGCCATAGCTCGCTTCGTTTCCGAGATATTTGCATATTTATCTCAAGGGAAGGGGCCTGACGGACATATTTCGAGATATTTCTTCTTCTTGTTGTTCTTCTGCTGCACAGCTAAGCTGGAAGTGGCATTTGCGGCTCGCACTAGTGCAGAGTTATTTCAAAGAAAGGGGCCACGGTGTTTCTGTATCTCTATTATGTTGGTGCGGCTTCGGAACTTTTAAATATCTTGATATATCTCGAGAACTACGCATCTGATCAGAAAATATCATAGAACGTAAAAAGTAGGAAACTTAATTCTCTACAAAAAAGGTCTCTTAACATTTTGCCATAGCTCGCTTCGTTTCCGAGATATTTGCAGATTCAGCTCAAAGGAACTGGCCTGACGGACATATTTCGAGATATTTCTTCTTCTTGTTGTTCTTCCTCTGCACAGCTAAGCTGGAAGTGGCATTTGCAGCTCGCAATAGTGCAGAGTTATCTCAAAGAAAGGGGCCACGGTGTTTCTGTATCTCTATTATGTTGGTGCGGCTTCGGAACTTTTAAATATCTTGATATATCTCGAGAACTACGCATCTGATCAAAAAATATCATAGAACATAAAAGGTAGGAAACTTAATTCTCTACAAAAAAGGTCTCTTAACATTTTGCCATAGCTCGCTTCGTTTCCGAGATATTTGCAGATATATCTCAAGAGAAGGGGCCTGACGGACATATTTCGAGATATTTCTTCTTCTTGTTGTTCTTCCTCTGCACAGCTAAGCTGGAAGTGGCATTTGCAGCTCGCAATAGTGCAGAGTTATCTCAAAGAAAGGGGCCACGGTGTTTCTGTATCTCTATTATGTTGGTGCGGCTTCGGAACTTTTAAATATCTTGATATATCTCGAGAACTACGCATCTGATCAAAAAATATCATAGAACATAAGAAGTAGGAAACTTAATTCTCTACAAAAAAGGTCTCTTAACATTTTGCCATAGCTCGCTTCGTTTCCGAGATATTTGCATATTTATCTCAAGGGAAGGGGCCTGACGGACATATTTCGAGATATTTCTTCTTCTTGTTGTTCTTCTTCTGCACAGCTAAGCTGGAAGTGGCATTTGCGGCTCGCACTAGTGCAGAGTTATCTCAAAGAAAGGGGCCACGGTGTTTCTGTATCTCTATTATGTTGGTGCGGCTTCGGAACTTTTAAATATCTCGATATATCTCGAAAACTACGCTTCTGATCAAAAAATATCATAGAACATAAAAAGTAGGAAACTTAATTCTCTACAAAAAAGGTCTCTTAACATTTTGCCATAGCTCGCTTTGTTTCCGAGATATTTGCAGATTTATCTCAAGGGAAGGGGCCTAACGGACATATTTCGAGATATTTCTTCTTCTTGTTGTTCTTCTTCTGCACAGCTAAACTGGAAGTGGCATTTCCAGCTCGCAATAGTGCAGAGTTATCTCAAAGAAAGGGGCCACGGTGTTTCTGTATCTCTATTATGTTGGTGCGGCTTCGGAACTTTTAAATATCTTGATATATCTCGAGAACTACGCATCTGATCAAAAAATATCATAGAACATAAAAAGTAGGAAACTTAATTCTGTACAAAAAAGGTCTCTTAACATTTTGCCATAGCTCGCTTCGTTTCCGAGATATTTGCATATTTATCTCAAGGGAAGGGGCCTGACGGACATATTTCGAGATATTTCTTCTTCTTGTTGTTCTTCTTCTGCACAGCTAAGCTGGAAGTGGCATTTGCGGCTCGCACTAGTGCAGAGTTATCTCAAAGAAAGGGGCCACGGTGTTTCTGTATCTCTATTATGTTGGTGCGGCTTCGTAACTTTTAAATATCTCGATATATCTCGAAAACTACGCTTCTGATCAAAAAATATCATAGAACATAAAAAGTAGGAAACTTAATTCTCTACAAAAAAGGTCTCTTAACATTTTGCCATAGCTCGCTTTGTTTCCGAGATATTTGCAGATGTATCTCAAGGGAAGGGGCCTAACGGACATATTTCGAGATATTTCTTCTTCTTGTTGTTCTTCTTCTGCACAGCTAAACTGGAAGTGGCATTTCCAGCTCGCAATAGTGCAGAGTTATCTCAAAGAAAGGGGCCACGGTGTTTCTGTATCTCCATTATGTTGGTGCGGCTTCGGAACTTTTAAATATCTTGATATATCTCGAGAACTATGTATCTGATCAAAAAATATCATAGAACGTAAAAAGTAGGAAACTTAATTCTCTACAAAAAAGGTCTCTTAACATTTTGCCATAGCTCGCTTCGTTTCCGAGATATTTGCAGATATATCTCAAGGGAAGGGGCCTGACGGACATATTTCGAGATATTTCTTCTTCTTGTTGTTCTTCCTCTGCACAGCTAAGCTGGAAGTGGCATTTGCAGCTCGCAATAGTGCAGAGTTATCTCAAAGAAAGGGGCCACGGTGTTTCTGTATCTCTATTATGTTGATGCGGCTTCGGAACTATTAAATATCTTGATATATCTCGAGAACTACGCATCTGATCAAAAAATATCATAGAACATAAAAAGTAGGAAAGTTAATTCTCTACAAAAAAGGTCTCTTAACATTTTGCCATAGCTCGCTTCGTTTCCGAGATATTTGCATATTTATCTCAAGGGAAGGGGCCTGACGGACATATTTCGAGATATTTCTTCTTCTTGTTGTTCTTCTTCTGCACAGCTAAGCTGGAAGTGGCATTTGCGGCTCGCACTAGTGCAGAGTTATCTCAAAGAAAGGGGCCACGGTGTTTCTGTATCTCTATTATGTTGGTGCGGCTTCGGAACTTTTAAATATCTCGATATATCTCGAAAACTACGCTTCTGATCAAAAAATATCATAGAACATAAAAAGTAGGAAACTTAATTCTCTACAAAAAAGGTCTCTTAACATTTTGCCATAGCTCGCTTTGTTTCGGAGATATTTGCAGATTTATCTCAAGGGAAGGGGCCTAACGGACATATTTCGAGATATTTCTTCTTCTTGTTGTTCTTCTTCTGCACAGCTAAACTGGAAGTGGCATTTCCAGCTCGCAATAGTGCAGAGTTATCTCAAAGAAAGGGGCCACGGTGTTTCTGTATCTCTATTATGTTGGTGCGGCTTCGGAACTTTTAAATATCTCGATATATCTCGAAAACTACGCTTCTGATCAAAAAATATCATAGAACATAAATTGTAGGAAACATAATTCTCTACAAGAAAGGTCTCTTACCATTTTGCCATAGCTCTCTTCGTTTCCGAGATATTTGCAGATATATCTCAAGGGAAGGGGCCTGACGGACATATTTCGAGATATTTCTTCTTACTGTTGTTCTTCCTCTGCACAGCTAAGCTGGAAGTGGCATCTGCAGCTCGCAATAGTGCAGAGTTATCTCAAAGAAAGGGGCCACGGTGTTTCTGTATCTCTATTATGTTGGTGCGGCTTCGGAACTTTTAAATATCTTGATATATCTCGAGAACTACGCATCTGATCAGAAAATATCATAGAAGATAAAAAGTAGGAAACTTAATTCTCTACAAAAAAGGTCTCTTAACATTTTGTCATAGCTCGCTTCGTTTCCGAGATATTTGCAGATATATCTCAAGGGAAGGGGCCTGACGGACATATTTCGAGATATTTCTTCTTCTTGTTGTTCTTCCTCTGCACAGCTAAGCTGGAAGTGGCATTTGCAGCTCGCAATAGTGCAGAGTTATCTCAAAGAAAGGGGCCACGGTGTTTCTGTATCTCTATTATGTTGATGCGGCTTCGGAACTTTTAAATATCTTGATATATCTCGAGAACTACGCATCTGATCAAAAAATATCATAGAACATAAAAAGTAGGAAACTTAATTCTCTACAAAAAAGGTCTCTTAACATTTTGCCATAGCTCGCTTCGTTTCCGAGATATTTGCATATTTATCTCAAGGGAAGGGGCCTGACGGACATATTTCGAGATATTTCTTCTTCTTGTTGTTCTTCTTCTGCACAGCTAAGCTGGAAGTGGCATTTGCGGCTCGCACTAGTGCAGAGTTATCTCAAAGAAAGGGGCCACGGTGTTTCTGTATCTCTATTATGTTGGTGCGGCTTCGGAACTTTTAAATATCTCGATATATCTCGAAAACTACGCTTCTGATCAAAAAATATCATAGAACATAAAAAGTAGGAAACTTAATTCTCTACAAAAAAGGTCTCTTAACATTTTGCCATAGCTCGCTTTGTTTCGGAGATATTTGCAGATTTATCTCAAGGGAAGGGGCCTAACGGACATATTTCGAGATATTTCTTCTTCTTGTTGTTCTTCTTCTGCACAGCTAAACTGGAAGTGGCATTTCCAGCTCGCAATAGTGCAGAGTTATCTCAAAGAAAGGGGCCACGGTGTTTCTGTATCTCTATTATGTTGGTGCGGCTTCGGAACTTTTAAATATCTCGATATATCTCGAAAACTACGCTTCTGATCAAAAAATATCATAGAACATAAAAAGTAGGAAACTTAATTCTCTACAAAAAAGGTCTCTTAACATTTTGCCATAGCTCGCTTTGTTTCCGAGATATTTGCAGATTTATCTCAAGGGAAGCGGCCTAACGGACATATTTCGAGATATTTCTTCTTCTTGTTGTTCTTCTTCTGCACAGCTAAACTGGAAGTGGCATTTCCAGCTCGCAATAGTGCAGAGTTATCTCAATGAAAGGGGCCACGGTGTTTCTGTATCTCTATTATGTTGGTGCGGCTTCGGAACTTTTAAATATCTCGATATATCTCGAAAACTACGCTTCTGATCAAAAAATATCATAGAACATAAATTGTAGGAAACATAATTCTCTACAAAAAAGGTCTCTTACCATTTTGCCATAGCTCGCTTCGTTTCCGAGATATTTGCAGATATATCTCAAGGGAAGGGGCCTGACGGTCATATTTCGAGATATTTCTTCTTCCTGTTGTTCTTCCTCTGCACAGCTAAGCTGGAAGTGGCATTTGCAGCTCGCAATAGTGCAGAGTTATCTCAAAGAAAGGGGCCACGGTGTTTCTGTATCTCTATTATGTTGGTGCGGCTTCGGAACTTTTAAATATCTTGATATATCTCGAGAACTACGCATCTGATCAAAAAATATCATAGAACATAAAAAGTAGGAAACTTAATTCTCTACAAAAAAGGTCTCTCAACATTTTGCCATAGCTCGCTTCGTTTCCGAGATATTTGCAGATATATCTCAAGTGAAGGGGCCTGACGGACATATTTCGAGATATTTCTTCTTCTTGTTGTTCTTCCTCTGCACAGCTAAGCTGGAAGTGGCATTTGCAGCTCGCGATAGTGCAGAGTTATCTCAAAGAAAGGGGCCACGGTGTTTCTGTATCTCTATTATGTTGGTGCGGCTTCGGAACTTTTAAATATCTTGATATATCTCGAGAACTACGCATCTGATCAAAAAATATCATAGAACATAAAAAGTAGGAAACTTAATTCTCTACAAAAAAGGTCTCTTAACATTTTGCCATAGCTCGCTTCGTTTCCGAGATATTTGCAGATTCAGCTCAAAGGAACTGGCCTGACGGACATATTTCGAGATATTTCTTCTTCTTGTTGTTCTTCTTCTGCACAGCTAAACTGGAAGTGGCATTTCCAGCTCGCAATAGTGCAGAGTTATCTCAAAGAAAGGGGCCACGGTGTTTCTGTATCTCTATTATGTTGGTGCGGCTTCGGAACTTTTAAATATCTTGATATATCTCGAGAACTACGTATCTGATCAAAAAATATCATAGAACGTAAAAAGTAGGAAACTTAATTCTCTACAAAAAAGGTCTCTTAACATTTTGCCATAGCTCGCTTCGTTTCCGAGATATTTGCATATTTATCTCAAGGGAAGGGGCCTGACGGACATATTTCGAGATATTTCTTCTTCTTGTTGTTCTTCTGCTGCACAGCTAAGCTGGAAGTGGCATTTGCGGCTCGCACTAGTGCAGAGTTATTTCAAAGAAAGGGGCCACGGTGTTTCTGTATCTCTATTATGTTGGTGCGGCTTCGGAACTTTTAAATATCTTGATATATCTCGAGAACTACGCATCTGATCAAAAAATATCATAGAACATAAAAGGTGGGAAACTTAATTCTCTACAAAAAAGGTCTCTTAACATTTTGCCATAGCTCGCTTCGTTTCCGAGATATTTGCAGATATATCTCAAGGGAAGGGGCCTGACGGACATATTTCGAGATATTTCTTCTTCTTGTTGTTCTTCCTCTGCACAGCTAAGCTGGAAGTGGCATTTGCAGCTCGCAATAGTGCAGAGTTATCTCAAAGAAAGGGGCCACGGTGTTTCTGTATCTCTATTATGTTGGTGCGGCTTCGGAACTTTTAAATATCTTGATATATCTCGAGAACTACGCATCTGATCAAAAAATATCATAGAACATAAAAAGTAGGAAACTTAATTCTCTACAAAAAAGGTCTCTTAACATTTTGCCATAGCTCGCTTCGTTTCCGAGATATTTGCATATTTATCTCAAGGGAAGGGGCCTGACGGACATATTTCGAGATATTTCTTCTTCTTGTTGTTCTTCTTCTGCACAGCTAAGCTGGAAGTAGCATTTGCGGCTCGCACTAGTGCAGAGTTATCTCAAAGAAAGGGGCCACGGTGTTTCTGTATCTCTATTATGTTGGTGCGGCTTCGGAACTTTTAAATATCTCGATATATCTCGAAAACTACGCTTCTGATCAAAAAATATCATAGAACATAAAAAGTAGGAAACTTAATTCTCTACAAAAAAGGTCTCTTAACATTTTGCCATAGCTCGCTTTGTTTCCGAGATATTTGCAGATTTATCTCAAGGGAAGCGGCCTAACGGACATATTTCGAGATATTTCTTCTTCTTGTTGTTCTTCTTCTGCACAGCTAAACTGGAAGTGGCATTTCCAGCTCGCAATAGTGCAGAGTTATCTCAAAGAAAGGGGCCACGGTGTTTCTGTATCTCTATTATGTTGGTGCGGCTTCGGAACTTTTAAATATCTCGATATATCTCGAAAACTACGCTTCTGATCAAAAAATATCATAGAACATAAAAAGTAGGAAACTTAATTCTCTACAAAAAAGGTCTCTTAACATTTTGCCATAGCTCGCTTTGTTTCCGAGATATTTGCAGATTTATCTCAAGGGAAGCGGCCTAACGGACATATTTCGAGATATTTCTTCTTCTTGTTGTTCTTCCTCTGCACAGCTAAGCTGGAAGTGGCTTTTGCAGCTCGCAATAGTGCAGAGTTATCTCAAAGAAAGGGGCCACGGTGTTTCTGTATCTCTATTATGTTGATGCGGCTTCGGAACTTTTAAATATCTCGATATATCTCGAGAACTACGCATCTGATCAAAAAATATCATAGAAGATAAAAAGTAGGAAACTTAATTCTCTACAAAAAAGGTCTCTTAACATTTTGCCATAGCTCGCTTCGTTTCCGAGATATTTGCATATTTATCTCAAGGGAAGGGGCCTGACGGACATATTTCGAGATATTTCTTCTTCTTGTTGTTCTTCTTCTGCACAGCTAAGCTGGAAGTGGCATTTGCGGCTCGCACTAGTGCAGAGTTATCTCAAAGAAAGGGGCCACGGTGTTTCTGTATCTCTATTATGTTGGTGCGGCTTCGGAACTTTTAAATATCTCGATATATCTCGAAAACTACGCTTCTGATCAAAAAATATCATAGAACATAAAAAGTAGGAAACTTAATTCTCTACAAAAAAGGTCTCTTAACATTTTGCCATAGCTCGCTTTGTTTCGGAGATATTTGCAGATTTATCTCAAGGGAAGGGGCCTAACGGACATATTTCGAGATATTTCTTCTTCTTGTTGTTCTTCTTCTGCACAGCTAAACTGGAAGTGGCATTTCCAGCTCGCAATAGTGCAGAGTTATCTCAAAGAAAGGGGCCACGGTGTTTCTGTATCTCTATTATGTTGGTGCGGCTTCGGAACTTTTAAATATCTCGATATATCTCGAAAACTACGCTTCTGATCAAAAAATATCATAGAACATAAAAAGTAGGAAACTTAATTCTCTACAAAAAAGGTCTCTTAACATTTTGCCATAGCTCGCTTTGTTTCCGAGATATTTGCAGATTTATCTCAAGGGAAGCGGCCTAACGGACATATTTCGAGATATTTCTTCTTCTTGTTGTTCTTCTTCTGCACAGCTAAACTGGAAGTGGCATTTCCAGCTCGCAATAGTGCAGAGTTATCTCAATGAAAGGGGCCACGGTGTTTCTGTATCTCTATTATGTTGGTGCGGCTTCGGAACTTTTAAATATCTCGATATATCTCGAAAACTACGCTTCTGATCAAAAAATATCATAGAACATAAATTGTAGGAAACATAATTCTCTACAAAAAAGGTCTCTTACCATTTTGCCATAGCTCGCTTCGTTTCCGAGATATTTGCAGATATATCTCAAGGGAAGGGGCCTGACGGTCATATTTCGAGATATTTCTTCTTCCTGTTGTTCTTCCTCTGCACAGCTAAGCTGGAAGTGGCATTTGCAGCTCGCAATAGTGCAGAGTTATCTCAAAGAAAGGGGCCACGGTGTTTCTGTATCTCTATTATGTTGGTGCGGCTTCGGAACTTTTAAATATCTTGATATATCTCGAGAACTACGCATCTGATCAAAAAATATCATAGAACATAAAAAGTAGGAAACTTAATTCTCTACAAAAAAGGTCTCTTAACATTTTGCCATAGCTCGCTTCGTTTCCGAGATATTTGCAGATATATCTCAAGTGAAGGGGCCTGACGGACATATTTCGAGATATTTCTTCTTCTTGTTGTTCTTCCTCTGCACAGCTAAGCTGGAAGTGGCATTTGCAGCTCGCGATAGTGCAGAGTTATCTCAAAGAAAGGGGCCACGGTGTTTCTGTATCTCTATTATGTTGGTGCGGCTTCGGAACTTTTAAATATCTTGATATATCTCGAGAACTACGCATCTGATCAAAAAATATCATAGAACATAAAAAGTAGGAAACTTAATTCTCTACAAAAAAGGTCTCTTAACATTTTGCCATAGCTCGCTTCGTTTCCGAGATATTTGCAGATTCAGCTCAAAGGAACTGGCCTGACGGACATATTTCGAGATATTTCTTCTTCTTGTTGTTCTTCTTCTGCACAGCTAAACTGGAAGTGGCATTTCCAGCTCGCAATAGTGCAGAGTTATCTCAAAGAAAGGGGCCACGGTGTTTCTGTATCTCTATTATGTTGGTGCGGCTTCGGAACTTTTAAATATCTTGATATATCTCGAGAACTACGTATCTGATCAAAAAATATCATAGAACGTAAAAAGTAGGAAACTTAATTCTCTACAAAAAAGGTCTCTTAACATTTTGCCATAGCTCGCTTCGTTTCCGAGATATTTGCATATTTATCTCAAGGGAAGGGGCCTGACGGACATATTTCGAGATATTTCTTCTTCTTGTTGTTCTTCTGCTGCACAGCTAAGCTGGAAGTGGCATTTGCGGCTCGCACTAGTGCAGAGTTATTTCAAAGAAAGGGGCCACGGTGTTTCTGTATCTCTATTATGTTGGTGCGGCTTCGGAACTTTTAAATATCTTGATATATCTCGAGAACTACGCATCTGATCAAAAAATATCATAGAACATAAAAGGTGGGAAACTTAATTCTCTACAAAAAAGGTCTCTTAACATTTTGCCATAGCTCGCTTCGTTTCCGAGATATTTGCAGATATATCTCAAGGGAAGGGGCCTGACGGACATATTTCGAGATATTTCTTCTTCTTGTTGTTCTTCCTCTGCACAGCTAAGCTGGAAGTGGCATTTGCAGCTCGCAATAGTGCAGAGTTATCTCAAAGAAAGGGGCCACGGTGTTTCTGTATCTCTATTATGTTGGTGCGGCTTCGGAACTTTTAAATATCTTGATATATCTCGAGAACTACGCATCTGATCAAAAAATATCATAGAACATAAAAAGTAGGAAACTTAATTCTCTACAAAAAAGGTCTCTTAACATTTTGCCATAGCTCGCTTCGTTTCCGAGATATTTGCATATTTATCTCAAGGGAAGGGGCCTGACGGACATATTTCGAGATATTTCTTCTTCTTGTTGTTCTTCTTCTGCACAGCTAAGCTGGAAGTAGCATTTGCGGCTCGCACTAGTGCAGAGTTATCTCAAAGAAAGGGGCCACGGTGTTTCTGTATCTCTATTATGTTGGTGCGGCTTCGGAACTTTTAAATATCTCGATATATCTCGAAAACTACGCTTCTGATCAAAAAATATCATAGAACATAAAAAGTAGGAAACTTAATTCTCTACAAAAAAGGTCTCTTAACATTTTGCCATAGCTCGCTTTGTTTCCGAGATATTTGCAGATTTATCTCAAGGGAAGCGGCCTAACGGACATATTTCGAGATATTTCTTCTTCTTGTTGTTCTTCTTCTGCACAGCTAAACTGGAAGTGGCATTTCCAGCTCGCAATAGTGCAGAGTTATCTCAAAGAAAGGGGCCACGGTGTTTCTGTATCTCTATTATGTTGGTGCGGCTTCGGAACTTTTAAATATCTCGATATATCTCGAAAACTACGCTTCTGATCAAAAAATATCATAGAACATAAATTGTAGGAAACATAATTCTCTACAAAAAAGGTCTCTTACCATTTTGCCATAGCTCGCTTCGTTTCCGAGATATTTGCAGATATATCTCAAGGGAAGGGGCCTGACGGTCATATTTCGAGATATTTCTTCTTCCTGTTGTTCTTCCTCTGCACAGCTAAGCTGGAAGTGGCATTTGCAGCTCGCAATAGTGCAGAGTTATCTCAAAGAAAGGGGCCACGGTGTTTCTGTATCTCTATTATGTTGGTGCGGCTTCGGAACTTTTAAATATCTTGATATATCTCGAGAACTACGTATCTGATCAAAAAATATCATAGAACATAAAAAGTAGGAAACTTAATTCTCTACAAAAAAGGTCTCTTAACATTTTGCCATAGCTCGCTTCGTTTCCGAGATATTTGCATATTTATCTCAAGGGAAGGGGCCTGACGGACATATTTCGACATATTTCTTCTTCTTGTTGTTCTTCTTCTGCACAGCTAAGCTGGAAGTGGCATTTGCGGCTCGCACTAGTGCAGAGTTATCTCAAAGAAAGGGGCCACGGTGTTTCTGTATCTCTATTATGTTGGTGCGGCTTCGGAACTTTTAAATATCTTGATATATCTCGAGAACTACGCATCTGATCAAAAAATATCATAGAACATAAAAGGTAGGAAACTTAATTCTCTACAAAAATGGTCTCTTAACATTTTGCCATAGCTCGCTTCGTTTCCGAGATATTTGCAGATTTATCTCAAGGGAAGTGGCCTGACGGACATATTTCGAGATATTTCTTCTTCTTGTTGTTCTTCTTCTGCACAGCTAAGCTGGAAGTGGCATTTGCCGCTCGCACTAGTGCAGAGTTATCTCAAAGAAAGGGGCCACGGTGTTTCTGTATCTCTATTATGTTGGTGCGGCTTCGGAACTTTTAAATATCTTGATATATCTCGAGAACTACGCTTCTGATCAAAAAATATCATAGAAGGTAAATTGTAGGAAACATTATTCTCTACAAAAAAGGTCTCTTAACATTTTGCCATAGCTCGCTTCGTTTCCGAGATATTTGCAGATTCAGCTCAAAGGAACTGGCCTGACGGACATATTTCGAGATATTTCTTCTTCTTGTTGTTCTTCCTCTGCACAGCTAAGCTGGAAGTGGCATTTGCAGCTCGCACTAGTGCAGAGTTATCTCAAAGAAAGGGGCCACGGTGTTTCTGTATCTCTATTATGTTGGTGCGTCTTCGGAACTTTTAAATATCTTGATATATCTCGAGAACTACGCATCTGATCAAAAAATATCATAGAACATAAAAAGTAGGAAACTTAATTCTCTACAAAAAAGGTCTCTTAACATTTTGCCATAGCTCGCTTCGTTTCCGAGATATTTGCAGATATATCTCAAGGGAAGGGGCCTGACGGACATATTTCGAGATATTTCTTCTTCTTGTTGTTCTTCTTCTGCACAGCTAAGCTGGAAGTGGCATTTACAGCTCGCAATAGTGCAGAGTTATCTCAAAGAAAGGGGCCACGGTGTTTCTGTATCTCTATTATGTTGGTGCGGCTTCGGAACTTTTAAATATCTTGATATATCTCGAGAACTACGCATCTGATCAATAAATATCATAGAACATAAAAAGTAGGAAACTTAATTCTCTACAAAAAAGGTCTCTTAACATTTTGCCATAGCTCGCTTCGTTTCCGAGATATTTGCATATTTATCTCAAGGGAAGGGGCCTGACGGACATATTTCGAGATATTTCTTCTTCTTGTTGTTCTTCTTCTGCACAGCTAAGCTGGAAGTGGCATTTGCGGCTCGCACTAGTGCAGAGTTATCTCAAAGAAAGGGGCCACGGTGTTTCTGTATCTCTATTATGTTGGTGCGGCTTCGGAACTTTTAAATATCTCGATATATCTCGAAAACTACGCTTCTGATCAAAAAATATCATAGAACATAAATTGTAGGAAACATAATTCTCTACAAAAAAGGTCTCTTAACATTTTGCCATAGCTCTCTTCGTTTCCGAGATATTTGCATATTTATCTCAAGGGAAGGGGCCTGACGGACATATTTCGAGATATTTCTTCTTCTTGTTGTTCTTCTTCTGCACAGCTAAGCTGGAAGTGGCATTTACAGCTCGCAATAGTGCAGAGTTATCTCAAAGAAAGGGGCCACGGTGTTTCTGTATCTCTATTATGTTGGTGCGGCTTCGGAACTTTTAAATATCTTGATATATCTCGAGAACTACGCATCTGATCAATAAATATCATAGAACATAAAAAGTAGGAAACTTAATTCTCTACAAAAAAGGTCTCTTAACATTTTGCCATAGCTCGCTTCGTTTCCGAGATATTTGCATATTTATCTCAAGGGAAGGGGCCTGACGGACATATTTCGAGATATTTCTTCTTCTTGTTGTTCTTCTTCTGCACAGCTAAGCTGGAAGTGGCATTTGCGGCTCGCACTAGTGCAGAGTTATCTCAAAGAAAGGGGCCACGGTGTTTCTGTATCTCTATTATGTTGGTGCGGCTTCGGAACTTTTAAATATCTCGATATATCTCGAAAACTACGCTTCTGATCAAAAAATATCGTAGAACATAAATTGTAGGAAACATAATTCTCTACAAAAAAGGTCTCTTAACATTTTGCCATAGCTCTCTTCGTTTCCGAGATATTTGCATATTTATCTCAAGGGAAGGGGCCTGACGGACATATTTCGAGATATTTCTTCTTCTTGTTGTTCTTCTTCTGCACAGCTAAGCTGGAAGTGGCATTTGCAGCTCGCAATAGTGCAGAGTTATCTCAAAGAAAGGGGCCACGGTGTTTCTGTATCTCTATTATGTTGGTGCGGCATCGGAACTTTTAAATATCTTGATATATCTCGAGAACTACGCGTCGGATCAAAAAATATCATAGAACATAAAAAGTAGCAAACTTAATTCTCTACAACAGCGGTCTCTTAACATTTTGCCATAGCTCGCTTCGTTTCCGAGATATTTGCATATTTATCTCAAGGGAAGGGGCCTGACGGACATATTTCGAGATATTTCTTCTTCTTGTTGTTCTTCTTCTGCACAGCTAAGCTGGAAGTGGCATTTGCGGCTCGCACTAGTGCAGAGTTATCTCAAAGAAAGGGGCCACGGTGTTTCTGTATCTCTATTATGTTGGTGCGGCTTCGGAACTTTTAAATATCTTGATATATCTCGAGAACTACGCTTCTGATCAAAAAATATCATAGAAGGTAAATTGTAGGAAACATTATTCTCTACAAAAAAGGTCTCTTAACATTTTGCCATAGCTCGCTTCGTTTCCGAGATATTTGCAGATTCAGCTCAAAGGAACTGGCCTGACGGACATATTTCGAGATATTTCTTCTTCTTGTTGTTCTTCCTCTGCACAGCTAAGCTGGAAGTGGCATTTGCAGCTCGCACTAGTGCAGAGTTATCTCAAAGAAAGGGGCCACGGTGTTTCTGTATCTCTATTATGTTGGTGCGGCTTCGGAACTTTTAAATATCTTGATATATCTCGAGAACTACGCATCTGATCAAAAAATATCATAGAACATAAAAAGTAGGAAACTTAATTCTCTACAAAAAAGGTCTCTTAACATTTTGCCATAGCTCGCTTCGTTTCCGAGATATTTGCATATTTATCTCAAGGGAAGGGGCCTGACGGACATATTTCGAGATATTTCTTCTTCTTGTTGTTCTTCTTCTGCACAGCTAAGCTGGAAGTGGCATTTGCGGCTCGCCCTAGTGCAGAGTTATCTCAAAGAAAGGGGCCACGGTGTTTCTGTATCTCTATTATGTTGGTGCGGCTTCGGAACTTTTAAATATCTTGATATATCTCGAGAACTACGCTTCTGATCAAAAAATATCATAGAAGGTAAATTGTAGGAAACATTATTCTCTACAAAAAAGGTCTCTTAACATTTTGCCATAGCTCGCTTCGTTTCCGAGATATTTGCAGATTCAGCTCAAAGGAACTGGCCTGACGGACATATTTCGAGATATTTCTTCTTCTTGTTGTTCTTCCTCTGCACAGCTAAGCTGGAAGTGGCATTTGCAGCTCGCACTAGTGCAGAGTTATCTCAAAGAAAGGGGCCACGGTGTTTCTGTATCTCTATTATGTTGGTGCGGCTTCGGAACTTTTAAATATCTTGATATATCTCGAGAACTACGCATCTGATCAAAAAATATCATAGAACATGAAAAGTAGGAAACTTAATTCTCTACAAAAAAGGTCTCTTAACATTTCGCCATAGCTCGCTTCGTTTCCGAGATATTTGCAGATTTATCTCAAGGGAAGGGGCCTGTCGGACATATTTCGAGATATTTCTTCTTCTTGTTGTTCTTCTTCTGCACAGCTAAGCTGGAAGTGGCATTTGCGGCTCGCACTAGTGCAGAGTTATCTCAAAGAAAGGGGCCACGGTGTTTCTGTATCTCTATTATGTTGGTGCGGCTTCGGAACTTTTAAATATCTCGATATATCGCGAAAACTAAGCTTCTGATCAAAAAACATCATAGAACATAAATTGTAGGAAACATAATTCTCTACAAAAAACGTCTCTTAACATTTTGCCATAGCTCGCTTCGTTTCCGAGATATTTGCAGATTTATCTCAAGGGAAGGGGCCTGACGGACATATTTCGAGATATTTCTTCTTCTTGTTGTTCTTCTTCTGCACAGCTAAGCTGGAAGTGGCATTTGCAGCTCGCAATAGTGCAGAGTTATCCCAAAGTAAGGGGCCACGGTGTTTCTGTATCCCTATTATGTTGGTGCGGCTTCGGAACTTTTAAATATCTCGATATATCTCGAAAACTACGCTTCTGATCAAAAAATATCATAGAACATAAATTGTAGGAAACATAATTGTCTACAAAAAAGGTCTCTTAACATTTTGCCATAGCTCGCTTCGTTTCCGAGATATTTGCAGATTTATCTCAAGGGAAGGGGCCTCACGGACATATTTCGAGATATTTCTTCTTCTTGTTGTTCATCTTCTGCACAGCTAAGCTGGAAGTGGCATTTGCAGCTCGCAATAGTGCAGAGATATCTCAAAGAAAGGGGCCACGGTGTTTCTGTATCTCTATTATGTTGGTGCGGCTTCGGAACTTTTAAATATCTTGATATATCTCGAGAACTACGCCTCTGATCGAAAAATATCATAGAACATAAAAAGTAGGAAACTTAATTCTCTACAAAAAAGGTCTCTCAACATTTTGCCATAGCTCGCTTCGTTTCCGAGATATTTGCAGATTTATCTCAAGGGAAGGGGCCTGACGGACATATTTCGAGATATTTCTTCTTCTTGTTGTTCTTCTTCTGCA
The DNA here is from genome assembly GCF_051020975.1 of Osmia lignaria lignaria. Classification (NCBI taxonomy): domain Eukaryota; kingdom Metazoa; phylum Arthropoda; class Insecta; order Hymenoptera; family Megachilidae; genus Osmia; species Osmia lignaria. The sequence goes on along the minus strand of NW_027478161.1, from coordinate 23,395,218 downwards.
CAGCTAAGCTGGAAGTGGCATTTGCAGCGCGCAATAGTGCAGAGTTATCTCAAAGAAAGGGGCCACGGTGTTTCTGTATCTCTATTATGTTGGTGCGGCTTCGGAACTTTTAAATATCTTGATATATCTCGAGAACTACGCATCTGATCAAAAAATATCATACTACATAAAAAGTAGGAAACTTAATTCTCTACAAGAAAGGTCTCTAAAGATTTTGCCATAGCTCGCTTCGTTTCCGAGATATTTGCAGGTTTATCTCAAGGGAAGGGGCCTGACGGACATATTTCGAGATGTTTCTTCTTCTTGTTGTTCTTCTTCTGCACAGCTAAGCTGGAAGTGGCATTTGCAGCTCGCAATAGTGCAGAGTTATCTCAAAGAAAGAGGCCACGGTGTTTCTGTACCTCTATTATGTTGGTGCAGCTTCGGAACTTTTAAATATCTTGATATATCTCGAGAACTACGCATCGGATCAAAAAATATCATCGAACATAAAAAGTAGGAAACTTAATTCTCTACAAAAAAGCTCTCTTAACATTTTGCCATAGCTCGCTTCGTTTCCGAGATATTTGCAGATTTATCTCAAGGGAAGGGTCCTGATGGACATATTTCGAGATATTTCTTCTTCTTGTTGTTCTTCTTCTGCACAGCTAAACTGGAAGTGGCATTTCCAGCTCGCAATAGTGCAGAGTTATCTCAAAGAAAGGGGCCACGGTGTTTCTGTATCTCTATTATGTTGGTGCGGCTTCGGAACTTTTAAATATCTTGATATATCTCGAGAACTACGCATCTGATCAAAAAATATCATAGAACATGAAATGTAGGAAACTTAATTCTCTACAAAAAAGGTCTCTTAACATTTCGCCATAGCTCGCTTCGTTTCCGAGATATTTGCAGATTTATCTCAAGGGAAGGGGCCTGTCGGACATATTTCGAGATATTTCTTCTTCTTGTTGTTCTTCTTCTGCACAGCTAAGCTGGAAGTGGCATTTGCGGCTCGCACTAGTGCAGAGTTATCTCAAAGAAAGGGGCCACGGTGTTTCTGTATCCCTATTATGTTGGTGCGGCTTCGGAACTTTTAAATATCTCGATATATCTCGAAAACTACGCTTCTGATCAAAAAATATCATAGAACATAAATTGTAGGAAACATAATTCTCTACAAAAAACGTCTCTTAACATTTTGCCATAGCTCGCTTCGTTTCCGAGATATTTGCAGATTCAGCTCAAAGGAACTGGCCTGACGGACATATTTCGAGATATTTCTTCTTCTTGTTGTTCTTCCTCTGCACAGCTAAGCTGGAAGTGGCATTTGCAGCTCGCAATAGTGCAGAGTTATCTCAAAGAAAGAGGCCACAGTGTTTCTGTATCTCTATTATGTTGGTGCGGCTTCGGAACTTTTAAATATCTTGGTATATCTCGAGAACTACGCATCTGATCAAAAAATATCATAGAACATAAAAAGTAGGAAACTTAATTCTCTACAAAAAAGGTCTCTTAACATTTTGCCATAGCTCGCTTCGTTTCCGAGATATTTGCAGATTTATCTCAAGGGAAGGGGCCTGACGGACATATTTCGAGATATTTCTTCTTCTTGTTGTTCTTCTTCTGCACAGCTAAGCTGGAAGTGGCATTTGCGGCTCGCCCTAGTGCAGAGTTATCTCAAAGAAAGGGGCCACGGTGTTTCTGTATCCCTATTATGTTGGTGCGGCTTCGGAACTTTTAAATATCTTGATATATCTCGAGAACTACGCATCTGATCAAAAAATATCATACTACATAAAAAGTAGGAAACTTAATTCTCTACAAGAAAGGTCTCTAAACATTTTGCCATAGCTCGCTTCGTTTCCGAGATATTTGCAGATTTATCTCAAGGGAAGGGGCCTGACGGACATATTTCGAGATGTTTCTTCTTCTTGTTGTTCTTCTTCTGCACAGCTAAGCTGGAAGTGGCATTTGCAGCGCGCAATAGTGCAGAGTTATCTCAAAGAGAGGGGCCACGGTGTTTCTGTATCTCTATTATGTTGGTGCGGCTTCGGAACTTTTAAATATCTTGATATATCTCGAGAACTACGCATCTGATCAAAAAATATCATAGAAGATAAAAAGTAGGAAACTTAATTCTCTACAAAAAAGGTCTCTTAACATTTCGCCATAGCTCGCTTCGTTTCCGAGATATTTGCAGATTTATCTCAAGGGAAGGGGCCTGTCGGACATATTTCGAGATATTTCTTCTTCTTGTTGTTCTTCTTCTGCACAGCTAAGCTGGAAGTGGCATTTGCGGCTCGCACTAGTGCAGAGTTATCTCAAAGAAAGGGGCCACGGTGTTTCTGTATCTCTATTATGTTGGTGCGGCTTCGGAACTTTTAAATATCTCGATATATCGCGAAAACTACGCTTCTGATCAAAAAATATCATAGAACATAAATTGTAGGAAACATAATTCTCTACAAAAGACGTCTCTTAACATTTTGCCATAGCTCGCTTCGTTTCCGAGATATTTGCAGATTTATCTCAAGGGAAGGGGCCTGACGGACATATTTCGAGATATTTCTTCTTCTTGTTGTTCTTCTTCTGCACAGCTAAGCTGGAAGTGGCATTTGCAGCTAGCAATAGTGCAGAGATATCTCAAAGAAAGGGGCCACGGTGTTTCTGTATCTCTATTATGTTGGTGCGGCTTCGGAACTTTTAAATATCTTGATATATCTCGAGAACTACGCGTCTGATCGAAAAATATCATAGAACATAAAAAGTAGGAAACATAATTCTCTACAAAAAAGGTCTCTTAACATTTTGCCATAGCTCGCTTCGTTTCCGAGATATTTGCAGATTTATCTCAAGGGAAGGGGCCTAACGGACATATTTCCAGATATTTCTTCTTCTTGTTGTTCTTCTTCTGCACAGCTAAGCTGGAAGTGGCATTTGCGGCTCGCACTAGTGCAGAGTTATCTCAAAGAAAGGGGCCACGGTGTTTCTGTATCTCTATTAAGTTGGTGCAGCTTCAGGACTTTTAAATATCTTGATATATCTCGAGAACTACGCATCTGATCAAAAAATATCATGGAACATAAAAAGTAGAAAACTTAATTCTCTACAGAAAAGGTCTCTTAACATTTTGCCATAGCTCGCTTCGTTTCCGAGATATTTGCAGATTTATCTCAAGGGAACGGGCCTGACGGACATATTTCGAGATATTTCTTCTTCTTGTTGTTCTTCTTCTGCACAGCTAAGCTGGAAGTGGCATTTGCAGCTCGCAATAGTGCAGAGTTATCTCAAAGAAAGGGGCCACGGTGTTTCTGTATCTCTATTATGTTGGTGCGGCTTCGGAACTTTTAAATATCTTGATATATCTCGAGAACTACGCATCTGATCAAAAAATATCATGGAACATAAAAAGTAGAAAACTTAATTCTCTACAGAAAAGGTCTCTCAACATTTTGCCATAGCTCGCTTCGTTTCCGAGATACTTGCCGATTTATCTCAAGGGAAGGGGCCTGACGGACATATTTCGAGATATTTCTTCTTCTTGTTGTTCTTCTTCTGCACAGCTAAGCTGGAAGTGGCATTTGCAGCTCGCACTAGTGCAGAGTTATCTCAAAGAAAGGGGCCACGGTGTTTCTGTATCTCTATTATGTTGGTGCGGCTTCGGAACTTTTAAATATCTTGATATATCTCGAGAACTACGCATCTGATCAAAAAATATCATAGAACATAAAAAGTAGGAAACCTAATTGTCTACAAAAAAGGTCTCTGAACATTTTGCCGTAGCTCGCTTCGTTTCCGAGATATTTGCAGATTTATCTCAAGGGAAGGGGCCTGACGGACATATTTCGAGATATTTCTTCTTCTTGTTGTTCTTCTTCTGCGCAGCTAAGCTGGAAGTGGCATTTGCAGCTCGCAATAGTGCAGAGATATCTCAAAGAAAGGGGCCACGGTGTTTCTGTATCTCTATTATGTTGGTGCGGCTTCGGAACTTTTAAATATCTTGATATATCTCGAGAACTACGCGTCTGATCGAAAAATATCATAGAACACAAAAAGTAGGAAACATAATTCTCTACCAAAAAGGTCTCTTAACATTTTGCCATAGCTCGCTTCGTTTCCGAGATATTTGCAGATTTATCTCAAGGGAAGGGGCCTAACGGACATATTTCCAGATATTTCTTCTTCTTGTTGTTCTTCTTCTGCACAGCTAAGCTGGAAGTGGCATTTGCGGCTCGCACTAGTGCAGAGTTATCTCAAAGAAAGGGGCCACGGTGTTTCTGTATCTCTATTAAGTTGGTGCAGCTTCAGGACTTTTAAATATCTTGATATATCTCGAGAACTACGCATCTGATCAAAAAATATTATGGAACATAAAAAGTAGAAAACTTAATTCTCTACAGAAAAGGTCTCTTAACATTTTGCCATAGCTCGCTTCGTTTCCGAGATATTTGCAGATTTATCTCAAGGGAAGGGGCCTGACGGACATATTTCGAGATATTTCTTCTTCTTGTTGTTCTTCTTCTGCACAGCTAAGCTGGAAGTGGCATTTGCAGCTCGCAATAGTGCAGAGTTATCTCAAAGAAAGGGGCCACGGTGTTTCTGTATCTCTATTATGTTGGTGCGGCTTCGGAACTTTTAAATATCTTGATATATCTCGAGAACTACGCATCTGATCAAAAAATATCATGGAACATAAAAAGTAGAAAACTTAATTCTCTACAGAAAAGGTCTCTCAACATTTTGCCATAGCTCGCTTCGTTTCCGAGATACTTGCCGATTTATCTCAAGGGAAGGGGCCTGACGGACATATTTCGAGATATTTCTTCTTCTTGTTGTTCTTCTCCTGCACAGCTAAGCTGGAAGTGGCATTTGCAGCTCGCAATTGTGCAGAGTTATCTCAAAGAAAGGGGCCACGGTGTTTCTGTATCTCTATTATGTTGGTGCGGCTTCGGAACTTTTAAATATCTCGATATATCTCGAAAACTACGCTTCTGATCAAAAAATATCAGAGAACGTAAATTGTAGGAAAGATAATTCTGTACAAAAAAGGTCTCTTAACATTTTGCCATAGCTCGCTTCGTTTCCGAGATATTTGCAGATTTATCTCAAGGGAAGGGGCCTGACGGACATATTTCGAGATATTTCTTCTTCTTGTTGTTCTTCTTCTGCACAGCTAAGCTGGAAGTGGCATTTGCAGCTCGCAATAGTGCAGAGTTACCTCAAAGAAAGGGGCCACGGTGTTTCTGTATCTCTATTATGTTGGTGCCGCTTCGGAACTTTTAAATATCTGGATATATCTCGAGAACTACGCATCTGATCAAAAAATATCATAGAACATAAAAAGTAGGAAACTTAATTCGCTACAAAAAAGGTCTCTTAACATTTTGCCATAGCTCGCTTGGTTTCCGAGATATTTGCAGATTTATCTCAAGGGAAGGGGTCTGACGGACATATTTCGAGATATTTCTTCTTCGTGTTGTTCTTCTTCTGCACAGCTAAGCTGGAAGTGGCATTTGCAGCTCGCAATAGTGCAGAGTTACCTCAAAGAAAGGGGCCACGGTGTTTCTGTATCTCTATTATGTTGGTGCCGCTTCGGAACTTTTAAATATCTGGATATATCTCGAGAACTACGCATCTGATCAAAAAATATCATAGAACATAAAAAGTAGGAAACTTAATTCTCTCCAAAAAAGGTCTCTTAACATTTTGCCATAGCTCGCTTCGTTTCCGGGATATTTGCAGATTTATCTCAAGGGAAGGGGTCTGACGGACATATTTCGAGATATTTCTTCTTCTTGTTGTTCTTCTTCTGCACAGCTAAGCTGGAAGTGGCATTTGCAGCGCGCAATAGTGCAGAGTTATCTCAAAGAAAGGGGCCACGGTGTTTCTGTATCTCTATTATGTTGGTGCAGCTTCGGAGCTTTTAAATATCTTGATATATCTCGAGAACTACGCATCTGATCAAAAAATATCATAGAACATAAAAAGTAGGAAACCTAATTCTCTACAAAAAAGGTCTATTAACGTTTTGCAATAGCTCGCTTCGTTTCCGAGATATTTGCAGATTGATCTCAAGGGAGGGGTCCTGACGGACATATTTCGAGATATTTCTTCTTCTTGTTCTTCTTCTTCTGCACAGCTAAACTGGAAGTGGCATTTCCAGCTCGCAATAGTGCAGAGTTATCCCAAAGAAAGGGGCCACGGTGTTTCTGTATCCCTATTATGTTGGTGCGGCTTCGGAACTTTTAAATATCTCGATATATCTCGAAAACTACGCTTCTGATCAAAAAATATCATAGAACATAAATTGTAGGAAACATAATTCTCTACAAAAAACGTCTCTTAACATTTTGCCATAGCTCGCTTCGTTTCCGAGATATTTGCAGATTCAGCTCAAAGAAACTGGCCTGACGGACATATTTCGAGATATTTCTTCTTCTTGTTGTTCTTCCTCTGCACAGCTAAGCTGGAAGTGGCATTTGCAGCTCGCAATAGTGCAGAGTTATCTCAAAGAAAGGGGCCACAGTGTTTCTGTATCTCTATTATGTTGGTGCGGCTTCGGAACTTTTAAATATCTTGGTATATCTCGAGAACTACGCATCTGATCAAAAAATATCATAGAACATAAAAAGTAGGAAACTTAATTCTCTACAAAAAAGGTCTCTTAACATTTTGCCATAGCTCGCTTCGTTTCCGAGATATTTGCAGATTTATCTCAAGGGAAGGGGCCTGACGGACATATTTCGAGATATTTCTTCTTCTTGTTGTTCTTCTTCTGCACAGCTAAGCTGGAAGTGGCATTTGCGGCTCGCACTAGTGCAGAGTTATCTCAAAGAAAGGGGCCACGGTGTTTCTGTATCCCTATTATGTTGGTGCGGCTTCGGAACTTTTAAATATCTTGATATATCTCGAGAACTACGCATCTGATCAAAAAATATCATACTACATAAAAAGTAGGAAACTTAATTCTCTACAAGAAAGGTCTCTAAACATTTTGCCATAGCTCGCTTCGTTTCCGAGATATTTGCAGATTTATCTCAAGGGAAGGGGCCTGACGGACATATTTCGAGATGTTTCTTCTTCTTGTTGTTCTTCTTCTGCACAGCTAAGCTGGAAGTGGCATTTGCAGCTCGCAATAGTGCAGAGTTATCTCAAAGAGAGGGGCCACGGTGTTTCTGTATCTCTATTATGTTGGTGCGGCTTCGGAACTTTTAAATATCTTGATATATCTCGAGAACTACGCATCTGATCAAAAAATATCATAGAAGATAAAAAGTAGGAAACTTAATTCTCTACAAAAAAGGTCTCTTAACATTTCGCCATAGCTCGCTTCGTTTCCGAGATATTTGCAGATTTATCTCAAGGGAAGGGGCCTGTCGGACATATTTCGAGATATTTCTTCTTCTTGTTGTTCTTCTTCTGCACAGCTAAGCTGGAAGTGGCATTTGCGGCTCGCACTAGTGCAGAGTTATCTCAAAGAAAGGGGCCACGGTGTTTCTGTATCTCTATTATGTTGGTGCGGCTTCGGAACTTTTAAATATCTCGATATATCGCGAAAACTACGCTTCTGATCAAAAAATATCATAGAACATAAATTGTAGGAAACATAATTCTCTACAAAAGACGTCTCCTAACATTTTGCCATAGCTCGCTTCGTTTCCGAGATATTTGCAGATTTATCTCAAGGGAAGGGGCCTGACGGACATATTTCGAGATATTTCTTCTTCTTGTTGTTCTTCTTCTGCACAGCTAAGCTGGAAGTGGCATTTGCGGCTCGCACTAGTGCAGAGTTATCTCAAAGAAAGGGGCCACGGTGTTTCTGTATCCCTATTATGTTGGTGCGGCTTCGGAACTTTTAAATATCTCGATATATCTCGAAAACTACGCTTCTGATCAAAAAATATCATAGAACATAAATTGTAGGAAACATAATTCTCTACAAAAAACGTCTCTTAACATTTTGCCATAGCTCGCTTCGTTTCCGAGATATTTGCAGATTCAACTCAAAGGAACTGGCCTGACGGACATATTTCGAGATATTTCTTCTTCTTGTTGTTCTTCTTCTGCGCAGCTAAGCTGGAAGTGGCATTTGCAGCTAGCAATAGTGCAGAGATATCTCAAAGAAAGGGGCCACGGTGTTTCTGTATCTCTATTATGTTGGTGCGGCTTCGGAACTTTTAAATATCTTGATATATCTCGAGAACTACGCGTCTGATCGAAAAATATCATAGAACATAAAAAGTAGGAAACATAATTCTCTACAAAAAAGGTCTCTTAACATTTTGCCATAGCTCGCTTCGTTTCCGAGATATTTGCAGATTTATCTCAAGGGAAGGGGCCTAACGGACATATTTCCAGATATTTCTTCTTCTTGTTGTTCTTCTTCTGCACAGCTAAGCTGCAAGTGACATTTGCGGCTCGCACTAGTGCAGAGTTATCTCAAAGAAAGGGGCCACGGTGTATCTGTATCTCTATTAAGTTGGTGCAGCTTCAGGACTTTTAAATATCTTGATATATCTCGAGAACTACGCATCTGATCAAAAAATATCATGGAACATAAAAAGTAGAAAACTTAATTCTCTACAGAAAAGGTCTCTTAACATTTTGCCATAGCTCGCTTCGTTTCCGAGATATTTGCAGATTTATCTCAAGGGAACGGGCCTGACGGACATATTTCGAGATATTTCTTCTTCTTGTTGTTCTTCTTCTGCACAGCTAAGCTGGAAGTGGCATTTGCAGCTCGCAATAGTGCAGAGTTATCTCAAAGAAAGGGGCCACGGTGTTTCTGTATCTCTATTATGTTGGTGCGGCTTCGGAACTTTTAAATATCTTGATATATCTCGAGAACTACGCATCTGATCAAAAAATATCATGGAACATAAAAAGTAGAAAACTTAATTCTCTACAGAAAAGGTCTCTCAACATTTTGCCATAGCTCGCTTCGTTTCCGAGATACTTGCCGATTTATCTCAAGGGAAGGGGCCTGACGGACATATTTCGAGATATTTCTTCTTCTTGTTGTTCTTCTTCTGTACAGCTAAGCTGGAAGTGGCATTTGCAGCTCGCAATTGTGCAGAGTTATCTCAAAGAAAGGGGCCACGGTGTTTCTGTATCTCTATTATGTTGGTGCGGCTTCGGAACTTTTAAATATCTTGATATATCTCGAGAACTACGCATCTGATCAAAAAATATCGTAGAACATAAAAAGTAGGAAACCTAATTGTCTACAAAAAAGGTCTCTGAACATTTTGCCGTAGCTCGCTTCGTTTCCGAGATATTTGCAGATTTATCTCAAGGGAAGGGGCCTGACGGACATATTTCGAGATATTTCTTCTTCTTGTTGTTCTTCTTCTGCACAGCTAAACTGGAAGTGGCATTTCCAGCTCGCAATCGTGCAGAGTTATCTCAAAGAAAGGGGCCACGGTGTTTCTGTATCTCTATTATGTTGGTGCGGCTTCGGAACTTTTAAATATCTCGATATATCTCGAAAACTACGCTTCTGATCAAAAAATATCAGAGAACGTAAATTGTAGGAAAGATAATTCTGTACAAAAAAGGTCTCTTAACATTTTGCCATAGCTCGCTTCGTTTCCGAGATATTTGCAGATTTATCTCAAGGGAAGGGGCCTGACGGACATATTTCGAGATATTTCTTCTTCTTGTTGTTCTTCTTCTGCGCAGCTAAGCTGGAAGTGGCATTTGCAGCTCGCAATAGTGCAGAGATATCTCAAAGAAAGGGGCCACGGTGTTTCTGTATCTCTATTATGTTGGTGCGGCTTCGGAACTTTTAAATATCTTGATATATCTCGAGAACTACGCGTCTGATCGAAAAATATCATAGAACATAAAAAGTAGGAGACATAATTCTCTACAAAAAAGGTCTCTTAACATTTTGCCATAGCTCGCTTCGTTTCCGAGATATTTGCAGATTTATCTCAAGGGAAGGGGCCTAACGGACATATTTCCAGATATTTCTTCTTCTTGTTGTTCTTCTTCTGCACAGCTAAGCTGGAAGTGGCATTTGCGGCTCGCACTAGTGCAGAGTTATCTCAAAGAAAGGGGCCACGGTGTTTCTGTATCTCTATTAAGTTGGTGCAGCTTCAGGACTTTTAAATATCTTGATATATCTCGAGAACTACGCATCTGATCAAAAAATATCATGGAACATAAAAAGTAGAAAACTTAATTCTCTACAGAAAAGGTCTCTTAACATTTTGCCATAGCTCGCTTCGTTTCCGAGATATTTGCAGATTTATCTCAAGGGAAGGGGCCTGACGGACATATTTCGAGATATTTCTTCTTCTTGTTGTTCTTCTTCTGCACAGCTAAGCTGGAAGTGGCATTTGCAGCTCGCAATAGTGCAGAGTTATCTCAAAGAAAGGGGCCACGGTGTTTCTGTATCTCTATTATGTTGGTGCGGCTTCGGAACTTTTAAATATCTTGATATATCTCGAGAACTACGCATCTGATCAAAAAATATCATGGAACATAAAAAGTAGAAAACTTAATTCTCTACAGAAAAGGTCTCTCAACATTTTGCCATAGCTCGCTTCGTTTCCGAGATACTTGCCGATTTATCTCAAGGGAAGGGGCCTGACGGACATATTTCGAGATATTTCTTCTTCTTGTTGTTCTTCTTCTGCACAGCTAAGCTGGAAGTGGCATTTGCAGCTCGCAATTGTGCAGAGTTATCTCAAAGAAAGGGGCCACGGTGTTTCTGTATCTCTATTATGTTGGTGCGGCTTCGGAACTTTTAAATATCTCGATATATCTCGAAAACTACGCTTCTGATCAAAAAATATCAGAGAACGTAAATTGTAGGAAAGATAATTCTGTACAAAAAAGGTCTCTTAACATTTTGCCATAGCTCGCTTCGTTTCCGAGATATTTGCAGATTTATCTCAAGGGAAGGGGCCTGACGGACATATTTCGAGATATTTCTTCTTCTTGTTGTTCTTCTTCTGCACAGCTAAGCTGGAAGTGGCATTTGCAGGTCGCAATAGTGCAGAGTTATCTCAAAGAAAGGGGCCACGGTGTTTCTGTATCTCTATTATGTTGGTGCGGCTTCGGAACTTTTAAATATCTCGATATATCTCGAAAACTACGCTTCTGATCAAAAAATATCTGAGAACGTAAATTGTAGGAAAGATAATTCTGTACAAAAAAGGTCTCTTAACATTTTGCCATAGCTCGCTTCGTTTCCGAGATATTTGCAGATTTATCTCAATGGAAGGGGCCTGACGGGCATATTTCGAGATATTTCTTCTTCTTGTTGTTCTTCTTCTGCACAGCTAAGCTGGAAGTGGCATTTGCAGCGCGCAATAGTGCAGAGTTATCTCAAAGAAAGGGGCCACGGTGTTTCTGTATCTCTATTATGTTGGTGCGGCTTCGGAACTTTTAAATATCTTGATATATCTCGAGAACAACGCATCTGATCAAAAAATATCGTAGAACATAAAAAGTAGGAAACTTAATTCTCTACAAATAAGGTCTCCTAACATTTTGCCATAGCTCGCTTCGTTTCCGAGATATTTGCATATTTATCTCAAGGGAAGGGGCCTGACGGACATATTTCGAGATATTTCTTCTTCTTGTTGTGCTTCTTCTGCACAGCTAAGCTGGAAGTGGCATTTGCGGCTCGCACTAGTGCAGAGTTATCTCAAAGAAAGGGGCCACGGTGTTTCTGTATCTCTATTATGTTGGTGCGGCTTCGGAACTTTTAAATATCTTGATATATCTCGAGAACTACGCATCTGATCAAAAAATATCATAGAACATAAAAAGTAGGAAACCTAATTCTCTACAAAAAAGGTCTCTTAACGTTTTGCAATAGCTCGCTTCGTTTCCGAGATATTTGCAGATTTATCTCAAGGGAGGGGTCCTGACGGACATATTTCGAGATATTTCTTCTTCTTGTTCTTCTTCTTCTGCACAGCTAAACTGGAAGTGGCATTTCCAGCTCGCAATAGTGCAGAGTTATCCCAAAGAAAGGGGCCACGCTGTTTCTGTATCTCTATTATGTTGGTGCGGCTTCGGAACTTTTAAATATCTCGATATATCTCGAAAACTACGTTTCTGATCAAAAAATATCATAGAACATAAATTGTAGGAAACATAATTCTCTACAAAAAAGGTCTCTCAACATTTTGCCATAGCTCGCTTCGTTTCCGAGATATTTGCAGATTTATCTCAAGGGAAGGGTCCTGATGGACATATTTCGAGATATTTCTTCTTCTTGTTGTTCTTCTTCTGCACAGCTAAACTGGAAGTGGCATTTCCAGCTCGCAATCGTGCAGAGTTATCTCAAAGAAAGGGGCCACGGTGTTTCTGTATCTCTATTATGTTGGTGCGGCTTCGGAACTTTTAAATATCTTGATATATCTCGGGAACTACGCCTCTGATCGGAAAATATCATAGAACATAAAAAGTAGGAAACTTAATTCTCTACAAAAAAGGTCTCTTAACATTTTGCCATAGCTCGCTTCGTTTCCGAGATATTTGCAGATTTATCTCAAGGGAAGGGGCCTGACGGACATATTTCGAGATATTTCTTCTTCTTGTTGTTCTTCTTCTGCACAGCTAAGCTGGAAGTGGCATTTCCAGCTCGCAGTAGTGCAGAGGTATCTCAAAGAAAGGGGCCACGGTGTTTCTGTATCTCTATTATGTTGGTGCGGCTTCGGAACTTTTAAATATCTTGATATATCTCGAGAACTACGCATCTGATCAAAAAATATCATAGAACATAAAAAGTAGGAAACTTAATTCTCTACAAAAAAGGTCTCTTAACATTTTGCCATAGCTCGCTTCGTTTCCGAGATATTTGCAGATTTATCTCAATGGAAGGGGCCTGACGGGCATATTTCGAGATATTTCTTCTTCTTGTTGTTCTTCTTCTGCACAGCTAAGCTGGAAGTGGCATTTGCAGCGCGCAATAGTGCAGAGTTATCTCAAAGAAAGGGGCCACGGTGTTTCTGTATCTCTATTATGTTGGTGCGGCTTCGGAACTTTTAAATATCTTGATATATCTCGAGAACTACGCATCCGATCAAAAAATATCATAGAACATAAAAAGTAGGAAACTTAATTCTCTACAAAAAAGGTCTCTCAACATTTTGCCATAGCTCGCTTCGTTTCCGAGATATTTGCAGATATATCTCAAGGGAAGGGGCCTGACAGACATATTTCGAGATATTTCTTCTTCTTGTTGTTCTTCTTCTGCACAGCTAAGCTGGAAGTGGCATTTGCAGCTCGCAATAGTGCAGAGTTATCTCAAAGAAAGGGGCCACGGTGTTTCTGTATCTCTATTATGTTGGTGCGGCTTCGGAACTTTTAAATATCTTGATATATCTCGAGAACAACGCATCTGATCAAAAAATATCATAGAACATAAAAAGTAGGAAACTTAATTCTCTACAAAAAAGGTCTCCTAACATTTTGCCATAGCTCGCTTCGTTTCCGAGATATTTGCAGATTTATCTCAAGGGAAGGGGCCTGACGGACATATTTCGAGATATTTCTTCTTCTTGTTGTTCTTCTTCTGCACAGCTAAGCTGGAAGTGGCATTTGCAGTTCGCAATAGTGCAGAGTTATCTCAAAGAAAGGGGCCACGGTGTTTCTGTATCTCTATTATGTTGGTGCGGCTTCGGAACTTTTAAATATCTTGATATATCTCGAGAACTACGCATCTGATCAAAAAATATCGTAGAACATAAAAAGTAGGAAACTTAATTCTCTACAAATAAGGTCTCTTAACATTTTGCCATAGCTCGCTTGGTTTCCGAGATATTTGCAGATTTATCTCAAGGGAAGGGGCCTGACGGACATATTTCGAGATATTTCTTCTTCTTGTTGATCTTCTGCTGCACAGCTAAGCTGGAAGTGGCATTTGCAGCTCGCAGTAGTGCAGAGGTATCTCAAAGAAAGGGGCCACGGTGTTTCTGTATCTCTATTATGTTGGTGCGGCTTCGGAACTTTTAAATATCTTGATATATCTCGAGAACTACGCATCTGATCAAAAAATATCATAGAACATAAAAAGTAGGAAACTTAATTCTCTACAAAAAAGGTCTCTTAACATTTTGCCATAGCTCGCTTCGTTTCCGAGATATTTGCAGATTTATCTCAATGGAAGGGGCCTGACGGGCATATTTCGAGATATTTCTTCTTCTTGTTGTTCTTCTTCTGCACAGCTAAGCTGGAAGTGGCATTTGCAGCGCGCAATAGTGCAGAGTTATCTCAAAGAAAGGGGCCACGGTGTTTCTGTATCTCTATTATGTTGGTGCGGCTTCGGAACTTTTAAATATCTTGATATATCTCGAGAACTACGCATCCGATCAAAAAATATCATAGAACATAAAAAGTAGGAAACTTAATTCTCTACAAAAAAGGTCTCTCAACATTTTGCCATAGCTCGCTTCGTTTCCGAGATATTTGCAGATATATCTCAAGGGAAGGGGCCTGACAGACATATTTCGAGATATTTCTTCTTCTTGTTGTTCTTCTTCTGCACAGCTAAGCTGGAAGTGGCATTTGCGGCTCGCACTAGTGCAGAGTTATCTCAAAGAAAGGGGCCACGGTGTTTCTGTATCTCTATTATGTTGGTGCGGCTTCGGAACTTTTAAATATCTCGATATATCTCGAGAACTACGCATCTGATCAAAAAATATCATAGAACATAAGAAGTAGGAAACTTAATTCTCTACAAAAAAGGTCTCTTAACATTTTGCCATAGCTCGCTTCGTTTCCGAGATATTTGCAGATTTATCGCAAGGGAAGGGGCCTAACGGACATATGTCGAGATATTTCTTCTTCTTGTTGTTCTTCTTCTGCACAGCTAAACTGGAAGTGGCATTTCCAGCTCGCAATAGTGCAGAGTTATCTCAAAGAAAGGGGCCACGGTGTTTCTGTATCTCTATTATGTTGGTGCGGCTTCGGAACTTTTAAATATCTCGATATATCTCGAAAACTACGCTTCTGATCAAAAAATATCAGAGAACGTAAATTGTAGGAAAGATAATTCTGTACAAAAAAGGTCTCTTAACATTTTGCCATAGCTCGCTTCGTTTCCGAGATATTTGCAGATTTATCTCAAGGGAAGGGGCCTGACGGACATATTTCGAGATATTTCTTCTTCTTGTTGTTCTTCTTCTGCACAGCTAAGCTGGAAGTGGCATTTGCAGTTCGCAATAGTGCAGAGTTATCTCAAAGAAAGGGGCCACGGTGTTTCTGTATCTCTATTATGTTGGTGCGGCTTCGGAACTTTTAAATATCTTGATATATCTCGAGAACTACGCATCTGATCAAAAAATATCGTAGAACATAACAAGTAGGAAACTTAATTCTCTACAAATAAGGTCTCTTAACATTTTGCCATAGCTCGCTTGGTTTCCGAGATATTTGCAGATTTATCTCAAGGGAAGGGGCCTGACGGACATATTTCGAGATATTTCTTCTTCTTGTTGTTCTTCTTCTGCACAGCTAAGCTGGAAGTGGCATTTGCAGTTCGCAATAGTGCAGAGTTATCTCAAAGAAAGGGGCCACGGTGTTTCTGTATCTCTATTATGTTGGTGCGGCTTCGGAACTTTTAAATATCTTGATATATCTCGAGAACTACGCATCTGATCAAAAAATATCGTAGAACATAAAAAGTAGGAAACTTAATTCTCTACAAATAAGGTCTCTTAACATTTTCCCATAGCTCGCTTCGTTTCCGAGATATTTGCAGATTTATCTCAATGGAAGGGGCCTGACGGGCATATTTCGAGATATTTCTTCTTCTTGTTGTTCTTCTTCTGCACAGCTAAGCTGGAAGTGGCATTTGCAGCGCGCAATAGTGCAGAGTTATCTCAAAGAAGGGGGCCACGGTGTTTCTGTATCTCTATTATGTTGGTGCGGCTTCGGAACTTTTAAATATCTTGATATATCTCGAGAACAACGCATCTGATCAAAAAATATCATAGAACATAAAAAGTAGGAAACTTAATTCTCTACAAAAAAGGTCTCTTAACATTTTGCCATAGCTCGCTTCGTTTCCGAGATATTTGCATATTTATCTCAAGGGAAGGGGCCTGACGGACATATTTCGAGATATTTCTTCTTCTTGTTGTTCTTCTTCTGCACAGCTAAGCTGGAAGTGGCATTTGCGGCTCGCACTAGTGCAGAGTTATCTCAAAGAAAGGGGCCACGGTGTTTCTGTATCTCTATTATGTTGGTGCGGCTTCGGAACTTTTAAATATCTCGATATATCTCGAGAACTACGCATCTGATCAAAAAATATCATAGAACATAAGAAGTAGGAAACTTAATTCTCTACAAAAAAGGTCTCTTAACATTTTGCCATAGCTCGCTTCGTTTCCGAGATATTTGCAGATTTATCTCAAGGGAAGGGGTCTGACGGACATATTTCGAGATATTTCTTCTTCTTGTTGTTCTTCTTCTGCACAGCTAAGCTGGAAGTGGCATTTGCAGCTCGCAGTAGTGCAGAGTTATCTCAAAGAAAGGGGCCACGGTGTTTCTGTATCTCTATTATGTTGGTGCGGCTTCGGAACTTTTAAATATCTTGATATATCTCGAGAACTACGCATCTGATCAAAAAATATCATAGAACATAAAAAGTAGGAAACTTAATTCTCTACAAAAAAGGTCTCTTAACATTTTGCCATAGCTCGCTTTGTTTCCGAGATATTTGCAGATTTATCGCAAGGGAAGGGGCCTAACGGACATATTTCGAGATATTTCTTCTTCTTGTTGTTCTTCTTCTGCACAGCTAAACTGGAAGTGGCATTTCCAGCTCGCAATAGTGCTGAGTTATCTCAAAGAAAGGGGCCACGGTGTTTCTGTATCTCTATTATGTTGGTGCGGCTTCGGAACTTTTAAATATCTCGATATATCTCGAAAACTACGCTTCTGATCAAAAAATATCAGAGAACGTAAATTGTAGGAAAGATAATTCTGTACAAAAAAGGTCTCTTAACATTTTGCCATAGCTCGCTTCGTTTCCGAGATATTTGCAGATTTATCTCAAGGGAAGGGGCCTGACGGACATATTTCGAGATATTTCTTCTTCTTGTTGTTCTTCTTCTGCACAGCTAAGCTGGAAGTGGCATTTGCAGTTCGCAATAGTGCAGAGTTATCTCAAAGAAAGGGGCCACGGTGTTTCTGTATCTCTATTATGTTGGTGCGGCTTCGGAACTTTTAAATATCTTGATATATCTCGAGAACTACGCATCTGATCAAAAAATATCGTAGAACATAAAAAGTAGGAAACTTAATTCTCTACAAATAAGGTCTCTTAACATTTTGCCATAGCTCGCTTCGTTTCCGAGATATTTGCAGATTTATCTCAATGGAAGGGGCCTGACGGGCATATTTCGAGATATTTCTTCTTCTTGTTGTTCTTCTTCTGCACAGCTAAGCTGGAAGTGGCATTTGCAGCGCGCAATAGTGCAGAGTTATCTCAAAGAAAGGGGCCACGGTGTTTCTGTATCTCTATTATGTTGGTGCGGCTTCGGAACTTTTAAATATCTTGATATATCTCGAGAACTACGCATCCGATCAAAAAATATCATAGAACATAAAAAGTAGGAAACTTAATTCTCTACAAAAAAAGTCTCTCAACATTTTGCCATAGCTCGCTTCGTTTCCGAGATATTTGCAGATATATCTCAAGGGAAGGGGCCTGACAGACATATTTCGAGATATTTCTTCTTCTTGTTGTTCTTCTTCTGCACAGCTAAGCTGGAAGTGGCATTTGCAGCTCGCAATAGTGCAGAGTTATCTCAAAGAAAGGGGCCACGGTGTTTCTGTATCTCTATTATGTTGGTGCGGCTTCGGAACTTTTAAATATCTTGATATATCTCGAGAACTACGCATCTGATCAAAAAATATCATAGAACATAAAAAGTAGGAAACTTAATTCTCTACAAAAAAGGTCTCTTAACATTTTGCCATAGCTCGCTTTGTTTCCGAGATATTTGCAGATTTATCGCAAGGGAAGGGGCCTAACGGACATATTTCGAGATATTTCTTCTTCTTGTTGTTCTTCTTCTGCACAGCTAAACTGGAAGTGGCATTTCCAGCTCGCAATAGTGCAGAGTTATCTCAAAGAAAGGGGCCACGGTGTTTCTGTATCTCTATTATGTTGGTGCGGCTTCGGAACTTTTAAATATCTCGATATATCTCGAAAACTACGCTTCTGATCAAAAAATATCAGAGAACGTAAATTGTAGGAAAGATAATTCTGTACAAAAAAGGTCTCTTAACATTTTGCCATAGCTCGCTTCGTTTCCGAGATATTTGCAGATTTATCTCAAGGGAAGGGGCCTGACGGACATATTTCGAGATATTTCTTCTTCTTGTTGTTCTTCTTCTGCACAGCTAAGCTGGAAGTGGCATTTGCAGTTCGCAATAGTGCAGAGTTATCTCAAAGAAAGGGGCCACGGTGTTTCTGTATCTCTATTATGTTGGTGCGGCTTCGGAACTTTTAAATATCTTGATATATCTCGAGAACTACGCATCTGATCAAAAAATATCGTAGAACATAAAAAGTAGGAAACTTAATTCTCTACAAATAAGGTCTCTTAACATTTTGCCATAGCTCGCTTGGTTTCCGAGATATTTGCAGATTAATCTCAAGGGAAGGGGCCTGACGGACATATTTCGAGATATTTCTTTTTCTTGTTGTTCTTCTTCTGCACAGCTAAGCTGGAAGTGGCATTTGCAGCTCGCAATAGTGCAGAGTTACCTCAAAGAAAGGGGCCACGGTGTTTCTGTATCTCTATTATGTTGGTGCCGCTTCGGAACTTTTAAATATCTGGATATATCTCGAGAACTACGCATCTGATCAAAAAATATCATAGAACATAAAAAGTAGGAAACTTAATTCTCTACAAAAAAGGTCTCTTAACATTTTGCCATAGCTCGCTTCGTTTCCGAGATATTTGCAGATTTATCTCAAGGGAAGGGGTCTGACGGACATATTTCGAGATATTTCTTCTTCTTGTTGTTCTTCTTCTGCACAGCTAAGCTGGAAGTGGCATTTGCAGCTCGCAGTAGTGCAGAGGTATCTCAAAGAAAGGGGCCACGGTGTTTCTGTATCTCTATTATGTTGGTGCCGCTTCGGAACTTTTAAATATCTGGATATATCTCGAGAACTACGCATCTGATCAAAAAATATCATAGAACATAAAAAGTAGGAAACTTAATTCTCTACAAAAAAGGTCTCTTAACATTTTGCCATAGCTCGCTTCGTTTCCGAGATATTTGCAGATTTATCTCAAGGGAAGGGGTCTGACGGACATATTTCGAGATATTTCTTCTTCTTGTTGTTCTTCTTCTGCACAGCTAAGCTGGAAGTGGCATTTGCAGCTCGCAGTAGTGCAGAGGTATCTCAAAGAAAGGGGCCACGGTGTTTCTGTATCTCTATTATGTTGGTGCGGCTTCGGAACTTTTAAATATCTTGATATATCTCGAGAACTACGCATCTGATCAAAAAATATCATAGAACATAAAAAGTAGAAAACTTAATTCTCTACAAAAAAGGTCTCTTAACATTTTGCCATAGCTCGCTTCGTTTCCGAGATATTTGCAGATTTATCTCAATGGAAGGGGCCTGACGGGCATATTTCGAGATATTTCTTCTTCTTGTTGTTCTTCTTCTGCACAGCTAAGCTGGAAGTGGCATTTGCAGCGCGCAATAGTGCAGAGTTATCTCAAAGAAATTGGCCACGGTGTTTCTGTATCTCTATTATGTTGGTGCGGCTTCGGAACTTTTAAATATCTTGATATATCTCGAGAACTACGCATCCGATCAAAAAATATCATAGAACATAAAAAGTAGGAAACTTAATTCTCTACAAAAAAGGTCTCTCAACATTTTGCCATAGCTCGCTTCGTTTCCGAGATAATTGCAGATATATCTCAAGGGAAGGGGCCTGACAGACATATTTCGAGATATTTCTTCTTCTTGTTGTTCTTCTTCTGCACAGCTAAGCTGGAAGTGGCATTTGCAGCTCGCAATAGTGCAGAGTTATCTCAAAGAAAGGGGCCACGGTGTTTCTGTATCTCTATTATGTTGGTGCGGCTTCGGAACTTTTAAATATCTTGATATATCTCGAGAACTACGCATCTGATCAAAAAATATCATAGAACATAAAAAGTAGGAAACTTAATTCTCTACAAAAAAGGTCTCTTAACATTTTGCCATAGCTCGCTTCGTTTCCGAGATATTTGCATATTTATCTCAAGGGAAGGGGCCTGACGGACATATTTCGAGATATTTCTTCTTCTTGTTGTTCTTCTTCTGCACAGCTAAGCTGGAAGTGGCATTTGCGGCTCGCACTAGTGCAGAGTTATCTCAAAGAAAGGGGCCACGGTGTTTCTGTATCTCTATTATGTTGGTGCGGCTTCGGAACTTTTAAATATCTCGATATATCTCGAGAACTACGCATCTGATCAAAAAATATCATAGAACATAAAAAGTAGGAAACTTAATTCTCTACAAAAAAGGTCTCTTAACATTTTGCCATAGCTCGCTTCGTTTCCGAGATATTTGCAGATTTATCTCAAGGGAAGGGGTCTGACGGACATATTTCGAGATATTTCTTCTTCTTGTTGTTCTTCTTCTGCACAGCTAAGCTGGAAGTGGCATTTGCAGCTCGCAGTAGTGCAGAGTTATCTCAAAGAAAGGGGCCACGGTGTTTCTGTATCTCTATTATGTTGGTGCGGCTTCGGAACTTTTAAATATCTTGATATATCTCGAGAACTACGCATCTGATCAAAAAATATCATAGAACATAAAAAGTAGGAAACTTAATTCTCTACAAAAAAGGTCTCTTAACATTTTGCCATAGCTCGCTTCGTTTCCGAGATATTTGCAGATTTATCTCAATGGAAGGGGCCTGACGGGCATATTTCGAGATATTTCTTCTTCTTGTTGTTCTTCTTCTGCACAGCTAAGCTGGAAGTGGCATTTGCAGCTCGCAGTAGTGCAGAGTTATCTCAAAGAAAGGGGCCACGGTGTTTCTGTATCTCTATTATGTTGGTGCGGCTTCGGAACTTTTAAATATCTTGATATATCTCGAGAACTACGCATCTGATCAAAAAATATCATAGAACATAAAAAGTAGGAAACTTAATTCTCTACAAAAAAGGTCTCTTAACATTTTGCCATAGCTCGCTTCGTTTCCGAGATATTTGCAGATTTATCTCAATGGAAGGGGCCTGACGGGCATATTTCGAGATATTTCTTCTTCTTGTTGTTCTTCTTCTGCACAGCTAAGCTGGAAGTGGCATTTGCAGCGCGCAATAGTGCAGAGTTATCTCAAAGAAAGGGGCCACGGTGTTTCTGTATCTCTATTATGTTGGTGCGGCTTCGGAACTTTTAAATATCTTGATATATCTCGAGAACTATGCATCCGATCAAAAAATATCATAGAACATAAAAAGTAGGAAACTTAATTCTCTACAAAAAAGGTCTCTCAACATTTTGCCATAGCTCGCTTCGTTTCCGAGATATTTGCAGATATATCTCAAGGGAAGGGGCCTGACAGACATATTTCGAGATATTTTTTCTTCTTGTTGTTCTTCTTCTGCACAGCTAAGCTGGAAGTGGCATTTGCAGCTCGCAATAGTGCAGAGTTATCTCAAAGAAAGGGGCCACGGTGTTTCTGTATCTCTATTATGTTGGTGCGGCTTCGGAACTTTTAAATATCTTGATATATCTCGAGAACAACGCTTCTGATCAAAAAATATCATAGAACATAAATTGTAGGAAACATAATTCTCTACAAAAAATGTCCCTTAACATTTTGCCATAGCTCGCTTCGTTTCCGAGATATTTGCAGATTCAGCTCAAAGGAACTGGCCTGACGGACATATTTCGAGATATTTCTTCTTCTTGTTGTTCTTCCTCTGCACAGCTGAGCTGGAAGTGGCATTTGCAGCTCGCAATAGTGCAGAGTTATCTCAAAGAAAGGGGCCACGGTGTTTCTGTATCTCTATTATGTTGGTGCGGCTTCGGAACTTTTAAATATCTTGGTATATCTCGAGAACTACGCATCTGATCAAAAAATATCATAGAACATAAAAAGTAGGAAACTTAATTCTCTACAAAAAAGGGCTCTCAACATTTTGCCATAGCTCGCTTCGTTTCCGAGATATTTGCAGATTTATCTCAAGGGAAGGGGCCTAACGGACATATTTCGAGATATTTCTTCTTCTTGTTGTTCTTCTTCTGCACAGCTAAACTGGAAGTGGCATTTCCAGCTCGCACTAGTGCAGAGTTATCTCAAAGAAAGGGGCCACGGTGTTTCTGTATCTCTATTATGTTGGTGCGGCTTCGGAACTTTTAAATATCTCGATATATCTCGAGAACTACGCATCTGATCAAAAAATATCATAGAACATAAAAAGTAGGAAACTTAATTCTCTACAAAAAAGGTCTCTTAACATTTTGCCATAGCTCGCTTCGTTTCCGAGATATTTGCAGATTTATCTCAAGGGAAGGGGTCTGACGGACATATTTCGAGATATTTCTTCTTCTTGTTGTTCTTCTTCTGCACAGCTAAGCCTGAAGTGGCATTTGCAGCTCGCAGTAGTGCAGAGTTATCTCAAAGAAAGGGGCCACGGTGTTTCTGTATCTCTATTATGTTGGTGCGGCTTCGGAACTTTTAAATATCTTGATATATCTCGAGAACTACGCATCTGATCAAAAAATATCATAGAACATAAAAAGTAGGAAACTTAATTCTCTACAAAAAAGGTCTCTTAACATTTTGCCATAGCTCGCTTCGTTTCCGAGATATTTGCAGATTTATCTCAATGGAAGGGGCCTGACGGGCATATTTCGAGATATTTCTTCTTCTTGTTGTTCTTCTTCTGCACAGCTAAGCTGGAAGTGGCATTTGCAGCTCGCAGTAGTGCAGAGTTATCTCAAAGAAAGGGGCCACGGTGTTTCTGTATCTCTATTATGTTGGTGCGGCTTCGGAACTTTTAAATATCTTGATATATCTCGAGAACTACGCATCTGATCAAAAAATATCATAGAACATAAAAAGTAGGAAACTTAATTCTCTACAAAAAAGGTCTCTCAACATTTTGCCATAGCTCGCTTCGTTTCCGAGATATTTGCAGATATATCTCAAGGGAAGGGGCCTGACAGACATATTTCGAGATATTTCTTCTTCTTGTTGTTCTTCTTCTGCACAGCTAAGCTGGAAGTGGCATTTGCAGCTCGCAATAGTGCAGAGTTATCTCAAAGAAAGGGGCCACGGTGTTTCTGTATCTCTATTATGTTGGTGCGGCTTCGGAACTTTTAAATATCTTGGTATATCTCGAGAACTACGCATCTGATCAAAAAATATCATAGAACATGAAAAGTAGGAAACTTAATTCTCTACAAAAAAGGTCTCTTAACATTTTGCCATAGCTCTCTTCGTTTCCGAGATATTTGCAGATTTATCTCAAGGGAAGGGGCCTGACGGACATATTTCGAGATATTTCTTCTTCTTGTTGTTTTTCTTCTGCACAGCTAAGCTGGAAGTGGCATTTGCGGCTCGCACTAGTGCAGCGTTATCTCAAAGAAAGGGGCCACGGTGTTTCTGTATCTCTATTATGTTGGTGCGGCTTCGGAACTTTTAAATATCTCGATATATCTCGAAAACTACGCTTCTGATCAAAAAATATCATAGAAGATAAATTGTAGGAAACATAATTCTCTACAAAAAAGGTCTCTTAACATTTTGCCATAGCTCGCTTCGTTTCCGAGATATTTGCAGATTTATCTCAAGGGAAGGGGCCTGACGGACATATTTCGAGATGTTTCTTCTTCTTGTTGTTCTTCTTCTGCACAGCTAAGCTGGAAGTGGCATTTGCAGCTCGCAATAGTGCAGAGTTATCTCAAAGAGAGGGGCCACGGTATTTCTGTATCTCTATTATGTTGGTGCGGCTTCGGAACTTTTAAATATCTTGATATATCTCGAGAACTACGCATCTGATCAAAAAATATCATAGAAGATAAAACGTAGGAAACTTGATTCTCTACAAAAAAGGTCTCTTAACATTTCGCCATAGCTCGCTTCGTTTCCGAGATATTTGCAGATTTATCTCAAGGGAAGGGGCCTGTCGGACATATTTCGAGATATTTCTTCTTCTTGTTGTTCTTCTTCTGCACAGCTAAGCTGGAAGTGGCATTTGCGGCTCGCACTAGTGCAGAGTTATCTCAAAGAAAGGAGACACGGTGTTTCTGTATCTCTATTATGTTGGTGCGGCTTCGGAACTTTTAAATATCTCGATATATCGCGAAAACTACGCTTCTGATCAAAAAATATCATAGAACATAAATTGTAGGAAACATAATTCTCTACAAAAAACGTCTCTTCACATTTTGCCATAGCTCGCTTCGTTTCCGAGATATTTGCAGATTTATCTCAAGGGAAGGGGCCTGACGGACATATTTCGAGATATTTCTTCTTCTTGTTGTTCTTCTTCTGCACAGCTAAGCTGGAAGTGGCATTTGCGGCTCGCACTAGTGCAGAGTTATCTCAACGAAAGGGGCCACGGTGTTTCTGTATCTCTATTATGTTGGTGCGGCTTCGGAACTTTTAAATATCTTGATATATCTCGAGAACTACGCATCTGATCAAAAAATATCATAGAACATGAAAAGTAGGAAACTTAATTCTCTACAAAAAAGGTCTCTTAACATTTTGCCATAGCTCTCTTCGTTTCCGAGATATTTGCAGATTTATCTCAAGGGAAGGGGCCTGACGGACATATTTCGAGATATTTCTTCTTCTTGTTGTTCTTCTTCTGCACAGCTAAGCTGGAAGTGGCATTTGCAGCTCGCAATAGTGCAGAGTTATCTCAAAGAAAGGGGCCACGGTGTTTCTGTATCTCTATTATGTTGGTGCGGCTTCGGAACTTTTAAATATCTTGATATATCTCGAGAACTACGCATCTGATCAAAAAATATCATAGAACATGAAAAGTAGGAAACTTAATTCTCTACAAAAAAGGTCTCTTAATATTTTGCCATAGCTCTCTTCGTTTCCGAGATATTTGCAGATTTATCTCAAGGGAAGGGGCCTGACGGACATATTTCGAGATATTTCTTCTTCTTGTTGTTCTTCTTCTGCACAGCTAAGTTGGAAGTGGCATTTGCAGCTCGCAATAGTGCAGAGTTATCTCAAAGAAAGGGGCCACGGTGTTTCTGTATCTCTATTATGTTGGTGCGGCTTCGGAACTTTTAAATATCTCGATATATCGCGAAAACTACGCTTCTGATCAAAAAATATCATAGAACATAAATTGTAGGAAACATAATTCTCTACAAAAAACGTCTCTTCACATTGTGCCATAGCTCGCTTCGTTTCCGAGATATTTGCAGATTTATCTCAAGGGAAGGGTCCTGACGGACATATTCCGAGATATTTCTTCTTCTTGTTGTTCTTCTTCTGTACAGCTAAGTTGGAAGTGGCATTTTCAGCTCGCAATAGTGCAGAGTTATCTCAAAGAAAGGGGCCACGGTGTTTCTGTATCTCTATTATGTTGGTGCGGCTTCGGAACTTTTAAATATCTCGATATATCGCGAAAACTACGCTTCTGATCAAAAAATATCATAGAACATAAATTGTAGGAAACATAATTCTCTACAAAAAACGTCTCTTCACATTTTGCCATAGCTCGCTTCGTTTCCGAGATATTTGCAGATTTATCTCAAGGGAGGGGCCTGACGGACATATTTCGAGATATTTCTTCTTCTTGTTGTTCTTCTTCTGCACAGCTAAGCTGGAAGTGGCATTTGCGGCTCGCACTAGTGCAGAGTTATCTCAAAGAAAGGGGCCACGGTGTTTCTGTATCTCTATTATGTTGGTGCGGCTTCGGAACTTTTAAATATCTCGATATATCTCGAAAACTACGCTTCTGATCAAAAAATATCATAGAACATGAATTGTAGGAAACATAATTCTCTATAAAAAACGTCTCTTAACATTTTGTCATAGCTCGCTTCGTTTCCGAGATATTTGCAGATATATCTCAAGGGAAGGGGCCTGACGGACATATTTCGAGATATTTCTTCTTCTTGTTGTTCTTCTTCTGCACAGCTAAGCTGGAAGTGGCATTTGCGGCTCGCACTAGTGCAGAGTTATCTCAAAGAAAGGGGCCACGGTGTTTCTGTATCCCTATTATGTTGGTGCGGCTTCGGAACTTTTAAATATCTCGATATATCTCGAAAACTACGCTTCTGATCAAAAAATATCGTAGAACATAAATTGTAGGAAACTTAATTCTCTACAAAAAAGGTCTCTTAACATTTTGCCATAGCTCTCCTCGTTTCCGAGATATTTGCAGATTTATCTCAAGGGAAGGGGCCTGACGGACATATTTCGAGATATTTCTTCTTCTTGTTGTTCTTCCTCTGCACAGCTAAGCTGGAAGTGGCATTTGCAGCTCGCAATAGTGCAGAGTTATCTCAAAGAAAGGGGCCACGGTGTTTCTGTATCTCTATTATGTTGGTGCGGGTTCGGAACTTTTAAATATCTTGATATATCTCGAGAACTACGCATCTGATCAAAAAATATCATAGAACATAAAAAGTAGGAAACTTAATTCTCTACAAAAAAGGTCTCTTAACATTTTGCCATAGCTCGCTTGGTTTCCGAGATATTTGCAGATTTATCTCAAGGGAAGGGGTCTGACGGACATATTTCGAGATATTTCTTCTTCTTGTTGTTCTTCTTCTGCACAGCTAAGCTGGAAGTGGCATTTGCGGCTCGCACTAGTGCAGAGTTATCTCAACGAAAGGGGCCACGGTGTTTCTGTATCTCTATTATGTTGGTGCGGCTTCGGAACTTTTAAATATCTTGATATATCTCGAGAACTACGCATCTGATCAAAAAATATCATAGAACGTGAAAAGTAGGAAACTTAATTCTCTACAAAAAAGGTCTCTTAACATTTTGCCATAGCTCTCTTCGTTTCCGAGATATTTGCAGATTTATCTCAAGGGAAGGGGCGTGACGGACATATTTCGAGATATTTCTTCTTCTTGTTGTTCTTCTTCTGCACAGCTAAGCTGGAAGTGGCATTTGCAGCTCGCAATAGTGCAGAGTTATCTCAAAGAAAGGGGCCACGGTGTTTCTGTATCTCTATTATGTTGGTGCGGCTTCGGAACTTTTAAATATCTCGATATATCGCGAAAACTACGCTTCTGATCAAAAAATATCATAGAACATAAATTGTAGCAAACATAATTCTCTACAAAAAACGTCTCTTCACATTTTGCCATAGCTCGCTTCGTTTCCGAGATATTTGCAGATTTATCTCAAGGGAAGGGGCCTGACGGACATATTTCGAGATATTTCTTCTTCTTGTTGTTCTTCTTCTGCACAGCTAAGCTGGAAGTGGCATTTGCGGCTCGCACTAGTGCAGCGTTATCTCAAAGAAAGGGGCCACGGTGTTTCTGTATCTCTATTATGTTGGTGCGGCTTCGGAACTTTTAAATATCTCGATATATCTCGAAAACTACGCTTCTGATCAAAAAATATCATAGAACATAAAAAGTAGGAAACTTAATTCTCTACAAAAAAGGTCTCTTAAGATTTTGCCATAGCTCGCTTCGTTTCCGAGATATTTCCAGATTTATCTCAAGGGAAGGGGCCTGACGGACATATTTCGAGATATTTCTTCTTCTTGTTGTTCTTCTTCTGCACAGCTAAGCTGGAAGTGGCATTTGCGGATCGCACTAGTGCAGAGTTATCTCAAAGAAAGGGGCCACGGTGTTTCTGTATCTCTATTATGTTGGTGCGGCTTCGGAACTTTTAAATATCTCGATATATCGCGAAAACTACGCTTCTGATCAAAAAATATCATAGAACATAAATTGTAGGAAACATAATTCTCTACAAAAAACGTCTCTTCACATTTTGCCATAGCTCGCTTCGTTTCCGAGATATTTGCAGATTTATCTCAAGGGAAGGGGCCTGACGGACATATTTCGAGATATTTCTTCTTCTTGTTGTTCTTCTTCTGCACAGCTAAGCTGGAAGTGGCATTTGCGGCTCGCACTAGTGCAGAGTTATCTCAAAGAAAGGGGCCACGGTGTTTCTGTATCCCTATTATGTTGGTGCGGCTTCGGAACTTTTAAATATCTCGATATATCTCGAAAACTACGCTTCTGATCAAAAAATATCGTAGAACATAAATTGTAGGAAACTTAATTCTCTACAAAAAAGGTCTCTTAACATTTTGCCATAGCTCTCCTCGTTTCCGAGATATTTGCAGATTTATCTCAAGGGAAGGGGCCTGACGGACATATTTCGAGATATTTCTTCTTCTTGTTGTTCTTCTTCTGCACAGCTAAGCTGGAAGTGGCATTTGCGGCTCGCACTAGTGCAGCGTTATCTCAAAGAAAGGGGCCACGGTGTTTCTGTATCTCTATTATGTTGGTGCGGCTTCGGAACTTTTAAATATCTCGATATATCTCGAAAACTACGCTTCTGATCAAAAAATATCATAGAACATAAATTGTAGGAAACATAATTCTCTACAAAAAACGTCTCTTAACATTTTGCCATAGCTCGCTTCGTTTCCGAGATATTTGCAGATTTATCTCAAGGGAAGGGGCCTGACGGACATATTTCGAGATATTTCTTCTTCTTGTTGTTCTTCTTCTGCACAGCTAAGCTGGAAGTGGCATTTGCGGCTCCCACTAGTGCAGAGTTATCTCAACGAAAGGGGCCACGGTGTTTCTGTATCTCTATTATGTTGGTGCGGCTTCGGAACTTTTAAATATCTTGATATATCTCGAGAACTACGCATCTGATCAAAAAATATCATAGAACATGAAAAGTAGGAAACTTAATTCTCTACAAAAAAGGTCTCTTAACATTTTGCCATAGCTCTCTTCGTTTCCGAGATATTTGCAGATTTATCTCAAGGGAAGGGGCCTGACGGACATATTTCGAGATATTTCTTCTTCTTGTTGTTCTTCTTCTGCACAGCTAAGCTGGAAGTGGCATTTGCAGCTCGCAATAGTGCAGAGTTATCTCAAAGAAAGGGGCCACGGTGTTTCTGTATCTCTATTATGTTGGTGCGGCTTCGGAACTTTTAAATATCTTGATATATCTCGAGAACTACGCATCTGATCAAAAAATATCATAGAACATGAAAAGTAGGAAACTTAATTCTCTACAAAAAAGGTCTCTTAACATTTTGCCATAGCTCTCTTCGTTTCCGAGATATTTGCAGATTTATCTCAAGGGAAGGGGCCTGACGGACATATTTCGAGATATTTCTTCTTCTTGTTGTTCTTCTTCTGCACAGCTAAGCTGGAAGTGGCATTTGCGGCTCGCACTAGTGCAGCGTTATCTCAAAGAAAGGGGCCACGGTGTTTCTGTATCTCTATTATGTTGGTGCGGCTTCGGAACTTTTAAATATCTCGATATATCTCGAAAACTACGCTTCTGATCAAAAAATATCATAGAACATAAAAAGTAGGAAACATAATTCTCTACAAAAAAGGTCTCTTAACATTTTGCCATAGCTCGCTTCGTTTCCGAGATATTTGCAGATTTATCTCAAGGGAAGGGGCCTAACGGACATATTTCCAGATATTTCTTCTTCTTGTTGTTCTTCTTCTGCACAGCTAAGCTGGAAGTGGCATTTGCGGCTCGCACTAGTGCAGAGTTATCTCAAAGAAAGGGGCCACGGTGTTTCTGTATCTCTATTATGTTGGTGCGGCTTCGGAACTTTTAAATATCTCGATATATCTCGAAAACTACGCTTCTGATCAAAAAATATCATAGAACATAAATTGTAGGAAACATAATTCTCTACAAAAAAGGTCTCTTAACATTTTGCCATAGCTCGCTTCGTTTCCGAGATATTTGCAGATATATCTCAAGGGAAGGGGCCTGACGGACATATTTCGAGATATTTCTTCTTCTTGTTGTTCTTCTTCTGCACAGCTAAGCTGGAAGTGGCATTTGCGGCTCGCACTAGTGCAGAGTTATCTCAAAGAAAGGGGCCACGGTGTTTCTGTATCCCTATTATGTTGGTGCGGCTTCGGAACTTTTAAATATCTCGATATATCTCGAAAACTACGCTTCTGATCAAAAAATATCATAGAACATAAATTATAGGAAACATAATTCTCTACAAAAAAGGTCTCTTAACATTTTGCCATAGCTCGCTTCGTTTCCGAGATATTTGCAGATATATCTCAAGGGAAGTGGCCTGACGGACATATTTCGAGATATTCCTTCTTCTTGTTGTTCTTCTTCTGCACAGCTAAGCTGGAAGTGGCATTTGCAGCTCGCAATAGTGCAGAGTTATCCCAAAGAAAGGGGCCACGGTGTTTCTGTATCTCTATTATGTTGGTGCGGCTTCGGAACTTTTAAATATCTCGATATATCTCGAAAACTACGCTTCTGATCAAAAAATATCATAGAAGATAAATTGTAGGAAACATAATTCTCTACAAAAAAGGTCTCTTAACATTTTGCCATAGCTCGCTTCGTTTCCGAGATATTTGCAGATTTATCTCAAGGGAAGGGGCCTGACGGACATATTTCGAGATGTTTCTTCTTCTTGTTGTTCTTCTTCTGCACAGCTAAGCTGGAAGTGGCATTTGCAGCTCGCAATAGTGCAGAGTTATCTCAAAGAGAGGGGCCACGGTATTTCTGTATCTCTATTATGTTGGTGCGGCTTCGGAACTTTTAAATATCTTGATATATCTCGAGAACTACGCATCTGATCAAAAAATATCATAGAAGATAAAACGTAGGAAACTTGATTCTCTACAAAAAAGGTCTCTTAACATTTCGCCATAGCTCGCTTCGTTTCCGAGATATTTGCAGATTTATCTCAAGGGAAGGGGCCTGTCGGACATATTTCGAGATATTTCTTCTTCTTGTTGTTCTTCTTCTGCACAGCTAAGCTGGAAGTGGCATTTGCGGCTCGCACTAGTGCAGAGTTATCTCAAAGAAAGGAGACACGGTGTTTCTGTATCTCTATTATGTTGGTGCGGCTTCGGAACTTTTAAATATCTCGATATATCGCGAAAACTACGCTTCTGATCAAAAAATATCATAGAACATAAATTGTAGGAAACATAATTCTCTACAAAAAACGTCTCTTCACATTTTGCCATAGCTCGCTTCGTTTCCGAGATATTTGCAGATTTATCTCAAGGGAAGGGGCCTGACGGACATATTTCGAGATATTTCTTCTTCTTGTTGTTCTTCTTCTGCACAGCTAAGCTGGAAGTGGCATTTGCGGCTCGCACTAGTGCAGAGTTATCTCAACGAAAGGGGCCACGGTGTTTCTGTATCTCTATTATGTTGGTGCGGCTTCGGAACTTTTAAATATCTTGATATATCTCGAGAACTACGCATCTGATCAAAAAATATCATAGAACATGAAAAGTAGGAAACTTAATTCTCTACAAAAAAGGTCTCTTAACATTTTGCCATAGCTCTCTTCGTTTCCGAGATATTTGCAGATTTATCTCAAGGGAAGGGGCCTGACGGACATATTTCGAGATATTTCTTCTTCTTGTTGTTCTTCTTCTGCACAGCTAAGCTGGAAGTGGCATTTGCAGCTCGCAATAGTGCAGAGTTATCTCAAAGAAAGGGGCCACGGTGTTTCTGTATCTCTATTATGTTGGTGCGGCTTCGGAACTTTTAAATATCTTGATATATCTCGAGAACTACGCATCTGATCAAAAAATATCATAGAACATGAAAAGTAGGAAACTTAATTCTCTACAAAAAAGGTCTCTTAACATTTTGCCATAGCTCTCTTCGTTTCCGAGATATTTGCAGATTTATCTCAAGGGAAGGGGCCTGACGGACATATTTCGAGATATTTCTTCTTCTTGTTGTTCTTCTTCTGCACAGCTAAGTTGGAAGTGGCATTTGCAGCTCGCAATAGTGCAGAGTTATCTCAAAGAAAGGGGCCACGGTGTTTCTGTATCTCTATTATGTTGGTGCGGCTTCGGAACTTTTAAATATCTCGATATATCGCGAAAACTACGCTTCCGATCAAAAAATATCATAGAACATAAATTGTAGGAAACATAATTCTCTACAAAAAACGTCTCTTCACATTTTGCCATAGCTCGCTTCGTTTCCGAGATATTTGCAGATTTATCTCAAGGGAAGGGTCCTGACGGACATATTTCGAGATATTTCTTCTTCTTGTTGTTCTTCTTCTGTACAGCTAAGTTGGAAGTGGCATTTGCAGCTCGCAATAGTGCAGAGTTATCTCAAAGAAAGGGGCCACGGTGTTTCTGTATCTCTATTATGTTGGTGCGGCTTCGGAACTTTTAAATATCTCGATATATCGCGAAAACTACGCTTCTGATCAAAAAATATCATAGAACATAAATTGTAGGAAACATAATTCTCTACAAAAAACGTCTCTTCACATTTTGCCATAGCTCGCTTCGTTTCCGAGATATTTGCAGATTCAGCTCAAAGGAACTGGCCTGACGGACATATTTCGAGATATTTCTTCTTCTTGTTGTTGTTCCTCTGCACAGCTAAGCTGGAAGTGGCATTTGCAGCTCGCAATAGTGCAGAGTTATCTCAAAGAAAGGGGCCACGGTGTTTCTGTATCTCTATTATGTTGGTGCGGCTTCGGAACTTTTAAATATCTTGATATATCTCGAGAACTACGCATCTGATCAAAAAATATCATAGAACATAAAAAGTAGGAAACTTAATTCTCTACAAAAAAGGTCTCTTAACATTTTGCCATAGCTCGCTTCGTTTCCGAGATATTTGCAGATTTATCTCAAGGGAAGGGGCCTGACGGACATATTTCGAGATATTTCTTCTTCTTGTTGTTCTTCTTCTGCACAGCTAAGCTGGAAGTGGCATTTGCGGCTCGCACTAGTGCAGAGTTATCTCAAAGAAAGGGGCCACGGTGTTTCTGTATCTCTATTATGTTGGTGCGGCTTCGGAACTTTTAAATATCTCGATATATCTCGAAAACTACGCTTCTGATCAAAAAATATCATAGAACATGAATTGTAGGAAACATAATTCTCTACAAAAAAGGTCTCTTAACATTTTGCCATAGCTCGCTTCGTTTCCGAGATATTTGCAGATATATCTCAAGGGAAGGGGCCTGACGGACATATTTCGAGATATTTCTTCTTCTTGTTGTTCTTCTTCTGCACAGCTAAGCTGGAAGTGGCATTTGCGGCTCGCACTAGTGCAGAGTTATCTCAAAGAAAGGGGCCACGGTGTTTCTGTATCTCTATTATGTTGGTGCGGCTTCGGAACTTTTAAATATCTCGATATATCTCGAAAACTACGCTTCTGATCAAAAAATATCATAGAACATGAATTGTAGGAAACATAATTCTCTACAAAAAAGGTCTCTTAACATTTTGCC
This sequence comes from Osmia lignaria lignaria, assembly GCF_051020975.1. NCBI lineage: Eukaryota > Metazoa > Arthropoda > Insecta > Hymenoptera > Megachilidae > Osmia > Osmia lignaria. The sequence continues at coordinate 23,361,834 of NW_027478161.1, read as the reverse complement.
ATAGCTCGCTTCGTTTCCGAGATATTTGCAGATATATCTCAAGGGAAGGGGCCTGACGGACATATTTCGAGATATTTCTTCTTCTTGTTGTTCTTCTTCTGCACAGCTAAGCTGGAAGTGGCATTTGCGGCTCGCACTAGTGCAGAGTTATCTCAAAGAAAGGGGCCACGGTGTTTCTGTATCCCTATTATGTTGGTGCGGCTTCGGAACTTTTAAATATCTCGATATATCTCGAAAACTACGCTTCTGATCAAAAAATATCATAGAACATAAATTATAGGAAACATAATTCTCTACAAAAAAGGTCTCTTAACATTTTGCCATAGCTCGCTTCGTTTCCGAGATATTTGCAGATATATCTCAAGGGAAGTGGCCTGACGGACATATTTCGAGATATTCCTTCTTCTTGTTGTTCTTCTTCTGCACAGCTAAGCTGGAAGTGGCATTTGCAGCTCGCAATAGTGCAGAGTTATCCCAAAGAAAGGGGCCACGGTGTTTCTGTATCTCTATTATGTTGGTGCGGCTTCGGAACTTTTAAATATCTCGATATATCTCGAAAACTACGCTTCTGATCAAAAAATATCATAGAAGATAAATTGTAGGAAACATAATTCTCTACAAAAAAGGTCTCTTAACATTTTGCCATAGCTCGCTTCGTTTCCGAGATATTTGCAGATTTATCTCAAGGGAAGGGGCCTGACGGACATATTTCGAGATGTTTCTTCTTCTTGTTGTTCTTCTTCTGCACAGCTAAGCTGGAAGTGGCATTTGCAGCTCGCAATAGTGCAGAGTTATCTCAAAGAGAGGGGCCACGGTATTTCTGTATCTCTATTATGTTGGTGCGGCTTCGGAACTTTTAAATATCTTGATATATCTCGAGAACTACGCATCTGATCAAAAAATATCATAGACGATAAAACGTAGGAAACTTGATTCTCTACAAAAAAGGTCTCTTAACATTTCGCCATAGCTCGCTTCGTTTCCGAGATATTTGCAGATTTATCTCAAGGGAAGGGGCCTGTCGGACATATTTCGAGATATTTCTTCTTCTTGTTGTTCTTCTTCTGCACAGCTAAGCTGGAAGTGGCATTTGCGGCTCGCACTAGTGCAGAGTTATCTCAAAGAAAGGAGACACGGTGTTTCTGTATCTCTATTATGTTGGTGCGGCTTCGGAACTTTTAAATATCTCGATATATCGCGAAAACTACGCTTCTGATCAAAAAATATCATAGAACATAAATTGTAGGAAACATAATTCTCTACAAAAAACGTCTCTTCACATTTTGCCATAGCTCGCTTCGTTTCCGAGATATTTGCAGATTTATCTCAAGGGAAGGGGCCTGACGGACATATTTCGAGATATTTCTTCTTCTTGTTGTTCTTCTTCTGCACAGCTAAGCTGGAAGTGGCATTTGCGGCTCGCACTAGTGCAGAGTTATCTCAACGAAAGGGGCCACGGTGTTTCTGTACCTCTATTATGTTGGTGCGGCTTCGGAACTTTTAAATATCTTGATATATCTCGAGAACTACGCATCTGATCAAAAAATATCATAGAACATGAAAAGTAGGAAACTTAATTCTCTACAAAAAAGGTCTCTTAACATTTTGCCATAGCTCTCTTCGTTTCCGAGATATTTGCAGATTTATCTCAAGGGAAGGGGCCTGACGGACATATTTCGAGATATTTCTTCTTCTTGTTGTTCTTCTTCTGCACAGCTAAGCTGGAAGTGGCATTTGCAGCTCGCAATAGTGCAGAGTTATCTCAAAGAAAGGGGCCACGGTGTTTCTGTATCTCTATTATGTTGGTGCGGCTTCGGAACTTTTAAATATCTTGATATATCTCGAGAACTACGCATCTGATCAAAAAATATCATAGAACATGAAAAGTAGGAAACTTAAATCTCTACAAAAAAGGTCTCTTAACATTTTGCCATAGCTCTCTTCGTTTCCGAGATATTTGCAGATTTATCTCAAGGGAAGGGGCCTGACGGACATATTTCGAGATATTTCTTCTTCTTGTTGTTCTTCTTCTGCACAGCTAAGTTGGAAGTGGCATTTGCAGCTCGCAATAGTGCAGAGTTATCTCAAAGAAAGGGGCCACGGTGTTTCTGTATCTCTATTATGTTGGTGCGGCTTCGGAACTTTTAAATATCTCGATATATCGCGAAAACTACGCTTCTGATCAAAAAATATCATAGAACATAAATTGTAGGAAACATAATTCTCTACAAAAAACGTCTCTTCACATTTTGCCATAGCTCGCTTCGTTTCCGAGATATTTGCAGATTTATCTCAAGGGAAGGGTCCTGACGGACATATTTCGAGATATTTCTTCTTCTTGTTGTTCTTCTTCTGTACAGCTAAGTTGGAAGTGGCATTTGCAGCTCGCAATAGTGCAGAGTTATCTCAAAGAAAGGGGCCACGGTGTTTCTGTATCTCTATTATGTTGGTGCGGCTTCGGAACTTTTAAATATCTCGATATATCGCGAAAACTACGCTTCTGATCAAAAAATATCATAGAACATAAATTGTAGGAAACATAATTCTCTACAAAAAACGTCTCTTCACATTTTGCCATAGCTCGCTTCGTTTCCGAGATATTTGCAGATTCAGCTCAAAGGAACTGGCCTGACGGACATATTTCGAGATATTTCTTCTTCTTGTTGTTGTTCCTCTGCACAGCTAAGCTGGAAGTGGCATTTGCAGCTCGCAATAGTGCAGAGTTATCTCAAAGAAAGGGGCCACGGTGTTTCTGTATCTCTATTATGTTGGTGCGGCTTCGGAACTTTTAAATATCTTGATATATCTCGAGAACTACGCATCTGATCAAAAAATATCATAGAACATAAAAAGTAGGAAACTTAATTCTCTACAAAAAAGGTCTCTTAACATTTTGCCATAGCTCGCTTCGTTTCCGAGATATTTGCAGATTTATCTCAAGGGAAGGGGCCTGACGGACATATTTCGAGATATTTCTTCTTCTTGTTGTTCTTCTTCTGCACAGCTAAGCTGGAAGTGGCATTTGCGGCTCGCACTAGTGCAGAGTTATCTCAAAGAAAGGGGCCACGGTGTTTCTGTATCTCTATTATGTTGGTGCGGCTTCGGAACTTTTAAATATCTCGATATATCTCGAAAACTACGCTTCTGATCAAAAAATATCATAGAACATGAATTGTAGGAAACATAATTCTCTATAAAAAACGTCTCTTAACATTTTGCCATAGCTCGCTTCGTTTCCGAGATATTTGCAGATATATCTCAAGGGAAGGGGCCTGACGGACATATTTCGAGATATTTCTTCTTCTTGTTGTTCTTCTTCTGCACAGCTAAGCTGGAAGTGGCATTTGCGGCTCGCACTAGTGCAGAGTTATCTCAAAGAAAGGGGCCACGGTGTTTCTGTATCTCTATTATGTTGGTGCGGCTTCGGAACTTTTAAATATCTCGATATATCTCGAAAACTACGCTTCTGATCAAAAAATATCATAGAACATAAATTGTAGGAAACATAATTCTCTATAAAAAACGTCTCTTAACATTTTGCCATAGCTCGCTTCGTTTCCGAGATATTTGCAGATATATCTCAAGGGAAGGGGCCTGACGGACATATTTCGAGATATTTCTTCTTCTTGTTGTTCTTCTTCTGCACAGCTAAACTGGAAGTGGCATTTCCAGCTCGCAATCGTGCAGAGTTATCTCAAAGAAAGGAGACACGGTGTTTCTGTATCTCTATTATGTTGGTGCGGCTTCGGAACTTTTAAATATCTCGATATATCGCGAAAACTACGCTTCTGATCAAAAAATATCATAGAACATAAATTGTAGGAAACATAATTCTCTACAAAAAACGTCTCTTCACATTTTGCCATAGCTCGCTTCGTTTCCGAGATATTTGCAGATTTATCTCAAGGGAAGGGGCCTGACGGACATATTTCGAGATATTTCTTCTTCTTGTTGTTCTTCTTCTGCACAGCTAAGCTGGAAGTGGCATTTGCGGCTCGCACTAGTGCAGAGTTATCTCAACGAAAGGGGCCACGGTGTTTCTGTATCTCTATTATGTTGGTGCGGCTTCGGAACTTTTAAATATCTTGATATATCTCGAGAACTACGCATCTGATCAAAAAATATCATAGAACATGAAAAGTAGGAAACTTAATTCTCTACAAAAAAGGTCTCTTAACATTTTGCCATAGCTCTCTTCCTTTCCGAGATATTTGCAGATTTATCTCAAGGGAAGGGGCCTGACGGACATATTTCGAGATATTTCTTCTTCTTGTTGTTCTTCTTCTGCACAGCTAAGCTGGAAGTGGCATTTGCAGCTCGCAATAGTGCAGAGTTATCTCAAAGAAAGGGGCCACGGTGTTTCTGCATCTCTATTATGTTGGTGCGGCTTCGGAACTTTTAAATATCTTGATATATCTCGAGAACTACGCATCTGATCAAAAAATATCATAGAACATGAAAAGTAGGAAACTTAATTCTCTACAAAAAAGGTCTCTTAACATTTTGCCATAGCTCTCTTCGTTTCCGAGATATTTGCAGATTTATCTCAAGGGAAGGGGCCTGACGGACATATTTCGAGATATTTCTTCTTCTTGTTGTTCTTCTCCTGCACAGCTAAGTTGGAAGTGGCATTTGCAGCTCGCAATAGTGCAGAGTTATCTCAAAGAAAGGGGCCACGGTGTTTCTGTATCTCTATTATGTTGGTGCGGCTTCGGAACTTTTAAATATCTCGATATATCGCGAAAACTACGCTTCTGATCAAAAAATATCATAGAACATAAATTGTAGGAAACATAATTCTCTACAAAAAACGTCTCTTCACATTTTGCCATAGCTCGCTTCGTTTCCGAGATATTTGCAGATTTATCTCAAGGGAAGGGTCCTGACGGACATATTTCGAGATATTTCTTCTTCTTGTTGTTCTTCTTCTGTACAGCTAAGTTGGAAGTGGCATTTGCAGCTCGCAATAGTGCAGAGTTATCTCAAAGAAAGGGGCCACGGTGTTTCTGTATCTCTATTATGTTGGTGCGGCTTCGGAACTTTTAAATATCTCGATATATCGCGAAAACTACGCTTCTGATCAAAAAATATCATAGAACATAAATTGTAGGAAACATAATTCTCTACAAAAAACGTCTCTTCACATTTTGCCATAGCTCGCTTCGTTTCCGAGATATTTGCAGATTCAGCTCAAAGGAACTGGCCTGACGGACATATTTCGAGATATTTCTTCTTCTTGTTGTTGTTCCTCTGCACAGCTAAGCTGGAAGTGGCATTTGCAGCTCGCAATAGTGCAGAGTTATCTCAAAGAAAGGGGCCACGGTGTTTCTGTATCTCTATTATGTTGGTGCGGCTTCGGAACTTTTAAATATCTTGATATATCTCGAGAACTACGCATCTGATCAAAAAATATCATAGAACATAAAAAGTAGGAAACTTAATTCTCTACAAAAAAGGTCTCTTAACATTTTGCCATAGCTCGCTTCGTTTCCGAGATATTTGCAGATTTATCTCAAGGGAAGGGGCCTGACGGACATATTTCGAGATATTTCTTCTTCTTGTTGTTCTTCTTCTGCACAGCTAAGCTGGAAGTGGCATTTGCGGCTCGCACTAGTGCAGAGTTATCTCAAAGAAAGGGGCCACGGTGTTTCTGTATCTCTATTATGTTGGTGCGGCTTCGGAACTTTTAAATATCTCGATATATCTCGAAAACTACGCTTCTGATCAAAAAATATCATAGAACATGAATTGTAGGAAACATAATTCTCTATAAAAAACGTCTCTTAACATTTTGCCATAGCTCGCTTCGTTTCCGAGATATTTGCAGATATATCTCAAGGGAAGGGGCCTGACGGACATATTTCGAGATATTTCTTCTTCTTGTTGTTCTTCCTCTGCACAGCTAAGCTGGAAGTGGCATTTGCAGCTCGCAATAGTGCAGAGTTATCTCAAAGAAAGGGGCCACGGTGTTTCTGTATCTCTATTATGTTGGTGCGGGTTCGGAACTTTTAAATATCTTGATATATCTCGAGAACTACGCATCTGATCAAAAAATATCATAGAACATAAAAAGTGGGAAACATAATTCTCTACAAAAAAGGTCTCTTAACATTTTGCCATAGCTCGCTTCGTTTCCGAGATATTTGCAGATATATCTCAAGGGAAGGGGCCTGACGGACATATTTCGAGATATTTCTTCTTCTTGTTGTTCTTCTTCTGCACAGCTAAACTGGAAGTGGCATTTCCAGCTCGCAATCGTGCAGAGTTATCTCAAAGAAAGGGGCCACGGTGTTTCTGTATCTCTATTATGTTGGTGCGGCTTCGGAACTTTTAAATATCTCGATATATCTCGAAAACTACGCTTCTGATCAAAAAATATCATAGAACATAAAAAGTAGGAAACTTAATTCTCTACAAAAAAGGTCTCTTAACATTTTGCCATAGCTCGCTTCGTTTCCGAGATATTTGCAGATTTATCTCAAGGGAAGGGGCCTAACGGACATATTTCGAGATATTTCTTCTTCTTGTTGTTCTTCTTCTGCACAGCTAAGCTGGAAGTGGCATTTGCGGCTCGCACTAGTGCAGAGTTATCTCAAAGAAAGGGGCCACGGTGTTTCTGTATCCCTATTATGTTGGTGCGGCTTCGGAACTTTTAAATATCTCGATATATCTCGAAAACTACGCTTCTGATCAAAAAATATCATAGAACATAAATTATAGGAAACATAATTCTCTACAAAAAAGGTCTCTTAACATTTTGCCATAGCTCGCTTCGTTTCCGAGATATTTGCAGATATATCTCGAGGGAAGGGGCCTTACGGACATATTTCGAGATATTTCTTCTTCTTGTTGTTCTTCTTCTGCACAGCTAAACTGGAAGTGGCATTTCCAGCTCGCAATAGTGCAGAGTTATCTCAAAGAGAGGGGCCACGGTGTTTCTGTATCTCTATTATGTTGGTGCGGCTTCGGAACTTTTAAATATCTTGATATATCTCGAGAACTACGCATCTGATCAAAAAATATCATAGAAGATAAAAAGTAGGAAACTTAATTCTCTACAAAAAAGGTCTCTTAACATTTTGCCATAGCTCGCTTCGTTTCCGAGATATTTGCAGATTTATCTCAAGGGAAGGGGCCTGACGGACATATTTCGAGATATTTCTTCTTCTTGTTGTTCTTCTTCTGCACAGCTAAGCTGGAAGTGGCATTTGCGGCTCGCACTAGTGCAGAGTTATCTCAAAGAAAGGGGCCACGGTGTTTCTGTATCCCTATTATGTTTGTGCGGCTTCGGAACTTTTAAATATCTCGATATATCTCGAAAACTACGCTTCTGATCAAAAAATATCATAGAACATAAATTGTAGGAAACTTAATTCTCTACAAAAAAGGTCTCTTAACATTTTGCCATAGCTCTCTTCGTTTCCGAGATATTTGCAGATTTATCTCAAGGGAAGGGGCCTGACGGACATATTTCGAGATATTTCTTCTTCTTGTTGTTCTTCTTCTGCACAGCTAAGCAGGAAGTGGCATTTGCAGCTCGCAATAGTGCAGAGTTATCTCAAAGAAAGGGGCCACGGTGTTTCTGTATCTCTATTATGTTGGTGCGGGTTCGGAACTTTTAAATATCTTGATATATCTCGAGAACTACGCATCTGATCAAAAAATATCATAGAACATAAAAAGTAAGAAACTTAATTCTCTACAAAAAAGGTCTCTTAACATTTTGCCATAGCTCGCTTCGTTTCCGAGATATTTGCAGATTTATCTCAAGGGAAGGGGCCTGACGGACATATTTCGAGATATTTCTTCTTCTTGTTGTTCTTCTTCTGCACAGCTAAGCTGGAAGTGGCATTTGCGGCTCGCACTAGTGCAGAGTTATCTCAAAGAAAGGGGCCACGGTGTTTCTGTATCCCTATTATGTTGGTGCGGCTTCGGAACTTTTAAATATCTCGATATATCTCGAAAACTACGCTTCTGATCAAAAAATATCATAGAACATAAATTATAGGAAACATAATTCTCTACAAAAAAGGTCTCTTAACATTTTGCCATAGCTCGCTTCGTTTCCGAGATATTTGCAGATATATCTCAAGGGAAGGGGCCTGACGGACATATTTCGAGATATTTCTTCTTCTTGTTATTCTTCTTCTGCACAGCTAAGCTGGAAGTGGCATTTACAGCTCGCAATAGTGCAGAGTTATATCAAAGAAAGGGGCCACGGTGTTTCTGTATCTCTATTATGTTGGTGCGGCTTCGGAACTTTTAAATATCTTGATATATCTCGAGAACTACGCATCTGATCAAAAAATATCATAGAACATAAAAAGTAGGAAACTTAATTCTCTACAAAAAATGTCTCTTAACATTTTGCCATAGCTCGCTTCGTTTCCGAGATATTTGCAGATTTATCTCAAGGGAAGGGGCCTGACGGACATATTTCGAGATATTTCTTCTTCTTGTTGTTCTTCTTCTGCACAGCTAAGCTGGAAGTGGCATTTGCGGCTCGCACTAGTGCAGAGTTATCTCAAAGAAAGGGGTCACGGTGTTTCTGTATCCCTATTATGTTGGTGCGGCTTCGGAACTTTTAAATATCTCGATATATCTCGAGAACTACGCTTCTGATCAAAAAATATCATAGAACATAAATTGTAGGAAACGTAATTCTCTACAAAAAACGTCTCTTAACATTTTGCCATAGCTCGCTTCGTTTCCGAGATATTTGCAGATTCAGCTCAAAGGAACTGGCCTGACGGACATATTTCGAGATATTTCTTCTTCTTGTTGTTCTTCCTCTGCACAGCTAAGCTGGAAGTGGCATTTGCAGCTCGCAATAGTGCAGAGTTATCTCAAAGAAACGGGCCACGGTGTTTCTGTATCTCTATTATGTTGGTGCGGCTTCGGAACTTTTAAATATCTTGATATATCTCGAGAACTACGCATCTGATCAAAAAATATCATACTACATAAAAAGCAGGAAACTTAATTCTCTACAAGAAAGGTCTCTAAACATTTTGCCATAGCTCGCTTCGTTTCCGAGATATTTGCAGATTTATCTCAAGGGAAGGGGCCTGACGGACATATTTCGAGATATTTCTTCTTCTTGTTGTTCTTCTTCTGCACAGCTAAGCTGGAAGTGGCATTTGCAGCTCGCAATAGTGCAGAGTTATCTCAAAGAAAGGGGCCACGGTGTTTCTGTATCTCTATTATGTTGGTGCGGCTTCGGAACTTTTAAATATCTTGATATATCTCGAGAACTACGCATCTGATCAAAAAATATCATAGAACATAAAACGTAGGAAACTTAATTCTCTACAAAAAAGGTCTCTTAACATTTTGCCATAGCTCGCTTCGTTTCCGAGATATTTGCAGATTTATCTCAAGGGAAGGGGCCTGACGGACAAATTTCGAGATATTTCTTCTTCTTGTTGTTCTTCTTCTGCACAGCTGAGCTGGAAGTGGCATTTGCAGGTCGCAATAGTGCAGAGTTATCTCAAAGAAAGGGGCCACGGTGTTTCTGTATCTCTATTATGTTGGTGCGGCTTCGGAACTTTTAAATATCTCGATATATCTCGAAAACTACGCTTCTGATCAAAAAATATCATAGAACGTAAATTGTAGGAAACATTATTCTCTACAAAAAAGGTCTCTTAACATTTTGCCATAGCTCGCTTCGTTTCCGAGATATTTGCAGATTTATCTCAAGGGAAGGGGCCTGACGGACATATTTCGAGATATTTCTTCTTCTTGTTGTTCTTCTTCTGCACAGCTAAGCTGGAAGTGGCATTTGCAGCGCGCAATAGTGCAGAGTTATCTCAAAGAAAGGGGCCACGGTGTTTCTGTATCTCTATTATGTAGGTGCGGCTTCGGAACTTTTAAATATCTTGATATATCTCGAGAACTACGCATCTGATCAAAAAATATCATACTACATAAAAAGTAGGAAACTTAATTCTCTACAGGAAAGGTCTCTAAACATTTTGCCATAGCTCGCTTCGTTTCCGAGATATTTGCAGATTTATCTCAAGGGAAGGGGCCTGACGGACATATTTCGAGATATTTCTTCTTCTTGTTGTTCTTCTTCTGCACAGCTAAGCTGGAAGTGGCATTTACAGCTCGCAATAGTGCAGAGTTATCTCAAAGAAAGGGGCCACGGTGTTTCTGTATCTCTATTATGTAGGTGCGGCTTCGGAACTTTTAAATATCTTGATATATCTCGAGAACTACGCATCTGATCAAAAAATATCATACTACATAAAAAGTAGGAAACTTAATTCTCTACAGGAAAGGTCTCTAAACATTTTGCCATAGCTCGCTTCGTTTCCGAGATATTTGCAGATTTATCTCAAGGGAAGGGGCCTGACGGACATATTTCGAGATATTTCTTCTTCTTGTTGTTCTTCTTCTGCACAGCTAAGCTGGAAGTGGCATTTACAGCTCGCAATAGTGCAGAGTTATCTCAAAGAAAGGGGCCACGGTGTTTCTGTATCTCTATTATGTTGGTGCGGCTTCGGAACTTTTAAATATCTTGATATATCTCGAGAACTACGCATCTGATCAAAAAATATCATAGAACATAAAAAGTAGGAAACTTAATTCTCTACAAAAAAGGTCTCTTAACATTTTGCCATAGCTCGCTTCGTTTCCGAGATATTTGCAGATTTATCTCAAGGGAAGGGGCCTGACGGACATATTTCGAGATATTTCTTCTTCTTGTTGTTCTTCTTCTGCACAGCTAAGCTGGAAGTGGCATTTGCGGCTCGCACTAGTGCAGAGTTATCTCAAAGAAAGGGGTCACGGTGTTTCTGTATCTCTATTATGTTGGTGCGGCTTCGGAACTTTTAAATATCTCGATATATCTCGAAAACTACGCTTCTGATCAAAAAATATCATAGAACATAAATTGTAGGAAACATGATTCTCTACAAAAAAGGTCTCTTAACATTTTGCCATAGCTCGCTTCGTTTCCGAGATATTTGCAGATATATCTCAAGGGAAGGGGCCTGACGGACATATTTCGAGAAATTTCTTCTTCTTGTTGTTCTTCTTCTGCACAGCTAAGCTGGAAGTGGCATTTGCGGCTCGCACTAGTGCAGAGTTATCTCAAAGAAAGGGGCCACGGTGTTTCTGTATCTCTATTATGTTGGTGCGGCTTCGGAACTTTTAAATATCTCGATATATCTCGAAAACTACGCTTCTGATCAAAAAATTTCATAGAACATAAATTGTAGCAAACAGAATTCTCTACAAAAAATGTCTCTTAACATTTTGCCATAGCTCGCTTCGTTTCCGAGATATTTGCAGATATATCTCAAGGGAAGGGGCCTGACGGACATATTTCGAGATATTTCTTCTTCTTGTTGTTCTTCTTCTGCACAGCTAAACTGGAAGTGACATTTCCAGCTCGCAATCGTGCAGAGTTATCTCAAAGAAAGGGGCCACGGTGTTTCTGTATCTCTATTATGTTGGTGCGGCTTCGGAACTTTTAAATATCTTGATATATCTCGAGAACTACACCTCTGATCGAAAAATATCATAGAACATAAAGAGTAGGAAACTTAATTCTCTACAAAAAAGGTCTCTTTACATTTTCCCATAGCTCGCTTCGTTTCCGAGATATTTGCAGATTTATGTCAAGGGAAGGGGCCTGACGGACATATTTCGAGATATTTCTTCTTCTTGTTGTTCTTCTTCTGCACAGCTAAGCTGGAAGTGGCATTTGCAGCGCGCAATAGTGCAGAGTTATCTCAAAGAAAGGGGCCACGGTGTTTCTGTATCCCTATTATGTTGGTGCGGCTTCGGAACTTTTAAATATCTCGATATATTTTCGAAAACTACGCTTCGGATCAAAAAATATCATAGAACATAAATTGTAGGAAACATAATTCTCTACAAAAAACGTCTCTTAACATTTTGCCATAGCTCGCTTCGTTTCCGAGATATTTGCAGATTCAGCTCAAAGGAACTGGCCTGACGGACATATTTCGAGATATTTCTTCTTCTTGTTGTTCTTCCTCTGCACAGCTAAGCTGGAAGTGGCATTTGCAGCTCGCAATAGTGCAGAGTTATCTCAAAGAAAGGGGCCACGGTGTTTCTGTATCTCTATTATGTTGGTGCGGCTTCGGAACTTTTAAATATCTTGATATATCTCGAGAACTACGCATCTGATCAAAAAATATCATAGAACATAAAAAGTAGGAAACTTAATTCTCTACAAAAAAGGTCTCTTAACATTTTGCCATAGCTCGCTTCGTTTCCGAGATATTTGCAGATTTATCTCAAGGGAAGGGGCCTGACGGACATATTTCGAGATATTTCTTCTTCTTGTTGTTCTTCTTCTGCACAGCTAAGCTGGAAGTGGCATTTGCGGCTCGCACTAGTGCAGAGTTATCTCAAAGAAAGGGGCCACGGTGTTTCTGTATCTCTATTATGTTGGTGCGGGTTCGGAACTTTTAAATATCTTGATATATCTCGAGAACTACGCATCTGATCAAAAAATATCATAGAACATAAAAAGTGGGAAACATAATTCTCTACAAAAAAGGTCTCTTAGCATTTTGCCATAGCTCGCTTCGTTTCCGAGATATTTGCAGATATATCTCAAGGGAAGGGGCCTGACGGACATATTTCGAGATATTTCTTCTTCTTGTTGTTCTTCTTCTGCACAGCTAAGCTGGAAGTGGCATTTGCGGCTCGCACTAGTGCAGAGTTATCTCAAAGAAAGGGGCCACGGTGTTTCTGTATCTCTATTATGTTGGTGCGGCTTCGGAACTTTTAAATATCTCGATATATCTCGAAAACTACGCTTCTGATCAAAAAATATCATAGAACATAAATTGTAGGAAACATAATTCTCTACAAAAAAGGTCTCTTAACATTCTGCCATAGCTCGCTTCGTTTCCGAGATATTTGCAGATTCAGCTCAAAGGAACTGGCCTGACGGACATATTTCGAGATATTTCTTCTTCTTGTTGTTCTTCTTCTGCACAGCTAAACTGGAAGTGGCATTTCCAGCTCGCAATCGTGCAGAGTTATCTCAAAGAAAGGGGCCACGGTGTTTCTGTATCTCTATTATGTTGGTGCGGCTTCGGAACTTTTAAATATCTCGATATATCTCGAAAACTACGCTTCTGATCAAAAAATATCATAGAACATAAAAAGTAGGAAACTTAATTCTCTACAAAAAAGGTCTCTTAACATTTTGCCATAGCTCGCTTCGTTTCCGAGATATTTGCAGATTTATCTCAAGGGAAGGGGCCTAACGGACATATTTCGAGATATTTCTTCTTCTTGTTGTTCTTCTTCTGCACAGCTAAACTGGAAGTGGCATTTCCAGCTCGCAATAGTGCAGAGTTATCTCAAAGAGAGGGGCCACGGCGTTTCTGTATCTCTATTATGTTGGTGCGGCTTCGGAACTTTTAAATATCTTGATATATCTAGAGAACTACGCATCTGATCAAAAAATATCATAGAAGATAAAAAGTAGGAAACTTAATTCTCTACAAAAAAGGTCTCTTAACATTTTGCCATAGCTCGCTTCGTTTCCGAGATATTTGCAGATTTATCTCAAGGGAAGGGGCCTGACGGACATATTTCGAGATATTTCTTCTTCTTGTTGTTCTTCTTCTGCACAGCTAAGCTGGAAGTGGCATTTGCGGCTCGCACTAGTGCAGAGTTATCTCAAAGAAAGGGGCCACGGTGTTTCTGTATCCCTATTATGTTTGTGCGGCTTCGGAACTTTTAAATATCTCGATATATCTCGAAAACTACGCTTCTGATCAAAAAATATCATAGAACATAAATTGTAGGAAACTTAATTCTCTACAAAAAAGGTCTCTTAACATTTTGCCATAGCTCTCTTCGTTTCCGAGATATTTGCAGATTTATCTCAAGGGAAGGGGCCTGACGGACATATTTCGAGATATTTCTTCTTCTTGTTGCTCTTCTTCTGCACAGCTAAGCTGGAAGTGGCATTTGCAGCTCGCAATAGTGCAGAGTTATCTCAAAGAAAGGGGCCACGGTGTTTCTGTATCTCTATTATGTTGGTGCGGGTTCGGAACTTTTAAATATCTTGATATATCTCGAGAACTACGCATCTGATCAAAAAATATCATAGAACATAAAAAGTAGGAAACTTAATTCTCTACAAAAAAGGTCTCTTAACATTTTGCCATAGCTCGCTTCGTTTCCGAGATATTTGCAGATTTATCTCAAGGGAAGGGGCCTGACGGACATATTTCGAGATATTTCTTCTTCTTGTTGTTCTTCTTCTGCACAGCTAAGCTGGAAGTGGCATTTGCGGCTCGCACTAGTGCAGAGTTATCTCAAAGAAAGGGGTCACGGTGTTTCTGTATCTCTATTATGTTGGTGCGGCTTCGGAACTTTTAAATATCTCGATATATCTCGAAAACTACGCTTCTGATCAAAAAATATCATAGAACATAAATTGTAGGAAACATGATTCTCTACAAAAAAGGTCTCTTAACATTTTGCCATAGCTCGCTTCGTTTCCGAGATATTTGCAGATATATCTCAAGGGAAGGGGCCTGACGGACATATTTCGAGATATTTCTTCTTCTTGTTGTTCTTCTTCTGCACAGCTAAGCTGGAAGTGGCATTTGCAGCGCGCAATAGTGCAGAGTTATCTCAAAGAAAGGGGCCACGGTGTTTCTGTATCTCTATTATGTAGGTGCGGCTTCGGAACTTTTAAATATCTTGATATATCTCGAGAACTACGCATCTGATCAAAAAATATCATACTACATAAAAAGTAGGAAACTTAATTCTCTACAGGAAAGGTCTCTAAACATTTTGCCATAGCTCGCTTCGTTTCCGAGATATTTGCAGATTTATCTCAAGGGAAGGGGCCTGACGGACATATTTCGAGATATTTCTTCTTCTTGTTGTTCTTCTTCTGCACAGCTAAGCTGGAAGTGGCATTTACAGCTCGCAATAGTGCAGAGTTATCTCAAAGAAAGGGGCCACGGTGTTTCTGTATCTCTATTATGTAGGTGCGGCTTCGGAACTTTTAAATATCTTGATATATCTCGAGAACTACGCATCTGATCAAAAAATATCATACTACATAAAAAGTAGGAAACTTAATTCTCTACAGGAAAGGTCTCTAAACATTTTGCCATAGCTCGCTTCGTTTCCGAGATATTTGCAGATTTATCTCAAGGGAAGGGGCCTGACGGACATATTTCGAGATATTTCTTCTTCTTGTTGTTCTTCTTCTGCACAGCTAAGCTGGAAGTGGCATTTACAGCTCGCAATAGTGCAGAGTTATCTCAAAGAAAGGGGCCACGGTGTTTCTGTATCTCTATTATGTTGGTGCGGCTTCGGAACTTTTAAATATCTTGATATATCTCGAGAACTACGCATCTGATCAAAAAATATCATAGAACATAAAAAGTAGGAAACTTAATTCTCTACAAAAAAGGTCTCTTAACATTTTGCCATAGCTCGCTTCGTTTCCGAGATATTTGCAGATTTATCTCAAGGGAAGGGGCCTGACGGACATATTTCGAGATATTTCTTCTTCTTGTTGTTCTTCTTCTGCACAGCTAAGCTGGAAGTGGCATTTGCGGCTCGCACTAGTGCAGAGTTATCTCAAAGAAAGGGGTCACGGTGTTTCTGTATCTCTATTATGTTGGTGCGGCTTCGGAACTTTTAAATATCTCGATATATCTCGAAAACTACGCTTCTGATCAAAAAATATCATAGAACATAAATTGTAGGAAACATGATTCTCTACAAAAAAGGTCTCTTAACATTTTGCCATAGCTCGCTTCGTTTCCGAGATATTTGCAGATATATCTCAAGGGAAGGGGCCTGACGGACATATTTCGAGAAATTTCTTCTTCTTGTTGTTCTTCTTCTGCACAGCTAAGCTGGAAGTGGCATTTGCGGCTCGCACTAGTGCAGAGTTATCTCAAAGAAAGGGGCCACGGTGTTTCTGTATCTCTATTATGTTGGTGCGGCTTCGGAACTTTTAAATATCTCGATATATCTCGAAAACTACGCTTCTGATCAAAAAATTTCATAGAACATAAATTGTAGCAAACAGAATTCTCTACAAAAAATGTCTCTTAACATTTTGCCATAGCTCGCTTCGTTTCCGAGATATTTGCAGATATATCTCAAGGGAAGGGGCCTGACGGACATATTTCGAGATATTTCTTCTTCTTGTTGTTCTTCTTCTGCACAGCTAAACTGGAAGTGACATTTCCAGCTCGCAATCGTGCAGAGTTATCTCAAAGAAAGGGGCCACGGTGTTTCTGTATCTCTATTATGTTGGTGCGGCTTCGGAACTTTTAAATATCTTGATATATCTCGAGAACTACACCTCTGATCGAAAAATATCATAGAACATAAAGAGTAGGAAACTTAATTCTCTACAAAAAAGGTCTCTTTACATTTTCCCATAGCTCGCTTCGTTTCCGAGATATTTGCAGATTTATGTCAAGGGAAGGGGCCTGACGGACATATTTCGAGATATTTCTTCTTCTTGTTGTTCTTCTTCTGCACAGCTAAGCTGGAAGTGGCATTTGCAGCGCGCAATAGTGCAGAGTTATCTCAAAGAAAGGGGCCACGGTGTTTCTGTATCCCTATTATGTTGGTGCGGCTTCGGAACTTTTAAATATCTCGATATATTTTCGAAAACTACGCTTCGGATCAAAAAATATCATAGAACATAAATTGTAGGAAACATAATTCTCTACAAAAAACGTCTCTTAACATTTTGCCATAGCTCGCTTCGTTTCCGAGATATTTGCAGATTCAGCTCAAAGGAACTGGCCTGACGGACATATTTCGAGATATTTCTTCTTCTTGTTGTTCTTCCTCTGCACAGCTAAGCTGGAAGTGGCATTTGCAGCTCGCAATAGTGCAGAGTTATCTCAAAGAAAGGGGCCACGGTGTTTCTGTATCTCTATTATGTTGGTGCGGCTTCGGAACTTTTAAATATCTTGATATATCTCGAGAACTACGCATCTGATCAAAAAATATCATAGAACATAAAAAGTAGGAAACTTAATTCTCTACAAAAAAGGTCTCTTAACATTTTGCCATAGCTCGCTTCGTTTCCGAGATATTTGCAGATTTATCTCAAGGGAAGGGGCCTGACGGACATATTTCGAGATATTTCTTCTTCTTGTTGTTCTTCTTCTGCACAGCTAAGCTGGAAGTGGCATTTGCGGCTCGCACTAGTGCAGAGTTATCTCAAAGAAAGGGGCCACGGTGTTTCTGTATCTCTATTATGTTGGTGCGGGTTCGGAACTTTTAAATATCTTGATATATCTCGAGAACTACGCATCTGATCAAAAAATATCATAGAACATAAAAAGTGGGAAACATAATTCTCTACAAAAAAGGTCTCTTAGCATTTTGCCATAGCTCGCTTCGTTTCCGAGATATTTGCAGATATATCTCAAGGGAAGGGGCCTGACGGACATATTTCGAGATATTTCTTCTTCTTGTTGTTCTTCTTCTGCACAGCTAAGCTGGAAGTGGCATTTGCGGCTCGCACTAGTGCAGAGTTATCTCAAAGAAAGGGGCCACGGTGTTTCTGTATCTCTATTATGTTGGTGCGGCTTCGGAACTTTTAAATATCTCGATATATCTCGAAAACTACGCTTCTGATCAAAAAATATCATAGAACATAAATTGTAGGAAACATAATTCTCTACAAAAAAGGTCTCTTAACATTCTGCCATAGCTCGCTTCGTTTCCGAGATATTTGCAGATTCAGCTCAAAGGAACTGGCCTGACGGACATATTTCGAGATATTTCTTCTTCTTGTTGTTCTTCTTCTGCACAGCTAAACTGGAAGTGGCATTTCCAGCTCGCAATCGTGCAGAGTTATCTCAAAGAAAGGGGCCACGGTGTTTCTGTATCTCTATTATGTTGGTGCGGCTTCGGAACTTTTAAATATCTCGATATATCTCGAAAACTACGCTTCTGATCAAAAAATATCATAGAACATAAAAAGTAGGAAACTTAATTCTCTACAAAAAAGGTCTCTTAACATTTTGCCATAGCTCGCTTCGTTTCCGAGATATTTGCAGATTTATCTCAAGGGAAGGGGCCTAACGGACATATTTCGAGATATTTCTTCTTCTTGTTGTTCTTCTTCTGCACAGCTAAACTGGAAGTGGCATTTCCAGCTCGCAATAGTGCAGAGTTATCTCAAAGAGAGGGGCCACGGCGTTTCTGTATCTCTATTATGTTGGTGCGGCTTCGGAACTTTTAAATATCTTGATATATCTAGAGAACTACGCATCTGATCAAAAAATATCATAGAAGATAAAAAGTAGGAAACTTAATTCTCTACAAAAAAGGTCTCTTAACATTTTGCCATAGCTCGCTTCGTTTCCGAGATATTTGCAGATTTATCTCAAGGGAAGGGGCCTGACGGACATATTTCGAGATATTTCTTCTTCTTGTTGTTCTTCTTCTGCACAGCTAAGCTGGAAGTGGCATTTGCGGCTCGCACTAGTGCAGAGTTATCTCAAAGAAAGGGGCCACGGTGTTTCTGTATCCCTATTATGTTTGTGCGGCTTCGGAACTTTTAAATATCTCGATATATCTCGAAAACTACGCTTCTGATCAAAAAATATCATAGAACATAAATTGTAGGAAACTTAATTCTCTACAAAAAAGGTCTCTTAACATTTTGCCATAGCTCTCTTCGTTTCCGAGATATTTGCAGATTTATCTCAAGGGAAGGGGCCTGACGGACATATTTCGAGATATTTCTTCTTCTTGTTGTTCTTCTTCTGCACAGCTAAGCTGGAAGTGGCATTTGCAGCTCGCAATAGTGCAGAGTTATCTCAAAGAAAGGGGCCACGGTGTTTCTGTATCTCTATTATGTTGGTGCGGGTTCGGAACTTTTAAATATCTTGATATATCTCGAGAACTACGCATCTGATCAAAAAATATCATAGAACATAAAAAGTAGGAAACTTAATTCTCTACAAAAAAGGTCTCTTAACATTTTGCCATAGCTCGCTTCGTTTCCGAGATATTTGCAGATTTATCTCAAGGGAAGGGGCCTGACGGACATATTTCGAGATATTTCTTCTTCTTGTTGTTCTTCTTCTGCACAGCTAAGCTGGAAGTGGCATTTGCGGCTCGCACTAGTGCAGAGTTATCTCAAAGAAAGGGGTCACGGTGTTTCTGTATCTCTATTATGTTGGTGCGGCTTCGGAACTTTTAAATATCTCGATATATCTCGAAAACTACGCTTCTGATCAAAAAATATCATAGAACATAAATTGTAGGAAACATGATTCTCTACAAAAAAGGTCTCTTAACATTTTGCCATAGCTCGCTTCGTTTCCGAGATATTTGCAGATATATCTCAAGGGAAGGGGCCTGACGGACATATTTCGAGAAATTTCTTCTTCTTGTTGTTCTTCTTCTGCACAGCTAAGCTGGAAGTGGCATTTGCGGCTCGCACTAGTGCAGAGTTATCTCAAAGAAAGGGGCCACGGTGTTACTGTATCCCTATTATGTTGGTGCGGCTTCGGAACTTTTAAATATCTCGTTATATCTCGAAAACTACGCTTCTGATCAAAAAATATCATAGAACATAAATTGTAGGAAACATAATTCTCTACAAAAAAGGTCTCTTAACATTTTGCCATAGCTCGCTTCGTTTCCGAGATATTTGCAGATATATCTCAAGGGAAGGGGCCTGACGGACATATTTCGAGATATTTCTTCTTCTTGTTGTTCTTCTTCTGCACAGATAAGCTGGAAGTGGCATTTGCAGCTCGCAATAGTGCAGAGTTATCTCAAAGAAAGGGGCCACGGTGTTTCTGTATCTCTATTATGTTGGTGCGGCTTCGGAACTTTTAAATATCTTGATATATCTCGAGAACTACGCATCTGATCAAAAAATATCATAGAACATGAAAAGTAGGAAACTTAATTCTCTACAAAAAAGGTCTCTTATCATTTTGCCATAGCTCGCTTCGTTTCCGAGATATTTGCAGATTTATCTCAAGGGAAGGGGCCTGACGGACAAATTTCGAGATATTTCTTCTTCTTGTTGTTCTTCTTCTGCACAGCTGAGCTGGAAGTGGCATTTGCAGGTCGCAATAGTGCAGAGTTATCTCAAAGAAAGGGGCCACGGTGTTTCTGTATCTCTATTATGTTGGTGCGGCTTCGGAACTTTTAAATATCTCGATATATCTCGAAAACTACGCTTCTGATCAAAAAATATCATAGAACGTAAATTGTAGGAAACATTATTCTTAACAAAAAAGGTCTCTTAACATTTTGCCATAGCTCGCTTCGTTTCCGAGATATTTGCAGATTTATCTCAAGGGAAGGGGCCTGACGGACATATTTCGAGATATTTCTTCTTCTTGTTGTTCTTCTTCTGCACAGCTAAGCTGGAAGTGGCATTTGCAGCGCGCAATAGTGCAGAGTTATCTCAAAGAAAGGGGCCACGGTGTTTCTGTATCTCTATTATGTTGGTGCGGCTTCGGAACTTTTAAATATCTTGATATATCTCGAGAACTACGCCTCTGATCGAAAAATATCATAGAACATAAAGAGTAGGAAACTTAATTCTCTACAAAAAAGGTCTCTTTACATTTTCCCATAGCTCGCTTCGTTTCCGAGATATTTGCAGATTTATCTCAAGGGAAGGGGCCTGACGGACATATTTCGAGATATTTCTTCTTCTTGTTGTTCTTCTTCTGCACAGCTAAGCTGGAAGTGGCATTTGCAGCGCGCAATAGTGCAGAGTTATCTCAAAGAAAGGGGCCACGGTGTTTCTGTATCCCTATTATGTTGGTGCGGCTTCGGAACTTTTAAATATCTCGATGTATCTCGAAAACTACGCTTCGGATCAAAAAATATCATAGAACATAAATTGTAGGAAACATAATTCTCTACAAAAAACGTCTCTTAACATTTTGCCATAGCTCGCTTCGTTTCCGAGATATTTGCAGATTTATCTCAAGGGAAGGGGCCTGACGGACATATTTC
The DNA here is from genome assembly GCF_051020975.1 of Osmia lignaria lignaria. Classification (NCBI taxonomy): domain Eukaryota; kingdom Metazoa; phylum Arthropoda; class Insecta; order Hymenoptera; family Megachilidae; genus Osmia; species Osmia lignaria. Next base: position 23,340,834 of record NW_027478161.1, on the reverse strand, counting down.
GAGATATTTCTTCTTCTTGTTGTTCTTCTTCTGCACAGCTAAGCTGGAAGTGGCATTTGCAGCTCGCAATAGTGCAGAGTTATCTCAAAGAGAGGGGCCACGGTGTTTCTGTATCTCTATTATGTTGGTGCGGCTTCGGAACTTTTAAATATCTTGATATATCTCGAGAACTACGTATCTGATCAAAAAATATCATAGAAGATAAAAAGTAGGAAACTTAATTCTCTACAAAAAAGGTCTCTCAACATTTCGCCATAGCTCGCTTCGTTTCCGAGATATTTGCAGATTTATCTCAAGGGAAGGGGCCTGACGGACATATTTCGAGATATTTCTTCTTCTTGTTGTTCGTCTTCTGCACAGCTAAGCTGGAAGTGGCATTTGCGGCTCGCACTAGTGCAGAGTTATCTCAAAGAAAGGGGTCACGCTGTTTCTGTATCTCTATTATGTTGGTGCGGCTTCGGAACTTTTAAATATCTCGATATATCTCGAAAACTACGCTTCTGATCAAAAAATATCATAGAACATAAATTGTAGGAAACATAATTCTCTACAAAAAAGGTCTCTTAACATTTTGCCATAGCTCGCTTCGTTTCCGAGATATTTGCAGATATATCTCAAGGGAAGGGGCCTGACGGACATATTTCGAGATATTTCTTCTTCTTGTTGTTCTTCTTCTGCACAGGTAAGCTGGAAGTGGCATTTGCAGCTCGCAATAGTGCAGAGTTATCTCAAAGAAAGGGGCCACGGTGTTTCTGTATCTCTATTATGTTGGTGCGGCTTCGGAACTTTTAAATATCTTGATGTATCTCGAGAACTACGCATCTGATCAAAAAATATCATAGAACATAAAAAGTAGGAAACTTACTTCTCTACAAAAAAGGTCTCTTATCATTTTGCCATAGCTCGCTTCGTTTCCGAGATATTTGCAGATTTATCTCAAGGGAAGGGGCCTGACGGACATATTTCGAGATATTTCTTCTTCTTGTTGTTCTTCTTCTGCACAGCTAAGCTGGAAGTGGCATTTGCAGCGCGCAATAGTGCAGAGTTATCTCAAAGAAAGGGGCCACGGTGTTTCTGTATCTCTATTATGTTGGTGCGGCTTCGGAACTTTTAAATATGTTGATATATCTCGAGAACTACGCATCTGATCATAAAATATCATACTACATAAAAAGTAGGAAACTTAATTCTCTACAAGAAAGGTCTCTAAACATTTTGCCATAGCTCGCTTCGTTTCCGAGATATTTGCAGATTTATCTCAAGGGAAGGGGCCTGACGGACATATTTCGAGATATTTCTTCTTCTTGTTGTTCTTCTTCTGCACAGCTAAGCTGGAAGTGGCATTTGCAGCTCGCAATAGTGCAGAGTTATCTCAAAGAGAGGGGCCACGGTGTTTCTGTATCTCTATTATGTTGGTGCGGCTTCGGAACTTTTAAATATCTTGATATATCTCGAGAACTACGCATCTGATCAAAAAATATCATAGAAGATAAAAAGTAGGAAACTTAATTCTCTACAAAAAAGGTCTCTCAACATTTCGCCATAGCTCGCTTCGTTTCCGAGATATTTGCAGATTTATCTCAAGGGAAGGGGCCTGTCGGACATATTTCGAGATATTTCTTCTTCTTGTTGTTCTTCTTCTGCACAGCTAAGCTGGAAGTGGCATTTGCGGCTCGCACTAGTGCAGAGTTATCTCAAAGAAAGGGGCCACGGTGTTTCTGTATCTCTATTATGTTGGTGCGGCTTCGGAACTTTTAAATATCTCGATATATCTCGAAAACTACGCTTCTGATCAAAAAATTTCATAGAACATAAATTGTAGCAAACAGAATTCTCTACAAAAAAGGTCTCTTAACATTTTGCCATAGCTCGCTTCGTTTCCGAGATATTTGCAGATTCAGCTCAAAGGAACTGGCCTGACGGACATATTTCGAGATATTTCTTCTTCTTGTTGTTCTTCCTCTGCACAGCTAAGCTGGAAGTGGCATTTGCAGCTCGCAATAGTGCAGAGTTATCTCAAAGAAAGGGGCCACGGTGTTTCTGTATCTCTATTATGTTGGTGCGGCTTCGGAACTTTTAAATATCTTGATATATCTCGAGAACTACGCATCTGATCAAAAAATATCATAGAACATGAAAAGTAGGAAACTTAATTCTCTACAAAAAAGGTCTCTTAACATTTTGCCATAGCTCTCTTCGTTTCCGAGATATTTGCAGATTTATCTCAAGGGAAGGGGCCTGACGGACATATTTCGAGATATTTCTTCTTCTTGTTGTTCTTCTCCTGCACAGCTAAGTTGGAAGTGGCATTTGCAGCTCGCAATAGTGCAGAGTTATCTCAAAGAAAGGGGCCACGGTGTTTCTGTATCTCTATTATGTTGGTGCGGCTTCGGAACTTTTAAATATCTCGATATATCGCGAAAACTACGCTTCTGATCAAAAAATATCATAGAACATAAATTGTAGGAAACATAATTCTCTACAAAAAACGTCTCTTCACATTTTGCCATAGCTCGCTTTGTTTCCGAGATATTTGCAGATTTATCTCAAGGGAAGGGGCCTGACGGACATATTTCGAGATATTTCTTCTTCTTGTTGTTCTTCTTCTGCACAGCTAAGCTGGAAGTGGCATTTGCAGCTCGCAATAGTGCAGAGTTATCTCAAAGAAAGGGGCCACGGTGTTTCTGTATCTCTATTATGTTGGTGCGGCTTCGGAACTTTTAAATATCTTGATATATCTCGAGAACTACGCATCTGATCAAAAAATATCATAGAAGATAAAAAGTAGGAAACTTAATTCTCTACAAAAAAGGTCTCTTAACATTTTGCCATAGCTCGCTTCGTTTCCGAGATATTTGCAGATTTATCTCAAGGGAAGGGGCCTGACGGACATATTTCGAGATATTTCTTCTTCTTGTTGTTCTTCTTCTGCACAGCTAAGCTGGAAGTGGCATTTGCGGCTCGCACTAGTGCAGAGTTATCTCAAAGAAAGGGGCCACGGTGTTTCTGTATCCCTATTATGTTGGTGCGGCTTCGGAACTTTTAAATATCTCGATATATCTCGAAAACTACGCTTCGGATCAAAAAATATCATAGAACATAAATTGTAGGAAACATAATTCTCTACAAAAAACGTCTCTTAACATTTTGCCATAGCTTGCTTCGTTTCCGAGATATTTGCAGATTTATCTCAAGGGAAGGGGCCTGACGGACATATTTCGAGATATTTCTTCTTCTTGTTGTTCTTCGTCTGCACAGCTAAGCTGGAAGTGGCATTTGCGGCTCGCACTAGTGCAGAGTTATCTCAAAGAAAGGGGCCACGGTGTTTCTGTATCCCTATTATGTTGGTGCGGCTTCGGAACTTTTAAATATCTCGATATATCTCGAAAACTACGCTTCGGATCAAAAAATATCATAGAACATAAATTGTAGGAAACATAATTCTCTACAAAAAACGTCTCTTAACATTTTGCCATAGCTCGCTTCGTTTCCGAGATATTTGCAGATTCAGCTCAAAGGAACTGGCCTGACGGACATATTTCGAGATATTTCTTCTTCTTGTTGTTCTTCCTCTGCACAGCTAAGCTGGAAGTGGCATTTGCAGCTCGCAATAGTGCAGAGTTATCTCAAAGAAAGGGGCCACGGTGTTTCTGTATCTCTATTATGTTGGTGCGGCTTCGGAACTTTTAAATATCTTGATATATCTCGAGAACTACGCATCTGATCAAAAAATATCATAGAACATAAAAAGTAGGAAACTTAATTCTCTACAAAAAAGGTCTCTTAACATTTTGCCATAGCTCGCTTCGTTTCCGAGATATTTGCAGATTTATCTCAAGGGAAGGGGCCTGACGGACATATTTCGAGATATTTCTTCTTCTTGTTGTTCTTCGTCTGCACAGCTAAGCTGGAAGTGGCATTTGCGGCTCGCACTAGTGCAGAGTTATCTCAAAGAAAGGGGCCACGGTGTTTCTGTATCTCTATTATGTTGGTGCGGCTTCGGAACTTTTAAATATCTCGATATATCTCGAAAACTGCGCTTCTGATCAAAAAATATCATAGAACATAAATTGTAGGAAAGATAATTCTCTATAAAAAACGTCTCTTAACATTTTGCCATAGCTCGCTTCGTTTCCGAGATATTTGCAGATATATCTCAAGGGAAGGGGCCTGACGGACATATTTCGAGATATTTCTTCTTCTTGTTGTTCTTCTTCTGCACAGCTAAGCTGGAAGTGGCATTTGCGGCTCGCACTAGTGCAGAGTTATCTCAAAGAAAGGGGCCACGGTGTTTCTGTATCCCTATTATGTTGGTGCGGCTTCGGAACTTTTAAATATCTCGATATATCTCGAAAACTACGCTTCTGATCAAAAAATATCATACAACATAAATTGTAGGAAACTTAATTCTCTACAAAAAAGGTCTCTTAACATTTTGCCATAGCTCGCTTCGTTTCCGAGATATTTGCAGATTCAGCTCAAAGGAACTGGCCTGACGGACATATTTCGAGATATTTCTTCTTCTTGTTGTTCTTCCTCTGCACAGCTAAGCTGGAAGTGGCATTTGCAGCTCGCAATAGTGCAGAGTTATCTCAAAGAAAGGGGCCACGGTGTTTCTGTATCTCTATTATGTTGGTGCGGCTTCGGAACTTTTAAATATCTTGATATATCTCGAGAACTACGCATCTGATCAAAAAATATCATAGAACATAAAAAGTAGGAAACTTAATTCTCTACAAAAAAGGTCTCTTAACATTTTGCCATAGCTCGCTTCGTTTCCGAGATATTTGCAGATTTATCTCAAGGGAAGGGGCCTGACGGACATATTTCGAGATATTTCTTCTTCTTGTTGTTCTTCGTCTGCACAGCTAAGCTGGAAGTGGCATTTGCGGCTCGCACTAGTGCAGAGTTATCTCAAAGAAAGGGGCCACGGTGTTTCTGTATCTCTATTATGTTGGTGCGGCTTCGGAACTTTTAAATATCTCGATATATCTCGAAAACTGCGCTTCTGATCAAAAAATATCATAGAACATAAATTGTAGGAAAGATAATTCTCTATAAAAAACGTCTCTTAACATTTTGCCATAGCTCGCTTCGTTTCCGAGATATTTGCAGATATATCTCAAGGGAAGGGGCCTGACGGACATATTTCGAGATATTTCTTCTTCTTGTTGTTCTTCTTCTGCACAGCTAAGCTGGAAGTGGCATTTGCGGCTCGCACTAGTGCAGAGTTATCTCAAAGAAAGGGGCCACGGTGTTTCTGTATCCCTATTATGTTGGTGCGGCTTCGGAACTTTTAAATATCTCGATATATCTCGAAAACTACGCTTCTGATCAAAAAATATCATACAACATAAATTGTAGGAAACTTAATTCTCTACAAAAAAGGTCTCTTAACATTTTGCCATAGCTCGCTTCGTTTCCGAGATATTTGCAGATTCAGCTCAAAGGAACTGGCCTGACGGACATATTTCGAGATATTTCTTCTTCTTGTTGTTCTTCTTCTGCACAGCTAAACTGGAAGTGACATTTCCAGCTCACAATCGTGCAGAGTTATCTCAAAGAAAGGGGCCACGGTGTTTCTGTATCTCTATTATGTTGGTGCGGCTTCGGAACTTTTAAATATCTTGATATATCTCGAGAACTACGCCTCTGATCGAAAAATATCATAGAACATAAAGAGTAGGAAACTTAATTCTCTACAAAAAAGGTCTCTTTACATTTTCCCATAGCTCGCTTCGTTTCCGAGATATTTGCAGATTTATCTCAAGGGAAGGGGCCTAACGGACATATTTCGAGATATTTCTTCTTCTTGTTGTTCTTCTTCTGCACAGCTAAACTGGAAGTGGCATTTCCAGCTCGCAATAGTGCAGAGTTATCTCAAAGAGAGGGGCCACGGTGTTTCTGTATCCCTATTATGTTGGTGCGGCTTCGGAACTTTTAAATATCTCGATACATCTCGAAAACTACGCTTCGGATCAAAGAATATCATAGAACATAAATTGTAGGAAACATAATTCTCTACAAAAAACGTCTCTTAACATTTTGCCATAGCTCGCTTCGTTTCCGAGATATTTGCAGATTCAGCTCAAAGGAACTGGCCTGACGGACATATTTCGAGATATTTCTTCTTCTTGTTGTTCTTCCTCTGCACAGCTAAGCTGGAAGTGGCATTTGCAGCTCGCAATAGTGCAGAGTTATCTCAAAGAAAGGGGCCACGGTGTTTCTGTATCTCTATTATGTTGGTGCGGCTTCGGAACTTTTAAATATCTTGATATATCTCGAGAACTACGCATCTGATCAAAAAATATCATACTACATAAAAAGTAGGAAACTTAATTCTCTACAAGAAAGGTCTCTAAACATTTTGCCATAGCTCGCTTTGTTTCCGAGATATTTGCAGATTTATCTCAAGGGAAGGGGCCTGACGGACATATTTCGAGATATTTCTTCTTCTTGTTGTTCTTCTTCTGCACAGCTAAGCTGGAAGTGGCATTTGCAGCTCGCAATAGTGCAGAGTTATCTCAAAGAAAGGGGCCACGGTGTTTCTGTATCTCTATTATGTTGGTGCGGCTTCGGAACTTTTAAATATCTTGATATATCTCGAGAACTACGCATCTGATCAAAAAATATCATAGAAGATAAAAAGTAGGAAACTTAATTCTCTACAAAAAAGGTCTCTTAACATTTTGCCATAGCTCGCTTCGTTTCCGAGATATTTGCAGATTTATCTCAAGGGAAGGGGCCTGACGGACATATTTCGAGATATTTCTTCTTCTTGTTGTTCTTCTTCTGCACAGCTAAGCTGGAAGTGGCATTTGCGGCTCGCACTAGTGCAGAGTTATCTCAAAGAAAGGGGCCACGGTGTTTCTGTATCCCTATTATGTTGGTGCGGCTTCGGAACTTTTAAATATCTCGATATATCTCGAAAACTACGCTTCGGATCAAAAAATATCATAGAACATAAATTGTAGGAAACATAATTCTCTACAAAAAACGTCTCTTAACATTTTGCCATAGCTCGCTTCGTTTCCGAGATATTTGCAGATTCAGCTCAAAGGAACTGGCCTGACGGACATATTTCGAGATATTTCTTCTTCTTGTTGTTCTTCCTCTGCACAGCTAAGCTGGAAGTGGCATTTGCAGCTCGCAATAGTGCAGAGTTATCTCAAAGAAAGGGGCCACGGTGTTTCTGTATCTCTATTATGTTGGTGCGGCTTCGGAACTTTTAAATATCTTGATATATCTCGAGAACTACGCATCTGATCAAAAAATATCATAGAACATAAAAAGTAGGAAACTTAATTCTCTACAAAAAAGGTCTCTTAACATTTTGCCATAGCTCGCTTCGTTTCCGAGATATTTGCAGATTTATCTCAAGGGAAGGGGCCTGACGGACATATTTCGAGATATTTCTTCTTCTTGTTGTTCTTCGTCTGCACAGCTAAGCTGGAAGTGGCATTTGCGGCTCGCACTAGTGCAGAGTTATCTCAAAGAAAGGGGCCACGGTGTTTCTGTATCTCTATTATGTTGGTGCGGCTTCGGAACTTTTAAATATCTCGATATATCTCGAAAACTGCGCTTCTGATCAAAAAATATCATAGAACATAAATTGTAGGAAAGATAATTCTCTATAAAAAACGTCTCTTAACATTTTGCCATAGCTCGCTTCGTTTCCGAGATATTTGCAGATATATCTCAAGGGAAGGGGCCTGACGGACATATTTCGAGATATTTCTTCTTCTTGTTGTTCTTCTTCTGCACAGCTAAGCTGGAAGTGGCATTTGCGGCTCGCACTAGTGCAGAGTTATCTCAAAGAAAGGGGCCACGGTGTTTCTGTATCCCTATTATGTTGGTGCGGCTTCGGAACTTTTAAATATCTCGATATATCTCGAAAACTACGCTTCTGATCAAAAAATATCATACAACATAAATTGTAGGAAACTTAATTCTCTACAAAAAAGGTCTCTTAACATTTTGCCATAGCTCGCTTCGTTTCCGAGATATTTGCAGATTCAGCTCAAAGGAACTGGCCTGACGGACATATTTCGAGATATTTCTTCTTCTTGTTGTTCTTCCTCTGCACAGCTAAGCTGGAAGTGGCATTTGCAGCTCGCAATAGTGCAGAGTTATCTCAAAGAAAGGGGCCACGGTGTTTCTGTATCTCTATTATGTTGGTGCGGCTTCGGAACTTTTAAATATCTTGATATATCTCGAGAACTACGCATCTGATCAAAAAATATCATAGAACATAAAAAGTAGGAAACTTAATTCTCTACAAAAAAGGTCTCTTAACATTTTGCCATAGCTCGCTTCGTTTCCGAGATATTTGCAGATTTATCTCAAGGGAAGGGGCCTGACGGACATATTTCGAGATATTTCTTCTTCTTGTTGTTCTTCGTCTGCACAGCTAAGCTGGAAGTGGCATTTGCGGCTCGCACTAGTGCAGAGTTATCTCAAAGAAAGGGGCCACGGTGTTTCTGTATCTCTATTATGTTGGTGCGGCTTCGGAACTTTTAAATATCTCGATATATCTCGAAAACTGCGCTTCTGATCAAAAAATATCATAGAACATAAATTGTAGGAAAGATAATTCTCTATAAAAAACGTCTCTTAACATTTTGCCATAGCTCGCTTCGTTTCCGAGATATTTGCAGATATATCTCAAGGGAAGGGGCCTGACGGACATATTTCGAGATATTTCTTCTTCTTGTTGTTCTTCTTCTGCACAGCTAAGCTGGAAGTGGCATTTGCGGCTCGCACTAGTGCAGAGTTATCTCAAAGAAAGGGGCCACGGTGTTTCTGTATCCCTATTATGTTGGTGCGGCTTCGGAACTTTTAAATATCTCGATATATCTCGAAAACTACGCTTCTGATCAAAAAATATCATACAACATAAATTGTAGGAAACTTAATTCTCTACAAAAAAGGTCTCTTAACATTTTGCCATAGCTCGCTTCGTTTCCGAGATATTTGCAGATTCAGCTCAAAGGAACTGGCCTGACGGACATATTTCGAGATATTTCTTCTTCTTGTTGTTCTTCCTCTGCACAGCTAAGCTGGAAGTGGCATTTGCAGCTCGCAATAGTGCAGAGTTATCTCAAAGAAAGGGGCCACGGTGTTTCTGTATCTCTATTATGTTGGTGCGGCTTCGGAACTTTTAAATATCTTGATATATCTCGAGAACTACGCATCTGATCAAAAAATATCATACTACATAAAAAGTAGGAAACTTAATTCTCTACAAGAAAGGTCTCTAAACATTTTGCCATAGCTCGCTTCGTTTCCGAGATATTTGCAGATTTATCTCAAGGGAAGGGGCCTGACGGACATATTTCGAGATATTTCTTCTTCTTGTTGTTCTTCTTCTGCACAGCTAAGCTGGAAGTGGCATTTGCAGCTCGCAATAGTGCAGAGTTATCTCAAAGAAAGGGGCCACGGTGTTTCTGTATCTCTATTATGTTGGTGCGGCTTCGGAACTTTTAAATATCTTGATATATCTCGAGAACTACGCATCTGATCAAAAAATATCATAGAAGATGAAAAGTAGGAAACTTAATTCCCTACAAAAAAGGTCTCTTAACATTTTGCCATAGCTCGCTTCGTTTCCGAGATATTTGCAGATTCAGCTCAAAGGAACTGGCCTGACGGACATATTTCGAGATATTTCTTCTTCTTGTTGTTCTTCCTCTGCACAGCTAAGCTGGAAGTGGCATTTGCAGCTCGCAATAGTGCAGAGTTATCTCAAAGAAAGGGGCCACGGTGTTTCTGTATCTCTATTATGTTGGTGCGGCTTCGGAACTTTTAAATATCTTGATATATCTCGAGAACTACGCATCTGATCAAAAAATATCATAGAACATAAAAAGTAGGAAACCTAATTCTCTACAAAAAAGGTCTCTTAACATTTTGCCATAGCTCGCTTCGTTTCCGAGATATTTGCAGATTTATCTCAAGGGAAGGGGCCTGACGGACATATTTCGAGATATTTCTTCTTCTTGTTGTTCTTCGTCTGCACAGCTAAGCAGGAAGTGGCATTTGCGGCTCGCACTAGTGCAGAGTTATCTCAAAGAAAGGGGCCACGGTGTTTCTGTATCTCTATTATGTTGGTGCGGCTTCGGAACTTTTAAATATCTCGATATATCTCGAAAACTGCGCTTCTGATCAAAAAATATCATAGAACATAAATTGTAGGAAACATAATTCTCTATAAAAAACGTCTCTTAACATTTTGCCATAGCTCGCTTCGTTTCCGAGATATTTGCAGATATATCTCAAGGGAAGGGGCCTGACGGACATATTTCGAGATATTTCTTCTTCTTGTTGTTCTTCTTCTGCACAGCTACGCTGGAAGTGGCATTTGCGGCTCGCACTAGTGCAGAGTTATCTCAAAGAAAGGGGCCACGGTGTTTCTGTATCCCTATTATGTTGGTGCGGCTTCGGAACTTTTAAATATCTCGATATATCTCGAAAACTACGCTTCTGATCAAAAAATATCATACAACATAAATTGTAGGAAACTTAATTCTCTACAAAAAAGGTCTCTTAACATTTTGCCATAGCTCTCTTCGTTTCCGAGATATTTGCAGATTTATCTCAAGGGAAGGGGCCTGACGGACATATTTCGAGATATTTCTTCTTCTTGTTGTTCTTCCTCTGCACAGCTAAGCTGGAAGTGGCATTTGCAGCTCGCAATAGTGCAGAGTTATCTCAAAGAAAGGGGCCACGGTGTTTCTGTATCTCTATTATGTTGGTGCGGGTTCGGAACTTTTAAATATCTTGATATATCTCGAGAACTACGCATCTGATCAAAAAATATCATAGAACATAAAAAGTGGGAAACATATTTCTCTACAAAAAAGGTCTCTTAACATTTTACCATAGCTCGCTTCGTTTCCGAGATATTTGCAGATATATCTCAAGGGAAGGGGCCTGACGGACATATTTCGAGATATTTCTTCTTCTTGTTGTTCTTCTTCTGCACAGCTAAGCTGGAAGTGGCATTTGCGGCTCGCACTAGTGCAGAGTTATCTCAAAGAAAGGGGCCACGGTGTTTCTGTATCTCTATTATGTTGGTGCGGCTTCGGAACTTTTAAATATCTTGATATATCTCGAGAACTACGCATCTGATCAAAAAATATCATAGAACATAAAAAGTAGGAAACTTAATTCTCTACAAAAAAGGTCTCTTAACATTTTGCCATACCTCGCTTCGTTTCCGAGATATTTGCAGATTTATCTCAAGGGAAGGGGCCTGACGGACATATTTCGAGGTATTTCTTCTTCTTGTTGTTCTTCTTCTGCACAGCTAAACTGGAAGTGGCATTTCCAGCTCGCAATCGTGCAGAGTTATCTCAAAGAAAGGGGCCACGGTGTTTCTGTATCTCTATTATGTTGGTGCGGCTTCGGAGCTTTTAAATATCTCGATATATCTCGAAAACTACGCTTCTGATCAAAAAATCTCATAGAACATAAAAAGTAGGAAACTTAATTCTCTACAAAAAAGGTCACTTAACATTTTGCCATAGCTCGCTTCGTTTCCGAGATATTTGCAGATTTATCTCAAGGGAAGGGGCCTAACGGACATATTTCGAGATATTTCTTCTTCTTGTTGTTCTTCTTCTGCACAGCTAAACTGGAAGTGGCATTTCCAGCTCGCAATAGTGCAGAGTTATCTCAAAGAGAGGGGCCACGGTGTTTCTGTATCTCTATTATGTTGGTGCGGCTTCGGAACTTTTAAATATCTTGATATATCTCGAGAACTACGCATCTGATCAAAAAATATCATAGAAGATAAAAAGTAGGAAACTTAATTCTCTACAAAAAAGGTCTCTTAACATTTTGCCATAGCTCGCTTCGTTTCCGAGATATTTGCAGATTTATCTCAAGGGAAGGGGCCTGACGGACATATTTCGAGATATTTCTTCTTCTTGTTGTTCTTCTTCTGCACAGCTAAGCTGGAAGTGGCATTTGCGGCTCGCACTAGTGCAGAGTTATCTCAAAGAAAGGGGCCACGGTGTTTCTGTATCCCTATTATGTTTGTGCGGCTTCGGAACTTTTAAATATCTCGATATATCTCGAAAACTACGCTTCTGATCAAAAAATATCATAGAACATAAATTGTAGGAAACTTAATTCTCTACAAAAAAGGTTTCTTAACATTTTGCCATAGCTCTCTTCGTTTCCGAGATATTTGCAGATTTATCTCAAGGGAAGGGGCCTGACGGACATATTTCGAGATATTTCTTCTTCTTGTTGTTCTTCTTCTGCACAGCTAAGCTGGAAGTGGCATTTGCGGCTCGCACTAGTGCAGAGTTATCTCAAAGAAAGGGGCCACGGTGTTTCTGTATCCCTATTATGTTGGTGCGGCTTCGGAACTTTTAAATATCTCGATATATCTCGAAAACTGCGCTTCTGATCAAAAAATATCATAGAACATAAATTGTAGGAAACATAATTCTCTATAAAAAACGTCTCTTAACATTTTGCCATAGCTCGCTTCGTTTCCGAGATATTTGCAGATATATCTCAAGGGAAGGGGCCTGACGGACATATTTCGAGATATTTCTTCTTCTTGTTGTTCTTCTTCTGCACAGCTAAGCTGGAAGTGGCATTTGCGGCTCGCACTAGTGCAGAGTTATCTCAAAGAAAGGGGCCACGGTGTTTCTGTATCCCTATTATGTTGGTGCGGCTTCGGAACTTTTAAATATCTCGATATATCTCGAAAACTACGCTTCTGATCAAAAAATATCATACAACATAAATTGTAGGAAACTTAATTCTCTACAAAAAAGGTCTCTTAACATTTTGCCATAGCTCTCTTCGTTTCCGAGATATTTGCAGATTTATCTCAAGGGAAGGGGCCTGACGGACATATTTCGAGATATTTCTTCTTCTTGTTGTTCTTCCTCTGCACAGCTAAGCTGGAAGTGGCATTTGCAGCTCGCAATAGTGCAGAGTTATCTCAAAGAAAGGGGCCACGGTATTTCTGTATCTCTATTATGTTGGTGCGGGTTCGGAACTTTTAAATATCTTGATATATCTCGAGAACTACGCATCTGATCAAAAAATATCATAGAACATAAAAAGTGGGAAACATATTTCTCTACAAAAAAGGTCTCTTAACATTTTGCCATAGCTCGCTTCGTTTCCGAGATATTTGCAGATATATCTCAAGGGAAGGGGCCTGACGGACATATTTCGAGATATTTTTTCTTCTTGTTGTTCTTCTTCTGCACAGCTAAGCTGGAAGTGGCATTTGCGGCTCGCACTAGTGCAGAGTTATCTCAAAGAAAGGGGCCACGGTGTTTCTGTATCTCTATTATGTTGGTGCGGCTTCGGAACTTTTAAATATCTTGATATATCTCGAGAACTACGCATCTGATCAAAAAATATCATAGAACATAAAAAGTAGGAAACTTAATTCTCTACAAAAAAGGTCTCTTAACATTTTGCCATAGCTCGCTTCGTTTCCGAGATATTTGCAGATTTATCTCATGGGAAGGGGCCTGACGGACATATTTCAAGATATTTCTTCTTCTTGTTGTTCTTCTTCTGCACAGCTAAACTGGAAGTGGCATTTCCAGCTCGCAATCGTGCAGAGTTATCTCAAAGAAAGGGGCCACGGTGTTTCTATATCTCTATTATGTTGGTGCGGCTTCGGAACTTTTAAATATCTCGATATATCTCGAAAACTACGCTTCTGATCAAAAAATCTCATAGAACATAAAAAGTAGGAAACTTAATTCTCTACAAAAAAGGTCTCTTAACATTTTGCCATAGCTCGCTTCGTTTCCGAGATATTTGCAGATATATCTCAAGGGAAGGGGCCTGACGGACATATTTCGAGATATTTTTTCTTCTTGTTGTTCTTCTTCTGCACAGCTAAGCTGGAAGTGGCATTTGCGGCTCGCACTAGTGCAGAGTTATCTCAAAGAAAGGGGCCACGGTGTTTCTGTATCTCTATTATGTTGGTGCGGCTTCGGAACTTTTAAATATCTTGATATATCTCGAGAACTACGCATCTGATCAAAAAATATCATAGAACATAAAAAGTAGGAAACTTAATTCTCTACAAAAAAGGTCTCTTAACATTTTGCCATAGCTCGCTTCGTTTCCGAGATATTTGCAGATTTATCTCAAGGGAAGGGGCCTAACGGACATATTTCGAGATATTTCTTCTTCTTGTTGTTCTTCTTCTGCACAGCTAAACTGGAAGTGGCATTTCCAGCTCGCAATAGTGCAGAGTTATCTCAAAGAGAGGGGCCACGGTGTTTCTGTATCTCTATTATGTTGGTGCGGCTTCGGAACTTTTAAATATCTTGATATATCTCGAGAACTACGCATCTGATCAAAAAATATCATAGAAGATAAAAAGTAGGAAACTTAATTCTCTACAAAAAAGGTCTCTTAACATTTTGCCATAGCTCGCTTCGTTTCCGAGATATTTGCAGATTTATCTCAAGGGAAGGGGCCTGACGGACATATTTCGAGATATTTCTTCTTCTTGTTGTTCTTCTTCTGCACAGCTAAGCTGGAAGTGGCATTTGCGGCTCGCACTAGTGCAGAGTTATCTCAAAGAAAGGGGCCACGGTGTTTCTGTATCCCTCTTATGTTTGTGCGGCTTCGGAACTTTTAAATATCTCGATATATCTCGAAAACTACGCTTCTGATCAAAAAATATCATAGAGCATAAATTGTAGGAAACTTAATTCTCTACAAAAAAGGTTTCTTAACATTTTGCCATAGCTCTCTTCGTTTCCGAGATATTTGCAGATTTATCTCAAGGGAAGGGGCCTGACGGACATATTTCGAGATATTTCTTCTTCTTGTTGTTCTTCTTCTGCACAGCTAAGCTGGAAGTGGCATTTGCAGCTCGCAATAGTGCAGAGTTATCTCAAAGAAAGGGGCCACGGTGTTTCTGTATCTCTATTATGTTGGTGCGGCTTCGGAACTTTTAAATATCTTGATATATCTCGAGAACTACGCATCTGATCAAAAAATATCATAGAAGATAAAAAGTAGGAAACTTAATTGTCTACAAAAAAGGTCTCTTAACATTTTGCCATAGCTCGCTTCGTTTCCGAGATATTTGCAGATTTATCTCAAGGGAAGGGGCCTGACGGACATATTTCGAGATATTTCTTCTTCTTGTTGTTCTTCTTCTGCACAGCTAAGCTGGAAGTGGCATTTGCGGCTCGCACTAGTGCAGAGTTATCTCAAAGAAAGGGGCCACGGTGTTTCTGTATCTCTATTATGTTGGTGCGGCTTCGGAACTTTTAAATATCTCGATATATCTCGAAAACTACGCTTCTGATCAAAAAATATCATAGAACATAAATTGTAGGAAACATAATTCTCTATAAAAAACGTCTCTTAACATTTTGGGATAGCTCGCTTCGTTTCCGAGATATTTGCAGATATATCTCAAGGGAAGGGGCCTGACGGACATATTTCGAGATATTTCTTCTTCTTGTTGTTCTTCTTCTGCACAGCTAAGCTGGAAGTGGCATTTGCGGCTCGCACTAGTGCAGAGTTATCTCAAAGAAAGGGGCCACGGTGTTTCTGTATCTCTATTATGTTGGTGCGGGTTCGGAACTTTTAAATATCTTGATATATCTCGAGAACTACGCATCTGATCAAAAAATATCATAGAACATAAAAAGTGGGAAACATAATTCTCTACAAAAAAGGTCTCTTAACATTTTGCCATAGCTCGCTTCGTTTCCGAGATATTTGCAGATATATCTCAAGGGAAGGGGCCTGACGGACATATTTCGAGATATTTCTTCTTCTTGTTGTTCTTCTTCTGCACAGCTAAGCTGGAAGTGGCATTTGCGGCTCGCACTAGTGCAGAGTTATCTCAAAGAAAGGGGCCACGGTGTTTCTGTATCTCTATTATGATGGTGCGGCTTCGGAACTTTTAAATATCTTGATATATCTCGAGAACTACGCTTCTGATCAAAAAATATCATAGAACATAAATTGTAGGAAACTTAATTCTCTACAAAAAAGGTTTCTTAACATTTTGCCATAGCTCTCTTCGTTTCCGAGATATTTGCAGATTTATCTCAAGGGAAGGGGCCTGACGGACATATTTCGAGATATTTCTTCTTCTTGTTGTTCTTCTTCTGCACAGCTAAGCTGGAAGTGGCATTTGCAGCTCGCAATAGTGCAGAGTTATCTCAAAGAAAGGGGCCACGGTGTTTCTGTATCTCTATTATGTTTGTGCGGCTTCGGAACTTTTAAATATCTTGATATATCTCGAGAACTACGCATCTGATCAAAAAATATCATAGAAGATAAAAAGTAGGAAACCTAATTGTCTACAAAAAAGGTCTCTTAACATTTTGCCATAGCTCGCTTCGTTTCCGAGATATTTGCAGATTTATCTCAAGGGAAGGGGCCTGACGGACATATTTCGAGATATTTCTTCTTCTTGTTGTTCTTCTTCTGCACAGCTAAGCTGGAAGTGGCATTTGCGGCTCGCACTAGTGCAGAGTTATCTCAAAGAAAGGGGCCACGGTGTTTCTGTATCCCTATTATGTTGGTGCGGCTTCGGAACTTTTAAATATCTCGATATATCTCGAAAACTGCGCTTCTGATCAAAAAATATCATAGAACATAAATTGTAGGAAACATAATTCTCTATAAAAAACGTCTCTTAACATTTTGCCATAGCTCGCTTCGTTTCCGAGATATTTGCAGATATATCTCAAGGGAAGGGGCCTGACGGACATATTTCGAGATATTTCTTCTTCTTGTTGTTCTTCTTCTGCACAGCTAAGCTGGAAGTGGCATTTGCGGCTCGCACTAGTGCAGAGTTATCTCAAAGAAAGGGGCCACGGTGTTTCTGTATCCCTATTATGTTGGTGCGGCTTCGGAACTTTTAAATATCTCGATATATCTCGAAAACTACGCTTCTGATCAAAAAATATCATACAACATAAATTGTAGGAAACTTAATTCTCTACAAAAAAGGTCTCTTAACATTTTGCCATAGCTCTCTTCGTTTCCGAGATATTTGCAGATTTATCTCAAGGGAAGGGGCCTGACGGACATATTTCGAGATATTTCTTCTTCTTGTTGTTCTTCCTCTGCACAGCTAAGCTGGAAGTGGCATTTGCAGCTCGCAATAGTGCAGAGTTATCTCAAAGAAAGGGGCCACGGTGTTTCTGTATCTCTATTATGTTGGTGCGGGTTCGGAACTTTTAAATATCTTGATATATCTCGAGAACTACGCATCTGATCAAAAAATATCATAGAACATAAAAAGTGGGAAACATATTTCTCTACAAAAAAGGTCTCTTAACATTTTGCCATAGCTCGCTTCGTTTCCGAGATATTTGCAGATATATCTCAAGGGAAGGGGCCTGACGGACATATTTCGAGATATTTTTTCTTCTTGTTGTTC
Organism: Osmia lignaria lignaria; assembly: GCF_051020975.1. Lineage (NCBI taxonomy): Eukaryota > Metazoa > Arthropoda > Insecta > Hymenoptera > Megachilidae > Osmia > Osmia lignaria. The sequence continues at coordinate 23,323,421 of NW_027478161.1, read as the reverse complement.
TTCTTCTGCACAGCTAAGCTGGAAGTGGCATTTGCGGCTCGCACTAGTGCAGAGTTATCTCAAAGAAAGGGGCCACGGTGTTTCTGTATCTCTATTATGTTGGTGCGGCTTCGGAACTTTTAAATATCTTGATATATCTCGAGAACTACGCATCTGATCAAAAAATATCATAGAACATAAAAAGTAGGAAACTTAATTCTCTACAAAAAAGGTCTCTTAACATTTTGCCATAGCTCGCTTCGTTTCCGAGATATTTGCAGATTTATCTCAAGGGAAGGGGCCTGACGGACATATTTCGAGATATTTCTTCTTCTTGTTGTTCTTCTTCTGCACAGCTAAACTGGAAGTGGCATTTCCAGCTCGCAATCGTGCAGAGTTATCTCAAAGAAAGGGGCCACGGTGTTTCTGTATCTCTATTATGTTGGTGCGGCTTCGGAACTTTTAAATATCTCGATATATCTCGAAAACTACGCTTCTGATCAAAAAATCTCATAGAACATAAAAAGTAGGAAACTTAATTCTCTACAAAAAAGGTCTCTTAACATTTTGCCATAGCTCGCTTCGTTTCCGAGATATTTGCAGATTTATCTCAAGGGAAGGGGCCTAACGGACATATTTCGAGATATTTCTTCTTCTTGTTGTTCTTCTTCTGCACAGCTAAACTGGAAGTGGCATTTCCAGCTCGCAATAGTGCAGAGTTATCTCAAAGAGAGGGGCCACGATGTTTCTGTATCTCTATTATGTTGGTGCGGCTTCGGAACTTTTAAATATCTTGATATATCTCGAGAACTACGCATCTGATCAAAAAATATCATAGAAGATAAAAAGTAGGAAACTTAATTCTCTACAAAAAAGGTCTCTTAACATTTTGCCATAGCTCGCTTCGTTTCCGAGATATTTGCAGATTTATCTCAAGGGAAGGGGCCTGACGGACATATTTCGAGATATTTCTTCTTCTTGTTGTTCTTCTTCTGCACAGCTAAGCTGGAAGTGGCATTTGCGGCTCGCACTAGTGCAGAGTTATCTCAAAGAAAGGGGCCACGGTGTTTCTGTATCCCTCTTATGTTTGTGCGGCTTCGGAACTTTTAAATATCTCGATATATCTCGAAAACTACGCTTCTGATCAAAAAATATCATAGAACATAAATTGTAGGAAACTTAATTCTCTACAAAAAAGGTTTCTTAACATTTTGCCATAGCTCTCTTCGTTTCCGAGATATTTGCAGATTTATCTCAAGGGAAGGGGCCTGACGGACATATTTCGAGATATTTCTTCTTCTTGTTGTTCTTCTTCTGCACAGCTAAGCTGGAAGTGGCATTTGCAGCTCGCAATAGTGCAGAGTTATCTCAAAGAAAGGGGCCACGGTGTTTCTGTATCTCTATTATGTTGGTGCGGCTTCGGAACTTTTAAATATCTTGATATATCTCGAGAACTACGCATCTGATCAAAAAATATCATAGAAGATAAAAAGTAGGAAACTTAATTGTCTACAAAAAAGGTCTCTTAACATTTTGCCATAGCTCGCTTCGTTTCCGAGATATTTGCAGATTTATCTCAAGGGAAGGGGCCTGACGGACATATTTCGAGATATTTCTTCTTCTTGTTGTTCTTCTTCTGCACAGCTAAGCTGGAAGTGGCATTTGCGGCTCGCACTAGTGCAGAGTTATCTCAAAGAAAGGGGCCACGGTGTTTCTGTATCCCTATTATGTTGGTGCGGCTTCGGAACTTTTAAATATCTCGATATATCTCGAAAACTACGCTTCGGATCAAAAAATATCATAGAACATAAATTGTAGGAAACTTAATTCTCTACAAAAAAGGTCTCTTAACATTTTGCCATAGCTCGCTTCGTTTCCGAGATATTTGCAGATTTATCTCAAGGGAAGGGGCCTGACGGACATATTTCGAGATATTTCTTCTTCTTGTTGTTCTTCTTCTGCACAGCTAAGCTGGAAGTGGCATTTGCGGCTCGCACTAGTGCAGAGTTATCTCAAAGAAAGGGGCCACGGTGTTTCTGTATCTCTATTATGTTGGTGCGGCTTCGGAACTTTTAAATATCTCGATATATCTCGAAAACTACGCTTCTGATCAAAAAATATCATAGAACATAAATTGTAGGAAACATAATTCTCTATAAAAAACGTCTCTTAACATTTTGGGATAGCTCGCTTCGTTTCCGAGATATTTGCAGATATATCTCAAGGGAAGGGGCCTGACGGACATATTTCGAGATATTTCTTCTTCTTGTTGTTCTTCTTCTGCACAGCTAAGCTGGAAGTGGCATTTGCGGCTCGCACTAGTGCAGAGTTATCTCAAAGAAAGGGGCCACGGTGTTTCTGTATCTCTATTATGTTGGTGCGGGTTCGGAACTTTTAAATATCTTGATATATCTCGAGAACTACGCATCTGATCAAAAAATATCATAGAACATAAAAAGTGGGAAACATAATTCTCTACAAAAAAGGTCTCTTAACATTTTGCCATAGCTCGCTTCGTTTCCGAGATATTTGCAGATATATCTCAAGGGAAGGGGCCTGACGGACATATTTCGAGATATTTCTTCTTCTTGTTGTTCTTCTTCTGCACAGCTAAGCTGGAAGTGGCATTTGCGGCTCGCACTAGTGCAGAGTTATCTCAAAGAAAGGGGCCACGGTGTTTCTGTATCTCTATTATGATGGTGCGGCTTCGGAACTTTTAAATATCTTGATATATCTCGAGAACTACGCGTCTGATCAAAAAATATCATAGAACATAAATTGTAGGAAACTTAATTCTCTACAAAAAAGGTTTCTTAACATTTTGCCATAGCTCTCTTCGTTTCCGAGATATTTGCAGATTTATCTCAAGGGAAGGGGCCTGACGGACATATTTCGAGATATATCTTCTTCTTGTTGTTCTTCTTCTGCACAGCTAAGCTGGAAGTGGCATTTGCAGCTCGCAATAGTGCAGAGTTATCTCAAAGAAAGGGGCCACGGTGTTTCTGTATCTCTATTATGTTGGTGCGGCTTCGGAACTTTTAAATATCTTGATATATCTCGAGAACTACGCATCTGATCAAAAAATATCATAGAAGATAAAAAGTAGGAAACTTAATTGTCTACAAAAAAGGTCTCTTAACATTTTGCCATAGCTCGCTTCGTTTCCGAGATATTTGCAGATTTATCTCAAGGGAAGGGGCCTGACGGACATATTTCGAGATATTTCTTCTTCTTGTTGTTCTTCTTCTGCACAGCTAAGCTGGAAGTGGCATTTGCGGCTCGCACTAGTGCAGAGTTATCTCAAAGAAAGGGGCCACGGTGTTTCTGTATCCCTATTATGTTGGTGCGGCTTCGGAACTTTTAAATATCTCGATATATCTCGAAAACTACGCTTCGGATCAAAAAATATCATAGAACATAAATTGTAGGAAACTTAATTCTCTACAAAAAAGGTCTCTTCACATTTTGCCATAGCTCGCTTCGTTTCCGAGATATTTGCAGATTTATCTCAAGGGAAGGGGCCTGACGGACATATTTCGAGATATTTCTTCTTCTTGTTGTTCTTCTTCTGCACAGCTAAGCTGGAAGTGGCATTTGCGGCTCGCACTAGTGCAGAGTTATCTCAAAGAAAGGGGCCACGGTGTTTCTGTATCTCTATTATGTTGGTGCGGCTTCGGAACTTTTAAATATCTTGATATATCTCGAGAACTACGCATCTGATCAAAAAATATCATAGAACATAAAAAGTAGGAAACTTAATTCTCTACAAAAAAGGTCTCTTAACATTTTGCCATAACTCGCTTCGTTTCCGAGATATGTGCAGATTTATCTCAAGGGAAGGGGCCTGACGGACATATTTCGAGATATTTCTTCTTCTTGTTGTTCTTCTTCTGCACAGCTAAGCTGGAAGTGGCATTTGCGGCTCGCACTAGTGCAGAGTTATCTCAAAGAAAGGGGCCACGGTGTTTCTGTATCTCTATTATGTTGGTGCGGGTTCGGAACTTTTAAATATCTCGATATATCTCGAAAACTACGCTTCTGATCAAAAAATATCATAGAACATAAATTGTAGGAAACATAATTCTCTACAAAAAAGGTCTCTTAACATTTTGCCATAGCTCGCTTCGTTTCCGAGATATTTGCAGATATATCTCAAGGGAAGGGGCCTGACGGACATATTTCGAGATATTTCTTCTTCTTGTTGTTCTTCTTCTGCACAGCTAAGCTGGAAGTGGCATTTGCGGCTCGCACTAGTGCAGAGTTATCTCAAAGAAAGGGGCCACGGTGTTTCTGTATCTCTATTATGTTGGTGCGGGTTCGGAACTTTTAAATATCTTGATATATCTCGAGAACTACGCATCTGATCAAAAAATATCATAGAACATAAAAAGTAGGAAACTTAATTCTCTACAAAAAAGGTCTCTTAACATTTTGCCATAGCTCGCTTCGTTTCCGAGATATTTGCAGATTTATCTCAAGGGAAGGGGCCTGACGGACATATTTCGAGATATTTCTTCTTCTTGTTGTTCTTCCTCTGCACAGCTAAGCTGGAAGTGGCATTTGCAGCTCGCAATAGTGCAGAGTTATCTCAAAGAAAGGGGCCACGGTGTTTCTGTATCTCTATTATGTTGGTGCGGCTTCGGAACTTTTAAATATCTTGATATATCTCGAGAACTACGCACCTGATCAAAAAATATCGTAGAACATAAAAAGTAGGAAACTTAATTCTCTACAAAAAAGGTCTCTTAACATTTTGCCATAGCTCGCTTCGTTTCCGAGATATTTGCAGATTTATCTCAAGGGAAGGGGCCTGACGGACATATTTCGAGATATTTCTTCTTCTTGTTGTTCTTCGTCTGCACAGCTAAGCTGGAAGTGGCATTTGCGGCTCGCACTAGTGCAGAGTTATCTCAAAGAAAGGGGCCACGGTGTTTCTGTATCTCTATTATGTTGGTGCGGCTTCGGAACTTTTAAATATCTCGATATATCTCGAAAACTGCGCTTCTGATCAAAAAATATCATAGAACATAAATTGTAGGAAACATAATTCTCTATAAAAAACGTCTCTTAACATTTTGCCATAGCTCGCTTCGTTTCCGAGATATTTGCAGATATATCTCAAGGGAAGGGGCCTGACGGACATATTTCGAGATATTTCTTCTTCTTGTTGTTCTTCTTCTGCACAGCTAAGCTGGAAGTGGCATTTGCGGCTCGCACTAGTGCAGAGTTATCTCAAAGAAAGGGGCCACGGTGTTTCTGTATCCCTATTATGTTGGTGCGGCTTCGGAACTTTTAAATATCTCGATATATCTCGAAAACTACGCTTCTGATCAAAAAATATCATACAACATAAATTGTAGGAAACTTAATTCTCTACAAAAAAGGTCTCTTAACATTTTGCCATAGCTCGCTTCGGTTCCGAGATATTTGCAGATTTATCTCAAGGGAAGGGGCCTGACGGACATATTTCGAGATATTTCTTCTTCTTGTTGTTCTTCTTCTGCACAGCTAAGCTGGAAGTGGCATTTGCAGCCCGCAATAGTGCAGAGTTATCTCAAAGAAAGGGGCCACGGTGTTTCTGTATCTCTATTATGTTGGTGCGGCTTCGGAACTTTTAGATATCTTGATATATTTCGAGAACTACGCATCTGATCAAAAAATATCATAGAGCATAAAAAGTAGGAAACTTAATTCTCTACAAAAAAGGTCTCTTAACATTTTGCCATAGCTCTCTTCGTTTCCGAGATATTTGCAGATTTATCTCAAGGGAAGGGGCCTGACGGACATATTTCGAGATATTTCTTCTTCTTGTTGTTCTTCTTCTGCACAGCTAAGCTGGAAGTGGCATTTGCAGCTCGCAATAGTGCAGAGTTATCTCAAAGAAAGGGGCCACGGTGTTTCTGTATCTCTATTATGTTGGTGCGGGTTCGGAACTTTTAAATATCTTGATATATCTCGAGAACTACGCATCTGATCAAAAAATATCATAGAACATAAAAAGTAGGAAACTTAATTCTCTACAAAAAAGGTCTCTTAACATTTTGCCATAACTCGCTTCGTTTCCGAGATATGTGCAGATTTATCTCAAGGGAAGGGGCCTGACGGACATATTTCGAGATATTTCTTCTTCTTGTTGTTCTTCTTCTGCACAGCTAAGCTGGAAGTGGCATTTGCGGCTCGCACTAGTGCAGAGTTATCTCAAAGAAAGGGGCCACGGTGTTTCTGTATCTCTATTATGTTGGTGCGGGTTCGGAACTTTTAAATATCTCGATATATCTCGAAAACTACGCTTCTGATCAAAAAATATCATAGAACATAAATTGTAGGAAACATAATTCTCTACAAAAAAGGTCTCTTAACATTTTGCCATAGCTCGCTTCGTTTCCGAGATATTTGCAGATATATCTCAAGGGAAGGGGCCTGACGGACATATTTCGAGATATTTCTTCTTCTTGTTGTTCTTCTTCTGCACAGCTAAGCTGGAAGTGGCATTTGCGGCTCGCACTAGTGCAGAGTTATCTCAAAGAAAGGGGCCACGGTGTTTCTGTATCTCTATTATGTTGGTGCGGGTTCGGAACTTTTAAATATCTTGATATATCTCGAGAACTACGCATCTGATCAAAAAATATCATAGAACATAAAAAGTAGGAAACTTAATTCTCTACAAAAAAGGTCTCTTAACATTTTGCCATAGCTCGCTTCGTTTCCGAGATATTTGCAGATTTATCTCAAGGGAAGGGGCCTGACGGACATATTTCGAGATATTTCTTCTTCTTGTTGTTCTTCCTCTGCACAGCTAAGCTGGAAGTGGCATTTGCAGCTCGCAATAGTGCAGAGTTATCTCAAAGAAAGGGGCCACGGTGTTTCTGTATCTCTATTATGTTGGTGCGGCTTCGGAACTTTTAAATATCTTGATATATCTCGAGAACTACGCACCTGATCAAAAAATATCGTAGAACATAAAAAGTAGGAAACTTAATTCTCTACAAAAAAGGTCTCTTAACATTTTGCCATAGCTCGCTTCGTTTCCGAGATATTTGCAGATTTATCTCAAGGGAAGGGGCCTGACGGACATATTTCGAGATATTTCTTCTTCTTGTTGTTCTTCGTCTGCACAGCTAAGCTGGAAGTGGCATTTGCGGCTCGCACTAGTGCAGAGTTATCTCAAAGAAAGGGGCCACGGTGTTTCTGTATCTCTATTATGTTGGTGCGGCTTCGGAACTTTTAAATATCTCGATATATCTCGAAAACTGCGCTTCTGATCAAAAAATATCATAGAACATAAATTGTAGGAAACATAATTCTCTATAAAAAACGTCTCTTAACATTTTGCCATAGCTCGCTTCGTTTCCGAGATATTTGCAGATATATCTCAAGGGAAGGGGCCTGACGGACATATTTCGAGATATTTCTTCTTCTTGTTGTTCTTCTTCTGCACAGCTAAGCTGGAAGTGGCATTTGCGGCTCGCACTAGTGCAGAGTTATCTCAAAGAAAGGGGCCACGGTGTTTCTGTATCCCTATTATGTTGGTGCGGCTTCGGAACTTTTAAATATCTCGATATATCTCGAAAACTACGCTTCTGATCAAAAAATATCATACAACATAAATTGTAGGAAACTTAATTCTCTACAAAAAAGGTCTCTTAACATTTTGCCATAGCTCTCTTCGTTTCCGAGATATTTGCAGATTTATCTCAAGGGAAGGGGCCTGACGGACATATTTCGAGATATTTCTTCTTCTTGTTGTTCTTCCTCTGCACAGCTAAGCTGGAAGTGGCATTTGCAGCTCGCAATAGTGCAGAGTTATCTCAAAGAAAGGGGCCACGGTGTTTCTGTATCTCTATTATGTTGGTGCGGGTTCGGAACTTTTAAATATCTTGATATATCTCGAGAACTACGCATCTGATCAAAAAATATCATAGAACATAAAAAGTGGGAAACATATTTCTCTACAAAAAAGGTCTCTTAACATTTTGCCATAGCTCGCTTCGTTTCCGAGATATTTGCAGATATATCTCAAGGGAAGGGGCCTGACGGACATATTTCGAGATATTTCTTCTTCTTGTTGTTCTTCTTCTGCACAGCTAAGCTGGAAGTGGCATTTGCGGCTCGCACTAGTGCAGAGTTATCTCAAAGAAAGGGGCCACGGTGTTTCTGTATCTCTATTATGTTGGTGCGGCTTCGGAACTTTTAAATATCTTGATATATCTCGAGAACTACGCATCTGATCAAAAAATATCATAGAACATAAAAAGTAGGAAACTTAATTCTCTACAAAAAAGGTCTCTTAACATTTTGCCATAGCTCGCTTCGTTTCCGAGATATTTGCAGATTTATCTCAAGGGAAGGGGCCTGACGGACATATTTCGAGATATTTCTTCTTCTTGTTGTTCTTCTTCTGCACAGCTAAACTGGAAGTGGCATTTCCAGCTCGCAATCGTGCAGAGTTATCTCAAAGAAAGGGGCCACGGTGTTTCTGTATCTCTATTATGTTGGTGCGGCTTCGGAACTTTTAAATATCTCGATATATCTCGAAAACTACGCTTCTGATCAAAAAATCTCATAGAACATAAAAAGTAGGAAACTTAATTCTCTACAAAAAAGGTCACTTAACATTTTGCCATAGCTCGCTTCGTTTCCGAGATATTTGCAGATTTATCTCAAGGGAAGGGGCCTAACGGACATATTTCGAGATATTTCTTCTTCTTGTTGTTCTTCTTCTGCACAGCTAAACTGGAAGTGGCATTTCCAGCTCGCAATAGTGCAGAGTTATCTCAAAGAGAGGGGCCACGGTGTTTTTATATCTCTATTATGTTGGTGCGGCTTCGGAACTTTTAAATATCTTGATATATCTCGAGAACTACGCATCTGATCAAAAAATATCGTAGAAGATAAAAAGTAGGAAACTTAATTCTCTACAAAAAAGGTCTCTTAACATTTTGCCATAGCTGGCTTCGTTTCCGAGATATTTGCAGATTTATCTCAAGGGAAGGGGCCTGACGGACATATTTCGAGATATTTCTTCTTCTTGTTGTTCTTCTTCTGCACAGCTAAGCTGGAAGTGGCATTTGCGGCTCGCACTAGTGCAGAGTTATCTCAAAGAAAGGGGCCACGGTGTTTCTGTATCCCTATTATGTTGGTGCGGCTTCGGAACTTTTAAATATCTCGATATATCTCGAAAACTGCGCTTCTGATCAAAAAATATCATAGAACATAAATTGTAGGAAACATAATTCTCTATAAAAAACGTCTCTTAACATTTTGCCATAGCTCGCTTCGTTTCCGAGATATTTGCAGATATATCTCAAGGGAAGGGGCCTGACGGACATATTTCGAGATATTTCTTCTTCTTGTTGTTCTTCTTCTGCACAGCTAAGCTGGAAGTGGCATTTGCGGCTCGCACTAGTGCAGAGTTATCTCAAAGAAAGGGGCCACGGTGTTTCTGTATCCCTATTATGTTGGTGCGGCTTCGGAACTTTTAAATATCTCGATATATCTCGAAAACTACGCTTCTGATCAAAAAATATCATACAACATAAATTGTAGGAAACTTAATTCTCTACAAAAAAGTTCTCTTAACATTTTGCCATAGCTCTCTTCGTTTCCGAGATATTTGCAGATTTATCTCAAGGGAAGGGGCCTGACGGACATATTTCGAGATATTTCTTCTTCTTGTTGTTCTTCCTCTGCACAGCTAAGCTGGAAGTGGCATTTGCAGCTCGCAATAGTGCAGAGTTATCTCAAAGAAAGGGGCCACGGTGTTTCTGTATCTCTATTATGTTGGTGCCGGTTCGGAACTTTTAAATATCTTGATATATCTCGAGAACTACGCATCTGATCAAAAAATATCATAGAACATAAAAAGTGGGAAACATATTTCTCTACAAAAAAGGTCTCTTAACATTTTGCCATAGCTCGCTTCGTTTCCGAGATATTTGCAGATATATCTCAAGGGAAGGGGCCTGACGGACATATTTCGAGATATTTTTTCTTCTTGTTGTTCTTCTTCTGCACAGCTAAGCTGGAAGTGGCATTTGCGGCTCGCACTAGTGCAGAGTTATCTCAAAGAAAGGGGCCACGGTGTTTCTGTATCTCTATTATGTTGGTGCGGCTTCGGAACTTTTAAATATCTTGATATATCTCGAGACCTACGCATCTGATCAAAAAATATCATAGAACATAAAAAGTAGGAAACTTAATTCTCTACAAAAAAGGTCTCTTAACATTTTGCCATAGCTCGCTTCGTTTCCGAGATATTTGCAGATTTATCTCAAGGGAAGGGGCCTGACGGACATATTTCGAGATATTTCTTCTTCTTGTTGTTCTTCTTCTGCACAGCTAAACTGGAAGTGGCATTTCCAGCTCGCAATCGTGCAGAGTTATCTCAAAGAAAGGGGCCACGGTGTTTCTGTATCTCTATTATGTTGGTGCGGCTTCGGAACTTTTAAATATCTCGATATATCTCGAAAACTACGCTTCTGATCAAAAAATCTCATAGAACATAAAAAGTAGGAAACTTAATTCTCTACAAAAAAGGTCTCTTAACATTTTGCCATAGCTCGCTTCGTTTCCGAGATATTTGCAGATTTATCTCAAGGGAAGGGGCCTAACGGACATATTTCGAGATATTTCTTCTTCTTGTTGTTCTTCTTCTGCACAGCTAAACTGGAAGTGGCATTTCCAGCTCGCAATAGTGCAGAGTTATCTCAAAGAGAGGGGCCACGGTGTTTCTGTATCTCTATTATGTTGGTGCGGCTTCGGAACTTTTAAATATCTTGATATACCTCGAGAACTACGCATCTGATCAAAAAATATCATAGAAGATAAAAAGTAGGAAACTTAATTCTCTACAAAAAAGGTCTCTTAACATTTTGCCATAGCTCGCTTCGTTTCCGAGATATTTGCAGATTTATCTCAAGGGAAGGGGCCTGACGGACATATTTCGAGATATTTCTTCTTCTTGTTGTTCTTCTTCTGCACAGCTAAGCTGGAAGTGGCATTTGCGGCTCGCACTAGTGCAGAGTTATCTCAAAGAAAGGGGCCACGGTGTTTCTGTATCCCTATTATGTTGGTGCGGCTTCGGAACTTTTAAATATCTCGATATATCTCGAAAACTACGCTTCGGATCAAAAAATATCATAGAACATAAATTGTAGGAAACTTAATTCTCTACAAAAAAGGTCTCTTAACATTTTGCCATAGCTCGCTTCGTTTCCGAGATATTTGCAGATTTATCTCAAGGGAAGGGGCCTGACGGACATATTTCGAGATATTTCTTCTTCTTGTTGTTCTTCTTCTGCACAGCTAAGCTGGAAGTGGCATTTGCGGCTCGCACTAGTGCAGAGTTATCTCAAAGAAAGGGGCCACGGTGTTTCTGTATCTCTATTATGTTGGTGCGGCTTCGGAACTTTTAAATATCTTGATATATCTCGAGAACTACGCATCTGATCAAAAAATATCATAGAAGATAAAAAGTAGGAAACTTAATTGTCTACAAAAAAGGTCTCTTAACATTTTGCCATAGCTCTCTTCGTTTCCGAGATATTTGCAGATTTATCTCAAGGGAAGGGGCCTGACGGACATATTTCGAGATATTTCTTCTTCTTGTTGTTCTTCTTCTGCACAGCTAAGCTGGAAGTGGCATTTGCGGCTCGCACTAGTGCAGAGTTATCTCAAAGAAAGGGGCCACGGTGTTTCTGTATCCCTATTATGTTGGTGCGGCTTCGGAACTTTTAAATATCTCGATATATCTCGAGAACTACGCATCTGATCAAAAAATATCATAGAACATAAATTGTAGGAAATATAATTCTCTACAAAAAAGGTCTCTCAACATTTTGCCATAGCTCGCTTCGTTTCCGAGATATTTGCAGATATATCTCAAGGGAAGGGGCCTGACGGACATATTTCGAGATATTTCTTCTTCTTGTTATTCTTCTTCTGCACAGCTAAGCTGGAAGTGGCATTTACAGCTCGCAATAGTGCAGAGTTATCTCAAAGAAAGGGGCCACGGTGTTTCTGTATCTCTATTATGTTGGTGCGGCTTCGGAACTTTTAAATATCTTGATATATCTCGAGAACTACGCATCTGATCAAAAAATATCATAGAACATAAAAAGTAGGAAACTTAATTCTCTACAAAAAAGGTCTCTTAACATTTTGCCATAGCTCGCTTCGTTTCCGAGATATTTGCAGATTTATCTCAAGGGAAGGGGCCTGACGGACATATTTCGAGATATTTCTTCTTCTTGTTGTTCTTCTTCTGCACAGCTAAGCTGGAAGTGGCATTTGCGGCTCGCACTAGTGCAGAGTTATCTCAAAGAAAGGGGCCACGGTGTTTCTGTATCCCTATTATGTTGGTGCGGCTTCGGAACTTTTAAATATCTCGATATATCTCGAGAACTACGCTTCTGATCAAAAAATATCATAGAACATAAATTGTAGGAAACGTAATTCTCTACAAAAAACGTCTCTTACCATTTTGCCATAGCTCGCTTCGTTTCCGAGATATTTGCAGATTCAGCTCAAAGGAACTGGCCTGACGGACATATTTCGAGATATTTCTTCTTCTTGTTGTTCTTCCTCTGCACAGCTAAGCTGGAAGTGGCATTTGCAGCTCGCAATAGTGCAGAGTTATCTCAAAGAAAGGGGCCACGGTGTTTCTGTATCTCTATTATGTTGGTGCGGCTTCGGAACTTTTAAATATCTTGATATATCTCGAGAACTACGCATCTGATCAAAAAATATCATAGAACATAAAAAGTAGGAAACTTAATTCTCTACAAAAAAGGTCTCTTAACATTTTGCCATAGCTCGCTTCGTTTCCGAGATATGTGCAGATTTATCTCAAGGGAAGGGGCCTGACGGACATATTTCGAGATATTTCTTCTTCTTGTTGTTCTTCTTCTGCACAGCTAAGCTGGAAGTGGCATTTGCGGCTCGCACTAGTGCAGAGTTATCTCAAAGAAAGGGGCCACGGTGTTTCTGTATCTCTATTATGTTGGTGCGGCTTCGGAACTTTTAAATATCTCGATATATCTCGAAAACTACGCTTCTGATCAAAAAATATCATAGAGCGTAAATTGTAGGAAACATTATTCTCTACAAAAAAGGTCTCTTAACATTTTGCCATAGCTCGCTTCGTTTCCGAGATATTTGCAGATTCATCTCAAGGGAAGGGGTCTGACGGACATATTTCGAGATATTTCTTCTTCTTGTTGTTCTTCTTCTGCACAGCTAAGCTCGAAGCGGCATTTGCAGCTCGCAATAGTGCAGAGTTATCTCAAAGAAAGAGGCCACGGTGTTTCTGTACCTCTATTATGTTGGTGCAGCTTCGGAACTTTTAAATATCTTGATATATCTCCAGAACTACGCATCTGATCAAAAAATATCATCGAACATAAAAAGTAGGAAACTTAATTCTCTACAAAAAAGGTCTCTTAACATTTTGCCATAGCTCGCTTCGTTTCCGAGATATTTGCAGATTTATCTCAAGGGAAGTGGCCTGACGGACATATTTCGAGATATTTCTTCTTCTTGTTGTTCTTCTTCTGCACAGCTAAGCTGGAAGTGGCATTTGCGGCTCGCACTAGTGCAGAGTTATCTCAAAGAAAGGGGCCACGGTGTTTCTGTATCTCTATTATGTTGGTGCGGCTTCGGAACTTTTAAATATCTCGATATATCTCGAAAACTACGCTTCTGATCAAAAAATATCATAGAGCGTAAATTGTAGGAAACATTATTCTCTACAAAAAAGGTCTCTTAACATTTTGCCATAGCTCGCTTCGTTTCCGAGATATTTGCAGATTCATCTCAAGGGAAGGGGTCTGACGGACATATTTCGAGATATTTCTTCTTCTTGTTGTTCTTCTTCTGCACAGCTAAGCTGGAAGTGGCATTTGCAGCTCGCACTAGTGCAGAGTTATCTCAAAGAAAGGGGCCACGGTGTTTCTGTATCTCTATTATGTTGGTGCGGCTTCGGAACTTTTAAATATCTCGATATATCTCGAAAACTACGCTTCTGATCAAAAAATATCATAGAACATGAAAAGTAGGAAACATAATTCTCTACAAAAAAGGTCTCTTAACATTTTGCCATAGCTCGCTTCGTTTCCGAGATATTTGCAGATTTATCTCAAGGGAAGGGCCCTGACGGACATATTTCGAGATATTTCTTCTTCTTGTTGTTCTTCTTCTGCACAGCTAAGCTGGAAGTGGCATTTGCGGCTCGCACTAGTGCAGAGTTATCTCAAACAAAGGGGCCACGGTGTTTCTGTATCTCTATTATGTTGGTGCGGCTTCGGAACTTTTAAATATCTCGATATATCTCGAAAACTACGCTTCTGATCAAAAAATATCATAGAACATAAATTGTAGGAAACATAATTCTCTACAAAAAACGTATCTTAACATTTTGCCATAGCTCGCTTCGTTTCCGAGATATTTGCAGATTCAGCTCAAAGGAACGGGCCTGACGGACATATTTCGAGATACTTCTTCTTCTTGTTGTTCTTCCTCTGCACAGCTAAGCTGGAAGTGGCATTTGCAGCTCGCAATAGTGCAGAGTTATCTCAAAGAAAGGGGCCACGGTGTTTCTGTATCTCTATTATGTTGGTGCGGCTTCGGAACTTTTAAATATCTTGATATATCTCGAGAACTACGCATCTGATCAAAAAATATCATAGAACATAAAAAGTAGGAAACTTAATTCTCTACAAAAAACGTCTCTTAACATTTTGCCATAGCTCGCTTTGTTTCCGAGATATTTGCAGATTTATCGCAAGGGAAGGGGCCTAACGGACATATTTCGAGATATTTCTTCTTCTTGTTGTTCTTCTTCTGCACAGCTAAACTGGAAGTGGCATTTCCAGCTCGCAATAGTGCAGAGTTATCTCAAAGAAAGGGGCCACGGTGTTTCTGTATCTCTATTATGTTGGTGCGGTTTCGGAACTTTTAAATATCTTGATATATCTCGAGAACTACGCATCTGATCAAAAAATATCATAGAACATAAAAAGTAGGAAACTTAATTCTCTACAAAAAAGGTCTCTTAACATTTTGCCATAGCTCGCTTCGTTTCCGAGATATTTGCAGATTTATCTCAAGGGAAGGGGCCTGACGGACATATTTCGAGATATTTCTTCTTCTTGTTGTTCTTCTTCTGCACAGCTGAGCTGGAAGTGGCATTTGCAGGTCGCAATAGTGCAGAGTTATCTCAAAGAAAGGGGCCACGGTGTTTCTGTATCTCTAATATGTTGGTGCGGCTTCGGAACTTTTAAATATCTCGATATATCTCGAAAACTACGCTTCTGATCAAAAAATATCATAGAACGTAAATTGTAGGAAACATTATTCTCTACAAAAAAGGTCTCTTAACATCTTGCCATAGCTCGCTTCGTTTCCGAGATATTTGCAGATTCATCTCAAGGGAAGGGGTCTGACGGACATATTTAGAGATATTTCTTCTTCTTGTTGTTCTTCTTCTGCACAGCTAAGCTCGAAGCGGCATTTGCAGCTCGCAATAGTGCAGAGTTATCTCAAAGAAAGAGGCCACGGTGTTTCTGTACCTCTATTATGTTGGTGCAGCTTCGGAACTTTTAAATATCTTGATATATCTCGAGAACTACGCATCTGATCAAAAAATATCATCGAACATAAAAAGTAGGAAACTTAATTCTCTACAAAAAAGGTCTCTCAACATTTTGCCATAGCTCGCTTCGTTTCCGAGATATTTGCAGATTTATCTCAAGGGGAGTGGCCTGACGGACATATTTCGAGATATTTCTTCTTCTTGTTGTTCTTGTTCCGCACAGCTAAGCTGGAAGTGGCATTTGCGGCTCGCACTAGTGCAGAGTTATCTCAAAGAAAGGGGCCACGGTGTTTCTGTATCTCTATTATGTTGGTGCGGCTTCGGAACTTTTAAATATCTCGATATATCTCGAAAACTACGCTTCTGATCAAAAAATATCATAGAACATAAAAAGTAGGAAACTTAATTCTCTACAAAAAAGGTCTCTTAACATTTTGCCATAGCTCGCTTCGTTTCCGAGATATTTGCAGATTTATCTCAAGGGAAGGGGCCTAACGGACATATTTCGAGATATTTCTTCTTCTTGTTGTTCTTCTTCTGCACAGCTAAACTGGAAGTGGCATTTCCAGCTCGCTATAGTGCAGAGTTATCTCAAAGAAAGGGGCCACGGTGTTTCTGTATCTCTATTATGTTGGTGCGGCTTCGGAACTTTTAAATATCTTGATATATCTCGAGAACTACGCATCTGATCAAAAAATATCATAGAACATAAAAAGTAGGAAACTTAATTCTCTACAAAAAAGGTCTCTTAACATTTTGCCATAGCTCGCTTCGTTTCCGAGATATTTGCAGATTTATCTCAAGGGAAGGGGCCTGACGGACATATTTCGAGATATTTCTTCTTCTTGTTGTTCTTCTTCTGCACAGCTGAGCTGGAAGTGGCATTTGCAGGTCGCAATAGTGCAGAGTTATCTCAAAGAAAGGGGCCACGGTGTTTCTGTATCTCTATTATGTTGGTGCGGCTTCGGAACTTTTAAATATCTCGATATATCTCGAAAACTACGCTTCTGATCAAGAAATATCATAGAACATAAATTGTAGGAAACATAATTCTCTACAAAAAAGGTCTCTTAACATTTTGCCATAGCTCGCTTCGTTTCCGAGATATTTGCAGATTTATCTCAAGGGAAGGGGCCTGACGGACATATTTCGAGATATTTCTTCTTCTTGTTGTTCTTCTTCTGCACAGCTAAGCTGGAAGTGGCATTTGCGGCTCTCACTAGTGCAGAGTTATCTCAAAGAAAGGGGCCACGGTGTTTCTGTATCTCTATTATGTTGGTGCGGCTTCGGAACTTTTAAATATCTCGATGTATCTCGAAAACTACGCTTCTGATCAAAAAATATCATAGAACATAAATTGTAGGAAACTTAATTCTCTACAAAAAAGGTCTCTTAACATTTTGCCATAGCTCGCTTCGTTTCCGAGATATTTGCAGATTTATCTCAAGGGAAGGGGCCTGACGGACATATTTCGAGATATTTCTTCTTCTTGTCGTTCTTCTTCTGCACAGCTGAGCTGGAAGTGGCATTTGCAGGTCGCAATAGTGCAGAGTTATCTCAAAGAAAGGGGCCACGGTGTTTCTGTATCTCTAATATGTTGGTGCGGCTTCGGAACTTTTAAATATCTCGATATATCTCGAAAACTACGCTTCTGATCAAAAAATATCATAGAACGTAAATTGTAGGAAACATTATTCTCTACAAAAAAGGTCTCTTAACATCTTGCCATAGCTCGCTTCGTTTCCGAGATATTTGCAGATTCATCTCAAGGGAAGGGGTCTGACGGACATATTTAGAGATATTTCTTCTTCTTGTTGTTCTTCTTCTGCACAGCTAAGCTCGAAGCGGCATTTGCAGCTCGCAATAGTGCAGAGTTATCTCAAAGAAAGAGGCCACGGTGTTTCTGTACCTCTATTATGTTGGTGCAGCTTCGGAACTTTTAAATATCTTGATATATCTCGAGAACTACGCATCTGATCAAAAAATATCATCGAACATAAAAAGTAGGAAACTTAATTCTCTACAAAAAAGGTCTCTCAACATTTTGCCATAGCTCGCTTCGTTTCCGAGATATTTGCAGATTTATCTCAAGGGGAGTGGCCTGACGGACATATTTCGAGATATTTCTTCTTCTTGTTGTTCTTGTTCCGCACAGCTAAGCTGGAAGTGGCATTTGCGGCTCGCACTAGTGCAGAGTTATCTCAAAGAAAGGGGCCACGGTGTTTCTGTATCTCTATTATGTTGGTGCGGCTTCGGAACTTTTAAATATCTCGATATATCTCGAAAACTACGCTTCTGATCAAAAAATATCATAGAACATAAAAAGTAGGAAACTTAATTCTCTACAAAAAAGGTCTCTTAACATTTTGCCATAGCTCGCTTCGTTTCCGAGATATTTGCAGATTTATCTCAAGGGAAGGGGCCTAACGGACATATTTCGAGATATTTCTTCTTCTTGTTGTTCTTCTTCTGCACAGCTAAACTGGAAGTGGCATTTCCAGCTCGCTATAGTGCAGAGTTATCTCAAAGAAAGGGGCCACGGTGTTTCTGTATCTCTATTATGTTGGTGCGGCTTCGGAACTTTTAAATATCTTGATATATCTCGAGAACTACGCATCTGATCAAAAAATATCATAGAACATAAAAAGTAGGAAACTTAATTCTCTACAAAAAAGGTCTCTTAACATTTTGCCATAACTCGCTTCGTTTCCGAGATATTTGCAGATTTATCTCAAGGGAAGGGGCCTGACGGACATATTTCGAGATATTTCTTCTTCTTGTTGTTCTTCTTCTGCACAGCTGAGCTGGAAGTGGCATTTGCGGGTCGCAATAGTGCAGAGTTATCTCAAAGAAAGAGGCCACGGTGTTTCTGTACCTCTATTATGTTGGTGCAGCTTCGGAACTTTTAAATATCTTGATATATCTCGAGAACTACGCATCTGATCAAAAAATATCATCGAACATAAAAAGTAGGAAACTTAATTCTCTACAAAAAAGGTCTCTCAACATTTTGCCATAGCTCGCTTCGTTTCCGAGATATTTGCAGATTTATCTCAAGGGGAGTGGCCTGACGGACATATTTCGAGATATTTCTTCTTCTTGTTGTTCTTGTTCCGCACAGCTAAGCTGGAAGTGGCATTTGCGGCTCGCACTAGTGCAGAGTTATCTCAAAGAAAGGGGCCACGGTGTTTCTGTATCTCTATTATGTTGGTGCGGCTTCGGAACTTTTAAATATCTCGATATATCTCGAAAACTACGCTTCTGATCAAAAAATATCATAGAACATAAAAAGTAGGAAACTTAATTCTCTACAAAAAAGGTCTCTTAACATTTTGCCATAGCTCGCTTCGTTTCCGAGATATTTGCAGATTTATCTCAAGGGAAGGGGCCTAACGGACATATTTCGAGATATTTCTTCTTCTTGTTGTTCTTCTTCTGCACAGCTAAACTGGAAGTGGCATTTCCAGCTCGCTATAGTGCAGAGTTATCTCAAAGAAAGGGGCCACGGTGTTTCTGTATCTCTATTATGTTGGTGCGGCTTCGGAACTTTTAAATATCTTGATATATCTCGAGAACTACGCATCTGATCAAAAAATATCATAGAACATAAAAAGTAGGAAACTTAATTC
This sequence comes from Osmia lignaria lignaria, assembly GCF_051020975.1. NCBI lineage: Eukaryota > Metazoa > Arthropoda > Insecta > Hymenoptera > Megachilidae > Osmia > Osmia lignaria. The sequence goes on along the minus strand of NW_027478161.1, from coordinate 23,304,224 downwards.
TCTACAAAAAAGGTCTCTTAACATTTTGCCATAACTCGCTTCGTTTCCGAGATATTTGCAGATTTATCTCAAGGGAAGGGGCCTGACGGACATATTTCGAGATATTTCTTCTTCTTGTTGTTCTTCTTCTGCACAGCTGAGCTGGAAGTGGCATTTGCGGGTCGCAATAGTGCAGAGTTATCTCAAAGAAAGGGGCCACGGTGTTTCTGTATCTCTATTATGTTGGTGCGGCTTCGGAACTTTTAAATATCTCGATATATCTCGAAAACTACGCTTCTGATCAAGAAATATCATAGAACATAAATTGTAGGAAACATAATTCTCTACAAAAAAGGTCTCTTAAGATTTTGCCATAGCTCGCTTCGTTTCCGAGATATTTGCAGATTTATCTCAAGGGAAGGGGCCTGACGGACATATTTCGAGATATTTCTTCTTCTTGTTGTTCTTCTTCTGCACAGCTAAGCTGGAAGTGGCATTTGCAGCTCGCACTAGTGCAGAGTTATCTCAAAGAAAGGGGCCACGGTGTTTCTGTATCTCTATTATGTTGGTGCGGCTTCGGAACTTTTAAATATCTCGATATATCTCGAAAACTACGCTTCTGATCAAAAAATATCATAGAACATAAAAAGTAGGAAACTTAATTCTCTACAAAAAAGGTCTCTTAACATTTTGCCATACCTCGCTTCGTTTCCGAGATATTTGCAGATTTATCTCAAGGGAAGGGGCCTGACGGACATATATCGAGATATTTCTTCTTCTTGTTGTTCTTCTTCTGCACAGCTAAGCTGGAAGTGGCATTTGCGGCTCTCACTAGTGCAGAGTTATCTCAAAGAAAGGGGCCACGGTGTTTCTGTATCTCTATTATGTTGGTGCGGCTTCGGAACTTTTAAATATCTCGATGTATCTCGAAAACTACGCTTCTGATCAAAAAATATCATAGAACATAAATTGTAGGAAACATAATTCTCTACAAAAAAGGTCTCTTAACATTTTGCCATAGCTCGCTTCGTTTCCGAGATATTTGCAGATATATCTCAAGGGAAGGGGCCTGACGGACATATTTCGAGATATTTCTTCTTCTTGTTGTTCTTCTTCTGCACAGCTAAACTGGAAGTGGCATTTCCAGCTCGCTATAGTGCAGAGTTATCTCAAAGAAAGGGGCCACGGTGTTTCTGTATCTCTATTATGTTGGTGCGGCTTCGGAACTTTTAAATATCTTGATATATCTCGAGAACTACGCATCTGATCAAAAAATATCATAGAACATAAAAAGTAGGAAACTTAATTCTCTACAAAAAAGGTCTCTTAACATTTTGCCATAGCTCGCTTCGTTTCCGAGATATTTGCAGATTTATCTCAAGGGAAGGGGCCTGACGGACATATTTCGAGATATTTCTTCTTCTTGTTGTTCTTCTTCTGCACAGCTGAGCTGGAAGTGGCATTTGCGGGTCGCAATAGTGCAGAGTTATCTCAAAGAAAGGGGCCACGGTGTTTCTGTATCTCTATTATGTTGGTGCGGCTTCGGAACTTTTAAATATCTCGATATATCTCGAAAACTACGCTTCTGATCAAGAAATATCATAGAACATAAATTGTAGGAAACATAATTCTCTACAAAAAAGGTCTCTTAAGATTTTGCCATAGCTCGCTTCGTTTCCGAGATATTTGCAGATTTATCTCAAGGGAAGGGGCCTGACGGACATATTTCGAGATATTTCTTCTTCTTGTTGTTCTTCTTCTGCACAGCTAAGCTGGAAGTGGCATTTGCAGCTCGCACTAGTGCAGAGTTATCTCAAAGAAAGGGGCCACGGTGTTTCTGTATCTCTATTATGTTGGTGCGGCTTCGGAACTTTTAAATATCTCGATATATCTCGAAAACTACGCTTCTGATCAAAAAATATCATAGAACATAAAAAGTAGGAAACTTAATTCTCTACAAAAAAGGTCTCTTAACATTTTGCCATACCTCGCTTCGTTTCCGAGATATTTGCAGATTTATCTCAAGGGAAGGGGCCTGACGGACATATTTCGAGATATTTCTTCTTCTTGTTGTTCTTCTTCTGCACAGCTAAGCTGGAAGTGGCATTTGCGGCTCTCACTAGTGCAGAGTTATCTCAAAGAAAGGGGCCACGGTGTTTCTGTATCTCTATTATGTTGGTGCGGCTTCGGAACTTTTAAATATCTCGATGTATCTCGAAAACTACGCTTCTGATCAAAAAATATCATAGAACATAAATTGTAGGAAACATAATTCTCTACAAAAAAGGTCTCTTAACATTTTGCCATAGCTCGCTTCGTTTCCGAGATATTTGCAGATATATCTCAAGGGAAGGGGCCTGACGGACATATTTCGAGATATTTCTTCTTCTTGTTGTTCTTCTTCTGCACAGCTAAGCTGGAAGTGGCATTTACAGCTCGCAATAGTGCAGAGTTATCTCAAAGAAAGGGGCCACGGTGTTTCTGTATCTCTATTATGTTGGTGCGGCTTCGGAACTTTTAAATATCTCGATATATCTCGAAAACTACGCTTCTGATCAAAAAATATCATAGAACATAAATTGTAGGAAACGTAATTCTCTACAAAAAAGGTCTCTTAACATTTTGCCATAGCTCGCTTCGTTTCCGAGATATTTGCAGATTTATCTCGAGGGAACGGGCCTGACGGACATATTTCGAGATATTTCTTCTTCTTGTTGTTCTTCTTCTGCACAGCTAAGCTGGAAGTGGCATTTGCGGCTCGCACTAGTGCAGAGTTATCTCAAAGAAAGGGGCCACGGTGTTTCTGTATCTCTATTATGTTGGTGCGGCTTCGGAACTTTTAAATATCTCGATATATCTCGAGAACTACGCATCTGATCAAAAAATATCATCGAACATAAAAAGTAGGAAACTTAATTCTCTACAAAAAAGGTCTCTTAACATTTTGCCATAGCTCGCTTCGTTTCCGAGATATTTGCAGATTTATCTCAAGGGAAGGGGCCTGACGGACATATTTCGAGATATTTCTTCTTCTTGTTGTTCTTCTTCTGCACAACTAAGCTGGAAGTGGCATTTCCAGCTCGCAATAGTGCAGAGTTATCTCAATGAAAGGGGCCACGGTGTTTCTGTATCTCTATTATGTTGGTGCGGCTTCGGAACTTTTAAATATCTTGATATATCTCGAGAACTACGCATCTGATCAAAAAATATCATAGAACATAAAAAGTAGGAAACTTAATTCTCTACAAAAAAGGTCTCTTAACATTTTGCCATAGCTCGCTTCGTTTCCGAGATATTTGCATATTTATCTCAAGGGAAGGGGCCTGACGGACATATTTCGAGATATTTCTTCTTCTTGTTGTTCTTCTTCTGCACAGCTAAACTGGAAGTGGCATTTGCGGCTCTCACTAGTGCAGAGTTATCTCAAAGAAAGGGGCCACGGTGTTTCTGTATCTCTATTATGTTGGTGCGGCTTCGGAACTTTTAAATATCTCGATATATCTCGAAAACTACGCTTCTGATCAAAAAATATCATTGAACATAAATTGTAGGAAACATAATTCTCTACAAAAAAGGTCTCTTAACATTTTGCCATAGCTCGCTTCGTTTCCGAGATATTTGCAGATATATCTCAAGGGAAGGGGCCTCACGGACATATTTCGAGATATTTCTTCTTCTTGTTGTTCTTCTTCTGCACAGCTAAGCTGGAAGTGGCATTTGCAGCTCGCAATAGTGCAGAGTTATCTCAAAGAGAGGGGCCACGGTGTTTCTGTATCTCTATTATTTTGGTGCGGCTTCGGAACTTTTAAATATCTTGATATATCTCGAGAACTACGCATCTGATCAAAAAATATCATAGAAGATAAAAAGTAGGAAACTTAATTCTCTACAAAAAAGGTCTCTTAACATTTTGCCATAGCTCGCTTCGTTTCCGAGATATTTGCATATTTATCTCAAGGGAAGGGGCCTGACGGACATATTTCGAGATATTTCTTCTTCTTGTTGCTCTTTTTCTGCACAGCTAAGCTGGAAGTGGCATTTGCGGCTCGCACTAGTGCAGAGTTACCTCAAAGAAAGGGGCCACGGTGTTTCTGTATCTCTATTATGTTGGTGCGGCTTCGGAACTTTTAAATATCTCGATATATCTCGAAAACTACGCTTCTGATCAAAAAATATCATAGAACATAAAAAGTAGGAAACTTAATTCTCTACAAAAAAGGTCTGTTAACATTTGGCCATAGCTCGCTTTGTTTCCGAGATATTTGCAGATTTATCTCAAGGGAAGGGGCCTAACGGACATATTTCGAGATATTTCTTCTTCTTGTTGTTCTTCTTCTGCACAGCTAAACTGGAAGTGGCATTTCCAGCTCGCAATAGTGCAGAGTTATCTCAAAGAAAGGGGCCACGGTGTTTCTGTATCTCTATTATGTTGGTGCGGCTTCGGAACTTTTAAATATCTTGATATATCTCGAGAACTACGCATCTGATCAAAAAATATCATAGAACATAAAAAGTAGGAAACTTAATTCTCTACAAAAAAGGTCTCTTAACATTTTGCCATAGCTCGCTTCGTTTCCGAGATATTTGCAGATTTATCTCAAGGGAAGGGGCCTGACGGACATATTTCGAGATATTTCTTCTTCTTGTTGTTCTTCTTCTGCACAGCTAAGCTGGAAGTGGCATTTGCGGCTCGCACTAGTGCAGAGTTATCTCAAAGAAAGGGGCCACGGTGTTTCTGTATCTCTATTATGTTGGTGCGGCTTCGGAACTTTTAAATATCTTGATATATCTCGAGAACTACGCATCTGATCAAAAAATATCATAGAACATAAAAAGTAGGAAACTTAATTCTCTACAAAAAAGGTCTCTTAACATTTTGCCATAGCTCGCTTCGTTTCCGAGACATTTGCAGATTTATCTCAAGGGAAGGGGCCTGACGGACATATTTCGAGATATTTCTTCTTCTTGTTGTTCTTCTTCTGCACAGCTAAGCTGGAAGTTGCATTTGCGGCTCGCACTAGTGCACAGTTATCTCAAAGAAAGGGGCCACGGTGTTTCTGTATCTCTATTATGTTGGTGCGGCTTCGGAACTTTTAAATATCTCGATATATCTCCAAAACTACGCTTCTGATCAAAAAATATCATAGAACATAAAAAGTAGGAAGCTTAATTCTCTACAAAAAAGGTCTCTTAACATTTTGCCATAGCTCGCTTCGTTTCCGAGATATTTGCAGATATATCTCAAGGGAAGGGGCCTGACGGACATATTTCGAGATATTTCTTCTTCTTGTTGTTCTTCTTCTGCACAGCTAAGCTGGAAGTGGCATTTACAGCTCGCAATAGTGCAGAGTTATCTCAAAGAAAGGGGCCACGGTGTTTCTGTATCTCTATTATGTTGGTGCGGCTTCGGAACTTTTAAATATCTTGATATATCTCGAGAACTACGCATCTGATCAAAAAATATCATAGAACATAAAAAGTAGGAAACTTAATTCTCTACAAAAAAGGTGTCTTAACATTTTGCCATAGCTCGCTTCGTTTCCGAGATATTTGCAGATTTATCTCAAGGGAAGGGGCCTGACGGACATATTTCGAGATATTTCTTCTTCTTGTTGTTCTTCTTCTGCACAGCTAAGCTGGAAGTGGCATTTGCAGCTCGCACTAGTGCAGAGTTATCTCAAAGAAAGGGGCCACGGTGTTTCTGTATCTCTATTATGTTGGTGCGGCTTCGGAACTTTTAAATATCTCGATATATCTCGAAAACTACGCTTCTGATCAAAAAATATCATAGAACATAAAAAGTAGGAAACTTAATTCTCTACAAAAAAGGTCTCTTAACATTTTGCCATAGCTCGTTTCGTTTCCGAGATATTTGCAGATTTATCTCAAGGGAAGGGGCCTGACGGACATATTTCGAGATATTTCTTCTTCTTGTTGTTCTTCTTCTGCACAGCTAAGCTGGAAGTGGCATTTGCAGCTCGCAATAGTGCAGAGTTATCTCAAAGAGAGGGGCCACGGTGTTTCTGTATCTCTATTATGTTGGTGTGGCTTCGGAACTTTTAAATATCTTGATATATCTCGAGAACTACGCATCTGATCAAAAAATATCATAGAACATAAATTGTAGGAAACATAATTCTCTACAAAAAAGGTCTCTTAACATTTTGCCATAGCTCGCTTCGTTTCCGAGATATTTGCAGATTCATCTCAAGGGAAGGGGCCTGACGGACATATTTCGAGATATTTCTTCTTCTTGTTGTTCTTCTTCTGCACAGCTAAGCTGGAAGTGGCATTTGCGGCTCGCACTAGTGCAGAGTTATCTCAAAGAAAGGGGCCACGGTGTTTCTGTATCCCTATTATGTTGGTGCGGCTTCGGAACTTTTAAATATCTCGATATATCTAGAAAACTACGCTTCTGATCAAAAAATATCATAGAACATAAATTGTAGGAAACATAATTCTCTACAAAAAACGTCTCTTAACATTTTGCCATAGATCGCCTCGTTTCCGAGATATTTGCAGATTCAGCTCAAAGGAACTGGCCTGACGGACATATTTCGAGATATTTCTTCTTCTTGTTGTTCTTCCTCTGCACAGCTAAGCTGGAAGTTGCATTTGCGGCTCGCACTAGTGCACAGTTATCTCAAAGAAAGGGGCCACGGTGTTTCTGTATCTCTATTATGTTGGTGCGGCTTCGGAACTTTTAAATATCTCGATATATCTCGAAAACTACGCTTCTGATCAAAAAATATCATAGAACATAAAAAGTAGGAAACTTAATTCTCTACAAAAAAGGTCTCTTAACATTTTGCCATAGCTCGCTTCGTTTCCGAGACATTTGCAGATTTATCTCAAGGGAAGGGGCCTGACGGACATATTTCGAGATATTTCTTCTTCTTGTTGTTCTTCTTCTGCACAGCTAAGCTGGAAGTTGCATTTGCGGCTCGCACTAGTGCACAGTTATCTCAAAGAAAGGGGCCACGGTGTTTCTGTATCTCTATTATGTTGGTGCGGCTTCGGAACTTTTAAATATCTCGATATATCTCCAAAACTACGCTTCTGATCAAAAAATATCATAGAACATAAAAAGTAGGAAGCTTAATTCTCTACAAAAAAGGTCTCTTAACATTTTGCCATAGCTCGCTTCGTTTCCGAGATATTTGCAGATATATCTCAAGGGAAGGGGCCTGACGGACATATTTCGAGATATTTCTTCTTCTTGTTGTTCTTCTTCTGCACAGCTAAGCTGGAAGTGGCATTTACAGCTCGCAATAGTGCAGAGTTATCTCAAAGAAAGGGGCCACGGTGTTTCTGTATCTCTATTATGTTGGTGCGGCTTCGGAACTTTTAAATATCTTGATATATCTCGAGAACTACGCATCTGATCAAAAAATATCATAGAACATAAAAAGTAGGAAACTTAATTCTCTACAAAAAAGGTGTCTTAACATTTTGCCATAGCTCGCTTCGTTTCCGAGATATTTGCAGATTTATCTCAAGGGAAGGGGCCTGACGGACATATTTCGAGATATTTCTTCTTCTTGTTGTTCTTCTTCTGCACAGCTAAGCTGGAAGTGGCATTTGCAGCTCGCACTAGTGCAGAGTTATCTCAAAGAAAGGGGCCACGGTGTTTCTGTATCTCTATTATGTTGGTGCGGCTTCGGAACTTTTAAATATCTCGATATATCTCGAAAACTACGCTTCTGATCAAAAAATATCATAGAACATAAAAAGTAGGAAACTTAATTCTCTACAAAAAAGGTCTCTTAACATTTTGCCATAGCTCGTTTCGTTTCCGAGATATTTGCAGATTTATCTCAAGGGAAGGGGCCTGACGGACATATTTCGAGATATTTCTTCTTCTTGTTGTTCTTCTTCTGCACAGCTAAGCTGGAAGTGGCATTTGCAGCTCGCAATAGTGCAGAGTTATCTCAAAGAGAGGGGCCACGGTGTTTCTGTATCTCTATTATGTTGGTGTGGCTTCGGAACTTTTAAATATCTTGATATATCTCGAGAACTACGCATCTGATCAAAAAATATCATAGAACATAAATTGTAGGAAACATAATTCTCTACAAAAAAGGTCTCTTAACATTTTGCCATAGCTCGCTTCGTTTCCGAGATATTTGCAGATTCATCTCAAGGGAAGGGGCCTGACGGACATATTTCGAGATATTTCTTCTTCTTGTTGTTCTTCTTCTGCACAGCTAAGCTGGAAGTGGCATTTGCGGCTCGCACTAGTGCAGAGTTATCTCAAAGAAAGGGGCCACGGTGTTTCTGTATCCCTATTATGTTGGTGCGGCTTCGGAACTTTTAAATATCTCGATATATCTAGAAAACTACGCTTCTGATCAAAAAATATCATAGAACATAAATTGTAGGAAACATAATTCTCTACAAAAAACGTCTCTTAACATTTTGCCATAGATCGCCTCGTTTCCGAGATATTTGCAGATTCAGCTCAAAGGAACTGGCCTGACGGACATATTTCGAGATATTTCTTCTTCTTGTTGTTCTTCCTCTGCACAGCTAAGCTGGAAGTTGCATTTGCGGCTCGCACTAGTGCACAGTTATCTCAAAGAAAGGGGCCACGGTGTTTCTGTATCTCTATTATGTTGGTGCGGCTTCGGAACTTTTAAATATCTCGATATATCTCGAAAACTACGCTTCTGATCAAAAAATATCATAGAACATAAAAAGTAGGAAACTTAATTCTCTACAAAAAAGGTCTCTTAACATTTTGCCATAGCTCGCTTCGTTTCCGAGATATTTGCATATTTATCTCAAGGGAAGGGGCCTGACGGACATATTTCGAGATATTTCTTCTTCTTGTTGTTCTTCTTCTGCACAGCTAAGCTGGAAGTGGCATTTGCGGCTCTCACTAGTGCAGAGTTATCTCAAAGAAAGGGGCCACGGTGTTTCTGTATCTCTATTATGTTGGTGCGGCTTCGGAACTTTTAAATATCTCGATATATCTCGAAAACTACGCTTCTGATCAAAAAATGTTATTGAACATAAATTGTAGGAAACATAATTCTCTACAAAAAAGGTCTCTTAACATTTTGCCATAGCTCGCTTCGTTTCCGAGACATTTGCAGATTTATCTCAAGGGAAGGGGCCTGACGGACATATTTCGAGATATTTCTTCTTCTTGTTGTTCTTCTTCTGCACAGCTAAGCTGGAAGTTGCATTTGCGGCTCGCACTAGTGCACAGTTATCTCAAAGAAAGGGGGCACGGTGTTTCTGTATCTCTATTATGTTGGTGCGTCTTCGGAACTTTTAAATATCTTGATATATCTCGAAAACTACGCTTCTGATCAAAAAATATCATAGAACATAAATTGTAGGAAACATAATTCTCTACAAAAAACGTCTCTTAACATTTTGCCATAGCTCGCTTCGTTTCCGAGATATTTGCAGATTCAGCTCAAAGGAACTGGCCTGACGGACATATTTCGAGATATTTCTTCTTCTTGTTGTTCTTCCTCTGCACAGCTAAGCTGGAACTGGCATTTGCAGCTCGCAATAGTGCAGAGTTATCTCAAAGAAAGGGGCCACGGTGTTTCCGTATCTCTATTATGTTGGTGCGGCTTCGGAACTTTTAAATATCTTGATATATCTCGAGAACTACGCATCTGATCAAAAAATATCATACAACATAAAAAGTAGGAAACTTAATTCTCTACAAAAAAGGTCTCTTAAGATTTTGCCATAGCTCGCTTCGTTTCCGAGATATTTGCATATTTATCTCAAGGGAAGGGGCCTGACGGACATATTTCGAGATATTTCTTCTTCTTGTTGTTCTTCTTCTGCACAGCTGAGCTGGAAGTGGCATTTGCGGCTCGCACTAGTGCAGAGTTATCTCAAAGAAAGGGGCCACGGTGTTTCTGTATCTCTATTATGTTGATGCGGCTTCGGAACTTTTAAATACCTCGATATATCTCGAAAACTACGCTTCTGATCAAAAAATATCATACAACATAAATTGTAGGAAACATAATTCTCTACAAAAAAGGTCTCTTAACATTTTGCCATAGCTCGCTTCGTTTCCGAGATATTTGCAGATTCAGCTCAAAGGAACTGGCCTGACGGACATATTTCGAGATATTTCTTCTTCTTGTTGTTCTTCCTCTGCACAGCTAAGCTGGAAGTGGCATTTGCAGCTCGCAATAGTGCAGAGTTATCTCAAAGAAAGGGGCCACGGTGTTTCTGTATCTCTATTATGTTGGTGCGGTTTCGGAACTTTTAAATATCTTGATAGATCTCGAGAACTACGCATCTGATCAAAAAATATCATAGAACATAAAAAGTAGGAAACTTAATTCTCTACAAAAAAGGTCTCTTAACATTTTGCCATAGCTCGCTTCGTTTCCGAGATATTTGCAGATTTATCTCAAGGGAAGGGGCCTGACGGACATATTTCGAGATATTTCTTCTTCTTGTTGTTCTTCTTCTGCACAGCTAAGCTGGAAGTGGCATTTGCGGCTCGCACTAGTGCAGAGTTATCTCAAAGAAAGGGGCCACGGTGTTTCTGTATCCCTATTATGTTGGTGCGGCTTCGGACCTTTTAAATATCTCGATATATCTCGAAAACTACGCTTCTGATCAAAAAATATCATAGAACATAAATTGTAGGAAACATAATTCTCTACAAAAAACGTCTCTTAACATTTTGCCATAGATCGCTTCGTTTCCGAGATATTTGCAGATTCAGCTCAAAGGAACTGGCCTGACGGACATATTTCGAGATATTTCTTCTTCTTGTTGTTCTTCCTCTGCACAGCTAAGCTGGAAGTGGCATTTGCAGCTCGCAATAGTGCAGAGTTATCAAAAAGAAAGGGGCCACGGTGTTTCTGTATCTCTATTATGTTGGTGCGGCTTCGGAACTTTTAAATATCTTGATATATCTCGAGAACTACGCATCTGATCAAAAAATATCATAGAACATAAAAAGTAGGAAACTTAATTCTCTACAAAAAAGGTCTCTTAACATTTTGCCATAGCTCGCTTCGTTTCCGAGACATTTGCAGATTTATCTCAAGGAAAGGGGCCTGACGGACATATTTCGAGATATTTCTTCTTCTTGTTGTTCTTCTTCTGCACAGCTAAGCTGGAAGTTGCATTTGCGGCTCGCACTAGTGCACAGTTATCTCAAAGAAAGGGGCCACGGTGTTTCTGTATCTCTATTATGTTGGTGCGGCTTCGGAACTTTTAAATATCTCGATATATCTCGAAAACAACGTTCTGATCAAAAAATATCATAGAACATAAATTGTAGGAAACATAATTCTCTACAAAAAACGTCTCTTAACATTTTGCCATAGCTCGCTTCGTTTCCGAGATATTTGCAGATTCAGCTCAAAGGAACTGGCCTGACGGACATATTTCGAGATATTTCTTCTTCTTGTTGTTCTTCTTCTGCACAGCTAAGCTGGAAGTGGCATTTGCGGCTCGCACTAGTGCAGAGTTATCTCAAAGAAAGGGGCCACGGTGTTTCTGTATCCCTATTATGTTGGTGCGGCTTCGGAACTTTTAAATATCTCGATATATCTCGAAAACTACGCTTCTGATCAAAAAATATCATAGAACATAAATGGTAGGAAACATAATTCTCTACAAAAAACGTCTCTTAACATTTTGCCATAGATCGCTTCGTTTCCGAGATATTTGCAGATTCAGCTCAAAGGAACTGGCCTGACGGACATATTTCGAGATATTTCTTCTTCTTGTTGTTCTTCTTCTGCACAGCTAAGCTGGAAGTTGCATTTGCGGCTCGCACTAGTGCACAGTTATCTCAAAGAAAGGGGCCACGGTGTTTCTGTATCTCTATTATGTTGGTGCGGCTTCGGAACTTTTAAATATCTCGATATATCTCGAAAACAACGTTCTGATCAAAAAATATCATAGAACATAAAAAGTAGGAAACTTAATTCTCTACAAAAAAGGTCTCTTAACATTTTGCCATAGCTCGCTTCGTTTCCGAGATATTTGCATATTTATCTCAAGGGAAGGGGCCTGACGGACATATTTCGAGATATTTCTTCTTCTTGTTGTTCTTCTTCTGCACAGCTAAGCTGGAAGTGGCATTTGCGGCTCTCACTAGTGCAGAGTTATCTCAAAGAAAGGGGCCACGGTGTTTCTGTATCTCTATTATGTTGGTGCGGCTTCGGAACTTTTAAATATCTCGATATATCTCGAAAACTACGCTTCTGATCAAAAAATATCATAGAACATAAATTGTAGGAAACATAATTCTCTACAAAAAACGTCTCTTAACATTTTGCCATAGCTCGCTTCGTTTCCGAGATATTTGCAGATTCAGCTCAAAGGAACTGGCCTGACGGACATATTTCGAGATATTTCTTCTTCTTGTTGTTCTTCCTCTGCACAGCTAAGCTGGAACTGGCATTTGCAGCTCGCAATAGTGCAGAGTTATCTCAAAGAAAGGGGCCACGGTGTTTCCGTATCTCTATTATGTTGGTGCGGCTTCGGAACTTTTAAATATCTTGATATATCTCGAGAACTACGCATCTGATCAAAAAATATCATACAACATAAAAAGTAGGAAACTTAATTCTCTACAAAAAAGGTCTCTTAACATTTTGCCATAGCTCGCTTCGTTTCCGAGATATTTGCAGATTTATCTCAAGGGAAGGGGCCTGACGGACATATTTCGAGATATTTCTTCTTCTTGTTGTTCTTCTTCTGCACAGCTAAGCTGGAAGTGGCATTTGCGGCTCGCACTAGTGCAGAGTTATCTCAAAGAAAGGGGCCACGGTGTTTCTGTATCCCTATTATGTTGGTGCGGCTTCGGAACTTTTAAATATCTCGATATGTCTCGAAAACTACGCTTCTGATCAAAAAATATCATAGAACATAAATTGTAGGAAACATAATTCTCTACAAAAAACGTCTCTTAACATTTTGCCATAGATCGCTTCGTTTCCGAGATATTTGCAGATTCAGCTCAAAGGAACTGGCCTGACGGACATATTTCGAGATATTTCTTCTTCTTGTTGTTCTTCCTCTGCACAGCTAAGCTGGAAGTGGCATTTGCAGCTCGCAATAGTGCAGAGTTATCTCAAAGAAAGGGGCCACGGTGTTTCTGTATCTCTATTATGTTGGTGCGGCTTCGGAACTTTTAAATATCTTGATATATCTCGAGAACTACGCATCTGATCAAAAAATATCATAGAACATAAAAAGTAGGAAACTTAATTCTCTACAAAAAAGGTCTCTTAACATTTTGCCATAGCTCGCTTCGTTTCCGAGACATTTGCAGATATATCTCAAGGAAAGGGGCCTGACGGACATATTTCGAGATATTTCTTCTTCTTGTTGTTCTTCTTCTGCACAGCTAAGCTGGAAGTTGCATTTGCGGCTCGCACTAGTGCACAGTTATCTCAAAGAAAGGGGCCACGGTGTTTCTGTATCTCTAATATGTTGGTGCGGCTTCGGAACTTTTAAATATCTCGATATATCTCGAAAACTACGCTTCTGATCAAAAAATATCATAGAACATAAAAAGTAGGAAACTTAATTCTCTACAAAAAAGGTCTCTTAACATTTTGCCATAGCTCGCTTCGTTTCCGAGACATTTGCAGATTTATCTCAAGGGAAGGGGCCTGACGGACATATTTCGAGATATTTCTTCTTCTTGTTGTTCTTCTTCTGCACAGCTAAGCTGGAAGTTGCATTTGCGGCTCGCACTAGTGCACAGTTATCTCAAAGAAAGGGGCCACGGTGTTTCTGTATCTCTATTATGTTGGTGCGTCTTCGGAACTTTTAAATATCTCGATATATCTCGAAAACTACGCTTCTGATCAAAAAATATCATAGAACATAAAAAGTAGGAAACTTAATTCTCTACAAAAAAGGTCTCTTAACATTTTGCCATAGCTCGCTTCGTTTCCGAGACATTTGCAGATTTATCTCAAGGGAAGGGGCCTGACGGACATATTTCGAGATATTTCTTCTTCTTGTTGTTCTTCTTCTGCACAGCTAAGCTGGAAGTTGCATTTGCGGCTCGCACTAGTGCACAGTTATCTCAAAGAAAGGGGCCACGGTGTTTCTGTATCTCTATTATGTTGGTGCGTCTTCGGAACTTTTAAATATCTCGATATATCTCGAAAACTACGCTTCTGATCAAAAAATATCATAGAACATAAATTGTAGGAAACATAATTCTCTACAAAAAACGTCTCTTAACATTTTGCCATAGCTCGCTTCGTTTCCGAGATATTTGCAGATTCAGCTCAAAGGAACTGGCCTGACGGACATATTTCGAGATATTTCTTCTTCTTGTTGTTCTTCCTCTGCACAGCTAAGCTGGAACTGGCATTTGCAGCTCGCAATAGTGCAGAGTTATCTCAAAGAAAGGGGCCACGGTGTTTCCGTATCTCTATTATGTTGGTGCGGCTTCGGAACTTTTAAATATCTTGATATATCTCGAGAACTACGCATCTGATCAAAAAATATCATAGAACATAAAAAGTAGGAAACTTAATTCTCTACAAAAAAGGTCTCTTAACATTTTGCCATAGCTCGCTTCGTTTCCGAGATATTTGCATATTTATCTCAAGGGAAGCGGCCTGACGGACATATTTCGAGATATTTCTTCTTCTTGTTGTTCTTCTTCTGCACAGCTGAGCTGGAAGTGGCATTTGCGGCTCGCACTAGTGCAGAGTTATCTCAAAGAAAGGGGCCACGGTGTTTCTGTATCTCTATTATGTTGGTGCGGCTTCGGAACCTTTAAATATCTCGATATATCTCGAAAACTACGCTTCTGATCAAAAAATATCATAGAACATAAAAAGTAGGAAACTTAATTATCTACAAAAAAGGTCTCTTAACATTTTGCCATAGCTCGCTTCGTTTCCGAGATATTTGCAGATTTATCTCAAGGGAAGGGGCCTGACGGACATATTTCGAGATATTTCTTCTTCTTGTTGTTCTTCTTCTGCACAGCTAAACTGGAAGTGGCATTTCCAGCTCGCAATAGTGCAGAGTTATCTCAAAGAAAGGGGCCACGGTGTTTCTGTATCTCTATTATGTTGGTGCGGCTTCGGAACTTTTAAATATCTTGATATATCTCGAGAACTACGCATCTGATCAAAAAATATCATAGAACATAAAAAGTAGGAAACTTAATTCTCTACAAAAAAGGTCTCTTAACATTTTGCCATAGCTCGCTTCGTTTCCGAGACATTTGCAGATTTATCTCAAGGAAAGGGGCCTGACGGACATATTTCGAGATATTTCTTCTTCTTGTTGTTCTTCTTCTGCACAGCTAAGCTGGAAGTTGCATTTGCGGCTCGCACTAGTGCACAGTTATCTCAAAGAAAGGGGCCACGGTGTTTCTGTATCTCTATTATGTTGGTGCGGCTTCGGAACTTTTAAATATCTCGATATATCTCGAAAACAACGTTCTGATCAAAAAATATCATAGAACATAAATTGTAGGAAACATAATTCTCTACAAAAAACGTCTCTTAACATTTTGCCATAGCTCGCTTCGTTTCCGAGATATTTGCAGATTCAGCTCAAAGGAACTGGCCTGACGGACATATTTCGAGATATTTCTTCTTCTTGTTGTTCTTCTTCTGCACAGCTAAGCTGGAAGTGGCATTTGCGGCTCGCACTAGTGCAGAGTTATCTCAAAGAAAGGGGCCACGGTGTTTCTGTATCCCTATTATGTTGGTGCGGCTTCGGAACTTTTAAATATCTCGATATATCTCGAAAACTACGCTTCTGCTCAAAAAATATCATAGAACATAAATGGTAGGAAACATAATTCTCTACAAAAAACGTCTCTTAACATTTTGCCATAGATCGCTTCGTTTCCGAGATATTTGCAGATTCAGCTCAAAGGAACTGGCCTGACGGACATATTTCGAGATATTTCTTCTTCTTGTTGTTCTTCTTCTGCACAGCTAAGCTGGAAGTGGCATTTGCGGCTCGCACTAGTGCAGAGTTATCTCAAAGAAAGGGGCCACGGTGTTTCTGTATCCCTATTATGTTGGTGCGGCTTCGGAACTTTTAAATATCTCGATATGTCTCGAAAACTACGCTTCTGATCAAAAAATATCATAGAACATAAATTGTAGGAAACATAATTCTCTACAAAAAACGTCTCTTAACATTTTGCCATAGATCGCTTCGTTTCCGAGATATTTGCAGATTCAGCTCAAAGGAACTGGCCTGACGGACATATTTCGAGATATTTCTTCTTCTTGTTGTTCTTCCTCTGCACAGCTAAGCTGGAAGTGGCATTTGCAGCTCGCAATAGTGCAGAGTTATCTCAAAGAAAGGGGCCACGGTGTTTCTGTATCTCTATTATGTTGGTGCGGCTTCGGAACTTTTAAATATCTTGATATATCTCGAGAACTACGCATCTGATCAAAAAATATCATAGAACATAAAAAGTAGGAAACTTAATTCTCTACAAAAAAGGTCTCTTAACATTTTGCCATAGCTCGCTTCGTTTCCGAGACATTTGCAGATTTATCTCAAGGAAAGGGGCCTGACGGACATATTTCGAGATATTTCTTCTTCTTGTTGTTCTTCTTCTGCACAGCTAAGCTGGAAGTTGCATTTGCGGCTCGCACTAGTGCACAGTTATCTCAAAGAAAGGGGCCACGGTGTTTCTGTATCTCTAATATGTTGGTGCGGCTTCGGAACTTTTAAATATCTCGATATATCTCGAAAACTACGCTTCTGATCAAAAAATATCATAGAACATAAAAAGTAGGAAACTTAATTCTCTACAAAAAAGGTCTCTTAACATTTTGCCATAGCTCGCTTCGTTTCCGAGATATTTGCAGATTCATCTCAAGGGAAGGGGTCTGACGGACATATTTCGAGATATTTCTTCTTCTTGTTGTTCTTCCTCTGCACAGCTAAGCTCGAAGTGGCATTTGCAGCTCGCAATAGTGCAGAGTTATCTCAAAGAAAGAGGCCACGGTGTTTCTGTACCTCTATTATGTTGGTGCAGCTTCGGAACTTTTAAATATCTTGATATATCTCGAGAACTACGCATCTGATCAAAAAATATCATCGAACATAAATTGTAGGGAACATAATTCGCTACAAAAAAGGTCTCTTAACATTTTGCCATAGCTCGCTTCGTTTCCGAGATATTTGCAGATTTATCTCAAGGGAAGGGTCCTGATGGACATATTTCGAGATATTTCTTCTTCTTGTTGTTCTTCTTCTGCACAGCTAAACTGGAAGTGGCATTTCCAGCTCGCAATCGTGCGGAGTTATCTCAAAGAAAGGGGCCACGGTGTTTCTGTATCTCTATTATGTTGGTGCGGCTTCGGAACTTTTAAATATCTTGATATATCTCGAGAACTACGCCTCTGATCGAAAAATATCATAGAACATAAAAAGTAGGAAACTTAATTCTCTACAAAAAAGGTCTCCTAACATTTTGCCATAGCTCGCTTCGTTTCCGAGATATTTGCAGATTTATCTCAAGGGAAGGGTCCTGATGGACATATTTCGAGATATTTCTTCTTCTTGTTGTTCTTCTTCTGCACAGCTAAACTGGAAGTGGCATTTCCGGCTCGCAATCGTGCAGAGTTATCTCAAAGAAAGGGGCCACGGTGTTTCTGTATCTCTATTATGTTGGTGCGGCTTCGGAACTTTTAAATATCTTGATATATCTCGAGAACTACGCCTCTGATCGAAAAATATCATAGAACATAAAAAGTAGGAAACTTAATTCTCTACAAAAAAGGTCTCTTAACGTTTTGCAATAGCTCGCTTCGTTTCCGAGATATTTGCAGATTTATCTCAAGGGAAGGGTCCTGACGGACATATTTCGAGATATTTCTTCTTCTTGTTGTTCTTCTTCTGCACAGCTAAACTGGAAGTGGCATTTCCAGCTCGCAATAGTGCAGAGTTATCCCAAAGAAAGGGGCCACGGTGTTTCTGTATCTCTATTATGTTGGTGCGGCTTCGGCACTTTTAAATATCTCGATATATCTCGAAAACTACGCTTCTGATCAAAAAATATCATAGAACATAAAAAGTAGGAAACTTAATTGTCTACAAATAAGGTCTCTTAACATTTTGGCATAGCTCGCTTCGTTTCCGAGATATTTGCAGATTTATCTCAAGGGAAGGGGCCTGACGGACATATTTCGAGATATTTCTTCTTCTTGTTGTTCTTCTTCTGCACAGCTAAGCTGGAAGTGGCATTTGCAGCTCGCAATAGTGCAGAGTTATCGCAAAGAAAGGGGCCACGGTGTTTCTGTATCTCTATTATGTTGGTGCGGCTTCGGAGCTTTTAAATATCTTGATATATCTCGAGAACTACGCATCTGATCAAAAAATATCATACAACATAAAAAGTAGGAAACTTAATTCTCTACAGAAAAGGTCTCTTAACGCTTTGCAATAGCTCGCTTCGTTTCCGAGATATTTGCAGATTTATCTCAAGGGAAGGGTCCTGACGGACATATTTCGAGATATTTCTTCTTCTTGTGGTTCTTCTTCTGCACAGCTAAACTGGAAGTGGCATTTCCAGCTCGCAATAGTGCAGAGTTATCCCAAAGAAAGGGGCCACGGTGTTTCTGTATCTCTATTATGTTGGTTGCGGCTTCGGCACTTTTAAATATCTCGATATATCTCGAAAACTACGCTTCTGATCAAAAAATATCATAGAACATAAATTGTAGGAAACATAATTCTCTACGAAAAAGGTCTCTTAACATTTTGCCATAGCTCGCTTCGTTTCCGAGATATTTGCAGATTTATCTCAAGGGAAGGGTCCTGATGGACATATTTCGAGATATTTCTTCTTCTTGTTGTTCTTCTTCTGCACAGCTAAACTGGAAGTGGCATTTCCAGCTCGCAATCGTGCAGAGTAATCTCAAAGAAAGGGGCCACGGTGTTTCTGTATTTCTATTATGTTGGTGCGGCTTCGGAACTTTTAAATATCTTGATATATCTCGAGAACTACGCCTCTGATCGAAAAATATCATAGAACATAAAAAGTAGGAAACTTAATTCTCTACAAAAAAGGTCTCTTAACATTTTGCCATACCTCGCTTCGTTTCCGAGATATTTGCAGATTTATCTCAAGGGAAGGGGCCGACGGACATATTTCGAGATATTTCTTCTTCTTGTTGTTCTTCTTCTGCACAGCTAAGCTGGAAGTGGCATTTGCAGCTCGCAATAGTGCAGAGTTATCTCAAAGAAAGGGGCCACGGTGTTTCTGTACCTCTATTATGTTGGTGCAGCTTCGGAGCTTTTAAATATCTTGACATATCTCGAGAACTACGCATCTGATCAAAAAATATCATAGAACATAAAAAGTAGCAAACTTAATTCTCTACAAAAAAGGTCTCTTAACGTTTTGCAATAGCTCGCTTCGTTTCCGAGATATTTGCAGATTTATCTCAAGGGAAGGGTCCTGACGGACATATTTCGAGATATTTCTTCTTCTTGTTGTTCTTCTTCTGCACAGCTAAACTGGAAGTGGCATTTCCAGCTCGCAATAGTGCAGAGTTATCCCAAAGAAAGGGGCCACGGTGTTTCTGTATCTCTATTATGTTGGTGCGGCTTCGGAACTTTTAAATATCTCGATATATCTCGAAAACTACGTTTCTGATCAAAAAATATCATAGAACATAAATTGTAGGAAACATGATTCTCTACAAAAAAGGTCTCTTAACATTTTGCCATAGCTCGCTTCGTTTCCGAGATATTTGCAGATTTATCTCAAGGGAAGGGTCCTGATGGACATATTTCGAGATGTTTCTTCTTCTTGTTGTTCTTCTTCTGCACAGCTAAACTGGAAGTGGCATTTCCAGCTCGCAGTAGTGCAGAGTTATCTCAAAGAAAGGGGCCACGGTGTTTCTGTATCTCTATTATGTTGGTGCGGCTTCGGAACTTTTAAATATCTCGATATATCTCGAAAACTACGCTTCTGATCAAAAAATATCAGAGAATATAAAAAGTAGGAAACTTAATTCTCTACAAAAAAGGTCTCTTAACATTTTGCCATAGCTCGCTTCGTTTCCGAGATATTTGCAGATTTATCCCAAGGGAAGGGGCCTGACGGACATATTTCGAGATATTTCTTCTTCTTGTTGTTCTTCTTCTGCACAGCTAAGCTGGAAGTGGCATTTGCAGCTCGCAATAGTGCAGAGTTATCTCAAAGAAAGGGGCCACGGTGTTTCTGTACCTCTATTATGTTGGTGCAGCTTCGGAGCTTTTAAATATCTTGATATATCTCGAGAACTACGTATCTGATCAAAAAATATCGTAGAACATAAAAAGTAGGAAACTTAATTCTCTACAAAAAAGGTCTCTTAACGTTTTGCAATAGCTCGCTTGGTTTCCGAGATATTTGCAGATTTATCTCAAGGGAAGGGTCCTGACGGACATATTTCGAGATATTTCTTCTTCTTGTTGTTCTTCTTCTGCACAGCTAAACTGGAAGTGGCATTTCCAGCCTGCAATAGTGCAGAGTTATCCCAAAGAAAGGGGCCACGGTGTTTCTGTATCTCTATTATGTTGGTGCGGCTTCGGCACTTTTAAATATCTCGATATATCTCGAAAACTACGCTTCTGATCAAAAAATATCATAGAACATAAATTGTAGGAAACATAATTCTCTACGAAAAAGGTCTCTTAACATTTTGCCATAGCTCGCTTCGTTTCCGAGATATTTGCAGATTTATCTCAAGGGAAGGGTCCTGATGGACATATTTCGAGATATTTCTTCTTCTTGTTGTTCTTCTTCTGCACAGCTAAACTGGAAGTGGCATTTCCAGCTCGCAATCGTGCAGAGTAATCTCAAAGAAAGGGGCCACGGTGTTTCTGTATTTCTATTATGTTGGTGCGGCTTCGGAACTTTTAAATATCTTGATATATCTCGAGAACTACGCCTCTGATCGAAAAATATCATAGAACATAAAAAGTAGGCAACTTAATTCTCTACAAAAAAGGTCTCTTAACATTTTGCCATACCTCGCTTCGTTTCCGAGATATTTGCAGATTTATCTCAAGGGAAGGGGCCGACGGACATATTTCGAGATATTTCTTCTTCTTGTTGTTCTTCTTCTGCACAGCTAAGCTGGAAGTGGCATTTGCAGCTCGCAATAGTGCAGAGTTATCTCAAAGAAAGGGGCCACGGTGTTTCTGTACCTCTATTATGTTGGTGCAGCTTCGGAGCTTTTAAATATCTCGATATATCTCGAGAACTACGTATCTGATCAAAAAATATCAGAGAACGTAAATTGTAGGAAACATAATTCTCTACAAAAAAGGTCTCTTAACGTTTTGCAATAGCTCGCTTCGTTTCCGAGATATTTGCAGATTTATCTCAAGGGAAGGGTCCTGACGGACATATTTCGAGATATTTCTTCTTCTTGTTGTTCTTCTTCTGCACAGCTAAACTGGAAGTGGCATTTCCAGCTCGCAATAGTGCAGAGTTATCCCAAAGAAAGGGGCCACGGTGTTTCTGTATCTCTATTATGTTGGTGCGGCTTCGGAACTTTTAAATATCTCGATATATCTCGAAAACTACGTTTCTGATCAAAAAATATCATAGAACATAAATTGTAGGAAACATAATTCTCTACAAAAAAGGTCTCTTAACATTTTGCCATAGCTCGCTTCGTTTCCGAGATATTTGCAGATTTATCTCAAGGGAAGGGTCCTGATGGACATATTTCGAGATGTTTCTTCTTCTTGTTGTTCTTCTTCTGCACAGCTAAACTGGAAGTGGCATTTCCAGCTCGCAGTAGTGCAGAGTTATCTCAAAGAAAGGGGCCACGGTGTTTCTGTATCTCTATTACGTTGGTGCGGCTTCGGAACTTTTAAATATCTGGATATATCTCGAAAACTACGCTTCTGATCAAAAAATATCAGAGAACATAAAAAGTAGGAAACTTAATTCTCTACAAAAAAGGTCTCTTAACATTTTGCCATAGCTCGCTTCGTTTCCGAGATATTTGCAGATTTATCCCAAGGGAAGGGGCCTGCCGGACATATTTCGAGATATTTTTTCTTCTTGTTGTTCTTCTTCTGCACAGCTAAGCTGGAAGTGGCATTTGCAGCTCGCAATAGTGCAGAGTTATCTCAAAGAAAGGGGCCACGGTGTTTCTGTACCTCTATTATGTTGGTGCAGCTTCGGAGCTTTTAAATATCTTGATATATCTCGAGAACTACGTATCTGATCAAAAAATATCATAGAACATAAAAAGTAGGAAACTTAATGCTCTACAAAAAAGGTCTCTTAACGTTTTGCAATAGCTCGCTTCGTTTCCGAGATATTTGCAGATTTATCTCAAGGGAAGGGTCCTGGCGGACATATTTCGAGATATTTCTTCTTCTTGTTGTTCTTCTTCTGCACAGCTAAACTGGAAGTGGCATTTCCAGCTCGCAATAGTGCAGAGTTATCCCAAAGAAAGGGGCCACGGTGTTTCTGTATCTCTATTATGTTGGTGCGGCTTCGGAACTTTTAAATATCTCGATATATCTCGAAAACTACGTTTCTGATCAAAAAATATCATAGAACATAAATTGTAGGAAACATAATTCTCTACAAAAAAGGTCTCTTAACATTTTGCCATAGCTCGCTTCGTTTCCGAGATATTTGCAGATTTATCTCAAGGGAAGGGTCCTGATGGACATATTTCGAGATGTTTCTTCTTCTTGTTGTTCTTCTTCTGCACAGCTAAACTGGAAGTGGCATTTCCAGCTCGCAGTAGTGCAGAGTTATCTCAAAGAAAGGGGCCACGGTGTTTCTGTATCTCTATTATGTTGGTGCGGCTTCGGAACTTTTAAATATCTCGATATATCTCGAAAACTACGCTTCTGATCAAAAAATATCAGAGAACATAAAAAGTAGGAAACTTAATTCTCTACAAAAAAGGTCTCTTAACATTTTGCCGTAGCTCGCTTCGTTTCCGAGATATTTGCAGATTCAGCTCAAAGGAACTGGCCTGACGGACATATTTCGAGATATTTCTTCTTCTTGTTGTTCTTCCTCTGCACAGCTAAGCTGGAACTGGCATTTGCAGCTCGCAATAGTGCAGAGTTATCTCAAAGAAAGGGGCCACGGTGTTTCCGTATCTCTATTATGTTGGTGCGGCTTCGGAACTTTTAAATATCTTGATATATCTCGAGAACTACGCATCTGATCAAAAAATATCATAGAACATAAAAAGTAGGAAACTTAATTCTCTACAAAAAAGGTCTCTTAACATTTTGCCATAGCTCGCTTCGTTTCCGAGATATTTGCATATTTATCTCAAGGGAAGGGGCCTGACGGACATATTTCGAGATATTTCTTCTTCTTGTTGTTCTTCTTCTGCACAGCTGAGCTGGAAGTGGCATTTGCGGCTCGCACTAGTGCAGAGTTATCTCAAAGAAAGGGGCCACGGTGTTTCTGTATCTCTATTATGTTGGTGCGGCTTCGGAACCTTTAAATATCTCGATATATCTCGAAAACTACGCTTCTGATCAAAAAATATCATAGAACATAAAAAGTAGGAAACTTAATTATCTACAAAAAAGGTCTCTTAACATTTTGCCATAGCTCGCTTCGTTTCCGAGATATTTGCAGATTTATCTCAAGGGAAGGGGCCTGACGGACATATTTCGAGATATTTCTTCTTCTTGTTGTTCTTCTTCTGCACAGCTAAACTGGAAGTGGCATTTCCAGCTCGCAATAGTGCAGAGTTATCTCAAAGAAAGGGGCCACGGTGTTTCTGTATCTCTATTATGTTGGTGCGGCTTCGGAACTTTTAAATATCTTGATATATCTCGAGAACTACGCATCTGATCAAAAAATATCATAGAACATAAAAAGTAGGAAACTTAATTCTCTACAAAAAAGGTCTCTTAACATTTTGCCATAGCTCGCTTCGTTTCCGAGACATTTGCAGATTTATCTCAAGGAAAGGGGCCTGACGGACATATTTCGAGATATTTCTTCTTCTTGTTGTTCTTCTTCTGCACAGCTAAGCTGGAAGTTGCATTTGCGGCTCGCACTAGTGCACAGTTATCTCAAAGAAAGGGGCCACGGTGTTTCTGTATCTCTATTATGTTGGTGCGGCTTCGGAACTTTTAAATATCTCGATATATCTCGAAAACAACGTTCTGATCAAAAAATATCATAGAACATAAATTGTAGGAAACATAATTCTCTACAAAAAACGTCTCTTAACATTTTGCCATAGCTCGCTTCGTTTCCGAGATATTTGCAGATTCAGCTCAAAGGAACTGGCCTGACGGACATATTTCGAGATATTTCTTCTTCTTGTTGTTCTTCTTCTGCACAGCTAAGCTGGAAGTGGCATTTGCGGCTCGCACTAGTGCAGAGTTATCTCAAAGAAAGGGGCCACGGTGTTTCTGTATCCCTATTATGTTGGTGCGGCTTCGGAACTTTTAAATATCTCGATATATCTCGAAAACTACGCTTCTGATCAAAAAATATCATAGAACATAAATGGTAGGAAACATAATTCTCTACAAAAAACGTCTCTTAACATTTTGCCATAGATCGCTTCGTTTCCGAGATATTTGCAGATTCAGCTCAAAGGAACTGGCCTGACGGACATATTTCGAGATATTTCTTCTTCTTGTTGTTCTTCTTCTGCACAGCTAAGCTGGAAGTGGCATTTGCGGCTCGCACTAGTGCAGAGTTATCTCAAAGAAAGGGGCCACGGTGTTTCTGTATCCCTATTATGTTGGTGCGGCTTCGGAACTTTTAAATATCTCGATATGTCTCGAAAACTACGCTTCTGATCAAAAAATATCATAGAACATAAATTGTAGGAAACATAATTCTCTACAAAAAACGTCTCTTAACATTTTGCCATAGATCGCTTCGTTTCCGAGATATTTGCAGATTCAGCTCAAAGGAACTGGCCTGACGGACATATTTCGAGATATTTCTTCTTCTTGTTGTTCTTCCTCTGCACAGCTAAGCTGGAAGTGGCATTTGCAGCTCGCAATAGTGCAGAGTTATCTCAAAGAAAGGGGCCACGGTGTTTCTGTATCTCTATTATGTTGGTGCGGCTTCGGAACTTTTAAATATCTTGATATATCTCGAGAACTACGCATCTGATCAAAAAATATCATAGAACATAAAAAGTAGGAAACTTAATTCTCTACAAAAAAGGTCTCTTAACATTTTGCCATAGCTCGCTTCGTTTCCGAGACATTTGCAGATTTATCTCAAGGAAAGGGGCCTGACGGACATATTTCGAGATATTTCTTCTTCTTGTTGTTCTTCTTCTGCACAGCTAAGCTGGAAGTTGCATTTGCGGCTCGCACTAGTGCACAGTTATCTCAAAGAAAGGGGCCACGGTGTTTCTGTATCTCTAATATGTTGGTGCGGCTTCGGAACTTTTAAATATCTCGATATATCTCGAAAACTACGCTTCTGATCAAAAAATATCATAGAACATAAAAAGTAGGAAACTTAATTCTCTACAAAAAAGGTCTCTTAACATTTTGCCATAGCTCGCTTCGTTTCCGAGATATTTGCAGATTCATCTCAAGGGAAGGGGTCTGACGGACATATTTCGAGATATTTCTTCTTCTTGTTGTTCTTCCTCTGCACAGCTAAGCTCGAAGTGGCATTTGCAGCTCGCAATAGTGCAGAGTTATCTCAAAGAAAGAGGCCACGGTGTTTCTGTACCTCTATTATGTTGGTGCAGCTTCGGAACTTTTAAATATCTTGATATATCTCGAGAACTACGCATCTGATCAAAAAATATCATCGAACATAAATTGTAGGGAACATAATTCGCTACAAAAAAGGTCTCTTAACATTTTGCCATAGCTCGCTTCGTTTCCGAGATATTTGCAGATTTATCTCAAGGGAAGGGTCCTGATGGACATATTTCGAGATATTTCTTCTTCTTGTTGTTCTTCTTCTGCACAGCTAAACTGGAAGTGGCATTTCCAGCTCGCAATCGTGCGGAGTTATCTCAAAGAAAGGGGCCACGGTGTTTCTGTATCTCTATTATGTTGGTGCGGCTTCGGAACTTTTAAATATCTTGATATATCTCGAGAACTACGCCTCTGATCGAAAAATATCATAGAACATAAAAAGTAGGAAACTTAATTCTCTACAAAAAAGGTCTCCTAACATTTTGCCATAGCTCGCTTCGTTTCCGAGATATTTGCAGATTTATCTCAAGGGAAGGGTCCTGATGGACATATTTCGAGATATTTCTTCTTCTTGTTGTTCTTCTTCTGCACAGCTAAACTGGAAGTGGCATTTCCGGCTCGCAATCGTGCAGAGTTATCTCAAAGAAAGGGGCCACGGTGTTTCTGTATCTCTATTATGTTGGTGCGGCTTCGGAACTTTTAAATATCTTGATATATCTCGAGAACTACGCCTCTGATCGAAAAATATCATAGAACATAAAAAGTAGGAAACTTAATTCTCTACAAAAAAGGTCTCTTAACGTTTTGCAATAGCTCGCTTCGTTTCCGAGATATTTGCAGATTTATCTCAAGGGAAGGGTCCTGACGGACATATTTCGAGATATTTCTTCTTCTTGTTGTTCTTCTTCTGCACAGCTAAACTGGAAGTGGCATTTCCAGCTCGCAATAGTGCAGAGTTATCCCAAAGAAAGGGGCCACGGTGTTTCTGTATCTCTATTATGTTGGTGCGGCTTCGGCACTTTTAAATATCTCGATATATCTCGAAAACTACGCTTCTGATCAAAAAATATCATAGAACATAAAAAGTAGGAAACTTAATTGTCTACAAATAAGGTCTCTTAACATTTTGGCATAGCTCGCTTCGTTTCCGAGATATTTGCAGATTTATCTCAAGGGAAGGGGCCTGACGGACATATTTCGAGATATTTCTTCTTCTTGTTGTTCTTCTTCTGCACAGCTAAGCTGGAAGTGGCATTTGCAGCTCGCAATAGTGCAGAGTTATCGCAAAGAAAGGGGCCACGGTGTTTCTGTATCTCTATTATGTTGGTGCGGCTTCGGAGCTTTTAAATATCTTGATATATCTCGAGAACTACGCATCTGATCAAAAAATATCATACAACATAAAAAGTAGGAAACTTAATTCTCTACAGAAAAGGTCTCTTAACGCTTTGCAATAGCTCGCTTCGTTTCCGAGATATTTGCAGATATATCTCAAGGGAAGGGTCCTGACGGACATATTTCGAGATATTTCTTCTTCTTGTGGTTCTTCTTCTGCACAGCTAAACTGGAAGTGGCATTTCCAGCTCGCAATAGTGCAGAGTTATCCCAAAGAAAGGGGCCACGGTGTTTCTGTATCTCTATTATGTTGGTTGCGGCTTCGGCACTTTTAAATATCTCGATATATCTCGAAAACTACGCTTCTGATCAAAAAATATCATAGAACATAAATTGTAGGAAACATAATTCTCTACGAAAAAGGTCTCTTAACATTTTGCCATAGCTCGCTTCGTTTCCGAGATATTTGCAGATTTATCTCAAGGGAAGGGTCCTGATGGACATATTTCGAGATATTTCTTCTTCTTGTTGTTCTTCTTCTGCACAGCTAAACTGGAAGTGGCATTTCCAGCTCGCAATCGTGCAGAGTAATCTCAAAGAAAGGGGCCACGGTGTTTCTGTATTTCTATTATGTTGGTGCGGCTTCGGAACTTTTAAATATCTTGATATATCTCGAGAACTACGCCTCTGATCGAAAAATATCATAGAACATAAAAAGTAGGAAACTTAATTCTCTACAAAAAAGGTCTCTTAACATTTTGCCATACCTCGCTTCGTTTCCGAGATATTTGCAGATTTATCTCAAGGGAAGGGGCCGACGGACATATTTCGAGATATTTCTTCTTCTTGTTGTTCTTCTTCTGCACAGCTAAGCTGGAAGTGGCATTTGCAGCTCGCAATAGTGCAGAGTTATCTCAAAGAAAGGGGCCACGGTGTTTCTGTACCTCTATTATGTTGGTGCAGCTTCGGAGCTTTTAAATATCTTGACATATCTCGAGAACTACGCATCTGATCAAAAAATATCATAGAACATAAAAAGTAGCAAACTTAATTCTCTACAAAAAAGGTCTCTTAACGTTTTGCAATAGCTCGCTTCGTTTCCGAGATATTTGCAGATTTATCTCAAGGGAAGGGTCCTGACGGACATATTTCGAGATATTTCTTCTTCTTGTTGTTCTTCTTCTGCACAGCTAAACTGGAAGTGGCATTTCCAGCTCGCAATAGTGCAGAGTTATCCCAAAGAAAGGGGCCACGGTGTTTCTGTATCTCTATTATGTTGGTGCGGCTTCGGAACTTTTAAATATCTCGATATATCTCGAAAACTACGTTTCTGATCAAAAAATATCATAGAACATAAATTGTAGGAAACATGATTCTCTACAAAAAAGGTCTCTTAACATTTTGCCATAGCTCGCTTCGTTTCCGAGATATTTGCAGATTTATCTCAAGGGAAGGGTCCTGATGGACATATTTCGAGATGTTTCTTCTTCTTGTTGTTCTTCTTCTGCACAGCTAAACTGGAAGTGGCATTTCCAGCTCGCAGTAGTGCAGAGTTATCTCAAAGAAAGGGGCCACGGTGTTTCTGTATCTCTATTATGTTGGTGCGGCTTCGGAACTTTTAAATATCTCGATATATCTCGAAAACTACGCTTCTGATCAAAAAATATCAGAGAATATAAAAAGTAGGAAACTTAATTCTCTACAAAAAAGGTCTCTTAACATTTTGCCATAGCTCGCTTCGTTTCCGAGATATTTGCAGATTTATCCCAAGGGAAGGGGCCTGACGGACATATTTCGAGATATTTCTTCTTCTTGTTGTTCTTCTTCTGCACAGCTAAGCTGGAAGTGGCATTTGCAGCTCGCAATAGTGCAGAGTTATCTCAAAGAAAGGGGCCACGGTGTTTCTGTACCTCTATTATGTTGGTGCAGCTTCGGAGCTTTTAAATATCTTGATATATCTCGAGAACTACGTATCTGATCAAAAAATATCGTAGAACATAAAAAGTAGGAAACTTAATTCTCTACAAAAAAGGTCTGTTAACGTTTTGCAATAGCTCGCTTGGTTTCCGAGATATTTGCAGATTTATCTCAAGGGAAGGGTCCTGACGGACATATTTCGAGATATTTCTTCTTCTTGTTGTTCTTCTTCTGCACAGCTAAACTGGAAGTGGCATTTCCAGCCTGCAATAGTGCAGAGTTATCCCAAAGAAAGGGGCCACGGTGTTTCTGTATCTCTATTATGTTGGTGCGGCTTCGGCACTTTTAAATATCTCGATATATCTCGAAAACTACGCTTCTGATCAAAAAATATCATAGAACATAAATTGTAGGAAACATAATTCTCTACGAAAAAGGTCTCTTAACATTTTGCCATAGCTCGCTTCGTTTCCGAGATATTTGCAGATTTATCTCAAGGGAAGGGTCCTGATGGACATATTTCGAGATATTTCTTCTTCTTGTTGTTCTTCTTCTGCACAGCTAAACTGGAAGTGGCATTTCCAGCTCGCAATCGTGCAGAGTAATCTCAAAGAAAGGGGCCACGGTGTTTCTGTATTTCTATTATGTTGGTGCGGCTTCGGAACTTTTAAATATCTTGATATATCTCGAGAACTACGCCTCTGATCGAAAAATATCATAGAACATAAAAAGTAGGCAACTTAATTCTCTACAAAAAAGGTCTCTTAACATTTTGCCATACCTCGCTTCGTTTCCGAGATATTTGCAGATTTATCTCAAGGGAAGGGGCCGACGGACATATTTCGAGATATTTCTTCTTCTTGTTGTTCTTCTTCTGCACAGCTAAGCTGGAAGTGGCATTTGCAGCTCGCAATAGTGCAGAGTTATCTCAAAGAAAGGGGCCACGGTGTTTCTGTACCTCTATTATGTTGGTGCAGCTTCGGAGCTTTTAAATATCTCGATATATCTCGAGAACTACGTATCTGATCAAAAAATATCAGAGAACGTAAATTGTAGGAAACATAATTCTCTACAAAAAAGGTCTCTTAACGTTTTGCAATAGCTCGCTTCGTTTCCGAGATATTTGCAGATTTATCTCAAGGGAAGGGTCCTGACGGACATATTTCGAGATATTTCTTCTTCTTGTTGTTCTTCTTCTGCACAGCTAAACTGGAAGTGGCATTTCCAGCTCGCAATAGTGCAGAGTTATCCCAAAGAAAGGGGCCACGGTGTTTCTGTATCTCTATTATGTTGGTGCGGCTTCGGAACTTTTAAATATCTCGATATATCTCGAAAACTACGTTTCTGATCAAAAAATATCATAGAACATAAATTGTAGGAAACATAATTCTCTACAAAAAAGGTCTCTTAACATTTTGCCATAGCTCGCTTCGTTTCCGAGATATTTGCAGATTTATCTCAAGGGAAGGGTCCTGATGGACATATTTCGAGATGTTTCTTCTTCTTGTTGTTCTTCTTCTGCACAGCTAAACTGGAAGTGGCATTTCCAGCTCGCAGTAGTGCAGAGTTATCTCAAAGAAAGGGGCCACGGTGTTTCTGTATCTCTATTACGTTGGTGCGGCTTCGGAACTTTTAAATATCTGGATATATCTCGAAAACTACGCTTCTGATCAAAAAATATCAGAGAACATAAAAAGTAGGAAACTTAATTCTCTACAAAAAAGGTCTCTTAACATTTTGCCATAGCTCGCTTCGTTTCCGAGATATTTGCAGATTTATCCCAAGGGAAGGGGCCTGCCGGACATATTTCGAGATATTTTTTCTTCTTGTTGTTCTTCTTCTGCACAGCTAAGCTGGAAGTGGCATTTGCAGCTCGCAATAGTGCAGAGTTATCTCAAAGAAAGGGGCCACGGTGTTTCTGTACCTCTATTATGTTGGTGCAGCTTCGGAGCTTTTAAATATCTTGATATATCTCGAGAACTACGTATCTGATCAAAAAATATCATAGAACATACAAAGTAGGAAACTTAATTCTCTACAAAAAAGGTCTCTTAACGTTTTGCAATAGCTCGCTTCGTTTCCGAGATATTTGCAGATTTATCTCAAGGGACGGGTCCTGGCGGACATATTTCGAGATATTTCTTCTTCTTGTTGTTCTTCTTCTGCACAGCTAAACTGGAAGTGGCATTTCCAGCTCGCAATAGTGCAGAGTTATCCCAAAGAAAGGGGCCACGGTGTTTCTGTATCTCTATTATGTTGGTGCGGCTTCGGAACTTTTAAATATCTCGATATATCTCGAAAACTACGTTTCTGATCAAAAAATATCATAGAACATAAATTGTAGGAAACATAATTCTCTACAAAAAAGGTCTCTTAACATTTTGCCATAGCTCGCTTCGTTTCCGAGATATTTGCAGATTTATCTCAAGGGAAGGGGCCTGACGGACATATTTCGAGATATTTCTTCTTGTTGTTGTTCTTCTTCTGCACAGCTAAGCTGGAAGTGGCATTTGCAGCGCGCAATAGTGCAGAGTTATCTCAAAGAAAGGGGCCACGGTGTTTCTGTATCTCTATTATGTTAGTGCGGCTTCGGAACTTTTAAATATCTTGATATATCTCGAGAACTACGCATCTGTTCAAAAAATATCATAGAACATAAAAAGTAGGAATCCTAATT
This sequence comes from Osmia lignaria lignaria, assembly GCF_051020975.1. Classification (NCBI taxonomy): domain Eukaryota; kingdom Metazoa; phylum Arthropoda; class Insecta; order Hymenoptera; family Megachilidae; genus Osmia; species Osmia lignaria. The sequence goes on along the minus strand of NW_027478161.1, from coordinate 23,272,675 downwards.
CTCTACAAAAAAGGTCTCTTAACATTTTCCCATAGCTGGCATCGTTTCCGAGATATTTGCAGATTTATCTCAAGGGAAGGGGCCTGACGGACATATTTCGAGATATTTCTTGTTCTTGTTGTTCTTCTTCTGCACAGCTAAGCTGGAAGTGACATTTGCAGCTCGCAATAGTGCAGAGTTATCTCAAAGAAAGGGGCCACGGTGTTTCTGTATCTCTATTATGTTGGTGCGGCTTGGGAACTTTTAAATATCTTGATATATCTCGAGAACTACGCATCTGATCAAAAAATATCGTAGAACATAAAAAGTAGGAAACTTAATTCTCTACAAATAAGGTCTCTTAACATTTTGCCATAGCTCGCTTGGTTTCCGAGATATTTGCAGATTTATCTCAAGGGAAGGGGCCTGAGGGACATATTTCGAGATATTTCTTCTTCTTGTTGTTCTTCTTCTGCACACCTAAGCTGGAAGTGGCATTTGCAGCTCGCAATAGTGCAGAGTTACCTCAAAGAAAGGGGCCACGGTGTTTCTGTATCTCTATTATGTTGGTGCCGCTTCGGAACTTTTAAATATCTGGATATATCTCGAGAACTACGCATCTGATCAAAAAATATCATAGAACATAAAAAGTAGGAAACTTAATTCTCTACAAAAAAGGTGTCTTAACATTTTGCCATAGCTCGCTTCGTTTCCGAGATATTTGCAGATTTATCTCAAGGGAAGGGGCCTGACGGACATATTTCCAGATATTTCTTCTTCTTGTTGTTCTTCTTCTGCACAGCTAAGCTGGAAGTGGCATCTGCAGCTCGCAATAGTGCAGAGTTATCTCAAAGAAAGGGGCCACGTCGTTTCTGTATCTCTATTATGTTGGTGCGGCTTCGGAACTTTTAAATATCTTGATATATCTCGAGAACTACGCATCTGATCAAAAAATATCATAGAACATAAAAAGTAGGAAACTTAATTCTCTCCAAAAAGGTCTCTTAACGTTTTGCAATAGCTCGCTTCGTTTCCGAGATATTTGCAGATTTATCTCAAGGGAAGGGTCCTGACGGACATATTTCGAGATATTTCTTCTTCTTGTTGTTCTTCTTCTGCACAGCTAAACTGGAAGTGGCATTTCCAACTCGCAATAGTGCAGAGTTATCCCAAAGAAAGGGGCCACGATGTTTCTGTATCTCTATTATGTTGGTGCGGCTTCGAAACTTTTAAATATCTCGATATATCTCGAAAACTACGCATCTGATCAAAAAATATCATCGAACATAAAAAGTAGGAAACTTAATTCTCTACAAAAAAGGTCTCTTAACATTTTCCCATAGCTGGCATCGTTTCCGAGATATTTGCAGATTTAGCTCAAGGGAAGGGGCCTGACGACATATTCCGAGATATTTCTTCTTCTTGTTGTTCCTCTTCTGCACAGCTAAGCTGGAAGTGGCATTTGCAGGTCGCAATAGTGCAGAGTTATCTCAAAGAAAGGGGCCACGGTGTTTCTGTATCTCTATTATGTTGGTGCGGCTTCGGAACTTTTAAATATCTCGATATATCTCGAAAACTACGCTTCTGATCAAAAAATATCAGAGACCGTAAATTGTAGGAAACATAATTCTCTACAAAAAAGGTCTCTTAACATTTTGCCATAGCTCGCTTCGTTTCCGAGATATTTGCAGATTTATCTCAAGGGAAGGGGCCTGACGGACATATTTCGAGATATTTCTTGTTCTTGTTGTTCTTCTTCTGCACAGCTAAGCTGGAAGTGGCATTTGCAGCTCGCAATAGTGCAGAGTTATCTCAAAGAAAGGGGCCACGGTGTTTCTGTATCTCTATTATGTTGGTGCGGCTTGGGAACTTTTAAATATCATGATATATCTCGAGAACTACGCATCTGATCAAAAAATATCGTAGAACATAAAAAGTAGGAAACTTAATTCTCTACAAATAAGGTCTCTTAACATTTTGCCATAGCTCGCTTGGTTTCCGAGATATTTGCAGATTTATCTCAAGAGAAGGGGCCTGAGGGACATATTTCGAGATATTTCTTCTTCTTGTTGTTCTTCTTCTGCACACCTAAGCTGGAAGTGGCATTTGCAGCTCGCAATAGTGCAGAGTTACCTCAAAGAAAGGGGCCACGGTGTTTCTGTATCTCTATTATGTTGGTGCCGCTTCGGAACTTTTAAATATCTGGATATATCTCGAGAACTACGCATCTGATCAAAAAATATCATAGAACATAAAAAGTAGGAAACTTAATTCTCTACAAAAAAGGTCTCTTAACATTTTGGCATAGCTCGCTTCGTTTCCGCGATATTTGCAGATTTATCTCAAGGGAAGGGGCCTGACGGACATATTTCGAGATATTTCTTCTTGTTGTTGTTCTTCTTCTGCACAGCTAAGCTGGAAGTGGCATTTGCAGCGCGCAATAGTGCAGAGTTATCTCAAAGAAAGGGGCCACGGTGTTTCTGTATCTCTATTATGTTAGTGCGGCTTCGGAACTTTTAAATATCTTGATATATCTCGAGAACTACGCATCTGTTCAAAAAATATCATAGAACATAAAAAGTAGGAATCCTAATTTTCTACAAAAAAGGTCTCTTAACATTTTGCCGTAGCTCGCTTCGTTTCCGAGATATTTGCAGATTTATCTCAAGGGAAGGGGCCTGACGGACATATTTCCAGATATTTCTTATTCTTGTTGTTCTTCTTCTGCACAGCTAAGCTGGAAGTGGCATCTGCAGCTCGCAATAGTGCAGAGTTATCTCAAAGAAAGGGGCCACGGTGTTTCTGTATCTCTTTTATGTTGGTGCGGCTTCGGAACTTTTAAATATCTTGATATATCTCGAGAACTACGCATCTGATCAAAAAATATCATAGAACATAAAAAGTAGGAAACTTAATTCTCTACAAAAAAGGTCTCTTAACGTTTTGCAATAGCTCGCTTCGTTTCCGAGATATTTGCAGATTTATCTCAAGGGAAGGGTCCTGACGGACATATTTCGAGATATTTCTTCTTCTTGTTGTTCTTCTTCTGCACAGCTAAACTGGAAGTGGCATTTCCAACTCGCAATAGTGCAGAGTTATCCCAAAGAAAGGGGCCACGATGTTTCTGTATCTCTATTATGTTGGTGCGGCTTCGGAACTTTTAAATATCTCGATATATCTCGAAAACTACGCATCTGATCAAAAAATATCATCGAACATAAAAAGTAGGAAACTTAATTCTCTACAAAAAAGGTCTCTTAACATTTTCCCATAGCTGGCATCGTTTCCGAGATATTTGCAGATTTATCTCAAGGGAAGGGGCCTGACGGACATATTTCGAGATATTTCTTGTTCTTGTTGTTCTTCTTCTGCACAGCTAAGCTGGAAGTGACATTTGCAGCTCGCAATAGTGCAGAGTTATCTCAAAGAAAGGGGCCACGGTGTTTCTGTATCTCTATTATGTTGGTGCGGCTTGGGAACTTTTAAATATCTTGATATATCTCGAGAACTACGCATCTGATCAAAAAATATCGTAGAACATAAAAAGTAGGAAACTTAATTCTCTACAAATAAGGTCTCTTAACATTTTGCCATAGCTCGCTTGGTTTCCGAGATATTTGCAGATTTATCTCAAGGGAAGGGGCCTGAGGGACATATTTCGAGATATTTCTTCTTCTTGTTGTTCTTCTTCTGCACACCTAAGCTGGAAGTGGCATTTGCAGCTCGCAATAGTGCAGAGTTACCTCAAAGAAAGGGGCCACGGTGTTTCTGTATCTCTATTATGTTGGTGCCGCTTCGGAACTTTTAAATATCTGGATATATCTCGAGAACTACGCATCTGATCAAAAAATATCATAGAACATAAAAAGTAGGAAACTTAATTCTCTACAAAAAAGGTGTCTTAACATTTTGCCATAGCTCGCTTCGTTTCCGAGATATTTGCAGATTTATCTCAAGGGAAGGGGCCTGACGGACATATTTCGAGATATTTCTTCTTGTTGTTGTTCTTCTTCTGCACAGCTAAGCTGGAAGTGGCATTTGCAGCGCGCAATAGTGCAGAGTTATCTCAAAGAAAGGGGCCACGGTGTTTCTGTATCTCTATTATGTTAGTGCGGCTTCGGAACTTTTAAATATCTTGATATATCTCGAGAACTACGCATCTGTTCAAAAAATATCATAGAACATAAAAAGTAGGAATCCTAATTTTCTACAAAAAAGGTCTCTTAACATTTTGCCGTAGCTCGCTTCGTTTCCGAGATATTTGCAGATTTATCTCAAGGGAAGGGGCCTGACGGACATATTTCCAGATATTTCTTCTTCTTGTTGTTCTTCTTCTGCACAGCTAAGCTGGAAGTGGCATCTGCACCTCGCAATAGTGCAGAGTTATCTCAAAGAAAGGGGCCACGGTGTTTCTGTATCTCTATTATGTTGGTGCGGCTTCGGAACTTTTAAATATCTTGATATATCTCGAGAACTACGCATCTGATCAAAAAATATCATAGAACATAAAAAGTAGGAAACTTAATTCTCTACAAAAAAGGTCTCTTAACGTTTTGCAATAGCTCGCTTCGTTTCCGAGATATTTGCAGATTTACCTCAAGGGAAGGGTCCTGACGGACATATTTCGAGATATTTCTTCTTCTTGTTGTTCTTCTTCTGCACAGCTAAACTGGAAGTGGCATTTCCAACTCGCAATAGTGCAGAGTTATCCCAAAGAAAGGGGCCACGATGTTTCTGTATCTCTATTATGTTGGTGCGGCTTGGGAACTTTTAAATATCTTGATATATCTCGAGAACTACGCATCTGATCAAAAAATATCGTAGAACATAAAAAGTAGGAAACTTAATTCTCTACAAATAAGGTCTCTTAACATTTTGCCATAGCTCGCTTGGTTTCTGAGATATTTGCAGATTTATCTCAAGGGAAGGGGCCTGAGGGACATATTTCGAGATATTTCTTCTTCTTGTTGTTCTTCTTCTGCACACCTAAGCTGGAAGTGGCTTTGCAGCTCGCAATAGTGCAGAGTTATCTCAAAGAAAGGGGCCACGGTGTTTCTGTATCTCTATTATGTTAGTGCGGCTTCGGAACTTTTAAATATCTTGATATATCTCGAGAACTACGCATCTGTTCAAAAAATATCATAGAACATAAAAAGTAGGAATCCTAATTTTCTACAAAAAAGGTCTCTTAACATTTTGCCGTAGCTCGCTTCGTTTCCGAGATATTTGCAGATTTATCTCAAGGGAAGGGGCCTGACGGACATATTTCCAGATATTTCTTCTTCTTGTTGTTCTTCTTCTGCACAGCTAAGCTGGAAGTGGCATCTGCAGCTCGCAATAGTGCAGAGTTATCTCAAAGAAAGGGGCCACGGTGTTTCTGTATCTCTATTATGTTGGTGCGGCTTCGGAACTTTTAAATATCTTGATATATCTCGAGAACTACGCATCTGATCAAAAAATATCATAGAACATAAAAAGTAGGAAACTTAATTCTCTACAAAAAAGGTCTCTTAACGTTTTGCAATAGCTCGCTTCGTTTCCGAGATATTTGCAGATTTATCTCAAGGGAAGGGTCCTGACGGACATATTTCGAGATATTTCTTCTTCTTGTTGTTTTTCTTCTGCACAGCTAAACTGGAAGTGGCATTTCCAACTCGCAATAGTGCAGAGTTATCCCAAAGAAAGGGGCCACGATGTTTCTGTATCTCTATTATGTTGGTGCGGCTTCGGAACTTTTAAATATCTCGATATATCTCGAAAACTACGCATCTGATCAAAAAATATCATAGAACATAAGAAGTAGGAAACTTAATTCTCTACAAAAAAGGTCTCTTAACATTTTCCCATAGCTGGCATCGTTTCCGAGATATTTGCAGATTTAGCTCAAGGGAAGGGGCCTGACGACATATTCCGAGATATTTCTTCTTCTTGTTGTTCCTCTTCTGCACAGCTAAGCTGGAAGTGGCATTTGCAGGTCGCAATAGTGCAGAGTTATCTCAAAGAAAGGGGCCACGGTGTTTCTGTATCTCTATTATGTTGGTGCGGCTTCGGAACTTTTAAATATCTAGATATATCTCGAAAACTACGCTTCTGATCAAAAAATATCAGAGAACGTAAATTGTAGGAAACATAATTCTCTACAAAAAAGGTCTCTTAACATTTTGCCATAGCTCGCTTTGTTTCCGAGATATTTGCAGATTTATCTCAAGGGAAGGGGCCTGACAGACATATTTCGAGATATTTCTTGTTCTTGTTGTTCTTCTTCTGCACAGCTAAGCTGGAAGTGGCATTTGCAGCTCGCAATAGTGCAGAGTTATCTCAAAGAAAGGGGCCACGGTGTTTCTGTATCTCTATTATGTTGGTGCGGCTTGGGAACTTTTAAATATCTTGATATATCTCGAGAACTACGCATCTGATCAAAAAATATCGTAGAACATAAAAAGTAGGAAACTTAATTCTCTACAAATAAGGTCTCTTAACATTTTGCCATAGCTCGCTTGGTTTCCGAGATATTTGCAGATTTATCTCAAGGGAAGGGGCCTGAGGGACATATTTCGAGATATTTCTTCTTCTTGTTGTTCTTCTTCTGCACAGCTAAGCTGGAAGTGGCATTTGCAGCTCGCAATAGTGCAGAGTTACCTCAAAGAAAGGGGCCACGGTGTTTCTGTATCTCTATTATGTTGGTGCCGCTTCGGAACTTTTAAATATCTGGATATATCTCGAGAACTACGCATCTGATCAAAAAATATCATAGAACATAAAAAGTAGGAAACTTAATTCTCTACAAAAAGGTCTCTTAACATTTTGCCATAGCTCGCTTCGTTTCCGAGATATTTGCAGATTTATCTCAAGGGAAGGGGCCTGAGGGACATATTTCGAGATATTTCTTCTTCTTGTTGTTCTTCTTCTGCACAGCTAAGCTGGAAGTGGCATTTGCAGCTCGCAATAGTGCAGAGTTACCTCAAAGAAAGGGGCCACGGTGTTTCTGTATCTCTATTATGTTGGTGCGGCTTCGGAACTTTTAAATATCTCGATATATCTCGAAAACTACGCTTCTGATCAAAAAATATCAGAGAACGTAAATTGTAGGAAACATAATTCTCTACAAAAAAGGTCTCTTAACATTTTGCCATAGCTCGCTTCGTTTCCGAGATATTTGCAGATTTATCTCAAGGGAAGGGGCCTGACGGACATATTTCGAGATATTTCTTGTTCTTGTTGTTCTTCTTCTGCACAGCTAAGCTGGAAGTGGCATTTGCAGCTCGCAATAGTGCAGAGTTATCTCAAAGAAAGGGGCCACGGTGTTTCTGTATCTCTATTATGTTGGTGCGGCTTCGGAACTTTTAAATATCTTGATATATCTCGAGAACTACGCATCTGTTCAAAAAATATCATAGAACATAAAAAGTAGGAATCCTAATTTTCTACAAAAAAGGTCTCTTAACATTTTGCCGTAGCTCGCTTCGTTTCCGAGATATTTGCAGATTTATCTCAAGGGAAGGGGCCTGACGGACATATTTCCAGATATTTCTTATTCTTGTTGTTCTTCTTCTGCACAGCTAAGCTGGAAGTGGCATCTGCAGCTCGCAATAGTGCAGAGTTATCTCAAAGAAAGGGGCCACGGTGTTTCTGTATCTCTATTATGTTGGTGCGGCTTCGGAACTTTTAAATATCTTGATATATCTCGAGAACTACGCATCTGATCAAAAAATATCATAGAACATAAAAAGTAGGAAACTTAATTCTCTACAAAAAAGGTCTCTTAATGTTTTGCAATAGCTCGCTTCGTTTCCGAGATATTTGCAGATTTATCTCAAGGGAAGGGTCCTGACGGACATATTTCGAGATATTTCTTCTTCTTGTTGTTCTTCTTCTGCACAGCTAAACTGGAAGTGGCATTTCCAACTCGCAATAGTGCAGAGTTATCCCAAAGAAAGGGGCCACGATGTTTCTGTATCTCTATTATGTTGGTGCGGCTTCGGAACTTTTAAATATCTCGATATATCTCGAAAACTACGCATCTGATCAAAAAATATCATCGAACATAAAAAGTAGGAAACTTAATTCTCTACAAAAAAGGTCTCTTAACATTTTCCCATAGCTGGCATCGTTTCCGAGATATTTGCAGATTTAGCTCAAGGGAAGGGGCCTGACGACATATTCCGAGATATTTCTTCTTCTTGTTGTTCCTCTTCTGCACAGCTAAGCTGGAAGTGGCATTTGCAGGTCGCAATAGTGCAGAGTTATCTCAAAGAAAGGGGCCACGGTGTTTCTGTATCTCTATTATGTTGGTGCGGCTTCGGAACTTTTAAATATCTCGATATATCTCGAAAACTACGCTTCTGATCAAAAAATATCAGAGAACGTAAATTGTAGGAAACATAATTCTCTACAAAAAAGGTCTCTTAACATTTTGCCATAGCTCGCTTCGTTTCCGAGATATTTGCAGATTTATCTCAAGGGAAGGGGCCTGACGGACATATTTCGAGATATTTCTTGTTCTTGTTGTTCTTCTTCTGCACAGCTAAGCTGGAAGTGACATTTGCAGCTCGCAATAGTGCAGAGTTATCTCAAAGAAAGGGGCCACGGTGTTTCTGTATCTCTATTATGTTGGTGCGGCTTGGGAACTTTTAAATATCTTGATATATCTCGAGAACTACGCATCTGATCAAAAAATATCGTAGAACATAAAAAGTAGGAAACTTAATTCTCTACAAATAAGGTCTCTTAACATTTTGCCATAGCTCGCTTGGTTTCCGAGATATTTGCAGATTTATCTCAAGGGAAGGGGCCTGAGGGACATATTTCGAGATATTTCTTCTTCTTGTTGTTCTTCTTCTGCACACCTAAGCTGGAAGTGGCATTTGCAGCTCGCAATAGTGCAGAGTTACCTCAAAGAAAGGGGCCACGGTGTTTCTGTATCTCTATTATGTTGGTGCCGCTTCGGAACTTTTAAATATCTGGATATATCTCGAGAACTACGCATCTGATCAAAAAATATCATAGAACATAAAAAGTAGGAAACTTAATTCTCTACAAAAAAGGTGTCTTAACATTTTGCCATAGCTCGCTTCGTTTCCGAGATATTTGCAGATTTATCTCAAGGGAAGGGGCCTGACGGACATATTTCGAGATATTTCTTCTTGTTGTTGTTCTTCTTCTGCACAGCTAAGCTGGAAGTGGCATTTGCAGCGCGCAATAGTGCAGAGTTATCTCAAAGAAAGGGGCCACGGTGTTTCTGTATCTCTATTATGTTAGTGCGGCTTCGGAACTTTTAAATATCTTGATATATCTCGAGAACTACGCATCTGTTCAAAAAATATCATAGAACATAAAAAGTAGGAATCCTAATTTTCTACAAAAAAGGTCTCTTAACATTTTGCCGTAGCTCGCTTCGTTTCCGAGATATTTGCAGATTTATCTCAAGGGAAGGGGCCTGACGGACATATTTCCAGATATTTCTTCTTCTTGTTGTTCTTCTTCTGCACAGCTAAGCTGGAAGTGGCATCTGCAGCTCGCAATAGTGCAGAGTTATCTCAAAGAAAGGGGCCACGGTGTTTCTGTATCTCTATTATGTTGGTGCGGCTTCGGAACTTTTAAATATCTTGATATATCTCGAGAACTACGCATCTGATCAAAAAATATCATAGAACATAAAAAGTAGGAAACTTAATTCTCTACAAAAAAGGTCTCTTAACGTTTTGCAATAGCCCGCTTCGTTTCCGAGATATTTGCAGATTTATCTCAAGGGAAGGGTCCTGACGGACATATTTCGAGATATTTCTTCTTCTTGTTGTTCTTCTTCTGCACAGCTAAACTGGAAGTGGCATTTCCAACTCGCAATAGTGCAGAGTTATCCCAAAGAAAGGGGCCACGATGTTTCTGTATCTCTATTATGTTGGTGCGGCTTGGGAACTTTTAAATATCTTGATATATCTCGAGAACTACGCATCTGATCAAAAAATATCGTAGAACATAAAAAGTAGGAAACTTAATTCTCTACAAATAAGGTCTCTTAACATTTTGCCATAGCTCGCTTGGTTTCCGAGATATTTGCAGATTTATCTCAAGGGAAGGGGCCTGACGGACATATTTCGAGATATTTCTTCTTGTTGTTGTTCTTCTTCTGCACAGCGAAGCTGGAAGTGGCATTTGCAGCGCGCAATAGTGCAGAGTTATCTCAAAGAAAGGGGCCACGGTGTTTCTGTATCTCTATTATGTTAGTGCGGCTTCGGAACTTTTAAATATCTTGATATATCTCGAGAACTACGCATCTGTTCAAAAAATATCATAGAACATAAAAAGTAGGAATCCTAATTTTCTACAAAAAAGGTCTCTTAACATTTTGCCGTAGCTCGCTTCGTTTCCGAGATATTTGCAGATTTATCTCAAGGGAAGGGGCCTGACGGACATATTTCCAGATATTTCTTCTTCTTGTTGTTCTTCTTCTGCACAGCTAAGCTGGAAGTGGCATCTGCAGCTCGCAATAGTGCAGAGTTATCTCAAAGAAAGGGGCCACGGTGTTTCTGTATCTCTATTATGTTGGTGCGGCTTCGGAACTTTTAAATATCTTGATATATCTCGAGAACTACGCATCTGATCAAAAAATATCATAGAACATAAAAAGTAGGAAACTTAATTCTCTACAAAAAAGGTCTCTTAACGTTTTGCAATAGCTCGCTTCGTTTCCGAGATATTTGCAGATTTATCTCAAGGGAAGGGTCCTGACGGACATATTTCGAGATATTTCTTCTTCTTGTTGTTCTTCTTCTGCACAGCTAAACTGGAAGTGGCATTTCCAACTCGCAATAGTGCAGAGTTATCCCAAAGAAAGGGGCCACGATGTTTCTGTATCTCTATTATGTTGGTGCGGCTTCGGAACTTTTAAATATCTCGATATATCTCGAAAACTACGCATCTGATCAATAAATATCATAGAACATAAGAAGTAGGAAACTTAATTCTCTACAAAAAAGGTCTCTTAACATTTTCCCATAGCTGGCATCGTTTCCGAGATATTTGCAGATTTAGCTCAAGGGAAGGGGCCTGACGACATATTCCGAGATATTTCTTCTTCTTGTTGTTCCTCTTCTGCACAGCTAAGCTGGAAGTGGCATTTGCAGGTCGCAATAGTGCAGAGTTATCTCAAAGAAAGGGGCCACGGTGTTTCTGTATCTCTATTATGTTGGTGCGGCTTCGGAACTTTTAAATATCTCGATATATCTCGAAAACTACGCTTCTGATCAAAAAATATCAGAGAACGTAAATTGTAGGAAACATAATTCTCTACAAAAAAGGTCTCTTAACATTTTGCCATAGCTCGCTTTGTTTCCGAGATATTTGCAGATTTATCTCAAGGGAAGGGGCCTGACGGACATATTTCGAGATATTTCTTGTTCTTGTTGTTCTTCTTCTGCACAGCTAAGCTGGAAGTGGCATTTGCAGCTCGCAATAGTGCAGAGTTATCTCAAAGAAAGGGGCCACGGTGTTTCTGTATCTCTATTATGTTGGTGCGGCTTGGGAACTTTTAAATATCTTGATATATCTCGAGAACTACGCATCTGATCAAAAAATATCGTAGAACATAAAAAGTAGGAAACATAATTCTCTACAAATAAGGTCTCTTAACATTTTGCCATAGCTCGCTTGGTTTCCGAGATATTTGCAGATTTATCTCAAGGGAAGGGGCCTGAGGGACATATTTCGAGATATTTCTTCTTCTTGTTGTTCTTCTTCTGCACAGCTAAGCTGGAAGTGGCATTTGCAGCTCGCAATAGTGCAGAGTTACGTCAAAGAAAGGGGCCACGGTGTTTCTGTATCTCTATTATGTTGGTGCCGCTTCGGAACTTTTAAATATCTGGATATATCTCGAGAACTACGCATCTGATCAAAAAATATCATAGAACATAAAAAGTAGGAAACTTAATTCTCTACAAAAAAGGTCTCTTAACATTTTGCCATAGCTCGCTTCGTTTCCGCGATATTTGCAGATTTATCTCAAGGGAAGGGGCCTGACGGACATATTTCGAGATATTTCTTCTTGTTGTTGTTCTTCTTCTGCACAGCTAAGCTGGAAGTGGCATTTGCAGCGCGCAATAGTGCAGAGTTATCTCAAAGAAAGGGGCCACGGTGTTTCTGTATCTCTATTATGTTAGTGCGGCTTCGGAACTTTTAAATATCTTGATATATCTCGAGAACTACGCATCTGTTCAAAAAATATCATAGAACATAAAAAGTAGGAATCCTAATTTTCTACAAAAAAGGTCTCTTAACATTTTGCCGTAGCTCGCTTCGTTTCCGAGATATTTGCAGATTTATCTCAAGGGAAGGGGCCTGACGGACATATTTCCAGATATTTCTTATTCTTGTTGTTCTTCTTCTGCACAGCTAAGCTGGAAGTGGCATCTGCAGCTCGCAATAGTGCAGAGTTATCTCAAAGAAAGGGGCCACGGTGTTTCTGTATCTCTATTATGTTGGTGCGGCTTCGGAACTTTTAAATATCTTGATATATCTCGAGAACTACGCATCTGATCAAAAAATATCATAGAACATAAAAAGTAGGAAACTTAATTCTCTACAAAAAAGGTCTCTTAACGTTTTGCAATAGCTCGCTTCGTTTCCGAGATATTTGCAGATTTATCTCAAGGGAAGGGTCCTGACGGACATATTTCGAGATATTTCTTGTTCTTGTTGTTCTTCTTCTGCACAGCTAAGCTGGAAGTGGCATTTGCAGCTCGCAATAGTGCAGAGTTATCTCAAAGAAAGGGGCCACGGTGTTTCTGTATCTCTATTATGTTGGTGCGGCTTCGGAACTTTTAAATATCTTGATATATCTCGAGAACTACGCATCTGTTCAAAAAATATCATAGAACATAAAAAGTAGGAATCCTAATTTTCTACAAAAAAGGTCTCTTAACATTTTGCCGTAGCTCGCTTCGTTTCCGAGATATTTGCAGATTTATCTCAAGGGAAGGGGCCTGACGGACATATTTCCAGATATTTCTTATTCTTGTTGTTCTTCTTCTGCACAGCTAAGCTGGAAGTGGCATCTGCAGCTCGCAATAGTGCAGAGTTATCTCAAAGAAAGGGGCCACGGTGTTTCTGTATCTCTATTATGTTGGTGCGGCTTCGGAACTTTTAAATATCTTGATATATCTCGAGAACTACGCATCTGATCAAAAAATATCATAGAACATAAAAAGTAGGAAACTTAATTCTCTACAAAAAAGGTCTCTTAATGTTTTGCAATAGCTCGCTTCGTTTCCGAGATATTTGCAGATTTATCTCAAGGGAAGGGTCCTGACGGACATATTTCGAGATATTTCTTCTTCTTGTTGTTCTTCTTCTGCACAGCTAAACTGGAAGTGGCATTTCCAACTCGCAATAGTGCAGAGTTATCCCAAAGAAAGGGGCCACGATGTTTCTGTATCTCTATTATGTTGGTGCGGCTTCGGAACTTTTAAATATCTCGATATATCTCGAAAACTACGCATCTGATCAAAAAATATCATCGAACATAAAAAGTAGGAAACTTAATTCTCTACAAAAAAGGTCTCTTAACATTTTCCCATAGCTGGCATCGTTTCCGAGATATTTGCAGATTTAGCTCAAGGGAAGGGGCCTGACGACATATTCCGAGATATTTCTTCTTCTTGTTGTTCCTCTTCTGCACAGCTAAGCTGGAAGTGGCATTTGCAGGTCGCAATAGTGCAGAGTTATCTCAAAGAAAGGGGCCACGGTGTTTCTGTATCTCTATTATGTTGGTGCGGCTTCGGAACTTTTAAATATCTCGATATATCTCGAAAACTACGCTTCTGATCAAAAAATATCAGAGAACGTAAATTGTAGGAAACATAATTCTCTACAAAAAAGGTCTCTTAACATTTTGCCATAGCTCGCTTCGTTTCCGAGATATTTGCAGATTTATCTCAAGGGAAGGGGCCTGACGGACATATTTCGAGATATTTCTTGTTCTTGTTGTTCTTCTTCTGCACAGCTAAGCTGGAAGTGACATTTGCAGCTCGCAATAGTGCAGAGTTATCTCAAAGAAAGGGGCCACGGTGTTTCTGTATCTCTATTATGTTGGTGCGGCTTGGGAACTTTTAAATATCTTGATATATCTCGAGAACTACGCATCTGATCAAAAAATATCGTAGAACATAAAAAGTAGGAAACTTAATTCTCTACAAATAAGGTCTCTTAACATTTTGCCATAGCTCGCTTGGTTTCCGAGATATTTGCAGATTTATCTCAAGGGAAGGGGCCTGAGGGACATATTTCGAGATATTTCTTCTTCTTGTTGTTCTTCTTCTGCACACCTAAGCTGGAAGTGGCATTTGCAGCTCGCAATAGTGCAGAGTTACCTCAAAGAAAGGGGCCACGGTGTTTCTGTATCTCTATTATGTTGGTGCCGCTTCGGAACTTTTAAATATCTGGATATATCTCGAGAACTACGCATCTGATCAAAAAATATCATAGAACATAAAAAGTAGGAAACTTAATTCTCTACAAAAAAGGTGTCTTAACATTTTGCCATAGCTCGCTTCGTTTCCGAGATATTTGCAGATTTATCTCAAGGGAAGGGGCCTGACGGACATATTTCGAGATATTTCTTCTTGTTGTTGTTCTTCTTCTGCACAGCTAAGCTGGAAGTGGCATTTGCAGCGCGCAATAGTGCAGAGTTATCTCAAAGAAAGGGGCCACGGTGTTTCTGTATCTCTATTATGTTAGTGCGGCTTCGGAACTTTTAAATATCTTGATATATCTCGAGAACTACGCATCTGTTCAAAAAATATCATAGAACATAAAAAGTAGGAATCCTAATTTTCTACAAAAAAGGTCTCTTAACATTTTGCCGTAGCTCGCTTCGTTTCCGAGATATTTGCAGATTTATCTCAAGGGAAGGGGCCTGACGGACATATTTCCAGATATTTCTTCTTCTTGTTGTTCTTCTTCTGCACAGCTAAGCTGGAAGTGGCATCTGCAGCTCGCAATAGTGCAGAGTTATCTCAAAGAAAGGGGCCACGGTGTTTCTGTATCTCTATTATGTTGGTGCGGCTTCGGAACTTTTAAATATCTTGATATATCTCGAGAACTACGCATCTGATCAAAAAATATCATAGAACATAAAAAGTAGGAAACTTAATTCTCTACAAAAAAGGTCTCTTAACGTTTTGCAATAGCCCGCTTCGTTTCCGAGATATTTGCAGATTTATCTCAAGGGAAGGGTCCTGACGGACATATTTCGAGATATTTCTTCTTCTTGTTGTTCTTCTTCTGCACAGCTAAACTGGAAGTGGCATTTCCAACTCGCAATAGTGCAGAGTTATCCCAAAGAAAGGGGCCACGATGTTTCTGTATCTCTATTATGTTGGTGCGGCTTGGGAACTTTTAAATATCTTGATATATCTCGAGAACTACGCATCTGATCAAAAAATATCGTAGAACATAAAAAGTAGGAAACTTAATTCTCTACAAATAAGGTCTCTTAACATTTTGCCATAGCTCGCTTGGTTTCCGAGATATTTGCAGATTTATCTCAAGGGAAGGGGCCTGACGGACATATTTCGAGATATTTCTTCTTGTTGTTGTTCTTCTTCTGCACAGCGAAGCTGGAAGTGGCATTTGCAGCGCGCAATAGTGCAGAGTTATCTCAAAGAAAGGGGCCACGGTGTTTCTGTATCTCTATTATGTTAGTGCGGCTTCGGAACTTTTAAATATCTTGATATATCTCGAGAACTACGCATCTGTTCAAAAAATATCATAGAACATAAAAAGTAGGAATCCTAATTTTCTACAAAAAAGGTCTCTTAACATTTTGCCGTAGCTCGCTTCGTTTCCGAGATATTTGCAGATTTATCTCAAGGGAAGGGGCCTGACGGACATATTTCCAGATATTTCTTCTTCTTGTTGTTCTTCTTCTGCACAGCTAAGCTGGAAGTGGCATCTGCAGCTCGCAATAGTGCAGAGTTATCTCAAAGAAAGGGGCCACGGTGTTTCTGTATCTCTATTATGTTGGTGCGGCTTCGGAACTTTTAAATATCTTGATATATCTCGAGAACTACGCATCTGATCAAAAAATATCATAGAACATAAAAAGTAGGAAACTTAATTCTCTACAAAAAAGGTCTCTTAACGTTTTGCAATAGCTCGCTTCGTTTCCGAGATATTTGCAGATTTATCTCAAGGGAAGGGTCCTGACGGACATATTTCGAGATATTTCTTCTTCTTGTTGTTCTTCTTCTGCACAGCTAAACTGGAAGTGGCATTTCCAACTCGCAATAGTGCAGAGTTATCCCAAAGAAAGGGGCCACGATGTTTCTGTATCTCTATTATGTTGGTGCGGCTTCGGAACTTTTAAATATCTCGATATATCTCGAAAACTACGCATCTGATCAATAAATATCATAGAACATAAGAAGTAGGAAACTTAATTCTCTACAAAAAAGGTCTCTTAACATTTTCCCATAGCTGGCATCGTTTCCGAGATATTTGCAGATTTAGCTCAAGGGAAGGGGCCTGACGACATATTCCGAGATATTTCTTCTTCTTGTTGTTCCTCTTCTGCACAGCTAAGCTGGAAGTGGCATTTGCAGGTCGCAATAGTGCAGAGTTATCTCAAAGAAAGGGGCCACGGTGTTTCTGTATCTCTATTATGTTGGTGCGGCTTCGGAACTTTTAAATATCTCGATATAT
The DNA here is from genome assembly GCF_051020975.1 of Osmia lignaria lignaria. Taxonomy (NCBI): domain Eukaryota; kingdom Metazoa; phylum Arthropoda; class Insecta; order Hymenoptera; family Megachilidae; genus Osmia; species Osmia lignaria. The sequence continues at coordinate 23,256,001 of NW_027478161.1, read as the reverse complement.
CTCGAAAACTACGCTTCTGATCAAAAAATATCAGAGAACGTAAATTGTAGGAAACATAATTCTCTACAAAAAAGGTCTCTTAACATTTTGCCATAGCTCGCTTTGTTTCCGAGATATTTGCAGATTTATCTCAAGGGAAGGGGCCTGACGGACATATTTCGAGATATTTCTTGTTCTTGTTGTTCTTCTTCTGCACAGCTAAGCTGGAAGTGGCATTTGCAGCTCGCAATAGTGCAGAGTTATCTCAAAGAAAGGGGCCACGGTGTTTCTGTATCTCTATTATGTTGGTGCGGCTTGGGAACTTTTAAATATCTTGATATATCTCGAGAACTACGCATCTGATCAAAAAATATCGTAGAACATAAAAAGTAGGAAACATAATTCTCTACAAATAAGGTCTCTTAACATTTTGCCATAGCTCGCTTGGTTTCCGAGATATTTGCAGATTTATCTCAAGGGAAGGGGCCTGAGGGACATATTTCGAGATATTTCTTCTTCTTGTTGTTCTTCTTCTGCACAGCTAAGCTGGAAGTGGCATTTGCAGCTCGCAATAGTGCAGAGTTACGTCAAAGAAAGGGGCCACGGTGTTTCTGTATCTCTATTATGTTGGTGCCGCTTCGGAACTTTTAAATATCTGGATATATCTCGAGAACTACGCATCTGATCAAAAAATATCATAGAACATAAAAAGTAGGAAACTTAATTCTCTACAAAAAAGGTCTCTTAACATTTTGCCATAGCTCGCTTCGTTTCCGCGATATTTGCAGATTTATCTCAAGGGAAGGGGCCTGACGGACATATTTCGAGATATTTCTTCTTGTTGTTGTTCTTCTTCTGCACAGCTAAGCTGGAAGTGGCATTTGCAGCGCGCAATAGTGCAGAGTTATCTCAAAGAAAGGGGCCACGGTGTTTCTGTATCTCTATTATGTTAGTGCGGCTTCGGAACTTTTAAATATCTTGATATATCTCGAGAACTACGCATCTGTTCAAAAAATATCATAGAACATAAAAAGTAGGAATCCTAATTTTCTACAAAAAAGGTCTCTTAACATTTTGCCGTAGCTCGCTTCGTTTCCGAGATATTTGCAGATTTATCTCAAGGGAAGGGGCCTGACGGACATATTTCCAGATATTTCTTATTCTTGTTGTTCTTCTTCTGCACAGCTAAGCTGGAAGTGGCATCTGCAGCTCGCAATAGTGCAGAGTTATCTCAAAGAAAGGGGCCACGGTGTTTCTGTATCTCTATTGTGTTGGTGCGGCTTCGGAACTTTTAAATATCTTGATATATCTCGAGAACTACGCATCTGATCAAAAAATATCATAGAACATAAAAAGTAGGAAACTTAATTCTCTACAAAAAAGGTCTCTTAACGTTTTGCAATAGCTCGCTTCGTTTCCGAGATATTTGCAGATTTATCTCAAGGGAAGGGTCCTGACGGACATATTTCGGGATATTTCTTCTTCTTGTTGTTCTTCTTCTGCACAGCTAAACTGGAAGTGGCATTTCCAACTCGCAATAGTGCAGAGTTATCCCAAAGAAAGGGGCCACGATGTTTCTGTATCTCTATTATGTTGGTGCGGCTTGGGAACTTTTAAATATCTTGATATATCTCGAGAACTACGCATCTGATCAAAAAATATCGTAGAACATAAAAAGTAGGAAACTTAATTCTCTACAAATAAGGACTCTTAACATTTTGCCATAGCTCGCTTGGTTTCCGAGATATTTGCAGATTTATCTCAAGGGAAGGGGCCTGACGGACATATTTCGAGATATTTCTTCTTGTTGTTGTTCTTCTTCTGCACAGCGAAGCTGGAAGTGGCATTTGCAGCGCGCAATAGTGCAGAGTTATCTCAAAGAAAGGGGCCACGGTGTTTCTGTATCTCTATTATGTTAGTGCGGCTTCGGAACTTTTAAATATCTTGATATATCTCGAGAACTACGCATCTGTTCAAAAAATATCATAGAACATAAAAAGTAGGAATCCTAATTTTCTACAAAAAAGGTCTCTTAACATTTTGCCGTAGCTCGCTTCGTTTCCGAGATATTTGCAGATTTATCTCAAGGGAAGGGGCCTGACGGACATATTTCCAGATATTTCTTCTTCTTGTTGTTCTTCTTCTGCACAGCTAAGCTGGAAGTGGCATTTGCAGCGCGCAATAGTGCAGAGTTATCTCAAAGAAAGGGGCCACGGTGTTTCTGTATCTCTATTATGTTAGTGCGGCTTCGGAACTTTTAAATATCTTGATATATCTCGAGAACTACGCATCTGATCAAAAAATATCATAGAACATAAAAAGTAGGAAACTTAATTCTCTACAAAAAAGGTCTCTTAACGTTTTGCAATAGCTCGCTTCGTTTCCGAGATATTTGCAGATTTATCTCAAGGGAAGGGTCCTGACGGACATATTTCGAGATATTTCTTCTTCTTGTTGTTCTTCTTCTGCACAGCTAAACTGGAAGTGGCATTTCCAACTCGCAATAGTGCAGAGTTATCCCAAAGAAAGGGGCCACGATGTTTCTGTATCTCTATTATGTTGGTGCGGCTTCGGAACTTTAAAATATCTCGATATATCTCGAAAACTACGCATCTGATCAATAAATATCATAGAACATAAGAAGTAGGAAACTTAATTCTCTACAAAAAAGGTCTCTTAACATTTTGCCATAGCTCGCTTTGTTTCCGAGATATTTGCAGATTTATCTCAAGGGAAGGGGCCTGACGGACATATTTCGAGATATTTCTTGTTCTTGTTGTTCTTCTTCTGCACAGCTAAGCTGGAAGTGGCATTTGCAGCTCGCAATAGTGCAGAGTTATCTCAAAGAAAGGGGCCACGGTGTTTCTGTATCTCTATTATGTTGGTGCGGCTTGGGAACTTTTAAATATCTTGATATATCTCGAGAACTACGCATCTGATCAAAAAATATCGTAGAACATAAAAAGTAGGAAACATAATTCTCTACAAATAAGGTCTCTTAACATTTTGCCATAGCTCGCTTGGTTTCCGAGATATTTGCAGATTTATCTCAAGGGAAGGGGCCTGAGGGACATATTTCGAGATATTTCTTCTTCTTGTTGTTCTTCTTCTGCACAGCTAAGCTGGAAGTGGCATTTGCAGCTCGCAATAGTGCAGAGTTACGTCAAAGAAAGGGGCCACGGTGTTTCTGTATCTCTATTATGTTGGTGCCGCTTCGGAACTTTTAAATATCTGGATATATCTCGAGAACTACGCATCCGATCAAAAAATATCATAGAACATAAAAAGTAGGAAACTTAATTCTCTACAAAAAAGGTCTCTTAACGTTTTGCAATAGCTCGCTTCGTTTCCGAGATATTTGCAGATTTATCTCAAGGGAAGGGTCCTGACGGACATATTTCGAGATATTTCTTCTTCTTGTTGTTCTTCTTCTGCACAGCTAAACTGGAAGTGGCATTTCCAACTCGCAATAGTGCAGAGTTATCCCAAAGAAAGGGGCCACGATGTTTCTGTATCTCTATTATGTTGGTGCGGCTTGGGAACTTTTAAATATCTTGATATATCTCGAGAACTACGCCTCTGATCGAAAAATATCATCGAACATAAAAAGTAGGAAACTTAATTCTCTACAAAAAAGGTCTCTTAACATTTTCCCATAGCTGGCATCGTTTCCGAGATATTTGCAGATTTAGCTCAAGGGAAGGGGCCTGACGACATATTCCGAGATATTTCTTCTTCTTGTTGTTCCTCTTCTGCACAGCTAAGCTGGAAGTGGCATTTGCAGGTCGCAATAGTGCAGAGTTATCTCAAAGAAAGGGGCCACGGTGTTTCTGTATCTCTATTATGTTGGTGCGGCTTCGGAACTTTTAAATATCTCGATATATCTCGAAAACTACGCTTCTGATCAAAAAATATCAGAGAACGTAAATTGTAGGAAACATAATTCTCTACAAAAAAGGTCTCTTAACATTTTGCCATAGCTCGCTTCGTTTCCGAGATATTTGCAGATTTATCTCAAGGGAAGGGGCCTGACGGACATATTTCGAGATATTTCTTGTTCTTGTTGTTCTTCTTCTGCACAGCTAAACTGGAAGTGGCATTTCCAGCTCGCAATAGTGCAGAGTTATCCCAAAGAAAGGGGCCACGGTGTTTCCGTATCTCTATTATGTTGGTGCGGCTTCGGAACTTTTAAATATCTCGATATATCTCGAAAACTACGCTTCTGATCAAAAAATATCATACAACATACATTGTAGGAAACATAATTCTCTACAAAAAAGGTCTCCTAACATTTTGCCATAGCTCGCTTCGTTTCCGAGATATTTGCAGATTTATCTCAAGGGAAGGGTCCTGATGGACATATTTCGTGATATTTCTTCTTCTTGTTGTTCTTCTTCTGCACAGCTAAACTGGAAGTGGCATTTCCAGCTCGCAATCGTGCAGAGTTATCTCAAAGAAAGGGGCCACGGTGTTTCTGTATCTCTATTATGTTGGTGCGGCTTCGGAACTTTTAAATATCTTGATATATCTCGAGAACTACGCCTCTGATCAAAAAATATCATAGAACATAAAAAGTAGGAAACTTAATTCTCTACAAAAAAGGTCTCTTAACGTTTTGCAATAGCTCGCTTCGTTTCCGAGATATTTGCAGATTTATCTCAAGGGAAGGGTCCTGACGGACATATTTCGAGATATTTCTTCTTCTTGTTGTTCTTCTTCTGCACAGCTAAACTGGAAGTGGCATTTCCAACTCGCAATAGTGCAGAGTTATCCCAAAGAAAGGGGCCACGATGTTTCTGTATCTCTATTATGTTGGTGCGGCTTCGGAACTTTTAAACATCTCGATATATCTCGAAAACTACGCATCTGATCAATAAATATCATAGAACATAAGAAGTAGGAAACTTAATTCTCTACAAAAAAGGTCTCTTAACATTTTCCCATAGCTGGCATCGTTTCCGAGATATTTGCAGATTTAGCTCAAGGGAAGGGGCCTGACGACATATTCCGAGATATTTCTTCTTCTTGTTGTTCCTCTTCTGCACAGCTAAGCTGGAAGTGGCATTTGCAGGTCGCAATAGTGCAGAGTTATCTCAAAGAAAGGGGCCACGGTGTTTCTGTATCTCTATTATGTTGGTGCGGCTTCGGAACTTTTAAATATCTCGATATATCTCGAAAACTACGCTTCTGATCAAAAAATATCAGAGAACGTAAATTGTAGGAAACATAATTCTCTACAAAAAAGGTCTCTTAACATTTTGCCATAGCTCGCTTTGTTTCCGAGATATTTGCAGATTTATCTCAAGGGAAGGGGCCTGACGGACATATTTCGAGATATTTCTTGTTCTTGTTGTTCTTCTTCTGCACAGCTAAGCTGGAAGTGGCATTTGCAGCTCGCAATAGTGCAGAGTTATCTCAAAGAAAGGGGCCACGGTGTTTCTGTATCTCTATTATGTTGGTGCGGCTTGGGAACTTTTAAATATCTTGATATATCTCGAGAACTACGCATCTGATCAAAAAATATCGTAGAACATAAAAAGTAGGAAACATAATTCTCTACAAATAAGGTCTCTTAACATTTTGCCATAGCTCGCTTGGTTTCCGAGATATTTGCAGATTTATCTCAAGGGAAGGGGCCTGAGGGACATATTTCGAGATATTTCTTCTTCTTGTTGTTCTTCTTCTGCACAGCTAAGCTGGAAGTGGCATTTGCAGCTCGCAATAGTGCAGAGTTACGTCAAAGAAAGGGGCCACGGTGTTTCTGTATCTCTATTATGTTGGTGCTGCTTCGGAACTTTTAAATATCTGGATATATCTCGAGAACTACGCATCTGATCAAAAAATATCATAGAACATAAAAAGTAGGAAACTTAATTCTCTACAAAAAAGGTCTCTTAACATTTTGCCATAGCTCGCTTCGTTTCCGCGATATTTGCAGATTTATCTCAAGGGAAGGGGCCTGACGGACATATTTCGAGATATTTCTTCTTGTTGTTGTTCTTCTTCTGCACAGCTAAGCTGGAAGTGGCATTTGCAGCGCGCAATAGTGCAGAGTTATCTCAAAGAAAGGGGCCACGGTGTTTCTGTATCTCTATTATGTTAGTGCGGCTTCGGAACTTTTAAATATCTTGATATATCTCGAGAACTACGCATCTGTTCAAAAAATATCATAGAACATAAAAAGTAGGAATCCTAATTTTCTACAAAAAAGGTCTCTTAACATTTTGCCGTAGCTCGCTTCGTTTCCGAGATATTTGCAGATTTAGCTCAAGGGAAGGGGCCTGACGACATATTCCGAGATATTTCTTCTTCTTGTTGTTCCTCTTCTGCACAGCTAAGCTGGAAGTGGCATTTGCAGGTCGCAATAGTGCAGAGTTATCTCAAAGAAAGGGGCCACGGTGTTTCTGTATCTCTATTATGTTGGTGCGGCTTCGGAACTTTTAAATATCTCGATATATCTCGAAAACTACGCTTCTGATCAAAAAATATCAGAGAACGTAAATTGTAGGAAACATAATTCTCTACAAAAAAGGTCTCTTAACATTTTGCCATAGCTCGCTTCGTTTCCAAGATATTTGCAGATTTATCTCAAGGGAAGGGGCCTGACGGACATATTTCGAGATATTTCTTGTTCTTGTTGTTCTTCTTCTGCACAGCTAAACTGGAAGTGGCATTTCCAGCTCGCAATAGTGCAGAGTTATCCCAAAGAAAGGGGCCACGGTGTTTCCGTATCTCTATTATGTTGGTGCGGCTTCGGAACTTTTAAATATCTCGATATATCTCGAAAACTACGCTTCTGATCAAAAAATATCATACAACATACATTGTAGGAAACATAATTCTCTACAAAAAAGGTCTCCTAACATTTTGCCATAGCTCGCTTCGTTTCCGAGATATTTGCAGATTTATCTCAAGGGAAGGGTCCTGATGGACATATTTCGTGATATTTCTTCTTCTTGTTGTTCTTCTTCTGCACAGCTAAACTGGAAGTGGCATTTCCAGCTCGCAATCGTGCAGAGTTATCTCAAAGAAAGGGGCCACGGTGTTTCTGTATCTCTATTATGTTGGTGCGGCTTCGGAACTTTTAAATATCTTGATATATCTCGAGAACTACGCCACTGATCAAAAAATATCATAGAACATAAAAAGTAGGAAACTTAATTCTCTACAAAAAAGGTCTCTTAACGTTTTGCAATAGCTCGCTTCGTTTCCGAGATATTTGCAGATTTATCTCAAGGGAAGGGTCCTGACGGACATATTTCGAGATATTTCTTCTTCTTGTTGTTCTTCTTCTGCACAGCTAAACTGGAAGTGGCATTTCCAACTCGCAATAGTGCAGAGTTATCCCAAAGAAAGGGGCCACGATGTTTCTGTATCTCTATTATGTTGGTGCGGCTTCGGAACTTTTAAACATCTCGATATATCTCGAAAACTACGCATCTGATCAAAAAATATCATCGAACATAAAAAGTAGGAAACTTAATTCTCTACAAAAAAGGTCTCTTAACATTTTCCCATAGCTGGCATCGTTTCCGAGATATTTGCAGATTTAGCTCAAGGGAAGGGGCCTGACGACATATTCCGAGATATTTCTTCTTCTTGTTGTTCCTCTTCTGCACAGCTAAGCTGGAAGTGGCATTTGCAGGTCGCAATAGTGCAGAGTTATCTCAAAGAAAGGGGCCACGGTGTTTCTGTATCTCTATTATGTTGGTGCGGCTTCGGAACTTTTAAATATCTCGATATATCTCGAAAACTACGCTTCTGATCAAAAAATATCAGAGAACGTAAATTGTAGGAAACATAATTCTCTACAAAAAAGGTCTCTTAACATTTTGCCATAGCTCGCTTCGTTTCCGAGATATTTGCAGATTTATCTCAAGGGAAGGGGCCTGACGGACATATTTCGAGATATTTCTTGTTCTTGTTGTTCTTCTTCTGCACAGCTAAACTGGAAGTGGCATTTCCAGCTCGCAATAGTGCAGAGTTATCCCAAAGAAAGGGGCCACGGTGTTTCCGTATCTCTATTATGTTGGTGCGGCTTCGGAACTTTTAAATATCTCGATATATCTCGAAAACTACGCTTCTGATCAAAAAATATCATACAACATACATTGTAGGAAACATAATTCTCTACAAAAAAGGTCTCCTAACATTTTGCCATAGCTCGCTTCGTTTCCGAGATATTTGCAGATTTATCTCAAGGGAAGGGTCCTGATGGACATATTTCGTGATATTTCTTCTTCTTGTTGTTCTTCTTCTGCACAGCTAAACTGGAAGTGGCATTTCCAGCTCGCAATCGTGCAGAGTTATCTCAAAGAAAGGGGCCACGGTGTTTCTGTATCTCTATTATGTTGGTGCGGCTTCGGAACTTTTAAATATCTTGATATATCTCGAGAACTACGCCACTGATCAAAAAATATCATAGAACATAAAAAGTAGGAAACTTAATTCTCTACAAAAAAGGTCTCTTAACGTTTTGCAATAGCTCGCTTCGTTTCCGAGATATTTGCAGATTTATCTCAAGGGAAGGGTCCTGACGGACATATTTCGAGATATTTCTTCTTCTTGTTGTTCTTCTTCTGCACAGCTAAACTGGAAGTGGCATTTCCAACTCGCAATAGTGCAGAGTTATCCCAAAGAAAGGGGCCACGATGTTTCTGTATCTCTATTATGTTGGTGCGGCTTCGGAACTTTTAAACATCTCGATATATCTCGAAAACTACGCATCTGATCAAAAAATATCATCGAACATAAAAAGTAGGAAACTTAATTCTCTACAAAAAAGGTCTCTTAACATTTTCCCATAGCTGGCATCGTTTCCGAGATATTTGCAGATTTAGCTCAAGGGAAGGGGCCTGACGACATATTCCGAGATATTTCTTCTTCTTGTTGTTCCTCTTCTGCACAGCTAAGCTGGAAGTGGCATTTGCAGGTCGCAATAGTGCAGAGTTATCTCAAAGAAAGGGGCCACGGTGTTTCTGTATCTCTATTATGTTGGTGCGGCTTCGGAACTTTTAAATATCTCGATATATCTCGAAAACTACGCTTCTGATCAAAAAATATCAGAGAACGTAAATTGTAGGAAACATAATTCTCTACAAAAGAGGTCTCTTAACATTTTGCCATAGCTCGTTTCGTTTCCGAGATATTTGCAGATTTATCTCAAGGGAAGGGGCCTGACGGACATATTTCGAGATATTTCTTGTTCTTGTTGTTCTTCTTCTGCACAGCTAAGCTGGAAGTGGCATTTGCAGCTCGCAATAGTGCAGAGTTATCTCAAAGAAAGGGGCCACGGTGTTTCTGTATCTCTATTATGTTGGTGCGGCTTGGGAACTTTTAAATATCTTGATATATCTCGAGAACTACGCATCTGATCAAAAAATATCGTAGAACATAAAAAGTAGGAAACTTAATTCTCTACAAATAAGGTCTCTTAACATTTTGCCATAGCTCGCTTGGTTTCCGAGATATTTGCAGATTTATCTCAAGGGAAGGGGCCTGAGGGACATATTTCGAGATATTTCTTCTTCTTGTTGTTCTTCTTCTGCACAGCTAAGCTGGAAGTGGCATTTGCAGCTCGCAATAGTGCAGAGTTACCTCAAAGAAAGGGGCCACGGTGTTTCTGTATCTCTATTATGTTGGTGCCGCTTCGGAACTTTTAAATATCTGGATATATCTCGAGAACTACGCATCTGATCAAAAAATATCATAGAACATAAAAAGTAGGAAACTTAATTCTCTACAAAAAAGGTCTCTTAACATTTTGCCATACATCGCTTCGTTTCCGAGATATTTGCAGATATATCTCAAGGGAAGGGGCCTGACGGACATATTTCGAGATATTTCTTCTTCTTGTTGTTCTTCTTCTGCACAGCTAAGCTGGAAGTGGCATTTGCAGCTCGCAGTAGTGCAGAGTTATCTCAAAGAAAGGGGCCACGGTGTTTCTGTATCTCTATTATGTTGGTGCGGCTTCGGAACTTTTAAATATCTTGATATATCTCGAGAACTACGCATCTGATCAAAAAATATCATAGAACATAAAAAGTAGGAAACTTAATTCTCTACAAAAAAGGTCTCTTAACGTTTTGCAATAGCTCGCTTCGTTTCCGAGATATTTGCAGATTTATCTCAAGGGAAGGGTCCTGACGGACATATTTCGAGATATTTCTTCTTCTTGTTGTTCTTCTTCTGCACAGCTAAACTGGAAGTGGCATTTCCAGCTCGCAATAGTGCAGAGTTATCCCAAAGAAAGGGGCCACGGTGTTTCCGTATCTCTATTATGTTGGTGCGGCTTCGGAACTTTTAAATATCTCGATATATCTCGAAAACTACGCTTCTGATTAAAAAATATCATACAACATACATTGTAGGAAACATAATTCTCTACAAAAAAGGTCTCCTAACATTTTGCCATAGCTCGCTTCGTTTCCGAGATATTTGCAGATTTATCTCAAGGGAAGGGTCCTGATGGACATATTTCGTGATATTTCTTCTTCTTGTTGTTCTTCTTCTGCACAGCTAAACTGGAAGTGGCATTTCCAGCTCGCAATCGTGCAGAGTTATCTCAAAGAAAGGGGCCACGGTGTTTCTGTATCTCTATTATGTTGGTGCGGCTTCGGAACTTTTAAATATCTTGATATATCTCGAGAACAACGCCTCTGATCAAAAAATATCATAGAACATAAAAAGTAGGAAACTTAACTCTCTACAAAAAAGGTCTGTGAACGTTTTGCAATAGCTCGCTTCGTTCCCGAGATATTTGCAGATTTATCTCAAGGGAAGGGTCCTGACGGACATATTTCGAGATATTTCTTCTTCTTGTTGTTCTTCTTCTGCACAGCTAAACTGGAAGTGGCATTTCCAACTCGCAATAGTGCAGAGTTATCCCAAAGAAAGGGGCCACGATGTTTCTGTATCTCTATTATGTTGGTGCGGCTTCGGAACTTTTAAATATCTCGATATATCTCGAAAACTACGCATCTGATCAAAAAATATCATAGAACATAAAAAGTAGGAAACTTAATTCTCTACAAAAAACGTGTCTTAACATTTTCCCATAGCTGGCATCGTTTCCGAGATATTTGCAGATTTAGCTCAAGGGAAGGGGCCTGACGACATATTCCGAGATATTTCTTCTTCTTGTTGTTCCTCTTCTGCACAGCTAAGCTGGAAGTGGCATTTGCAGGTCGCAATAGTGCAGAGTTATCTCAAAGAAAGGGGCCACGGTGTTTCTGTATCTCTATTATGTTGGTGCGGCTTCGGAACTTTTAAATATCTCGATATATCTCGAAAACTACGCTTCTGATCAAAAAATATCAGAGAACGTAAATTGTAGGAAACATAATTCTCTACAAAAAAGGTCTCTTAACATTTTGCCATAGCTTGCTTCGTTTCCGAGATATTTGCAGATTTATCTCAAGGGAAGGGGCCTGACGGACATATTTCGAGATATTTCTTGTTCTTGTTGTTCTTCTTCTGCACAGCTAAGCTGGAAGTGACATTTGCAGCTCGCAATAGTGCAGAGTTATCTCAAAGAAAGGGGCCACGGTGTTTCTGTATCTCTATTATGTTGGTGCGGCTTGGGAACTTTTAAATATCTTGATATATCTCGAGAACTACGCATCTGATCAAAAAATATCGTAGAACATAAAAAGTAGGAAACTTAATTCTCTACAAATAAGGTCTCTTAACATTTTGCCATAGCTCGCTTGGTTTCCGAGATATTTGCAGATTTATCTCAAGGGAAGGGGCCTGAGGGACATATTTCGAGATATTTCTTCTTCTTGTTGTTCTTCTTCTGCACAGCTAAGCTGGAAGTGGCATTTGCAGCTCGCAATAGTGCAGAGTTACCTCAAAGAAAGGGGCCACGGTGTTTCTGTATCTCTATTATGTTGGTGCCGCTTCGGAACTTTTAAATATCTGGATATATCTCGAGAACTACGCATCTCATCAAAAAATATCATAGAACATAAAAAGTAGGAAACTTAATTCTCTACAAAAAAGGTCTCTTAACATTTTGCCATAGCTCGCTTCGTTTCCGAGATATTTGCAGATTTATCTCAAGGGAAGGGGCCTGACGGACATATTTCGAGATATTTCTTCTTCTTGTTGTTCTTCTTCTGCACAGCTAAGCTGGAAGTGGCATTTGCAGCTCGCAATAGTGCAGAGTTACCTCAAAGAAAGGGGCCACGGTGTTTCTGTATCTCTATTATGTTGGTGCGGCTTCGGAACTTTTAAATATCTCGATATATCTCGAAAACTACGCTTCTGATCAAAAAATATCATACAACATACATTGTAGGAAACATAATTCTCTACAAAAAAGGTCTCCTAACATTTTGCCATAGCTCGCTTCGTTTCCGAGATATTTGCAGATTTATCTCAAGGGAAGGGTCCTGATGGACATATTTCGTGATATTTCTTCTTCTTGTTGTTCTTCTTCTGCACAGCTAAACTGGAAGTGGCATTTCCAGCTCGCAATCGTGCAGAGTTATCTCAAAGAAAGGGGCCACGGTGTTTCTGTATCTCTATTATGTTGGTGCGGCTTCGGAACTTTTAAATATCTTGATATATCTCGAGAACTACGCCTCTGATCAAAAAATATCATAGAACATAAAAAGTAGGAAACTTAATTCTCTACAAAAAAGGTCTCTTAACGTTTTGCAATAGCTCGCTTCGTTTCCGAGATATTTGCAGATTTATCTCAAGGGAAGGGTCCTGACGGACATATTTCGAGATATTTCTTCTTCTTGTTGTTCTTCTTCTGCACAGCTAAACTGGAAGTGGCATTTCCAACTCGCAATAGTGCAGAGTTATCCCAAAGAAAGGGGCCACGATGTTTCTGTATCTCTATTATGTTGGTGCGGCTTCGGAACTTTTAAACATTTCGATATATCTCGAAAACTACGCATCTGATCAAAAAATATCATCGAACATAAAAAGTAGGAAACTTAATTCTCTACAAAAAAGGTCTCTTAACATTTTCCCATAGCTGGCATCGTTTCCGAGATATTTGCAGATTTAGCTCAAGGGAAGGGGCCTGACGACATATTCCGAGATATTTCTTCTTCTTGTTGTTCCTCTTCTGCACAGCTAAGCTGGAAGTGGCATTTGCAGGTCGCAATAGTGCAGAGTTATCTCAAAGAAAGGGGCCACGGTGTTTCTGTATCTCTATTATGTTGGTGCGGCTTCGGAACTTTTAAATATCTCGATATATCTCGAAAACTACGCTTCTGATCAAAAAATATCAGAGAACGTAAATTGTAGGAAACATAATTCTCTACAAAAAAGGTCTCTTAACATTTTGCCATAGCTCGTTTCGTTTCCGAGATATTTGCAGATTTATCTCAAGGGAAGGGGCCTGACGGACATATTTCGAGATATTTCTTGTTCTTGTTGTTCTTCTTCTGCACAGCTAAGCTGGAAGTGGCATTTGCAGCTCGCAATAGTGCAGAGTTATCTCAAAGAAAGGGGCCACGGTGTTTCTGTATCTCTATTATGTTGGTGCGGCTTGGGAACTTTTAAATATCTTGATATATCTCGAGAACTACGCATCTGATCAAAAAATATCGTAGAACATAAAAAGTAGGAAACTTAATTCTCTACAAATAAGGTCTCTTAACATTTTGCCATAGCTCGCTTGGTTTCCGAGATATTTGCAGATTTATCTCAAGGGAAGGGGCCTGAGGGACATATTTCGAGATATTTCTTCTTCTTGTTGTTCTTCTTCTGCACAGCTAAGCTGGAAGTGGCATTTGCAGCTCGCAATAGTGCAGAGTTACCTCAAAGAAAGGGGCCACGGTGTTTCTGTATCTCTATTATGTTGGTGCCGCTTCGGAACTTTTAAATATCTGGATATATCTCGAGAACTACGCATCTGATCAAAAAATATCATAGAACATAAAAAGTAGGAAACTTAATTCTCTACAAAAAAGGTCTCTTAACATTTTGCCATAGCTCGCTTCGTTTCCGAGATATTTGCAGATTTATCTCAAGGGAAGGGGCCTGACGGACATATTTCGAGATATTTCTTCTTCTTGTTGTTCTTCTTCTGCACAGCTAAGCTGGAAGTGGCATTTGCAGCTCGCAGTAGTGCAGAGTTATCTCAAAGAAAGGGGCCACGGTGTTTCTGTATCTCTATTATGTTGGTGCGGCTTCGGAACTTTTAAATATCTTGCTATATCTCGAGAACTACGCATCTGATCAAAAAATATCATAGAACATAAAAAGTAGGAAACTTAATTCTCTACAAAAAAGGTCTCTTAACATTTTGCCATAGCTCGCTTCGTTTCCGAGATATTTGCAGATTTATCTCAAGGGAAGGGGCCTGACGGACATATTTCGAAATATTTCTTATTCTTGTTGTTCTTCTTCTGCACAGCTAAGCTGGAAGTGGCATTTGCAGCTCGCAATAGTGCAGAGTTATCTCAAAGAAAGGGGCCACGGTGTTTCTGTATCTCTATTATGTTGGTGCCGCTTCGGAACTTTTAAATATCTGGATATATCTCGAGAACTACGCATCTGATCAAAAAATATCATAGAACATAAAAAGTAGGAAACTTAATTCTCTACAAAAAAGGTCTCTTAACATTTTGCCATAGCTCGCTTCGTTTCCGAGATATTTGCAGATTTATCTCAAGGGAAGGGGCCTGACGGACATATTTCGAGATATTTCTTCTTCTTGTTGTTCTTCTTCTGCACAGCTAAGCTGGAAGTGGCATTTGCAGCGCGCAATAGTGCAGAGTTATCTCAAGGAAAGGGGCCACGGTGTTTCTGTATCTCTATTATGTTGGTGCGGCTTCGGAACTTTTAAATATCTTGATATATCTCGAGAACTACGCATCTGATCAAAAAATATCGTAGAACATAAAAAGTAGGAAACCTAATTTTCTACAAAAAAGGTCGCTTAACATTTTGCCGTAGCTCGCTTCGTTTCCGAGATATTTGCAGATTTATCTCAAGGGAAGGGGCCTGACGGACATATTACGAAATATTTCTTATTCTTGTTGTTCTTCTTCTGCACAGCTAAGCTGGAAGTGGCATTTGCAGCTCGCAATAGTGCAGAGTTATCTCAAAGAAAGGGGCCACGGTGTTTCTGTACCTCTATTATGTTGGTGCAGCTTCGGAGCTTTTAAATATCTTGATATATCTCGAGAACTACGCATCTGATCAAAAAATATCATAGAACATAAAAAGTAGGAAACTTAATTCTCTACAAAAAAGGTCTCTTAACGTTTTGCAATAGCTCGCTTCGTTTCCGAGATATTTGCAGATTTATCTCAAGGGAAGGGTCCTGACGGACATATTTCGAGATATTTCTTCTTCTTGTTGTTCTTCTTCTGCACAGCTAAACTGGAAGCGGCATTTCCAGCTCGCAATAGTGCAGAGTTATCCCAAAGAAAGGGGCCACGGTGTTTCCGTATCTCTATTATGTTGGTGCGGCTTCGGAACTTTTAAATATCTCGATATATCTCGAAAACTACGCCTCTGATCGAAAAAGATCATAGAACATAAAAAGTAGGAAACCTAATTTTCTACAAAAAAGGTCTCTCAACATTTTGCCGTAGCTCGCTTCGTTTCCGAGATATTTGCAGATTTATCTCAAGGGAAGGTGCCTGACGGACATATTTCGAAATATTTCTTATTCTTGTTGTTCTTCTTCTGCACAGCTAAGCTGGAAGTGGCATTTGCAGCTCGCAATAGTGCAGAGTTATCTCAAAGAAAGGGGCCACGGTGTTTCTGTACCTCTATTATGTTGGTGCAGCTTCGGAGCTTTTAAATATCTTGATATATCTCGAGAACTACGCATCTGATCAAAAAATATCATAGAACATAAAAAGTAGGAAACTTAATTCTATACAAAAAAGGTCTCTTAACATTTTGCCATAGCTCGCTTCGTTTCCGAGATATTTGCAGATTTATCTCAAGGGAAGGGGCCTGACGGACATATTTCGAGATATTTCTTCTTCTTGTTGTTCTTCTTCTGCACAGCTACGCTGGAAGTGGCATTTGCAGCGCGCAATAGTGCAGAGTTATCTCAAAGAAAGGGGCCACGTTGTTTCTGTATCTCTATTATGTTGGTGCGGCTTCGGAACTTTTAAATATCTTGATATATCTCGAGAACTACGCATCTGATCAAAAAATATCATAGAACATAAAAAGTAGGAAACCTAATTTTCTACAAAAAAGGTCGCTTAACATTTTGCCGTAGCTCGCTTGGTTTCCGAGATAGTTGCAGATTTATCTCAAGGGAAGGGGCCTGACGGACATATTTCCAGATATTTCTTCTTCTAGTTGTTCTTCTTCTGCACAGCTAAGCTGGAAGTGGCATTTGCAGCTCGCAATAGTGCAGAGTTATCTCAAAGAAAGGGGCCACGGTGTTACTGTATCTCTATTATGTTGGTGCCGCTTCGGAACTTTTAAATATCTGGATATATCTCGAGAACTACGCATCTGATCAAAAAATATCATAGAACATAAAAAGTAGGAAACTTAATTCTCTACAAAAAAGGTCTCTTAACATTTTGCCATAGCTCGCTTCGTTTCCGAGATATTTGCAGATTTATCTCAAGGGAAGGGGCCTGACGGACATATTTCGAGATATTTCTTCTTCTTGTTGTTCTTCTTCTGCACAGCTAAGCTGGAAGTGGCATTTGCAGCGCGCAATAGTGCAGAGTTATCTCAAGGAAAGGGGCCACGGTGTTTCTGTATCTCTATTATGTTGGTGCGGCTTCGGAACTTTTAAATATCTTGATATATCTCGAGAACTACGCATCTGATCAAAAAATATCGTAGAACATAAAAAGTAGGAAACCTAATTTTCTACAAAAAAGGTCGCTTAACATTTTGCCGTAGCTCGCTTCGTTTCCGAGATATTTGCAGATTTATCTCAAGGGAAGGGGCCTGACGGACATATTACGAAATATTTCTTATTCTTGTTGTTCTTCTTCTGCACAGCTAAGCTGGAAGTGGCATTTGCAGCTCGCAATAGTGCAGAGTTATCTCAAAGAAAGGGGCCACGGTGTTTCTGTACCTCTATTATGTTGGTGCAGCTTCGGAGCTTTTAAATATCTTGATATATCTCGAGAACTACGCATCTGATCAAAAAATATCATAGAACATAAAAAGTAGGAAACTTAATTCTCTACAAAAAAGGTCTCTTAACGTTTTGCAATAGCTCGCTTCGTTTCCGAGATATTTGCAGATTTATCTCAAGGGAAGGGTCCTGACGGACATATTTCGAGATATTTCTTCTTCTTGTTGTTCTTCTTCTGCACAGCTAAACTGGAAGCGGCATTTCCAGCTCGCAATAGTGCAGAGTTATCCCAAAGAAAGGGGCCACGGTGTTTCCGTATCTCTATTATGTTGGTGCGGCTTCGGAACTTTTAAATATCTCGATATATCTCGAAAACTACGCCTCTGATCGAAAAAGATCATAGAACATAAAAAGTAGGAAACCTAATTTTCTACAAAAAAGGTCTCTCAACATTTTGCCGTAGCTCGCTTCGTTTCCGAGATATTTGCAGATTTATCTCAAGGGAAGGTGCCTGACGGACATATTTCGAAATATTTCTTATTCTTGTTGTTCTTCTTCTGCACAGCTAAGCTGGAAGTGGCATTTGCAGCTCGCAATAGTGCAGAGTTATCTCAAAGAAAGGGGCCACGGTGTTTCTGTACCTCTATTATGTTGGTGCAGCTTCGGAGCTTTTAAATATCTTGATATATCTCGAGAACTACGCATCTGATCAAAAAATATCATAGAACATAAAAAGTAGGAAACTTAATTCTATACAAAAAAGGTCTCTTAACATTTTGCCATAGCTCGCTTCGTTTCCGAGATATTTGCAGATTTATCTCAAGGGAAGGGGCCTGACGGACATATTTCGAGATATTTCTTCTTCTTGTTGTTCTTCTTCTGCACAGCTACGCTGGAAGTGGCATTTGCAGCGCGCAATAGTGCAGAGTTATCTCAAAGAAAGGGGCCACGTTGTTTCTGTATCTCTATTATGTTGGTGCGGCTTCGGAACTTTTAAATATCTTGATATATCTCGAGAACTACGCATCTGATCAAAAAATATCATAGAACATAAAAAGTAGGAAACTTAATTCTCTACAAAAAAGGTCTCTTAACATTTTCCCATAGCTGGCATCGTTTCCGAGATATTTGCAGATTTATCTCAAGGGAAGGGGCCTGACGGACATATTCCGAGATATTTCTTCTTCTTGTTGTTCCTCTTCTGCACAGCTAAGCTGGAAGCGGCATTTGCAGGTCGCAATAGTGCAGAGTTATCTCAAAGAAAGGGGCCACGGTGTTTCTGTATCTCTATTATGTTGGTGCGGCTTCGGAACTTTTATATATCTCGATATATCTCGAAAACTACGCTTCTGATCAAAAAATATCAGAGAACCTAAATTGTAGGAAACATAATTCTCTACAAAAAAGGTCTGTTAACATTTTGCCATAGCTCGCTTCGTTTCCGAGATATTTGCAGATTTATCTCAAGGGAAGGGTCCTGATGGACATATTTCGAGATATTTCTTCTTCTTGTTGTTCTTCTTCTGCACAGCTAAACTGGAAGTGGCATTTCCAGCTCGCAGTCGTGCAGAGTTATCTCAAAGAAAGGGGCCACGGTGTTTCTGTATCTCTATTATGTTGGTGCGGCTTCGGAACTTTTAAATATCTTGATATATCTCGAGAACTACGCATCTGATCAAAAAATATCATAGAACATAAAAAGTAGGAAACCTAATTTTCTACAAAAAAGGTCGCTTAACATTTTGCCGTAGCTCGCTTGGTTTCCGAGATAGTTGCAGATTTATCTCAAGGGAAGGGGCCTGACGGACATATTTCCAGATATTTCTTCTTCTAGTTGTTCTTCTTCTGCACAGCTAAGCTGGAAGTGGCATTTGCAGCTCGCAATAGTGCAGAGTTATCTCAAAGAAAGGGGCCACGGTGTTACTGTATCTCTATAATGTTGGTGCGGCTTCGGAACTTTTAAATATCTTGATATATCTCGAGAACTACGCATCTGATCAAAAAATATCATAGAACATTAAAAGTAGGAAACCTAATTTTCTACAAAAAAGGTCGCTTAACATTTTGCCGTAGCTCGCTTCGTTTCCGAGATATTTGCAGATTTATCTCAAGGGAAGGGGCCTGACGGACATATTTCGAAATATTTCTTATTCTTGTTGTTCTTCTTCTGCACAGCTAAGCTGGAAGTGGCATTTGCAGCTCGCAATAGTGCAGAGTTATCTCAAAGAAAGGGGCCACGGTGTTTCTGTACCTCTATTATGTTGGTGCAGCTTCGGAGCTTTTAAATATCTTGATATATCTCGAGAACTACGCATCTGATCAAAAAATATCATAGAACATAAAAAGTAGGAAACTTAATTTTCTACAAAAAAGGTCTCTTAACATTTTGCCGTAGCTCGCTTGGTTTCCGAGATATTTGCAGATTTATCTCAAGGGAAGGGGCCTGAGGGACATATTTCGAGATATTTCTTCTTCTTGTTGTTCTTCTTCTGCACAGCTAAGCTGGAAGTGGCATTTGCAGCTCGCAATAGTGCAGAGTTACCTCAAAGAAAGGGGCCACGGTGTTTCTGTATCTCTATTATGTTGGTGCCGCTTCGGAACTTTTAAATATCTGGATATATCTCGAGAACTACGCATCTGATCAAAAAATATCATAGAACATAAAAAGTAGGAAACTTAATTCTCTACAAAAAAGGTCTCTTAACATTTTGCCATAGCTCGCTTCGTTTCCGAGATATTTGCAGATTTATCTCAAGGGAAGGGGCCTGACGGACATATTTCGAGATATTTCTTCTTCTTGTTGTTCTTCTTCTGCACAGCTAAGCTGGAAGTGGCATTTGCAGCTCGCAGTAGTGCAGAGTTATCTCAAAGAAAGGGGCCACGGTGTTTCTGTATCTCTATTATGTTGGTGCGGCTTCGGAACTTTTAAATATCTTGATATATCTCGAGAACTACGCATCTGATCAAAAAATATCGTAGAACATAAAAAGTAGGAAACTTAATTCTCTACAAAAAAGGTCTCTTAACATTTTCCCATAGCTGGCATCGTTTCCGAGATATTTGCAGATTTATCTCAAGGGAAGGGGCCTGACGGACATATTTCGAGATATTTCTTCTTCTTGTTGTTCTTCTTCTGCACAGCTAAGCTGGAAGTGGCATTTGCAGCTCGCAATAGTGCAGAGTTATCGCAAAGAAAGGGGCCACGGTGTTTCTGTATCTCTATTATGTTGGTGCGGCTTCGGAACTTTTAAATATCTTGATATATCTCGAGAACTACGCATCTGATCAAAAAATATCCTAGAACATAAAAAGTAGGAAACCTAATTTTCTACAAAAAAGGTCTCTTAACATTTTGCCGTAGCTCGCTTCGTTTCCGAGATATTTGCAGATTTATCTCAAGGGAAGGGGCCTGACGGACATATTTCGAAATATTTCTTATTCTTGTTGTTCTTCTTCTGCACAGCTAAGCTGGAAGTGGCATTTGCAGCTCGCAATAGTGCAGAGTTATCTCAAAGAAAGGGGCCACGGTGTTTCTGTATCTCTATTATGTTGGGGCGGCTTCGGAGCTTTTAAATATCTTGATATATCTCGAGAACTACGCATCTGATCAAAAAATATCATACAACATAAAAAGTAGGAAACTTAATTCTCTACAAAAAAGGTCTCTTAACGTTTTGCAATAGCTCGCTTCGTTTCCGAGATATTTGCAGATTTATCTCAAGGGAAGGGTCCTGACGGACATATTTCGAGATATTTCTTCTTCTTGTTGTTCTTCTTCTGCACAGCTAAACTGGAAGTGGCATTTCCAGCTCGCAATCGTGCAGAGTAATCTCAAAGAAAGGGGCCACGGTGTTTCTGTATTTCTATTATGTTGGTGCGGCTTCGGAACTTTTAAATATCTTGATATATCTCGAGAACTACGCCTCTGATCGAAAAATATCATAGAACATAAAAAGTAGGAAACTTAATTCTCTACAAAAAAGGTCTCTTAACATTTTGCCATACCTCGCTTCGTTTCCGAGATATTTGCAGATTTATCTCAAGGGAAGGGGCCGACGGACATATTTCGAGATATTTCTTCTTCTTGTTGTTCTTCTTCTGCACAGCTAAGCTGGAAGTGGCATTTGCAGCTCGCAATAGTGCAGAGTTATCTCAAAGAAAGGGGCCACGGTGTTTCTGTACCTCTATTATGTTGGTGCAGCTTCGGAGCTTATAAATATCTCGATATATCTCGAGAACTACGTATCTGATCAAAAAATATCAGAGAACGTAAATTGTAGGAAACATAATTCTCTACAAAAAAGGTCTCTTAACGTTTTGCAATAGCTCGCTTCGTTTCCGAGATATTTGCAGATTTATCTCAAGGGAAGGGTCCTGACGGACATATTTCGAGATATTTCTTCTTCTTGTTGTTCTTCTTCTGCACAGCTAAACTGGAAGTGGCATTTCCAGCTCGCAATAGTGCAGAGTTATTCCAAAGAAAGGGGCCACGGTGTTTCTGTATCTCTATTATGTTGGTGCGGCTTCGGAACTTTTAAATATCTCGATATATCTCGAAAACTACGTTTCTGATCAAAAAATATCATAGAACATAAATTGTAGGAAACATAATTCTCTACAAAAAAGGTCTCTTAACATTTTGCCATAGCTCGCTTCGTTTCCGAGATATTTGCAGATTTATCTCAAGGGAAGGGTCCTGATGGACATATTTCGAGATGTTTCTTCTTCTTGTTGTTCTTCTTCTGCACAGCTAAACTGGAAGTGGCATTTCCAGCTCGCAATAGTGCAGAGTTATCTCAAAGAAAGGGGCCACGGTGTTTCTGTATCTCTATTATGTTGGTGCCGCTTCGGAACTTTTAAATATCTGGATATATCTCGAGAACTACGCATCTGATCAAAAAATATCATAGAACATAAAAAGTAGGAAACTTAATTCTCTACAAAAAAGGTCTCTTAACATTTTGCCATAGCTCGCTTCGTTTCCGAGATATTTGCAGATTTATCTCAAGGGAAGGGGCCTGACGGACATATTTCGAGATATTTCTTCTTCTTGTTGTTCTTCTTCTGCACAGCTAAGCTGGAAGTGGCATTTGCAGCGCGCAATAGTGCAGAGTTATCTCAAGGAAAGGGGCCACGGTGTTTCTGTATCTCTATTATGTTGGTGCGGCTTCGGAACTTTTAAATATCTTGATATATCTCGAGAACTACGCATCTGATCAAAAAATATCGTAGAACATAAAAAGTAGGAAACCTAATTTTCTACAAAAAAGGTCGCTTAACATTTTGCCGTAGCTCGCTTCGTTTCCGAGATATTTGCAGATTTATCTCAAGGGAAGGGGCCTGACGGACATATTACGAAATATTTCTTATTCTTGTTGTTCTTCTTCTGCACAGCTAAGCTGGAAGTGGCATTTGCAGCTCGCAATAGTGCAGAGTTATCTCAAAGAAAGGGGCCACGGTGTTTCTGTACCTCTATTATGTTGGTGCAGCTTCGGAGCTTTTAAATATCTTGATATATCTCGAGAACTACGCATCTGATCAAAAAATATCATAGAACATAAAAAGTAGGAAACTTAATTCTCTACAAAAAAGGTCTCTTAACGTTTTGCAATAGCTCGCTTCGTTTCCGAGATATTTGCAGATTTATCTCAAGGGAAGGGTCCTGACGGACATATTTCGAGATATTTCTTCTTCTTGTTGTTCTTCTTCTGCACAGCTAAACTGGAAGCGGCATTTCCAGCTCGCAATAGTGCAGAGTTATCCCAAAGAAAGGGGCCACGGTGTTTCCGTATCTCTATTATGTTGGTGCGGCTTCGGAACTTTTAAATATCTCGATATATCTCGAAAACTACGCCTCTGATCGAAAAAGATCATAGAACATAAAAAGTAGGAAACCTAATTTTCTACAAAAAAGGTCTCTCAACATTTTGCCGTAGCTCGCTTCGTTTCCGAGATATTTGCAGATTTATCTCAAGGGAAGGTGCCTGACGGACATATTTCGAAATATTTCTTATTCTTGTTGTTCTTCTTCTGCACAGCTAAGCTGGAAGTGGCATTTGCAGCTCGCAATAGTGCAGAGTTATCTCAAAGAAAGGGGCCACGGTGTTTCTGTACCTCTATTATGTTGGTGCAGCTTCGGAGCTTTTAAATATCTTGATATATCTCGAGAACTACGCATCTGATCAAAAAATATCATAGAACATAAAAAGTAGGAAACTTAATTCTATACAAAAAAGGTCTCTTAACATTTTGCCATAGCTCGCTTCGTTTCCGAGATATTTGCAGATTTATCTCAAGGGAAGGGGCCTGACGGACATATTTCGAGATATTTCTTCTTCTTGTTGTTCTTCTTCTGCACAGCTACGCTGGAAGTGGCATTTGCAGCGCGCAATAGTGCAGAGTTATCTCAAAGAAAGGGGCCACGTTGTTTCTGTATCTCTATTATGTTGGTGCGGCTTCGGAACTTTTAAATATCTTGATATATCTCGAGAACTACGCATCTGATCAAAAAATATCATAGAACATAAAAAGTAGGAAACTTAATTCTCTACAAAAAAGGTCTCTTAACATTTTCCCATAGCTGGCATCGTTTCCGAGATATTTGCAGATTTATCTCAAGGGAAGGGGCCTGACGGACATATTCCGAGATATTTCTTCTTCTTGTTGTTCCTCTTCTGCACAGCTAAGCTGGAAGCGGCATTTGCAGGTCGCAATAGTGCAGAGTTATCTCAAAGAAAGGGGCCACGGTGTTTCTGTATCTCTATTATGTTGGTGCGGCTTCGGAACTTTTATATATCTCGATATATCTCGAAAACTACGCTTCTGATCAAAAAATATCAGAGAACCTAAATTGTAGGAAACATAATTCTCTACAAAAAAGGTCTGTTAACATTTTGCCATAGCTCGCTTCGTTTCCGAGATATTTGCAGATTTATCTCAAGGGAAGGGTCCTGATGGACATATTTCGAGATATTTCTTCTTCTTGTTGTTCTTCTTCTGCACAGCTAAACTGGAAGCGGCATTTCCAGCTCGCAATAGTGCAGAGTTATCCCAAAGAAAGGGGCCACGGTGTTTCCGTATCTCTATTATGTTGGTGCGGCTTCGGAACTTTTAAATATCTCGATATATCTCGAAAACTACGCCTCTGATCGAAAAAGATCATAGAACATAAAAAGTAGGAAACCTAATTTTCTACAAAAAAGGTCTCTCAACATTTTGCCGTAGCTCGCTTCGTTTCCGAGATATTTGCAGATTTATCTCAAGGGAAGGTGCCTGACGGACATATTTCGAAATATTTCTTATTCTTGTTGTTCTTCTTCTGCACAGCTAAGCTGGAAGTGGCATTTGCAGCTCGCAATAGTGCAGAGTTATCTCAAAGAAAGGGGCCACGGTGTTTCTGTACCTCTATTATGTTGGTGCAGCTTCGGAGCTTTTAAATATCTTGATATATCTCGAGAACTACGCATCTGATCAAAAAATATCATAGAACATAAAAAGTAGGAAACTTAATTCTATACAAAAAAGGTCTCTTAACATTTTGCCATAGCTCGCTTCGTTTCCGAGATATTTGCAGATTTATCTCAAGGGAAGGGGCCTGACGGACATATTTCGAGATATTTCTTCTTCTTGTTGTTCTTCTTCTGCACAGCTACGCTGGAAGTGGCATTTGCAGCGCGCAATAGTGCAGAGTTATCTCAAAGAAAGGGGCCACGTTGTTTCTGTATCTCTATTATGTTGGTGCGGCTTCGGAACTTTTAAATATCTTGATATATCTCGAGAACTACGCATCTGATCAAAAAATATCATAGAACATAAAAAGTAGGAAACTTAATTCTCTACAAAAAAGGTCTCTTAACATTTTCCCATAGCTGGCATCGTTTCCGAGATATTTGCAGATTTATCTCAAGGGAAGGGGCCTGACGGACATATTCCGAGATATTTCTTCTTCTTGTTGTTCCTCTTCTGCACAGCTAAGCTGGAAGCGGCATTTGCAGGTCGCAATAGTGCAGAGTTATCTCAAAGAAAGGGGCCACGGTGTTTCTGTATCTCTATTATGTTGGTGCGGCTTCGGAACTTTTATATATCTCGATATATCTCGAAAACTACGCTTCTGATCAAAAAATATCAGAGAACCTAAATTGTAGGAAACATAATTCTCTACAAAAAAGGTCTGTTAACATTTTGCCATAGCTCGCTTCGTTTCCGAGATATTTGCAGATTTATCTCAAGGGAAGGGTCCTGATGGACATATTTCGAGATATTTCTTCTTCTTGTTGTTCTTCTTCTGCACAGCTAAACTGGAAGTGGCATTTCCAGCTCGCAGTCGTGCAGAGTTATCTCAAAGAAAGGGGCCACGGTGTTTCTGTATCTCTATTATGTTGGTGCGGCTTCGGAACTTTTAAATATCTTGATATATCTCGAGAACTACGCATCTGATCAAAAAATATCATAGAACATAAAAAGTAGGAAACCTAATTTTCTACAAAAAAGGTCGCTTAACATTTTGCCGTAGCTCGCTTGGTTTCCGAGATAGTTGCAGATTTATCTCAAGGGAAGGGGCCTGACGGACATATTTCCAGATATTTCTTCTTCTAGTTGTTCTTCTTCTGCACAGCTAAGCTGGAAGTGGCATTTGCAGCTCGCAATAGTGCAGAGTTATCTCAAAGAAAGGGGCCACGGTGTTACTGTATCTCTATAATGTTGGTGCGGCTTCGGAACTTTTAAATATCTTGATATATCTCGAGAACTACGCATCTGATCAAAAAATATCATAGAACATTAAAAGTAGGAAACCTAATTTTCTACAAAAAAGGTCGCTTAACATTTTGCCGTAGCTCGCTTCGTTTCCGAGATATTTGCAGATTTATCTCAAGGGAAGGGGCCTGACGGACATATTTCGAAATATTTCTTATTCTTGTTGTTCTTCTTCTGCACAGCTAAGCTGGAAGTGGCATTTGCAGCTCGCAATAGTGCAGAGTTATCTCAAAGAAAGGGGCCACGGTGTTTCTGTACCTCTATTATGTTGGTGCAGCTTCGGAGCTTTTAAATATCTTGATATATCTCGAGAACTACGCATCTGATCAAAAAATATCATAGAACATAAAAAGTAGGAAACTTAATTTTCTACAAAAAAGGTCTCTTAACATTTTGCCGTAGCTCGCTTGGTTTCCGAGATATTTGCAGATTTATCTCAAGGGAAGGGGCCTGAGGGACATATTTCGAGATATTTCTTCTTCTTGTTGTTCTTCTTCTGCACAGCTAAGCTGGAAGTGGCATTTGCAGCTCGCAATAGTGCAGAGTTACCTCAAAGAAAGGGGCCACGGTGTTTCTGTATCTCTATTATGTTGGTGCCGCTTCGGAACTTTTAAATATCTGGATATATCTCGAGAACTACGCATCTGATCAAAAAATATCATAGAACATAAAAAGTAGGAAACTTAATTCTCTACAAAAAAGGTCTCTTAACATTTTGCCATAGCTCGCTTCGTTTCCGAGATATTTGCAGATTTATCTCAAGGGAAGGGGCCTGACGGACATATTTCGAGATATTTCTTCTTCTTGTTGTTCTTCTTCTGCACAGCTAAGCTGGAAGTGGCATTTGCAGCTCGCAGTAGTGCAGAGTTATCTCAAAGAAAGGGGCCACGGTGTTTCTGTATCTCTATTATGTTGGTGCGGCTTCGGAACTTTTAAATATCTTGATATATCTCGAGAACTACGCATCTGATCAAAAAATATCGTAGAACATAAAAAGTAGGAAACTTAATTCTCTACAAAAAAGGTCTCTTAACATTTTCCCATAGCTGGCATCGTTTCCGAGATATTTGCAGATTTATCTCAAGGGAAGGGGCCTGACGGACATATTTCGAGATATTTCTTCTTCTTGTTGTTCTTCTTCTGCACAGCTAAGCTGGAAGTGGCATTTGCAGCTCGCAATAGTGCAGAGTTATCGCAAAGAAAGGGGCCACGGTGTTTCTGTATCTCTATTATGTTGGTGCGGCTTCGGAACTTTTAAATATCTTGATATATCTCGAGAACTACGCATCTGATCAAAAAATATCCTAGAACATAAAAAGTAGGAAACCTAATTTTCTACAAAAAAGGTCTCTTAACATTTTGCCGTAGCTCGCTTCGTTTCCGAGATATTTGCAGATTTATCTCAAGGGAAGGGGCCTGACGGACATATTTCGAAATATTTCTTATTCTTGTTGTTCTTCTTCTGCACAGCTAAGCTGGAAGTGGCATTTGCAGCTCGCAATAGTGCAGAGTTATCTCAAAGAAAGGGGCCACGGTGTTTCTGTATCTCTATTATGTTGGGGCGGCTTCGGAGCTTTTAAATATCTTGATATATCTCGAGAACTACGCATCTGATCAAAAAATATCATACAACATAAAAAGTAGGAAACTTAATTCTCTACAAAAAAGGTCTCTTAACGTTTTGCAATAGCTCGCTTCGTTTCCGAGATATTTGCAGATTTATCTCAAGGGAAGGGTCCTGACGGACATATTTCGAGATATTTCTTCTTCTTGTTGTTCTTCTTCTGCACAGCTAAACTGGAAGTGGCATTTCCAGCTCGCAATCGTGCAGAGTAATCTCAAAGAAAGGGGCCACGGTGTTTCTGTATTTCTATTATGTTGGTGCGGCTTCGGAACTTTTAAATATCTTGATATATCTCGAGAACTACGCCTCTGATCGAAAAATATCATAGAACATAAAAAGTAGGAAACTTAATTCTCTACAAAAAAGGTCTCTTAACATTTTGCCATACCTCGCTTCGTTTCCGAGATATTTGCAGATTTATCTCAAGGGAAGGGGCCGACGGACATATTTCGAGATATTTCTTCTTCTTGTTGTTCTTCTTCTGCACAGCTAAGCTGGAAGTGGCATTTGCAGCTCGCAATAGTGCAGAGTTATCTCAAAGAAAGGGGCCACGGTGTTTCTGTACCTCTATTATGTTGGTGCAGCTTCGGAGCTTATAAATATCTCGATATATCTCGAGAACTACGTATCTGATCAAAAAATATCAGAGAACGTAAATTGTAGGAAACATAATTCTCTACAAAAAAGGTCTCTTAACGTTTTGCAATAGCTCGCTTCGTTTCCGAGATATTTGCAGATTTATCTCAAGGGAAGGGTCCTGACGGACATATTTCGAGATATTTCTTCTTCTTGTTGTTCTTCTTCTGCACAGCTAAACTGGAAGTGGCATTTCCAGCTCGCAATAGTGCAGAGTTATTCCAAAGAAAGGGGCCACGGTGTTTCTGTATCTCTATTATGTTGGTGCGGCTTCGGAACTTTTAAATATCTCGATATATCTCGAAAACTACGTTTCTGATCAAAAAATATCATAGAACATAAATTGTAGGAAACATAATTCTCTACAAAAAAGGTCTCTTAACATTTTGCCATAGCTCGCTTCGTTTCCGAGATATTTGCAGATTTATCTCAAGGGAAGGGTCCTGATGGACATATTTCGAGATGTTTCTTCTTCTTGTTGTTCTTCTTCTGCACAGCTAAACTGGAAGTGGCATTTCCAGCTCGCAGTAGTGCAGAGTTATCTCAAAGAAAGGGGCCACGGTGTTTCTGTATCTCTATTATGTTGGTGCGGCTTCGGAACTTTTAAATATCTCGATATATCTCGAAAACTACGCTTCTGATCAAAAAATATCAGAGAACATAGAAAGTAGGAAACTTAATTCTCTACAAAAAAGGTCTCTTAACATTTTGCCATAGCTCGCTTCGTTTCCGAGATATTTGCAGATTTATCCCAAGGGAAGGGGCCTGACGGACATATTTCGAGATATTTCTTCTTCTTGTTGTTCTTCTTCTGCACAGCTAAGCTGGAAGTGGCATTTGCAGCTCGCAATAGTGCAGAGTTATCTCAAAGAAAGGGGCCACGGTGTTTCTGTACCTCTATTATGTTGGTGCAGCTTCGGAGCTTTTAAATATCTTGATATATCTCGAGAACTACGTATCTGATCAAAAAATATCATTGAACATAAAAAGTAGGAAACTTAATTCTCTACAAAAAAGGTCTCTTAACATTTTGCCATAGCTCGCTTCGTTTCCGCGATATTTGCAGATTTATCTCAAGGGAAGGGGCCTGACGGACATATTTCGAGATATTTCTTCTTGTTGTTGTTCTTCTTCTGCACAGCTAAGCTGGAAGTGGCATTTGCAGCGCGCAATAGTGCAGAGTTATCTCAAAGAAAGGGGCCACGGTGTTTCTGTATCTCTATTATGTTAGTGCGGCTTCGGAACTTTTAAATATCTTGATATATCTCGAGAACTACGCATCTGTTCAAAAAATATCATAGAACATAAAAAGTAGGAATCCTAATTTTCTACAAAAAAGGTCTCTTAACATTTTGCCGTAGCTCGGTTCGTTTCCGAGATATTTGCAGATTTATCTCAAGGGAAGGGGCCTGACGGACATATTTCGAGATATTTCTTCTTGTTGTTGTTCTTCTTCTGCACAGCTAAGCTGGAAGTGGCATTTGCAGCGCGCAATAGTGCAGAGTTATCTCAAAGAAAGGGGCCACGGTGTTTCTGTATCTCTATTATGTTAGTGCGGCTTCGGAACTTTTAAATATCTTGATATATCTCGAGAACTACGCATCTGTTCAAAAAATATCATAGAACATAAAAAGTAGGAATCCTAATTTTCTACAAAAAAGGTCTCTTAACATTTTGACGTAGCTCGCTTCGTTTCCGAGATATTTGCAGATTTATCTCAAGGGAAGGGGCCTGACGGACATATTTCGAGATATTTCTGCTTGTTGTTGTTCTTCTTCTGCACAGCTAAGCTGGAAGTGGCATTTGCAGCGCGCAATAGTGCAGAGTTATCTCAAAGAAAGGGGCCACGGTGTTTCTGTATCTCTATTATGTTAGTGCGGCTTCGGAACTTTTAAATATCTTGATATATCTCGAGAACTACGCATCTGTTCAAAAAATATCATAGACCATAAAAAGTAGGAATCCTAAATTTCTACAAAAAAGGTCTCTTAACATTTTGCCGTAGCTCGCTTCGTTTCCGAGATATTTGCAGATTTATCTCAAGGGAAGGGGCCTGACGGACATATTTCCAGATATTTCTTCTTCTTGTTGTTCTTCTTCTGCACAGCTAAGCTGGAAGTGGCATCTGCAGCTCGCAATAGTGCAGAGTTATCTCAAAGAAAGGGGCCACGGTGTTTCTGTATCTCTATTATGTTGGTGCGGCTTCGGAACTTTTAAATATCTTGATATATCTCGAGAACTACGCATCTGATCAAAAAATATCATAGAACATAAAAAGTAGGAAACTTAATTCTCTACAAAAAAGGTCTCTTAACGTTTTGCAATAGCTCGCTTCGTTTCCGAGATATTTGCAGATTTATCTCAAGGGAAGGGTCCTGACGGACATATTTCGAGATATTTCTTCTTCTTGTTGTTCTTCTTCTGCACAGCTAAACTGGAAGTGGCATTTCCAACTCGCAATAGTGCAGAGTTATCCCAAAGAAAGGGGCCACGGTGTTTCTGTATCTCTATTATGTTGGTGCGGCTTCGGAACTTTTAAATATCTCGATATATCTCGAGAACTACGCATCTGATCAAAAAATATCATAGAACATAAAAAGTAGGAAACTTAATTCTCTACAAAAAAGGTCTCTTACCATTTTGCCATAGCTCGCTTCGTTTCCGAGATATTTGCAGATTTATCTCAAGGGAAGGGGCCTGACGGACATATTTCGAGATATTTCTTGTTCTTGTTGTTCTTCTTCTGCACAGCTAAGCTGGAAGTGGCATTTGCAGCTCGCAATAGTGCAGAGTTATCTCAAAGAAAGGGGCCACGGTGTTTCTGTATCTCTATTATGTTGGTGCGGCTTGGGAACTTTTAAATATCTTGATATATCTCGAGAACTACGCATCTGATCAAAAAATATCGTAGAACATAAAAAGTAGGAAACTTAATTCTCTACAAATAAGGTCTCCTAACATTTTGCCATAGCTCGCTTGGTTTCCGAGATATTTGCAGATTTATCTCAAGGGAAGGGGCCTGACGGACATATTTCGAGATATTTCTTCTTCTTGTTGTTCTTCTTCTGCACAGCTAAGCTGGAAGTGGCATTTGCAGCGCGCAATAGTGCAGAGTTATCTCAAGGAAAGGGGCCACGGTGTTTCTGTATCTCTATTATGTTGGTGCGGCTTCGGAACTTTTAAATATCTTGATATATCTCGAGAACTCCGCATCTGATCAAAAAATATCGTAGAACATAAAAAGTAGGAAACCTAATTTTCTACAAAAAAGGTCGCTTAACATTTTGCCGTAGCTCGCTTCGTTTCCGAGATATTTGCAGATTTATCTCCAGGGGAGGGGCCTGACGGACATATTTCGAAATATTTCTTATTCTTGTTGTTCTTCTTCTGCACAGCTAAGCTGGAAGTGGCATTTGCAGCTCGCAATAGTGCAGAGTTATCTCAAAGAAAGGGGCCACGGTGTTTCTGTACCTCTATTATGTTGGTGCAGCTTCGGAGCTTTTAAATATCTTGATATATCTCGAGAACTACGCATCTGATCAAAAAATATCATAGAACATAAAAAGTAGGAAACTTAATTCTCTACAAAAAAGGTCTCTTAACGTTTTGCAATAGCTCGCTTCGTTTCCGAGATATTTGCAGATTTATCTCAAGGGAAGGGTCCTGACGGACATATTTCGAGATATTTCTTCTTCTTGTTGTTCTTCTTCTGCACAGCTAAACTGGAAGTGGCATTTCCAGCTCGCAATAGTGCAGAGTTATCCCAAAGAAAGGGGCCACGGTGTTTCCGTATCTCTATTACGTTGGTGCGGCTTCGGAACTTTTAAATATCTTGATATATCTCGAGAACTACGCATCTGATCAAAAAATATCATAGAACATTAAAAGTAGGAAACCTAATTTTCTACAAAAAAGGTCGCTTAACATTTTGCCGTAGCTCGCTTCGTTTCCGAGATATTTGCAGATTTATCTCAAGGGAAGGGGCCTGACGGACATATTTCGAAATATTTCTTATTCTTGTTGTTCTTCTTCTGCACAGCTAAGCTGGAAGTGGCATTTGCAGCTCGCAATAGTGCAGAGTTATCTCAAAGAAAGGGGCCACGGTGTTTCTGTACCTCTATTATGTTGGTGCAGCTTCGGAGCTTTTAAATATCTTGATATATCTCGAGAACTACGCATCTGATCTAAAAATATCATAGAACATAAAAAGTAGGAAACCTAATTCTCTACAAAAAAGGTCTCTTAACATTTTGCCTTAGCTCGCTTCGTTTCCGAGATATTTACAGATTTATCTCAAGGGAAGGGGCCTGACGGACATATTCCGAGATATTTCTTCTTCTTGTTGTTCCTCTTCTGCACAGCTAAGCTGGAAGTGGCATTTGCAGGTCGCAATAGTGCAGAGTTATCTCAAAGAAAGGGGCCACGGTGTTTCTGTATCTCTATTATGTTGGTGCGGCTTCGGAACTTTTAAATATCTCGATATATCTCGAAAACTACGCCTCTGATCAAAAAATATCAGAGAACCTAAATTGTAGGAAACATAATTCTCTACAAAAAAGGTCTCTTAACATTTTGCCATAGCTCGCTTCGTTTCCGAGATATTTGCAGATTTATCTCAAGGGAAGGGTCCTGACGGACATATTTCGAGATATTTCTTCTTCTTGTTGTTCTTCTTCTGCACAGCTAAACTGGAAGTGGCATTTCCAGCTCGCAATCGTGCAGAATTATCTCAAAGAGAGGGGCCGCGGTGTTTCTGTATCTCTATTATGTTGGTGCGGCTTCGGAACTTTTAAATATCTTGATATATCTCGAGAACTACGCCTCTGATCGAAAAATATCATAGAACATAAAAAGTAGGAAACTTAATTCTCTACAAAAAAGGTCTCTTAACATTTTGCCATAGCTTGCTTCGTTTCCGAGATATTTACAGATTTATCTCAAGGGAAGGGGCCTGACGGACATATTTCGAGATATTTCTTCTTCTTGTTGTTCTTCTTCTGCACAGCTAAGCTGGAAGTGGCATTTGCAGCTCGCAATAGTGCAGAGTTATCGCAAAGAAAGGTGCCACGGTGTTTCTGTATCTCTATTATGTTGGTGCGGCTTCGGAACTTTTAAATATCTTGATATATCTCGAGAACTACGCATCTGATCAAAAAATATCATAGAACATAAAAAGTAGGAAACCTAATTTTCTACAAAAAAGGTCTGTTAACATTTTGCCGTAGCTCGCTTGGTTTCCGAGATATTTGCAGATTTATCTCAAGGGAAGGGGCCTGAGGGACATATTTCGAGATATTTCTTCTTCTTGTTGTTCTTCTTCTGCACAGCTAAGCTGGAAGTGGCATTTGCAGCTCGCAATAGTGCAGAGTTACCTCAAAGAAAGGGGCCACGGTGTTTCTGTATCTCTATTATGTTGGTGCCGCTTCGGAACTTTTAAATATCTGGATATATCTCGAGAACTACGCATCTGATCAAAAAATATCATAGAACATAAAAAGTAGGAAACTTAATTCTCTACAAAAAAGGTCTCTTAACATTTTGCCATAGCTCGCTTCGTTTCCGAGATATTTGCAGATTTATCTCAAGGGAAGGGGCCTGACGGACATATTTCGAGATATTTCTTCTTCTTGTTGTTCTTCTTCTGCACAGCTAAGCTGGAAGTGGCATTTGCAGCTCGCAATAGTGCAGAGTTATCGCAAAGAAAGGTGCCACGGTGTTTCTGTATCTCTATTATGTTGGTGCGGCTTCGGAACTTTTAAATATCTTGATATATCTCGAGAACTACGCATCTGATCAAAAAATATCATAGAACATAAAAAGTAGGAAACCTAATTTTCTACAAAAAAGGTCTCTTAACATTTTGCCGTAGCTCGCTTGGTTTCCGAGATATTTGCAGATTTATCTCAAGGGAAGGGGCCTGAGGGACATATTTCGAGATATTTCTTCTTCTTGTTGTTCTTCTTCTGCACAGCTAAGCTGGAAGTGGCATTTGCAGCTCGCAATAGTGCAGAGTTACCTCAAAGAAAGGGGCCACGGTGTTTCTGTATCTCTATTATGTTGGTGCGGCTTCGGAACTTTTAAATATCTCGATATATCTCGAAAACTACGCTTCTGATCAAAAAATATCAGAGAACCTAAATTGTAGGAAACATAATTCTCTACAAAAAAGGTCTCTTAACATTTTGCCATAGCTCGCTTCGTTTCCGAGATATTTGCAGATTTATCTCAAGGGAAGGGTCCTGACGGACATATTTCGAGATATTTCTTCTTCTTGTTGTTCTTCTTCTGCACAGCTAAACTGGAAGTGGCATTTCCAGCTCGCAATCGTGCAGAATTATCTCAAAGAGAGGGGCCACGGTGTTTCTGTATCTCTATTATGTTGGTGCGGCTTCGGAACTTTTAAATATCTTGATATATCTCGAGAACTACGCCTCTGATCGAAAAATATCATAGAACATAAAAAGTAGGAAACTTAATTCTCTACAAAAAAGGTCTCTTAACATTTTGCCATAGCTGGCTTCGTTTCCGAGATATTTACAGATTTATCTCAAGGGAAGGGGCCTGACGGACATATTTCGAGATATTTCTTCTTCTTGTTGTTCTTCTTCTGCACGGCTAAGCTGGAAGTGGCATTTGCAGCTCGCAATAGTGCAGAGTTACCTCAAAGAAAGGGGCCACGGTGTTTCTGTATCTCTATTATGTTGGTGCCGCTTCGGAACTTTTAAATATCTGGATATATCTCGAGAACTACGCATCTGATCAAAAAATATCATAGAACATAAAAAGTAGGAAACTTAATTCTCTACAAAAAAGGTCTCTTAACATTTTGCCATAGCTCGCTTCGTTTCCGAGATATTTGCTGATTTATCTCAAGGGAAGGGGCCTGACGGACATATTTCGAGATATTTCTTCTTCTTGTTGTTCTTCTTCTGCACAGCTAAGCTGGAAGTGGCATTTGCAGCTCGCAGTAGTGCAGAGTTATCTCAAAGAAAGGGGCCACGGTGTTTCTGTATCTCTATTATGTTGGTGCGGCTTCGGAACTTTTAAATATCTTGATATATCTCGAGAACTACGCATCTGATCAAAAAATATCGTAGAACATAAAAAGTAGGAAACTTAATACTCTACAAATAAGGTCTCTTAACATTTTGCCATAGCTCGCTTGGTTTCCGAGATAGTTGCAGATTTATCTCAAGGGAAGGGGCCTGACGGACATATTTCCAGATATTTCTTTTTCTTGTTGTTCTTCTTCTGCACAGCTAAGCTGGAAGTGGCATTTGCAGCTCGCAATAGTGCAGAGTTATCTCAAAGAAAGGGGCCACGGTGTTTCTGTATCTCTATTATGTTGGTGCGGCTTCGGAACTTTTAAATATCTTGATATATCTCGAGAACTACGCATCTGATCAAAAAATATCATAGAACATAAAAAGTAGGAAACCTAATTTTCTACAAAAAAGGTCGCTTAACATTTTGCCGTAGCTCGCTTCGTTTCCGAGATATTTGCAGATTTATCTCAAGGGAAGGGGCCTGACGGACATATTTCGAAATATTTCTTATTCTTGTTGTTCTTCTTCTGCACAGCTAAGCTGGAAGTGGCATTTGCAGCTCGCAATAGTGCAGAGTTATCTCAAAGAAAGGGGCCACGGTGTTTCTGTATCTCTATTATGTTGGTGCGGCTTCGGAACTTTTAAATATCTTGATATATCTCGAGAACTACGCATCTGATCAAAAAATATCATAGAACATAAAAAGTAGGAAACTTAATTCTCTACAAAAAAGGTCTCTTAACATTTTGCCATAGCTCGCTTCGTTTCCGAGATATTTGCAGATTTATCTCAAGGGAAGGGGCCTGAGGGACATATTTCGAGATATTTCTTCTTCTTGTTGTTCTTCTTCTGCACAGCTAAGCTGGAAGTGGCATTTGCAGCTCGCAATAGTGCAGAGTTACCTCAAAGAAAGGGGCCACGGTGTTTCTGTATCTCTATTATGTTGGTGCCGCTTCGGAACTTTTAAATATCTGGATATATCTCGAGAACTACACATCTGATCAAAAAATATCATAGAACATAAAAAGTAGGAAACTTAATTCTCTACAAAAAAGGTCTCTTAACATTTTGCCATAGCTCGCTTCGTTTCCGAGATATTTGCAGATTTATCTCAAGGGAAGGGGCCTGACGGACATATTTCGAGATATTTCTTCTTCTTGTTGTTCTTCTTCTGCACAGCTAAGCTGGAAGTGGCATTTGCAGCTCGCAGTAGTGCAGAGTTATCTCAAAGAAAGGGGCCACGGTGTTTCTGTATCTCTATTATGTTGGTGCGGCTTCGGAACTTTTAAATATCTCGATATATCTCGAAAACTACGCTTCTGATCAAAAAATATCAGAGAACCTAAATTGTAGGAAACATAATTCTCTACAAAAAAGGTCTCTTAACATTTTGCCATAGCTCGCTTCGTTTCCGAGATATTTGCAGATTTATCTCAAGGGAAGGGTCCTGACGGACATATTTCGAGATATTTCTTCTTCTTGTTGTTCTTCTTCTGCACAGCTAAACTGGAAGTGGCATTTCCAGCTCGCAATCGTGCAGAATTATCTCAAAGAGAGGGGCCACGGTGTTTCTGTATCTCTATTATGTTGGTGCGGCTTCGGAACTTTTAAATATCTTGATATATCTCGAGAACTACGCCTCTGATCGAAAAATATCATAGAACATAAAAAGTAGGAAACTTAATTCTCTACAAAAAAGGTCTCTTAACATTTTGCCATAGCTTGCTTCGTTTCCGAGATATTTACAGATTTATCTCAAGGGAAGGGGCCTGACGGACATATTTCGAGATATTTCTTCTTCTTGTTGTTCTTCTTCTGCACAGCTAAGCTGGAAGTGGCATTTGCAGCTCGCAATAGTGCAGAGTTATCGCAAAGAAAGGTGCCACGGTGTTTCTGTATCTCTATTATGTTGGTGCGGCTTCGGAACTTTTAAATATCTTGATATATCTCGAGAACTACGCATCTGATCAAAAAATATCATAGAACATAAAAAGTAGGAAACCTAATTTTCTACAAAAAAGGTCTCTTAACATTTTGCAGTAGCTCGCTTGGTTTCCGAGATATTTGCAGATTTATCTCAAGGGAAGGGGCCTGAGGGACATATTTCGAGATATTTCTTCTTCTTGTTGTTCTTCTTCTGCACAGCTAAGCTGGAAGTGGCATTTCCAGCTCGCAATCGTGCAGAGTTATCTCAAAGAAAGGGGCCACGGTGTTTCTGTATCTCTATTATGTTGGTGCGGCTTCGGAACTTTTAAATATCTTGATATATCTCGAGAACTACGCATCTGATCAAAAAATATCATAGAACATAAAAAGTAGGAAACCTAATTTTCTACAAAAAAGGTCGCTTAACATTTTGCCGTAGCTCGCTTGGTTTCCGAGATAGTTGCAGATTTATCTCAAGGGAAGGGGCCTGACGGACATATTTCCAGATATTTCTTCTTCTAGTTGTTCTTCTTCTGCACAGCTAAGCTAGAAGTGGCATTTGCAGCTCGCAATAGTGCAGAGTTATCTCAAAGAAAGGGGCCACGGTGTTTCTGTATCTCTATTATGTTGGTGCGGCTTCGGAACTTTTAAATATCTTGATATATCTCGAGAACTACGCATCTGATCAAAAAATATCATAGAACATAAAAAGTAGGAAACCTAATTTTCTACAAAAAAGGTCGCTTAACATTTTGCCGTAGCTCGCTTCGTTTCCGAGATATTTGCAGATTTATCTCAAGGGAAGGGTCCTGACGGACATATTTCGAGATATTTCTTCTTCTTGTTGTTCTTCTTCTGCACAGCTAAACTGGAAGTGGCATTTCCAGCTCGCAATCGTGCAGAGTTATCTCAAAGAGAGGGGCCACGGTGTTTCTGTATCTCTATTATGTTGGTGCGGCTTCGGAACTTTTAAATATCTTGATATATCTCGAAAACTACGCTTCTGATCAAAAAATATCACAGAACCTAAATTGTAGGAAACATAATTCTCTACAAAAAAGGTCTCTTAACATTTTGCCATAGCTTGCTTCGTTTCCGAGATATTTACAGATTTATCTCAAGGGAAGGGGCCTGAGGGACATATTTCGAGATATTTCTTCTTCTTGTTGTTCTTCTTCTGCACAGCTAAGCTGGAAGTGGCATTTCCAGCTCGCAATCGTGCAGAGTTATCTCAAAGAAAGGGGCCACGGTGTTTCTGTATCTCTATTATGTTGGTGCGGCTTCGGAACTTTTAAATATCTTGATATATCTCGAGAACTACGCATCTGATCAAAAAATATCATAGAACATAAAAAGTAGGAAACCTAATTTTCTACAAAAAAGGTCGCTTAACATTTTGCCGTAGCTCGCTTGGTTTCCGAGATAGTTGCAGATTTATCTCAAGGGAAGGGGCCTGACGGACATATTTCCAGATATTTCTTCTTCTAGTTGTTCTTCTTCTGCACAGCTAAGCTAGAAGTGGCATTTGCAGCTCGCAATAGTGCAGAGTTATCTCAAAGAAAGGGGCCACGGTGTTTCTGTATCTCTATTATGTTGGTGCGGCTTCGGAACTTTTAAATATCTTGATATATCTCGAGAACTACGCATCTGATCAAAAAATATCATAGAACAT
Source organism: Osmia lignaria lignaria (assembly GCF_051020975.1). Classification (NCBI taxonomy): domain Eukaryota; kingdom Metazoa; phylum Arthropoda; class Insecta; order Hymenoptera; family Megachilidae; genus Osmia; species Osmia lignaria. Next base: position 23,217,329 of record NW_027478161.1, on the reverse strand, counting down.
AAAAAGTAGGAAACCTAATTTTCTACAAAAAAGGTCGCTTAACATTTTGCCGTAGCTCGCTTCGTTTCCGAGATATTTGCAGATTTATCTCAAGGGAAGGGTCCTGACGGACATATTTCGAGATATTTCTTCTTCTTGTTGTTCTTCTTCTGCACAGCTAAACTGGAAGTGGCATTTCCAGCTCGCAATCGTGCAGAGTTATCTCAAAGAGAGGGGCCACGGTGTTTCTGTATCTCTATTATGTTGGTGCGGCTTCGGAACTTTTAAATATCTTGATATATCTCGAAAACTACGCTTCTGATCAAAAAATATCACAGAACCTAAATTGTAGGAAACATAATTCTCTAGAAAAAAGGTCTCTTAACATTTTGCCATAGCTTGCTTCGTTTCCGAGATATTTACAGATTTATCTCAAGGGAAGGGGCCTGACGGACATATTTCGAGATATTTCTTCTTCTTGTTGTTCTTCTTCTGCACAGCTAAGCTGGAAGTGGCATTTGCAGCTCGCAATAGTGCAGAGTTATCGCAAAGAAAGGTGCCACGGTGTTTCTGTATCTCTATTATGTTGGTGCGGCTTCGGAACTTTTAAATATCTTGATATATCTCGAGAACTACGCATCTGATCAAAAAATATCATAGAACATAAAAAGTAGGAAACCTAATTTTCTACAAAAAAGGTCTCTTAACATTTTGCCGTAGCTCGCTTGGTTTCCGAGATATTTGCAGATTTATCTCAAGGGAAGGGGCCTGAGGGACATATTTCGAGATATTTCTTCTTCTTGTTGTTCTTCTTCTGCACAGCTAAGCTGGAAGTGGCATTTGCAGCTCGCAATAGTGCAGAGTTACCTCAAAGAAAGGGGCCACGGTGTTTCTGTATCTCTATTATGTTGGTGCGGCTTCGGAACTTTTAAATATCTCGATATATCTCGAAAACTACGCTTCTGATCAAAAAATATCAGAGAACCTAAATTGTAGGAAATATAATTCTCTACAAAAAAGGTCTCTTAACATTTTGCCATAGCTCGCTTCGTTTCCGAGATATTTGCAGATTTATCTCAAGGGAAGGGGCCTGACGGACATATTTCGAGATATTTCTTCTTCTTGTTGTTCTTCTTCTGCACAGCTAAGCTGGAAGTGGCATTTGCAGCTCGCAATAGTGCAGAGTTACCTCAAAGAAAGGGGCCACGGTGTTTCTGTATCTCTATTATGTTGGTGCCGCTTCGGAACTTTTAAATATCTGGATATATCTCGAGAACTACGCATCTGATCAAAAAATATCATAGAACATAAAAAGTAGGAAACTTAATTCTCTACAAAAAAGGTCTCTTAACATTTTGCCATAGCTCGCTTCGTTTCCGAGATATTTGCAGATTTATCTCAAGGGAAGGGGCCTGACGGACATATTTCGAGATATTTCTTCTTCTTGTTGTTCTTCTTCTGCACAGCTAAGCTGGAAGTGGCATTTGCAGCTCGCAGTAGTGCAGAGTTATCTCAAAGAAAGGGGCCACGGTGTTTCTGTATCTCTATTATGTTGGTGCGGCTTCGGAACTTTTAAATATCTTGATATATCTCGAGAACTACGCATCTGATCAAAAAATATCGTAGAACATAAAAAGTAGGAAACTTAATACTCTACAAATAAGGTCTCTTAACATTTTGCCATAGCTCGCTTGGTTTCCGAGATAGTTGCAGATTTATCTCAAGGGAAGGGGCCTGACGGACATATTTCCAGATATTTCTTCTTCTTGTTGTTCTTCTTCTGCACAGCTAAGCTGGAAGTGGCATTTGCAACTCGCAATAGTGCAGAGTTATCTCAAAGAAAGGGGCCACGGTGTTTCTGTATCTCTTTTATGTTGGTGCGGCTTCGGAACTTTTAAATATCTTGATATATCTCGAGAACTACGCATCTGATCAAAAAATATCATAGAACATAAAAAGTAGGAAACCTAATTTTCTACAAAAAAGGTCGCTTAACATTTTGCCGTAGCTCGCTTCGTTTCCGAGATATTTGCAGATTTATCTCAAGGGAAGGGGCCTGACGGACATATTTCGAAATATTTCTTATTCTTGTTGTTCTTCTTCTGCACAGCTAAGCTGGAAGTGGCATTTGCAGCTCGCAATAGTGCAGAGTTATCTCAAAGAAAGGGGCCACGGTGTTTCTGTATCTCTATTATGTTGGTGCGGCTTCGGAACTTTTAAATATCTTGATATATCTCGAGAACTACGCATCTGATCAAAAAATATCATAGAACATAAAAAGTAGGAAACTTAATTCTCTACAAAAAAGGTCTCTTAACATTTTGCCATAGCTCGCTTCGTTTCCGAGATATTTGCAGATTTATCTCAAGGGAAGGGGCCTGACGGACATATTTCGAGATATTTCTTCTTCTTGTTGTTCTTCTTCTGCACAGCTAAGCTGGAAGTGGCATTTGCAGCTCGCAATAGTGCAGAGTTATCGCAAAGAAAGGTGCCACGGTGTTTCTGTATCTCTATTATGTTGGTGCGGCTTCGGAACTTTTAAATATCTTGATATATCTCGAGAACTACGCATCTGATCAAAAAATATCATAGCACATAAAAAGTAGGAAACCTAATTTTCTACAAAAAAGGTCTCTTAACATTTTGCCGTAGCTCGCTTGGTTTCCGAGATATTTGCAGATTTATCTCAAGGGAAGGGGCCTGAGGGACATATTTCGAGATATTTCTTCTTCTTGTTGTTCTTCTTCTGCACAGCTAAGCTGGAAGTGGCATTTGCAGCTCGCAATAGTGCAGAGTTACCTCAAAGAAAGGGGCCACGGTGTTTCTGTATCTCTATTATGTTGGTGCCGCTTCGGAACTTTTAAATATCTGGATATATCTCGAGAACTACGCATCTGATCAAAAAATATCATAGAACATAAAAAGTAGGAAACTTAATTCTCTACAAAAAAGGTCTCTTAACATTTTGCCATAGCTCGCTTCGTTTCCGAGATATTTGCAGATTTATCTCAAGGGAAGGGGCCTGACGGACATATTTCGAGATATTTCTTCTTCTTGTTGTTCTTCTTCTGCACAGCTAAGCTGGAAGTGGCATTTGCAGCTCGCAGTAGTGCAGAGTTATCTCAAAGAAAGGGGCCACGGTGTTTCTGTATCTCTATTATGTTGGTGCGGCTTCGGAACTTTTAAATATCTCGATATATCTCGAAAACTACGCTTCTGATCAAAAAATATCAGAGAACCTAAATTGTAGGAAACATAATTCTCTACAAAAAAGGTCTCCTAACATTTTGCCATAGCTCGCTTCGTTTCCGAGATATTTGCAGATTTATCTCAAGGGAAGGGTCCTGACGGACATATTTCGAGATATTTCTTCTTCTTGTTGTTCTTCTTCTGCACAGCTAAACTGGAAGTGGCATTTCCAGCTCGCAATCGTGCAGAATTATCTCAAAGAGAGGGGCCACGGTGTTTCTGTATCTCTATTATGTTGGTGCGGCTTCGGAACTTTTAAATATCTTGATATATCTCGAGAACTACGCCTCTGATCGAAAAATATCATAGAACATAAAAAGTAGGAAACTTAATTCTCTACAAAAAAGGTCTCTTAACATTTTGCCATAGCTTGCTTCGTTTCCGAGATATTTACAGATTTATCTCAAGGGAAGGGGCCTGACGGACATATTTCGAGATATTTCTTCTTCTTGTTGTTCTTCTTCTGCACAGCTAAGCTGGAAGTGGCATTTGCAGCTCGCAATAGTGCAGAGTTATCGCAAAGAAAGGTGCCACGGTGTTTCTGTATCTCTATTATGTTGGTGCGGCTTCGGAACTTTTAAATATCTTGATATATCTCGAGAACTACGCATCTGATCAAAAAATATCATAGAACATAAAAAGTAGGAAACCTAATTTTCTACAAAAAAGGTCTCTTAACATTTTGCAGTAGCTCGCTTGGTTTCCGAGATATTTGCAGATTTATCTCAAGGGAAGGGGCCTGAGGGACATATTTCGAGATATTTCTTCTTCTTGTTGTTCTTCTTCTGCACAGCTAAGCTGGAAGTGGCATTTGCAGCTCGCAATAGTGCAGAGTTACCTCAAAGAAAGGGGCCACGGTGTTTCTGTATCTCTATTATGTTGGTGCGGCTTCGGAACTTTTAAATATCTTGATATATCTCGAGAACTACGCATCTGATCAAAAAATATCGTAGAACATAAAAAGTAGGAAACTTAATTCTCTACAAATAAGGTCTCTTAACATTTTGCCATAGCTTGCTTCGTTTCCGAGATATTTACAGATTTATCTCAAGGGAAGGGGCCTGACGGACATATTTCGAGATATTTCTTCTTCTTGTTGTTCTTCTTCTGCACAGCTAAGCTGGAAGTGGCATTTGCAGCTCGCAATAGTGCAGAGTTATCGCAAAGAAAGGTGCCACGGTGTTTCTGTATCTCTATTATGTTGGTGCGGCTTCGGAACTTTTAAATATCTTGATATATCTCGAGAACTACGCATCTGATCAAAAAATATCATAGAACATAAAAAGTAGGAAACCTAATTTTCTACAAAAAAGGTCTCTTAACATTTTGCCGTAGCTCGCTTGGTTTCCGAGATATTTGCAGATTTATCTCAAGGGAAGGGGCCTGACGGACATATTTCGAAATATTTCTTATTCTTGTTGTTCTTCTTCTGCACAGCTAAGCTGGAAGTGGCATTTGCAGCTCGCAATAGTGCAGAGTTACCTCAAAGAAAGGGGCCACGGTGTTTCTGTATCTCTATTATGTTGGTGCCGCTTCGGAACTTTTAAATATCTGGATATATCTCGAGAACTACGCATCTGATCAAAAAATATCATAGAACATAAAAAGTAGGAAACTTAATTCTCTACAAAAAAGGTCTCTTAACATTTTGCCATAGCTCGCTTCGTTTCCGAGATATTTGCAGATTTATCTCAAGGGAAGGGGCCTGACGGACATATTTCGAGATATTTCTTCTTCTTGTTGTTCTTCTTCTGCACAGCTAAGCTGGAAGTGGCATTTGCAGCTCGCAGTAGTGCAGAGTTATCTCAAAGAAAGGGGCCACGGTGTTTCTGTATCTCTATTATGTTGGTGCGGCTTCGGAACTTTTAAATATCTTGATATATCTCGAGAACTACGCATCTGATCAAAAAATATCGTAGAACATAAAAAGTAGGAAACTTAATTCTCTACAAATAAGGTCTCTTAACATTTTGCCATAGCTCGCTTGGTTTCCGAGATAGTTGCAGATTTATCTCAAGGGAAGGGGCCTGACGGACATATTTCCAGATATTTCTTCTTCTTGTTGTTCTTCTTCTGCACAGCTAAGCTGGAAGTGGCATTTGCAGCTCGCAATAGTGCAGAGTTATCTCAAAGAAAGGGGCCACGGTGTTTCTGTATCTCTATTATGTTGGTGCGGCTTCGGAACTTTTAAATATCTTGATATATCTCGAGAACTACGCATCTGATCAAAAAATATCATAGAACATAAAAAGTAGGAAACCTAATTTTCTACAAAAAAGGTCGCTTAACATTTTGCCGTAGCTCGCTTCGTTTCCGAGATATTTGCAGATTTATCTCAAGGGAAGGGGCCTGACGGACATATTTCGAGATATTTCTTCTTCTTGTTGTTCTTCTTCTGCACAGCTAAGCTGGAAGTGGCATTCGCAGCTCGCAGTAGTGCAGAGTTATCTCAAAGAAAGGGGCCACGGTGTTTCTGTATCTCTATTATGTTGGTGCGGCTTCGGAACTTTTAAATATCTTGATATATCTCGAGAACTACGCATCTGATCAAAAAATATCGTAGAACATAAAAAGTAGGAAACTTAATTCTCTACAAAAAAGGTCTCTTAACATTTTCCCATAGCTGGCATCGTTTCCGAGATATTTGCAGATTTAGCTCAAGGGAAGGGGCCTGACGGACATATTCCGAGATATTTCTTCTTCTTGTTGTTCCTCTTCTGCACAGCTAAGCTGGAAGTGGCATTTGCAGCTCGCAATAGTGCAGAGTTATCTCAAAGAAAGGGGCCACGGTGTTTCTGTATCTCTATTATGTTGGTGCGGCTTGGGAACTTTTAAATATCTTGATATATCTCGAGAACTACGCATCTGATCAAAAAATATCGTAGAACATAAAAAGTAGGAAACTTAATTCTCTACAAATAAGGTCTCTTAACATTTTGCCATAGCTTGCTTCGTTTCCGAGATATTTACAGATTTATCTCAAGGGAAGGGGCCTGACGGACATATTTCGAGATATTTCTTCTTCTTGTTGTTCTTCTTCTGCACAGCTAAGCTGGAAGTGGCATTTGCAGCTCGCAATAGTGCAGAGTTATCGCAAAGAAAGGTGCCACGGTGTTTCTGTATCTCTATTATGTTGGTGCGGCTTCGGAACTTTTAAATATCTTGATATATCTCGAGAACTACGCATCTGATCAAAAAATATCATAGAACATAAAAAGTAGGAAACCTAATTTTCTACAAAAAAGGTCTCTTAACATTTTGCCGTAGCTCGCTTGGTTTCCGAGATATTTGCAGATTTATCTCAAGGGAAGGGGCCTGACGGACATATTTCGAAATATTTCTTATTCTTGTTGTTCTTCTTCTGCACAGCTAAGCTGGAAGTGGCATTTGCAGCTCGCAATAGTGCAGAGTTACCTCAAAGAAAGGGGCCACGGTGTTTCTGTATCTCTATTATGTTGGTGCCGCTTCGGAACTTTTAAATATCTGGATATATCTCGAGAACTACGCATCTGATCAAAAAATATCATAGAACATAAAAAGTAGGAAACTTAATTCTCTACAAAAAAGGTCTCTTAACATTTTGCCATAGCTCGCTTCGTTTCCGAGATATTTGCAGATTTATCTCAAGGGAAGGGGCCTGACGGACATATTTCGAGATATTTCTTCTTCTTGTTGTTCTTCTTCTGCACAGCTAAGCTGGAAGTGGCATTTGCAGCTCGCAGTAGTGCAGAGTTATCTCAAAGAAAGGGGCCACGGTGTTTCTGTATCTCTATTATGTTGGTGCGGCTTCGGAACTTTTAAATATCTTGATATATCTCGAGAACTACGCATCTGATCAAAAAATATCGTAGAACATAAAAAGTAGGAAACTTAATTCTCTACAAATAAGGTCTCTTAACATTTTGCCATAGCTCGCTTGGTTTCCGAGATAGTTGCAGATTTATCTCAAGGGAAGGGGCCTGACGGACATATTTCCAGATATTTCTTCTTCTTGTTGTTCTTCTTCTGCACAGCTAAGCTGGAAGTGGCATTTGCAGCTCGCAATAGTGCAGAGTTATCTCAAAGAAAGGGGCCACGGTGTTTCTGTATCTCTATTATGTTGGTGCGGCTTCGGAACTTTTAAATATCTTGATATATCTCGAGAACTACGCATCTGATCAAAAAATATCATAGAACATAAAAAGTAGGAAACCTAATTTTCTACAAAAAAGGTCGCTTAACATTTTGCCGTAGCTCGCTTCGTTTCCGAGATATTTGCAGATTTATCTCAAGGGAAGGGGCCTGACGGACATATTTCGAGATATTTCTTCTTCTTGTTGTTCTTCTTCTGCACAGCTAAGCTGGAAGTGGCATTTGCAGCTCGCAGTAGTGCAGAGTTATCTCAAAGAAAGGGGCCACGGTGTTTCTGTATCTCTATTATGTTGGTGCGGCTTCGGAACTTTTAAATATCTTGATATATCTCGAGAACTACGCATCTGATCAAAAAATATCGTAGAACATAAAAAGTAGGAAACTTAATTCTCTACAAAAAAGGTCTCTTAACATTTTCCCATAGCTGGCATCGTTTCCGAGATATTTGCAGATTTAGCTCAAGGGAAGGGGCCTGACGGACATATTCCGAGATATTTCTTCTTCTTGTTGTTCCTCTTCTGCACAGCTAAGCTGGAAGTGGCATTTGCAGCTCGCAATAGTGCAGAGTTATCTCAAAGAAAGGGGCCACGGTGTTTCTGTATCTCTATTATGTTGGTGCGGCTTGGGAACTTTTAAATATCTTGATATATCTCGAGAACTACGCATCTGATCAAAAAATATCGTAGAACATAAAAAGTAGGAAACTTAATTCTCTACAAATAAGGTCTCCTAACATTTTGCCATAGCTCGCTTGGTTTCCGAGATATTTGCAGATTTATCTCAAGGGAAGGGGCCTGAGGGACATATTTCGAGATATTTCTTCTTCTTGTTGTTCTTCTTCTGCACAGCTAAGCTGGAAGTGGCATTTGCAGCTCGCAGTAGTGCAGAGTTATCTCAAAGAAAGGGGCCACGGTGTTTCTGTATCTCTATTATGTTGGTGCGGCTTCGGAACTTTTAAATATCTCGATATATCTCGAAAACTACGCTTCTGATCAAAAAATATCAGAGAACCTAAATTGTAGGAAACATAATTCTCTACAAAAAAGGTCTCTTAACATTTTGCCATAGCTCGCTTCGTTTCCGAGATATTTGCAGATTTATCTCAAGGGAAGGGTCCTGACGGACATATTTCGAGATATTTCTTCTTCTTGTTGTTCTTCTTCTGCACAGCTAAACTGGAAGTGGCATTTCCGGCTCGCAATCGTGCAGAATTATCTCAAAGAGAGGGGCCACGGTGTTTCTGTATCTCTATTATGTTGGTGCGGCTTCGGAACTTTTAAATATCTTGATATATCTCGAGAACTACGCCTCTGATCGAAAAACATCATAGAACATAAAAAGTAGGAAACTTAATTCTCTACAAAAAAGGTCTCTTAACATTTTGCCATAGCTTGCTTCGTTTCCGAGATATTTACAGATTTATCTCAAGGGAAGGGGCCTGACGGACATATTTCGAGATATTTCTTCTTCTTGTTCTTCTTCTGCACAGCTAAGCTGGAAGTGGCATTTGCAGCTCGCAATAGTGCAGAGTTATCGCAAAGAAAGGTGCCACGGTGTTTCTGTATCTCTATTATGTTGGTGCGGCTTCGGAACTTTTAAATATCTTGATATATCTCGAGAACTACGCATCTGATCAAAAAATATCATAGAACATAAAAAGTAGGAAACCTAATTTTCTACAAAAAAGGTCTCTTAACATTTTGCCGTAGCTCGCTTGGTTTCCGAGATATTTGCAGATTTATCTCAAGGGAAGGGGCCTGAGGGACATATTTCGAGATATTTCTTCTTCTTGTTGTTCTTCTTCTGCACAGCTAAGCTGGAAGTGGCATTTGCAGCTCGCAATAGTGCAGAGTTACCTCAAAGAAAGGGGCTACGGTGTTTCTGTATCTCTATTATGTTGGTGCCGCTTCGGAACTTTTAAATATCTGGATATATCTCGAGAACTACGCATCTGATCAAAAAATATCATAGAACATAAAAAGTAGGAAACCTAATTTTCTACAAAAAAGGTCTCTTAACATTTTGCCGTAGCTCGCTTGGTTTCCGAGATATTTGCAGATTTATCTCAAGGGAAGGGGCCTGAGGGACATATTTCGAGATATTTCTTCTTCTTGTTGTTCTTCTTCTGCACAGCTAAGCTGGAAGTGGCATTTGCAGCTCGCAATAGTGCAGAGTTACCTCAAAGAAAGGGGCCACGGTGTTTCTGTATCTCTATTATGTTGGTGCCGCTTCGGAACTTTTAAATATCTGGATATATCTCGAGAACTACGCATCTGATCAAAAAATATCATAGAACATAAAAAGTAGGAAACTTAATTCTCTACAAAAAAGGTCTCTTAACATTTTGCCATAGCTCGCTTCGTTTCCGAGATATTTGCAGATTTATCTCAAGGGAAGGGGCCTGACGGACATATTTCGAGATATTTCTTCTTCTTGTTGTTCTTCTTCTGCACAGCTAAGCTGGAAGTGGCATTTGCAGCGCGCAATAGTGCAGAGTTGTCTCAAAGAAAGGGGCCACGGTGTTTCTGTATCTCTATTATGTTGGTGCGGCTTCGGAACTTTTAAATATCTTGATATATCTCGAGGACTACGCATCTGATCAAAAAATATCATAGAACATAAAAAGTAGGAAACTTAATTCTCTACAAAAAAGGTCTCTAAACATTTTCCCATAGCTGGCATCGTTTCCGAGATATTTGCAGATTTAGCTCAAGGGAAGGGGCCTGACGGACATATTCCGAGATATTTCTTCTTCTTGTTGTTCCTCTTCTGCACAGCTAAGCTGGAAGTGGCATTTGCAGCTCGCAATAGTGCAGAGTTATCTCAAAGAAAGGGGCCACGGTGTTTCTGTATCTCTATTATGTTGGTGCGGCTTGGGAACTTTTAAATATCTTGATATATCTCGAGAACTACGCATCTGATCAAAAAATATCGTACAACATAAAAAGTAGGAAACTTAATTCTCTACAAATAAGGTCTCCCAACATTTTGCCATAGCTCGCTTGGTTTCCGAGATATTTGCAGATTTATCTCACGGGAAGGGGCCTGAGGGACATATTTCGAGATATTTCTTCTTCTTGTTGTTCTTCTTCTGCACAGCTAAGCTGGAAGTGGCATTTGCAGCTCGCAATAGTGCAGAGTTACCTCAAAGAAAGGGGCCACGGTGTTTCTGTATCTCTATTATGTTGGTGCCGCTTCGGAACTTTTAAATATCTGGATATATCTCGAGAACTACGCATCTGATCAAAAAATATCATAGAACATAAAAAGTAGGAAACTTAATTCTCTACAAAAAAGGTCTCTTAACATTTTGCCATAGCTCGCTTCGTTTCCGAGATATTTGCAGATTTATCTCAAGGGAAGGGGCCTGACGGACATATTTCGAGATATTTCTTCTTCTTGTTGTTCTTCTTCTGCACAGCTAAGCTGGAAGTGGCATTTGCAGCGCGCAATAGTGCAGAGTTATCTCAAAGAAAGGGGCCACGTTGTTTCTGTATCTCTATTATGTTGGTGCGGCTTCGGAACTTTTAAATATCTTGATATATCTCGAGAACTACGCATCTGATCAAAAAATATCATAGAACATAAAAAGTAGGAAACTTAATGCTCTACAAAAAAGGTCTCTTAACATTTTCCCATAGCTGGCATCGTTTCCGAGATATTTGCAGATTTAGCTCAAGGGAAGGGGCCTGACGGACATATTCCGAGATATTTCTTCTTCTTGTTGTTCCTCTTCTGCACAGCTAAGCTGGAAGTGGCATTTGCAGGTCGCAATAGTGCAGAGTTATCTCAAAGAAAGGGGCCACGGTGTTTCTGTATCTCTATTATGTTGGTGCGGCTTCGGAACTTTTAAATATCTCGATATATCTCGAAAACTACGCTTCTGATCAAAAAATATCAGAGAACCTAAATTGTAGGAAACATAATTCTCTACAAAAAAGGTCTCTTAACATTTTGCCATAGCTCGCTTCGTTTCCGAGATATTTGCAGATTTATCTCAAGGGAAGGGTCCTGACGGACATATTTCGAGATATTTCTTCTTCTTGTTGTTCTTCTTCTGCACAGCTAAACTGGAAGTGGCATTTCCAGCTCGCAATCGTGCAGAGTTATCTCAAAGAGAGGGGCCACGGTGTTTCTGTATCTCTATTATGTTGGTGCGGCTTCGGAACTTTTAAATATCTTGATATATCTCGAGAACTACGCCTCTGATCGAAAAATATCATAGAACATAAAAAGTAGGAAACTTAATTCTCTACAAAAAAGGTCTCTTAACATTTTGCCATAGCTCGCTTCGTTTCCGAGATATTTGCAGATTTATCTCAAGGGAAGGGGCCTGACGGACATATTTCGAGATATTTCTTCTTCTTGTTGTTCTTCTTCTGCACAGCTAAGCTGGAAGTGGCATTTGCAGCGCGCAATAGTGCAGAGTTATCTCAAAGAAAGGGGCCACGGTGTTTCTGTATCTCTATTATGTTGGTGCGGCTTCGGAACTTTTAAATATCTTGATATATCTCGAGAACTACGCATCTGATCAAAAAATATCATAGAACATAAAAAGTAGGAAACCTAATTTTCTACAAAAAAGGTCGCTTAACATTTTGCCGTAGCTCGCTTGGTTTCCGAGATAGTTGCAGATTTATCTCAAGGGAAGGGGCCTGACGGACATATTTCCAGATATTTCTTCTTCTTGTTGTTCTTCTTCTGCACAGCTAAGCTGGAAGTGGCATTTGCAGCTCGCAATAGTGCAGAGTTATCTCAAAGAAAAGGGCCACGGTGTTTCTGTATCTCTATTATGTTGGTGCAGCTTCGGAGCTTTTAAATATCTTGATATATCTCGAGAACTACGCATCTGATCAAAAAATATCATAGAACATAAAAAGTAGGAAACTTAATGCTCTACAAAAAAGGTCTCTTAACATTTTCCCATAGCTGGCATCGTTTCCGAGATATTTGCAGATTTAGCTCAAGGGAAGGGGCCTGACGGACATATTCCGAGATATTTCTTCTTCTTGTTGTTCCTCTTCTGCACAGCTAAGCTGGAAGTGGCATTTGCAGGTCGCAATAGTGCAGAGTTATCTCAAAGAAAGGGGCCACGGTGTTTCTGTATCTCTATTATGTTGGTGCGGCTTCGGAACTTTTAAATATCTCGATATATCTCGAAAACTACGCTTCTGATCAAAAAATATCAGAGAACCTAAATTGTAGGAAACATAATTCTCTACAAAAAAGGTCTCTTAACATTTTGCCATAGCTCGCTTCGTTTCCGAGATATTTGCAGATTTATCTCAAGGGAAGGGTCCTGACGGACATATTTCGAGATATTTCTTCTTCTTGTTGTTCTTCTTCTGCACAGCTAAACTGGAAGTGGCATTTCCAGCTCGCAATCGTGCAGAGTTATCTCAAAGAGAGGGGCCACGGTGTTTCTGTATCTCTATTATGTTGGTGCGGCTTCGGAACTTTTAAATATCTTGATATATCTCGAGAACTACGCCTCTGATCGAAAAATATCATAGAACATAAAAAGTAGGAAACTTAATTCTCTACAAAAAAGGTCTCTTAACATTTTGCCATAGCTCGCTTCGTTTCCGAGATATTTGCAGATTTATCTCAAGGGAAGGGGCCTGACGGACATATTTCGAGATATTTCTTCTTCTTGTTGTTCTTCTTCTGCACAGCTAAGCTGGAAGTGGCATTTGCAGCGCGCAATAGTGCAGAGTTATCTCAAAGAAAGGGGCCACGGTGTTTCTGTATCTCTATTATGTTGGTGCGGCTTCGGAACTTTTAAATATCTTGATATATCTCGAAAACTACGCTTCTGATCAAAAAATATGAGAGAACGTAAATTGTAGGAAACATAATTCTCTACAAAAAAGGTCTCTTAACATTTTGCCATAGCTCGCTTCGTTTCCGAGATATTTGCAGATTTATCTCAAGGGAAGGGGCCTGACGGACATATTTCGAGATATTTCTTCTTCTTGTTGTTCTTCTTCTGCACAGCTAAGCTGGAAGTGGCATTTGCAGCTCGCAATAGTGCAGAGTTATCTCAAAGAAAGGGGCCACGGTGTTTCTGTATCTCTATTATGTTGGTGCGGCTTCGGAACTTTTAAATATCTTGATATATCTCGAGAACTACGCATCTGATCAAAAAATATCGTAGAACATAAAAAGTAGGAAACTTAATTCTCTACAAATAAGGTCTCTTAACATTTTGCCATAGCTCGCTTGGTTTCCGAGATATTTGCAGATTTATCTCAAGGGAAGGGGCCTGAGGGACATATTTCGAGATATTTCTTCTTCTTGTTGTTCTTCTTCTGCACAGCTAAGCTGGAAGTGGCATTTGCAGCTCGCAATAGTGCAGAGTTATCTCAAAGAAAGGGGCCACGGTGTTTCTGTATCTCTATTATGTTGGTGCGGCTTCGGAACTTTTAAATATCTTGATATATCTCGAGAACTACGCATCTGATCAAAAAATATCATAGAACATAAAAAGTAGGAAACCTAATTTTCTACAAAAAAGGTCGCTTAACATTTTGCCGTAGCTCGCTTGGTTTCCGAGATAGTTGCAGATTTATCTCAAGGGAAGGGGCCTGACGGACATATTTCCAGATATTTCTTCTTCTTGTTGTTCTTCTTCTGCACAGCTAAGCTGGAAGTGGCATTTGCAGCTCGCAATAGTGCAGAGTTATCTCAAAGAAAAGGGCCACGGTGTTTCTGTATCTCTATTATGTTGGTGCAGCTTCGGAGCTTTTAAATATCTTGATATATCTCGAGAACTACGCATCTGATCAAAAAATATCATAGAACATAAAAAGTAGGAAACTTAATTCTCTACAAAAAAGGTCTCTTAACATTTTGCCATAGCTCGCTTCGTTTCCGAGATATTTGCAGATTTATCTCAAGGGAAGGGGCCTGACGGACATATTTCGAGATATTTCTTCTTCTTGTTGTTCTTCTTCTGCACAGCTAAACTGGAAGTGGCATTTCCAGCTCGCAATCGTGCAGAGTTATCTCAAAGAGAGGGGCCACGGTGTTTCTGTATCTCTATTATGTTGGTGCGGCTTCGGAACTTTTAAATATCTTGATATATCTCGAGAACTACGCCTCTAATCGAAAAATATCATAGAACATAAAAAGTAGGAAACTTAATTCTCTACAAAAAAGGTCTCTTAACATTTTGCCATAGCTCGCTTCGTTTCCGAGATATTTACAGATTTATCTCAAGGGAAGGGGCCTGACGGACATATTCCGAGATATTTCTTCTTCTTGTTGTTCCTCTTCTGCACAGCTAAGCTGGAAGTGGCATTTGCAGGTCGCAATAGTGCAGAGTTATCTCAAAGAAAGGGGCCACGGTGTTTGTGTATCTCTATTATGTTGGTGCGGCTTCGGAACTTTTAAATATCTCGATATATCTCGAAAACTACGCTTCTGATCAAAAAATATCAGAGAACCTACATTGTAGGAAACATAATTCTCTACAAAAAAGGTCTCTTAACATTTTGCCATAGCTCGCTTCGTTTCCGAGATATTTGCAGATTTATCTCAAGGGAAGGGTCCTGACGGACATATTTCGAGATATTTCTTCTTCTTGTTGTTCTTCTTCTGCACAGCTAAACTGGAAGTGGCATTTCCAGCTCGCAATCGTGCAGAGTTATCTCAAAGAGAGGGGCCACGGTGTTTCTGTATCTCTATTATGTTGGTGCGGCTTCGGAACTTTTAAATATCTTGATATATCTCGAGAACTACGCCTCTGATCGAAAAATATCATAGAACATAAAAAGTAGGAAACTTAATTCTCTACAAAAAAGGTCTCTTAACATTTTGCCATAGCTCGCTTCGTTTCCGAGATATTTACAGATTTATCTCAAGGGAAGGGGCCTGACGGACATATTTCGAGATATTTCTTCTTCTTGTTGTTCTTCTTCTGCACAGCTAAGCTGGAAGTGGCATTTGCAGCTCGCAGTAGTGCAGAGTTATCTCAAAGAAAGGGGCCACGGTGTTTCTGTATCTCTATTATGTTGGTGCGGCTTCGGAACTTTTAAATATCTTGATATATCTCGAGAACTACGCATCTGATCAAAAAATATCGTAGAACATAAAATATAGGAAACTGAATTCTCTACAAATAAGGTCTCTTAACATTCTGCCATAGCTCGCTTGGTTTCCGAGATAGTTGCAGATTTATCTCAAGGGAAGGGGCCTGACGGACATATTTCCAGATATTTCTTCTTCTTGTTGTTCTTCTTCTGCACAGCTAAGCTGGAAGTGGCATTTGCAGCTCGCAATAGTGCAGAGTTATCTCAAAGAAAGGGGCCACGGTGTTTCTGTATCTCTATTATGTTGGTGCGGCTTCGGAACTTTTAAATATCTTGATATATCTCGAGAACTACGCATCTGATCAAAAAATATCATAGAACATAAAAAGTAGGAAACCTAATTTTCTACAAAAAAGGTCGCTTAACATTTTGCCGTAGCTCGCTTCGTTTCCGAGATATTTGCAGATTTATCTCAAGGGAAGGGGCCTGACGGACATATTTCGGAATATTTCTTATTCTTGTTGTTCTTCTTCTGCACAGCTAAGCTGGAAGTGGCATTTGCAGCTCGCAATAGTGCAGAGTTATCTCAAAGAAAGGGGCCACGGTGTTTCTGTATCTCTATTATGTTGGTGCGGCTTCGGAACTTTTAAATATCTTGATATATCTCGAGAACTACGCATCTGATCAAAAAATATCATAGAACATAAAAAGTAGGAAACTTAATTCTCTACAAAAAAGGTCTCTTAACATTTTGCCATAGCTCGCTTCGTTTCCGAGATATTTGCAGATTTATCTCAAGGAAAGGGGCCTGACGGACATATTTCGAGATATTTCTTCTTCTTGTTGTTCTTCTTCTGCACAGCTAAGCTGGAAGTGGCATTTGCAGCGCGCAATAGTGCAGAGTTATCTCAAAGAAAGGGGCCACGGTGTTTCTGTATCTCTATTATGTTGGTGCGGCTTCGGAACTTTTAAATATCTTGATATATCTCGAGAACTACGCATCTGATCAAAAAATATCATAGAACATAAAAAGTAGGAAACTTAATGCTCTACAAAAAAGGTCTCTTAACATTTTCCCATAGCTGGCATCGTTTCCGAGATATTTGCAGATTTAGCTCAAGGGAAGGGGCCTGACGGACATATTCCGAGATATTTCTTCTTCTTGTTGTTCCTCTTCTGCACAGCTAAGCTGGAAGTGGCATTTGCAGGTCGCAATAGTGCAGAGTTATCTCAAAGAAAGGGGCCACGGTGTTTCTGTATCTCTATTATGTTGGTGCGGCTTCGGAACTTTTAAATATCTCGATATATCTCGAAAACTACGCTTCTGATCAAAAAATATCAGAGAACCTAAATTGTAGGAAACATAATTCTCTACAAAAAAGGTCTCTTAACATTTTGCCATAGCTCGCTTCGTTTCCGAGATATTTGCAGATTTATCTCAAGGGAAGGGGCCTGACGGACATATTTCGAGATATTTCTTCTTCTTGTTGTTCTTCTTCTGCACAGCTAAGCTGGAAGTGGCATTTGCAGCTCGCAATAGTGCAGAGTTATCTCAAAGAAAGGGGCCACGGTGTTTCTGTATCTCTATTATGTTGGTGCGGCTTCGGAACTTTTAAATATCTTGATATATCTCGAGAACTACGCATCTGATCAAAAAATATCGTAGAACATAAAAAGTAGGAAACTTAATTCTCTACAAATAAGGTCTCTTAACATTTTGCCATAGCTCGCTTGGTTTCCGAGATATTTGCAGATTTATCTCAAGGGAAGGGGCCTGAGGGACATATTTCGAGATATTTCTTCTTCTTGTTGTTCTTCTTCTGCACAGCTAAGCTGGAAGTGGCATTTGCAGCTCGCAATAGTGCAGAGTTATCTCAAAGAAAGGGGCCACGGTGTTTCTGTATCTCTATTATGTTGGTGCGGCTTCGGAACTTTTAAATATCTTGATATATCTCGAGAACTACGCATCTGATCAAAAAATATCATAGAACATAAAAAGTAGGAAACCTAATTTTCTACAAAAAAGGTCGCTTAACATTTTGCCGTAGCTCGCTTGGTTTCCGAGATAGTTGCAGATTTATCTCAAGGGAAGGGGCCTGACGGACATATTTCCAGATATTTCTTCTTCTTGTTGTTCTTCTTCTGCACAGCTAAGCTGGAAGTGGCATTTGCAGCTCGCAATAGTGCAGAGTTATCTCAAAGAAAAGGGCCACGGTGTTTCTGTATCTCTATTATGTTGGTGCAGCTTCGGAGCTTTTAAATATCTTGATATATCTCGAGAACTACGCATCTGATCAAAAAATATCATAGAACATAAAAAGTAGGAAACTTAATTCTCTACAAAAAAGGTCTCTTAACATTTTGCCATAGCTCGCTTCGTTTCCGAGATATTTGCAGATTTATCTCAAGGGAAGGGGCCTGACGGACATATTTCGAGATATTTCTTCTTCTTGTTGTTCTTCTTCTGCACAGCTAAACTGGAAGTGGCATTTCCAGCTCGCAATCGTGCAGAGTTATCTCAAAGAGAGGGGCCACGGTGTTTCTGTATCTCTATTATGTTGGTGCGGCTTCGGAACTTTTAAATATCTTGATATATCTCGAGAACTACGCCTCTAATCGAAAAATATCATAGAACATAAAAAGTAGGAAACTTAATTCTCTACAAAAAAGGTCTCTTAACATTTTGCCATAGCTCGCTTCGTTTCCGAGATATTTACAGATTTATCTCAAGGGAAGGGGCCTGACGGACATATTCCGAGATATTTCTTCTTCTTGTTGTTCCTCTTCTGCACAGCTAAGCTGGAAGTGGCATTTGCAGGTCGCAATAGTGCAGAGTTATCTCAAAGAAAGGGGCCACGGTGTTTGTGTATCTCTATTATGTTGGTGCGGCTTCGGAACTTTTAAATATCTCGATATATCTCGAAAACTACGCTTCTGATCAAAAAATATCAGAGAACCTAAATTGTAGGAAACATAATTCTCTACAAAAAAGGTCTCTTAACATTTTGCCATAGCTCGCTTCGTTTCCGAGATATTTGCAGATTTATCTCAAGGGAAGGGTCCTGACGGACATATTTCGAGATATTTCTTCTTCTTGTTGTTCTTCTTCTGCACAGCTAAACTGGAAGTGGCATTTCCAGCTCGCAATCGTGCAGAGTTATCTCAAAGAGAGGGGCCACGGTGTTTCTGTATCTCTATTATGTTGGTGCGGCTTCGGAACTTTTAAATATCTTGATATATCTCGAGAACTACGCCTCTGATCGAAAAATATCATAGAACATAAAAAGTAGGAAACTTAATTCTCTACAAAAAAGGTCTCTTAACATTTTGCCATAGCTCGCTTCGTTTCCGAGATATTTACAGATTTATCTCAAGGGAAGGGGCCTGACGGACATATTTCGAGATATTTCTTCTTCTTGTTGTTCTTCTTCTGCACAGCTAAGCTGGAAGTGGCATTTGCAGCTCGCAGTAGTGCAGAGTTATCTCAAAGAAAGGGGCCACGGTGTTTCTGTATCTCTATTATGTTGGTGCGGCTTCGGAACTTTTAAATATCTTGATATATCTCGAGAACTACGCATCTGATCAAAAAATATCGTAGAACATAAAATATAGGAAACTGAATTCTCTACAAATAAGGTCTCTTAACATTCTGCCATAGCTCGCTTGGTTTCCGAGATAGTTGCAGATTTATCTCAAGGGAAGGGGCCTGACGGACATATTTCCAGATATTTCTTCTTCTTGTTGTTCTTCTTCTGCACAGCTAAGCTGGAAGTGGCATTTGCAGCTCGCAATAGTGCAGAGTTATCTCAAAGAAAGGGGCCACGGTGTTTCTGTATCTCTATTATGTTGGTGCGGCTTCGGAACTTTTAAATATCTTGATATATCTCGAGAACTACGCATCTGATCAAAAAATATCATAGAACATAAAAAGTAGGAAACCTAATTTTCTACAAAAAAGGTCGCTTAACATTTTGCCGTAGCTCGCTTCGTTTCCGAGATATTTGCAGATTTATCTCAAGGGAAGGGGCCTGACGGACATATTTCGGAATATTTCTTATTCTTGTTGTTCTTCTTCTGCACAGCTAAGCTGGAAGTGGCATTTGCAGCTCGCAATAGTGCAGAGTTATCTCAAAGAAAGGGGCCACGGTGTTTCTGTATCTCTATTATGTTGGTGCGGCTTCGGAACTTTTAAATATCTTGATATATCTCGAGAACTACGCATCTGATCAAAAAATATCATAGAACATAAAAAGTAGGAAACTTAATTCTCTACAAAAAAGGTCTCTTAAGATTTTGCCATAGCTCGCTTCGTTTCCGAGATATTTGCAGATTTATCTCAAGGAAAGGGGCCTGACGGACATATTTCGAGATATTTCTTCTTCTTGTTGTTCTTCTTCTGCACAGCTAAGCTGGAAGTGGCATTTGCAGCGCGCAATAGTGCAGAGTTATCTCAAAGAAAGGGGCCACGGTGTTTCTGTATCTCTATTATGTTGGTGCGGCTTCGGAACTTTTAAATATCTTGATATATCTCGAGAACTACGCATCTGATCAAAAAATATCATAGAACATAAAAAGTAGGAAACTTAATTCTCTACAAAAAAGGTCTCTTAACATTTTCCCATAGCTGGCATCGTTTCCGAGATATTTGCAGATTTAGCTCAAGGGAAGGGGCCTGACGGACATATTCCGAGATATTTCTTCTTCTTGTTGTTCCTCTTCTGCACAGCTAAGCTGGAAGTGGCATTTGCAGCTCGCAATAGTGCAGAGTTATCTCAAAGAAAGGGGCCACGGTGTTTCTGTATCTCTATTATGTTGGTGCGGCTTGGGAACTTTTAAATATCTTGATATATCTCGAGAACTACGCATCTGATCAAAAAATATCGTAACCCATAAAAAGTAGGAAACTTAATTCTCTACAAATAAGGTCTCCTAACATTTTGCCATAGCTCGCTTGGTTTCCGAGATATTTGCAGATTTATCTCAAGGGAAGGGGCCTGAGGGACATATTTCGAGATATTTCTTCTTCTTGTTGTTCTTCTTCTGCACAGCTAAGCTGGAAGTGGCATTTGCAGCTCGCAATAGTGCAGAGTTACCTCAAAGAAAGGGGCCACGGTGTTTCTGTATCTCTATTATGTTGGTGCCGCTTCGGAACTTTTAAATATCTGGATATATCTCGAGAACTACGCATCTGATCAAAAAATATCATAGAACCTAAAAAGTAGGAAACTTAATTCTCTACAAAAAGGTCTCTTAACATTTTGCCATAGCTCGCTTCGTTTCCGAGATATTTGCAGATTTATCTCAAGGGAAGGGGCCTGACGGACATATTTCGAGATATTTCTTCTTCTTGTTGTTCTTCTTCTGCACAGCTAAGCTGGAAGTGGCATTTGCAGCGCGCAATAGTGCAGAGTTATCTCAAGGAAAGGGGCCACGGTGTTTCTGTATCTCTATTATGTTGGTGCGGCTTCGGAACTTTTAAATATCTTGATATATCTCGAGAACTACGCATCTGATCAAAAAATATCGTAGAACATAAAAAGTAGGAAACCTAATTTTCTACAAAAAAGGTCGCTTAACATTTTGCCGTAGCTCGCTTCGTTTCCGAGATATTTGCAGATTTATCTCAAGGGAAGGGGCCTGACGGACATATTTCGAAATATTTCTTATTCTTGTTGTTCTTCTTCTGCACAGCTAAGCTGGAAGTGGCATTTGCAGCTCGCAATAGTGCAGAGTTATCTCAAAGAAAGGGGCCACGGTGTTTCTGTACCTCTATTATGTTGGTGCAGCTTCGGAGCTTTTAAATATCTTGATATATCTCGAGAACTACGCATCTGATCAAAAAATATCATAGAACATAAAAAGTAGGAAACTTTATTCTCTACAAAAAAGGTCTCTTAACGTTTTGCAATAGCTCGCTTCGTTTCCGAGATATTTGCAGATTTATCTCAAGGGAAGGGGCCTGACGGACATATTTCGAGATATTTCTTCTTCTTGTTGTTCTTCTTCTGCACAGCTAAACTGGAAGTGGCATTTCCAGCTCGCAATAGTGCAGAGTTATCCCAAAGAAAGGGGCCACGGTGTTTCCGTATCTCTATTATGTTGGTGCGGCTTCGGAACTTTTAAATATCTCGATATATCTCGAAAACTACGCTTCTGATCAAAAAACATCATAGAACATAAATTGTAGGAAACATAATTCTCTACAAAAAAGGTCTCCTAACATTTTGCCATAGCTCGCTTCGTTTCCGAGATATTTGCAGATTTATCTCAAGGGAAGGGGCCTGACGGACATATTTCGAGATATTTCTTCTTCTTGTTGTTCTTCTTCTGCACAGCTAAGCTGGAAGTGGCATTTGCAGCGCGCAATAGTGCAGAGTTATCTCAAAGAAAGGGGCCACGTTGTTTCTGTATCTCTATTATGTTGGTGCGGCTTCGGAACTTTTAAATATCTCGATATATCTCGAAAACTACGCTTCTGATCAAAAAATATCAGAGAACCTAAATTGTAGGAAACATAATTCTCTACAAAAAAGGTCTCTTAACATTTTGCCATAGCTCGCTTCGTTTCCGAGATATTTGCAGATTTATCTCAAGGGAAGGGTCCTGACGGACATATTTCGAGATATTTCTTCTTCTTGTTGTTCTTCTTCTGCACAGCTAAACTGGAAGTGGCATTTCCAGCTCGCAATCGTGCAGAGTTATCTCAAAGAGAGGGGCCACGGTGTTTCTATATCTCTATTATGTTGGTGCGGCTTCGGAACTTTTAAATATCTTGATATATCTCGAGAACTACGCCTCTGATCGAAAAATATCATAGAACATAAAAAGTAGGAAACTTAATTCTCTACAAAAAAGGTCTCTTAACATTTTGCCGTAGCTCGCTTCGTTTCCGAGATATTTGCAGATTTATCTCAAGGGAAGGGGCCTGACGGACATATTTCGAAATATTTCTTATTCTTGTTGTTCTTCTTCTGCACAGCTAAGCTGGAAGTGGCATTTGCAGCTCGCAATAGTGCAGAGTTATCTCAAAGAAAGGGGCCATGGTGTTTCTGTACCTCTATTATGTTGGTGCAGCTTCGGAGCTTTTAAATATCTTGATATATCTCGAGAACTACGCATCTGATCAAAAAATATCATAGAACATAAAAAGTAGGAAACTTAATTCTCTACAAAAAAGGTCTCTTAACATTTTGCCATAGCTCGCTTCGTTTCCGAGATATTTGCAGATTTATCTCAAGGGAAGGGGCCTGACGGACATATTTCGAGATATTTCTTCTTCTTGTTGTTCTTCTTCTGCACAGCTAAGCTGGAAGTGGCATTTGCAGCGCGCAATAGTGCAGAGTTATCTCAAAGAAAGGGGCCACGGTGTTTCTGTATCTCTATTATGTTGGTGCGGCTTCGGAACTTTTAAATATCTTGATATATCTCGAAAACTACGCTTCTGATCAAAAAATATGAGAGAACGTAATTGTAGGAAACATAATTCTCTACAAAAAAGGTCTCTTAACATTTTGCCATAGCTCGCTTCGTTTCCGAGATATTTGCAGATTTATCTCAAGGGAAGGGGCCTGACGGACATATTTCGAGATATTTCTTCTTCTTGTTGTTCTTCTTCTGCACAGCTAAGCTGGAAGTGGCATTTGCAGCTCGCAATAGTGCAGAGTTATCTCAAAGAAAGGGGCCACGGTGTTTCTGTATCTCTATTATGTTGGTGCGGCTTCGGAACTTTTAAGTATCTTGATATATCTCGAGAACTACGCATCTGATCAAAAAATATCGTAGAACATAAAAAGTAGGAAACTTAATTCTCTACAAATAAGGTCTCTTAACATTTTGCCATAGCTCGCTTGGTTTCCGAGATATTTGCAGATTTATCTCAAGGGAAGGGGCCTGAGGGACATATTTCGAGATATTTCTTCTTCTTGTTGTTCTTCTTCTGCACAGCTAAGCTGGAAGTGGCATTTGCAGCTCGCAATAGTGCAGAGTTATCTCAAAGAAAGGGGCCACGGTGTTTCTGTATCTCTATTATGTTGGTGCGGCTTCGGAACTTTTAAATATCTTGATATATCTCGAGAACTACGCATCTGATCAAAAAATATCATAGAACATAAAAAGTAGGAAACCTAATTTTCTACAAAAAAGGTCGCTTAACATTTTGCCGTAGCTCGCTTGGTTTCCGAGATAGTTGCAGATTTATCTCAAGGGAAGGGGCCTGACGGACATATTTCCAGATATTTCTTCTTCTTGTTGTTCTTCTTCTGCACAGCTAAGCTGGAAGTGGCATTTGCAGCTCGCAATAGTGCAGAGTTATCTCAAAGAAAAGGGCCACGGTGTTTCTGTATCTCTATTATGTTGGTGCAGCTTCGGAGCTTTTAAATATCTTGATATATCTCGAGAACTACGCATCTGATCAAAAAATATCATAGAACATAAAAAGTAGGAAACTTAATTCTCTACAAAAAAGGTCTCTTAACATTTTGCCATAGCTCGCTTCGTTTCCGAGATATTTGCAGATTTATCTCAAGGGAAGGGGCCTGACGGACATATTTCGAGATATTTCTTCTTCTTGTTGTTCTTCTTCTGCACAGCTAAACTGGAAGTGGCATTTCCAGCTCGCAATCGTGCAGAGTTATCTCAAAGAGAGGGGCCACGGTGTTTCTGTATCTCTATTATGTTGGTGCGGCTTCGGAACTTTTAAATATCTTGATATATCTCGAGAACTACGCCTCTAATCGAAAAATATCATAGAACATAAAAAGTAGGAAACTTAATTCTCTACAAAAAAGGTCTCTTAACATTTTGCCATAGCTCGCTTCGTTTCCGAGATATTTACAGATTTATCTCAAGGGAAGGGGCCTGACGGACATATTCCGAGATATTTCTTCTTCTTGTTGTTCCTCTTCTGCACAGCTAAGCTGGAAGTGGCATTTGCAGGTCGCAATAGTGCAGAGTTATCTCAAAGAAAGGGGCCACGGTGTTTCTGTATCTCTATTATGTTGGTGCGGCTTCGGAACTTTTAAATATCTCGATATATCTCGAAAACTACGCTTCTGATCAAAAAATATCAGAGAACCTAAATTGTAGGAAACATAATTCTCTACAAAAAAGGTCTCTTAACATTTTGCCATAGCTCGCTTCGTTTCCGAGATATTTGCAGATTTATCTCAAGGGAAGGGTCCTGACGGACATATTTCGAGATATTTCTTCTTCTTGTTGTTCTTCTTCTGCACAGCTAAACTGGAAGTGGCATTTCCAGCTCGCAATCGTGCAGAGTTATCTCAAAGAGAGGGGCCACGGTGTTTCTGTATCTCTATTATGTTGGTGCGGCTTCGGAACTTTTAAATATCTTGATATATCTCGAGAACTACGCCTCTGATCGAAAAATATCATAGAACATAAAAAGTAGGAAACTTAATTCTCTACAAAAAAGGTCTCTTAACATTTTGCCATAGCTCGCTTCGTTTCCGAGATATTTACAGATTTATCTCAAGGGAAGGGGCCTGACGGACATATTTCGAGATATTTCTTCTTCTTGTTGTTCTTCTTCTGCACAGCTAAGCTGGAAGTGGCATTTGCAGCTCGCAGTAGTGCAGAGTTATCTCAAAGAAAGGGGCCACGGTGTTTCTGTATCTCTATTATGTTGGTGCGGCTTCGGAACTTTTAAATATCTTGATATATCTCGAGAACTACGCATCTGATCAAAAAATATCGTAGAACATAAAATATAGGAAACTGAATTCTCTACAAATAAGGTCTCTTAACATTCTGCCATAGCTCGCTTGGTTTCCGAGATAGTTGCAGATTTATCTCAAGGGAAGGGGCCTGACGGACATATTTCCAGATATTTCTTCTTCTTGTTGTTCTTCTTCTGCACAGCTAAGCTGGAAGTGGCATTTGCAGCTCGCAATAGTGCAGAGTTATCTCAAAGAAAGGGGCCACGGTGTTTCTGTATCTCTATTATGTTGGTGCGGCTTCGGAACTTTTAAATATCTTGATATATCTCGAGAACTACGCATCTGATCAAAAAATATCATAGAACATAAAAAGTAGGAAACCTAATTTTCTACAAAAAAGGTTGCTTAACATTTTGCCGTAGCTCGCTTCGTTTCCGAGATATTTGCAGATTTATCTCAAGGAAAGGGGCCTGACGGACATATTTCGAGATATTTCTTCTTCTTGTTGTTCTTCTTCTGCACAGCTAAGCTGGAAGTGGCATTTGCAGCGCGCAATAGTGCAGAGTTATCTCAAAGAAAGGGGCCACGGTGTTTCTGTATCTCTATTATGTTGGTGCGGCTTCGGAACTTTTAAATATCTTGATATATCTCGAGAACTACGCATCTGATCAAAAAATATCATAGAACATAAAAAGTAGGAAACTTAATTCTCTACAAAAAAGGTCTCTTAACATTTTCCCATAGCTGGCATCGTTTCCGAGATATTTGCAGATTTAGCTCAAGGGAAGGGGCCTGACGGACATATTCCGAGATATTTCTTCTTCTTGTTGTTCCTCTTCTGCACAGCTAAGCTGGAAGTGGCATTTGCAGCTCGCAATAGTGCAGAGTTATCTCAAAGAAAGGGGCCACGGTGTTTCTGTATCTCTATTATGTTGGTGCGGCTTGGGAACTTTTAAATATCTTGATATATCTCGAGAACTACGCATCTGATCAAAAAATATCGTAGAACATAAAAAGTAGGAAACTTAATTCTCTACAAATAAGGTCTCCTAACATTTTGCCATAGCTCGCTTGGTTTCCGAGATATTTGCAGATTTATCTCAAGGGAAGGGGCCTGAGGGACATATTTCGAGATATTTCTTCTTCTTGTTGTTCTTCTTCTGCACAGCTAAGCTGGAAGTGGCATTTGCAGCTCGCAATAGTGCAGAGTTACCTCAAAGAAAGGGGCCACGGTGTTTCTGTATCTCTATTATGTTGGTGCCGCTTCGGAACTTTTAAATATCTGGATATATCTCGAGAACTACGCATCTGATCAAAAAATATCATAGAACCTAAAAAGTAGGAAACTTAATTCTCTACAAAAAAGGTCTCTTAACATTTTGCCATAGCTCGCTTCGTTTCCGAGATATTTGCAGATTTATCTCAAGGGAAGGGGCCTGACGGACATATTTCGAGATATTTCTTCTTCTTGTTGTTCTTCTTCTGCACAGCTAAGCTGGAAGTGGCATTTGCAGCGCGCAATAGTGCAGAGTTATCTCAAGGAAAGGGGCCACGGTGTTTCTGTATCTCTATTATGTTGGTGCGGCTTCGGAACTTTTAAATATCTTGATATATCTCGAGAACTACGCATCTGATCAAAAAATATCGTAGAACATAAAAAGTAGGAAACCTAATTTTCTACAAAAAAGGTCACTTAACATTTTGCCGTAGCTCGCTTCGTTTCCGAGATATTTGCAGATTTATCTCAAGGGAAGGGGCCTGACGGACATATTTCGAAATATTTCTTATTCTTGTTGTTCTTCTTCTGCACAGCTAAGCTGGAAGTGGCATTTGCAGCTCGCAATAGTGCAGAGTTATCTCAAAGAAAGGGGCCACGGTGTTTCTGTACCTCTATTATGTTGGTGCAGCTTCGGAGCTTTTAAATATCTTGATATATCTCGAGAACTACGCATCTGATCAAAAAATATCATAGAACATAAAAAGTAGGAAACTTAATTCTCTACAAAAAAGGTCTCTTAACGTTTTCCAATAGCTCGCTTCGTTTCCGAGATATTTGCAGATATATCTCAAGGGAAGGGTCCTGACGGACATATTTCGAGATATTTCTTCTTCTTGTTGTTCTTCTTCTGCACAGCTAAACTGGAAGTGGCATTTCCAGCTCGCAATAGTGCAGAGTTATCTCAAAGAAAGGGGCCACGTTGTTTCTGTATCTCTATTATGTTGGTGCAGCTTCGGAGCTTTTAAATATCTTGATATATCTCGAGAACTACGCATCTGATCAAAAAATATCATAGAACATAAAAAGTAGGAAACTTAATTCTCTACAAAAAAGGTCTCTTAACATTTTGCCATAGCTCGCTTCGTTTCCGAGATATTTGCAGATTTATCTCAAGGGAAGGGTCCTGACGGACATATTTCGAGATATTTCTTCTTCTTGTTGTTCTTCTTCTGCACAGCTAAACTGGAAGTGGCATTTCCAGCTCGCAATCGTGCAGAGTTATCTCAAAGAGAGGGGCCACGGTGTTTCTGTATCTCTATTATGTTGGTGCGGCTTCGGAACTTTTAAATATCTTGATATATCTCGAGAACTACGCATCTGATCAAAAAATATCATAGAACATAAAAAGTAGGAAACTTAATTCTCTACAAAAAAGGTCTCTTAACATTTTCCCATAGCTGGCATCGTTTCCGAGATATTTGCAGATTTAGCTCAAGGGAAGGGGCCTGACGGACATATTCCGAGATATTTCTTCTTCTTGTTGTTCCTCTTCTGCACAGCTAAGCTGGAAGTGGCATTTGCAGCTCGCAATAGTGCAGAGTTATCTCAAAGAAAGGGGCCACGGTGTTTCTGTATCTCTATTATGTTGGTGCGGCTTGGGAACTTTTAAATATCTTGATATATCTCGAGAACTACGCATCTGATCAAAAAATATCGTAGAACATAAAAAGTAGGAAACTTAATTCTCTACAAATAAGGTCTCCTAACATTTTGCCATAGCTCGCTTGGTTTCCGAGATATTTGCAGATTTATCTCAAGGGAAGGGGCCTGAGGGACATATTTCGAGATATTTCTTCTTCTTGTTGTTCTTCTTCTGCACAGCTAAGCTGGAAGTGGCATTTGCAGCTCGCAATAGTGCAGAGTTACCTCAAAGAAAGGGGCCACGGTGTTTCTGTATCTCTATTATGTTGGTGCCGCTTCGGAACTTTTAAATATCTGGATATATCTCGAGAACTACGCATCTGATCAAAAAATATCATAGAACCTAAAAAGTAGGAAACTTAATTCTCTACAAAAAAGGTCTCTTAACATTTTGCCATAGCTCGCTTCGTTTCCGAGATATTTGCAGATTTATCTCAAGGGAAGGGGCCTGACGGACATATTTCGAGATATTTCTTCTTCTTGTTGTTCTTCTTCTGCACAGCTAAGCTGGAAGTGGCATTTGCAGCGCGCAATAGTGCAGAGTTATCTCAAGGAAAGGGGCCACGGTGTTTCTGTATCTCTATTATGTTGGTGCGGCTTCGGAACTTTTAAATATCTTGATATATCTCGAGAACTACGCATCTGATCAAAAAATATCGTAGAACATAAAAAGTAGGAAACCTAATTTTCTACAAAAAAGGTCACTTAACATTTTGCCGTAGCTCGCTTCGTTTCCGAGATATTTGCAGATTTATCTCAAGGGAAGGGGCCTGACGGACATATTTCGAAATATTTCTTATTCTTGTTGTTCTTCTTCTGCACAGCTAAGCTGGAAGTGGCATTTGCAGCTCGCAATAGTGCAGAGTTATCTCAAAGAAAGGGGCCACGGTGTTTCTGTACCTCTATTATGTTGGTGCAGCTTCGGAGCTTTTAAATATCTTGATATATCTCGAGAACTACGCATCTGATCAAAAAATATCATAGAACATAAATTGTAGGAAACATAATTCTCTACAAAAAGGGTCTCCTAACATTTTGCCATAGCTCGCTTCGTTTCCGAGATATTTGCAGATTTATCTCAAGGGAAGGGGCCTGACGGACATATTTCGAGATATTTCTTCTTCTTGTTGTTCTTCTTCTGCACAGCTAAGCTGGAAGTGGCATTTGCAGCGCGCAATAGTGCAGAGTTATCTCAAAGAAAGGGGCCACGTTGTTTCTGTATCTCTATTATGTTGGTGCAGCTTCGGAGCTTTTAAATATCTTGATATATCTCGAGAACTACGCATCTGATCAAAAAATATCATAGAACATAAAAAGTAGGAAACTTAATTCTCTACAAAAAAGGTCTCTTAACATTTTGCCATAGCTCGCTTCGTTTCCGAGATATTTGCAGATTTATCTCAAGGGAAGGGGCCTGACGGACATATTTCGAGATATTTCTTCTTCTTGTTGTTCTTCTTCTGCACAGCTAAACTGGAAGTGGCATTTCCAGCTCGCAATCGTGCAGAGTTATCTCAAAGAGAGGGGCCACGGTGTTTCTGTATCTCTATTATGTTGGTGCGGCTTCGGAACTTTTAAATATCTTGATATATCTCGAGAACTACGCCTCTAATCGAAAAATATCATAGAACATAAAAAGTAGGAAACTTAATTCTCTACAAAAAAGGTCTCTTAACATTTTGCCATAGCTCGCTTCGTTTCCGAGATATTTACAGATTTATCTCAAGGGAAGGGGCCTGACGGACATATTCCGAGATATTTCTTCTTCTTGTTGTTCCTCTTCTGCACAGCTAAGCTGGAAGTGGCATTTGCAGGTCGCAATAGTGCAGAGTTATCTCAAAGAAAGGGGCCACGGTGTTTCTGTATCTCTATTATGTTGGTGCGGCTTCGGAACTTTTAAATATCTCGATATATCTCGA
Organism: Osmia lignaria lignaria; assembly: GCF_051020975.1. Taxonomy (NCBI): domain Eukaryota; kingdom Metazoa; phylum Arthropoda; class Insecta; order Hymenoptera; family Megachilidae; genus Osmia; species Osmia lignaria. Next base: position 23,187,424 of record NW_027478161.1, on the reverse strand, counting down.
AAACTACGCTTCTGATCAAAAAATATCAGAGAACCTAAATTGTAGGAAACATAATTCTCTACAAAAAAGGTCTCTTAACATTTTGCCATAGCTCGCTTCGTTTCCGAGATATTTGCAGATTTATCTCAAGGGAAGGGTCCTGACGGACATATTTCGAGATATTTCTTCTTCTTGTTGTTCTTCTTCTGCACAGCTAAACTGGAAGTGGCATTTCCAGCTCGCAATCGTGCAGAGTTATCTCAAAGAGAGGGGCCACGGTGTTTCTGTATCTCTATTATGTTGGTGCGGCTTCGGAACTTTTAAATATCTTGATATATCTCGAGAACTACGCATCTGATCAAAAAATATCATAGAACATAAAAAGTAGGAAACTTAATTCTCTACAAAAAAGGTCTCTTAACATTTTCCCATAGCTGGCATCGTTTCCGAGATATTTGCAGATTTAGCTCAAGGGAAGGGGCCTGACGGACATATTCCGAGATATTTCTTCTTCTTGTTGTTCCTCTTCTGCACAGCTAAGCTGGAAGTGGCATTTGCAGCTCGCAATAGTGCAGAGTTATCTCAAAGAAAGGGGCCACGGTGTTTCTGTATCTCTATTATGTTGGTGCGGCTTGGGAACTTTTAAATATCTTGATATATCTCGAGAACTACGCATCTGATCAAAAAATATCGTAGAACATAAAAAGTAGGAAACTGAATTCTCTACAAATAAGGTCTCTTAACATTCTGCCATAGCTCGCTTGGTTTCCGAGATAGTTGCAGATTTATCTCAAGGGAAGGGGCCTGACGGACATATTTCCAGATATTTCTTCTTCTTGTTGTTCTTCTTCTGCACAGCTAAGCTGGAAGTGGCATTTGCAGCTCGCAATAGTGCAGAGTTATCTCAAAGAAAGGGGCCACGGTGTTTCTGTATCTCTATTATGTTGGTGCGGCTTCGGAACTTTTAAATATCTTGATATATCTCGAGAACTACGCATCTGATCAAAAAATATCATAGAACATAAAAAGTAGGAAACCTAATTTTCTACAAAAAAGGTCGCTTAACATTTTGCCGTAGCTCGCTTCGTTTCCGAGATATTTGCAGATTTATCTCAAGGAAAGGGGCCTGACGGACATATTTCGAGATATTTCTTCTTCTTGTTGTTCTTCTTCTGCACAGCTAAGCTGGAAGTGGCATTTGCAGCGCGCAATAGTGCAGAGTTATCTCAAAGAAAGGGGCCACGGTGTTTCTGTATCTCTATTATGTTGGTGCGGCTTCGGAACTTTTAAATATCTTGATATATCTCGAGAACTACGCATCTGATCAAAAAATATCATAGAACATAAAAAGTAGGAAACTTAATTCTCTACAAAAAAGGTCTCTTAACATTTTCCCATAGCTGGCATCGTTTCCGAGATATTTGCAGATTTAGCTCAAGGGAAGGGGCCTGACGGACATATTCCGAGATATTTCTTCTTCTTGTTGTTCCTCTTCTGCACAGCTAAGCTGGAAGTGGCATTTGCAGCTCGCAATAGTGCAGAGTTATCTCAAAGAAAGGGGCCACGGTGTTTCTGTATCTCTATTATGTTGGTGCGGCTTGGGAACTTTTAAATATCTTGATATATCTCGAGAACTACGCATCTGATCAAAAAATATCGTAGAACATAAAAAGTAGGAAACTTAATTCTCTACAAATAAGGTCTCCTAACATTTTGCCATAGCTCGCTTGGTTTCCGAGATATTTGCAGATTTATCTCAAGGGAAGGGGCCTGAGGGACATATTTCGAGATATTTCTTCTTCTTGTTGTTCTTCTTCTGCACAGCTAAGCTGGAAGTGGCATTTGCAGCTCGCAATAGTGCAGAGTTACCTCAAGGAAAGGGGCCACGGTGTTTCTGTATCTCTATTATGTTGGTGCCGCTTCGGAACTTTTAAATATCTGGATATATCTCGAGAACTACGCATCTGATCAAAAAATATCATAGAACATAAAAAGTAGGAAACCTAATTTTCTACAAAAAAGGTCACTTAACATTTTGCCGTAGCTCGCTTCGTTTCCGAGATATTTGCAGATTTATCTCAAGGGAAGGGGCCTGACGGACATATTTCGAAATATTTCTTATTCTTGTTGTTCTTCTTCTGCACAGCTAAGCTGGAAGTGGCATTTGCAGCTCGCAATAGTGCAGAGTTATCTCAAAGAAAGGGGCCACGGTGTTTCTGTACCTCTATTATGTTGGTGCAGCTTCGGAGCTTTTAAATATCTTGATATATCTCGAGAACTACGCATCTGATCAAAAAATATCATAGAACCTAAAAAGTAGGAAACTTAATTCTCTACAAAAAAGGTCTCTTAACGTTTTCCAATAGCTCGCTTCGTTTCCGAGATATTTACAGATTTATCTCAAGGGAAGGGGCCTGACGGACATATTCCGAGATATTTCTTCTTCTTGTTGTTCCTCTTCTGCACAGCTAAGCTGGAAGTGGCATTTGCAGGTCGCAATAGTGCAGAGTTATCTCAAAGAAAGGGGCCACGGTGTTTCTGTATCTCTATTATGTTGGTGCGGCTTCGGAACTTTTAAATATCTCGATATATCTCGAAAACTACGCTTCTGATCAAAAAATATCAGAGAACCTAAATTGTAGGAAACATAATTCTCTACAAAAAAGGTCTCTTAACATTTTGCCATAGCTCGCTTCGTTTCCGAGATATTTGCAGATTTATCTCAAGGGAAGGGTCCTGACGGACATATTTCGAGATATTTCTTCTTCTTGTTGTTCTTCTTCTGCACAGCTAAACTGGAAGTGGCATTTCCAGCTCGCAATCGTGCAGAGTTATCTCAAAGAGAGGGGCCACGGTGTTTCTGTATCTCTATTATGTTGGTGCGGCTTCGGAACTTTTAAATATCTTGATATATCTCGAGAACTACGCATCTGATCAAAAAATATCATAGAACATAAAAAGTAGGAAACTTAATTCTCTACAAAAAAGGTCTCTTAACATTTTGCCATAGCTCGCTTCGTTTCCGAGATATTTGCAGATTTATCTCAAGGGAAGGGGCCTGACGGACATATTTCGAGATATTTCTTCTTCTTGTTGTTCTTCTTCTGCACAGCTAAACTGGAAGTGGCATTTCCAGCTCGCAATCGTGCAGAGTTATCTCAAAGAGAGGGGCCACGGTGTTTCTGTATCTCTATTATGTTGGTGCGGCTTCGGAACTTTTAAATATCTTGATATATCTCGAGAACTACGCCTCTAATCGAAAAATATCATAGAACATAAAAAGTAGCAAACTTAATTCTCTACAAAAAAGGTCTCTTAACATTTTGCCATAGCTCGCTTCGTTTCCGAGATATTTACAGATTTATCTCAAGGGAAGGGGCCTGACGGACATATTCCGAGATATTTCTTCTTCTTGTTGTTCCTCTTCTGCACAGCTAAGCTGGAAGTGGCATTTGCAGGTCGCAATAGTGCAGAGTTATCTCAAAGAAAGGGGCCACGGTGTTTCTGTATCTCTATTATGTTGGTGCGGCTTCGGAACTTTTAAATATCTCGATATATCTCGAAAACTACGCTTCTGATCAAAAAATATCAGAGAACCTAAATTGTAGGAAACATAATTCTCTACAAAAAAGGTCTCTTAACATTTTGCCATAGCTCGCTTCGTTTCCGAGATATTTGCAGATTTATCTCAAGGGAAGGGTCCTGACGGACATATTTCGAGATATTTCTTCTTCTTGTTGTTCTTCTTCTGCACAGCTAAACTGGAAGTGGCATTTCCAGCTCGCAATCGTGCAGAGTTATCTCAAAGAGAGGGGCCACGGTGTTTCTGTATCTCTATTATGTTGGTGCGGCTTCGGAACTTTTAAATATCTTGATATATCTCGAGAACTACGCATCTGATCAAAAAATATCATAGAACATAAAAAGTAGGAAACTTAATTCTCTACAAAAAAGGTCTCTTAACATTTTCCCATAGCTGGCATGGTTTCCGAGATATTTGCAGATTTAGCTCAAGGGAAGGGGCCTGACGGACATATTCCGAGATATTTCTTCTTCTTGTTGTTCCTCTTCTGCACAGCTAAGCTGGAAGTGGCATTTGCAGCTCGCAATAGTGCAGAGTTATCTCAAAGAAAGGGGCCACGGTGTTTCTGTATCTCTATTATGTTGGTGCGGCTTGGGAACTTTTAAATATCTTGATATATCTCGAGAACTACGCATCTGATCAAAAAATATCGTAGAACATAAAAAGTAGGAAACTTAATTCTCTACAAATAAGGTCTCCTAACATTTTGCCATAGCTCGCTTGGTTTCCGAGATATTTGCAGATTTATCTCAAGGGAAGGGGCCTGAGGGACATATTTCGAGATATTTCTTCTTCTTGTTGTTCTTCTTCTGCACAGCTAAGCTGGAAGTGGCATTTGCAGCTCGCAATAGTGCAGAGTTACCTCAAAGAAAGGGGCCACGGTGTTTCTGTATCTCTATTATGTTGGTGCCGCTTCGGAACTTTTAAATATCTGGATATATCTCGAGAACTACGCATCTGATCAAAAAATATCATAGAACCTAAAAAGTAGGAAACTTAATTCTCTACAAAAAAGGTCTCTTAACATTTTGCCATAGCTCGCTTCGTTTCCGAGATATTTGCAGATTTATCTCAAGGGAAGGGGCCTGACGGACATATTTCGAGATATTTCTTCTTCTTGTTGTTCTTCTTCTGCACAGCTAAGCTGGAAGTGGCATTTGCAGCGCGCAATAGTGCAGAGTTATCTCAAGGAAAGGGGCCACGGTGTTTCTGTATCTCTATTATGTTGGTGCGGCTTCGGAACTTTTAAATATCTTGATATATCTCGAGAACTACGCATCTGATCAAAAAATATCGTAGAACATAAAAAGTAGGAAACCTAATTTTCTACAAAAAAGGTCACTTAACATTTTGCCGTAGCTCGCTTCGTTTCCGAGATATTTGCAGATTTATCTCAAGGGAAGGGGCCTGACGGACATATTTCGAAATATTTCTTATTCTTGTTGTTCTTCTTCTGCACAGCTAAGCTGGAAGTGGCATTTGCAGCTCGCAATAGTGCAGAGTTATCTCAAAGAAAGGGGCCACGGTGTTTCTGTACCTCTATTATGTTGGTGCAGCTTCGGAGCTTTTAAATATCTTGATATATCTCGAGAACTACGCATCTGATCAAAAAATATCATAGAACATAAAAACTAGGAAACTTAATTCTCTACAAAAAAGGTCTCTTAACGTTTTCCAATAGCTCGCTTCGTTTCCGAGATATTTGCAGATATATCTCAAGGGAAGGGTCCTGACGGACATATTTCGAGATATTTCTTCTTCTTGTTGTTCTTCTTCTGCACAGCTAAACTGGAAGTGGCATTTCCAGCTCGCAATAGTGCAGAGTTATCCCAAAGAAAGGGGCCACGGTGTTTCCGTATCTCTATTATGTTGGTGCGGCTTCGGAACTTTTAAATATCTCGATATATCTCGAAAACTACGCTTCTGATCAAAAAACATCATAGAACATAAATTGTAGGAAACATAATTCTCTACAAAAAAGGTCTCCTAACATTTTGCGATAGCTCGCTTCGTTTCCGAGATATTTGCAGATTTATCTCAAGGGAAGGGGCCTGACGGACATATTTCGAGATATTTCTTCTTCTTGTTGTTCTTCTTCTGCACAGCTAAGCTGGAAGTGGCATTTGCAGCGCGCAATAGTGCAGAGTTATCTCAAAGAAAGGGGCCACGTTGTTTCTGTATCTCTATTATGTTGGTGCAGCTTCGGAGCTTTTAAATATCTTGATATATCTCGAGAACTACGCCTCTAATCGAAAAATATCATAGAACATAAAAAGTAGGAAACTTAATTCTCTACAAAAAAGGTCTCTTAACATTTTGCCATAGCTCGCTTCGTTTCCGAGATATTTACAGATTTATCTCAAGGGAAGGGGCCTGACGGACATATTCCGAGATATTTCTTCTTCTTGTTGTTCCTCTTCTGCACAGCTAAGCTGGAAGTGGCATTTGCAGGTCGCAATAGTGCAGAGTTATCTCAAAGAAAGGGGCCACGGTGTTTCTGTATCTCTATTATGTTGGTGCGGCTTCGGAACTTTTAAATATCTCGATATATCTCGAAAACTACGCTTCTGATCAAAAAATATCAGAGAACCTAAATTGTAGGAAACATAATTCTCTACAAAAAAGGTCTCTTAACATTTTGCCATAGCTCGCTTCGTTTCCGAGATATTTGCAGATTTATCTCAAGGGAAGGGTCCTGACGGACATATTTCGAGATATTTCTTCTTCTTGTTGTTCTTCTTCTGCACAGCTAAACTGGAAGTGGCATTTCCAGCTCGCAATCGTGCAGAGTTATCTCAAAGAGAGGGGCCACGGTGTTTCTGTATCTCTATTATGTTGGTGCGGCTTCGGAACTTTTAAATATCTTGATATATCTCGAGAACTACGCATCTGATCAAAAAATATCATAGAACATAAAAAGTAGGAAACTTAATTCTCTACAAAAAAGGTCTCTTAACATTTTCCCATAGCTGGCATCGTTTCCGAGATATTTGCAGATTTAGCTCAAGGGAAGGGGCCTGACGGACATATTCCGAGATATTTCTTCTTCTTGTTGTTCCTCTTCTGCACAGCTAAGCTGGAAGTGGCATTTGCAGCTCGCAATAGTGCAGAGTTATCTCAAAGAAAGGGGCCACGGTGTTTCTGTATCTCTATTATGTTGGTGCGGCTTGGGAACTTTTAAATATCTTGATATATCTCGAGAACTACGCATCTGATCAAAAAATATCGTAGAACATAAAAAGTAGGAAACTTAATTCTCTACAAATAAGGTCTCCTAACATTTTGACATAGCTCGCTTGGTTTCCGAGATATTTGCAGATTTATCTCAAGGGAAGGGGCCTGAGGGACATATTTCGAGATATTTCTTCTTCTTGTTGTTCTTCTTCTGCACAGCTAAACTGGAAGTGGCATTTCCAGCTCGCAATCGTGCAGAGTTATCTCAAAGAGAGGGGCCACGGTGTTTCTGTATCTCTATTATGTTGGTGCGGCTTCGGAACTTTTAAATATCTTGATATATCTCGAGAACTACGCCTCTAATCGAAAAATATCATAGAACATAAAAAGTAGCAAACTTAATTCTCTACAAAAAAGGTCTCTTAACATTTTGCCATAGCTCGCTTCGTTTCCGAGATATTTACAGATTTATCTCAAGGGAAGGGGCCTGACGGACATATTCCGAGATATTTCTTCTTCTTGTTGTTCCTCTTCTGCACAGCTAAGCTGGAAGTGGCATTTGCAGGTCGCAATAGTGCAGAGTTATCTCAAAGAAAGGGGCCACGGTGTTTCTGTATCTCTATTATGTTGGTGCGGCTTCGGAACTTTTAAATATCTCGATATATCTCGAAAACTACGCTTCTGATCAAAAAATATCAGAGAACCTAAATTGTAGGAAACATAATTCTCTACAAAAAAGGTCTCTTAACATTTTGCCATAGCTCGCTTCGTTTCCGAGATATTTGCAGATTTATCTCAAGGGAAGGGTCCTGACGGACATATTTCGAGATATTTCTTCTTCTTGTTGTTCTTCTTCTGCACAGCTAAACTGGAAGTGGCATTTCCAGCTCGCAATCGTGCAGAGTTATCTCAAAGAGAGGGGCCACGGTGTTTCTGTATCTCTATTATGTTGGTGCGGCTTCGGAACTTTTAAATATCTTGATATATCTCGAGAACTACGCATCTGATCAAAAAATATCATAGAACATAAAAAGTAGGAAACTTAATTCTCTACAAAAAAGGTCTCTTAACATTTTCCCATAGCTGGCATGGTTTCCGAGATATTTGCAGATTTAGCTCAAGGGAAGGGGCCTGACGGACATATTCCGAGATATTTCTTCTTCTTGTTGTTCCTCTTCTGCACAGCTAAGCTGGAAGTGGCATTTGCAGCTCGCAATAGTGCAGAGTTATCTCAAAGAAAGGGGCCACGGTGTTTCTGTATCTCTATTATGTTGGTGCGGCTTGGGAACTTTTAAATATCTTGATATATCGCGAGAACTACGCATCTGATCAAAAAATATCGTAGAACATAAAAAGTAGGAAACTTAATTCTCTACAAATAAGGTCTCCTAACATTTTGCCATAGCTCGCTTGGTTTCCGAGATATTTGCAGATTTATCTCAAGGGAAGGGGCCTGAGGGACATATTTCGAGATATTTCTTCTTCTTGTTGTTCTTCTTCTGCACAGCTAAGCTGGAAGTGGCATTTGCAGCTCGCAATAGTGCAGAGTTACCTCAAAGAAAGGGGCCACGGTGTTTCTGTATCTCTATTATGTTGGTGCCGCTTCGGAACTTTTAAATATCTGGATATATCTCGAGAACTACGCATCTGATCAAAAAATATCATAGAACCTAAAAAGTAGGAAACTTAATTCTCTACAAAAAAGGTCTCTTAACATTTTGCCATAGCTCGCTTCGTTTCCGAGATATTTGCAGATTTATCTCAAGGGAAGGGGCCTGACGGACATATTTCGAGATATTTCTTCTTCTTGTTGTTCTTCTTCTGCACAGCTAAGCTGGAAGTGGCATTTGCAGCGCGCAATAGTGCAGAGTTATCTCAAGGAAAGGGGCCACGGTGTTTCTGTATCTCTATTATGTTGGTGCGGCTTCGGAACTTTTAAATATCTTGATATATCTCGAGAACTACGCATCTGATCAAAAAATATCGTAGAACATAAAAAGTAGGAAACCTAATTTTCTACAAAAAAGGTCACTTAACATTTTGCCGTAGCTCGCTTCGTTTCCGAGATATTTGCAGATTTATCTCAAGGGAAGGGGCCTGACGGACATATTTCGAAATATTTCTTATTCTTGTTGTTCTTCTTCTGCACAGCTAAGCTGGAAGTGGCATTTGCAGCTCGCAATAGTGCAGAGTTATCTCAAAGAAAGGGGCCACGGTGTTTCTGTACCTCGATTATGTTGGTGCAGCTTCGGAGCTTTTAAATATCTTGATATATCTCGAGAACTACGCATCTGATCAAAAAATATCATAGAACATAAAAAGTAGGAAACTTAATTCTCTACAAAAAAGGTCTCTTAACGTTTTCCAATAGCTCGCTTCGTTTCCGAGATATTTGCAGATATATCTCAAGGGAAGGGTCCTGACGGACATATTTCGAGATATTTCTTCTTCTTGTTGTTCTTCTTCTGCACAGCTAAACTGGAAGTGGCATTTCCAGCTCGCAATAGTGCAGAGTTATCCCAAAGAAAGGGGCCACGGTGTTTCCGTATCTCTATTATGTTGGTGCGGCTTCGGAACTTTTAAATATCTCGATATATCTCGAAAACTACGCTTCTGATCAAAAAACATCATAGAACATAAATTGTAGGAAACATAATTCTCTACAAAAAAGGTCTCCTAACATTTTGCGATAGCTCGCTTCGTTTCCGAGATATTTGCAGATTTATCTCAAGGGAAGGGGCCTGACGGACATATTTCGAGATATTTCTTCTTCTTGTTGTTCTTCTTCTGCACAGCTAAGCTGGAAGTGGCATTTGCAGCGCGCAATAGTGCAGAGTTATCTCAAAGAAAGGGGCCACGTTGTTTCTGTATCTCTATTATGTTGGTGCAGCTTCGGAGCTTTTAAATATCTTGATATATCTCGAGAACTACGCATCTGATCAAAAAATATCATAGAACATAAAAAGTAGGAAACTTAATTCTCTACAAAAAAGGTCTCTTAACATTTTGCCATAGCTCGCTTCGTTTCCGAGATATTTGCAGATTTATCTCAAGGGAAGGGGCCTGACGGACATATTTCGAGATATTTCTTCTTCTTGTTGTTCTTCTTCTGCACAGCTAAACTGGAAGTGGCATTTCCAGCTCGCAATCGTGCAGAGTTATCTCAAAGAGAGGGGCCACGGTGTTTCTGTATCTCTATTATGTTGGTGCGGCTTCGGAACTTTTAAATATCTTGATATATCTCGAGAACTACGCCTCTAATCGAAAAATATCATAGAACATAAAAAGTAGGAAACTTAATTCTCTACAAAAAAGGTCTCTTAACATTTTGCCATAGCTCGCTTCGTTTCCGAGATATTTACAGATTTATCTCAAGGGAAGGGGCCTGACGGACATATTCCGAGATATTTCTTCTTCTTGTTGTTCCTCTTCTGCACAGCTAAGCTGGAAGTGGCATTTGCAGGTCGCAATAGTGCAGAGTTATCTCAAAGAAAGGGGCCACGGTGTTTCTGTATCTCTATTATGTTGGTGCGGCTTCGGAACTTTTAAATATCTCGATATATCTCGAAAACTACGCTTCTGATCAAAAAATATCAGAGAACCTAAATTGTAGGAAACATAATTCTCTACAAAAAAGGTCTCTTAACATTTTGCCATAGCTCGCTTCGTTTCCGAGATATTTGCAGATTTATCTCAAGGGAAGGGTCCTGACGGACATATTTCGAGATATTTCTTCTTCTTGTTGTTCTTCTTCTGCACAGCTAAACTGGAAGTGGCATTTCCAGCTCGCAATCGTGCAGAGTTATCTCAAAGAGAGGGGCCACGGTGTTTCTGTATCTCTATTATGTTGGTGCGGCTTCGGAACTTTTAAATATCTTGATATATCTCGAGAACTACGCATCTGATCAAAAAATATCATAGAACATAAAAAGTAGGAAACTTAATTCTCTACAAAAAAGGTCTCTTAACATTTTCCCATAGCTGGCATCGTTTCCGAGATATTTGCAGATTTAGCTCAAGGGAAGGGGCCTGACGGACATATTCCGAGATATTTCTTCTTCTTGTTGTTCCTCTTCTGCACAGCTAAGCTGGAAGTGGCATTTGCAGCTCGCAATAGTGCAGAGTTATCTCAAAGAAAGGGGCCACGGTGTTTCTGTATCTCTATTATGTTGGTGCGGCTTGGGAACTTTTAAATATCTTGATATATCTCGAGAACTACGCATCTGATCAAAAAATATCGTAGAACATAAAAAGTAGGAAACTGAATTCTCTACAAATAAGGTCTCTTAACATTCTGCCATAGCTCGCTTGGTTTCCGAGATAGTTGCAGATTTATCTCAAGGGAAGGGGCCTGACGGACATATTTCCAGATATTTCTTCTTCTTGTTGTTCTTCTTCTGCACAGCTAAGCTGGAAGTGGCATTTGCAGCTCGCAATAGTGCAGAGTTACCTCAAAGAAAGGGGCCACGGTGTTTCTGTATCTCTATTATGTTGGTGCCGCTTCGGTACTTTTAAATATCTGGATATATCTCGAGAACTACGCATCTGATCAAAAAATATCATAGAACCTAAAAAGTAGGAAACTTAATTCTCTACAAAAAAGGTCTCTTAACATTTTGCCATAGCTCGCTTCGTTTCCGAGATATTTGCAGATTTATCTCAAGGGAAGGGGCCTGACGGACATATTTCGAGATATTTCTTCTTCTTGTTGTTCTTCTTCTGCACAGCTAAGCTGGAAGTGGCATTTGCAGCGCGCAATAGTGCAGAGTTATCTCAAGGAAAGGGGCCACGGTGTTTCTGTATCTCTATTATGTTGGTGCGGCTTCGGAACTTTTAAATATCTTGATATATCTCGAGAACTACGCATCTGATCAAAAAATATCGTAGAACATAAAAAGTAGGAAACCTAATTTTCTACAAAAAAGGTCGCTTAACATTTTGCCGTAGCTCGCTTCGTTTCCGAGATATTTGCAGATTTATCTCAAGGGAAGGGGCCTGACGGACATATTTCGAAATATTTCTTATTCTTGTTGTTCTTCTTCTGCACAGCTAAGCTGGAAGTGGCATTTGCAGCTCGCAATAGTGCAGAGTTATCTCAAAGAAAGGGGCCACGGTGTTTCTGTACCTCTATTATGTTGGTGCAGCTTCGGAGCTTTTAAATATCTTGATATATCTCGAGAACTACGCATCTGATCAAAAAATATCATAGAACATAAAAAGTAGGAAACTTAATTCTCTACAAAAAAGGTCTCTTAACGTTTTCCAATAGCTCGCTTCGTTTCCGAGATATTTGCAGATATATCTCAAGGGTAGGGTCCTGACGGACATATTTCGAGATATTTCTTCTTCTTGTTGTTCTTCTTCTGCACAGCTAAACTGGAAGTGGCATTTCCAGCTCGCAATAGTGCAGAGTTATCCCAAAGAAAGGGGCCACGGTGTTTCCGTATCTCTATTATGTTGGTGCGGCTTCGGAACTTTTAAATATCTCGATATATCTCGAAAACTACGCTTCTGATCAAAAAACATCATAGAACATAAATTGTAGGAAACATAATTCTCTACAAAAAAGGTCTCCTAACATTTTGCCATAGCTCGCTTCGTTTCCGAGATATTTGCAGATTTATCTCAAGGGAAGGGGCCTGACGGACATATTTCGAGATATTTCTTCTTCTTGTTGTTCTTCTTCTGCACAGCTAAGCTGGAAGTGGCATTTGCAGCGCGCAATAGTGCAGAGTTATCTCAAAGAAAGGGGCCACGTTGTTTCTGTATCTCTATTATGTTGGTGCGGCTTCGGAACTTTTAAATATCTTGATATATCTCGAGAACTACGCATCTGATCAAAAAATATCATAGAACATAAAAAGTAGGAAACTTAATGCTCTACAAAAAAGGTCTCTTAACATTTTCCCATAGCTGGCATCGTTTCCGAGATATTTGCAGATTTAGCTCAAGGGAAGGGGCCTGACGGACATATTCCGAGATATTTCTTCTTCTTGTTGTTCCTCTTCTGCACAGCTAAGCTGGAAGTGGCATTTGCAGGTCGCAATAGTGCAGAGTTATCTCAAAGAAAGGGGCCACGGTGTTTCTGTATCTCTATTATGTTGGTGCGGCTTCGGAACTTTTAAATATCTCGATATATCTCGAAAACTACGCTTCTGATCAAAAAATATCAGAGAACCTAAATTGTAGGAAACATAATTCTCTACAAAAAAGGTCTCTTAACATTTTGCCATAGCTCGCTTCGTTTCCGAGATATTTGCAGATTTATCTCAAGGGAAGGGTCCTGACGGACATATTTCGAGATATTTCTTCTTCTTGTTGTTCTTCTTCTGCACAGCTAAACTGGAAGTGGCATTTCCAGCTCGCAATCGTGCAGAGTTATCTCAAAGAGAGGGGCCACGGTGTTTCTGTATCTCTATTATGTTGGTGCGGCTTCGGAACTTTTAAATATCTTGATATATCTCGAGAACTACGCCTCTGATCGAAAAATATCATAGAACATAAAAAGTAGGAAACTTAATTCTCTACAAAAAAGGTCTCTTAACATTTTGCCGTAGCTCGCTTCGTTTCCGAGATATTTGCAGATTTATCTCAAGGGAAGGGGCCTGAGGGACATATTTCGAGATATTTCTTCTTCTTGTTGTTCTTCTTCTGCACAGCTAAGCTGGAAGTGGCATTTGCAGCTCGCAATAGTGCAGAGTTATCTCAAAGAAAGGGGCCACGGTGTTTCTGTATCTCTATTATGTTGGTGCGGCTTCGGAACTTTTAAATATCTTGATATATCTCGAGAACTACGCATCTGATCAAAAAATATCATAGAACATAAAAAGTAGGAAACCTAATTTTCTACAAAAAAGGTCGCTTAACATTTTGCCGTAGCTCGCTTGGTTTCCGAGATAGTTGCAGATTTATCTCAAGGGAAGGGGCCTGACGGACATATTTCCAGATATTTCTTCTTCTTGTTGTTCTTCTTCTGCACAGCTAAGCTGGAAGTGGCATTTGCAGCTCGCAATAGTGCAGAGTTATCTCAAAGAAAAGGGCCACGGTGTTTCTGTATCTCTATTATGTTGGTGCAGCTTCGGAGCTTTTAAATATCTTGATATATCTCGAGAACTACGCATCTGATCAAAAAATATCATAGAACATAAAAAGTAGGAAACTTAATTCTCTACAAAAAAGGTCTCTTAACATTTTGCCATACCTCGCTTCGTTTCCGAGATATTTGCAGATTTATCTCAAGGGAAGGGGCCTGACGGACATATTTCGCGATATTTCTTCTTCTTGTTGTTCTTCTTCTGCACAGCTAAACTGGAAGTGGCATTTCCAGCTCGCAATCGTGCAGAGTTATCTCAAAGAGAGGGGCCACGGTGTTTCTGTATCTCTATTATGTTGGTGCGGCTTCGGAACTTTTAAATATCTTGATATATCTCGAGAACTACGCCTCTGATCGAAAAATATCATAGAACATAAAAAGTAGGAAACTTAATTCTCTACAAAAAAGGTCTCTTAACATTTTGCCGTAGCTCGCTTCGTTTCCGAGATATTTGCAGATTTATCTCAAGGGAAGGGGCCTGAGGGACATATTTCGAGATATTTCTTCTTCTTGTTGTTCTTCTTCTGCACAGCTAAGCTGGAAGTGGCATTTGCAGCTCGCAATAGTGCAGAGTTATCTCAAAGAAAGGGGCCACGGTGTTTCTGTATCTCTATTATGTTGGTGCGGCTTCGGAACTTTTAAATATCTTGATATATCTCGAGAACTACGCATCTGATCAAAAAATATCATAGAACATAAAAAGTAGGAAACCTAATTTTCTACAAAAAAGGTCGCTTAACATTTTGCCGTAGCTCGCTTGGTTTCCGAGATAGTTGCAGATTTATCTCAAGGGAAGGGGCCTGACGGACATATTTCCAGATATTTCTTCTTCTGCACAGCTAAGCTGGAAGTGGCATTTGCAGCTCGCAATAGTGCAGAGTTATCTCAAAGAAAAGGGCCACGGTGTTTCTGTATCTCTATTATGTTGGTGCAGCTTCGGAGCTTTTAAATATCTTGATATATCTCGAGAACTACGCATCTGATCAAAAAATATCATAGAACATAAAAAGTAGGAAACTTAATTCTCTACAAAAAAGGTCTCTTAACATTTTGCCATACCTCGCTTCGTTTCCGAGATATTTGCAGATTTATCTCAAGGGAAGGGGCCTGACGGACATATTTCGAGATATTTCTTCTTCTTGTTGTTCTTCTTCTGCACAGCTAAACTGGAAGTGGCATTTCCAGCTCGCAATCGTGCAGAGTTATCTCAAAGAGAGGGGCCACGGTGTTTCTGTATCTCTATTATGTTGGTGCGGCTTCGGAACTTTTAAATATCTTGATATATCTCGAGAACTACGCCTCTAATCGAAAAATATCATAGAACATAAAAAGTAGGAAACTTAATTCTCTACAAAAAAGGTCTCTTAACATTTTGCCATAGCTCGCTTCGTTTCCGAGATATTTACAGATTTATCTCAAGGGAAGGGGCCTGACGGACATATTCCGAGATATTTCTTCTTCTTGTTGTTCCTCTTCTGCACAGCTAAGCTGGAAGTGGCATTTGCAGGTCGCAATAGTGCAGAGTTATCTCAAAGAAAGGGGCCACGGTGTTTCTGTATCTCTATTATGTTGGTGCGGCTTCGGAACTTTTAAATATCTCGATATATCTCGAAAACTACGCTTCTGATCAAAAAATATCAGAGAACCTAAATTGTAGGAAACACAATTCTCTACAAAAAAGGTCTCTTAACATTTTGCCATAGCTCGCTTCGTTTCCGAGATATTTGCAGATTTACCTCAAGGGAAGGGTCCTGACGGACATATTTCGAGATATTTCTTCTTCTTGTTGTTCTTCTTCTGCACAGCTAAACTGGAAGTGGCATTTCCAGCTCGCAATCGTGCAGAGTTATCTCAAAGAGAGGGGCCACGGTGTTTCTGTATCTCTATTATGTTGGTGCGGCTTCGGAACTTTTAAATATCTTGATATATCTCGAGAACTACGCCTCTGATCGAAAAATATCATAGAACATAAAAAGTAGGAAACTTAATTCTCTACAAAAAAGGTCTCTTAACATTTTGCCATAGCTCGCTTCGTTTCCGAGATATTTACAGATTTATCTCAAGGGAAGGGGCCTGACGGACATATTTCGAGATATTTCTTCTTCTTGTTGTTCTTCTTCTGCACAGCTAAGCTGGAAGTGGCATTTGCAGCTCGCAATAGTGCAGAGTTATCGCAAAGAAAGGGGCCACGGTGTTTCTGTATCTCTATTATGTTGCTGCGGCTTCGGAACTTTTAAATATCTTGATATATCTCGAGAACTACGCATCTGATCAAAAAATATCATAGAACATAAAAAGTAGGAAACCTAATTTTCTACAAAAAAGGTCTCTTAACATTTTGCCGTAGCTCGCTTCGTTTCCGAGATATTTACAGATTTATCTCAAGGGAAGGGGCCTGACGGACATATTCCGAGATATTTCTTCTTCTTGTTGTTCCTCTTCTGCACAGCTAAGCTGGAAGTGGCATTTGCAGGTCGCAATAGTGCAGAGTTATCTCAAAGAAAGGGGCCACGGTGTTTCTGTATCTCTATTATGTTGGTGCGGCTTCGGAACTTTTAAATATCTTGATATATCTCGAGAACTACGCATCTGATCAAAAAATATCATAGAAGATAGAAAGTAGGAAACTTAATTCTCTACAAAAAAGGTCTCTTAACATTTTGCCATAGCTCGCTTCGTTTCCGAGATATTTGCAGATTTATCTCAAGGGAAGGGGCCTGACGGACATATTTCGAGATATTTCTTCTTCTTGTTATTCTTCTTCTGCACAGCTAAGCTGGAAGTGGCATTTGCGGCTCGCACTAGTGCAGAGTTATCTCAAAGAAAGGGGCCACGGTGTTTCTGTATCCCTATTATGTTGGTGCGGCTTCGGAACTTTTAAATATCTCGATATATCTCGAAAACTACGCTTCGGATCAAAAAATATCATAGAACATAAATTGTAGGAAACATAATTCTCTACAAAAAACGTCTCTTAACATTTTGCCATAGCTCGCTTCGTTTCCGAGATATTTGCAGATTCAGCTCAAAGGAACTGGCCTGACGGACATATTTCGAGATATTTCTTCTTCTTGTTGTTCTTCCTCTGCACAGCTAAGCTGGAAGTGGCATTTGCAGCTCGCAATAGTGCAGAGTTATCTCAAAGAAAGGGGCCACGGTGTTTCTGTATCTCTATTATGTTGGTGCGGCTTCGGAACTTTTAAATATCTTGATATATCTCGAGAACTACGCGTCTGATCAAAAAATATCATAGAACATAAAAAGTGGGAAACTTAATTCTCTACAAAAAGGGTCTCTTAACATTTTGCCATAGCTCGCTTCGTTTCCGAGATATTTGCAGATTTTTCTCAAGGGAAGGGGCCTGACGGACATATTTCGAGATATTTCTTCTTCTTGTTGTTCTTCTTCTGCACAGCTAAGCTGGAAGTGCCATTTGCAGCGCGCAATAGTGCAGAGTTATCTCAAAGAAAGGGGCCACGGTGTTTCTGTATCTCTATTATGTTGGTGCGGCTTCGGAACTTTTAAATATCTTGATATATCTCGAGAACTACGCATCTGATCAAAAAATATCATAGAACATAAAAAGTAGGAAACTTAATTCTCTACAAAAAAGGTCTGTTAACATTTTCCCATAGCTGGCATCGTTTCCGAGATATTTGCAGATTTAGCTCAAGCGAAGGGGCCTGACGGACATATTCCGAGATATTTCTTCTTCTTGTTGTTCCTCTTCTGCACAGCTAAGCTGGAAGTGGCATTTGCAGGTCGCAATAGTGCAGAGTTATCTCAAAGAAAGGGGCCACGGTGTTTCTGTATCTCTATTATGTTGGTGCGGCTTCGGAACTTTTAAATATCTCGATATATCTCGAAAGCTACGCTTCTGATCAAAAAATATCAGAGAACGTAAATTGTAGGAAACATAATTCTCTACAAAAAAGGTCTCTTAACATTTTGCCATAGCTCGCTTCGTTTCCGAGATATTTGCAGATTTATCTCAAGGGAAGGGGCCTGACGGACATATTTCGAGATATTTCTTCTTCTTGTTGTTCTTCTTCTGCACAGCTAAGCTGGAAGTGGCATTTGCAGCTCGCAATAGTGCAGAGTTATCTCAAAGAAAGGGGCCACGGTGTTTCTGTATCTCTATTATGTTGGTGCGGCTTCGGAACTTTCAAATATCTTGATATATCTCGAGAACTACGCATCTGATCAAAAAATACCATAGAACATAAAAAGTAGGAAACTTAATTCTCTACAAATAAGGTCTCTTAACATTTTGCCATAGCTCGCTTCGTTTCCGAGATATTTGCAGATTTATCTCAAGGGAAGGGGCCTGACGGACATATTTCGAGATATTTCTGCTTCTTGTTGTTCTTCTTCTGCACAGCTAAGCTGGAAGTGGCATTTGCAGCTCGCAATAGTGCAGAGTTATCTCAAAGAAAGGGGCCACGGTGTTTCTGTATCTGTATTATGTTGGTGCGGCTTCGGAACTTTTAAATATCTTGATATATCTCTAGAACTACGCATCTGATCAAAAAATATCATAGAAGATAAAAAGTAGGAAACTTAATTCTCTACAAAAAAGGTCTCTCAACATTTTCCCATAGCTGGCATCGTTTCCGAGATATTTGCAGATTTATCTCAAGGGAAGGGGCCTGACGGACATATTCCGAGATATTTCTTCTTCTTGTTGTTCCTCTTCTGCACAGCTAAGCTGGAAGTGGCATTTGCAGCTCGCAATAGTGCAGAGTTATCTCAAAGAAAGGGGCCACGGTGTTTCTGTATCTCTATTATGTTGGTGCGGCTCCGGATCTTTTAAATATCTCGATATATCTCGAAAACTACGCATCTGATCAAAAAATATCATAGAACATAAATTGTAGGAAACATAATTCTCTACAAAAAAGGTCTCTTAACATTTTGCCATAGCTCGCTTCGTTTCCGAGATATTTGCAGATATATCTCAAGGGAAGGGGCCTGACGGACATATTTCGAGATATTTCTTCTTCTTGTTGTTCTTCTTCTGCACAGCTAAGCTGGAAGTGGCATTTGCAGCTCGCAATAGTGCAGAGTTATCTCAAAGAAAGGGGCCACGGTGTTTCTGTATCTCTATTATGTTGGTGCGGCTTCGGAACTTTCAAATATCTTGATATATCTCGAGAACTACGCGTCTGATCAAAAAATATCATAGAACATAAAAAGTGGGAAACTTAATTCTCTACAAAAAGGGTCTCTTAACATTTTGCCATAGCTCGCTTCGTTTCCGAGATATTTGCAGATTTATCTCAAGGGAAGGGGCCTGACGGACATATTTCGAGATATTTCTTCTTCTTGTTGTTCTTCTTCTGCACAGCTAAGCTGGAAGTGGCATTTGCGGCTCGCACTAGTGCACAGTTATCTCAAAGAAAGGGGCCACGGTGTTTCTGTATCTCTATTATGTTGGTGCGGCTTCGGAACTTTTAAATATCTTGATATATCTCTAGAACTACGCATCTGATCAAAAAATATCATAGAAGATAAAAAGTAGGAAACTTAATTCTCTACAAAAAAGGTCTCTCAACATTTTCCCATAGCTGGCATCGTTTCCGAGATATTTGCAGATTTATCTCAAGGGAAGGGGCCTGACGGACATACTCCGAGATATTTCTTCTTCTTGTTGTTCCTCTTCTGCACAGCTAAGCTGGAAGTGGCATTTGCAGCTCGCAATAGTGCAGAGTTATCTCAAAGAAAGGGGCCACGGTGTTTCTGTATCTCTATTATGTTGGTGCGGCTTCGGAACTTTTAAATATCTTGATATGTCTCGAGAACTACGCATCTGATCAAAAAATATCATAGAACATAAAAAGCAGGAAACTTAATTCTCTACAAAAAAGGTCTCTTAACATTTTGCCATAGCTCGCTTCGTTTCCGAGATATTTGCAGATTTATCTCAAGGGAAGGGGCCTGACGGACATATTTCGAGATATTTCTTCTTCTTGTTGTTCTTCTTCTGCACAGCTAAGCTGGAAGTGGCATTTGCAGCGCGCAATAGTGCAGAGTTATCTCAAAGAAACGGGCCACGGTGTTTCTGTATCTCTATTATGTTGGTGCGGCTTCGGAACTTTTAAATATCTTGATATATCTCGAGAACTACGCATCTGATCAAAAAATATCACAGAACATGAAAAGTAGGAAACTTAATTCTCTACAAAAAAGGTCTCTTAACATTTTGCCAATACCTCTCTCCGTTTCCGAGATATTTGCAGATTTATCTCAAGGGAAGGGGCCTGACGGACAAATTTCGAGATATTTCTTCTTCTTGTTGTTCTTCTTCTGCACAGCTGAGCTGGAAGTGGCATTTGCAGGTCGCAATAGTGCAGAGTTATCTCAAAGAAAGGGGCCACGGTGTTTCTGTATCTCTATTATGTTGGTGCGGCTTCGGAACTTTTAAATATCTCGATATATCTCGAAAACTACGCTTCTGATAAAAAAATATCATAGAACGTAAATTGTAGGAAACATTATTCTCTACAAAAAAGGTCTCTTAACATTTTGCCATAGCTCGCTTCGTTTCCGAGATATTTGCAGATTTATCTCAAGGGAAGGGGCCTGACGGACATATTTCGAGATATTTCTTCTTCTTGTTGTTCTTCTTCTGCACACCTAAGCTGGAAGTGGCATTTGCAGCGCGCAATAGTGCAGAGTTATCTCAAAGAAAGGGGCCACGGTGTTTCTGTATCTCTATTATGTTGGTGCGGCTTCGGAACTTTTAAATATCTTGATATATCTCGAGAACTACGCATCTGATCAAAAAATATCATACTACATAAAAAGTAGGAAACTTAATTCTCTACAAGAAAGGTCTCTAAACATTTTGCCATAGCTCGCTTCGTTTCCGAGATATTTGCAGATTTATCTCAAGGGAAGGGGCCTGACGGACAAATTTCGAGATATTTCTTCTTCTTGTTGTTCTTCTTCTGCACAGCTGAGCTGGAAGTGGCATTTGCAGGTCGCAATAGTGCAGAGTTATCTCAAAGAAAGGGGCCACGGTGTTTCTGTATCTCTATTATGTTGGTGCGGCTTCGGAACTTTTAAATATCTCGATATATCTCGAAAACTACGCTTCTGATAAAAAAATATCATAGAACGTAAATTGTAGGAAACATTATTCTCTACAAAAAAGGTCTCTTAACATTTTGCCATAGCTCGCTTCGTTTCCGAGATATTTGCAGATTTATCTCAAGGGAAGGGGCCTGACGGACATATTTCGAGATATTTCTTCTTCTTGTTGTTCTTCTTCTGCACACCTAAGCTGGAAGTGGCATTTGCAGCGCGCAATAGTGCAGAGTTATCTCAAAGAAAGGGGCCACGGTGTTTCTGTATCTCTATTATGTTGGTGCGGCTTCGGAACTTTTAAATATCTTGATATATCTCGAGAACTACGCATCTGATCAAAAAATATCATACTACATAAAAAGTAGGAAACTTAATTCTCTACAAGAAAGGTCCCTAAACATTTTGCCATAGCTCGCTTCGTTTCCGAGATATTTGCAGATTTATCTCAAGGGAAGGGGCCTGACGGACATATTTCGAGATATTTCTTCTTCTTGTTGTTCTTCTTCTGCACAGCTAAGCTGGAAGTGGCATTTGCAGCGCGCAATAGTGCAGAGTTATCTCAAAGAAAGGGGCCACGGTGTTTCTGTATCTCTATTATGTTGGTGCGGCTTCGGAACTTTTAAATATCTTGATATATCTCGAGAACTACGCATCTGATCAAAAAATATCATAGAAGATAAAAAGTAGGAAACTTAATTCTCTACAAAAAAGGTCTCTCAACATTTCGCCATAGCTCGCTTCGTTTCCGAGATATTTGCAGATTTATCTCAAGGGAAGGGGCCTGTCGGACATATTTCGAGATATTTCTTCTTCTTGTTGTTCTTCTTCTGCACAGCTAAGCTGGAAGTGGCATTTGCGGCTCGCACTAGTGCAGAGTTATCTCAAAGAAAGGGGCCACGGTGTTTCTGTATCTCTATTATGTTGGTGCGGCTTCGGAACTTTTAAATATCTTGATATATCTCTAGAACTACGCATCTGATCAAAAAATATCATAGAAGATAAAAAGTAGGAAACTTAATTCTCTACAAAAAAGGTCTCTCAACATTTTCCCATAGCTGGCATCGTTTCCGAGATATTTGCAGATTTATCTCAAGGGAAGGGGCCTGACGGACATATTCCGAGATATTTCTTCTTCTTGTTGTTCCTCTTCTGCACAGCTAAGCTGGAAGTGGCATTTGCAGCTCGCAATAGTGCAGAGTTATCTCAAAGAAAGGGGCCACGGTGTTTCTGTATCTCTATTATGTTGGTGCGGCTTCGGAACTTTTAAATATCTTGATATATCTCGAGAACTACGCATCTGATCAAAAAATATCATAGAACATAAAAAGCAGGAAACTTAATTCTCTACAAAAAAGGTCTCTTAACATTTTGCCATAGCTCGCTTCGTTTCCGAGATATTTGCAGATTTATCTCAAGGGAAGGGGCCTGACGGACCTATTTCGAGATATTTCTTCTTCTTGTTGTTCTTCTTCTGCACAGCTAAGCTGGAAGTGGCATTTGCAGCGCGCAATAGTGCAGAGTTATCTCAAAGAAACGGGCCACGGTGTTTCTGTATCTCTATTATGTTGGTGCGGCTTCGGAACTTTTAAATATCTTGATATATCTCGAGAACTACGCATCTGATCAAAAAATATCACAGAACATGAAAAGTAGGAAACTTAATTCTCTACAAAAAAGGTCTCTTAACATTTTGCCAATACCTCTCTCCGTTTCCGAGATATTTGCAGATTTATCTCAAGGGAAGGGGCCTAACGGACATATTTCGAGATATTTCTTCTTCTTGTTGTTCTTCTTCTGCACAGCTAAGCTGGAAGCGGCATTTGCGGCTCGCACTAGTGCAGAGTTATCTCAAAGAAAGGGGCCACGGTGTTTCTGTATCTCTGTTATGTTGGTGCGGTTTCGGAACTTTTAAATATCTTGATATATCTCGAGAACTACGCATCTGATCAAAAAATATCATACTACATAAAAAGTAGGAAACTTAATTCTCTACAAGAAAGGTCCCTAAACATTTTGCCATAGCTCGCTTCGTTTCCGAGATATTTGCAGATTTATCTCAAGGGAAGGGGCCTGACGGACATATTTCGAGATATTTCTTCTTCTTGTTGTTCTTCTTCTGCACAGCTAAGCTGGAAGTGGCATTTGCAGCTCGCAATAGTGCAGAGTTATCTCAAAGAGAGGGGCCACGGTGTTTCTGTATCTCTATTATGTTGGTGCGGCTTCGGAACTTTTAAATATCTTGATATATCTCGAGAACTACGCATCTGATCAAAAAATATCATAGAAGATAAAAAGTAGGAAACTTAATTCTCTACAAAAAAGGTCTCTCAACATTTCGCCATAGCTCGCTTCGTTTCCGAGATATTTGCAGATTTATCTCAAGGGAAGGGGCCTGTCGGACATATTTCGAGATATTTCTTCTTCTTGTTGTTCTTCTTCTGCACAGCTAAGCTGGAAGTGGCATTTGCGGCTCGCACTAGTGCAGAGTTATCTCAAAGAAAGGGGCCACGGTGTTTCTGTATCTCTATTATGTTGGTGCGGCTTCGGAACTTTTAAATATCTTGATATATCTCTAGAACTACGCATCTGATCAAAAAATATCATAGAAGATAAAAAGTAGGAAACTTAATTCTCTACAAAAAAGGTCTCTCAACATTTTCCCATAGCTGGCATCGTTTCCGAGATATTTGCAGATTTATCTCAAGGGAAGGGGCCTGACGGACATATTCCGAGATATTTCTTCTTCTTGTTGTTCCTCTTCTGCACAGCTAAGCTGGAAGTGGCATTTGCAGCTCGCAATAGTGCAGAGTTATCTCAAAGAAAGGGGCCACGGTGTTTCTGTATCTCTATTATGTTGGTGCGGCTTCGGAACTTTTAAATATCTTGATATATCTCGAGAACTACGCATCTGATCAAAAAATATCATAGAACATAAAAAGCAGGAAACTTAATTCTCTACAAAAAAGGTCTCTTAACATTTTGCCATAGCTCGCTTCGTTTCCGAGATATTTGCAGATTTATCTCAAGGGAAGGGGCCTGACGGACCTATTTCGAGATATTTCTTCTTCTTGTTGTTCTTCTTCTGCACAGCTAAGCTGGAAGTGGCATTTGCAGCGCGCAATAGTGCAGAGTTATCTCAAAGAAACGGGCCACGGTGTTTCTGTATCTCTATTATGTTGGTGCGGCTTCGGAACTTTTAAATATCTTGATATATCTCGAGAACTACGCATCTGATCAAAAAATATCACAGAACATGAAAAGTAGGAAACTTAATTCTCTACAAAAAAGGTCTCTTAACATTTTGCCAATACCTCTCTCCGTTTCCGAGATATTTGCAGATTTATCTCAAGGGAAGGGGCCTAACGGACATATTTCGAGATATTTCTTCTTCTTGTTGTTCTTCTTCTGCACAGCTAAGCTGGAAGCGGCATTTGCGGCTCGCACTAGTGCAGAGTTATCTCAAAGAAAGGGGCCACGGTGTTTCTGTATCTCTGTTATGTTGGTGCGGTTTCGGAACTTTTAAATATCTTGATATATCTCGAGAACTACGCATCTGATCAAAAAATATCATAGAACATAAAATGTAGGAAACGTAATTCTCTACAAAAAAGGTCTCTTAACATTTTGCCATAGCTCGCTTCGTTTCCGAGATATTTGCAGATTTATCTCAAGGGAAGGGGCCTAACGGACATATTTCGAGATATTTCTTCTTCTTGTTGTTCTTCTTCTGCACAGCTAAGCTGGAAGCGGCATTTGCGGCTCGCACTAGTGCAGAGTTATCTCAAAGAAAGGGGCCACGGTGTTTCTGTATCTCTGTTATGTTGGTGCGGTTTCGGAACTTTTAAATATCTTGATATATCTCGAGAACTACGCATCTGATCAAAAAATATCATAGAACATAAATTGTAGGAAACTTAATTCTCTACAAAAAAGGTCTCTTAACATTTTGCCATAGCTCGCTTCGTTTCCGAGATATTTGCAGATTTATCTCAAGGGAAGGGGCCTGACGGACATATTTCGAGATATTTCTTCTTCTTGTTGTTCTTCTTCTGCACAGCTAAGCTGGAAGTGGCATTTGCAGCTCGCAATAGTGCAGAGTTATCTCAAAGAAAGGGGCCACGGTGTTTCTGTATCTCTATTATGTTGGTGCGGCTTCGGAACTTTTAAATATCTTGATATATCTCGAGAACTACGCATCTGATCAAAAAATATCATAGAAGATAGAAAGTAGGAAACTTAATTCTCTACAAAAAAGGTCTCTTAACATTTTGCCATAGCTCGCTTCGTTTCCGAGATATTTGCAGATTTATCTCAAGGGAAGGGGCCTGACGGACATATTTCGAGATATTTCTTCTTCTTGTTGTTCTTCTTCTGCACAGCTAAGCTGGAAGTGGCATTTGCGGCTCGCACTAGTGCAGAGTTATCTCAAAGAAAGGGGCCACGGTGTTTCTGTATCTCTATTATGTTGGTGCGGCTTCGGAACTTTTAAATATCTTGATATATCTCGAGATCTACGCATCTCATCAAAAAATATCATAGAACATAAAAAGTAGGAAACTTAATTCTCTACAAAAAAGGTCTCTTAACATTTTGCCATAGCTCGCTTCGTCTCCGAGATATTTGCAGATTTATCTCAAGGGAAGGGGTCTGACGGACATATTTCGAGATATTTCTTCTTCTTGTTGTTCTTCGTCTGCACAGCTAAGCTGGAAGTGGCATTTGCAGCTGGCAATAGTGCAGAGTTATCCCAAAGAAAGGGGCCACGGTGTTTCTGAATCTCTATTATGTTGGTGCGGCTTCGGAACTTTTAAATATCTCGATATATCTCGAAAACTACGCTTCTGATCAAAAAATATCATAGAACATAAATTGTAGGAAACATAATTCGCTACAAAAAAGGTCTCTTAACATTTTGCCATAGCTCGCT
This sequence comes from Osmia lignaria lignaria, assembly GCF_051020975.1. Taxonomy (NCBI): domain Eukaryota; kingdom Metazoa; phylum Arthropoda; class Insecta; order Hymenoptera; family Megachilidae; genus Osmia; species Osmia lignaria. The sequence continues at coordinate 23,161,579 of NW_027478161.1, read as the reverse complement.
TCGTTTCCGAGATATTTGCAGATTTATCTCAAGGGAAGGGTCCTGACGGACATATTTCGGGATATTTCTTCTTCTTGTTGTTCTTCTTCTGCACAGCTAAACTGGAAGTGGCATTTCCAGCTCGCAACAGTGCAGAGTTATCTGAAAGAAAGGGGCCACGGTGTTTCTGTATCTCCATTATGGTGGTGCGGCTTCGGAACTTTTAAATATCTTGATATATCTCGAGATCTACGCATCTCATCAAAAAATATCATAGAACATAAAAAGTAGGAAACTTAATTCTCTACAAAAAAGGTCTCTTAACATTTTGCCATAGCTCGCTTCGTCTCCGAGATATTTGCAGATTTATCTCAAGGGAAGGGGTCTGACGGACATATTTCGAGATATTTCTTCTTCTTGTTGTTCTTCGTCTGCACAGCTAAGCTGGAAGTGGCATTTGCAGCTGGCAATAGTGCAGAGTTATCCCAAAGAAAGGGGCCACGGTGTTTCTGAATCTCTATTATGTTGGTGCGGCTTCGGAACTTTTAAATATCTCGATATATCTCGAAAACTACGCTTCTGATCAAAAAATATCATAGAACATAAATTGTAGGAAACATAATTCGCTACAAAAAAGGTCTCTTAACATTTTGCCATAGCTCGCTTCGTTTCCGAGATATTTGCAGATTTATCTCAAGGGAAGGGTCCTGACGGACATATTTCGGGATATTTCTTCTTCTTGTTGTTCTTCTTCTGCACAGCTAAACTGGAAGTGGCATTTCCAGCTCGCAACAGTGCAGAGTTATCTGAAAGAAAGGGGCCACGGTGTTTCTGTATCTCCATTATGGTGGTGCCGTTTCGGAACTTTTAAATATCTGGATATATCTCGAGAACTACGCATCTGATCAAAAAATATCATAGAACATAAAAAGTAGGAAACTTAATTCTCTACAAAAAAGGTCTCTTAACATTTTGCCATAACTCGCTTCGTTTCCGTGATATTTGCAGATTTATCTCAAGGGAAGGGGCCTGACGGACATATTTCGAGATATTTCTTCTTCTTGTTGTTCTTCTTCTGCACAGCTAAGCTGGAAGTGGCATTTGCTGCTCGCAATAGTGCAGAGTTATCTCAAAGAAAGGGGCCACGGTGTTTCTGTATCTCTATTAAGTTGGTGCGGCTTCGGAACTTTTAAATATCTCGATATATCTCGAAAACTACGCTTCTGATAAAAAAATATCATAGAACGTAAATTGTAGGAAACATAATTCTCTACAAAAAAGGTCTCTTAACGTTTTGCCATAGCTCGCTTCGTTTCCGAGATATTTGCAAATTTATCTCAAGGGAAGGGTCCTGACGGACATATTTCGAGATATTCCTTCTTCTTGTTGTTCTTCTTCTGCACAGCTAAACTGGAAGTGGCATTTCCAGCTCGCAATAGTGCAGAGTTATCCCAAAGAAAGGGGCCAGGGTGTTTCTGTATCTCTATTATGTTGGTGCGGCTTCGGAACTTTTATATATCTCGATATATCTCGAAAACTACGCTTCTGATCAAAAAATATCATAGAACATAAATTGTAGGAAACATAATTCTCTACAAAAAAGGTCTCTTAACACTTTGCCATAGCTCGCTTAGTTTCCGAGATATTTGCAGATTTATCTCAAGGGAAGGGTCCTGACGGACATACTTCGGGATATTTCTTCTTCTTGTTGTTCTTCTTCTGCACAGCTAAACTGGAAGTGGCATTTCCAGCTCGCAATAGTGCAGAGTTATCCCAAAGAAAGGGGCCACGGTGTTTCTGTATCTCTATTATGTTGGTGCGGCTTCGGAACTTTTAAATATCTCGATATATCTCGAAAACTACGCTTCTGATCAAAAAATATCATAGAACATAAATTGTAGGAAACATAATTCTCTACAAAAAAGGTCTCTTAACATTTTGCCATTGCTCGCTTCGTTTCCGAGATATTTGCAGATTTATCTCAAGGGAAGGGTCCTGACGGACATATTTCGGGATATTTCTTCTTCTTGTTGTTCTTCTTCTGCACAGCTAAACTGGAAGTGGCATTTCCAGCTCGCAATAGTGCAGAGTTATCTCAAAGAAAGGGGCCACGGTGTTTCTGTATCTCTATTATGGTGGTGCCGCTTCGGAACTTTTAAATATCTGGATATATCTCGAGAACTACGCATCTGATCAAAAAATATCATAGAACATAAAAAGTAGCAAACTTAATTCTCTACAAAAAAGGTCTCTTAACATTTTGCCATAGCTCGCTTCGTTTCCGTGATATTTGCAGATATATCTCAAGGGAAGGGGCCTGACGGACATATTTCGAGATATTTCTTCTTCTTGTTGTTCTTCTTCTGCACAGCTAAGCTGGAAGTGGCATTTGCTGCTCGCAATAGTGCAGAGTTATCTCAAAGAAAGGGGCCACGGTGTTTCTGTATCTCTATTAAGTTGGTGCGGCTTCGGAACTTTTAAATATCTCGATATATCTCGAAAACTACGCTTCTGATCAAAAAATATCATAGAACATAAATTGTAGGAAACATAATTCTCTACAAAAAAGGTCTCTTAACGTTTTGCCATAGCTCGCTTCGTTTCCGAGATATTTGCAGATTTATCTCAAGGGAAGGGTCCTGACGGACATATTTCGAGATATTTCTTCTTCTTGTTGTTCTTCTTCTGCACAGCTAAGCTGGAAGTGGCATTTGCAGGTCGCAATAGTGCAGAGTTATCTCAAAGAAAGGGGCCACGGTGTTTCTGTATCTCTATTACGTTGGTGCGACTTCGGAACTTTTAAATATCTTGATATATCTCGAGAACTACGCATCTGATCAAAAAATATCATAGAAGATAAAAAGTAGGAAACTTAATTCTCTACAAAAAAGGTCTCTTAACATTTTCCCATAGCTGGCATCGTTTCCGAGATATTTGCAGATTTAGCTCAAGGGAAGGGGCCTGACGGACATATTCCGAGATATTTCTTCTTCTTGTTGTTCCTCTTCTGCACAGATAAGCTGGAAGTGGCATTTGCAGCTCGCAGTAGTGAAGAGTTATCTCAAAGAAAGAGGCCACGGTGTTTCTGTACCACTATTATGTTGGTGCAGCTTCGGAACTTTTAAATATCTTGATATATCTCGAGAACTACGCATCTGATCAAAAAATATCATAGAACATAAAAAGTAGGAAACTTAATTCTCTACAAAAGAGGTATCTTAACATTTTGCCATACTCCGCTTCGTTTCCGAGATATTTGCAGATTTAGCTCAAGGGAAGGGGCCTGACGGACATATTTCGAGATATTTCTTCTTCTTGTTGTTCTTCTTCTGCACAGCTAAGCTGGAAGTGGCATTTGCAGCGCGCAATAGTGCAGAGTTATCTCAAAGAAAGGGGCCACGGTGTTTCTGTATCTCTATTATGTTGGTGCGGCTTCGGAACTTTTAAATATCTTGATATATCTCGAGAACTACGCATCTGATCAAAAAATATCATAGAACATAAAAAGTAGGAAACTTAATTCTCTACAAAAAAGGTCTGTTAACATTTTCCCATAGCTGGCATCGTTTCCGAGATATTTGCAGATTTAGCTCAAGCGAAGGGGCCTGACGGACATATTCCGAGATATTTCTTCTTCTTGTTGTTCCTCTTCTGCACAGCTAAGCTGGAAGTGGCATTTGCAGGTCGCAATAGTGCAGAGTTATCTCAAAGAAAGGGGCCACGGTGTTTCTGTATCTCTATTATGTTGGTGCGGCTTCGGAACTTTTAAATATCTCGATATATCTCGAAAACTACGCTTCTGATCAAAAAATATCAGAGAACGTAAATTGTAGGAAACATAATTCTCTACAAAAAAGGTCTCTTAACATTTTGCCATAGCTCGCTTCGTTTCCGAGATATTTGCAGATTTATCTCAAGGGAAGGGGCCTGACGGACATATTTCGAGATATTTCTTCTTCTTGTTGTTCTTCTTCTGCACAGCTAAGCTGGAAGTGGCATTTGCAGCTCGCAATAGTGCAGAGTTATCTCAAAGAAAGGGGCCACGGTGTTTCTGTATCTCTATTATGTTGGTGCGGCTTCGGAACTTTTAAATATCTTGATATATCTCGAGAACTACGCATCTGATCAAAAAATACCATAGAACATAAAAAGTAGGAAACTTAATTCTCTACAAATAAGGTCTCTTAACATTTTGCCATAGCTCGCTTCGTTTCCGAGATATTTGCAGATTTATCTCAAGGGAAGGGGCCTGACGGACATATTTCGAGATATTTCTTCTTCTTGTTGTTCTTCTTCTGCACAGCTAAGCTGGAAGTGGCATTTGCAGCTCGCAATAGTGCAGAGTTATCTCAAAGAAAGGGGCCACGGTGTTTCTGTATCTGTATTATGTTGGTGCGGCTTCGGAACTTTTAAATATCTTGATATATCTCTAGAACTACGCATCTGATCAAAAAATATCATAGAAGATAAAAAGTAGGAAACTTAATTCTCTACAAAAAAGGTCTCTCAACATTTTCCCATAGCTGGCATCGTTTCCGAGATATTTGCAGATTTATCTCAAGGGAAGGGGCCTGACGGACATATTCCGAGATATTTCTTCTTCTTGTTGTTCCTCTTCTGCACAGCTAAGCTGGAAGTGGCATTTGCAGCTCGCAATAGTGCAGAGTTATCCCAAAGACAGGGGCCACGGTGTTTCTGTATCTCTATTATGTTGGTGCGGCTCCGGATCTTTTAAATATCTCGATATATCTCGAAAACTACGCATCTGATCAAAAAATATCATAGAACATAAATTGTAGGAAACATAATTCTCTACAAAAAAGGTCTCTTAACATTTTGCCATAGCTCGCTTCGTTTCCGAGATATTTGCAGATATATCTCAAGGGAAGGGGCCTGACGGACATATTTCGAGATATTTCTTCTTCTTGTTGTTCTTCTTCTGCACAGCTAAGCTGGAAGTGGCATTTGCAGCTCGCAATAGTGCAGAGTTATCTCAAAGAAAGGGGCCACGGTGTTTCTGTATCTGTATTATGTTGGTGCGGCTTCGGAACTTTTAAATATCTTGATATATCTCGAGAACTACGCGTCTGATCAAAAAATATCATAGAACATAAAAAGTGGGAAACTTAATTCTCTACAAAAAGGGTCTCTTAACATTTTGCCATAGCTCGCTTCGTTTCCGAGATATTTGCAGATTTATCTCAAGGGAAGGGGCCTGACGGACATATTTCGAGATATTTCTTCTTCTTGTTGTTCTTCTTCTGCACAGCTAAGCTGGAAGTGGCATTTGCGGCTCGCACTAGTGCACAGTTATCTCAAAGAAAGGGGCCACGGTGTTTCTGTATCTCTATTATGTTGGTGCGGCTTCGGAACTTTTAAATATCTTGATATATCTCTAGAACTACGCATCTGATCAAAAAATATCATAGAAGATAAAAAGTAGGAAACTTAATTCTCTACAAAAAAGGTCTCTCAACATTTTCCCATAGCTGGCATCGTTTCCGAGATATTTGCAGATTTATCTCAAGGGAAGGGGCCTGACGGACATACTCCGAGATATTTCTTCTTCTTGTTGTTCCTCTTCTGCACAGCTAAGCTGGAAGTGGCATTTGCAGCTCGCAATAGTGCAGAGTTATCTCAAAGAAAGGGGCCACGGTGTTTCTGTATCTCTATTATGTTGGTGCGGCTTCGGAACTTTTAAATATCTTGATATGTCTCGAGAACTACGCATCTGATCAAAAAATATCATAGAACATAAAAAGCAGGAAACTTAATTCTCTACAAAAAAGGTCTCTTAACATTTTGCCATAGCTCGCTTCGTTTCCGAGATATTTGCAGATTTATCTCAAGGGAAGGGGCCTGACGGACATATTTCGAGATATTTCTTCTTCTTGTTGTTCTTCTTCTGCACAGCTAAGCTGGAAGTGGCATTTGCGGCTCGCACTAGTGCACAGTTATCTCAAAGAAAGGGGCCACGGTGTTTCTGTATCTCTATTATGTTGGTGCGGCTTCGGAACTTTTAAATATCTTGATATATCTCTAGAACTACGCATCTGATCAAAAAATATCATAGAAGATAAAAAGTAGGAAACTTAATTCTCTACAAAAAAGGTCTCTCAACATTTTCCCATAGCTGGCATCGTTTCCGAGATATTTGCAGATTTATCTCAAGGGAAGGGGCCTGACGGACATACTCCGAGATATTTCTTCTTCTTGTTGTTCCTCTTCTGCACAGCTAAGCTGGAAGTGGCATTTGCAGCTCGCAATAGTGCAGAGTTATCTCAAAGAAAGGGGCCACGGTGTTTCTGTATCTCTATTATGTTGGTGCGGCTTCGGAACTTTTAAATATCTTGATATGTCTCGAGAACTACGCATCTGATCAAAAAATATCATAGAACATAAAAAGCAGGAAACTTAATTCTCTACAAAAAAGGTCTCTTAACATTTTGCCATAGCTCGCTTCGTTTCCGAGATATTTGCAGATTTATCTCAAGGGAAGGGGCCTGACGGACATATTTCGAGATATTTCTTCTTCTTGTTGTTCTTCTTCTGCACAGCTAAGCTGGAAGTGGCATTTGCAGCGCGCAATAGTGCAGAGTTATCTCAAAGAAACGGGCCACGGTGTTTCTGTATCTCTATTATGTTGGTGCGGCTTCGGAACTTTTAAATATCTTGATATATCTCGAGAACTACGCATCTGATCAAAAAATATCACAGAACATGAAAAGTAGGAAACTTAATTCTCTACAAAAAAGGTCTCTTAACATTTTGCCAATACCTCTCTCCGTTTCCGAGATATTTGCAGATTTATCTCAAGGGAAGGGGCCTGACGGACAAATTTCGAGATATTTCTTCTTCTTGTTGTTCTTCTTCTGCACAGCTGAGCTGGAAGTGGCATTTGCAGGTCGCAATAGTGCAGAGTTATCTCAAAGAAAGGGGCCACGGTGTTTCTGTATCTCTATTATGTTGGTGCGGCTTCGGAACTTTTAAATATCTCGATATATCTCGAAAACTACGCTTCTGATAAAAAAATATCATAGAACGTAAATTGTAGGAAACATTATTCTCTACAAAAAAGGTCTCTTAACATTTTGCCATAGCTCGCTTCGTTTCCGAGATATTTGCAGATTTATCTCAAGGGAAGGGGCCTGACGGACATATTTCGAGATATTTCTTCTTCTTGTTGTTCTTCTTCTGCACAGCTAAGCTGGAAGTGGCATTTGCAGCTCGCAATAGTGCAGAGTTATCTCAAAGAGAGGGGCCACGGTGTTTCTGTATCTCTATTATGTTGGTGCGGCTTCGGAACTTTTAAATATCTTGATATATCTCGAGAACTACGCATCTGATCAAAAAATATCATAGAAGATAAAAAGTAGGAAACTTAATTCTCTACAAAAAAGGTCTCTCAACATTTCGCCATAGCTCGCTTCGTTTCCGAGATATTTGCAGATTTATCTCAAGGGAAGGGGCCTGTCGGACATATTTCGAGATATTTCTTCTTCTTGTTGTTCTTCTTCTGCACAGCTAAGCTGGAAGTGGCATTTGCGGCTCGCACTAGTGCAGAGTTATCTCAAAGAAAGGGGCCACGGTGTTTCTGTATCTCTATTATGTTGGTGCGGCTTCGGAACTTTTAAATATCTTGATATATCTCTAGAACTACGCATCTGATCAAAAAATATCATAGAAGATAAAAAGTAGGAAACTTAATTCTCTACAAAAAAGGTCTCTCAACATTTTCCCATAGCTCGCTTCGTTTCCGAGATATTTGCAGATTTATCTCAAGGGAAGGGGCCTGACGGACATATTTCGAGATATTTCTTCTTCTTGTTGTTCTTCTTCTGCACAGCTAAGCTGGAAGTGGCATTTGCAGCGCGCAATAGTGCAGAGTTATCTCAAAGAAACGGGCCACGGTGTTTCTGTATCTCTATTATGTTGGTGCGGCTTCGGAACTTTTAAATATCTTGATATATCTCGAGAACTACGCATCTGATCAAAAAATATCACAGAACATGAAAAGTAGGAAACTTAATTCTCTACAAAAAAGGTCTCTTAACATTTTGCCAATACCTCTCTCCGTTTCCGAGATATTTGCAGATTTATCTCAAGGGAAGGGGCCTAACGGACATATTTCGAGATATTTCTTCTTCTTGTTGTTCTTCTTCTGCACAGCTAAGCTGGAAGCGGCATTTGCGGCTCGCACTAGTGCAGAGTTATCTCAAAGAAAGGGGCCACGGTGTTTCTGTATCTCTGTTATGTTGGTGCGGTTTCGGAACTTTTAAATATCTTGATATATCTCGAGAACTACGCATCTGATCAAAAAATATCATAGAACATAAAATGTAGGAAACGTAATTCTCTACAAAAAAGGTCTCTTAACATTTTGCCATAGCTCGCTTCGTTTCCGAGATATTTGCAGATTTATCTCAAGGGAAGGGTCCTGACGGACATATTTCGAGATATTTCTTCTTCTTGTTGTTCTTCTTCTGCACAGCTAAGCTGGAAGTGGCATTTGCAGGTCGCAATAGTGCAGAGTTATCTCAAAGAAAGGGGCCACGGTGTTTCTGTATCTCTATTACGTTGGTGCGACTTCGGAACTTTTAAATATCTTGATATATCTCGAGAACTACGCATCTGATCAAAAAATATCATAGAAGATAAAAAGTAGGAAACTTAATTCTCTACAAAAAAGGTCTCTTAACATTTTCCCATAGCTGGCATCGTTTCCGAGATATTTGCAGATTTAGCTCAAGGGAAGGGGCCTGACGGACATATTCCGAGATATTTCTTCTTCTTGTTGTTCCTCTTCTGCACAGATAAGCTGGAAGTGGCATTTGCAGCTCGCAGTAGTGAAGAGTTATCTCAAAGAAAGAGGCCACGGTGTTTCTGTACCACTATTATGTTGGTGCAGCTTCGGAACTTTTAAATATCTTGATATATCTCGAGAACTACGCATCTGATCAAAAAATATCATAGAACATAAAAAGTAGGAAACTTAATTCTCTACAAAAGAGGTATCTTAACATTTTGCCATACTCCGCTTCGTTTCCGAGATATTTGCAGATTTAGCTCAAGGGAAGGGGCCTGACGGACATATTTCGAGATATTTCTTCTTCTTGTTGTTCTTCTTCTGCACTGCTAAGCTGGAAGTGGCATTTGCAGCGCGCAATAGTGCAGAGTTATCTCAAAGAAAGGGGCCACGGTGTTTCTGTATCTCTATTATGTTGGTGCGGCTTCGGAACTTTTAAATATCTTGATATATCTCGAGAACTACGCATCTGATCAAAAAATATCATAGAACATAAAAAGTAGGAAACTTAATTCTCTACAAAAAAGGTCTGTTAACATTTTCCCATAGCTGGCATCGTTTCCGAGATATTTGCAGATTTAGCTCAAGCGAAGGGGCCTGGCGGACATATTCCGAGATATTTCTTCTTCTTGTTGTTCCTCTTCTGCACAGCTAAGCTGGAAGTGGCATTTGCAGGTCGCAATAGTGCAGAGTTATCTCAAAGAAAGGGGCCACGGTGTTTCTGTATCTCTATTATGTTGGTGCGGCTTCGGAACTTTTAAATATCTCGATATATCTCGAAAACTACGCTTCTGATCAAAAAATATCAGAGAACGTAAATTGTAGGAAACATAATTCTCTACAAAAAAGGTCTCTTAACATTTTGCCATAGCTCGCTTCGTTTCCGAGATATTTGCAGATTTATCTCAAGGGAAGGGGCCTGACGGACATATTTCGAGATATTTCTTCTTCTTGTTGTTCTTCTTCTGCACAGCTAAGCTGGAAGTGGCATTTGCAGCTCGCAATAGTGCAGAGTTATCTCAAAGAAAGGGGCCACGGTGTTTCTGTATCTCTATTATGTTGGTGCGGCTTCGGAACTTTTAAATATCTTGATATATCTCGAGAACTACGCATCTGATCAAAAAATACCATAGAACATAAAAAGTAGGAAACTTAATTCTCTACAAATAAGGTCTCTTAACATTTTGCCATAGCTCGCTTCGTTTCCGAGATATTTGCAGATTTATCTCAAGGGAAGGGGCCTGACGGACATATTTCGAGATATTTCTTCTTCTTGTTGTTCTTCTTCTGCACAGCTAAGCTGGAAGTGGCATTTGCAGCTCGCAATAGTGCAGAGTTATCTCAAAGAAAGGGGCCACGGTGTTTCTGTATCTGTATTATGTTGGTGCGGCTTCGGAACTTTTAAATATCTTGATATATCTCTAGAACTACGCATCTGATCAAAAAATATCATAGAAGATAAAAAGTAGGAAACTTAATTCTCTACAAAAAAGGTCTCTCAACATTTTCCCATAGCTGGCATCGTTTCCGAGATATTTGCAGATTTATCTCAAGGGAAGGGGCCTGACGGACATATTCCGAGATATTTCTTCTTCTTGTTGTTCCTCTTCTGCACAGCTAAGCTGGAAGTGGCATTTGCAGCTCGCAATAGTGCAGAGTTATCCCAAAGAAAGGGGCTACGGTGTTTCTGTATCTCTATTATGTTGGTGCGGCTCCGGATCTTTTAAATATCTCGATATATCTCGAAAACTACGCATCTGATCAAAAAATATCATAGAACATAAATTGTAGGAAACATAATTCTCTACAAAAAAGGTCTCTTAACATTTTGCCATAGCTCGCTTCGTTTCCGAGATATTTGCAGATATATCTCAAGGGAAGGGGCCTGACGGACATATTTCGAGATATTTCTTCTTCTTGTTGTTCTTCTTCTGCACAGCTAAGCTGGAAGTGGCATTTGCAGCTCGCAATAGTGCAGAGTTATCTCAAAGAAAGGGGCCACGGTGTTTCTGTATCTCTATTATGTTGGTGCGGCTTCGGAACTTTTAAATATCTTGATATATCTCGAGAACTACGCGTCTGATCAAAAAATATCATAGAACATAAAAAGTGGGAAACTTAATTCTCTACAAAAAGGGTCTCTTAACATTTTGCCATAGCTCGCTTCGTTTCCGAGATATTTGCAGATTTATCTCAAGGGAAGGGGCCTGACGGACATATTTCGAGATATTTCTTCTTCTTGTTGTTCTTCTTCTGCACAGCTAAGCTGGAAGTGGCATTTGCGGCTCGCACTAGTGCACAGTTATCTCAAAGAAAGGGGCCACGGTGTTTCTGTATCTCTATTATGTTGGTGCGGCTTCGGAACTTTTAAATATCTTGATATATCTCTAGAACTACGCATCTGATCAAAAAATATCATAGAAGATAAAAAGTAGGAAACTTAATTCTCTACAAAAAAGGTCTCTCAACATTTTCCCATAGCTGGCATCGTTTCCGAGATATTTGCAGATTTATCTCAAGGGAAGGGGCCTGACGGACATACTCCGAGATATTTCTTCTTCTTGTTGTTCCTCTTCTGCACAGCTAAGCTGGAAGTGGCATTTGCAGCTCGCAATAGTGCAGAGTTATCTCAAAGAAAGGGGCCACGGTGTTTCTGTATCTCTATTATGTTGGTGCGGCTTCGGAACTTTTAAATATCTTGATATGTCTCGAGAACTACGCATCTGATCAAAAAATATCATAGAACATAAAAAGCAGGAAACTTAATTCTCTACAAAAAAGGTCTCTTAACATTTTGCCATAGCTCGCTTCGTTTCCGAGATATTTGCAGATTTATCTCAAGGGAAGGGGCCTGACGGACATATTTCGAGATATTTCTTCTTCTTGTTGTTCTTCTTCTGCACAGCTAAGCTGGAAGTGGCATTTGCAGCGCGCAATAGTGCAGAGTTATCTCAAAGAAACGGGCCACGGTGTTTCTGTATCTCTATTATGTTGGTGCGGCTTCGGAACTTTTAAATATCTTGATATATCTCGAGAACTACGCATCTGATCAAAAAATATCACAGAACATGAAAAGTAGGAAACTTAATTCTCTACAAAAAAGGTCTCTTAACATTTTGCCAATACCTCTCTCCGTTTCCGAGATATTTGCAGATTTATCTCAAGGGAAGGGGCCTGACGGACAAATTTCGAGATATTTCTTCTTCTTGTTGTTCTTCTTCTGCACAGCTGAGCTGGAAGTGGCATTTGCAGGTCGCAATAGTGCAGAGTTATCTCAAAGAAAGGGGCCACGGTGTTTCTGTATCTCTATTATGTTGGTGCGGCTTCGGAACTTTTAAATATCTCGATATATCTCGAAAACTACGCTTCTGATAAAAAAATATCATAGAACGTAAATTGTAGGAAACATTATTCTCTACAAAAAAGGTCTCTTAACATTTTGCCATAGCTCGCTTCGTTTCCGAGATATTTGCAGATTTATCTCAAGGGAAGGGGCCTGACGGACATATTTCGAGATATTTCTTCTTCTTGTTGTTCTTCTTCTGCACAGCTAAGCTGGAAGTGGCATTTGCAGCTCGCAATAGTGCAGAGTTATCTCAAAGAGAGGGGCCACGGTGTTTCTGTATCTCTATTATGTTGGTGCGGCTTCGGAACTTTTAAATATCTTGATATATCTCGAGAACTACGCATCTGATCAAAAAATATCATAGAAGATAAAAAGTAGGAAACTTAATTCTCTACAAAAAAGGTCTCTCAACATTTCGCCATAGCTCGCTTCGTTTCCGAGATATTTGCAGATTTATCTCAAGGGAAGGGGCCTGTCGGACATATTTCGAGATATTTCTTCTTCTTGTTGTTCTTCTTCTGCACAGCTAAGCTGGAGGTGGCATTTGCGGCTCGCACTAGTGCAGAGTTATCTCAAAGAAAGGGGCCACGGTGTTTCTGTATCTCTATTATGTTGGTGCGGCTTCGGAACTTTTAAATATCTTGATATATCTCTAGAACTACGCATCTGATCAAAAAATATCATAGAAGATAAAAAGTAGGAAACTTAATTCTCTACAAAAAAGGTCTCTCAACATTTTCCCATAGCTCGCTTCGTTTCCGAGATATTTGCAGATTTATCTCAAGGGAAGGGGCCTGACGGACATATTTCGAGATATTTCTTCTTCTTGTTGTTCTTCTTCTGCACAGCTAAGCTGGAAGTGGCATTTGCAGCGCGCAATAGTGCAGAGTTATCTCAAAGAAACGGGCCACGGTGTTTCTGTATCTCTATTATGTTGGTGCGGCTTCGGAACTTTTAAATATCTTGATATATCTCGAGAACTACGCATCTGATCAAAAAATATCACAGAACATGAAAAGTAGGAAACTTAATTCTCTACAAAAAAGGTCTCTTAACATTTTGCCAATACCTCTCTCCGTTTCCGAGATATTTGCAGATTTATCTCAAGGGAAGGGGCCTAACGGACATATTTCGAGATATTTCTTCTTCTTGTTGTTCTTCTTCTGCACAGCTAAGCTGGAAGCGGCATTTGCGGCTCGCACTAGTGCAGAGTTATCTCAAAGAAAGGGGCCACGGTGTTTCTGTATCTCTGTTATGTTGGTGCGGTTTCGGAACTTTTAAATATCTTGATATATCTCGAGAACTACGCATCTGATCAAAAAATATCATAGAACATAAAATGTAGGAAACGTAATTCTCTACAAAAAAGGTCTCTTAACATTTTGCCATAGCTCGCTTCGTTTCCGAGATATTTGCAGATTTATCTCAAGGGAAGGGGCCTAACGGACATATTTCGAGATATTTCTTCTTCTTGTTGTTCTTCTTCTGCACAGCTAAGCTGGAAGCGGCATTTGCGGCTCGCACTAGTGCAGAGTTATCTCAAAGAAAGGGGCCACGGTGTTTCTGTATCTCTATTATGTTGGTGCGGCTTCGGAACTTTTAAATATCTTGATATATCTCGAGAACTACGCATCTGATCAAAAAATATCATAGAAGATAGAAAGTAGGAAACTTAATTCTCTACAAAAAAGGTCTCTTAACATTTTGCCATAGCTCGCTTCGTTTCCGAGATATTTGCAGATTTATCTCAAGGGAAGGGGCCTGACGGACATATTTCGAGATATTTCTTCTTCTTGTTGTTCTTCTTCTGCACAGCTAAGCTGGAAGTGGCATTTGCGGCTCGCACTAGTGCAGAGTTATCTCAAAGAAAGGGGCCACGGTGTTTCTGTACCACTATTATGTTGGTGCAGCTTCGGAACTTTTAAATATCTTGATATATCTCGGGAACTACGCATCTGATCAAAAAATATCATAGAACATAAAAAGTAGGAAACCTAATTTTCTACAAAAAAGGTCTCTTAACATTTTGCCGTAGCTCTCTTCGTTTCCGAGATATTTGCAGATTTATCTCAAGGGAAGGGGCCTGACGGACATATTTGGAAATATTTCTTCTTCTTGTTGTTCTTCTTCTGCACAGCTAAGCTGGAAGTGGCATTTGCAGCTGGCAATAGTGCAGAGTTATCCCAAAGAAAGGGGCCACGGTGTTTCTGTATCTCTATTAGGTTGGTGCGGCTTCGGAACTTTTAAATATCTCGATATATCTCGAAAACTACGCATCTGATCAAAAAATATCATAGAACATAAAAAGTAGGAAACTTAATTCTCTACAAAAAAGGTCTCTTAACATTTTGCCATAGCTCGCTTCGTTTCCGTGATATTTGCAGATTTATCTCAAGGGAAGGGGCCTGACGGACATATTTCGAGATATTTCTTCTTCTTGTTGTTCTTCTTCTGCACAGCTAAGCTGGAAGTGGCATTTGCGGCTCGCACTAGTGCAGAGTTATCTCAAAGAAAGGGGCCACGGTGTTTCTGTATCTCTATTATGTTGGTGCGGCTTCGGAACTTTTAAATATCTTGATATATCTCTAGAACTACGCATCTGATCAAAAAATATCATAGAAGATAAAAAGTAGGAAACTTAATTCTCTACAAAAAAGGTCTCTCAACATTTTCCCATAGCTCGCTTCGTTTCCGAGATATTTGCAGATTTATCTCAAGGGAAGGGGCCTGACGGACATATTTCGAGATATTTCTTCTTCTTGTTGTTCTTCTTCTGCACAGCTAAGCTGGAAGTGGCATTTGCAGCGCGCAATAGTGCAGAGTTATCTCAAAGAAACGGGCCACGGTGTTTCTGTATCTCTATTATGTTGGTGCGGCTTCGGAACTTTTAAATATCTTGATATATCTCGAGAACTACGCATCTGATCAAAAAATATCACAGAACATGAAAAGTAGGAAACTTAATTCTCTACAAAAAAGGTCTCTTAACATTTTGCCAATACCTCTCTCCGTTTCCGAGATATTTGCAGATTTATCTCAAGGGAAGGGGCCTAACGGACATATTTCGAGATATTTCTTCTTCTTGTTGTTCTTCTTCTGCACAGCTAAGCTGGAAGCGGCATTTGCGGCTCGCACTAGTGCAGAGTTATCTCAAAGAAAGGGGCCACGGTGTTTCTGTATCTCTGTTATGTTGGTGCGGTTTCGGAACTTTTAAATATCTTGATATATCTCGAGAACTACGCATCTGATCAAAAAATATCATAGAACATAAAATGTAGGAAACGTAATTCTCTACAAAAAAGGTCTCTTAACATTTTGCCATAGCTCGCTTCGTTTCCGAGATATTTGCAGATTTATCTCAAGGGAAGGGGCCTAACGGACATATTTCGAGATATTTCTTCTTCTTGTTGTTCTTCTTCTGCACAGCTAAGCTGGAAGCGGCATTTGCGGCTCGCACTAGTGCAGAGTTATCTCAAAGAAAGGGGCCACGGTGTTTCTGTATCTCTATTATGTTGGTGCGGCTTCGGAACTTTTAAATATCTTGATATATCTCGAGAACTACGCATCTGATCAAAAAATATCATAGAAGATAGAAAGTAGGAAACTTAATTCTCTACAAAAAAGGTCTCTTAACATTTTGCCATAGCTCGCTTCGTTTCCGAGATATTTGCAGATTTATCTCAAGGGAAGGGGCCTGACGGACATATTTCGAGATATTTCTTCTTCTTGTTGTTCTTCTTCTGCACAGCTAAGCTGGAAGTGGCATTTGCGGCGCGCACTAGTGCAGAGTTATCTCAAAGAAAGGGGCCACGGTGTTTCTGTATCCCTATTATGTTGGTGCGGCTTCGGAACTTTTAAATATCTCGATATATCTCGAAAACTACGCTTCGGATCAAAAAATATCATAGAACATAAATTGTAGGAAACATAATTCTCTACAAAAAACGTCTCTTAACATTTTGCCATAGCTCGCTTCGTTTCCGAGATATTTGCAGATTCAGCTCAAAGGAACTGGCCTGACGGACATATTTCGAGATATTTCTTCTTCTTGTTGTTCTTCCTCTGCACAGCTAAGCTGGAAGTGGCATTTGCAGCTCGCAATAGTGCAGAGTTATCTCAAAGAAAGGGGCCACGGTGTTTCTGTATCTCTATTATGTTGGTGCGGCTTCGGAACTTTTAAATATCTTGATATATCTCGAGAACTACACATCTGATCAAAAAATATCATAGAACATAAAAAGTAGGAAACTTAATTCTCTACAAAAAAGGTCTCTTAACATTTTGCCATAGCTCGCTTCGTTTCCGAGATATTTGCAGATTTATCTCAAGGGAAGGGGCCTGACGGACATATTTCGAGATATTTCTTCTTCTTGTTGTTCTTCTTCTGCACAGCTAAGCTGGAAGTGGCATTTGCGGCTCGCACTAGTGCAGAGTTATCTCAAAGAAAGGGGCCACGGTGTTTCTGTATCTCTATTATGTTGGTGCGGCTTCGGAACTTTTAAATATCTCGATATATCTCGAAAACTACGCTTCTGATCAAAAAATATCATAGAACATAAATTGTAGGAAACATAATTCTCTATAAAAAACGTCTCTTAACATTTTGCCATAGCTCGCTTCGTTTCCGAGATATTTGCAGATATATCTCAAGGGAAGGGGCCTGACGGACATATTTCGAGATATTTCTTCTTCTTGTTGTTCTTCTTCTGCACAGCTAAGCTGGAAGTGGCATTTGCGGCTCGCACTAGTGCAGAGTTATCTCAAAGAAAGGGGCCACGGTGTTTCTGTACCACTATTATGTTGGTGCAGCTTCGGAACTTTTAAATATCTTGATATATCTCGGGAACTACGCATCTGATCAAAAAATATCATAGAACATAAAAAGTAGGAAACCTAATTTTCTACAAAAAAGGTCTCTTAACATTTTGCCGTAGCTCTCTTCGTTTCCGAGATATTTGCAGATTTATCTCAAGGGAAGGGGCCTGACGGACATATTTGGAAATATTTCTTCTTCTTGTTGTTCTTCTTCTGCACAGCTAAGCTGGAAGTGGCATTTGCAGCTGGCAATAGTGCAGAGTTATCCCAAAGAAAGGGGCCACGGTGTTTCTGTATCTCTATTAGGTTGGTGCGGCTTCGGAACTTTTAAATATCTCGATATATCTCGAAAACTACGCATCTGATCAAAAAATATCATAGAACATAAAAAGTAGGAAACTTAATTCTCTACAAAAAAGGTCTCTTAACATTTTGCCATAGCTCGCTTCGTTTCCGTGATATTTGCAGATTTATCTCAAGGGAAGGGGCCTGACGGACATATTTCGAGATATTTCTTCTTCTTGTTGTTCTTCTTCTGCACAGCTAAGCTGGAAGTGGCATTTGCTGCTCGCAATAGTGCAGAGTTATCTCAAAGAAAGGGGCCACGGTGTTTCTGTATCTCTATTAAGTTGGTGCGGCTTCGGAACTTTTAAATATCTCGATATATCTCGAAAACTACGCTTCTGATCAAAAAATATCATAGAACATAAATTGTAGGAAACATAATTCTCTACAAAAAAGGTCTCTTAACGTTTTGCCATAGCTCGCTTCGTTTCCGAGATATTTGCAAATTTATCTCAAGGGAAGGGTCCTGACGGACATATTTCGAGATATTCCTTCTTCTTGTTGTTCTTCTTCTGCACAGCTAAACTGGAAGTGGCATTTCCAGCTCGCAATAGTGCAGAGTTATCCCAAAGAAAGGGGCCACGGTGTTTCTGTATCTCTATTAGGTTGGTGCGGCTTCGGAACTTTTAAATATCTCGATATATCTCGAAAACTACGCTTCTGATCAAAAAATATCATAGAACATAAATTGTAGGAAACATAATTCTCTACAAAAAATGTCTCTTAACGTTTTGCCATGGCTCGCTTCGTTTCCGAGATATTTGCAAATTTATCTCAAGGGAAGGGTCCTGACGGACATATTTCGAGATATTCCTTCTTCTTGTTGTTCTCCTTCTGCACAGCTAAACTGGAAGTGGCATTTCCAGCTCGCAATAGTGCAGAGTTATCCCAAAGAAAGGGGCCACGGTGTTTCTGTATCTCTATTATGTTGGTGGGGCTTCGGAACTTTTAAATATCTCGATATATCTCGAAAACTACGCTTCTGATCAAAAAATATCATAGAACATAAATTGTAGGAAACATAATTCTCTACAAAAAAGGTCTCTTAACGTTTTGCCATAGCTCGCTTCGTTTCCGAGATATTTGCAGATTTATCTCAAGGGAAGGGTCCTGACGGACATATTTCGAGATATTTCTTCTTCTTGTTGTTCTTCTTCTGCACAGCTAAGCTGGAAGTGGCATTTGCAGGTCGCAATAGTGCAGAGTTATCTCAAAGAAAGGGGCCACGGTGTTTCTGTATCTCTATTATGTTGGTGCGGCTTCGGAACTTTTAAATATCTTGATATATCTCGAGATCTACGCATCTCATCAAAAAATATCATAGAACATAAAAAGTAGGAAACTTAATTCTCTACAAAAAAGGTCTCTTAACATTTTGCCATAGCTCGCTTCGTCTCCGAGATATTTGCAGATTTATCTCAAGGGAAGGGGTCTGACGGACATATTTCGAGATATTTCTTCTTCTTGTTGTTCTTCGTCTGCACAGCTAAGCTGGAAGTGGCATTTGCAGCTGGCAATAGTGCAGAGTTATCCCAAAGAAAGGGGCCACGGTGTTTCTGAATCTCTATTATGTTGGTGCGGCTTCGGAACTTTTAAATATCTCGATATATCTCGAAAACTACGCTTCTGATCAAAAAATATCATAGAACATAAATTGTAGGAAACATAATTCGCTACAAAAAAGGTCTCTTAACATTTTGCCATAGCTCGCTTCGTTTCCGAGATATTTGCAGATTTATCTCAAGGGAAGGGTCCTGACGGACATATTTCGGGATATTTCTTCTTCTTGTTGTTCTTCTTCTGCACAGCTAAACTGGAAGTGGCATTTCCAGCTCGCAACAGTGCAGAGTTATCTGAAAGAAAGGGGCCACGGTGTTTCTGTATCTCCATTATGGTGGTGCCGTTTCGGAACTTTTAAATATCTGGATATATCTCGAGAACTACGCATCTGATCAAAAAATATCATAGAACATAAAAAGTAGGAAACTTAATTCTCTACAAAAAAGGTCTCTTAACATTTTGCCATAACTCGCTTCGTTTCCGTGATATTTGCAGATTTATCTCAAGGTAAGGGGCCTGACGGACATATTTCGAGATATTTCTTCTTCTTGTTGTTCTTCTTCTGCACAGCTAAGCTGGAAGTGGCATTTGCTGCTCGCAATAGTGCAGAGTTATCTCAAAGAAAGGGGCCACGGTGTTTCTGTATCTCTATTAAGTTGGTGCGGCTTCGGAACTTTTAAATATCTCGATATATCTCGAAAACTACGCTTCTGATCAAAAAATATCATAGAACATAAATTGTAGGAAACATAATTCTCTACAAAAAAGGTCTCTTAACGTTTTGCCATAGCTCGCTTCGTTTCCGAGATATTTGCAAATTTATCTCAAGGGAAGGGTCCTGACGGACATATTTCGAGATATTCCTTCTTCTTGTTGTTCTTCTTCTGCACAGCTAAACTGGAAGTGGCATTTCCAGCTCGCAATAGTGCAGAGTTATCCCAAAGAAAGGGGCCAGGGTGTTTCTGTATCTCTATTATGTTGGTGCGGCTTCGGAACTTTTATATATCTCGATATATCTCGAAAACTACGCTTCTGATCAAAAAATATCATAGAACATAAATTGTAGGAAACATAATTCTCTACAAAAAAGGTCTCTTAACATTTTGCCATAGCTCGCTTAGTTTCCGAGATATTTGCAGATTTATCTCAAGGGAAGGGTCCTGACGGACATACTTCGGGATATTTCTTCTTCTTGTTGTTCTTCTTCTGCACAGCTAAACTGGAAGTGGCATTTCCAGCTCGCAATAGTGCAGAGTTATCCCAAAGAAAGGGGCCACGGTGTTTCTGTATCTCTATTATGTTGGTGCGGCTTCGGAACTTTTAAATATCTCGATATATCTCGAAAACTACGCTTCTGATCAAAAAATATCATAGAACATAAATTGTAGGAAACATAATTCTCTACAAAAAAGGTCTCTTAACATTTTGCCATTGCTCGCTTCGTTTCCGAGATATTTGCAGATTTATCTCAAGGGAAGGGTCCTGACGGACATATTTCGGGATATTTCTTCTTCTTGTTGTTCTTCTTCTGCACAGCTAAACTGGAAGTGGCATTTCCAGCTCGCAATAGTGCAGAGTTATCTCAAAGAAAGGGGCCACGGTGTTTCTGTATCTCTATTATGGTGGTGCCGCTTCGGAACTTTTAAATATCTGGATATATCTCGAGAACTACGCATCTGATCAAAAAATATCATAGAACATAAAAAGTAGCAAACTTAATTCTCTACAAAAAAGGTCTCTTAACATTTTGCCATAGCTCGCTTCGTTTCCGTGATATTTGCAGATTTATCTCAAGGGAAGGGGCCTGACGGACATATTTCGAGATATTTCTTCTTCTTGTTGTTCTTCTTCTGCACAGCTAAGCTGGAAGTGGCATTTGCTGCTCGCAATAGTGCAGAGTTATCTCAAAGAAAGGGGCCACGGTGTTTCTGTATCTCTATTAAGTTGGTGCGGCTTCGGAACTTTTAAATATCTCGATATATCTCGAAAACTACGCTTCTGATCAAAAAATATCATAGAACATAAATTGTAGG
This sequence comes from Osmia lignaria lignaria, assembly GCF_051020975.1. Classification (NCBI taxonomy): domain Eukaryota; kingdom Metazoa; phylum Arthropoda; class Insecta; order Hymenoptera; family Megachilidae; genus Osmia; species Osmia lignaria. Next base: position 23,140,695 of record NW_027478161.1, on the reverse strand, counting down.
AAACATAATTCTCTACAAAAAAGGTCTCTTAACGTTTTGCCATAGCTCGCTTCGTTTCCGAGATATTTGCAGATTTATCTCAAGGGAAGGGTCCTGACGGACATATTTCGAGATATTTCTTCTTCTTGTTGTTCTTCTTCTGCACAGCTAAGCTGGAAGTGGCATTTGCAGGTCGCAATAGTGCAGAGTTATCTCAAAGAAAGGGGCCACGGTGTTTCTGTATCTCTATTACGTTGGTGCGACTTCGGAACTTTTAAATATCTTGATATATCTCGAGAACTACGCATCTGATCAAAAAATATCATAGAAGATAAAAAGTAGGAAACTTAATTCTCTACAAAAAAGGTCTCTTAACGTTTTGCCATAGCTCGCTTCGTTTCCGAGATATTTGCAGATTTATCTCAAGGGAAGGGTCCTGACGGACATATTTCGAGATATTTCTTCTTCTTGTTGTTCTTCTTCTGCACAGCTAAGCTGGAAGTGGCATTTGCAGCTCGCAATAGTGCAGAGTTATCTCAAAGAAAGGGGCCACGGTGTTTCTGTATCTCTATTATGTTGGTGCGGCTTCGGAACTTTTAAATATCTTGATATATCTCGAGAACTACGCATCTGATCAAAAAATATCATAGAACATAAAAAGTAGGAAACTTAATTCTCTACAAAAAAGGTATCTTAACATTTTGCCATACTCCGCTTCGTTTCCGATATATTTGCAGATTTATCTCAAGGGAAGGGGCCTGACGGACATATTTCGAGATATTTCTTCTTCTTGTTGTTCTTCTTCTGCACAGCTAAGCTGGAAGTGGCATTTGCAGCTCGCAATAGTGCAGGGTTATCTCAAAGAAAGAGGCCACGGTGTTTCTGTACCTCTATTAGGTTGGTGCGGCTTCGGAACTTTTAAATATCTCGATATATCTCGAAAACTACGCTTCTGATCAAAAAATATCATAGAACATAAATTGTAGGAAACATAATTCTCTACAAAAAATGTCTCTTAACGTTTAGCCATAGCTCGCTTCGTTTCCGAGATATTTGCAAATTTATCTCAAGGGAAGGGTCCTGACGGACATATTTCGAGATATTCCTTCTTCTTGTTGTTCTCCTTCTGCACAGCTAAACTGGAAGTGGCATTTCCAGCTCGCAATAGTGCAGAGTTATCCCAAAGAAAGGGGCCACGGTGTTTCTGTATCTCTATTATGTTGGTGGGGCTTCGGAACTTTTAAATATCTCGATATATCTCGAAAACTACGCTTCTGATCAAAAAATATCATAGAACATAAATTGTAGGAAACATAATTCTCTACAAAAAAGGTCTCTTAACGTTTTGCCATAGCTCGCTTCGTTTCCGAGATATTTGCAGATTTATCTCAAGGGAAGGGTCCTGACGGACATATTTCGAGATATTTCTTCTTCTTGTTGTTCTTCTTCTGCACAGCTAAGCTGGAAGTGGCATTGGCAGGTCGCAATAGTGCAGAGTTATCTCAAAGAAAGGGGCCACGGTGTTTCTGTATCTCTATTATGTTGGTGCGGCTTCGGAACTTTTAAATATCTTGATATATCTCGAGATCTACGCATCTCATCAAAAAATATCATAGAACATAAAAAGTAGGAAACTTAATTCTCTACAAAAAAGGTCTCTTAACATTTTGCCATAGCTCGCTTCGTCTCCGAGATATTTGCAGATTTATCTCAAGGGAAGGGGTCTGACGGACATATTTCGAGATATTTCTTCTTCTTGTTGTTCTTCGTCTGCACAGCTAAGCTGGAAGTGGCATTTGCAGCTGGCAATAGTGCAGAGTTATCCCAAAGAAAGGGGCCACGGTGTTTCTGAATCTCTATTATGTTGGTGCGGCTTCGGAACTTTTAAATATCTCGATATATCTCGAAAACTACGCTTCTGATCAAAAAATATCATAGAACATAAATTGTAGGAAACATAATTCGCTACAAAAAAGGTCTCTTAACATTTTGCCATAGCTCGCTTCGTTTCCGAGATATTTGCAGATTTATCTCAAGGGAAGGGTCCTGACGGACATATTTCGGGATATTTCTTCTTCTTGTTGTTCTTCTTCTGCACAGCTAAACTGGAAGTGGCATTTCCAGCTCGCAACAGTGCAGAGTTATCTGAAAGAAAGGGGCCACGGTGTTTCTGTATCTCCATTATGGTGGTGCCGTTTCGGAACTTTTAAATATCTGGATATATCTCGAGAACTACGCATCTGATCAAAAAATATCATAGAACATAAAAAGTAGGAAACTTAATTCTCTACAAAAAAGGTCTCTTAACATTTTGCCATAGCTCGCTTAGTTTCCGAGATATTTGCAGATTTATCTCAAGGGAAGGGTCCTGACGGACATACTTCGGGATATTTCTTCTTCTTGTTGTTCTTCTTCTGCACAGCTAAACTGGAACTGGCATTTCCAGCTCGCAATAGTGCAGAGTTATCCCAAAGAAAGGGGCCACGGTGTTTCTGTATCTCTATTATGTTGGTGCGGCTTCGGAACTTTTAAATATCTCGATATATCTCGAAAACTACGCTTCTGATCAAAAAATATCATAGAACATAAATTGTAGGAAATATAATTCTCTACAAAAAAGGTCTCTTAACATTTTGCCATTGCTCGCTTCGTTTCCGAGATATTTGCAGATTTATCTCAAGGGAAGGGTCCTGACGGACATATTTCGGGATATTTCTTCTTCTTGTTGTTCTTCTTCTGCACAGCTAAACTGGAAGTGGCATTTCCAGCTCGCAATAGTGCAGAGTTATCTCAAAGAAAGGGGCCACGGTGTTACTGTATCTCTATTATGGTGGTGCCGCTTCGGAACTTTTAAATATCTGGATATATCTCGAGAACTACGCATCTGATCAAAAAATATCATAGAACATAAAAAGTAGCAAACTTAATTCTCTACAAAAAAGGTCTCTTAACATTTTGCCATAGCTCGCTTTGTTTCCGTGATATTTGCAGATTTATCTCAAGGGAAGGGGCCTGACGGACATATTTCGAGATATTTCTTCTTCTTGTTGTTCTTCTTCTGCACAGCTAAGCTGGAAGTGGCATTTGCAGCTCGCAATAGTGCAGAGTTATCTCAAAGAAAGGGGCCACGGTGTTTCTGTATCTCTATTATGTTGGTGCGGCTTCGGAACTTTTAAATATCTTGATATATCTCGAGAACTACGCATCTGATCAAAAAATATCATAGAACATAAAAAGTAGGAAACTTAATTCTCTACAAAAAAGGTATCTTAACATTTTGCCATACTCCGCTTCGTTTCCGATATATTTGCAGATTTATCTCAAGGGAAGGGGCCTGACGGACATATTTCGAGATATTTCTTCTTCTTGTTGTTCTTCTTCTGCACAGCTAAGCTGGAAGTGGCATTTGCAGCTCGCAATAGTGCAGGGTTATCTCAAAGAAAGAGGCCACGGTGTTTCTGTACCTCTATTAGGTTGGTGCGGCTTCGGAACTTTTAAATATCTCGATATATCTCGAAAACTACGCTTCTGATCAAAAAATATCATAGAACATAAATTGTAGGAAACATAATTCTCTACAAAAAATGTCTCTTAACGTTTAGCCATAGCTCGCTTCGTTTCCGAGATATTTGCAAATTTATCTCAAGGGAAGGGTCCTGACGGACATATTTCGAGATATTCCTTCTTCTTGTTGTTCTCCTTCTGCACAGCTAAACTGGAAGTGGCATTTCCAGCTCGCAATAGTGCAGAGTTATCCCAAAGAAAGGGGCCACGGTGTTTCTGTATCTCTATTATGTTGGTGGGGCTTCGGAACTTTTAAATATCTCGATATATCTCGAAAACTACGCTTCTGATCAAAAAATATCATAGAACATAAATTGTAGGAAACATAATTCTCTACAAAAAAGGTCTCTTAACGTTTTGCCATAGCTCGCTTCGTTTCCGAGATATTTGCAGATTTATCTCAAGGGAAGGGTCCTGACGGACATATTTCGAGATATTTCTTCTTCTTGTTGTTCTTCTTCTGCACAGCTAAGCTGGAAGTGGCATTGGCAGGTCGCAATAGTGCAGAGTTATCTCAAAGAAAGGGGCCACGGTGTTTCTGTATCTCTATTATGTTGGTGCGGCTTCGGAACTTTTAAATATCTTGATATATCTCGAGATCTACGCATCTCATCAAAAAATATCATAGAACATAAAAAGTAGGAAACTTAATTCTCTACAAAAAAGGTCTCTTAACATTTTGCCATAGCTCGCTTCGTCTCCGAGATATTTGCAGATTTATCTCAAGGGAAGGGGTCTGACGGACATATTTCGAGATATTTCTTCTTCTTGTTGTTCTTCGTCTGCACAGCTAAGCTGGAAGTGGCATTTGCAGCTGGCAATAGTGCAGAGTTATCCCAAAGAAAGGGGCCACGGTGTTTCTGAATCTCTATTATGTTGGTGCGGCTTCGGAACTTTTAAATATCTCGATATATCTCGAAAACTACGCTTCTGATCAAAAAATATCATAGAACATAAATTGTAGGAAACATAATTCGCTACAAAAAAGGTCTCTTAACATTTTGCCATAGCTCGCTTCGTTTCCGAGATATTTGCAGATTTATCTCAAGGGAAGGGTCCTGACGGACATATTTCGGGATATTTCTTCTTCTTGTTGTTCTTCTTCTGCACAGCTAAACTGGAAGTGGCATTTCCAGCTCGCAACAGTGCAGAGTTATCTGAAAGAAAGGGGCCACGGTGTTTCTGTATCTCCATTATGGTGGTGCCGTTTCGGAACTTTTAAATATCTGGATATATCTCGAGAACTACGCATCTGATCAAAAAATATCATAGAACATAAAAAGTAGGAAACTTAATTCTCTACAAAAAAGGTCTCTTAACATTTTGCCATAGCTCGCTTAGTTTCCGAGATATTTGCAGATTTATCTCAAGGGAAGGGTCCTGACGGACATACTTCGGGATATTTCTTCTTCTTGTTGTTCTTCTTCTGCACAGCTAAACTGGAACTGGCATTTCCAGCTCGCAATAGTGCAGAGTTATCCCAAAGAAAGGGGCCACGGTGTTTCTGTATCTCTATTATGTTGGTGCGGCTTCGGAACTTTTAAATATCTCGATATATCTCGAAAACTACGCTTCTGATCAAAAAATATCATAGAACATAAATTGTAGGAAATATAATTCTCTACAAAAAAGGTCTCTTAACATTTTGCCATTGCTCGCTTCGTTTCCGAGATATTTGCAGATTTATCTCAAGGGAAGGGTCCTGACGGACATATTTCGGGATATTTCTTCTTCTTGTTGTTCTTCTTCTGCACAGCTAAACTGGAAGTGGCATTTCCAGCTCGCAATAGTGCAGAGTTATCTCAAAGAAAGGGGCCACGGTGTTACTGTATCTCTATTATGGTGGTGCCGCTTCGGAACTTTTAAATATCTGGATATATCTCGAGAACTACGCATCTGATCAAAAAATATCATAGAACATAAAAAGTAGCAAACTTAATTCTCTACAAAAAAGGTCTCTTAACATTTTGCCATAGCTCGCTTTGTTTCCGTGATATTTGCAGATTTATCTCAAGGGAAGGGGCCTGACGGACATATTTCGAGATATTTCTTCTTCTTGTTGTTCTTCTTCTGCACAGCTAAGCTCGAAGTGGCATTTGCTGCTCGCAATAGTGCAGAGTTATCTCAAAGAAAGGGGCCACGGTGTTTCTGTATCTCTATTAAGTTGGTGCGGCTTCGGAACTTTTAAATATCTCGATATATCTCGAAAACTACGCTTCTGATCAAAAAATATCATAGAACATAAATTGTAGGAAACATAATTCTCTACAAAAAAGGTCTCTTAACGTTTTGCCATAGCTCGCTTCGTTTCCGAGATATTTGCAAATTTATCTCAAGGGAAGGGTCCTGACGGACATATTTCGAGATATTCCTTCTTCTTGTTGTTCTTCTTCTGCACAGCTAAACTGGAAGTGGCATTTCCAGCTCGCAATAGTGCAGAGTTATCCCAAAGAAAGGGGCCACGGTGTTTCTGTATCTCTATTATGTTGGTGGGGCTTCGGAACTTTTAAATATCTCGATATATCTCGAAAACTACGCTTCTGATCAAAAAATATCATAGAACATAAATTGTAGGAAACATAATTCTCTACAAAAAAGGTCTCTTAACGTTTTGCCATAGCTCGCTTCGTTTCCGAGATATTTGCAGATTTATCTCAAGGGAAGGGTCCTGACGGACATATTTCGAGATATTTCTTCTTCTTGTTGTTCTTCTTCTGCACAGCTAAGCTGGAAGTGGCATTTGCAGGTCGCAATAGTGCAGAGTTATCTCAAAGAAAGGGGCCACGGTGTTTCTGTATCTCTATTACGTTGGTGCGACTTCGGAACTTTTAAATATCTTGATATATCTCGAGAACTACGCATCTGATCAAAAAATATCATAGAAGATAAAAAGTAGGAAACTTAATTCTCTACAAAAAAGGTCTCTTAACATTTTGCCGTAGCTCTCTTCGTTTCCGAGATATTTGCAGATTTATCTCAAGGGAAGGGGCCTGACGGACATATTTCGAAATATTTCTTCTTCTTGTTGTTCTTCTTCTGCACAGCTAAGCTGGAAGTGGCATTTGCAGCTCGCAATAGTGCAGAATTATCTCAAAGAAAATGGCCACGGTGTTTCTGTACCTCTATTATGTTGGTGCGGCTTCGGAACTTTTAAATATCTTGATATATCTCGAGAACTACGCATCTGATCAAAAAATATCATAGAACATAAAAAGTAGGAAACTTAATTCTCTACAAAAGAGGTATCTTAACATTTTGCCATACTCCGCTTCGTTTCCGAGATATTTGCAGATTTATCTCAAGGGAAGGGGCCTGACGGACATATTTCGAGATATTTCTTCTTCTTGTTGTTCTTCTTCTGCACAGCTAAGCTGGAAGTGGCATTTGCAGCTCGCAATAGTGCAGGGTTATCTCAAAGAAAGAGGCCACGGTGTTTCTGTACCTCTATTATGTTGGTGCAGCTTCGGAACTTTTAAATATCTTGATATATCTCGAGATCTACGCATCTCATCAAAAAATATCGTAGAACATAAAAAGTAGGAAACTTAATTCTCTACAAAAAAGGTCTCTTAACGTTTTGCCATAGCTCGCTTCGTTTCCGAGATATTTGCAGATTTATCTCAAGGGAAGGGTCCTGACGGACATATTTCGAGATATTTCTTCTTCTTGTTGTTCTTCTTCTGCACAGCTAAGCTGGAAGTGGCATTTGCAGCTCGCAATAGTGCAGAGTTATCTCAAAGAAAGGGGCCACGGTGTTTCTGTATCTCTATTATGTTGGTGCGGCTTCGGAACTTTTAAATATCTTGATATATCTCGAGAACTACGCATCTGATCAAAAAATATCATAGAACATAAAAAGTAGGAAACTTAATTCTCTACAAAAAAGGTATCTTAACATTTTGCGATACTCCGCTTCGTTTCCGATATATTTGCAGATTTATCTCAAGGGAAGGGGCCTGACGGACATATTTCGAGATATTTCTTCTTCTTGTTGTTCTTCTTCTGCACAGCTAAGCTGGAAGTGGCATTTGCAGCTCGCAATAGTGCAGGGTTATCTCAAAGAAAGAGGCCACGGTGTTTCTGTACCTCTATTATGTTGGTGCAGCTTCGGAACTTTTAAATATCTTGATATATCTCGAGAACTACGCATCTGACCAAAAAATATCATAGAACATAAAAAGTAGGAAACCTAATTTTCTACAAAAAAGGTCTCTTAACATTTTGCCGTAGCTCGCTTCGTTTCCGAGATATTTGCAGATTTATCTCAAGGGAAGGGGCCTAACGGACATATTTCGAGATATTTCTTCTTCTTGTTGTTCTTCTTCTGCACAGCTAAGCTGGAAGTGGCATTTGCAGCTCGCAATAGTGCAGAGTTATCTCAAAGAAAGGGGCCACGGTGTTTCTGTATCTCTATTATGTTGGTGCGGCTTCGGAACTTTTAAATATCTTGATATATCTCGAGATCTACGCATCTCATCAAAAAATATCATAGAACATAAAAAGTAGGAAACTTAATTCTCTACAAAAAAGGTCTCTTAACATTTTGCCATAGCTCGCTTCATTTCCGAGATATTTGCAGATTTATCTCAAGGGAAGGGGCCTGACGGACATATTTCGAGATATTTCTTCTTCTTGTTGTTCTTCTTCTGCACAGCTAAGCTGGAAGTGGCATTTGCAGGTCGCAATAGTGCAGAGTTATCTCAAAGAAAGGGGCCACGGTGTTTCTGTATCTCTATTATGTTGGTGCGGCTTCGGAACTTTTAAATATCTCGATATATCTCGAAAACTACGCTTCTGATCAAAAAATATCATAGAGCGTAAATTGTAGGAAACATAATTCTCTACAAAAAAGGTCTCTTAACATTTTGCCATAGCTCGCTTCGTTTCCGAGATATTTGCAGATTTATCTCAAGGGAAGGGGTCTGACGGACATATTTCGAGATATTTCTTCTTCTTGTTGTTCTTCTTCTGCACAGCTAAGCTCGAAGTGGCATTTGCAGCTCGCAATAGTGCAGAGTTATCTCAAAGAAAGAGGCCACGGTGTTTCTGTACCTCTATTATGTTGGTGCAGCTTCGGAACTTTTAAATATCTTGATATATCTCGAGAACTACGCATCTGATCAAAAAATATCATAGAAGATAAAAAGTAGGAAACTTAATTCTCTACAAAAAAGGTCTCTTAACATTTTGCCATAGCTCGCTTCGTTTCCGAGATATTTGCAGATGTATCTCAATGGAAGGGGCCTGACGGACATATTTCGAGATATTTCTTCTTCTTGTTGTTCTTCTTCTGCACAGCTAAGCTGGAAGTGGCATTTGCAGCGCGCAATAGTACAGAGTTATCTCAAAGAAAGGGGCCACGGTGTTTCTGTATCTCTATTATGTTGGTGCGGCTTCGGAACTTTTAAATATCTCGATATATCTCGAAAACTACGCTTCTGATCAAAAAATATCAGAGAACGTAAATTGTAGGAAACATAATTCTCTACAAAAAAGGTCTCTTAACATTTTGCCATAGCTCGCTTCGTTTCCGAGATATTTGCAGATTTATCTCAAGGGAAGAGGCCTGACGGACATTTTTCGAGATATTTCTTCTTCTTGTTGTTCTTCTTCTGCACAGCTAAGCTGGAAGTGGCATTTGCAGGTCGCAATAGTGCAGAGTTATCTCAAAGAAAGGGGCCACGGTTTTTCTGTATCTCTATTATGTTGGTGCGGCTTCGGAACTTTTAAATATCTCGATATATCTCGAAAACTACGCTTCTGATCAAAAAATATCATACAACGTAAAAAGTAGGAAACTTAATTCTCTACAAATAAGGTCTCTTAACATTTTGCCATAGCTCGCATCGTTTGCGAGATATTTGCAGATTTACGTCAAGGGAAGGGGCCTGACGGACATATTCCGAGATATTTCTTGTTCTTGTTGTGCTTCTTCTGCACAGCTAATATGAAACTGGCATTTGCTGCTCGCAATAGTGCAGAGTTATCTCACAGAAAGGGGCCACGGTGTTTCTGTATCTCTATTATGTTGGTGCGGCTTCGGAACTTTTAAATATCTTGATATATCTCGAGAACTACGCATCTGATCAAAAAATATCATAGAACATAAAAAGTAGGAAACTTAATTCTCTACCAAAAAGGTATCTTAACATTTTGCCATAGCTGGCATCGTTTCCGAGATATTTGCAGATTTAGCTCAAGGGAAGGGGCCTGACGGACATATTCCGAGATATTTCTTCTTCTTGTTGTTCCTCTTCTGCACAGATAAGCTGGAAGTGGCATTTGCAGCTCGCAATAGTGAAGAGTTATCTCAAAGAAAGAGGCCACGGTGTTTCTGTACCACTATTATGTTGGTGCAGCTTCGGAACTTTTAAATATCTTGATATATCTCGAGAACTACGCATCTGATCAAAAAATATCATAGAACATAAAAAGTAGGAAACCTAATTTTCTACAAAAAAGGTCTCTTAACATTTTGCCGTAGCTCTCTTCGTTTCCGAGATATTTGCAGATTTATCTCAAGGGAAGGGGCCTGACGGACATATTTCGAAATATTTCTTCTTCTTGTTGTTCTTCTTCTGCACAGCTAAGCTGGAAGTGGCATTTGCAGCTCGCAATAGTGCAGAATTATCTCAAGGAAAATGGCCACGGTGTTTCTGTACCTCTATTATGTTGGTGCGGCTTCGGAACTTTTAAATATCTTGATATATCTCGAGAACTACGCATCTGATCAAAAAATATCATAGAACATAAAAAGTAGGAAACTTAATTCTCTACAAAAAAGGTATCTTAACATTTTGCCATACTCCGCTTCGTTTCCGAGATATTTGCAGATTTATCTCAAGGGAAGGGGCCTGACGGACATATTTCGAGATATTTCTTCTTCTTGTTGTTCTTCTTCTGCACAGCTAAGCTGGAAGTGGCATTTCCAGCTCGCAATAGTGCAGGGTTATCTCAAAGAAAGAGGCCACGGTGTTTCTGTACCTCTATTATGTTGGTGCAGCTTCGGAACTTTTAAATATCTTGATATATCTCGAGATCTACGCATCTCATCAAAAAATATCGTAGAAGATAAAAAGTAAGAAACTTAATTCTCTACAAAAAAGGTCTCTTAACATTTTGCCATAGCTCGCATCGTTTGCGAGATATTTGCAGATTTACGTCAAGGGAAGGGGCCTGACGGACATATTCCGAGTTATTTCTTGTTCTTGTTGTGCTTCTTCTGCACAGCTAATATGAAACTGGCATTTGCTGCTCGCAATAGTGCAGAGTTATCTCACAGAAAGGGGCCACGGTGTTTCTGTATCTCTATTATGTTGGTGCGGCTTCGGAACTTTTAAATATCTTGATATATCTCGAGAACTACGCATCTGATCGAAAAATATCATAGAACATAAAAAGTAGGAAACTTAATTCTCTACCAAAAAGGTATCTTAACATTTTGCCATAGCTGGCATCGTTTCCGAGATATTTGCAGATTTAGCTCAAGGGAAGGGGCCTGACGGACATATTCCGAGATATTTCTTCTTCTTGTTGTTCCTCTTCTGCACAGATAAGCTGGAAGTGGCATTTGCAGCTCGCAATAGTGAAGAGTTATCTCAAAGAAAGAGGCCACGGTGTTTCTGTACCACTATTATGTTGGTGCAGCTTCGGAACTTTTAAATATCTTGATATATCTCGAGAACTACGCATCTGATCAAAAAATATCATAGAACATAAAAAGTAGGAAACCTAATTTTCTACAAAAAAGGTCTCTTAACATTTTGCCGTAGCTCTCTTCGTTTCCGAGATATTTGCAGATTTATCTCAAGGGAAGGGGCCTGACGGACATATTTCGAGATATTTCTTCTTCTTGTTGTTCTTCTTCTGCACAGCTAAGCTGGAAGTGGCATTTGCAGGTCGCAATAGTGCAGAGTTATCTCAAAGAAAGGGGCCACGGTGTTTCTGTATCTCTATTATGTTGGTGCGGCTTCGGAACTTTTAAATATCTCGATATATCTCGAAAACTACGCTTCTGATCAAAAAATATCATAGAGCGTAAATTGTAGGAAACATAATTCTCTACAAAAAAGGTCTCTTAACATTTTGCCATAGCTCGCTTCGTTTCCGAGATATTTGCAGATTTATCTCAAGGGAAGGGGTCTGACGGACATATTTCGAGATATTTCTTCTTCTTGTTGTTCTTCTTCTGCACAGCTAAGCTCGAAGTGGCATTTGCAGCTCGCAATAGTGCAGAGTTATCTCAAAGAAAGAGGCCACGGTGTTTCTGTACCTCTATTATGTTGGTGCAGCTTCGGAACTTTTAAATATCTTGATATATCTCGAGAACTACGCATCTGATCAAAAAATATCATAGAAGATAAAAAGTAGGAAACTTAATTCTCTACAAAAAAGGTCTCTTAACATTTTGCCATAGCTCGCTTCGTTTCCGAGATATTTGCAGATGTATCTCAATGGAAGGGGCCTGACGGACATATTTCGAGATATTTCTTCTTCTTGTTGTTCTTCTTCTGCACAGCTAAGCTGGAAGTGGCATTTGCAGCGCGCAATAGTACAGAGTTATCTCAAAGAAAGGGGCCACGGTGTTTCTGTATCTCTATTATGTTGGTGCGGCTTCGGAACTTTTAAATATCTCGATATATCTCGAAAACTACGCTTCTGATCAAAAAATATCAGAGAACGTAAATTGTAGGAAACATAATTCTCTACAAAAAAGGTCTCTTAACATTTTGCCATAGCTCGCTTCGTTTCCGAGATATTTGCAGATTTATCTCAAGGGAAGAGGCCTGACGGACATTTTTCGAGATATTTCTTCTTCTTGTTGTTCTTCTTCTGCACAGCTAAGCTGGAAGTGGCATTTGCAGGTCGCAATAGTGCAGAGTTATCTCAAAGAAAGGGGCCACGGTTTTTCTGTATCTCTATTATGTTGGTGCGGCTTCGGAACTTTTAAATATCTCGATATATCTCGAAAACTACGCTTCTGATCAAAAAATATCATACAACGTAAAAAGTAGGAAACTTAATTCTCTACAAATAAGGTCTCTTAACATTTTGCCATAGCTCGCATCGTTTGCGAGATATTTGCAGATTTACGTCAAGGGAAGGGGCCTGACGGACATATTCCGAGTTATTTCTTGTTCTTGTTGTGCTTCTTCTGCACAGCTAATATGAAACTGGCATTTGCTGCTCGCAATAGTGCAGAGTTATCTCACAGAAAGGGGCCACGGTGTTTCTGTATCTCTATTATGTTGGTGCGGCTTCGGAACTTTTAAATATCTTGATATATCTCGAGAACTACGCATCTGATCGAAAAATATCATAGAACATAAAAAGTAGGAAACTTAATTCTCTACCAAAAAGGTATCTTAACATTTTGCCATAGCTGGCATCGTTTCCGAGATATTTGCAGATTTAGCTCAAGGGAAGGGGCCTGACGGACATATTCCGAGATATTTCTTCTTCTTGTTGTTCCTCTTCTGCACAGATAAGCTGGAAGTGGCATTTGCAGCTCGCAATAGTGAAGAGTTATCTCAAAGAAAGAGGCCACGGTGTTTCTGTACCACTATTATGTTGGTGCAGCTTCGGAACTTTTAAATATCTTGATATATCTCGAGAACTACGCATCTGATCAAAAAATATCATAGAACATAAAAAGTAGGAAACCTAATTTTCTACAAAAAAGGTCTCTTAACATTTTGCCGTAGCTCTCTTCGTTTCCGAGATATTTGCAGATTTATCTCAAGGGAAGGGGCCTGACGGACATATTTCGAAATATTTCTTCTTCTTGTTGTTCTTCTTCTGCACAGCTAAGCTGGAAGTGGCATTTGCAGCTCGCAATAGTGCAGAATTATCTCAAAGAAAATGGCCACGGTGTTTCTGTACCTCTATTATGTTGGTGCGGCTTCGGAACTTTTAAATATCTTGATATATCTCGAGAACTACGCATCTGATCAAAAAATATCATAGAACATAAAAAGTAGGAAACTTAATTCTCTACAAAAAAGGTATCTAAACATTTTGCCATACTCCGCTTCGTTTCCGAGATATTTGCAGATTTATCTCAAGGGAAGGGTCCTGACGGACATATTTCGAGATATTTCTTCTTCTTGTTGTTCTTCTTCTGCACAGCTAAACTGGAAGTGGCATTTCCAGCTCGCAGTAGTGCAGAGTTATCCCAAAGAAAGGGGCCACGGTGTTTCTGTATCTCTATTATGTTGGTGCGGCTTCGGAACTTTTAAATATCTTGATATATCTCGAGAACTACGCATCTGATCAAAAAATATCATAGAAGATAAATTGTAGGAAACATAATTCTCTACAAAAAAGGTCTCTTAACATTTTGCCATAGCTCGCTTCGTTTCCGAGATATTTGCAGATTTATCTCAAGGGAAGGGGTCTGACGGACATATTTCGAGATATTTCTTCTTCTTGTTGTTCTTCTTCTGCACAGCTAAGCTCGAAGTGGCATTTGCAGCTCGCAATAGTGCAGAGTTATCTCAAAGAAACAGGCCACGGTGTTTTTGTACCTCTATTATGTTGGTGCAGCTTCGGAACTTTTAAATATCTTGATATATCTCGAGAACTACGCATCTGATCAAAAAATATCATAGAACATAAAAAGTAGGAAACTTAATTCTCTAGAAAAAAGGTCTCTTAACATTTTGCCATAGCTCGCTTCGTTTCCGAGATATTTGCAGATTTATCTCAAGGGAAGTGGCCTGACGGACATATTTCGAGATATTTCTTCTTCTTGTTATTCTTCTTCTGCACAGCTAAGCTGGAAGTGGCATTTGCAGGTCGCAATAGTGCAGAGTTATCTCAAAGAAAGGGGCCACGGTTTTTCTGTATCTCTATTATGTTGGTGCGGCTTCGGAACTTTTAAATATCTCGATATATCTCGAAAACTACGCTTCTGATCAAAAAATATCAGAGAACGTAAATTGCAGGAAACATAATTCTCTACAAAAAAGGTCTCTTAACATTTTGCCATAGCTCGCTTCGTTTCCGAGATATTTGCAGATTTATCTCAAGGGAAGGGGCCTGACGGACATATTTCGAGATATTTCTTCTTCTTGTTGTTCTTCTTCTGCACAGCTAAGCTGGAAGTGGCATTTGCAGCGCGCAATAGTGCGGAGTTATCTCAAAGAAAGGGGCCACGGTGTTTCTGTATCTCTATTATGTTGGTGCGGCTTCGGAACTTTTAAATATCTTGATATATCTCGAGAACTACGCATCTGATCAAAAAACATCATAGAACGTAAAAAGTAGGAAACTTAATTCTCTACAAATGAGGTCTCTTAACATTTTGCCATAGCTCGCATCGTTTGCGAGATATTTGCAGATTTACGTCAAGGGAAGGGGCCTGACGGACATATTCCGAGATATTTCTTGTTCTTGTTGTGCTTCTTCTGCACAGCTAAGCTGAAACTGGCATTTGCTGCTCGCAATAGTGCAGAGTTATCTCACAGAAAGGGGCCACGGTGTTTCTGTATCTCTATTATGTTGGTGCGGCTTCAGAACTTTTAAATATCTCGATATATCTCGAAAACTACGCTTCTGATCAAAAAATATCATAGAACATAAATTGTAGGAAACATAATTCTCTACAAAAAAGGTCTCTCAACATTTAGCCATAGCTCGCATCGTTTCCAGGATATTTGCAGATGTACCTCAAGGAAAGGGGCCTCACGGACATATTCCGAGATATTTCTTCTTCTTGTTGTTCTTCTTCCGCACAGCTAAGCTGGAAGTGGCATTTGCAGCTCGGAATAGTGCAGAGTTATCTCAAAGAACGGGGCCACGGTGTTTCTGTATCTTTATTATGTTGGTGCTGCTTCGGAACTTTTAAATATCTCGATATATCTCGACAACATCGCATCTGATCAAAAAATATCATAGAACATAAATAGTAGGAAACTTAATTTCCTACAAAAAAAGTCTCTTAACATTTTGCCATAGCCCGCATCGTTTCCAAGATATTTGCAGATGTAACTCAAGGTAAGGGGCCTGACGGACATATTTCGACATATTTCTTCTTCTTGTTGTTCTTCTTCTGCACAGCTAAGCTGGAAGTGGCATTTGCAGCTCGGAATAGTGCAGAGTTTTCTCAAGGAAAGGGGCCACGGTGTTTCTGTATCTTTAATATGTTGGTGCGGCTTCGAACCTTTTAAATATCTCGATATATCTAGAAAACTACGCATCTGATCAAAAACTATCATAGAACATAAATAGTAGGAAACCTAATTTCCTACAAAAAAGGTCTCTGAACATTTTGCCATAGCGCGCATCGTTTCGAAGATATTTGCAGATGTAGCTCAAGGGAAGGGGCCTGACGGACATATTTCGAGATATTTCTTCTTCTTGTTGTTCTTCTTCTGCACAGCTAAGCTGGAAGTGGCATTTGCAGCTCGCAATAGTGCAGAGTTATCTCAAATCAAGGGGCCACGGTGTTTCTGAATCTTTATTATGTAGGTGCTGCTTCGGAACTTTTAAATATCTCGATATATCTCGAAAACTACGCATCTGATCAAAAAATATCATAGAACATAAATAGTAGGAAACTTAATTTCCTACAAGAAAGGTCTCTCAACATTTAGCCATAGCTCGCATCGTTTCCAGGATATTTGCAGATGTACCTCAAGGAAAGGGGCCTCACGGACATATTCCGAGATATTTCTTCTTCTTGTTGTTCTTCTTCCGCACAGCTAAGCTGGAAGTGGCATTTGCAGCTCGGAATAGTGCAGAGTTATCTCAAAGAACGGGGCCACGGTGTTTCTGTATCTTTATTATGTTGGTGCTGCTTCGGAACTTTTAAATATCTCGATATATCTCGAAAACATCGCATCTGATCAAAAAATATCATAGAACATAAATAGTAGGAAACTTAATTTCCTACAAAAAAAGTCTCTTAACATTTTGCCATAGCCCGCATCGTTTCCAAGATATTTGCAGATGTAACTCGAGGTAAGGGGCCTGACGGACATATTTCGACATATTTCTTCTTCTTGTTGTTCTTCTTCTGCACAGCTAAGCTGGAAGTGGCATTTGCAGCTCGGAATAGTGCAGAGTTTTCTCAAGGAAAGGGGCCACGGTGTTTCTGTATCTTTAATATGTTGGTGCGGCTTCGGACCTTTTAAATATCTCGATATATCTAGAAAACTACGCATCTGATCAAAAACTATCATAGAACATAAATAGTAGGAAACCTAATTTCCTACAAAAAAGGTCTCTGAACATTTTGCCATAGCGCGCATCGTTTCGAAGATATTTGCAGATGTAGCTCAAGGGAAGGGGCCTGACGGACATATTTCGAGATATTTCTTCTTCTTGTTGTTCTTCTTCTGCACAGCTAAGCTGGAAGTGGCATTTGCAGCTCGCAATAGTGCAGAGTTATCTCAAATCAAGGGGCCACGGTGTTTCTGAATCTTTATTATGTAGGTGCTGCTTCGGAACTTTTAAATATCTCGATATATCTCGAAAACTACGCATCTGATCAAAAAATATCATAGAACATAAATAGTAGGAAACTTAATTTCCTACAAGAAAGGTCTCTCAACATTTACCCATAGCTCGCATCGTTTCCAGGATATTTGCAGATGTACCTCAAGGAAAGGGGCCTCACGGACATATTCCGAGATATTTCTTCTTCTTGTTGTTCTTCTTCCGCACAGCTAAGCTGGAAGTGGCATTTGCAGCTCAGAATAGTGCAGAGTTATCTCAAAGAAAGGGGCCACGGTGTTTCTGTATCTTTATTATGTTGGTGCTGCTTCGGAACTTTTAAATATCTCGATATATCTCGAAAACTTCGCATCTGATCAAAAAATATCATAGAACATAAATAGTAGGAAACTTAATTTCCTACAAAAAAAGTCTCTTAACATTTTGCCGTAGCCCGCATCGTTTCCAAGATATTTGCAGATGTAACTCAAGGTAAGGGGCCTGACGGACTTATTTCGACATATTTCTTCTTCTTGTTGTTCTTCTTCTGCACAGCTAAGCTGGAAGTGGCATTTGCAGCTCGGAATAGTGCAGAGTTATCTCAAGGAAAGGGGCCACGGGGTTTCTGTATCTTTATTATGTTGGTGCGGCTTCGGACCTTTTAAATATCTCGATATATCTAGAAAACTTCGCATCTGATCAAAAAATATCATAGAACATAAATAGTAGGAAACCTAATTTCCTACAAAAAAGGTCTCTGAACATTTTGCCATAGCGCGCATCGTTTCCAAGATATTTGCAGATTTATCTCAAGGGAAGAGGCCTGACGGACGTGCTTTGATATTTTTCTTCTTCTTGTTGTTCTTCTTCTGCACAGCGAAGCTGGAAGTGGCATTTGCAGCTAGCAATAGTGCAGAGTTATCTCAAAGAAAGGGGCCACGGTGTTTCTGTATCTTTATTATGTAGGTGCGGCTTCGGTACTTTTAAATATCTCGATATATCTCGAAAATTACGCATCTGATCAAAAAATATCATAGAACATAAATAGCAGGAAACTCAATTTCCTACAAGAAAGGTCTCTCAACATTTAGCCATAGCCCGCATCGTTTCCAAGATATTTGCAGATGTAACTCAAGGTAAGGGGCCTGACGGACATATTTCGACATATTTCTTCTTCTTGTTGTTCTTCTTCTGCACAGCTAAGCTGGAAGTGGCATTTGCAGCTCGCAATAGTGCAGAGTTATCTCAAAGAAAGGGGCCACGGTGTTTCTGTACCTCTATTATGTTGGTGCGGCTTCGGAACTTTTAAATATCTTGATATATCTCGAGAACTACGCATCTGATCAAAAAATATCACAGAACATAAAAAGTAGGAAACAAATTCTCTACAAAAAAGGTCTGTTAACATTTTGCCATAGCTAGCTTCGTTTCCGAGATATTTGCAGATTTATCTCAAGGGAAGGGGCCTGACGGACATATTTCGAGATATTTCTTCTTCTTGTTGTTCTTCTTCTGCACAGCTATGCTGGAAGTGGCATTTACAGCTCGCAATAGTGCAGAGTTATCTCAAAGAAAGGGGCCACGGTGTTTCTGTATCTCTATTATGTTGGTACGGCTTCGGAACTTTTAAATATCTTGATATATCTCGAGAACTACGCATCTGATCAAAAAATATCATAGAACATAAAAAGTAGGAAACTTAATTCTCTACAAAAAAGGTCTCTTAACATTTTGCCATAGCTCTCTTCGTTTCCGAGATATTTGCAGATTTATCTCAAGGGAAGGGGTCTGACGGACATATTTCGAGATATTTCTTCTTCTTGTTGTTCTTCTTCTGCACAGCTAAGCTGGAAGTGGCATTTGCAGCTCGCAATAGTGCAGAGTTATCTCAAATCAAGGGGCCACGGTGTTTCTGTACCTCTATTATGTTGGTGCGGCTGCGGAACTTTTAAATGTCTCGATATATCTCGAAAACTACGCATCTGATCAAAAAATATCTCTTAATATTTTGCCATAGCTCGCACCGCTTTCGAGATATTTGCAGATTTAGCTCAAGGGAAAGGGACTGACGGACATATTTCGAGATATTTCTTCTTCTTGTTGTTCTTCTTCTGCACAGCTAAGCTGGAAGTGGCATTTGCGGCTCGCACTAGTGCAGAGTTATCTCAAAGAAAGGGGCCACGGTGTTTCTGTATCTCTATTATGTTGGTGCGGCTTCGGAACTTTTCAATATCTTGATATATCTCGAGAACTACGCATCTGATCAGAAAATATCACAGAACATAAAAAGTAGGAAACAAATTCTCTACAAAAAAGGTCTCTTAACATTTTGCCATAGCTCGCTTCGTTTCCGAGATATTTGCAGATTTATCTCAAGGGAAGGGGCCTGACGGACATATTTCGGGATATTTCTTCTTCTTGTTGTTCTTCTTCTGCACAGCTATGCTGGAAGTGGCATTTACAGCTCGCAATAGTGCAGAGTTATCTCAAAGAAAGGGGCCACGGTGTTTCTGTATCTCTATTATGTTGGTACGGCTTCGGAACTTTTAAATATCTTGATATATCTCGAGAACTACGCATCTGATCAAAAAATATCATAGAACATAAAAAGTAGGAAACTTAATTCTCTACAAAAAAGGTCTCTTAACATTTTGCCATACCTCTCTTCGTTTCCGAGATATTTGCAGATTTATCTCAAGGGAAGAGGCCTGACGGACATATTTCGAGATATTTCTTCTTCTTGTTGTTCTTCTTCTGCACAGCTAAGCTGGAAGTGGCATTTGCAGCTCGGAATAGTGCAGAGTTTTCTCAAGGAAAGGGGCCACGGTGTTTCTGTATCTTTATTATGTTGGTGCGGCTTCGGACCTTTTAAATATCTCGATATATCTAGAAAACTACGCATCTGATCAAAAACTATCATAGAACATAAATAGTAGGAAACCTAATTTCCTACAAAAAAGGTCTCTGAACATTTTGCCATAGCGCGCATCGTTTCGAAGATATTTGCAGATGTAGCTCAAGGGAAGGGGCCTGACGGACATATCTCGAGATATTTCTTCTTCTTGTTGTTCTTCTTCTGCACAGCTAAGCTGGAAGTGGCATTTGCAGCTCGCAATAGTGCAGAGTTATCTCAAATCAAGGGGCCACGGTGTTTCTGAATCTTTATTATGTAGGTGCTGCTTCGGAACTTTTAAATATCTCGATATATCTCGAAAACTACGCATCTGATCAAAAAATATCATAGAACATAAATAGTAGGAAACTTAATTTCCTACAAGAAAGGTCTCTCAACATTTAGCCATAGCTCGCATCGTTTCCAGGATATTTGCAGATGTACCTCAAGGAAAGGGGCCTCACGGACATATTCCGAGATATTTCTTCTTCTTGTTGTTCTTCTTCCGCACAGCTAAGCTGGAAGTGGCATTTGCAGCTCAGAATAGTGCAGAGTTATCTCAAAGAAAGGGGCCACGGTGTTTCTGTATCTTTATTATGTTGGTGCTGCTTCGGAACTTTTAAATATCTCGATATATCTCGAAAACTTCGCATCTGATCAAAAAATATCATAGAACATAAATAGTAGGAAACTTAATTTCCTACAAAAAAAGTCTCTTAACATTTTGCCGTAGCCCGCATCGTTTCCAAGATATTTGCAGATGTAACTCAAGGTAAGGGGCCTGACGGACGTATTTCGACATATTTCTTCTTCTTGTTGTTCTTCTTCTGCACAGCTAAGCTGGAAGTGGCATTTGCAGCTCGGAATAGTGCAGAGTTATCTCAAGGAAAGGGGCCACGGTGTTTCTGTATCTTTATTATGTTGGTGCGGCTTCGGACCTTTTAAATATCTCGATATATCTAGAAAACTTCGCATCTGATCAAAAAATATCATAGAACATAAATAGTAGGAAACCTAATTTCCTACAAAAAAGGTCTCTGAACATTTTGCCATAGCGCGCATCGTTTCCAAGATATTTGCAGATTTATCTCAAGGGAAGGGGCCTGACGGACGTGCTTTGATATTTTTCTTCTTCTTGTTCTTCTTCTTCTGCACAGCGAAGCTGGAAGTGGCATTTGCAGCTAGCAATAGTGCAGAGTTATCTCAAAGAAAGGGGCCACGGTGTTTCTGTATCTTTATTATGTAGGTGCGGCTTCGGAACTTTTAAATATCTCGATATATCTCGAAAATTACGCATCTGATCAAAAAATATCATAGAACATAAATAGCAGGAAACTTAATTTCCTACAAGAAAGGTCTCTCAACATTTAGCCATAGCCCGCATCGTTTCCAAGATATTTGCAGATGTAACTCAAGGTAAGGGGCCTGACGGACATATTTCGAGATATTTCTTCTTCTTGTTGTTCTTCTTCTGCACAGCTAAGCTGGAAGTGGGATTTGCGGCTCGCACTAGTGCAGAGTTATCTCAAAGAAAGGGGCCACGGTGTTTCTGTATCTCTATTATGTTGGTGCGGCTTCGGAACTTTTCAATATCTTGATATATCTCGAGAACTACGCATCTGATCAGAAAATATCACAGAACATAAAAAGTAGGAAACAAATTCTCTACAAAAAAGGTCTCTTAACATTTTGCCATAGCTCGCTTCGTTTCCGAGATATTTGCAGATTTATCTCAAGGGAAGGGGCCTGACGGACATATTTCGAGATATTTCTTCTTCTTGTTGTTCTTCTTCTGCACAGCTATGCTGGAAGTGGCATTTACAGCTCGCAATAGTGCAGAGTTATCTCAAAGAAAGGGGCCACGGTGTTTCTGTATCTCTATTATGTTGGTACGGCTTCGGAACTTTTAAATATCTTGATATATCTCGAGAACTACGCATCTGATCAAAAAATATCATAGAACATAAAAAGTAGGAAACTTAATTCTCTACAAAAAAGGTCTCTTAACATTTTGCCATACCTCTCTTCGTTTCCGAGATATTTGCAGATTTATCTCAAGGGAAGGGGCCTGACGGACATATTTCGAGATATTTCTTCTTCTTGTTGTTCTTCTTCTGCACAGCTAAGCTGGAAGTGGTATTTGCAGCTCGCAATAGTGCAGAGTTATCTCAAAGAAAGGGGCCACGGTGTTTCTGTACCTCTATTATGTTGGTGCGGCTGCGGAACTTTTAAATGTCTCGATATATCTCGAAAACTACGCATCTGATCAAAAAATATCTCTTAATATTTTGCCATAGCTCGCACCGTTTCCGAGATATTTGCAGATTTAGCTCAAGGGAAAGGGACTGACGGACATATTTCGAGATATTTCTCGTTCTTGTTGTGCTTCTTCTGCACAGCTAAGCTGGAACTGGCACTTGCAGCTCGCAATAGTGCAGAGTTATCTCAAAGAAAGGGGCCACGGTGTTTCTGTTTTCTCTATTATGTTGTTGCGGCTTCGGAACTTTTAAATATCTCGATATATCTCGAAAACTTCGCATCTGATCAAAAAATATCATAGAACATAAATAGTAGGAAACTTAATTTCCTACAAAAAAAGTCTCTTAACATTTTGCCGTAGCCCGCATCGTTTCCAAGATATTTGCAGATGTAACTCAAGGTAAGGGGCCTGACGGACGTATTTCGACATATTTCTTCTTCTTGTTGTTCTTCTTCTGCACAGCTAAGCTGGAAGTGGCATTTGCAGCTCGGAATAGTGCAGAGTTATCTCAAGGAAAGGGGCCACGGTGTTTCTGTATCTTTATTATGTTGGTGCGGCTTCGGACCTTTTAAATATCTCGATATATCTAGAAAACTTCGCATCTGATCAAAAAATATCATAGAACATAAATAGTAGGAAACCTAATTTCCTACAAAAAAGGTCTCTGAACATTTTGCCATAGCGCGCATCGTTTCCAAGATATTTGCAGATTTATCTCAAGGGAAGGGGCCTGACGGACGTGCTTTGATATTTTTCTTCTTCTTGTTCTTCTTCTTCTGCACAGCGAAGCTTGAAGTGGCATTTGCAGCTAGCAATAGTGCAGAGTTATCTCAAAGAAAGGGGCCACGGTGTTTCTGTATCTTTATTATGTAGGTGCGGCTTCGGAACTTTTAAATATCTCGATATATCTCGAAAATTACGCATCTGATCAAAAAATATCATAGAACATAAATAGCAGGAAACTTAATTTCCTACAAGAAAGGTCTCTCAACATTTAGCCATAGCCCGCATCGTTTCCAAGATATTTGCAGATGTAACTCAAGGTAAGGGGCCTGACGGACATATTTCGAGATATTTCTTCTTCTTGTTGTTCTTCTTCTGCACAGCTAAGCTGGAAGTGGCATTTGCGGCTCGCACTAGTGCAGAGTTATCTCAAAGAAAGGGGCCACGGTGTTTCTGTATCTCTATTATGTTGGTGCGGCTTCGGAACTTTTCAATATCTTGATATATCTCGCGAACTACGCATCTGATCAGAAAATATCACAGAACATAAAAAGTAGGAAACAAATTCTCTACAAAAAAGGTCTCTTAACATTTTGCCATAGCTCGCTTCGTTTCCGAGATATTTGCAGATTTATCTCAAGGGAAGGGGCCTGACGGACATATTTCGAGATATTTCTTCTTCTTGATGTTCTTCTTCTGCACAGCTATGCTGGAAGTGGCATTTACAGCTCGCAATAGTGCAGAGTTATCTCAAAGAAAGGGGCCACGGTGTTTCTGTATCTCTATTATGTTGGTACGGCTTCGGAACTTTTAAATATCTTGATATATCTCGAGAACTACGCATCTGATCAAAAAATATCATAGAACATAAAAAGTAGGAAACTTAATTCTCTACAAAAAAGGTCTCTTAACATTTTGCCATACCTCTCTTCGTTTCCGAGATATTTGCAGATTTATCTCAAGGGAAGGGGCCTGACCGACATATTTCGAGATATTTCTTCTTCTTGTTGTTCTTCTTCTGCACAGCTAAGCTGGAAGTGGCATTTGCAGCTTGGAATAGTGCAGAGTTTTCTCAAGGAAAGGGGCCACGGTGTTTCTGTATCTTTATTATGTTGGTGCGGCTTCGGACCTTTTAAATATCTCGATATATCTAGAAAACTACGCATCTGATCAAAAACTATCATAGAACATAAATAGTAGGAAACCTAATTTCCTATAGAAAAGGTCTCTGAACATTTTGCCATAGCGCGCATCGTTTCGAAGATATTTGCAGATGTAGCTCAAGGGAAGGGGCCTGACGGACATATTTCGAGATATTTCTTCTTCTTGTTGTTCTTCTTCTGCACAGCTAAGCTGGAAGTGGCATTTGCAGCTCGCAATAGTGCAGAGTTATCTCAAATCAAGGGGCCACGGTGTTTCTGAATCTTTATTATGTAGGTGCTGCTTCGGAACTTTTAAATATCTCGATATATCTCGAAAACTACGCATCTGATCAAAAAATATCATAGAACATAAATAGTAGGAAACTTAATTTTCTACAAGAAAGGTCTCTCAACATTTAGCCATAGCTCGCATCGTTTCCAGGATATTTGCAGATGTACTTCAAGGAAAGGGGCCTCACGGACATATTCCGAGATATTTCTTCTTCTTGTTGTTCTTCTTCCGCACAGCTAAGCTGGAAGTGGCATTTGCAGCTCGGAATAGTGCAGAGTTATCTCAAAGAACGGGGCCACGGTGTTTCTGTATCTTTATTATGTTGGTGCTGCTTCGGAACTTTTAAATATCTCGATATATCTCGAAAACATCGCATCTGATCAAAAAATATCATAGAACATAAATAGTAGGAAACTTAATTTCCTACAAAAAAAGTCTCTTAACATTTTGCCATAGCCCGCATCGTTTCCAAGATATTTGCAGATGTAACTCAAGGTAAGGGGCCTGACGGACATATTTCGACATATTTCTTCTTCTTGTTGTTCTTCTTCTGCACAGCTAAGCTGGAAGTGGCATTTGCAGCTCGGAATAGTGCAGAGTTTTCTCAAGGAAAGGGGCCACGGTGTTTCTGTATCTTTAATATGTTGGTGCGGCTTCGGACCTTTTAAATATCTCGATATATCTAGAAAACTACGCATCTGATCAAAAACTATCATAGAACATAAATAGTAGGAAACCTAATTTCCTACAAAAAAGGTCTCTGAACATTTTGCCATAGCGCGCATCGTTTCGAAGATATTTGCAGATGTAGCTCAAGGGAAGGGGCCTGACGGACATATTTCGAGATATTTCTTCTTCTTGTTGTTCTTCTTCTGCACAGCTAAGCTGGAAGTGGCATTTGCAGCTCGCAATAGTGCAGAGTTATCTCAAATCAAGGGGCCACGGTGTTTCTGAATCTTTATTATGTAGGTGCTGCTTCGGAACTTTTAAATATCTCGATATATCTCGAAAACTACGCATCTGATCAAAAAATATCATAGAACATAAGTAGTAGGAAACTTAATTTCCTACAAGAAAGGTCTCTCAACATTTAGCCATAGCTCGCATCGTTTCCAGGATATTTGCAGATGTACCTCAAGGAAAGGGGCCTCACGGACATATTCCGAGATATTTCTTCTTCTTGTTGTTCTTCTTCCGCACAGCTAAGCTGGAAGTGGCATTTGCAGCTCAGAATAGTGCAGAGTTATCTCAAAGAAAGGGGCCACGGTGTTTCTGTATCTTTATTATGTTGGTGCTGCTTCGGAACTTTTAAATATCTCGATATATCTCGAAAACTTCGCATCTGATCAAAAAATATCATAGAACATAAATAGTAGGAAACTTAATTTCCTACAAAAAAAGTCTCTTAACATTTTGCCGTAGCCCGCATCGTTTCCAAGATATTTGCAGATTTATCTCAAGGGAAGGGGCCTGACGGACGTGCTTTGATATTTTTCTTCTTCTTGTTCTTCTTCTTCTGCACAGCGAAGCTGGAAGTGGCATTTGCAGCTAGCAATAGTGCAGAGTTATCTCAAAGAAAGGGGCCACGGTGTTTCTGTATCTTTATTATGTAGGTGCGGCTTCGGAACTTTTAAATATCTCGATATATCTCGAAAATTACGCATCTGATCAAAAAATATCATAGAACATAAATAGCAGGAAACTTAATTTCCTACAAGAAAGGTCTCTCAACATTTAGCCATAGCCCGCATCGTTTCCAAGATATTTGCAGATGTAACTCAAGGTAAGGGGCCTGACGGACATATTTCGAGATATTTCTTCTTCTTGTTGTTCTTCTTCTGCACAGCTAAGCTGGAAGTGGCATTTGCGGCTCGCACTAGTGCAGAGTTATCTCAAAGAAAGGGGCCACGGTGTTTCTGTATCTCTATTATGTTGGTGCGGCTTCGGAACTTTTCAATATCTTGATATATCTCGAGAACTACGCATCTGATCAGAAAATATCACAGAACATAAAAAGTAGGAAACAAATTCTCTACAAAAAAGGTCTCTTAACATTTTGCCATAGCTCGCTTCGTTTCCGAGATATTTGCAGATTTATCTCAAGGGAAGGGGCCTGACGGACATATTTCGAGATATTTCTTCTTCTTGTTGTTCTTCTTCTGCACAGCTAAGCTGGAAGTGGTATTTGCAGCTCGCAATAGTGCAGAGTTATCTCAAAGAAAGGGGCCACGGTGTTTCTGTACCTCTATTATGTTGGTGCGGCTGCGGAACTTTTAAATGTCTCGATATATCTCGAAAACTACGCATCTGATCAAAAAATATCTCTTAATATTTTGCCATAGCTCGCACCGTTTCCGAGATATTTGCAGATTTAGCTCAAGGGAAAGGGACTGACGGACATATTTCGAGATATTTCTTGTTCTTGTTGTGCTTCTTCTGCACAGCTAAGCTGGAACTGGCACTTGCAGCTCGCAATAGTGCAGAGTTATCTCAAATCAAGGGGCCACGGTGTTTCTGAATCTTTATTATGTAGGTGCTGCTTCGGAACTTTTAAATATCTCGATATATCTCGAAAACATCGCATCTGATCAAAAAATATCATAGAACATAAATAGTAGGAAACTTAATTTCCTACAAAAAAAGTCTCTTAACATTTTGCCATAGCCCGCATCGTTTCCAAGATATTTGCAGATGTAACTCAAGGTAAGGGGCCTGACGGACATATTTCGACATATTTCTTCTTCTTGTTGTTCTTCTTCTGCACAGCTAAGCTGGAAGTGGCATTTGCAGCTCGGAATAGTGCAGAGTTTTCTCAAGGAAAGGGGCCACGGTGTTTCTGTATCTTTAATATGTTGGTGCGGCTTCGGACCTTTTAAATATCTCGATATATCTAGAAAACTACGCATCTGATCAAAAACTATCATAGAACATAAATAGTAGGAAACCTAATTTCCTACAAAAAAGGTCTCTGAACATTTTGCCATAGCGCGCATCGTTTCGAAGATATTTGCAGATGTAGCTCAAGGGAAGGGGCCTGACGGACATATTTCGAGATATTTCTTCTTCTTGTTGTTCTTCTTCTGCACAGCTAAGCTGGAAGTGGCATTTGCAGCTCGCAATAGTGCAGAGTTATCTCAAATCAAGGGGCCACGGTGTTTCTGAATCTTTATTATGTAGGTGCTGCTTCGGAACTTTTAAATATCTCGATATATCTCGAAAACTACGCATCTGATCAAAAAATATCATAGAACATAAGTAGTAGGAAACTTAATTTCCTACAAGAAAGGTCTCTCAACATTTAGCCATAGCTCGCATCGTTTCCAGGATATTTGCAGATGTACCTCAAGGAAAGGGGCCTCACGGACATGTTCCGAGATATTTCTTCTTCTTGTTGTTCTTCTTCCGCACAGCTAAGCTGGAAGTGGCATTTGCAGCTCAGAATAGTGCAGAGTTATCTCAAAGAAAGGGGCCACGGTGTTTCTGTATCTTTATTATGTAGGTGCGGCTTCGGAACTTTTAAATATCTCGATATATCTCGAAAATTACGCATCTGATCAAAAAATATCATAGAACATAAATAGCAGGAAACTTAATTTCCTACAAGAAAGGTCTCTCAACATTTAGCCATAGCCCGCATCGTTTCCAAGATATTTGCAGATGTAACTCAAGGTAAGGGGCCTGACGGACATATTTCGAGATATTTCTTCTTCTTGTTGTTCTTCTTCTGCACAGCTAAGCTGGAAGTGGCATTTGCGGCTCGCACTAGTGCAGAGTTATCTCAAAGAAAGGGGCCACGGTGTTTCTGTATCTCTATTATGTTGGTGCGGCTTCGGAACTTTTCAATATCTTGATATATCTCGAGAACTACGCATCTGATCAGAAAATATCACAGAACATAAAAAGTAGGAAACAAATTCTCTACAAAAAAGGTCTCTTAACATTTTGCCATAGCTCGCTTCGTTTCCGAGATATTTGCAGATTTATCTCAAGGGAAGGGGCCTGACGGACATATTTCGAGATATTTCTTCTTCTTGTTGTTCTTCTTCTGCACAGCTAAGCTGGAAGTGGTATTTGCAGCTCGCAATAGTGCAGAGTTATCTCAAAGAAAGGGGCCACGGTGTTTCTGTACCTCTATTATGTTGGTGCGGCTGCGGAACTTTTAAATGTCTCGATATATCTCGAAAACTACGCATCTGATCAAAAAATATCTCTTAATATTTTGCCATAGCTCGCACCGTTTCCGAGATATTTGCAGATTTAGCTCAAGGGAAAGGGACTGACGGACATATTTCGAGATATTTCTTGTTCTTGTTGTGCTTCTTCTGCACAGCTAAGCTGGAACTGGCACTTGCAGCTCGCAATAGTGCAGAGTTATCTCAAATCAAGGGGCCACGGTGTTTCTGAATCTTTATTATGTAGGTGCTGCTTCGGAACTTTTAAATATCTCGATATATCTCGAAAACTACGCATCTGATCAAAAAATATCATAGAACATAAATAGTAGGAAACTTAATTTCCTACAAAAAAAGTCTCTTAACATTTTGCCATAGCCCGCATCGTTTCCAAGATATTTGCAGATGTAACTCAAGGTAAGGGGCCTGACGGACATATTTCGACATATTTCTTCTTCTTGTTGTTCTTCTTCTGCACAGCTAAGCTGGAAGTGGCATTTGCAGCTCGGAATAGTGCAGAGTTTTCTCAAGGAAAGGGGCCACGGTGTTTCTGTATCTTTAATATGTTGGTGCGGCTTCGGACCTTTTAAATATCTCGATATATCTAGAAAACTACGCATCTGATCAAAAACTATCATAGAACATAAATAGTAGGAAACCTAATTTCCTACAAAAAATGTCTCTGAACATTTTGCCATAGCGCGCATCGTTTCGAAGATATTTGCAGATGTAGCTCAAGGGAAGGGGCCTGACGGACATATTTCGAGATATTTCTTCTTCTTGTTGTTCTTCTTCTGCACAGCTAAGCTGGAAGTGGCATTTGCAGCTCGCAATAGTGCAGAGTTATCTCAAATCAAGGGGCCACGGTGTTTCTGAATCTTTATTATGTAGGTGCTGCTTCGGAACTTTTAAATATCTCGATATATCTCGAAAACTACGCATCTGATCAAAAAATATCATAGAACATAAGTAGTAGGAAACTTAATTTCCTACAAGAAAGGTCTCTCAACATTTAGCCATAGCTCGCATCGTTTCCAGGATATTTGCAGATGTACCTCAAGGAAAGGGGCCTCACGGACATATTCCGAGATATTTCTTCTTCTTGTTGTTCTTCTTCCGCACAGCTAAGCTGGAAGTGGCATTTGCAGCTCAGAATAGTGCAGAGTTATCTCAAAGAAAGGGGCCACGGTGTTTCTGTATCTTTATTATGTTGGTGCTGCTTCGGAACTTTTAAATATCTCGATATATCTCGAAAACTTCGCATCTGATCAAAAAATATCATAGAACATAAATAGTAGGAAACTTAATTTCCTACAAAAAAAGTCTCTTAACATTTTGCCGTAGCCCGCATCGTTTCCAAGATATTTGCAGATTTATCTCAAGGGAAGGGGCCTGACGGACGTGCTTTGATATTTTTCTTCTTCTTGTTCTTCTTCTTCTGCACAGCGAAGCTGGAAGTGGCATTTGCAGCTAGCAATAGTGCAGAGTTATCTCAAAGAAAGGGGCCACGGTGTTTCTGTATCTTTATTATGTAGGTGCGGCTTCGGAACTTTTAAATATCTCGATATATCTCGAAAATTACGCATCTGATCAAAAAATATCATAGAACATAAATAGCAGGAAACTTAATTTCCTACAAGAAAGGTCTCTCAACATTTAGCCATAGCCCGCATCGTTTCCAAGATATTTGCAGATGTAACTCAAGGTAAGGGGCCTGACGGACATATTTCGAGATATTTCTTCTTCTTGTTGTTCTTCTTCTGCACAGCTAAGCTGGAAGTGGCATTTGCGGCTCGCACTAGTGCAGAGTTATCTCAAAGAAAGGGGCCACGGTGTTTCTGTATCTCTATTATGTTGGTGCGGCTTCGGAACTTTTCAATATCTTGATATATCTCGAGAACTACGCATCTGATCAGAAAATATCACAGAACATAAAAAGTAGGAAACAAATTCCCTACAAAAAAGGTCTCTTAACATTTTGCCATAGCTCGCTTCGTTTCCGAGATATTTGCAGATTTATCTCAAGGGAAGGGGCCTGACGGACATATTTCGAGATATTTCTTCTTCTTGTTGTTCTTCTTCTGCACAGCTAAGCTGGAAGTGGTATTTGCAGCTCGCAATAGTGCAGAGTTATCTCAAAGAAAGGGGCCACGGTGTTTCTGTACCTCTATTATGTTGGTGCGGCTGCGGAACTTTTAAATGTCTCGATATATCTCGAAAACTACGCATCTGATCAAAAAATATCTCTTAATATTTTGCCATAGCTCGCACCGTTTCCGAGATATTTGCAGATTTAGCTCAAGGGAAAGGGACTGACGGACATATTTCGAGATATTTCTTGTTCTTGTTGTGCTTCTTCTGCACAGCTAAGCTGGAACTGGCACTTGCAGCTCGCAATAGTGCAGAGTTATCTCAAATCAAGGGGCCACGGTGTTTCTGAATCTTTATTATGTAGGTGCTGCTTCGGAACTTTTAAATATCTCGATATATCTCGAAAACTACGCATCTGATCAAAAAATATCATAGAACATAAATAGTAGGAAACTTAATTTTCTACAAGAAAGGTCTCTCAACATTTAGCCATAGCTCGCATCGTTTCCAGGATATTTGCAGATGTACCTCAAGGAAAGGGGCCTCACGGACATATTCCGAGATATTTCTTCTTCTTGTTGTTCTTCTTCCGCACAGCTAAGCTGGAAGTGGCATTTGCAGCTCGGAATAGTGCAGAGTTATCTCAAAGAACGGGGCCACGGTGTTTCTGTATCTTTATTATGTTGGTGCTGCTTCGGAACTTTTAAATATCTCGATATATCTCGAAAACATCGCATCTGATCAAAAAATATCATAGAACATAAATAGTAGGAAACTTAATTTCCTACAAAAAAAGTCTCTTAACATTTTGCCATAGCCCGCATCGTTTCCAAGATATTTGCAGATGTAACTCAAGGTAAGGGGCCTGACGGACATATTTCGACATATTTCTTCTTCTTGTTGTTCTTCTTCTGCACAGCTAAGCTGGAAGTGGCATTTGCAGCTCGGAATAGTGCAGAGTTTTCTCAAGGAAAGGGGCCACGGTGTTTCTGTATCTTTAATATGTTGGTGCGGCTTCGGACCTTTTAAATATCTCGATATATCTAGAAAACTACGCATCTGATCAAAAACTATCATAGAACATAAATAGTAGGAAACCTAATTTCCTACAAAAAAGGTCTCTGAACATTTTGCCATAGCGCGCATCGTTTCGAAGATATTTGCAGATGTAGCTCAAGGGAAGGGGCCTGACGGACATATTTCGAGATATTTCTTCTTCTTGTTGTTCTTCTTCTGCACAGCTAAGCTGGAAGTGGCATTTGCAGCTCGCAATAGTGCAGAGTTATCTCAAATCAAGGGGCCACGGTGTTTCTGAATCTTTATTATGTAGGTGCTGCTTCGGAACTTTTAAATATCTCGATATATCTCGAAAACTACGCATCTGATCAAAAAATATCATAGAACATAAGTAGTAGGAAACTTAATTTCCTACAAGAAAGGTCTCTCAACATTTAGCCATAGCTCGCATCGTTTCCAGGATATTTGCAGATGTACCTCAAGGAAAGGGGCCTCACGGACATATTCCGAGATATTTCTTCTTCTTGTTGTTCTTCTTCCGCACAGCTAAGCTGGAAGTGGCATTTGCAGCTCAGAATAGTGCAGAGTTATCTCAAAGAAAGGGGCCACGGTGTTTCTGTATCTTTATTATGTTGGTGCTGCTTCGGAACTTTTAAATATCTCGATATATCTCGAAAACTTCGCATCTGATCAAAAAATATCATAGAACATAAATAGTAGGAAACTTAATTTCCTACAAAAAAAGTCTCTTAACATTTTGCCGTAGCCCGCATCGTTTCCAAGATATTTGCAGATTTATCTCAAGGGAAGGGGCCTGACGGACGTGCTTTGATATTTTTCTTCTTCTTGTTCTTCTTCTTCTGCACAGCGAAGCTGGAAGTGGCATTTGCAGCTAGCAATAGTGCAGAGTTATCTCAAAGAA
Organism: Osmia lignaria lignaria; assembly: GCF_051020975.1. Taxonomy (NCBI): domain Eukaryota; kingdom Metazoa; phylum Arthropoda; class Insecta; order Hymenoptera; family Megachilidae; genus Osmia; species Osmia lignaria. Next base: position 23,108,203 of record NW_027478161.1, on the reverse strand, counting down.
AGGGGCCACGGTGTTTCTGTATCTTTATTATGTAGGTGCGGCTTCGGAACTTTTAAATATCTCGATATATCTCGAAAATTACGCATCTGATCAAAAAATATCATAGAACATAAATAGCAGGAAACTTAATTTCCTACAAGACAGGTCTCTCAACATTTAGCCATAGCCCGCATCGTTTCCAAGATATTTGCAGATGTAACTCAAGGTAAGGGGCCTGACGGACATATTTCGAGATATTTCTTCTTCTTGTTGTTCTTCTTCTGCACAGCTAAGCTGGAAGTGGCATTTGCGGCTCGCACTAGTGCAGAGTTATCTCAAAGAAAGGGGCCACGGTGTTTCTGTATCTCTATTATGTTGGTGCGGCTTCGGAACTTTTCAATATCTTGATATATCTCGAGAACTACGCATCTGATCAGAAAATATCACAGAACATAAAAAGTAGGAAACAAATTCTCTACAAAAAAGGTCTCTTAACATTTTGCCATAGCTCGCTTCGTTTCCGAGCTATTTGCAGATTTATCTCAAGGGAAGGGGCCTGACGGACATATTTCGAGATATTTCTTCTTCTTGTTGTTCTTCTTCTGCACAGCTAAGCTGGAAGTGGTATTTGCAGCTCGCAATAGTGCAGAGTTATCTCAAAGAAAGGGGCCACGGTGTTTCTGTACCTCTATTATGTTGGTGCGGCTGCGGAACTTTTAAATGTCTCGATATATCTCGAAAACTACGCATCTGATCAAAAAATATCTCTTAATATTTTGCCATAGCTCGCACCGTTTCCGAGATATTTGCAGATTTAGCTCAAGGGAAAGGGACTGACGGACATATTTCGAGATATTTCTTGTTCTTGTTGTGCTTCTTCTGCACAGCTAAGCTGGAACTGGCACTTGCAGCTCGCAATAGTGCAGAGTTATCTCAAAGAAAGGGGCTACGGTGTTTCTGTATCTCTATTATGTTGGTGCGGCTTCGGAACTTTTAAATATCTTGATATATCTCGAGAACTACGCATCTGATAAAAAATATCACAGAACATAAAAAGTAGGAAACAAATTCTCTACAAAAAAGGTCTCTTAACATTTTGCCATAGCTCGCTTCGTTTCCGAGATATTTGCAGATTTATCTCAAGGGAAGGGGCCTGACGGACATATTTCGAGATATTTCTTCTTCTTGTTGTTCTTCTTCTGCACAGGTAAACTGGAAGTGGCATTTCCAGCTCGCAATAGTGCAGAGTTATCTCAAAGAAAGGGGCCACGGTGTTTCTGTATCTCTATTATGTTGGTGCGGCTTCGGAACTTTTAAATATCTTGATATATCTCGAGAACTACGCATCTGATCAAAAAATATCATAGAACATAAAAAGTAGGAAACTTAACTCTCTACAAATAAGGTCTCTTACCATTTTGCCATAGCTCGCTTCGTTTCCGAGATATTTGCAGATTTATCTCAAGGGAAGGGGCCTGACGGACATATTTCGAGATATTTCTTCTTCTTGTTGTTCTTCTTCTGCACAGCTAAGCTGGAAGTGGCATTTGCGGCTCGCACTAGTGCAGAGTTATCTCAAAGAAAGGGGCCACGGTGTTTCTGTATCTCTATTATGTTGTTGCGGCTTCGGAACTTTTAAATATCTCGATATATCTCGAAAACTACGCTTTTGATCAAAAAATATCATAGAACACATATTGTAGGAAACATAATTCTCTACAAAAAAGGTCTCTTAACATTTTGCCATAGCTCGCTTCGTTTCCGAGATATTTGCAGATATATCTCAAGGGAAGGGGCCTGACGGACATATTTCGAGATATTTCTTCTTCTTGTTGTTCTTCTTCTGCACAGCTAAGCTGGAAGTGGCATTTGCGGCTCGCACTAGTGCAGAGTTATCTCAAAGAAAGGGGCCACGGTGTTTCTGTATCTCTATTATGTTATTGCGGCTTCGGAACTTTTAAATATCTTGACATATCTCGAGAACTACGCATCTGATCACAAAATATCATAGAACATAAATAGTAGGAAACTTAATTCTCTACAAAAAAGGTCTCTTAACATTTTGCCATAGCTCGCTTCGTTTCCGAGATATTTGCAGATTTATCTCAAGGGAAGGGGCCTAACGGACATATTTCGAGATATTTCTTGTTCTTGTTGTTCTTCTTCTGCACAGCGAAGCTGGAAGTGGCATTTGCAGCTCGCAATAGTGCAGAGTTATCTCAAAGAAAGGGGCCACGGTGTTTCTGTATCTCTATTACGTTGGTGCGGCTTCGGAACTTTTAAATATATTGATATATCTCGAGAACTACGCATCTGATCAAAAAATATCATAGAACATAAATAGTAGGAAACTTAATTCTCTACAAAAAAGGTGTCTCAACATTTTGCCATAGCTCGCTTCGTTTCCGAGATATTTGCAGATTTATCTCAAGGGAAGGGGCCTGACGGACATATTTCGAGATATTTCTTCTTCTTGTTGTTCTTCTTCTGCACAGCTAAACTGGAAGTGGCATTTCCAGCTCGCAATAGTGCAGAGTTGTCTCAAAGAAAGGGGCCACGGTGTTTCTGTATCTCTATTACGTTGGTGCGGCTTCGGAACTTTTAAATATCTTGATATATCTCGAGAACTACGCATCTGATCAAAAAATATCATAGAACATAAATAGTAGGAAACTTAATTCTCTACGAAAAAGGTCTCTCAACATTTTGCCATAGCTCGCTTCGTTTCCGAGATATTTGCAGATTTATCTCAAGGGAAGGGGCCTGACGGACATATTTCGAGATATTTCTTCTTCTTGTTGTTCTTCTTCTGCACAGCTAAACTGGAAGTGGCATTTCCAGCTCGCAATAGTGCAGAGTTGTCTCAAAGAAAGGGGCCACGGTGTTTCTGTATCTCTATTACGTTGGTGCGGCTTCGGAACTTTTAAATATCTTGATATATCTCGAGAACTACGCATCTGATCAAAAAATATCATAGAACATAAATAGTAGGAAACTTAACTCTCTACAAATAAGGTCTCTTACCATTTTGCCATAGCTCGCTTCGTTTCCGAGATATTTGCAGATTTATCTCAAGGGAAGGGGACTGACGGACATATTTCGAGATATTTCTTCTTCTTGTTGTTCTTCTTCTGCACAGCTAAGCTGGAAGTGGCATTTGCAGCACGCAATAGTGCAGAGTTATCTCAAAGAAAGGGGCCACGGTCTTTCTGTATCTCTATTACGTTGGTGCGGCTTCGGAACTTTTAAATATCTTGATATATCTCGAGAACTACGCATCTGATCAAAAAATATCATAGAACATAAATAGTAGGAAACTTAATTCTCTACAAAAAAGGTCTCTTAACATTTTGCCATAGCTCGCTTCGTTTCCGAGATATTTGCAGATTTATCTCAAGGGAAGGGGCCTAACGGACATATTTCGAGATATTTCTTGTTCTTGTTGTCCTTCTTCTGCACAGCGAAGCTGGAAGTGGCATTTGCAGCTCGCAATAGTGCAGAGTTATCTGAAAGAAAGGGGCCACGGTGTTTCTGTATCTCTATTACGTTGGTGCGGCTTCGGAACTTTTAAATATATTGATATATCTCGAGAACTACGCATCTGATCAAAAAATATCATAGAACATAAAAAGTAGAAAACTTAACTCTCTACAAATAAGGTCTCTTACCATTTTGCCATAGCTCGCTTCGTTTCCGAGATATTTGCAGATTTATCTCAAGGGAAGGGGCCTGACGGACATATTTCGAGATATTTCTTCTTCTTGTTGTTCTTCTTCTGCACAGCTAAGCTGGAAGTGGCATTTGCGGCTCGCACTAGTGCAGAGTTATCTCAAAGAAAGGGGCCACGGTGTTTCTGTATCTCTATTATGTTATTGCGGCTTCGGAACTTTTAAATATCTCGATATTTCTCGAAAACTACGGATCTGATCAAAAAATATCATAGAACATAAATAGTAGGAAACTTAATTCTCTACAAAAAAGATCTCTCAACATTTTGCCATAGCTCCCTTCGTTTCCGAGATATTTGCAGATATATCTCAAGGGAAGGGGCCTGACGGACATATTTCGAGATATTTCTTCTTCTTGTTGTTCTTCTTCTGCACAGCTAAGCTGGAAGTGGCATTTGCAGCTCGCAATAGTGCAGAGTTATCTCAAAGAAAGGGGCCACGGTGTTTCTGTATCTCTATTATGTTGGTGCGGCTTCGGAACTTTTAAATATCTTGATATATCTCAAAAATTACGCATCTGATCAAAAAACATCACAGAACATAAAAAGTAGGAAACTTAATTCTCTACAAAAAAGGTCTCTTAACATTTTGCCATAGCTCTCTTCGTTTCCGAGATATTTGCAGATTTATCTCAAGGGAAGGGGCCTGACAGACATATTTCGAGATATTTCTTCTTCTTGTTGTTCATCTTCTGCACAGCTAAGCTGGAAGTGGCATTTACAGCTCGCAACAGTGCAGAGTTATCTCAAAGAAAGGGGCCACGGTGTTTCTGTATCTCTATTATGTTGGTGCGGCTTCGGAACTTTTAAATATCTTGATATATCTCGAGAACTACGCATCTGATCAAAAAATATCATAGAACATAAAAAGTAGGAAACTTAATTCTCTACAAGAAAGGTCTCTCAACATTTTGCCGTAGCTCGCTTCGTTTCCGAGATATTTGCAGATTTATCTCAAGGGAAGGGGCCTGACGGACATATTTCGAGATATTTCTTCTTCTTGTTGTTCTTCTTCTGCACAGCTAAACTGGAAGTGGCATTTCCAGCTCGCAATAGTGCAGAGTTATCTCAAAGAAAGGGGCCACGGTGTTTCTGTATCTCTATTATGTTGGTGCGGCTTCGGAACTTTTAAATATCTTGATATATCTCGAGAACTACGCATCTGATCAAAAAATATCATAGAAGATAAAAAGTAGGAAACTTAATTCTCTACAAATAAGGTCTCTTAACATTTTGCCATAGCTCGCTTCGTTTCCGAGATATTTGCAGATTTATCTGAAGGGAAGGGGCCTGACGGACATATTGCGAGATATTTCTTCTTCTTGTTGTTCTTCTTCTGCAGAGCTAAGCTGGAAGTGGCATTTACAGCTCGCAACAGTGCAGAGTTATCTCAAAGAAAGGGGCCACGGTGTTTCTGTATCTCTATTATGTTGGTGCGGCTTCGGAACTTTTAAATATCTTGATATATCTCGAGAACTACGCATCTGATCAAAAAATATCATAGAACTTAAAAAGTAGGAAACTTAATTCTCTACAAGAAAGGTCTCTCAACATTTTGCCATAGCTCGCTTCGTTTCCGAGATATTTGCAGATTTATCTCAAGGGAAGGGGCCTGACGGACATATTTCGAGATATTTCTTCTTCTTGTTGTTCATCTTCTGCACAGCTAAGCTGGAAGTGGCATTTACAGCTCGCAACAGTGCAGAGTTATCTCAAAGAAAGGGGCCACGGTGTTTCTGTATCTCTATTATGTTGGTGCGGCTTCGGAACTCTTAAATATCTTGATATATCTCGAGAACTACGCATCTGATCAAAAAATATCATAGAACATAAAAAGTAGGAAACTTAACTCTCTACAAATAAGGTCTCTTACCATTTTGCCATAGCTCGCTTCGTTTCCGAGATATTTGCAGATTTATCTCAAGGGAAGGGGCCTGACGGACATATTTCGAGATATTTCTTCTTCTTGTTGTTCTTCTTCTGCACAGCTAAGCTGGAAGTGGCATTTGCAGCACGCAATAGTGCAGAGTTATCTCAAAGAAAGGGGCCACGGTCTTTCTGTATCTCTATTACGTTGGTGCGGCTTCGGAACTTTTAAATATCTTGATATATCTCGAGAACTACGCATCTGATCAAAAAATATCATAGAACATAAATAGTAGGAAACTTAATTCTCTACAAAAAAGGTCTCTTAACATTTTGCCATAGCTCGCTTCGTTTCCGAGATATTTGCAGATTTATCTCAAGGGAAGGGGCCTAACGGACATATTTCGAGATATTTCTTGTTCTTGTTGTCCTTCTTCTGCACAGCGAAGCTGGAAGTGGCATTTGCAGCTCGCAATAGTGCAGAGTTATCTGAAAGAAAGGGGCCACGGTGTTTCTGTATCTCTATTACGTTGGTGCGGCTTCGGAACTTTTAAATATCTTGATATATCTCGAGAACTACGCATCTGATCAAAAAATATCACAGAACATAAAAAGTAGAAAACTTAACTCTCTACAAATAAGGTCTCTTACCATTTTGCCATAGCTCGCTTCGTTTCCGAGATATTTGCAGATTTATCTCAAGGGAAGGGGCCTGACGGACATATTTCGAGATATTTCTTCTTCTTGTTGTTCTTCTTCTGCACAGCTAAGCTGGAAGTGGCATTTGCGGCTCGCACTAGTGCAGAGTTATCTCAAAGAAAGGGGCCACGGTGTTTCTGTATCTCTATTATGTTATTGCGGCTTCGGAACTTTTAAATATCTCGATATTTCTCGAAAACTACGGATCTGATCAAAAAATATCATAGAACATAAATAGTAGGAAACTTAATTCTCTACAAAAAAGATCTCTCAACATTTTGCCATAGCTCCCTTCGTTTCCGAGATATTTGCAGATATATCTCAAGGGAAGGGGCCTGACGGACATATTTCGAGATATTTCTTCTTCTTGTTGTTCTTCTTCTGCACAGCTAAGCTGGAAGTGGCATTTGCAGCTCGCAATAGTGCAGAGTTATCTCAAAGAAAGGGGCCACGGTGTTTCTGTATCTCTATTATGTTGGTGCGGCTTCGGAACTTTTAAATATCTTGATATATCTCAAAAATTACGCATCTGATCAAAAAACATCATAGAACATAAAAAGTAGGAAACTTAATTCTCTACAAAAAAGGTCTCTTAACATTTTGCCGTAGCTCGCTTCGTTTCCGAGATATTTGCAGATTTTTCTCAAGGGAAGGGGCCTGACGGACATATTTCGAGATATTTCTTCTTCTTGTTGTTCTTCTTCTGCACAGCTAAACTGGAAGTGGCATTTCCAGCTCGCAATAGTGCAGAGTTATCTCAAAGAAAGGGGCCACGGTGTTTCTGTATCTCTATTATGTTGGTGCGGCTTCGGAACTTTTAAATATCTTGATATATCTCGAGAACTACGCATCTGATCAAAAAATATCATAGAAGATAAAAAGTAGGAAACTTAATTCTCTACAAATAAGGTCTCTTAACATTTTGCCATAGCTCGCTTCGTTTCCGAGATATTTGCAGATTTATCTCAAGGGAAGGGGCCTGACGGACATATTTCGAGATATTTCTTCTTCTTGTTGTTCTTCTTCTGCACAGCTAAGCTGGAAGTGGCATTTACAGCTCGCAACAGTGCAGAGTTATCTCAAAGAAAGGGGACACGGTGTTTCTGTATCTCTATTATGTTGGTGCGGCTTCGGAACTTTTAAATACCTTGATATATCTCGAGAACTACGCATCTGATCAAAAAATATCATAGAACTTAAAAAGTAGGAAACTTAATTCTCTACAAGAAAGGTCTCTCAACATTTTGCCATAGCTCGCTTCGTTTCCGAGATATTTGCAGATTTATCTCAAGGGAAGGGGCCTGACGGACATATTTCGAGATATTTCTTCTTCTTGTTGTTCATCTTCTGCACAGCTAAGCTGGAAGTGGCATTTACAGCTCGCAACAGTGCAGAGTTATCTCAAAGAAAGGGGCCACGGTGTTTCTGTATCTCTATTATGTTGGTGCGGCTTCGGAACTCTTAAATATCTTGATATATCTCGAGAACTACGCATCTGATCAAAAAATATCATAGAACATAAAAAGTAGGAAACTTAATTCTCTACAAATAAGGTCTCTTAACATTTTGCCATAGCTCGCTTCGTTTCCGAGATATTTGCAGATTTATCTCAAGGGAAGGGGCCTGACGGACATATTTCGAAATATTTCTTCTTCTTGTTGTTCATCTTCTGCACAGCTAAGCTGGAAGTGGCATTTACAGCTCGCAACAGTGCAGAGTTATCTCAAAGAAAGGGGCCACGGTGTTTCTGTATCTCTATTATGTTGGTGCGGCTTCGGAACTTTTAAATATCTTGATATATCTCGAGAACTACGCATCTGATCAAAAAATATCATAGAACATATGTTGTAGGAAACATAATTCTCTACAAAAAAGATCTCTTAACATTTTGCCATAGCTCGCTTCCTTTCCGAGATATTTGCAGATATATCTCAAGGGAAGGGGCCTGACGGACATATTTCGAGATATTTCTTCTTCTTGTTGTTCCTCTTCTGCACAGCTAAACTGGAAGTGGCATTTCCAGCTCGCAATAGTGCAGAGTTATCTCAAAGAAAGGGGCCACGGTCTTTCTGTATCTCTATTACGTTGGTGCGGCTTCGGAACTTTTAAATATCTTGATATATCTCGAGAACTACGCATCTGATCAAAAAATATCATAGAACATAAATAGTAGGAAACTTAATTCTCTACAAAAAAGGTCTCTTAACATTTTGCCATAGCTCGCTTCGTTTCCGAGATATTTGCAGATTTATCTCAAGGGAAGGGGCCTAACGGACATATTTCGAGATATTTCTTGTTCTTGTTGTCCTTCTTCTGCACAGCGAAGCTGGAAGTGGCATTTGCAGCTCGCAATAGTGCAGAGTTATCTGAAAGAAAGGGGCCACGGTGTTTCTGTATCTCTATTACGTTGGTGCGGCTTCGGAACTTTTAAATATATTGATATATCTCGAGAACTACGCATCTGATCAAAAAATATCATAGAACATAAATAGTAGGAAACTTAATTCTCTACAAAAAAGGTGTCTCAACATTTTGCCATAGCTCGCTTCGTTTCCGAGATATTTGCAGATTTATCTCAAGGGAAGGGGCCTGACGGACATATTTCGAGATATTTCTTCTTCTTGTTGTTCTTCTTCTGCACAGCTAAACTGGAAGTGGCATTTCCAGCTCGCAATGGTGCAGAGTTGTCTCAAAGAAAGGGGCCACGGTGTTTCTGTATCTCTATTATGTTGGTGCGGCTTCGGAACTTTTAAATATCTTGATATATCTCGAGAACTACGCATCTGATCAAAAAATATCATAGAACATAAAAAGTAGAAAACTTAACTCTCTACAAATAAGGTCTCTTACCATTTTGCCATAGCTCGCTTCGTTTCCGAGATATTTGCAGATTTATCTCAAGGGAAGGGGCCTGACGGACATATTTCGAGATATTTCTTCTTCTTGTTGTTCTTCTTCTGCACAGCTAAGCTGGAAGTGGCATTTGCGGCTCGCACTAGTGCAGAGTTATCTCAAAGAAAGGGGCCACGGTGTTTCTGTATCTCTATTATGTTATTGCGGCTTCGGAACTTTTAAATATCTCGATATTTCTCGAAAACTACGGATCTGATCAAAAAATATCATAGAACATAAATAGTAGGAAACTTAATTCTCTACAAAAAAGATCTCTCAACATTTTGCCATAGCTCCCTTCGTTTCCGAGATATTTGCAGATATATCTCAAGGGAAGGGGCCTGACGGACATATTTCGAGATATTTCTTCTTCTTGTTGTTCTTCTTCTGCACAGCTAAGCTGGAAGTGGCATTTGCAGCTCGCAATAGTGCAGAGTTATCTCAAAGAAAGGGGCCACGGTGTTTCTGTATCTCTATTATGTTGGTGCGGCTTCGGAACTTTTAAATATCTTGATATATCTCAAAAATTACGCATCTGATCAAAAAACATCACAGAACATAAAAAGTAGGAAACTTAATTCTCTACAAAAAAGGTCTCTTAACATTTTGCCATAGCTCTCTTCGTTTCCGAGATATTTGCAGATTTATCTCAAGGGAAGGGGCCTGACAGACATATTTCGAGATATTTCTTCTTCTTGTTGTTCATCTTCTGCACAGCTAAGCTGGAAGTGGCATTTACAGCTCGCAACAGTGCAGAGTTATCTCAAAGAAAGGGGCCACGGTGTTTCTGTATCTCTATTATGTTGGTGCGGCTTCGGAACTTTTAAATATCTTGATATATCTCGAGAACTACGCATCTGATCAAAAAATATCATAGAACATAAAAAGTAGGAAACTTAATTCTCTACAAGAAAGGTCTCTCAACATTTTGCCGTAGCTCGCTTCGTTTCCGAGATATTTGCAGATTTATCTCAAGGGAAGGGGCCTGACGGACATATTTCGAGATATTTCTTCTTCTTGTTGTTCTTCTTCTGCACAGCTAAACTGGAAGTGGCATTTCCAGCTCGCAATAGTGCAGAGTTATCTCAAAGAAAGGGGCCACGGTGTTTCTGTATCTCTATTATGTTGGTGCGGCTTCGGAACTTTTAAATATCTTGATATATCTCGAGAACTACGCATCTGATCAAAAAATATCATAGAAGATAAAAAGTAGGAAACTTAATTCTCTACAAATAAGGTCTCTTAACATTTTGCCATAGCTCACTTCGTTTCCGAGATATTTGCAGATTTATCTGAAGGGAAGGGGCCTGACGGACATATTGCGAGATATTTCTTCTTCTTGTTGTTCTTCTTCTGCAGAGCTAAGCTGGAAGTGGCATTTACAGCTCGCAACAGTGCAGAGTTATCTCAAAGAAAGGGGCCACGGTGTTTCTGTATCTCTATTATGTTGGTGCGGCTTCGGAACTTTTAAATATCTTGATATATCTCGAGAACTACGCATCTGATCAAAAAATATCATAGAACTTAAAAAGTAGGAAACTTAATTCTCTACAAGAAAGGTCTCTCAACATTTTGCCATAGCTCGCTTCGTTTCCGAGATATTTGCAGATTTATCTCAAGGGAAGGGGCCTGACGGACATATTTCGAGATATTTCTTCTTCTTGTTGTTCATCTTCTGCACAGCTAAGCTGGAAGTGGCATTTACAGCTCGCAACAGTGCAGAGTTATCTCAAAGAAAGGGGCCACGGTGTTTCTGTATCTCTATTATGTTGGTGCGGCTTCGGAACTCTTAAATATCTTGATATATCTCGAGAACTACGCATCTGATCAAAAAATATCATAGAACATAAAAAGTAGGAAACTTAACTCTCTACAAATAAGGTCTCTTACCATTTTGCCATAGCTCGCTTCGTTTCCGAGATATTTGCAGATTTATCTCAAGGGAAGGGGCCTGACGGACATATTTCGAGATATTTCTTCTTCTTGTTGTTCTTCTTCTGCACAGCTAAGCTGGAAGTGGCATTTGCAGCACGCAATAGTGCAGAGTTATCTCAAAGAAAGGGGCCACGGTCTTTCTGTATCTCTATTACGTTGGTGCGGCTTCGGAACTTTTAAATATCTTGATATATCTCGAGAACTACGCATCTGATCAAAAAATATCATAGAACATAAATAGTAGGAAACTTAATTCTCTACAAAAAAGGTCTCTTAACATTTTGCCATAGCTCGCTTCGTTTCCGAGATATTTGCAGATTTATCTCAAGGGAAGGGGCCTAACGGACATATTTCGAGATATTTCTTGTTCTTGTTGTCCTTCTTCTGCACAGCGAAGCTGGAAGTGGCATTTGCAGCTCGCAATAGTGCAGAGTTATCTGAAAGAAAGGGGCCACGGTGTTTCTGTATCTCTATTACGTTGGTGCGGCTTCGGAACTTTTAAATATCTTGATATATCTCGAGAACTACGCATCTGATCAAAAAATATCATAGAACATAAAAAGTAGAAAACTTAACTCTCTACAAATAAGGTCTCTTACCATTTTGCCATAGCTCGCTTCGTTTCCGAGATATTTGCAGATTTATCTCAAGGGAAGGGGCCTGACGGACATATTTCGAGATATTTCTTCTTCTTGTTGTTCTTCTTCTGCACAGCTAAGCTGGAAGTGGCATTTGCGGCTCGCACTAGTGCAGAGTTATCTCAAAGAAAGGGGCCACGGTGTTTCTGTATCTCTATTATGTTATTGCGGCTTCGGAACTTTTAAATATCTCGATATTTCTCGAAAACTACGGATCTGATCAAAAAATATCATAGAACATAAATAGTAGGAAACTTAATTCTCTACAAAAAAGATCTCTCAACATTTTGCCATAGCTCCCTTCGTTTCCGAGATATTTGCAGATATATCTCAAGGGAAGGGGCCTGACGGACATATTTCGAGATATTTCTTCTTCTTGTTGTTCTTCTTCTGCACAGCTAAGCTGGAAGTGGCATTTGCAGCTCGCAATAGTGCAGAGTTATCTCAAAGAAAGGGGCCACGGTGTTTCTGTATCTCTATTATGTTGGTGCGGCTTCGGAACTTTTAAATATCTTGATATATCTCGAGAACTACGCATCTGATCAAAAAATATCATAGAACATATGTTGTAGGAAACATAATTCTCTACAAAAAAGATCTCTTAACATTTTGCCATAGCTCGCTTCCTTTCCGAGATATTTGCAGATATATCTCAAGGGAAGGGGCCTGACGGACATATTTCGAGATATTTCTTCTTCTTGTTGTTCTTCTTCTGCACAGCTAAGCTGGAAGTGGCATTTACAGCTCGCAACAGTGCAGAGTTATCTCAAAGAAAGGGGCCACGGTGTTTCTGTATCTCTATTATGTTGGTGCGGCTTCGGAACTTTTAAATATCTTGATATATCTCGAGAACTACGCATCTGATCAAAAAATATCATAGAACATATGTTGTAGGAAACATAATTCTCTACAAAAAAGATCTCTTAACATTTTGCCATAGCTCGCTTCCTTTCCGAGATATTTGCAGATATATCTCAAGGGAAGGAGCCTGACGGACATATTTCGAGATATTTCTTCTTCTTGTTGTTCTTCTTCTGCACAGCTAAACTGGAAGTGGCATTTCCAGCTCGCAATAGTGCAGAGTTTTCTCAAAGAAAGGGGCCACGGTGTTTCTGTATCTCTATTATGTTGGTGCGGCTTCGGAACTTTTAAATATCTTGATATATCTCGAGAACTACGCATCTGATCAAAAAATATCATAGAACATAAAAAGTAGGAAACTTAATTCTCTACAAATAAGGTCTCTTAACATTTTGCCATAGCTCGCTTCGTTTCCGAGATATTTGCAGATTTATCTCAAGGGAAGGGGCCTGACGGACATATTTCGAAATATTTCTTCTTCTTGTTGTTCATCTTCTGCACAGCTAAGCTGGAAGTGGCATTTACAGCTCGCAACAGTGCAGAGTTATCTCAAAGAAAGGGGCCACGGTGTTTCTGTATCTCTATTATGTTGGTGCGGCTTCGGAACTTTTAAATATCTTGATATATCTCGAGAACTACGCATCTGATCAAAAAATATCATAGAACATAAAAAGTAGGAAACTTAATTCTCTACAAGAAAGGTCTCTCAACATTTTGCCGTAGCTCGCTTCGTTTCCGAGATATTTGCAGATTTATCTCAAGGGAAGGGGCCTGACGGACATATTTCGAGATATTTCTTCTTCTTGTTGTTCTTCTTCTGCACAGCTAAACTGGAAGTGGCATTTCCAGCTCGCAATAGTGCAGAGTTATCTCAAAGAAAGGGGCCACGGTGTTTCTGTATCTCTATTATGTTGGTGCGGCTTCGGAACTTTTAAATATCTTGATATATCTCGAGAACTACGCATCTGATCAAAAAATATCATAGAACATAAAAAGTAGGAAACTTAATTCTCTACAAATAAGGTCTCTTAACATTTTGCCATAGCTCGCTTCGTTTCCGAGATATTTGCAGATTTATCTCAAGGGAAGGGGCCTGACGGACATATTTCGAAATATTTCTTCTTCTTGTTGTTCATCTTCTGCACAGCTAAGCTGGAAGTGGCATTTACAGCTCGCAACAGTGCAGAGTTATCTCAAAGAAAGGGGCCACGGTGTTTCTGTATCTCTATTATGTTGGTGCGGCTTCGGAACTTTTAAATATCTTGATATATCTCGAGAACTACGCATCTGATCAAAAAATATCATAGAACATAAAAAGTAGGAAACTTAATTCTCTACAAGAAAGGTCTCTCAACATTTTGCCGTAGCTCGCTTCGTTTCCGAGATATTTGCAGATTTATCTCAAGGGAAGGGGCCTGACGGACATATTTCGAGATATTTCTTCTTCTTGTTGTTCTTCTTCTGCACAGCTAAACTGGAAGTGGCATTTCCAGCTCGCAATAGTGCAGAGTTATCTCAAAGAAAGGGGCCACGGTGTTTCTGTATCTCTATTATGTTGGTGCGGCTTCGGAACTTTTAAATATCTTGATATATCTCGAGAACTACGCATCTGATCAAAAAATATCATAGAAGATAAAAAGTAGGAAACTAAATTCTCTACAAATAAGGTCTCTTAACATTTTGCCATAGCTCGCTTCGTTTCCGAGATATTTGCAGATTTATCTCAAGGGAAGGGGCCTGACGGACATATTTCGAGATATTTCTTCTTCTTGTTGTTCTTCTTCTGCACAGCTAAGCTGGAAGTGGCATTTACAGCTCGCAACAGTGCAGAGTTATCTCAAAGAAAGGGGCCACGGTGTTTCTGTATCTCTATTATGTTGGTGCGGCTTCGGAACTTTTAAATATCTTGATATATTTCGAGAACTACGCATCTGATCAAAAAATATCATAGAACTTAAAAAGTAGGAAACTTAATTCTCTACAAGAAAGGTCTCTCAACATTTTGCCATAGCTCGCTTCGTTTCCGAGATATTTGCAGATTTATCTCAAGGGAAGGGGCCTGACGGACATATTTCGAGATATTTCTTCTTCTTGTTGTTCATCTTCTGCACAGCTAAGCTGGAAGTGGCATTTACAGCTCGCAACAGTGCAGAGTTATCTCAAAGAAAGGGGCCACGGTGTTTCTGTATCTCTATTATGTTGGTGCGGCTTCGGAACTCTTAAATATCTTGATATATCTCGAGAACTACGCATCTGATCAAAAAATATCATAGAACATAAAAAGTAGGAAACTTAATTCTCTACAAATAAGGTCTCTTAACATTTTGCCATAGCTCGCTTCGTTTCCGAGATATTTGCAGATTTATCTCAAGGGAAGGGGCCTGACGGACATATTTCGAAATATTTCTTCTTCTTGTTGTTCATCTTCTGCACAGCTAAGCTGGAAGTGGCATTTACAGCTCGCAACAGTGCAGAGTTATCTCAAAGAAAGGGGCCACGGTGTTTCTGTATCTCTATTATGTTGGTGCGGCTTCGGAACTTTTAAATATCTTGATATATCTCGAGAACTACGCATCTGATCAAAAAATATCATAGAACATATGTTGTAGGAAACATAATTCTCTACAAAAAAGGTCTCTTAACATTTTGCCATAGCTCGCTTCCTTTCCGAGATATTTGCAGATATATCTCAAGGGAAGGGGCCTGACGGACATATTTCGAGATATTTCTTCTTCTTGTTGTTCTTCTTCTGCACAGCTAAACTGGAAGTGGCATTTCCAGCTCGCAATAGTGCAGAGTTATCTCAAAGAAAGGGGCCACGGTGTTTCTGTATCTCTATTATGTTGGTGCGGCTTCGGAACTTTTAAATATCTTGATATATCTCGAGAACTACGCATCTGATCAAAAAATATCATAGAACATAAAAAGTAGGAAACTTAATTCTCTACAAATAAGGTCTCTTAACATTTTGCCATAGCTCGCTTCGTTTCCGAGATATTTGCAGATTTATCTCAAGGGAAGGGGCCTGACGGACATATTTCGAAATATTTCTTCTTCTTGTTGTTCATCTTCTGCACAGCTAAGCTGGAAGTGGCATTTACAGCTCGCAACAGTGCAGAGTTATCTCAAAGAAAGGGGCCACGGTGTTTCTGTATCTCTATTATGTTGGTGCGGCTTCGGAACTTTTAAATATCTTGATATATCTCGAGAACTACGCATCTGATCAAAAAATATCATAGAACATATGTTGTAGGAAACATAATTCTCTACAAAAAAGATCTCTTAACATTTTGCCATAGCTCGCTTCCTTTCCGAGATATTTGCAGATATATCTCAAGGGAAGGAGCCTGACGGACATATTTCGAGATATTTCTTCTTCTTGTTGTTCTTCTTCTGCACAGCTAAACTGGAAGTGGCATTTCCAGCTCGCAATAGTGCAGAGTTATCTCAAAGAAAGGGGCCACGGTGTTTCTGTATCTCTATTATGTTGGTGCGGCTTCGGAACTTTTAAATATCTTGATATATCTCGAGAACTACGCATCTGATCAAAAAATATCATAGAACATAAAAAGTAGGAAACTTAATTCTCTACAAATAAGGTCTCTTACCATTTTGCCATAGCTCGCTTCGTTTCCGAGATATTTGCAGATTTATCTCAAGGGAAGGGGCCTGACGGACATATTTCGAAATATTTCTTCTTCTTGTTGTTCATCTTCTGCACAGCTAAGCTGGAAGTGGCATTTACAGCTCGCAACAGTGCAGAGTTATCTCAAAGAAAGGGGCCACGGTGTTTCTGTATCTCTATTATGTTGGTGCGGCTTCGGAACTTTTAAATATCTTGATATATCTCGAGAACTACGCATCTGATCAAAAAATATCATAGAACTTAAAAAGTAGGAAACTTAATTCTCTACAAGAAAGGTCTCTCAACATTTTGCCATAGCTCGCTTCGTTTCCGAGATATTTGCAGATTTATCTCAAGGGAAGGGGCCTGACGGACATATTTCGAAATATTTCTTCTTCTTGTTGCTCATCTTCTGCACAGCTAAGCTGGAAGTGGCATTTACAGCTCGCAACAGTGCAGAGTTATCTCAAAGAAAGGGGCCACGGTGTTTCTGTATCTCTATTATGTTGGTGCGGCTTCGGAACTTTTAAATATCTTGATATATCTCGAGAACTACGCATCTGATCAAAAAATATCATAGAACTTAAAAAGTAGGAAACTTAATTCTCTACAAGAAAGGTCTCTCAACATTTTGCCATAGCTCGCTTCGTTTCCGAGATATTTGCAGATTTATCTCAAGGGAAGGGGCCTGACGGACATATTTCGAGATATTTCTTCTTCTTGTTGTTCTTCTTCTGCACAGCTAAGCTGGAAGTGGCATTTGCAGCTCGCAATAGTGCAGAGTTATCTCAAAGAAAGGGGCCACGGTATTTCTGTATCTCTATTATGTTGGTGCAGCTTCGGAACTTTTAAATATCTCGATATATCTCGAGAACTACGCATCTGATCAAAAAATATCATAGAACATAAAAAGTAGGAAACTTAATTCTCTAGAAAAAAGGTCTCTTAACATTTTGCCATAGCTCGCTTCGTTTCCGAGATATTTGCAGATTTATCTCAAGGGAAGGGGCCTGACGGACATATTTCGAGATATTTCTTCTTCTTGTTGTTCATCTTCTGCACAGCTAAGCTGGAAGTGGCATTTACAGCTCGCAACAGTGCAGAGTTATCTCAAAGAAAGGGGCCACGGTGTTTCTGTATCTCTATTATGTTGGCGCGGCTTCGGAACTTTTAAATATCTTGATATATCTCGAGAACTACGCATCTGGTCAAAAAATATCATAGAACATAAAAAGTAGGAAACTTAATTCTCTACAAGAAACGTCTCTCAACATTTTGCCATAGCTCGCTTCGTTTCCGAGATATTTGCAGATTTATCTCAAGGAACGGGGCCTGACGGACATATTTCGAGATATTTCTTCTTCTTGTTGTTCTTCTTCTGCACAGCTAAGCTGGAAGTGGCATTTGCAGCTCGCAATAGTGCAGAGTTATCTCAAAGAAAGGGACCACGGTGTTTCAGTATCTCTATTATGTTGGTGCGGCTTCGGAACTTTTAAATATCTCGATATATCTCGAAAACTACGGTTCTGATCAAAAAATATCATAGAACATAAATTGTAGGAAACATAATTCTCTACAAAAAAGGTCTCTTAACATTTTGCCATAGCTCGCTTCGTTTCCGAGATATTTGCAGATTTATCTCAAGGGAAGGGGCCTGACGGACATATTTCGAGATATTTCTTCTTCTTGTTGTTCTTCTTCCGCACAGCTAAACTGGAAGTGGCATTTCCAGCTCGCAAGAGTGCAGAGTTATCTCAAAGAAAGAGGCCACGGTGTTTCTGTACCTCTATTATGTTGGTGCAGCTTCGGAGCTTTTAAATATCTTGATATATCTCGCGAACTACGCATCTGATCAAAAAATATCATAGAACATAAAAAGTAGGAAACTTAATTCGCTACAAAGAAGGTATTTTAACATTTTGCCATAGCTCGCTTCGTTTCCGAGATATTTGCAGATTTACCTCAAGGGAAGGGGCCTGACGGACATATTTTGAGATATTTCTTCTTCTTGTTGTTCTTCTTCTGCACAGCTAAACTGGAAGTGGCATTTCCAGCTCGCAATAGTGCAGAGTTATCTCAAAGAAAGGGGCCACGGTGTTTCTGTATCTCTATTATGTTGGTGCGGCATCGGAACTTTTAAATATCTCGATATATCTCGAAAACTACGGTTCTGATCAAAAAATATCATAGAACATAAATTGTAGGAAACATAATTCTCTACAAAAAAGGTCTCTTAACATTTTGCCATAGCTCGCTTCGTTTCCGAGATATTTGCAGATTTATCTCAAGGGAAGGGGCCTGACGGACATATTTCGAGATATTTCTTCTTCTTGTTGTTCTTCTTCTGCACAGCTAAACTGGAAGTGGCATTTCCAGCTCGCAATAGTGCAGAGTTATCTCAAAGAAAGGGTCCACGGTGTTTCTGTATCTCTATTATGTTGGTGCGGCTTCGGAACTTTTAAATATCTCGATATATCTCGAAAACCACGGTTCTGCTCAAAAAATATTATAGAACATAAATTGTAGGAAACATAATTCTCTACAAAAAAGGTCTCTTAACATTTTGCCATAGCTCGCTTCGTTTCCGAGATATTTGCAGATATATCTCAAGGGAAGGGGCCTGACGGACATATTTCGAGATATTTCTTCTTCTTGTTGTTCTCCTTCTGCACAGGTAAACTGGAAGTGGCATTTCCAGCTCGCAATAGTGCAGAGTGATCTCAAAGAAAGGGGCCACGGTTTTCTGTATCTCTATTATGTTGGTGCGGCTTTGGAACTTTTAAATATCTTGATATATCTCGAGATCTACGCATCTGATCAAAAAATATCATAGAACATAAAAAGTAGGAAACTGAATTCTCTACAAAAAAGGTCTCTTAACATTTTGCCATAGCTCGCTTCGTTTCCGAGATATTTGCAGATTTATCTCAAGGGCAGGTGCCTGACGGACATATTTCGAGATATTTCTTCTTCTTGTTGTTCTTCTTCTGCACAGCTAAGCTGGAAGTGGCATTTGCAGCTCGCAAGAGTGCAGAGTTATCTCAAAGAAAGAGGCCACGGTGTTTCTGTACCTCTATTATGTTGGTGCAGCTTCGGAGCTTTTAAATATCTTGATATATCTCGCGAACTACGCATCTGATCAAAAAATATCATAGAACATAAAAAGTAGGAAACTTAATTCGCTACAAAGAAGGTCTCTTAACATTTTGCCATAGCTCGCTTCGTTTCCGAGATATTTGCAGATTTATCTCAAGGGAAGGGCCTGACGGACATATTTCGAGATATTTCTTCTTCTTGTTGTTCTTCTTCTGCACAGCTAAAGTGGAAGTGGCATTTCCAGCTCGCAATAGTGCAGAGTTATCTCAAAGAAAGGGGCCACGGTGTTTCTGTATCTCTATTATGTTGGTGCGGCTTCGGAACTTTTAAATATCTCGATATATCTCGAAAACTACGGTTCTGATCAAAAAATATCATAGAACATAAATTGTAGGAAACATAATTCTCTACAAAAAAGGTCTCTTAACATTTTGCCATAGCTCGCTTCGTTTCCGAGATATTTGCAGATTTATCTCAAGGGAAGGGGCCTGACGGACATATTTCGAGATATTTCTTCTTCTTGTTGTTCTTCTTCTGCACAGCTAAACTGGAAGTGGCATTTCCAGCTCGCAATAGTGCAGAGTTATCTCAAAGAAAGGGGCCACGGTGTTTCTGTATCTCTATTATGTTGGTGCGGCTTCGGAACTTTTAAATATCTTGATATATCTCGAGAACTACGCATCTGATCAAAAAATATCATAGAACGTAAAAAGTAGGAAACTTAATTCTCTACAAAAAAGGTCTCTTAACATTTTGCCATAGCTCGCTTCGTTTCCGAGATATTTGCAGATTTATCTCAAGGGATGGGCCTGACGGACATATTTCGAGATATTTCTTCTTCTTGTTGTTCTTCTTCTGCACAGCTAAGCTGGAAGTGGCATTTGCAGCGCGCAATAGTGCAGAGTTATCTCAAAGAAAGGATCCACGGTGTTTCTGTATCTTTATTATGTTGGTGCGCCTTCGGAACTTTTAAATACCTCGATATATCTCGAAAACTACGCATCTGACCAAAAAATATCATAGAACATAAATAGTAGGAAACTTAATTTCCTACAAAAAAGGTCTCCCAACATTTTGCCAGAGCTCGCATCGTTTCCAAGATATTTGCAGATATAGCTCAAAGGAAGGGGCCTGACGGACATATTTCGAGATATTTCTTCTTCTTGTTGTTCTTCTTCTGCACAGCTAAACTGGAAGTGGCATTTCCAGCTCGCAATAGTGCAGAGTTATCTCAAAGAAAGGGGCCACGGTGTTTCTGTATCTTTATTATGTTGGTGCGGCTTCGGAACTTTTAAATATCTTGATATATCTCGAAAACTAAGCATCTGATCAAAGAACATCATAGGACATGAATAGTAGGAAACCTAATTCTCTACAAAAAAGGTCTCTTAACATTTTGCCAGAGCTGGCATCGTTTCCGAGATATTTGCAAATTTAGCTCAAGGGAAGGGGCCTGACGGTCATATTCCGCAATAGTGCAGAGTTATCTCACAGAAAGGGGCCACGGTGTTTCTGTATCTCTATTATGTTGGTGCGGCTTCGGAACTTTGGAATATCTTGATATATCTCGAGAACTACGCATCTGATGAAAAAATATCATAGAACATAAAAAGTAGGAAACTTGATTCTCTACAAAGAAGGTCTCTTTACATTTTGCCATAGCTCGCTTCGTTTCCGATATATTTGCAGATTTATCTCAAGGGAAGGGGCCTGACGGACATATTTCGAGATATTTCTTCTTCTTGTTGTTCTTCTTCTGCACAGCTAAGCTGGAAGTGGCATTTGCAGCTCGCAATAGTGCAGGGTTATCTCAAAGAAAGGGGCCACGGTGTTTCTGCATCTCTATTATGTTGGTGCGGCTTCGGAACTTTTAAATATCTTGATATATCTCGAGAACTACGCATCTGATCAAAAAATATCATAGAACATAAAAAGTAGGAAACTTAATTCTCTACCAAAAAGGTCTCTTAACATTTTGCCAGAGCTGGCATCGTTTCCGAGATATTTGCAGATTTAGCTCAAGGGAAGGGGCCTGACGGACATATTCCGGGATATTTCTTGTTTTTGTTGTTCCTCTTCAGCACAGCTAAGCTGGAAGTGGCATTTCCAGCCCGCAATAGTGCAGAGTTATCTCAAAGAAAGGATCCACGGTGTTTCTGTATCTTTATTATGTTCGTGCGGCTTCGGAATTTTTAAATATCTCGATATTTCTCGAAAACTACGCATCTGACCAAAAAATATTATAGAACGTAAAAAGTAGGAAACTTAATTCTCTACAAAAAAGGTCTCTTAACATTTTGCCATAGCTCGCTTCGTTTCCGAGATATTTGCAGATTTATCTCAAGGGATGGGCCTGACGGACATATTTCGAGATATTTCTTCTTCTTGTTGTTCTTCTTCTGCACAGCTAAGCTGGAAGTGGCATTTGCAGCGCGCAATAGTGCAGAGTTATCTCAAAGAAAGGATCCACGGTGTTTCTGTATCTTTATTATGTTGGTGCGCCTTCGGAACTTTTAAATACCTCGATATATCTCGAAAACTACGCATCTGACCAAAAAATATCATAGAACATAAATAGTAGGAAACTTAATTTCCTACAAAAAAGGTCTCCCAACATTTTGCCAGAGCTGGCATTGTTTCCGAGATATTTGCAGATTTAGCTCAAGGGAAGGGGCCTGACGGACATATTCCGGGATATTTCTTGTTTTTGTTGTTCCTCTTCAGCACAGCTAAGCTGGAAGTGGTATTTCCAGCCCGCAATAGTGCAGAGTTATCTCAATGAAAGGATCCACGGTGTTTCTGTATCTTTATTATGTTCGTGCGGCTTCGGAATTTTTAAATATCTCGATATTTCTCGAAAACTACGCATCTGACCAAAAAATATCATAGAACGTAAAAAGTAGGAAACTTAATTCTCTACAAAAAAGGTCTCTTAACATTTTGCCATAGCTCGCTTCGTTTCCGAGATATTTGCAGATTTATCTCAAGGGAAGGGGCCTGACGGACATATTTTGAGATATTTCTTCTTCTTGTTGTTCTTCTTCTGCACAGCTAAGCTGGAAGTGGCATTTGCAGCTCGCAATAGTGCAGAGTTATCTCAAAGAAAGGGTCCACGGTGTTTCTGTATCTCTATTATGTTGGTGCGGCTTCGGAACTTTTAAATATCTCGATATATCTCGAAAACTACGGTTCTGATCAAAAAATATTATAGAACATAGATTGTAGGAAACATAATTCTCTACAAAAAAGGTCTCTTAACATTTTGCCATAGCTCGCTTCGTTTCCGAGATATTTGCAGATATATCTCAAGGGAAGGGGCCTGACGGACATATTTCGAGATATTTCTTCTTCTTGTTGTTCTTCTTCTGCTCAGCTAAACTGAAGGGGCCTGACGGACATATTTCGAGATATTTCTTCTTCTTGTTGTTCTTCTTCTGCACAGCTAAGCTGGAAGTGGCATTTGCAGCTCGCAAGAGTGCAGAGTTATCTCAAAGAAACAGGCCACGGTGTTTCTGTACCTCTATTATGTTGGTGCGGCTTCGGAACTTTTAAATATCTCCATATATCTCGAAAACTACGGTTCTGATCAAAAAATATTATAGAACATAAATTGTAGGAAACATAATTCTCTACAAAAAAGGTCTCTTAACATTTTGCCATAGCTCGCTTCGTTTCCGAGATATTTGCAGATTTATCTCAAGGGAAGGGGCCTGACGGACATATTTCGAGATATTTCTTCTTCTTGTTGTTCTTCTTCTGCACAGCTAAACTGGAAGTGGCATTTCCAGCTTGCAATAGTGCAGAGTTATCTCACAGAAAGGGGCCACGGTGTTTCTGTATCTCTATTATGTTGGTGCGGCTTCGGAACTTTGGAATATCTTGATATATCTCGAGAACTACGCATCTGATGAAAAAATATCATAGAACATAAAAAGTAGGAAACTTGATTCTCTACAAAGAAGGTCTCTTTACATTTTGCCATAGCTCGCTTCGTTTCCGATATATTTGCAGATTTATCTCAAGGGAAGGGGCCTGACGGACATATTTCGAGATATTTCTTCTTCTTGTTGTTCTTCTTCTGCACAGCTAAGCTGGAAGTGGCATTTGCAGCTCGCAATAGTGCAGGGTTATCTCAAAGAAAGGGGCCACGGTGTTTCTGCATCTCTATTATGTTGGTGCGGCTTCGGAACTTTTAAATATCTTGATATATCTCGAGAACTACGCATCTGATCAAAAAATATCATAGAACATAAAAAGTAGGAAACTTAATTCTCTACCAAAAAGGTCTCTTAACATTTTGCCAGAGCTGGCATCGTTTCCGAGATATTTGCAGATTTAGCTCAAGGGAAGGGGCCTGACGGACATATTCCGGGATATTTCTTGTTTTTGTTGTTCCTCTTCAGCACAGCTAAGCTGGAAGTGGCATTTCCAGCCCGCAATAGTGCAGAGTTATCTCAAAGAAAGGATCCACGGTGTTTCTGTATCTTTATTATGTTCGTGCGGCTTCGGAATTTTTAAATATCTCGATATTTCTCGAAAACTACGCATCTGACCAAAAAATATCATAGAACGTAAAAAGTAGGAAACTTAATTCTCTACAAAAAAGGTCTCTTAACATTTTGCCATAGCTCGCTTCGTTTCCGAGATATTTGCAGATTTATCTCAAGGGAAGGGGCCTGACGGACATATTTCGAGATATTTCTTCTTCTTGTTGTTCTTCTTCTGCTCAGCTAAACTGGAAGGGGCCTGACGGACATATTTCGAGATATTTCTTCTTCTTGTTGTTCTTCTTCTGCACAGCTAAGCTGGAAGTGGCATTTGCAGCTCGCAAGAGTGCAGAGTTATCTCAAAGAAACAGGCCACGGTGTTTCTGTACCTCTATTATGTTGGTGCAGCTTCGGAACTTTTAAATATCTTGATATATCTCGAGAACTATGCATCTGATCAAAAAATATCATAGAACATAAAAAGTAGGAAACTTAATTCGCTACAGAAAAGGTATTTTAACATTTTGCCATAGCTCGCTTCGTTTCCGAGATATTTGCAGATTTATCTCAAGGGAAGCGGCCTGACGGACATATTTCGAGATATTTCTTCTTCTTGTTGTTCTTCTTCTGCACAGCTAAGCTGGAAGTGGCATTTGCAGCTCGCAATAGTGCAGGGTTATCTCAAAGAAAGGGGCCACGGTGTTTCTGCATCTCTATTATGTTGGTGCGGCTTCGGAACTTTTAAATATCTTGATATATCTCGAGAACTACGCATCTGATCAAAAAATATCATAGAACATAAAAAGTAGGAAACTTAATTCTCTACCAAAAAGGTCTCTTAACATTTTGCCAGAGCTGGCATCGTTTCCGAGATATTTGCAGATTTAGCTCAAGGGAAGGGGCCTGACGGACATATTCCGGGATATTTCTTGTTTTTGTTGTTCCTCTTCAGCACAGCTAAGCTGGAAGTGGCATTTCCAGCCCGCAATAGTGCAGAGTTATCTCAAAGAAAGGATCCACGGTGTTTCTGTATCTTTATTATGTTCGTGCGGCTTCGGAATTTTTAAATATCTCGATATTTCTCGAAAACTACGCATCTGACCAAAAAATATCATAGAACGTAAAAAGTAGGAAACTTAATTCTCTACAAAAAAGGTCTCTTAACATTTTGCCATAGCTCGCTTCGTTTCCGAGATATTTGCAGATTTATCTCAAGGGAAGGGGCCTGACGGACATATTTCGAGATATTTCTTCTTCTTGTTGTTCTTCTTCTGCTCAGCTAAACTGGAAGGGGCCTGACGGACATATTTCGAGATATTTCTTCTTCTTGTTGTTCTTCTTCTGCACAGCTAAGCTGGAAGTGGCATTTGCAGCTCGCAAGAGTGCAGAGTTATCTCAAAGAAAGGGTCCACGGTGTCTCTGTATCTCTATTATGTTGGTGCGGCTTCGGAACTTTTAAATATCTCGATATATCTCGAAAACTACGGTTCTGATCAAAAAATATTATAGAACATAAATTGTAGGAAACATAATTCTCTACAAAAAAGGTCTCTTAACATTTTGCCATAGCTCGCTTCGTTTCCGAGATATTTGCAGATATATCTCAAGGGAAGGGGCCTGACGGACATATTTCGAGATATTTCTTCTTCTTGTTGTTCTTCTTCCGCACAGCTAAACTGGAAGTGGCATTTCCAGCTCGCAATAGTGCAGAGTTATCTCAAAGAAAGGGGCCACGGTGTTTCTGTATCTCTATTATGTTGGTGCGGCTTCGGAACTTTTAAATATGTTGATATATCTCGAGAACTACGCATCTGATCAAAAAATATCATAGAACAAAAAAAGTAGGAAACTTAATTCTCTACAAAAAAGGTCTCTTAACATTTTGCCATAGCTCGCTTCGTTTCCGAGATATTTGCAGATTTATCTCAAGGGCAGGTGCCTGACGGACATATTTCGAGATATTTCTTCTTCTTGTTGTTCTTCTTCTGCACAGCTAAGCTGGAAGTGGCATTTGCAGCTCGCAAGAGTGCAGAGTTATCTCAAAGAAAGAGGCCACGGTGTTTCTGTACCTCTATTATGTTGGTGCAGCTTCGGAGCTTTTAAATATCTTGATATATCTCGCGAACTACGCATCTGATCAAAAAATATCATAGAACATAAAAAGTAGGAAACTTAATTCGCTACAAAGAAGGTCTCTTAACATTTTGCCATAGCTCGCTTCGTTTCCGAGATATTTGCAGATTTATCTCAAGGGAAGGCCCTGACGGACATATTTCGAGATATTTCTTCTTCTTGTTGTTCTTCTTCTGCACAGCTAAGCTGGAAGTGGCATTTGCAGCGCGCAATAGTGCAGAGTTATCTCAAAGAAAGGGGCCACGGTGTTTCTGTATCTCTATTATGTTGGTGCGGCTTCGGAACTTTTAAATATCTTGATATATCTCGAGAACTACGCATCTGATCAAAAAATATCATAGAACATAAAAAGTAGGAAACTTAATTCTCTACAAAAAAGGTCTCTTAACATTTTGCCATAGCTCGCTTCGTTTCCGAGATATTTGCAGATTTATCTCAAGGGAAGGTGCCTGACGGACATATTTCGAGATATTTCTTCTTCTTGTTGTTCTTCTTCTGCTCAGCTAAACTGGAAGGGGCCTGACGGACATATTTCGAGATATTTCTTCTTCTTGTTGTTCTTCTTCTGCACAGCTAAGCTGGAAGTGGCATTTGCAGCGCGCAATAGTGCAGAGTTATCTCAAAGAAAGGATCCACGGTGTTTCTGTATCTTTATTATGTTGGTGCGCCTTCGGAACTTTTAAATACCTCGATATATCTCGAAAACTACGCATCTGACCAAAAAATATCATAGAACATAAATAGTAGGAAACTTAATTTCCTACAAAAAAGGTCTCCCAACATTTTGCCAGAGCTCGCATCGTTTCCAAGATATTTGCAGATATAGCTCAAAGGAAGGGACCTGACGGACATATTTCGGGATATTTCTTCTTCTTGTTGTTCTTCTTCTGCACAGCTAAACTGGAAGTGGCATTTCCAGCTCGCAATAGTGCAGAGTTATCTCAAAGAAAGGGGCCACGGTGTTTCTGTATCTTTATTATGTTGGTGCGGCTTCGGAACTTTTAAATATCTTGATATATCTCGAAAACTAAGCATCTGATCAAAGAACATCATAGAACATGAATAGTAGGAAACCTAATTCTCTACAAAAAAGGTCTCTTAACATTTTGCCAGAGCTGGCATCGTTTCCGAGATATTTGCAAATTTAGCTCAAGGGAAGGGGCCTGACGGTCATATTCCGCAATAGTGCAGAGTTATCTCACAGAAAGGGGCCACGGTGTTTCTGTATCTCTATTATGTTGGTGCGGCTTCGGAACTTTGGAATATCTTGATATATCTCGAGAACTACGCATCTGATGAAAAAATATCATAGAACATAAAAAGTAGGAAACTTGATTCTCTACAAAGAAGGTCTCTTTACGTTTTGCCATAGCTCGCTTCGTTTCCGATATATTTGCAGATTTATCTCAAGGGAAGGGGCCTGACGGACATATTTCGAGATATTTCTTCTTCTTGTTGTTCTTCTTCTGCTCAGCTAAACTGGAAGGGGCCTGACGGACATATTTCGAGATATTTCTTCTTCTTGTTGTTCTTCTTCTGCACAGCTAAGCTGGAAGTGGCATTTGCAGCGCGCAATAGTGCAGAGTTATCTCAAAGAAAGGATCCACGGTGTTTCTGTATCTTTATTATGTTGGTGCGCCTTCGGAACTTTTAAATACCTCGATATATCTCGAAAACTACGCATCTGACCAAAAAATATCATAGAACATAAATAGTAGGAAACTTAATTTCCTACAAAAAAGGTCTCCCAACATTTTGCCAGAGCTCGCATCGTTTCCAAGATATTTGCAGATATAGCTCAAAGGAAGGGGCCTGACGGACATATTTCGAGATATTTCTTCTTCTTGTTGTTCTTCTTCTGCACAGCTAAACTGGAAGTGGCATTTCCAGCTCGCAATAGTGCAGAGTTATCTCAAAGAAAGGGGCCACGGTGTTTCTGTATCTTTATTATGTTGGTGCGGCTTCGGAACTTTTAAATATCTTGATATATCTCGAAAACTAAGCATCTGATCAAAGAACATCATAGAACATGAATAGTAGGAAACCTAATTCTCTACAAAAAAGGTCTCTTAACATTTTGCCAGAGCTGGCATCGTTTCCGAGATATTTGCAAATTTAGCTCAAGGGAAGGGGCCTGACGGTCATATTCCGCAATAGTGCAGAGTTATCTCACAGGAAGGGGCCACGGTGTTTCTGTATCTCTATTATGTTGGTGCGGCTTCGGAACTTTGAAATATCTTGATATATCTCGAGAACTACGCATCTGATCAAAAAATATCATAGAACGTAAAAAGTAGGAAACTTAATTCTCTACAAAAAAGGTCTCTTAACATTTTGCCATAGCTCGCTTCGTTTCCGAGATATTTGCAGATTTATCTCAAGGGAAGGGCCTGACGGACATATTTCGAGATATTTCTTCTTCTTGTTGTTCTTCTTCTGCACAGCTAAGCTGGAAGTGGCATTTGCAGCGCGCAATAGTGCAGAGTTATCTCAAAGAAAGGATCCACGGTGTTTCTGTATCTTTATTATGTTGGTGCGCCTTCGGAACTTTTAAATACCTCGATATATCTCGAAAACTACGCATCTGACCAAAAAATATCATAGAACATAAATAGTAGGAAACTTAATTTCCTACAAAAAAGGTCTCCCAACATTTTGCCAGAGCTCGCATCGTTTCCAAGATATTTGCAGATATAGCTCAAAGGAAGGGACCTGACGGACATATTTCGAGATATTTCTTCTTCTTGTTGTTCTTCTTCTGCACAGCTAAACTGGAAGTGGCATTTCCAGCTCGCAATAGTGCAGAGTTATCTCAAAGAAAGGGGCCACGGTGTTTCTGTATCTTTATTATGTTGGTGCGGCTTCGGAACTTTTAAATATCTTGATATATCTCGAAAACTAAGCATCTGATCAAAGAACATCATAGAACATGAATAGTAGGAAACCTAATTCTCTACAAAAAAGGTCTCTTAACATTTTGCCAGAGCTGGCATCGTTTCCGAGATATTTGCAAATTTAGCTCAAGGGAAGGGGCCTGACGGTCATATTCCGCAATAGTGCAGAGTTATCTCACAGAAAGGGGCCACGGTGTTTCTGTATCTCTATTATGTTGGTGCGGCTTCGGAACTTTGGAATATCTTGATATATCTCGAGAACTACGCATCTGATGAAAAAATATCATAGAACATAAAAAGTAGGAAACTTGATTCTCTACAAAGAAGGTCTCTTTACATTTTGCCATAGCTCGCTTCGTTTCCGATATATTTGCAGATTTATCTCAAGGGAAGGGGCCTGACGGACATATTTCGAGATATTTCTTCTTCTTGTTGTTCTTCTTCTGCACAGCTAAGCTGGAAGTGGCATTTGCAGCTCGCAATAGTGCAGGGTTATCTCAAAGAAAGGGGCCACGGTGTTTCTGCATCTCTATTATGTTGGTGCGGCTTCGGAACTTTTAAATATCTTGATATATCTCGAGAACTACGCATCTGATCAAAAAATATCATAGAACATAAAAAGTAGGAAACTTAATTCTCTACCAAAAAGGTCTCTTAACATTTTGCCAGAGCTGGCATCGTTTCCGAGATATTTGCAGATTTAGCTCAAGGGAAGGGGCCTGACGGACATATTCCGGGATATTTCTTGTTTTTGTTGTTCCTCTTCAGCACAGCTAAGCTGGAAGTGGCATTTCCAGCCCGCAATAGTGCAGAGTTATCTCAAAGAAAGGATCCACGGTGTTTCTGTATCTTTATTATGTTCGTGCGGCTTCGGAATTTTTAAATATCTCGATATTTCTCGAAAACTACGCATCTGACCAAAAAATATCATAGAACGTAAAAAGTAGGAAACTTAATTCTCTACAAAAAAGGTCTCTTAACATTTTGCCATAGCTCGCTTCGTTTCCGAGATATTTGCAGATTTATCACAAGGGAAGGGCCTGACGGACATATTTCGAGATATTTCTTCTTCTTGTTGTTCTTCTTCTGCACAGCTAAGCTGGAAGTGGCATTTGCAGCGCGCAATAGTGCAGAGTTATCTCAAAGAAAGGGGCCACGGTGTTTCTGTATCTCTGTTATGTTGGTGCGGCTTCGGAACTTTTAAATACCTCGATATATCTCGAAAACTACGCATCTGACCAAAAAATATCATAGAACATAAATAGTAGGAAACTTAATTTCCTACAAAAAAGGTCTCCCAACATTTTGCCAGAGCTCGCATCGTTTCCAAGATATTTGCAGATTTAGCTCAAAGGAAGGGGCCTGACGGACATATTTCGAGATATTTCTTCTTCTTGTTGTTCTTCTTCTGCACAGCTAAACTGGAAGTGGCATTTCCAGCTCGCAATAGTGCAGAGTTATCTCAAAGAAAGGGGCCACGGTGTTTCTGTATCTGTATTATGTTGGTGCAGCTTCGGAACTTTTAAATATCTCGATATATCTCGAGCACTACGCATCTGATCAAAAAATATCATAGAACATAAAAAGTAGGAAACTTAATTCGCTACAAAGAAGGTATTTTAACATTTTGCCATAGCTCGCTTCGTTTCCGAGATATTTGCAGATTTACCTCAAGGGAAGGGGCCTGACGGACATATTTTGAGATATTTCTTCTTCTTGTTGTTCTTCTTCTGCACAGCTAAGCTGGAAGTGGCATTTGCAGCTCGCAATAGTGCAGAGTTATCTCAAAGAAAGGGACCACGGTGTTTCAGTATCTCTATTATGTTGGTGCGGCTTCGGAACTTTTAAATATCTCGATATATCTCGAAAACTACGGTTCTGATCAAAAAATATCATAGAACATAAATAGTAGGAAACTTAATTTCCTACAAAAAAGGTCTCTCAACATTTTGGCACAGCTCGCATCGTTTGCGAGATATTTACAGATTCGTTCCCACAGATCAATGTACATTTAATAACAATATCATAAGTAGTATATCCACATTCGATATAATGTCATATACAGATTCGTTCCCACAGATCAATGTACATTTAATAACAATCTCATTAGTACTATATCCACATTCGATATAATGTAATATACTAATTCCTTCCCACAGATTAATGTACATTTAATAACAATATCATTGGTACTGTGTCTACACTCCATATATAATGTAATATACTGCTTCATTCCCACAGATCAATGTACATTTTATAACAATATCATTAGTACTGTCTCTACATCAGATATATATTGTATATTGAATAACTATATCATTATTACCACATCTGCATTGGATATAATGTAATATACAGATCCATTCCCACAGATCAATGTACATTTAATAACAATATCATTAGTACTATATCTACATGAGATATGTAATGTACATTTAAGAACAATATCATTATTACCATATCTATATTAGACATAAAGTAATATACGGAATCCTTCCCACCGATCAGTGTACAATAAATAACAATATCATTAGTACTATATCTACATTCGATATAATGTGATATACTGATTCCTTCCCACAGATGCAAATGCCACTTCCAGCTCAGCTGTGCAGAAGAAGAACAACAAGAAGAAGAAACATCTCGGTATATGTCCATGAGGCCTCTTTCCTTGAGATAAATCTGCAAATATCTCGCAAACGATGCGAGCTCTGGCAAAATGTTATGAGACCTTTTTTGTGGGAAATTAAGTTCCCTACTATTTATATTCTATGAGATTTTTTGATCGGATGCGTAGTTTTCGAGATATATCGAGATATTTAAAAGTTCCGAAGCCGCACCAACATAATAAAGATACAGAAACACCGTGGCCCCTTTCCTTGAGATAACTCTGCACTATTCCGAGCTGCAAATGCCACTTCCAGCTCAGCTGTGCAGAAGAAGAACAACAAGAAGAAGAAATATCTCGGTATATGTCCGTGAGGCGTCTTTCCTTGAGATAAATCTGCAAATATCTCGGAAACGATGCGAGCTCTGGCAAAATGTTAAGAGACCCTTTTTGTAGGAAATTAAGTTTCCTACTATTTATGTTCTATGATATTTTTTGATCAGGTGCGTAGTTTTCGAGATATATCGAGATATTTAAAAGTTCCGAAGCCGCACCAACATAATAAAGATACAGCACTATATCCACATTCGATATAATGTAATATACTTATTCATTCCCACAGATCAATGTCCATTTAATACCAATGTCATTAATACCATATCTACATTAGATATAATGTAATATACTGATTACTACCCACAGATCAATGTACACTTAATAACAATATCATTATTACTACATTAGATTTCTACATTAGATTTACATTAGATTTATCATATCTACATTACATATTCTACATTACATCACATTATACATATCTACATTAGATTTAATGTCATATAGTGGTTCATTCTAACAGATCAATGTACCTACATTTAGTACCAATGTCATTATTATCATATCGACACTAGATGTAATGTAATGTACTGATTCCTTCCCACAGATCAATGTACATTTGATAACAATATCATCGTTACTATATCTACATTCGATATAATGTAATATACTGATTCATTCCCACAGATCAATGTAGCTACATTTAATACCAATGTCATTAATACCATATCTACATTCGGTATAATGTCATATACAGATTCATTCCTACAGATCAATGTACATTTAATAACAATATCATTAGTACTATATCTACATTAGCTATAATGTCATATACAGATACATTCCAACAGATCGATGTACCTACATTTAATACCAATGTCATTATTACCATATCTAAATTAGATATAACGTAATATACTGATTACTACCCACAGATCAATGTACATTTAATAAGAATATCATTAACACTATATCTACATTAGATATAATGTCATATACAGATTCATTCCCACAGATCAATGTACATTTAATAACAATATCATTAGTACTATATCTACATTAGCTATAATGTCATATACAGATACATTCCAACAGATCGACGTACCTACATTTAATACCAATGTCATTATTACCATATCTAAATTAGGTATAACGTAATATACTGATTACTACCCACAGATCAATGTACATTTAATAAGAATATCATTAGCACTATATCTACATTAGATATAATGTCATATACAGATTCATTCCCACAGATCAATGTACATATAATATCAATATCATTAGTACTATATCTACATTCGATATAATGTAATATAGTTATTCGTTCCCGCAGATCAATGTACATTTAATAACAATATCATTCGTACTATAACTACATTAGATATGTAATATACATTTTGAAACGATGCCATTATTACTATATCTGCATTGGACATAATCTAATATACTGATTCCTTCCCCCAGATCAATGTACATTTAATAACAATATCATTAGTACTATATCTACATTCGATATAATGTAAGAGACTGATTCATGTCCACAGATCAACATACATTTAATAACAATATCATTATCACTATATCTAAATTAGATACAATTTCATATACAGATTCATTCCCACAGATCAATGTACGTTTAATAACAATATCATTATTAATGACATTGTTATGAAATGTACATTGATCTTTGGGAACGAATAAGTATATTACATTATATCGAATGTAGATATAGTACTAATGATATTGTTATTAAATGTTCACTGATCTGGGGGAAGGAATCAGTATATTACATTATGTCCAACGCAGATATAGTAATAATGGCATAGTTCCTAAATGTATATAACATATCTAATGTAGATATAGTGGTAATGATATTGTTATTAAATGTACATTGATCTGTGGAAATGATTCTGTATATGACATTATATCTAATGTAGATATCGTAATAATGATATTGGTATTAAATGTACATTGATCTGTAGGAATGAATCAATATATTACATTATATCGAAAGTAGATATAGTACTAATGATATTGTTATAAAATGTACATTGATCTGTGGGAATGAATCAGTATATTACATTATATCGAATGTAGATATAGTACTAGTGATATGGTTATTAAATGTACATTGACCTGTGGGAATGAACCAGTATATTACATTATATAGAATGTAGATATAGTTCCAATGATATTGTAATCAAATGTACAATGATCTGTGGGAAGGAAGCAGTATATTACATTATATCTAGTGTAGATATGGTAATAATGACATTGGTACTAAATGTAGGTACATTGGTCTGTTGGAATGTATCAATATATTACATTATATAGAATGTAGATATAGTACCAATGATATTGTTATTAAATGTACATTGATCTGTGGGAAGGAATCAGTATATTGCGTTATATCTATTGTAGATATGGTAATAATGATATTGTTATTAAATGTACATTGATCTGTGGGTAGTAATCAGTACATTACATTATATCTCATGTAGATATCGTAATAATGACATTGGTATTAAATGTAGGCACATTGATCTGTTGGAATGTATCTGTATATGACATTATTTATAATGTAGATATAGTAATAATGATATTGTTATTAAATGTACATTGGTCTGTGGGTAGTAATCAGTACATTACATTATATCTAATCTAGATATGGTAATAATGACATTGGTATTAAATGCACATTACATATCTAATGTAGATTGTAACGTGGTGACACCCGTGCCCCCCCCTTACAATCGCTGCGCTTTTCCCACTTTACATTTCCACCTCAAAACCACCCGTAACCCTTCCCTCACCCAACACTTTCCCCCTGCTCACCGGTGGCGGGCCGATGGAGGCGACGGAAGACCCACAAGGAATACCCGCAGAAGGAGCTACTAGGCCGGCGACAGACCTCTAACCCTTCCTCCAAGGAAACGGAGCAACATGGGACTCCGAAGAAATAGACGAAGGTGCCCAACTGATGCAAAACGTCCACCCGGAGCCATCTGTCGCCGAGCCCGAAGACCTCAACCCACCCGTCATCGCGGGATAGCCGCCAGCCCCATCGACCCCGAGCCCCGGTGTATCGAAGATCGATAATCGATCTATCCCGTTGCCGGAAGAGGCCCCCTTCCTAGTCCCATCCCCTCCCCAAAACCATCCCGCGACGGTTTCGTCGTCGCAGCAGCGACGGCGAACCGTCAATTGAGCCCGAGGCTATCGTTGAGAGTGATTTAGAGAGATTTTGGAAAGCGATAGAGCGATCGAGTGTGTGTGGAGCGTGAGAAGTTTTGGGTGAGTCCTTTATCGTAATTATTGTATTAGCGAGATCGAGGCAACGGCTATTTTCTCCGCCCGCGCATTGTTCGACATAGAGGCGAGTCCCCCTTTTTATTTTCCAGACACAAAGTTTTCCTCATTCGCGTAACGTAGACGAACTTTCCTGCGAACCCCTCCCGACCCTAGAGATTTCCCTTCCCACACTAATCCTCCTTGCGTACTCCCCCGCGAAGTATTGTACGGACGTAAGTGCCCCGAGACCCACCCCCTGTAAGTCACCCCCAATCACCCCCCTTTTCCCTTTTTTTTTGATTCAAATCGCCACAGCGAGTGGCTGGCGCCCAACGTTTGTGAGAGGGAGAGAGAATTGTAGAGTAAAGTCTGCGACAAGGAATTTTGTATAGAGTGAACCCCCGAAGAGGGTCACAAATTTGGCGCCCAACGTGGGGCCAGGAAAATAATAAAATAATAAAGAGTTCATAAACTCTCGCGTTTGAGAAAATTTCTTCGTGATTCCGCCGTTAAAGACCGAACATTCCCGAAATTACGACGCAGAAGATAACCGTTGCCGAGAGCCTCTTGTTGCCGTTTTTTTTTGAAGTGTCGACGGTCGAACGCGGCGTGGTGTTTGAAATTGGATCCTCGAGCGTCCTAGAGAACAATAAACACTCCGTAACCGACACGTGCGCCGTTTTCGACCTAACCGTCCTATTGTTGAAATTTGCGAAACCGAATTACTATCTGTGCCGAAAATATATTTCTCTTGTGTGCCCTCCCAAATTCAAAAGTTATTGCTCGCGGTTTGCCGATATCGAGGGCCCGGTCGTGCCTTTGCCGACCGTGAGCACTCTATCGAGCCTCTATCGATTTTGGATTTTCTTTTTTTTCAGTTCCCCCCTTTTTTTTATTATCGACCATCGCATACTGGGTTTTCCCGATTTTGCAATAAAGCCGGAAACTGTTGTATTGAATTGCTTGTTTTCTTCCCATCGCATTCCCTCTTTTCTTTCAGGATCCTTAAACTTTTTTTTGGGTTTTCTCCCCCGTTTTTTTTGATATTATCGTCACTCCGCGGAGAGTATCACCGAAACCGCGAGTATGGATTCGGCCGAGGCCCGCCAGATGCGGGCGCATATCGGCGATTTACAAATTATAGAATTGATAAGATTGATGGACCACGCGCATTTAAATTTGTATGGTACTCTGGACGACCTTCGCGACCGCTATTTAAGGGCGGAGGTCCGTCGTGTCCATGGCCCGGACGCTGCGCCCTGGGACATGACGAACGACACTGCAGGTGAGAGTCTCCCGTTCACCCTTTCCTCGGCGTGGGTAGCCCCCTCCGCCGACGATCCTCCTCCCGAACCTTCCCCGGATTCCCCTCCAGACCCAGGTGACGAACCTGGCGAGGGAACCGATCCACCCACCTTTGGAATCTCCCCCGATTCTTTCCCCGAATTACCGCACACCTCCTATATCCCCAATCCCGCCACAATGGCCTCCACGGCCACCCCGGCGACCACTACCACCACTATCACCTCCATCTCCCATCCGATCCCGGCACAGGCTCTGCTGATCGACCTTGACCAGTCCCCGAATAACGACCAGCGGCGCGACCGGGTAGCGTTCGCGCCGGCGCCGGTCGAAGGACGCTCGAACCTTGCACCTCAAATCCCCTCCAACCCCCAAAACAACCCTTTTGATAACCCTCCCGCAATACAATCTCCCCAATTCGCGTCCCACGATCCCTTCTCCCGCTCTTCAGCTTCTTCCCATGCATATCGTCATGAACAAGGAGTTATCCCTCCCTCCTTGAGTAGCACCCGCATCCCCTTCCGTGTCCCTGAGCCTCTAATTCCCCACTCGTCCCGGTGGTCTAACCATATTCCAGCCCCGAGCCAAGACACTCGAAATTTCACTTACTCCCTGCCGAACCCATCAAACTACCCGCCTGGCCCACTCCCTCTCCCTTGCCCGTCATTGCCACCCCCACCGCGCGTCCAAACCTCCCTATCCCGCACGAACCCCTTCCACCCCTCAGCCAGCGAGTCCCGGGGTCCCCGGCGAGGGGCGGGAGATTGTCGCGCTTCCGAGCTTTTCCGGAAGTGGCGGATCTCCTTCGCGGGCGATCCCGGGGAGGACGGAGAGGGGTTCCTCGAAACCCTGGCGGAGTATGCAAGCGGGAATGGGATCACGGAGGACGAGATGTTGAGAGTAATCCCTTTCGTCCTCACGGGTTCCGCGCGGGTTTGGGCGCGCGGGCAAGCCGGGGGTTGGACGACCTACGAGGAGTTTCTAGAAGATTTCCGCCTCCAATTCGTGCCGACAAACTATCAGGACCGGTTATGGTGGGACATAATTACGCGTACCCAGGGAGGACAAGAAACCCTGGCGGAGTACTTACGGAAATTACAAATGATGTTTGCTCGCGCCGAACCTCCCATTCCCGAGTGCGAGCGACTGGCCATCGCGAAACGAAACCTTCACCCCCGATACAAATACGTCGTCGATTTTCACCCTCCCCAATCCTTCCGAGACCTCCTTAAACTAGGTGCATGGGTAGACGAGGCCCAGAGGCACACTCGCGACTATCGGGAACCACCACCAGCGGAAACGTCACTTATCCCTGAATGCGGGTACGTACCACCGAAAGGTAATAAATCCAAGCTGGCGGCGGCAGCAGAGACCGTCCCGTCATCCTCGAACCGTCCTAAACCTCGCAATTCTCCTCCTAGACCTACAACCCCTCCCAACACACCCCCAAGAACCCGACGGCCGCTCCCTGGGCCACGGGCCCCTCCTACCGCGCCACAGCCGTCCCGAGGAAATCCTTATCTTCCTCAGGATTCCAATATACCCCGATCTTCCGCCCCATATCGTCCCCCCACACCTCCTCCTCCCCTTACGATTACAGAAATCCCCAGCTTGATGTCCCTTCCTATGGTCCCACCTCCAGCCGGATATCAAATCCCCACATCCACACAAACAGCGACCCCCAACCGCCCTACTTCCTATGCCCAAGCGACTTCCGGTCCCCGACAACCACCTCCTCGCAACGTAGCTCCACCAGACCAATCCTCTCCCCCCGGCCAATGTTGGAACTGTGGCCAAACGGGACACTGGTTTGGCTCTTGCCAACGGCCGAGGAGGAAATTCTGCTTCCGGTGCGGAACGTTCGACGTAATCGCACCGGAGTGCCCGAATTGCTTGTCGGGAAACGCACGCGGAGGTCGGCGGTAAGGGTCGACGCAACCTCCCCGAAACCACCGATCCACCATCCCGGATCCCGTGTGGGACATACACCAACATTCCTTCCAACCGCCCCTATCCCCACCCCAACGAAACCCCTCTCGGCAGAGTCCCGTACAGAACCCTACCCAGGCGATAATCGCATTTTCCTCCCCGTGCAACACGGGAAATACCTCTTCCAAGCCCTCCTAGATACAGGCGCAACCCATTCTTATGCAGGTCCCAGAATCGCTCAACTATTTGCATCCCACCTGACCCCCTCCCAAGCCTGTATGATCCTAGCCAACAACGTGACAGAGAGAATCCTCGGAGAAGTCACCGTCGCGATCCAGATCGATGACGAAATCCATAACCTCCCCCTCCGCGCAAGCGAGTCATTGGGGTATGAGGTCGTCCTGGGAATGGACTTTATCACTCGATTTGGAGTAACCATCGACGGAGATCTAAGGTCGTGGCGGACCCCGAATGGACCCCGTCACCCCTTTTACCCCGAATCCGTAACCCACCCCTTTCCCATGAATCCCGCCTGCGCAGGGCTCTCCGAAGCAAGTCCCGAGGAAATCTCGGGAGTTCGAACCCTGCTTGACCACCTCATTCCACCCCCATCCAGCACCTTAGGAACCACCCCTCTCGTCACCCATTCCATCGACGTTCAAGGTCACCCTCCTATAAAACAACGCCCCCGCCGTATGGCTCCCCGCGTTTTAGAGGCTGCACAAAAGGAAGTCGATTCTATGCTCCAGGCAGGCATAATTGAACCCTCCTCTAGCGCTTGGTGCAGCCGCCCTGTCCTAATCCCCAAACCCAATGGCTCCTATAGATTTTGCATAGACTACCGTGACATTTACAAAGTCACCAAAAAAGACGCCTATCCCCTCCCTAGTATGGACCGTATCCTTGATAGCCTCCGAACCGCCCGTTATATCTCCAAGTTAGACCTCAGCCAAGCCTATTTCCAAGTTCCCCTTGACCCCTCCAGTAAAGAAATCACTGCTTTCGCAGTCCCCGGTAGAGGCCTTTTCCAATTTACCCGTATGCCCTACGGCCTCACCAACGCCCCCGCAACCTTCCAACGCATTATGGATAAGCTAATTACCCCCGACTGGGAGCCGCACATTTTCGCGTACTTAGACGACGTGGTAATCGCGACCGAAACGTACGAGGAACACTTAGAATGGCTCGCGAAAGTTTTAACCCGTTTGAGGGAAGCAAATTTAGAAATCAATCGCGAAAAGAGCGAATTTTGTTGTTCCGAGGTCCGATACCTCGGCTTTTTAATAAATAAGGACGGCATGATAGCCGATCCTGAAAAAATTGAACCCATCCTTTCCTATCCCCCTCCCACAACCCTCAAACAACTCCGACGTTTCCTTGGAATGGTTAAATGGTACTCCCGATTTCTAAAAGATGTCTCCAAAGACCAAACTCCCCTTACCCGCCTCCTACAGAAGGATGTTGCTTGGGAATGGGGTCCCGAGCAACAATCCGCGTTTGAAACCCTGAAAAATGCCCTCACCAAAACTCCCGTCCTAGCCCGCCCTGACTTTACCCTTCCCTTTTCCCTCCAAACCGACGCTAGCGATACGGCTATCGGGGCAGTTCTCGTACAAACCGTAGACGGTGAAGAGCACCCGATAGCCTACGCAAGCCGTTCCCTCACCCGTGCGGAGAGAAATTACTCCGTAACGGAAAGGGAGTGTCTGGCCGTCGTGTGGGCGACCCAAAAGTTCCGTCCTTACGTTGAAGGGTCCGAAATTACCGTGGTGACGGACCACAACAGTCTCCGGTGGCTTCACCACCTTAAGGACCCAACTGGACGATTAGCCCGGTGGGCGTTGACCCTTCAAGGCCAACCCATGAAAATCGTCCACCGAAGGGGAACCCACAACGTCGTGCCAGACGCTCTCTCCCGAATGTACGGCGACCCAGTGGGCGGCATGGCCGCCGTTGGCAACGATCCCGATCCCTGGTACTCCAATAAGCTTCGTGACGTTAGTGATTTCCCCTCCAAATATCCCGACTGGACAATTGTAGACAACCGACTTTACTACCACCGTCCCAATTCCCTCCTAGATCCCATAGTACCCGACCTTGATGGTTGGAAACTAGTCCTCCCCCTCTCCTCCCGCCCAAGAGCCCTTTCCGACGCCCACGATCCTCCCCAATCCGGTCACCTTGGCATTGATAAAACGTATCACCGTCTGACGCAGGACTTCTATTGGCCTGGAATGTTCCAGGACGTGGTCCAATTCGTCAGACGGTGTCTCCAATGCCAGCAAAGTAAGGTTCTACAGCGGACACCGGCGGGGTTGATGAGGGAGCGCCCGGTGGAGGCGCCCTGGACCGTCGTGGCTGCTGATATCATGGGTCCCTTTCCTCCTAGCAAATCCCAAAATAAATATCTCCTCGTTTTCCAAGACCTTTTCACGAAATATATTGAAGTAAAACCCCTCCATAAAGCCTCTGCCAAACCAATCCTTTCCGCTTTTGAATCCCTCGTCCTCCACCGATGGGGATGCCCCAAATTCCTTCTTACAGATAACGGTACCGAATTTTGTAACAGAGACGTAACGAACAGACTGACGACGTACGGAATCAAACAAACGACAATCCCTCCTTACCATGCCCAAGCCAATCCCGTCGAAAGAGTTAATCGAACCCTTAAAACAATGATAACGACGTTTATTGGAGAAGACCACCGAAACTGGGATAGACACCTTCCTGAATTTTGTTTTGCCTATAATACCGCCGTACATTCTTCTTCCCTCGTTTCTCCCGCATTCCTCAATTTTGGTCGAAACCCTCGTCCCATCCAAAACCTCCGCCACGAGATTAAATCGGATTCCTTAATAATTCCCCGAAATCCCCAAGAATGGTCCAACCGCATTTCCCGCTTAACCCTTTTATACGATATAGTTCACAGAAATCTAGAAAGGGCTTCCTACCGCCAAGCTTCCTATTATAACCAAGGGCGTCGTGACGACCGTTACCAAATTGGTGACCTCGTCATGAGACGCCAACGAATTCTTTCCTCCGCCGCCCACAGTTTTGCATCCAAACTAGCCCCGAAATTTTCAGGTCCCTACACAATCTCCAAAATCCTTTCCCCCGTAGTTTATGAACTAAAAGGTTCCGACGGAAATACCATTCCAAAAGTTCACATCAAGGATCTTAAACCCTTCCGACCCCCTCCAAACTTTGACGACGCAATGTCCGAAAACCTTTCAATAAGTCAAAATGTTAATGATATTTCACAACCAGGACCTTCCTCACAACCCCTCGACATTCCCACCCGACCAACACCCCATCCAACACCCGCACAAACTCCCCCTTCCACGCCTATCCCCGCTCTGCCTCCTCGCCGAGGACGGGGAAGACCCCGGAAAATCCCAGCACCCCAACACGTTCCACAGATCATACACACACCACCCGCTCCTGCTCCACTCCCCCGCCGAGGGCGCGGGAGACCCAGGAAAATCCCGATACTTTCGGACAACCAGCAAAATACAATTCCTGTACCCATCCCTACTCCACCCCCTCGTAGAAGACGAGGGAGGCCCCGGAAAACCCAAGTACTCCCAAATCCCACACAAACCATACCCTTCCAACCACATCCCCCTCAACCACCTCGTCGAGGACGAGGACGACCCCGAAAATACCCCCTTAACCCCCTAATGAACGTAATCAGAACGGAACAACCCTCCATACCCCCCCTCATGTCCTTATATATTCCTCAACCTACAAAACTCCCAACAACCAATAAATATCAAACCCCGAAGAGGGGTAACAAATTTGGCGCACAATCCTCGGAAAACCGGAGAACGAATAATGACTAATAAAGTAAAATAAAATTTTGTTTTTTCATTCTCTCCATACGCGGGCGGTAAGTGACGATAATAGATTAAAGACAATAATAGCCCACCCCCACTAGCGTCAACCCTAATAAGAGCCCACCGGAAAATCCCACTAACCTAATTGTACCCCAACAGAGATGTTCGCATCAAGGAGAGGTGGACGAGGCCGGGGCGCCAGGGCCCGGGCGAGGAGGCCGGCGCCGCGGAGACCGCGGCTGTGTCGAGGCCGACCGCCGGCACAGGTGACCAGCATAGCCGTCCAGACGGACTCGGAGGAGTCCAATTACATAACCCCACCCCTAACCCCCACTCCTCCTCCTACACCACCCACCCCCGAACTTCCCCCATCATCCACACCCTCAACCCCATCCCAAGCCGCCACTCCCCCCACCGCCTTACCCACCATCCCCTCACCCTATAAGCCCCAAATAAAAAAATTACAAGCAGCCCTCCGCCGTATCCCCATCCCTACCCCAGTCCCGCGCCTCATCCCTTCCCCACGCACAAGCCCCCCCGAAGACCCTCACCTGGCCGAGCTGCGGGCAGCAGCGGCCCGCGTGAGGGCACAGGAGGGCCAGACCCAACCCCCCATCCCAACCACACCAACGCACACCCCATCCCCCTCACACCCGTCCCAAACCGTGGCAATATACCCACTGGTGTCCCGTCCCGCATCCCCCGTATCCCCCACCCGAGCCCGCTTCCACCTTTTCGAACTATATCCTCTCCCACCCCAAACCCCAACACGTCCCCAATCCCCCGTAATACCCCCCCTGATGTCCCTCCACATCCCACCGCCACCCCTAATGTCCCTCCGAATCCCCAAACCCCGTAACCTCCCTTAAACTTTCCTCCTTCCCTTTCCCGCCCACCTCACGCACACCCCGACACCCCATAACCCAACCCTCCCTTAAAGAACAATGACCATTTTTTTTTATTTTTTTTTTTGGACGACCGACCCAGACAGGGACAAACGGACTACGACAGTTTTCCGCGGCTTCACCGCGTGACCCGTATTGACACGTGGGATATCGAAACGTTTATTAACAATCTCGACAAAATCCCAATGTCGCCATAATCCAAGACAGACACGGACGGACGCGACAAAGACTGACCTCCCCCTTCCAAGCAATCTAAGAGGACCCTCCTCGCCCAGTCTTCCCCTAACCCTCACAAAACAAAGCTCAGTACAAAGTCCGCGAGGAAAATCAGGTAAAGACTTATACAAAATTCCGCCCCAGAATGTAGCCCCCTTCTTTTGTTCGGCCAGATGTTAATTCGTTTCCTTACAGGTTCAGCTTAAAACCAACCTCACCAGAGGAACGGCAACAGGAGGGTCGCTCGCGTCCGCGACCCCCCCCCCCCCCCCCCCTTGAATGAGAGCGCAGCATGGAAGCGTGAGTGACCGCGACAACACCACGATTGTACACCTTTCCTCGCAGTTATTGTGTCCCTTTCTCTTCCCTTTCCCATTGCATCTACCGTTTCCGGTCAAGGCGGGGGGGTGTTGTAACGTGGTGACACCCGTGCCCCCCCGTTACAATCGCTGCGCTTTTCCCATTTTACACTTCCACCCCAAAACCACCCGTAACCCTTCCCTCATCTAACCCTTTCCCCCTGCTCACCGGTGGCGGGCCGATGGAGGCGACGGAAGACCTACAAGGAATACCCGCAGAAGGAGCTACGAGGCCGGCGACAGACCTCTAACCCTTCCTCCAAGGAAACGGAGCAACATGGGACTCCGAAGAAATAGACGAAGCTGCCCAACTGATGCAAAACGTCCACCCGGAGCCATCTGTCGCCGAGCCCGAAGACCTCAGCCCACCCGTCATCGCGGGATATCCGCCAGCCCCATCGACCCCGAGCACCGGTGTATCGAAGATCGATAATCGATCTATCCCGTTGCCGGAAGAGGCCCCCTTCCTAGTCCCATCCCCTCCCCAAAACCATCCCGCGACGGTTTCGTCGTCGCAGCAGCGACGGCGAACCGTCAATTGAGCCCAAGGCTATCGCTGTGTATAGATTTCGAGAGAGAGCATTGAGAGAGAAAAATCGGAAGTAATTTAAGGATTCGTGCGAGAGAGGGAGAGAAGTTTTGGGTGAGTCCCTTATCGTA
The DNA here is from genome assembly GCF_051020975.1 of Osmia lignaria lignaria. Classification (NCBI taxonomy): domain Eukaryota; kingdom Metazoa; phylum Arthropoda; class Insecta; order Hymenoptera; family Megachilidae; genus Osmia; species Osmia lignaria. The sequence continues at coordinate 23,063,923 of NW_027478161.1, read as the reverse complement.
ATTATTGTATTAGCGAGATCGAGGCAACGGCTACCTTCTCCGCCCGCGCATTGTTCGACATAGAGACGAGTCCCCCTTTTCATTTTCCAACCACAAAGTTTTCCTCACTCGCGTAACGTAGACGAACTTTCCTGCGAACCCCTCCCGACCCTAGAGATTTCCCTTCCCACACTAATCCTCCTTGCGTACTCCCCCGCGAAGTATTATACGGACGTAAGTGCCCCGAGACCCATCCCCTGTAAGACACCCCCAATCACCCCCTTTTCCCTTTTGATTCAAATCGCCACAGCGAGTGGCTGGCGCCCAACGTTTGTGAGAGGGAGAGAGAATTGTAGAGTAAAGTCTGCGACAAGGAATTTTGTATAGAGTGAACCCCCGAAGAGGGTCACAGTACATTACGTATCTAATGTAGATATAGTACTAATGATATGGTTATTAAATGTACATTGATCTGTGGGAAAGAATCAGTATATTACATTATATCTAATGTAGATATGGTAATAATGATATTGTTATTAAATGTACATTACATATCTACTGTAGATATAGTACTAATGATATTGTTATTAAATGTACATTGATCTGTGGGAATGAATGAGTATATGACATTATATTCAATGTAGATATAGTACCAATGATACTGTTATTAAATGTACATTGATCTGTGGGAAGGAGTCAGTATATTACATTATATCTAATGTAGATATGGTAATAATGATATTGTTTTTAAATATACATTACATATCTAATGTAGATACAGTACTAATGATAATGTTATTAAATGCACATTCATCTGTGGGAACGAATAAGTATATTACATTATATCTAATGTAGATATAGTAATAATGATATTGTTATTAAATGTACATTGATCTGTGGGAATGAATCTGTATGTGACATTTTATCTAATGCAGATGTAGTAATAGAGATATTGATATTAAAGGAACATTGATCTGTGGGTGGGAATCAGTGTATTACATTATATCTAATGTAGATATGGTAATAATGATATTGTTATTAAATGTACATTACATATCTAATGTAGATGTAGTACCAATGATATTGTTATTAAATGTACATTGATCTGTGGGAATGAATCAATATATTACATTGTATAGAATGTAGCTATAGTACCAATGATATTGTTATTAAATGTCCATTGATCTGTGGGAAGGAATCAGTATTATACGTTATATCTAATGTAGACATGGTATTAGTGATATTGTTATTAAATGTACATTACATATCTAATGTAAATATAGTACTAATGATATTGTTATTAAATGTACATTGATCTGTGGGAATGAATCAGTATATTACATTATATCGAATGTAGATATAGTACCAATGATATGGTTATTAAATGTACATTGATCGGTGGGAATGAATCAGTATATCGCATTATATAGAATGTACACATAGTACCAATGATATTGTTATTAAATGTACATTGATCTGTGAGAAGTAATCAGTATATTACACTTTATCTAATGTAGATATCGCAATAATGACATTGGTATTAAATGTAGGTACATTGATCTGTTGGAATGCATCTGTATATGACATTATATCTAATGTAAATATAGTACTAATTATGTTGTTATTAAATGTACATTGATCTGTGGGAATGAATCAGTATATTACATTATATCGAATGTAGAAACAGTACTGATGATATTGTTATTAAATGTACATTGATCTGTGGGAATGGATCTGTATATTACATTATATCTAATGTAGATATGGTAATAATGATATTGTTTTTAAATGTACATTACATGTATAATGTAGATATAGTACTAATGATATTGTTATTAAATGTACATTGATCTGTGGGAATGAATCAGTATATTACATTGTATCTAATGAAGATATGGTAATAATGATATTGTACTTACATGTACATTGATCTGTGGGTAGTGATCAGTATATTACATTATACCGAATGTAAATATAGTACTAATTATGCTGTTATTAAATGTACATTGATCTGTGGGAATGAATCAGTATATTACATTATATCGAATGTAGAAACAGTACTGATGATATTGTTATTAAATGTACATTGATCTGTGGGAATGGATCTGTGTATTACATTATATCTAATGTAGATATGGTAATAATGAAATTGTTTTTAAATGTACATTACATATATAATGTAGATACAGTACTAATGATGTTGTTATTAAATGTACATTTTTTGCTAATTTTCAATTATCCCGACCTTGCGTTCCTCATCGGGTACGCTGCATCTGGAACGTTCCACGTGAGGGGCGCAAGGAAGGGCCTTGCTAATTTATTTCTTCTCATCGTTACCTGTTCGCGCTTCTCCGATCTTGTGCTCTTCCGTCGGGTGCGTGAGCACTTGGAAGTGATTCCTCACGAAGAACACAAGAAAGGAGTTTGAGATTAAAATTATAATTCTCCTTTTTCTTGTTTCAATAGTTTAACCGTCAATATACCGAGCTTGTGTACCTCGCCAGTGCGAAGCACATGGAGATAATCCCAGGCGAGGCACACAAAGGAGGCTATATTTAGTTCTTTCAAATAATACAAGTCAACCTTTCCTTGGGATGATTGCCTTGTCGAAACTACGCAGCGACAAAAACTTCGAAAGTCGAAACCGTTTAGGGAGAGGTACCATAAACATCCTTCGCCGCGCGGCTAAGCAGTGCGACGCACTTGGAAATTTCCCAACTTAACCGTGCAACATAAAGAAGAATTTTCTTCTATTTTATTAGCTAGGTACCTCTCATACCTGCAAAGCATGCGTCAGCCGACCCTTCCACGAGGAGTGCATGTGATTTAGAACAGAACAATTGGAATCTAACGGAATGAAACTATTTGAATGATATTAGAATGCGAGGGTTTGCGTGACAACCGCTGTAGTTCGAAATCGTTCACGAATGGTCGAGACAAAGGTCGACCGAGTCTATAAACTTCGTCGCTAAACGTTAAACGTAGAACGTTCAAATCTACGTAAATCGTCGAGATACGAATAGGAATGTTAATAACTAATAAGAGCGGAATGAATATTAATTAAATGCGACACGCATGTATCCGCAATTTGTCGACAGTTATAAAACACCGGTTGCATCGCGCGTAAACCGCCGGACAACGAGATTAATAGAGTAGTTAACGTATGAATAATAATTAACGTTATTTAGCTAATGGTCATTCAAACCAGTAAACCAAATATTTCTAATAAAACAAAGATCTCTTTCGATACCGGAAATATCATTGTAAAGGCCACTTTAATTAAGCAAACACGAATGACGTAAGTCGTAATAGATTTCGAATATTCCAGAACTTTAGAATTGCGACGCATGAAACCTGTTGTGGCGTTAGAGGGGTAGAAAGAAATGGACAACCTTGGACGAAGGTAGAAGGAAAAGCCAGGAAGGGATGAGGGAACTAGGAAGAGCGGCCAATTAGCCCAATACGCGCGGGATTTCCCCTCCGTCACGTACCCCGATTTGCCAAATGATGTCCCCACTTTGGGCCCTTGATCGCGGGTCGAACCCTCAGACACGATCGCTTGACGGAGGCAAATCACTCTTCGTCGATAAGTCGCAAGGTGCGTGACGGGGAGCCCGTGTTCGCGTAGAGATAGAGTTGTTAATCAAAACCCGCGTAATTAGATTGCTCGGCAAGTCCTCTTCAAGGCAGAGTGTCGAGAGAGTTTCGGTTCGGGGTTTTGTGACAAGGACTCAAACGGATACGTTAAATTCTTTTCATACTCTTCAAATTCTATCTTTTCTCTTTCATTTTATATCGTCTCGTGTATTAATTATTTTTCTTTCTTTTTCTGCGCCGCGTTGATTTAAAAATACTTTGTGTTCGTTTGTAATAGTTTGAATTCGTCTCGTAACACCGTAATAAAGGCCGATCGCGAACGCGTGGTGCAGTGGCAGTTTCCTCATCTTTTCTTTGATTTCCAGATTTCTCAACGACACCAGCAAAAGAAAGCGTCTATCACTCACTATTATTAGATATTATTTCATCTTGTTTCCTGGTAAGTTGTCCATTTCATTTTATCTAATACGACGAATCTGGACGTAGCGAGGCAAAACGGGCGATCTACGAAACCGCGTATTCTGGAAAGTTTCCCTCTAGATCGTTCCGTTCACAATAGAGACATAAGGTATCGAATATTTAAAATATTTAGAAAACTCCGATTTCACACAAAAGAAGGCGGCCCCACGAAACCGTGATTCTGGTAGTTTACCCTCTGGGACCGTTCTTTCCTTTTGTTCGCGTTTAATTCTTTATACGACATCGTCGCTCGAATCGTCGAATCGTTTAATCAAACATTAACTATTCCATAATCAATAGTCTCACTTTCATACAACCTAAACCTTTCTTAACAATGCATTTATTTTCCCTTGTATTTCAAACAGCTCGCATTTTCTGTTAACCAACCATTTTATTGTCACGTTTACCTTTTTTTGAGATTATATTTTTGTTACGCCTAAACTGTTTTAATTCATTTACGTTTCAAGCCACTTCTTTTCCTGCATTTTCACGCCTACCATCTCCGTACAAATTCACACGACGGGCCCGTATGGGACTAGAGCATTGACGAACCCAAATAAATTCTTAATTAACTATTAATTAATCTATCAACTCTTTTATTGTTCTAATCGCGAAAGATCTAACATCGTCCCAAGCGATTAGGACTGGTGGCAGCCGCTAATACCGTTCTCAACCGCGTATCAGCCAACAATTTAATTAACCTCACGTAAAATCAAAAATTTTTCTTATTTTGTACGCCGCGCGCCGTCTCTCTCTCTCTCTCGCTCGCGACGTAACAGTACATTGATCTGTGGGAACGAATAAGTATATTACATTATATCGAATGTAGATATAGTACTAATGATATCGTTATTAAATGTACATTGATCTGTGGGAATGGATCTGTATATTACATTATATCTAATGTAGATATGGTAATAATGATATTGTTTTTAAATGTGCACTACAAATCTAATGTAGATATCGTACTAACGATATTGTTATTAAATGTACATTGATCTGTGGGAATGAATCAGTATATTACATTATATCTAATGTAGATATGGCAATAATGATATTGTTATTAAATGTACATTGATCTGCGGGTAGTAATCAGTACATTACATTATATCTCATGTAGATATCGTAATAATGATATTGGTATTAAATGTACATTACATACCTGCAGATCTAGCTCAAGGAAAGGGGCCTCACGGGCATATTCGGAGATATTTCTTCCTATTGTTGTTCTTCTTCTGCACAGCTAAGCTGGAAGTGGCATTTGCAGCTCGGAATAGTGCAGAGTTATCTCAAAGAACAGGGCCACGGTGTTTCTGTATCTTTATTATGTTGGTGCGGCTTCGGAACTTTTAAATATCTCGATATATCTCGAAAACTACGCATCTGATCAAAAAATATCATAGAAGATAAATAGTAGGAAACTTAATTTCCTACGAAAAAGGTCTCTTAACATTTTGCCATAGCTCGCATCGTTTCCGAGATATTTGCAGATTTAGCTCAAGGGAAGGGGCCTGACGGACATATCCCGAGATATTTCTTGTTCTTGTTGTGCTTCTTCTGCACAGTTAAGCTGGACCTGGCATTTGCAGCTCGCAATAGTGCAGAGTTATCTCGCAGAAAGGGGCCACGGTGTTTCTGTATCTCTATTATGTTGGTGCGGCTTCGGAACTTTTAAATATCTTGATATATCTCGAGAACTACGCATCTGATCAAAAAATATCATAGAACATAAAAAGTAGGAAACCTAATTCTCTACAAAAAAGGTCTCTTAACATTTTGCCATAGCTCGCATCGTTTCCGAGATATTTGCAGATTTAATTCAAGGGAAGGGGCCTGACGGACATATTTCGAGATATTTCTTTTTCTTGTTGTTCTTCTTCTGCACAGCTAAAGTGGAAGTTGCATTTGCAGCTCGGAATAGTGCAGAGTTATCTCAAAGAAAGAGGCCACGGTGTTTATGTATCTTTATTATGTTGGTGCGGCTTCGGAACCTTCAAATATCTCGATATATCTCGAAAACTACGCATCTGATCCAGAAATATCATACAACATAAAAAGTAGGAAACTTAATTCTCTACAAAAAAGGTCTCTTAACATTTTGCCATAGCTCGCATCGTTTCCGAGTTATTTGCAGATTTAGCTCAAGGGAAGGGGCCTGACGGACATATTCCGAGATATTTCTTGTTCTTGTTGTGCTTCTTCTGCACAGCTAAGCTGGAACTGGCGTTTGCAGCTCGCAATAGTGCAGAGTTATCTCACAGAAAGGGGCCACGGTGTTTCCGTATCTCTATTATGTTGGTGCGGCTTCGGAACCTTTAAATATCTCGATATATCTCGAAAACTACGCACCTGATAAAAAAATATCATAGAACATAAATAGTAGGTAACTTAATTTCCTACAAAAGAGGTCTCTCAACATTTTGCCATAGCTTGCATCGTTTCCGAGATATTTGCAGATTTATCTCAAGGGAAGGGGCCTGACGGACATATTTCGAGATATTTCTTCTTCTTGTTGTTCTTCTTCTGCACAGCTAAACTGGAAGTGGTATTTCCAGCTGGCAACAGTGCTGAGTTATCTCAAAGAAAGGGGCCACGGTGTTTCTGTATCTCTATTATGTTGGTGCGGCTTCGGAACTTTTAAAAATGTCGATATATCTCGAAAACTCCTCATCTGATCAAAAAATATCATACAAGATAAATAGTAGGTAACTTAATTTCCTACAAAAAAGGTCTCTCAACATTTTGCCATAGCTCGCATCGTTTCCGAGATATTTGCAGATTTAGCTCAAGGGAAGGGGCCTGACGGACATATTTCGAGATATTTCTTCTTCTTGTTGTTCTTCTTCTGCACAGCTAAGCTGGAAGTTGCATTTGCAGCTCGGAATAGTGCAGAGATATCTCAAGGAAAGGCGCCACGGTGTTTCTGTATCTCTATTATGTTGGTGCGGCTTCGGAACTTTTAAATATCTTGATATATCTCGAAAACTACGCTTCTGATCAAAAAATATCATAGAACATAAAAAGTAGGAAACCTAATTCTCTACAACAAAGGTCTCTTAACATTTTGCCATAGCTCGCATGGTTTCCAAGATATTTGCAGATTTACCTCAAGGGAAGGGGCCTGACGGACATATTTCGAGATATTTCTTCTTCTTGTTGTTCTTCTTCTGCACAGCTAAGCTGAAAGTGGTATTTGCAGCTCGGAATAGTGCAGAGTTATCTCAAAGAAAGGGGCCACGGTGTTTCTGTATCTCTATTATGTTGGTGCGGCTTCGGAACTTTTAAAAATGACGATATATCTCGAAAACTACGCATCTGATCAAAAAATATCAAAGAACATAAATAGTAGGAAACTTAATTTCCTACAAAAAAGATCTCTTAATATTTTGCCATAGCTCGCATCGTTTCCGAGATATTTGCAGATTTAGCTCAAGGGAAGGGGCCTGACGGACATATTCCGAGATATTTCTTCTTCTTGTTGTTCTTCTTCTGCACAGCTAAGCTGGAACTGGCATTTGCAGCTCGCAATAGTGCAGAGTTATCTCACAGAAAGGGGCCACGGTGTTTCCGTATCTCTATTATGTTGGTGCGGCTTCGGAACCTATAAATATCTCGATGTATCTCGAAAACTACGCACCTGATCAAAAAATATCATAGAACATAAATAGTAGGTAACTTAATTTCCCACAAAAAAGGTCTCTCAACATTTTGCCATAGCTCGCATCGTTTCCGAGATATTTGCAGATTTAGCTCAAGGGAAGGGGCCTGACGGACATATTCCGAGATATTTCTTGTTCTTGTTGTGCTTCTTCTGCACAGCTAAGCTGGAAGTGGCATTTGCAGCTCGCAATAGTGCAGAGTTATCTCAAAGAAAGGGGCCACGGTGTTTCTGTATCTCTATTATGTTGGTGCGGCTTCGGAACTTTGAAATATCTTGATATATCTCGAGAACTACGCATCTGATCAAAAAATATCATAGAACCTAAAAAGTAGGAAACTTAATTCTCTACAAATAAAGTCTCTTAACATTTTGCCATAGCTCGCTTCGGTTCCGAGATATTTGCAGATTTATTTCAAGGGAAGGGGCCTGACGGACATATTTCGAGATATTTCTTCTTCTTGTTGTTCTTCTTCTGCACAGCTAAGCTGGAAGTGGCATTTTCAGCTCGCAATAGTGCAGAGTTATCTCAAAGAAAGGGGCCACGGTGTTTCTGTATCTCTATTATGTTGGTGCGGCTTCGGAACTTTTAAATATCTCGATATATCTCGAAAACTACGCTTCTGATCAAAAAATATCATAGAACATAAATTGTAGGAAACATAATTCTCTACAAAAAAGGTCTCTTAACATTTTGCCTTAGCTCGCTTCGTTTCCGAGATATTTGCAGATACATCTCAAGGGAAGGGGCCTGACGGACATATTTCGAGATATTTCTTCTTCTTGTTGTTCTTCTTCTGCACAGCTAAGCTGGAAGTGGCATTTGCAGCTCGCAATAGTGCAGAGTTATCTCAAAGAAAGGGGCCACGGTGTTTCTGTATCTCTATTATGTTGGTGCGGCTTCGGAACTTTTAAATATCTTGATATATCTCGAGAACTACGCATCTGATCAAAAAATATCATAGAAGATAAAAAGTAGGAAACTTAATTCTCTACAAAAAAGGTCTCTTAACATTTTGCCATAGCTCGCTTCGTTTCCGAGATATTTGCAGATTTATCTCAAGGGAAGGGGCCTGACGGACATATTTCGAGATATTTCTTCTTCTTGTTGTTCTTCTTCTGCACAGCTAAGCTGGAAGTGGCATTTGCGGCTCGCACTAGTGCAGAGTTATCTCAAAGAAAGGGGCCACGGTGTTTCTGAATCTCTATTATGTTGGTGCGGCTTCGGCAGTTTTAAATATCTCGATATATCTCGAAAACTACGCTTCTGATCAAAAAATATCATAGAGCATAAATTGTAGGAAACATAATTCTCTACAAAAAAGGTCTCTTAACATTTTGCCATAGCTCGCTTCGTTTCCGAGATATTTGCAGATTTATCTCAAGGGAAGGGGCCTGACGGAGATATTTCGAGATATTTCTTCTTGTTGTTCTTCTTCTGCACAGCTAAGCTGGAAGTGGCATTTGCGGCTCGCACTAGTGCAGAGTTATCTCAAAGAAAGGGGCCACGGTGTTTCTGTATCTCTATTATGTTGGTGCGGCTTCGGAACTTTTAAATATCTCGATATATCTCGAAAACTACGCACCTGATAAAAAAATATCATAGAACATAAATAGTAGGTAACTTAATTTCCTACAAAAGAGGTCTCTCAACATTTTGCCATAGCTTGCATCGTTTCCGAGATATTTGCAGATTTATCTCAAGGGAAGGGGCCTGACGGACATATTTCGAGATATTTCTTCTTCTTGTTGTTCTTCTTCTGCACAGCTAAACTGGAAGTGGTATTTCCAGCTGGCAACAGTGCTGAGTTATCTCAAAGAAAGGGGCCACGGTGTTTCTGTATCTCTATTATGTTGGTGCGGCTTCGGAACTTTTAAAAATGTCGATATATCTCGAAAACTCCTCATCTGATCAAAAAATATCATACAAGATAAATAGTAGGTAACTTAATTTCCTACAAAAAAGGTCTCTCAACATTTTGCCATAGCTCGCATCGTTTCCGAGATATTTGCAGATTTATCTCAAGGGAAGGGGCCTGACGGACATATTTCGAGATATTTCTTCTTCGTGTTGTTCTTCTTCTGCACAGCTAAGCTGGAAGTGGCATTTACAGCTCGCAATAGTGCAGAGGTATCTCAAAGAAAGGGGCCACGGTGTTTCTGTATCTCTATTATGTTGGTGCGGCTTCGGAACTTTTAAATATCTTGATATATCTCGAGAACTACGCATCTGATCAAAAAATATCATAGAACATAAAAAGTAGGAAACTTAATTCTCTACAAAAAAGGTCTCTTAACATTTTGCCATAGCTCGCTTCGTTTCCGAGATATTTGCAGATTTATCTCAAGGGAAGGGGCCTGACGGACATATTTCGAGATATTTCTTCTTCTTGTTGTTCTTCTTCTGCACAGCTAAGCTGGAAGTGGCATTTGCGGCTCGCACTAGTGCAGAGTTATTTCAAAGAAAGGGGCCACGGTGTTTCTGAATCTCTATTATGTTGGTGCGGCTTCGGAACTTTTAAATATCGCGATAGGTCTCGAAAACTACGCTTCTGATCAAAAAATATCATAGAACGTAAAAAGTAGGAAACTTAATTCTCTACAAAAAAGGTCTCTTAACATTTTGCCATAGCTCGCTTCGTTTCCGAGATATTTGCAGATTTATCTCAAGGGAAGGGGCCTGACTGACATATTTCGAGATATTTCATCTTCTTGTTGTTCTTCTTCTGCACAGCTAAGCTGGAAGTGGCATTTGCGGCTCGCACTAGTGCAGAGTTATCTCAGAGAAAGGGGCCACGGTGTTTCTGAATCTCTATTATGTTGGTGCGGCTTCGGAACTTTTAAATATCTCGATATATCTCGAAAACTACGCTTCTGATCTAAAAATATTATAGAGCATAAATTGTAGGAAACATAATTCTCTACAAAAAACGTCTCTTAACATTTTGCCATAGCTCGCTTCGTTTCCGAGATATTTGCAGATTCAGCTCAAAGGAACGGGCCTGACCGACATATTTCGAGATATTTCTTCTTGTTGTTGTTCTTCTTCTGCACAGCTAAGCTGGAAGTGGCATTTGCAGCTCGCAATAGTGCAGAGTTATCTCAAAGAAAGGGGCCACGGTGTTTCTGTATCTCTATTATGTTGGTGCGGCTTCGGAACTTTTAAATATCTTGATATATCTCGAGAACTACGCATCTGATCAAAAAATATCATAGAACATAAAAAGTAGGAAACTTAATTCTCTACAAATAAAGTCTCTTAACATTTTGCCATAGCTCGCTTCGTTTTCGAGATATTTGCAGATTTATTTCAAGGGAAGGGGCCTGACGGACATATTTCGAGATATTTCTTCTTCTTGTTGTTCTTCTTCTGCACAGCTAAGCTGGAAGTGGCATTTGCAGCTCGCAATAGTGCAGAGTTATCTCAAAGAAAGGGGCCACGGTATTTCTGTATCTCTATTATGTTGGTGCGGCTTCGGAACTTTTAAATATATTGATATATCTCGAGAACTACGCATCTGATCAAAAAATATCATAGAACATAAAAAGTAGAAAACTTAATTCTCTACAAAAAACGTCTCTTAACATTTTGCCATAGCTCGCTTCGTTTCCGAGATATTTGCAGATTTATCTCAAGGGAAGGGGCCTGACGGACATATTTCGCGATATTTCTTCTTCTTGTTGTTCTTCTTCTGCACAGCTAAGCTGGAAGTGGCATTTGCAGCTCGCAATAGTGCAGAGTTATCTCAAAGAGAGGGGCCACGGTGTTTCTGTATCTCTATTATGTTGGTGCGGCTTCGGAACTTTTAAATATCTTGATATATCTCGAGAACTACGCATCTGATCAAAAAATATCATAGAACATAAAAAGTAGGAAACTTAATTCTCTACAAAAAAGGTCTCTTAACATTTTGCCATAGCTCGCTTCGTTTCCGAGATATTTGCAGATTTATCTCAAGGGAAGGGGCCTGACGGACATATTTCGACATATTTCTTCTTCGTGTTGTTCTTCTTCTGCACAGCTAAGCTGGAAGTGGCATTTACAGCTCGCAATAGTGCAGAGTTATCGCAAAGAAAGGGGCCACGGTGTTTCTGTATCTCTATTATGTTGGTGCGGCTTCGGAACTTTTAAATATCTTGATATATCTCGAGAACTACGCATCTGATCAAAAAATATCATAGAACATAAATTGTAGGAAACATAATTCTCTACAAAAAAGGTCTCTTTGCCATAGCTCGCTTCGTTTCCGAGATATTTGCAGATACATCTCAAGGGAAGGGGCCTGACGGACATATTTCGAGATATTTGCAGATTTATCTCAAGGGAAGGGGCCTGACGGACATATTTCGAGATATTTCTTCTTCTTGTTGTTCTTCTTCTGCACAGCTAAGCTGGAAGTGGCATTTGCGGCTCGCACTAGTGCAGAGTTATCTCAAAGAAAGGGGCCACGGTGTTTCTGTATCTCTATTATGTTGGTGCAGCTTCGGAACTTTTAAATATCTTGATATATCTCGAGAACTACGCATCTGATCAAAAAATATCATGGAACATAAAAAGTAGGAAACTTAATTCTCTACAAAAAAGGTCTCCTAACATTTTGCCATAGCTCGCTTCGTTTCCGTGATATTTGCAGATTTATCTCAAGGGAAGGGGCCTGACGGACATATTTCGAGATATTTCTTCTTCTTGTTGTTCTTCTTCTGCACAGCTAAGCTGGAAGTGGCATTTGCAGGTCGCAATAGTGCAGAGTTATCTCAAAGAAAGGGGCCACGGTGTTTCTGTATCTCTACTATGTTGGTGCGGCTTCGGAACTTTTAAATATCTTGATATATCTCGAGAACTACGCATCTGATCAAAAAATATCATACTACATAAAAAGTAGGAAACTTAATTCTCTACAAGAAAGGTCTCTAAACATTTTGCCATAGCTCGCTTCGTTTCCGAGATATTTGCAGATTTATCTCAAGGGAAGGGGCCTGACGGACATATTTCGCGATATTTCTTCTTCTTGTTGTTCTTCTTCTGCACAGCTAAGCTGGAAGTGGCATTTGCAGCTCGCAATAGTGCAGAGTTATCTCAAAGAGAGGGGCCACGGTGTGTCTGTATCTCTATTATGTTGGTGCGGCTTCGGAACTTTTAAATATCTTGATATATCTCGAGAACTACGCATCTGATCAAAAAATATCATACAACATAAAAAGTAGGAAACTTAATTCTCTACAAAAAAGGTCTCTTAACATTTTGCCATAGCTCGCTTCGTTTCCGAGATATTTGCAGATTTATCTCAAGGGAAGGGCCCTGACGGACATATTTCGAGATATTTCTTCTTCTTGTTGTTCTTCTTCTGCACAGCTAAGCTGGAAGTGGCATTTGCGGCTCGCACTAGTGCAGCGTTATCTCAAAGAAAGGGGCCACGGTGTTTCTGTATCTCTATTATGTTGGTGCGGCTTCGGAACTTTTAAATATCTCGATATATCTCGAAAACTACGCTTCTGATCAAAAAATATCATAGAACATAAATTGTAGGAAACATAATTCTCTACAAAAAAGGTCTCTTAACATTTTGCCATAGCTCGCTTCGTTTCCGAGATATTTGCAGATACATCTCAAGGGAAGGGGCCTGACGGACATATTTCGAGATATTTGCAGATTTATCTCAAGGGAAGGGGCCTGACGGACATATTTCGAGATATTTCTTCTTCTTGTTGTTCTTCTTCTGCACAGCTAAGCTGGAAGTGGCATTTGCGGCTCGCACTAGTGCAGAGTTATCTCAAAGAAAGGGGCCACGGTGTTTCTGTATCTCTATTATGTTGGTGCGGCTTCGGAACTTTTAAATATCTTGATATATCTCGAGAACTACGCATCTGATCAAAAAATATCATAGAACATAAAAAGTAGGAAACTTAATTCTCTACAAAAAAGGTGTCTTAACATTTTGCCATAGCTCGCTTCGTTTCCGAGATATTTGCAGATTTATCTCAAGGGAAGGGGCCTGACGGACATATTTCGAGATATTTCTTCTTCTTGTTGTTCTTCTTCTGCACAGCTAAGCTGGAAGTGGCATTTGCGGCTCGCACTAGTGCAGAGTTATCTCAAAGAAAGGGGCCACGGTGTTTCTGTATCTCTATTATGTTGGTGCGGCCTCGGAACTTTTAAATATCTTGATATATCTCGAGAACTACGCATCTGATCAAAAAATATCATAGAACATGAAATGTAGGAAACTTAATTCTCTACAAAAAAGGTCTCTTAACATTTTGCCGTAGCTCGCTTCGTTTCCGAGATATTTGCAGATTTATCTCAAGGGAAGGGGCCTGACGGACATATTTCGAGATATTTCTTCTTCTTGTTGTTCTTCATCTGCACAGCTAAGCTGGAAGTGGCATTTGCAGCTCGCAATAGTGCAGAGTTATCTCAAAGAAGGGGGCCACGGTGTTTCTGTATCTCTATTATGTTGGTGCGGCTTCGGAACTTTTAAATATCTTGATATATCTCGAGAACTACGCATCTGATCAAAAAATATCATAGAACATAAAAAGTAGGAAACTTAATTCTCTACAGAAAAGGTCTCTTAACATTTTGCCATAGCTCGCTTCATTTCCGAGATATTTGCAGATTTATCTCAAGGGAAGGGGCCCAACGGACATATTTCGAGATATTTCTTCTTCTTGTTGTTCTTCTTCTGCACAGCGAAGCTGGACGTGGCATTTGCAGCTCGCAATAGTGCAGAGTTACCTCAAAGAAAGGGGCCACGGTGTTTCTGTATCTCTATTATGTTGGTGCGGCTTCGGAACTTTTAAATATCTCGATATATCTCGAAAACTACGCTTCTGATCAAAAAATATCATAGAACATAAATTGTAGGAAACATAATTCTCTACAAAAAAGGTCTCTTTGCCATAGCTCGCTTCGTTTCCGAGATATTTGCAGATACATCTCAAGGGAAGGGGCCTGACGGACATATTTCGAGATATTTGCAGATTTATCTCAAGGGAAGGGGCCTGACGGACATATTTCGAGATATTTCTTCTTCTTGTTGTTCTTCTTCTGCACAGCTAAGCTGGAAGTGGCATTTGCGGCTCGCACTAGTGCAGAGTTATCTCAAAGAAAGGGGCCACGGTGTTTCTGTATCTCTATTATGTTGGTGCAGCTTCGGAACTTTTAAATATCTTGATATATCTCGAGAACTACGCATCTGATCAAAAAATATCATGGAACATAAAAAGTAGGAAACTTAATTCTCTACAAAAAAGGTCTCTTAACATTTTGCCATAGCTCGCTTCGTTTCCGTGATATTTGCAGATTTATCTCAAGGGAAGGGGCCTGACGGACATATTTCGAGATATTTCTTCTTCTTGTTGTTCTTCTTCTGCACAGCTAAGCTGGAAGTGGCATTTGCAGGTCGCAATAGTGCAGAGTTATCTCAAAGAAAGGGGCCACGGTGTTTCTGTATCTCTACTATGTTGGTGCGGCTTCGGAACTTTTAAATATCTTGATATATCTCGAGAACTACGCATCTGATCAAAAAATATCATACTACATAAAAAGTAGGAAACTTAATTCTCTACAAGAAAGGTCTCTAAACATTTTGCCATAGCTCGCTTCGTTTCCGAGATATTTGCAGATTTATCTCAAGGGAAGGGGCCTGACGGACATATTTCGCGATATTTCTTCTTCTTGTTGTTCTTCTTCTGCACAGCTAAGCTGGAAGTGGCATTTGCAGCTCGCAATAGTGCAGAGTTATCTCAAAGAGAGGGGCCACGGTGTGTCTGTATCTCTATTATGTTGGTGCGGCTTCGGAACTTTTAAATATCTTGATATATCTCGAGAACTACGCATCTGATCAAAAAATATCATAGAACATAAAAAGTAGGAAACTTAATTCTCTACAAAAAAGGTCTCTTAACATTTTGCCATAGCTTGCTTCGTTTCCGAGATATTTGCAGATTTATCTCAAGGGAAGGGGCCTGACGGACATATTTCGACATATTTCTTCTTCGTGGTGTTCTTCTTCTGCACAGCGAAGCTGGAAGTGGCATTTACAGCTCGCAATAGTGCAGAGTTATCGCAAAGAAAGGGGCCACGGTGTTTCTGTATCTCTATTATGTTGGTGCGGCTTCGGAACTTTTAAATATCTTGATATATCTCGAGAACTACGCATCTGATCAAAAAATATCATAGAACATAAAAAGTAGGAAACTTAATTGTCTACAAAAAAGGTCTCTTAACATTTTGCCATAGCTCGCTTCGTTTCCGAGATATTTGCAGATTTATCTCAAGGGAAGGGGCCTGACGGACATATTTCGAGATATTTCTTCTTCTTGTTATTCTTCTTCTGCACAGCTAAGCTGGAAGTGGCATTTGCGGCTCGCACTAGTGCAGAGTTATCTCAAAGAAAGGGGCCACGGTGTTTCTGTATCTCTATTATGTTGGTGCGGCTTCGGAACTTTTAAATATCTTGATATATCTCGAGAACTACGCATCTGATCAAAAAATATCATAGAACATAAAAAGTAGGAAACTTAATTCTCTACAAAAAAGGTCTGTAATAATTTTGCCATAGCTCGCTTCGTTTCCGAGATATTTGCAGATATATCTCAAGGGAAGGGGCCTGACGGACATATTTCGAGATATTTCTTCTTCTTGTTGTTCTTCTTCTGCACAGCTAAGCTGGAAGTGGCATTTGCAGCTCGCAATAGTGCGGAGTTATCTCAAAGAAAGGGGCCACGGTGTTTCTGTATCTCTATTATGTTGGTGCAGCTTCGGAACTTTTAAATATCTTGATATATCTCGAGAACTACGCATCTGATCAAAAAATATCATAGAACATAAAAAGTAGGAAACTTCATTCTCTACAGAAAAGGTCTCTTAACATTTTGCCATAGCTCGCTTCATTTCCGAGATATTTGCAGATTTATCTCAAGGGAAGGGGCCCAACGGACATATTTCGAGATATTTCTTCTTCTTGTTGTTCTTCTTCTGCACAGCGAAGCTGGAAGTGGCATTTGCAGCTCGCAATAGTGCAGAGTTACCTCAAAGAAAGGGGCCACGGTGTTTCTGTTATGTTGGTGCGGCTTCGGAACTTTTAAATATCTTGATATATCTCGAGAACTACGCATCTCATCAAAAAATATCATAGAACATAAAAAGTAGGAAACTTATTTCTCTACAGAAAAGGTCTCTTAACATTTTGCCATAGCTCGCTTCATTTCCGAGATATTTGCAGATTTATCTCAAGGGAAGGGGCCTAACGGACATATTTCGAGATATTTCTTCTTCTTGTTGTTCTTCTTCTGCACAGCTAAGCTGGAAGTGGCATTTGCGGCTCGCACTAGTGCAGAGTTATCTCAAAGAAAGGGGCCACGGTGTTTCTGTATCTCTATTATGTTGGTGCAGCTTCGGAACTTTTAAATATCTTGATATATCTCGAGAACTACGCATCTGATCAAAAAATATCATGGAACATAAAAAGTAGGAAACTTAATTCTCTACCAAAAAGGTCTCTTAACATTTTGCCATAGCTCGCTTCGTTTCCGAGATATTTGCAGATTTATCTCAAGGGAAGGGGCCTGACGGACATATTTCGAGATATTTCTTCTTCTTGTTGTTCTTCTTCTGCACAGCTAAGCTGGAAGTGGCATTTGCGGCTCGCACTAGTGCAGAGTTATCTCAAAGAAAGGGGCCACGGTGTTTCTGTATCTCTATTATGTTGGTGCAGCTTCGGAACTTTTAAATATCTTGATATATCTCGAGAACTACGCATCTGATCAAAAAATATCATGGAACATAAAAAGTAGGAAACTTAATTCTCTACAAAAAAGGTCTCTTAACATTTTGCCATAGCTCGCTTCGTTTCCGAGATATTTGCAGATTTATCTCAAGGGAAGGGGCCTGACGGACATATTTCGAGATATTTCTTCTTCTTGTTGTTCTTCTTCTGCACAGCTAAGCTGGAAGTGGCATTTGCAGGTCGCAATAGTGCAGAGTTATCTCAAAGAAAGGGGCCACGGTGTTTCTGTATCTCTACTATGTTGGTGCGGCTTCGGAACTTTTAAATATCTTGATATATCTCGAGAACTACGCATCTGATCAAAAAATATCATACTACATAAAAAGTAGGAAACTTAATTCTCTACAAGAAAGGTCTGTAAACATTTTGCCATAGCTCGCTTCGTTTCCGAGATATTTGCAGATTTATCTCAAGGGGAGGGGCCTGACGGACATATTTCGCGATATTTCTTCTTCTTGTTGTTCTTCTTCTGCACAGCTAAGCTGGAAGTGGCATTTGCAGCTCGCAATAGTGCAGAGTTATCTCAAAGAGAGGGTCCACGGTGTTTCTGTATCTCTATTATGTTGGTGCGGCTTCGGAACTTTTAAATATCTTGATATATCTCGAGAACTACGCATCTCATCAAAAAATATCATAGAACATAAAAAGTAGGAAACTTAATTCTCTACAAAAAAGGTCTCTTAACATTTTGCGATAGCTCGCTTCGTTTCCGAGATATTTGCAGATTTATCTCAAGGGAAGGGGCCTGACGGACATATTTCGAGATATTTCTTCTTCTTGTTGTTCTTCTTCTGCACAGCTAAGCTGGAAGTGGCATTTGCAGCTCGCAATAGTGCAGAGTTATCTCAAAGAAAGGGGCCACGGTGTTTCTGTATCTCTATTATGTTGGTGCGGCTTCGGAACTTTTAAATATCTTGATATATCTCGAGAACTACGCATCTGATCAAAAAATATCATGGAACATAAAAAGTAGGAAACTTAATTCTCTACCAAAAAGGTCTCTTAACATTTTGCCATAGCTCGCTTCGTTTCCGAGATATTTGCAGATTTATCTCAAGGGAAGGGGCCTGACGGACATATTTCGAGATATTTCTTCTTCTTGTTGTTCTTCTTCTGCACAGCTAAGCTGGAAGTGGCATTTGCGGCTCGCACTAGTGCAGAGTTATCTCAAAGAAAGGGGCCACGGTGTTTCTGTATCTCTATTATGTTGGTGCAGCTTCGGAACTTTTAAATATCTTGATATATCTCGAGAACTACGCATCTGATCAAAAAATATCATGGAACATAAAAAGTAGGAAACTTAATTCTCTACAAAAAAGGTCACTTAACATTTTGCCATAGCTCGCTTCGTTTCCGAGATATTTGCAGATTTATCTCAAGGGAAGGGGCCTGACGGACATATTTCGAGATATTTCTTCTTCTTGTTGTTCTTCTTCTGCACAGCTAAGCTGGAAGTGGCATTTGCAGGTCGCAATAGTGCAGAGTTATCTCAAAGAAAGGGGCCACGGTGTTTCTGTATCTGTACTATGTTGGTGCGGCTTCGGAACTTTTAAATATCTTGATATATATCGAGAACTACGCATCTGATCAAAAAATATCATACTACATAAAAAGTAGGAAACTTAATTCTCTACAAGAAAGGTCTCTAAACATTTTGCCATAGCTCGCTTCGTTTCCGAGATATTTGCAGATTTATCTCAAGGGAAGGGGCCTGACGGACATATTTCGCGATATTTCTTCTTCTTGTTGTTCTTCTTCTGCACAGCTAAGCTGGAAGTGGCATTTGCAGCTCGCAATAGTGCAGAGTTATCTCAAAGAGAGGGTCCACGGTGTTTCTGTATCTCTATTATGTTGGTGCGGCTTCGGAACTTTTAAATATCTTGATATATCTCGAGAACTACGCATCTCATCAAAAAATATCATAGAACATAAAAAGCAGGAAACTTAATTCTCTACAAAAAAGGTCTCTTAACATTTTGCGATAGCTCGCTTCGTTTCCGAGATATTTGCAGATTTATCTCAAGGGAAGGGGCCTGACGGACATATTTCGAGATATTTCTTCTTCTTGTTGTTCTTCTTCTGCACAGCTAAGCTGGAAGTGGCATTTGCAGCTCGCAATAGTGCAGAGTTATCTCAAAGAAAGGGGCCACGGTGTTTCTGTATCTCTATTATGTTGGTGCGGCTTCGGAACTTTTAAATATCTTGATATATCTCGAGAACTACGCATCTCATCAAAAAATATCATAGAACATAAAAAGTAGGAAACTTATTTCTCTACAGAAAAGGTCTCTTAACATTTTGCCATAGCTCGCTTCATTTCCGAGATATTTGCAGATTTATCTCAAGGGAAGGGGCCTAACGGACATATTTCGAGATATTTCTTCTTCTTGTTGTTCTTCTTCTGCACAGCTAAGCTGGAAGTGGCATTTGCGGCTCGCACTAGTGCAGAGTTATCTCAAAGAAAGGGGCCACGGTGTTTCTGTATCTCTACTATGTTGGTGCGGCTTCGGAACTTTTAAATATCTTGATATATCTCGAGAACTACGCATCTGATCAAAAAATATCATACTACATAAAAAGTAGGAAACTTAATTCTCTACAAGAAAGGTCTCTAAACATTTTGCCATAGCTCGCTTCGTTTCCGAGATATTTGCAGATTTATCTCGAGGGAAGGGGCCTGACGGACATATTTCGCGATATTTCTTCTTCTTGTTGTTCTTCTTCTGCACAGCTAAGCTGGAAGTGGCATTTGCAGCTCGCAATAGTGCAGAGTTATCTCAAAGAGAGGGGCCACGGTGTTTCTGTATCTCTATTATGTTGGTGCGGCTTCGGAACTTTTAAATATCTTGATATATCTCGAGAACTACGCATCTGATCAAAAAATATCATAGAACATAAAAAGTAGGAAACTTAATTCTCTACAAAAAAGGTCTCTTAACATTTTGCCATAGCTCGCTTCGTTTCCGAGATATTTGCAGATTTATCTCAAGGGAAGGGGCCTGACGGACATATTTCGACATATTTCTTCTTCTTGTTGTTCTTCTTCTGCACAGCTAAGCTGGAAGTGGCATTTGCGGCTCGCACTAGTGCAGAGTTATCTCAAAGAAAGGGGCCACGGTGTTTCTGTATCTCTATTATGTTGGTGCAGCTTCGGAACTTTTAAATATCTTGATATATCTCGAGAACTACGCATCTGATCAAAAAATATCATGGAACATAAAAAGTAAGAAACTTAATTCTCTACAAGAAAGGTCTCTAAACATTTTGCCATAGCTCGCTTCGTTTCCGAGATATTTGCAGATTTATCTCAAGGGAAGTGGCCTGACGGACATATTTCGCGATATTTCTTCTTCTTGTTGTTCTTCTTCTGCGCAGCTAAGCTGGAAGTGGCATTTGCAGCTCGCAATAGTGCAGAGTTATCTCAAAGAGAGGGGCCACGGTGTTTCTGTATCTCTATTATGTTGGTGCGGCTTCGGAACTTTTAAATATCTTGATATATCTCGAGAACTACGCATCTGATCAAAAAATATCATAGAACATAAAAAGTAGGAAACTTAATTCTCTACAAAAAAGGTCTCTTAACATTTTGCCATAGCTCGCTTCGTTTCCGAGATATTTGCAGATTTATCTCAAGGGAAGGGGCCTAACGGACATATTTCGAGATATTTCTTCTTCTTGTTGTTCTTCTTCTGCACAGCTAAGCTGGAAGTGGCATTTGCGGCTCGCACTCGTGCAGAGTTATCTCAAAGAAAGGGGCCACGGTGTTTCTGTATCTCTATTATGTTGGTGCAGCTTCGGAACTTTTAAATATCTTGATATATCTCGAGAACTACGCATCTGATCAAAAAATATCATGGAACATAAAAAGTAGGAAACTTAATTCTCTACAAAAAAGGTCTCTTAACATTTTGCCATAGCTCGCTTCGTTTCCGAGATATTTGCAGATTTATCTCAAGGGAAGGGGCCTGACGGACATATTTCGAGATATTTCTTCTTCTTGTTGTTCTTCTTCTGCACAGCTAAGCTGGAAGTGGCATTTGCAGGTCGCAATAGTGCAGAGTTATCTCAAAGAAAGGGGCCACGGTGTTTCTGTATCTGTACTATGTTGGTGCGGCTTCGGAACTTTTAAATATCTTGATATATATCGAGAACTACGCATCTGATCAAAAAATATCATACTACATAAAAAGTAGGAAACTTAATTCTCTACAAGAAAGGTCTCTAAACATTTTGCCATAGCTCGCTTCGTTTCCGAGATATTTGCAGATTTATCTCAAGGGAAGGGGCCTGACGGACATATTTCGCGATATTTCTTCTTCTTGTTGTTCTTCTTCTGCACAGCTAAGCTGGAAGTGGCATTTGCAGCTCGCAATAGTGCAGAGTTATCTCAAAGAGAGGGTCCACGGTGTTTCTGTATCTCTATTATGTTGGTGCGGCTTCGGAACTTTTAAATATCTTGATATATCTCGAGAACTACGCATCTCATCAAAAAATATCATAGAACATAAAAAGCAGGAAACTTAATTCTCTACAAAAAAGGTCTCTTAACATTTTGCGATAGCTCGCTTCGTTTCCGAGATATTTGCAGATTTATCTCAAGGGAAGGGGCCTGACGGACATATTTCGAGATATTTCTTCTTCTTGTTGTTCTTCTTCTGCACAGCTAAGCTGGAAGTGGCATTTGCAGCTCGCAATAGTGCAGAGTTATCTCAAAGAAAGGGGCCACGGTGTTTCTGTATCTCTATTATGTTGGTGCGGCTTCGGAACTTTTAAATATCTTGATATATCTCGAGAACTACGCATCTCATCAAAAAATATCATAGAACATAAAAAGTAGGAAACTTATTTCTCTACAGAAAAGGTCTCTTAACATTTTGCCATAGCTCGCTTCATTTCCGAGATATTTGCAGATTTATCTCAAGGGAAGGGGCCTAACGGACATATTTCGAGATATTTCTTCTTCTTGTTGTTCTTCTTCTGCACAGCTAAGCTGGAAGTGGCATTTGCGGCTCGCACTAGTGCAGAGTTATCTCAAAGAAAGGGGCCACGGTGTTTCTGTATCTCTACTATGTTGGTGCGGCTTCGGAACTTTTAAATATCTTGATATATCTCGAGAACTACGCATCTGATCAAAAAATATCATACTACATAAAAAGTAGGAAACTTAATTCTCTACAAGAAAGGTCTCTAAACATTTTGCCATAGCTCGCTTCGTTTCCGAGATATTTGCAGATTTATCTCAAGGGAAGGGGCCTAACGGACATATTTCGAGATATTTCTTCTTCTTGTTGTTCTTCTTCTGCACAGCTAAGCTGGAAGTGGCATTTGCGGCTCGCACTAGTGCAGAGTTATCTCAAAGAAAGGGGCCACGGTGTTTCTGTATCTCTATTATGTTGGTGCGGCTTCGGAACTTTTAAATATCTTGATATATCTCGAGAACTACGCATCTGATCAAAAAATATCATACTACATAAAAAGTAGGAAACTTAATTCTCTACAAGAAAGGTCTCTAAACATTTTGCCATAGCTCGCTTCGTTTCCGAGATATTTGCAGATTTATCTCAAGGGAAGGGGCCTGACGGACATATTTCGCGATATTTCTTCTTCTTGTTGTTCTTCTTCTGCACAGCTAAGCTGGAAGTGGCATTTGCAGCTCGCAATAGTGCAGAGTTATCTCAAAGAGAGGGGCCACGGTGTTTCTGTATCTCTATTATGTTGGTGCAGCTTCGGAACTTTTAAATATCTTGATATATCTCGAGAACTACGCATCTGATCAAAAAATATCATGGAACATAAAAAGTAGGAAACTTAATTCTCTACCAAAAAGGTCTCTTAACATTTTGCCATAGCTCGCTTCGTTTCCGAGATATTTGCAGATTTATCTCAAGGGAAGGGGCCTGACGGACATATTTCGAGATATTTCTTCTTCTTGTTGTTCTTCTTCTGCACAGCAAAGCTGGAAGTGGCATTTGCGGCTCGCACTAGTGCAGAGTTATCTCAAAGAAAGGGGCCACGGTGTTTCTGTATCTCTATTATGTTGGTGCAGCTTCGGAACTTTTAAATATCTTGATATATCTCGAGAACTACGCATCTGATCAAAAAATATCATGGAACATAAAAAGTAGGAAACTTAATTCTCTACAAAAAAGGTCTCTTAACATTTTGCCATAGCTCGCTTCGTTTCCGAGATATTTGCAGATTTATCTCAAGGGAAGGGGCCTGACGGACATATTTCGAGATATTTCTTCTTCTTGTTGTTCTTCTTCTGCACAGCTAAGCTGGAAGTGGCATTTGCAGGTCGCAATAGTGCAGAGTTATCTCAAAGAAAGGGGCCACGGTGTTTCTGTATCTCTACTATGTTGGTGCGGCTTCGGAACTTTTAAATATCTTGATATATCTCGAGAACTACGCATCTGATCAAAAAATATCATACTACATAAAAAGTAGGAAACTTAATTCTCTACAAGAAAGGTCTCTAAACATTTTGCCATAGCTCGCTTCGTTTCCGAGATATTTGCAGATTTATCTCAAGGGAAGGGGCCTGACGGACATATTTCGCGATATTTCTTCTTCTTGTTGTTCTTCTTCTGCACAGCTAAGCTGGAAGTGGCATTTGCAGCTCGCAATAGTGCAGAGTTATCTCAAAGAGAGGGGCCACGGTGTTTCTGTATCTCTATTATGTTGGTGCGGCTTCGGAACTTTTAAATATCTTGATATATCTCGAGAACTACGCATCTGATCAAAAAATATCATAGAACATAAAAAGTAGGAAACTTAATTCTCTACAAAAAAGGTCTCTTAACATTTTGCCATAGCTCGCTTCGTTTCCGAGATATTTGCAGATTTATCTCAAGGGAAGGGGCCTGACGGACATATTTCGACATATTTCTTCTTCTTGTTGTTCTTCTTCTGCACAGCTAAGCTGGAAGTGGCATTTGCGGCTCGCACTAGTGCAGAGTTATCTCAAAGAAAGGGGCCACGGTGTTTCTGTATCTCTATTATGTTGGTGCAGCTTCGGAACTTTTAAATATCTTGATATATCTCGAGAACTACGCATCTGATCAAAAAATATCATGGAACATAAAAAGTAAGAAACTTAATTCTCTACAAGAAAGGTCTCTAAACATTTTGCCATAGCTCGCTTCGTTTCCGAGATATTTGCAGATTTATCTCAAGGGAAGGGGCCTGACGGACATATTTCGCGATATTTCTTCTTCTTGTTGTTCTTCTTCTGCGCAGCTAAGCTGGAAGTGGCATTTGCAGCTCGCAATAGTGCAGAGTTATCTCAAAGAGAGGGGCCACGGTGTTTCTGTATCTCTATTATGTTGGTGCGGCTTCGGAACTTTTAAATATCTTGATATATCTCGAGAACTACGCATCTGATCAAAAAATATCATAGAACATAAAAAGTAGGAAACTTAATTCTCTACAAAAAAGGTCTCTTAACATTTTGCCATAGCTCGCTTCGTTTCCGAGATATTTGCAGATTTATCTCAAGGGAAGGGGCCTGACGGACATATTTCGACATATTTCTTCTTCTTGTTGTTCTTCTTCTGCACAGCTAAGCTGGAAGTGGCATTTGCGGCTCGCACTAGTGCAGAGTTATCTCAAAGAAAGGGGCCACGGTGTTTCTGTATCTCTATTATGTTGGTGCAGCTTCGGAACTTTTAAATATCTTGATATATCTCGAGAACTACGCATCTGATCAAAAAATATCATGGAACATAAAAAGTAAGAAACTTAATTCTCTATAAAAAAGGTCTCTTAACATTTTGCGATAGCTCGCTTCGTTTCCGAGATATTTGCAGATTTATCTCAAGGGAAGGGGCCTGACGGACATATTTCGAGATATTTCTTCTTCTTGTTGTTCTTCTTCTGCACAGCTAAGCTGGAAGTGGCATTTGCAGCTCGCAATAGTGCAGAGTTATCTCAAAGAAAGGGGCCACGGTGTTTCTGTATCTCTATTATGTTGGTGCGGCTTCGGAACTTTTAAATATCTTGATATATCTCGAGAACTACGCATCTCATCAAAAAATATCATAGAACATAAAAAGTAGGAAACTTATTTCTCTACAGAAAAGGTCTCTTAACATTTTGCGATAGCTCGCTTCATTTCCGAGATATTTGCAGATTTATCTCAAGGGAAGGGGCCTAACGGACATATTTCGAGATATTTCTTCTTCTTGTTGTTCTTCTTCTGCACAGCTAAGCTGGAAGTGGCATTTGCGGCTCGCACTCGTGCAGAGTTATCTCAAAGAAAGGGGCCACGGTGTTTCTGTATCTCTATTATGTTGGTGCAGCTTCGGAACTTTTAAATATCTTGATATATCTCGAGAACTACGCATCTGATCAAAAAATATCATGGAACATAAAAAGTAGGAAACTTAATTCTCTACAAAAAAGGTCTCTTAACATTTTGCCATAGCTCGCTTGGTTTCCGAGATATTTGCAGATTTATCTCAAGGGAAGGGGCCTGACGGACATATTTCGAGATATTTCTTCTTCTTGTTGTTCTTCTTCTGCACAGCTAAGCTGGAAGTGGCATTTGCAGGTCGCAATAGTGCAGAGTTATCTCAGAGAAAGGGGCCACGGTGTTTCTGTATCTCTACTATGTTGGTGCGGCTTCGGAACTTTTAAATATCTTGATATATCTCGAGAACTACGCATCTGATCAAAAAATATCATACTACATAAAAAGTAGGAAACTTAATTCTCTACAAGAAAGGTCTCTAAACATTTTGCCATAGCTCGCTTCGTTTCCGAGATATTTGCAGATTTATCTCAAGGGAAGGGGCCTGACGGACATATTTCGCGATATTTCTTCTTCTTGTTGTTCTTCTTCTGCACAGCTAAGCTGGAAGTGGCATCTGCAGCTCGCAATAGTGCAGAGTTATCTCAAAGAGAGGGTCCACGGTGTTTCTGTATCTCTATTATGTTGGTGCGGCTTCGGAACTTTTAAATATCTTGATATATCTCGAGAACTACGCATCTGATCAAAAAATATCATAGAACATAAAAAGTAGGAAACTTAATTCTCTACAAAAAAGGTCTCTTAACATTTTGCCATAGCTCGCTTCGTTTCCGAGATATTTGCAGATTTATCTCAAGGGAAGGGGCCTGACGGACATATTTCGAGATATTTCTTCTTCTTGTTGTTCTTCTTCTGCACAGCTAAACTGGAAGTGGCATTTCCAGCTCGCAATAGTGCAGAGTTATCACAAAGAAAGGGGCCACGGTGTTTCTGTATCTCTATTATATTGGTGCGGCTTCGGAACTTTTAAATATCTTGATATATCTCGAGAACTACGCATCTGATCAAAAAATATCATAGAACATAAAAAGTAGGAAACTTAATTCTCTACAAAAAAGGTCTCTTTACATTTTGCCATAGCTCTCTTCGTTTCCGAGATATTTGCAGATTTATCTCAAGGGAAGGGGCCTGACGGACATATTTCGAGATATTTCTTCTTCTTGTTGTTGTTCTTCTGCACAGCTAAGCTGGAAGTGGCATTTGCAGCTCGCAATAGTGCAGAGTTATCTCAAAGAAAGGGGCCACGGTGTTTCTGTATCTCTATTATGTTGGTGCGGCTTCGGAACTTTTAAATATCTTGATATATCTCGAGAACTACGCATCTGATCAAAAAATATCATAGAACATAAAAAGTAGGAAACATAATTCTCTACAAAAAAGTCTGTTAACATTTTGCCATAGCTCGCTTCGTTTCCGAGATATTTGCAGATTTATCTCAAGGGAAGGGGCCTCACGGACATATTTGGAGATATTTCTTCTTCTTGTTGTTCTTCTAATGCACAGCTAAGCTGGAAGTGGCATTTGCGGCTCGCACTAGTGCAGAATTATCTCAAAGAAAGGGGCCACGGTGTTTCTGTATCTCTATTATTTTGGTGCGGCTACGGAACTTTTAAATATCTTGATATATCTCGAGAACTACGCATCTGATCAAAAAATATCATAGAACATAAATAGTAGGAAAGTTAATTCTCTACAAAAAAGGTCTCTCAACATTTTGCCATAGCTCGCTTCGTTTCCGAGATATTTGCAGATTTATCTCAAGGGAAGGGGCCTAACGGACATATTTCCAGATATTTCTTCTTCTTGTTGTTCTTCTTCTGCACAGCTAAGCTGGAAGTGGCATTTGCGGCTCGCACTAGTGCAGAGTTATCTCAAAGAAAGGGGCCACGGTGTTTCTGTATCTCTATTATGTTGGTGCGGCTTCGGAACTTTTAAATATCTTGATATATCTCGAGAACTACGCATCTGATCAAAAAATATCATAGAACATAAAAAGTAGGAAACATAATTCTCTACAAAAAAGGTCTCTTAACATTTTGCCATAGCTCGCTTCGTTTCCGAGATATTTGCAGATTTATCTCAAGGGAAGGGGCCTGACGGACATATTTGGAGATATTTCTTCTTCTTGTTGTTCTTCTAATGCACAGCTAAGCTGGAAGTGGCATTTGCGGCTCGCACTAGTGCAGAGTTATCTCAAAGAAAGGGGCCACGGTGTTTCTGTATCTCTATTATTTTGGTGCGGCTTCGGAACTTTTAAATATCTTGATATATCTCGAGAACTACGCATCTGATCAAAAAATATCATAGAACATAAATAGTAGGAAACTTAATTCTCTACAAAGAAGGTCTCTCAACATTTTGCCATAGCTCGCTTCGTTTCCGAGATATTTGCAGATTTATCTCAAGGGAAGGGGCCTAACGGACATATTTCCAGATATTTCTTCTTCTTGTTGTTCTTCTTCTGCACAGCTAAGCTGGAAGTGGCATTTGCGGCTCGCACTAGTGCAGAGTTATCTCAAAGAAAGGGGTCACGGTGTTTCTGTATCTCTATTATGTTGGTGCGGCTTCGGAACTTTTAAATATCTTGATATATCTCGAGGACTACGCATCTGATCAAAAAATATCATAGAACATAAAAAGTAGGAAACTTAATTCTCTACAAATAAGGTCTCTTAACATTTTGCCATAGCTCGCTTCGTTTCCGAGATATTTGCAGATTTATCTCAAGGGATGGGGCCTGACGGACATATTTCGAGATATTTCTTCTTCTTGTTGTTCTTCATCTGCACAGCTAAGCTGGAAGTGGCATTTGCAGCTCGCAATAGTGTAGAGTTATCTCAAAGAAAGCGGCCACGGTGTTTCTGTATCTCTATTATGTTTGTGCGGCTTCGGAACTTTTAAATATCTTGATATATCTCGAGAACTACGCATCTGATCAAAAAATATCATAGAACATAAAAAGTAGGAAACTTAATTCTCTACAAAAAAGGTCTCTTTACATTTTGCCATAGCTCTCTTCGTTTCCGAGATATTTGCAGATTTATCTCAAGGGAAGGGGCCTGACGGACATATTTCGAGATATTTCTTCTTCTTGTTGTTGTTCTTCTGCACAGCTAAGCTGGAAGTGGCATTTGCAGCTCGCAATAGTGCAGAGTTATCTCAAAGAACGGGGCCACGGTGTTTCTGTATCTCTATTATGTTGGTGCGGCTTCGGAACTTTTAAATATCTTGATATATCTCGAGAACTACGCATCTGATCAAAAAATATCATAGAACATAAAAAGTAGGAAACATAATTCTCTACAAAAAAGTCTGTTAACATTTTGCCATAGCTCGCTTCGTTTCCGAGATATTTGCAGATTTATCTCAAGGGAAGGGGCCTGACGGACATATTTGGAGATATTTCTTCTTCTTGTTGTTCTTCTAATGCACAGCTAAGCTGGAAGTGGCATTTGCGGCTCGCACTAGTGCAGAGTTATCTCAAAGAAAGGGGCCACGGTGTTTCTGTATCTCTATTATTTTGGTGCGGCTACGGAACTTTTAAATATCTTGATATATCTCGAGAACTACGCATCTGATCAAAAAATATCATAGAACATAAATAGTAGGAAACTTCATTCTCTACAAAAAAGGTCGCTCAACATTTTGCCATAGCTCGCTTCGTTTCCGAGATATTTGCAGATTTATCTCAAGGGATGGGGCCTGACGGACATATTTCGAGATATTTCTTCTTCTTGTTGTTGTTCTTCTGCACAGCTAAGCTGGAAGTGGCATTTGCAGCTCGCAATAGTGCAGAGTTATCTCAAAGAAAGGGGCCACGGTGTTTCTGTATCTCTATTATGTTGGTGCGGCTTCGGAACTTTTAAATATCTCGATATATCTCGAGAACTACGCATCTGATCGAAAAATATCATAGAACATAAAAAGTAGGAAACTTAATTCTCTACAAAAAAGGTATCTCAACATTTTGCCATACTCCGCTTCGTTTCCGAGATATTGGCAGATTTATCTCAAGGGAAGGGGCCTGTCGGACATATTTCGAGATATTTCTTCTTCTTGTTGTTCTTCTTCTGCACAGCTAAGCTGGAAGTGGCATTTGCAGGTCGCAATAGTGAGGAGTTATCTCAAAGAAAGGGGCCACGGTGTTTCTGTATCTCTATTATGTTGGTGCGGCTTCGGAACTTTTAAATATCTTGATATATCTCGAGAACTACGCATCTGATCAAAAAATATCATAGAACATAAAAAGTAGGAAACTTAATTCTCTACAAAAAAGGTCTCTTAACATTTTGCCATACCTCGCTTCGTTTCCGAGATATTTGCAGATTTATCTCAAGGGAAGGGGCCTGACGGCCATATTTCGAGATATTCCTTCTTGTTGTTGTTCTTCTTCTGCACAGCTAAGCTGGAAGTGGCATTTGCGGCTCGCACTAGTGCAGAGTTATCTCAAAGAAAGGGGCCACGGTGTTTCTGTATCTCTATTATGTTGGTGCGGCTTCGGAACTTTTAAATATCGAGATATATCTCGAGAACTACGCATCTGATCAAAAAATATCATACGACATAAAAAGTAGGAAACTTAATTCTCTACAAAAAAGGTCTCTTAACATTTTGCCATAGCTCGCTTCGTTTCCGAGATATTTGCAGATTTATCTCAAGGGAAGGGGCCAGACGGACATATTTCGAGATATTTCTACTTCTTGTTGTTCTTCTTCTGCACAGCTAAGCTGGAAGTGGCATTTGCAGCTCGCAATAGTGCAGAGTTATCTCAAAGAATGGGGCCACGGTGTTACTGTATCTCTATTATGTTGGTGCGGCTTCGGAACTTTTAAATATCTTGATATATCTCGAGAACTACGCATCTGATCAAAAAATATCATAGAACATAAACAGTAGGAAACTTAATTCTCTACAAAAAAGGTCTCTTAACATTTTCCCATAGCTGGCATCGTTTCCGAGATATTTGCAGATTCAGCTCAAGGGAAGGGGCCTGACGGACATATTCCGAGATATTTCTTCTTCTTGTTGTTCCTCTTCTGCACAGCTAAGCTGGAAGTGGCATTTGCAGCTCGCAATAGTGCAGAGTTATCTCAAAGAAAGAGGCCACGGTGTTTCTGTACCTCTATTATGTTGGTGCAGCTTCGGAACTTTTAAATATCTTGATATATCTCGAGAACTACGCATCTGATCAAAAAATATCATAGAACATAAAAAGTGGGAAACTTAATTCTCTACAAAAAAGGTCTCTTAACATTTTGCCATTGGTCGCTTCGTTTCCGAGATATTTGCGGATTCAGCTCAAAGGAACGGGCCTGACGGACATATTTCGAGATATTTCTTCTTCTTGTTGTTCTTCTTCTGCACAGCTAAGCTGGAAGTGGCATTTGCAGGTCGCAATAGTGAGGAGTTATCTCAAAGAAAGGGGCCACGGTGTTTCTGTATCTCTATTATGTTGGTGCGGCTTCGGAACTTTTAAATATCTTGATATATCTCGAGAACTACGCATCTGATCAAAAAATATCATAGAACATAAAAAGTAGGAAACTTAATTCTCTACAAAAAAGGTCTCTTAACATTTTGCCATACCTCGCTTCGTTTCCGAGATATTTGCAGATTTATCTCAAGGGAAGGGGCCTGACGGACATATTTCGAGATATTCCTTCTTCTTGTTGTTCTTCTTCTGCACAGCTAAGCTGGAAGTGGCATTTGCGGCTCGCACTAGTGCAGAGTTATCTCAAAGAAAGGGGCCACGGTGTTTCTGTATCTCTATTATGTTGGTGCGGCTTCGGAACTTTTAAATATCGAGATATATCTCGAGAACTACGCATCTGATCAAAAAATATCATAGAACATAAAAAGTAGGAAACATAATTCTCTACAAAAAAGGTCTCTTAACATTTTGCCATAGCTCGCTTTCTTTCCGAGATATTTGCAGATTTATCTCAAGGGAAGGGGCCTGACGGACATATTTCGAGATATTTCTTCTTCTTGTTGTTCTTCCTCTGCACAGCTAAGCTGGAAGTGGCATTTGCAGCACGCAATAGTGCAGAGTTATCTCAAAGAACGGGGCCACGGTGTTTCTGTATCTCTATTATGTTGGTGCGGCTTCGGAACTTTTAAATATCTTGATATATCTCGAAAACTACGCATCTGATCAAAAAATATCATAGAACATAAAAAGTAGGAAACTTAATTCTCTACAAAAAAGGACTCTTAACATTTTGCAATAGCTCTCTTCGGTTCCGAGATATTTGCAGATTTATCTCAAGGGAAGGGGCCTGACGGACATATTTCGAGATATTTCTTCTTCTTGTTGTTCTTCTTCTGCACAGCTAAGCTGGAGGTGGCATTTGCAGCTCGCAATAGTGCAGAGTTATCTCAAAGAAAGGGGCCACGGTGTTTCTGTACCTCTATTACGTTGGTGCGGCTTCGGAACTTTTAAATATCTTGATATATCTCGAGAACTACGCATCTGATCAAAAAATATCATAGAGCATAAAAAGTAGGA
Source organism: Osmia lignaria lignaria (assembly GCF_051020975.1). Lineage (NCBI taxonomy): Eukaryota > Metazoa > Arthropoda > Insecta > Hymenoptera > Megachilidae > Osmia > Osmia lignaria. Next base: position 23,031,620 of record NW_027478161.1, on the reverse strand, counting down.
AACATAATTCTCTACAATAAAGGTCTCTTAACATTTTGCCATAGCTCGCTTCGTTTCCGAGATATTTGCAGATTTATCTCAAGGGAAGGGGCCTGACGGACATATTTCGAGATACTTCTTCTTCTTGTTGTTCTTCCTCTGCACAGCTAAGCTGGAAGTGGCATTTGCAGCTCGCACTAGTGCAGAGTTATCTCAAAGAAAGGGGCCACGGTGTTTCTGTATCTCTATTATGTTGGTGCGGCTTCGGAACTTTTAAATATCTTGATATATCTCGAGAACTACGCATCTGGTCAAAAAATATCATAGAACATAAAAAGTAGGAAACTTAATTCTCTACAAAAAAGGTATCTTAACATTTTGCCATAGCTCGCTTCGTTTCCGAGATATTTGCAGATTTATCTCAAGGGAAGGGGCCTGACAGACATATTTCGAGATATTTCTTCTTCTTGTTGTTCTTCTTCTGCACAGCTAAGCTGTAAGTGGCATTTGCGGCTCGCACTAGTGCAGAGTTATCTCAAAGAAAGGGGCCACGGTGTTTCTGTATCTCTATTATGTTGGTGCGGCTTCGGAACTTTTAAATATCGAGATATATCTCGAGAACTACGCATCTGATCAAAAAATATCATACGACATAAAAAGTAGGAAACTTAATTCTCTACAAAAAAGGTCTCTTAACATTTTGCCATAGCTCGCTTCGTTTCCGAGATATTTGCAGATTCAGCTCAAAGGAACGGGCCTGACGGACATATTTCGAGATATTTCTTCTTCTTGTTGTTCTTCCTCTGCACAGCTAATCTGGAAGTGGCATTTGCGGCTCGCACTAGTGCAGAGTTATCTCAAAGAAAGGGGCCACGGTGTTTCTGTATCTCTATTATGTTGGTGCGGCTTCGGAACTTTTAAATATCGAGATATATCTCGAAAACTACGCGTCTGATCAAAAAATATCATAGATCATAAATTGTAGGAAACATAATTCTCTACAAAAAACGTCTCTTAACATTTTGCCATAGCTCGCTGCGTTTCCGAGATATTTGCAGATTCAACTCAAAGGAACGGGCCTGACGGACATATTTCGAGATATTTCTTCTTCTTGTTGTTCTTCCTCTGCACAGCTAAGCTGGAAGTGGCATTTGCAGCTCGCAATAGTGCAGAGTTATCTCAAAGAACGGGGCCACGGTGTTTCTGTATCTCTATTATGTTGGTGCGGCTTCGGAACTTTTAAATATCTTGATATATCTCGAGAACTACGCATCTGATCAAAAAATATCATAGAACATAAAAAGTAGGAAACATAATTCTCTACAAAAAAGGTCTCTTAACATTTTGCCATAGCTCGCTTTCTTTCCGAGATATTTGCAGATTTATCTCAAGGGAAGGGGCCTGACGGACATATTTCGAGATATTTCTTCTTCTTGTTGTTCTTCCTCTGCACAGCTAAGCTGGAAGTGGCATTTGCAGCACGCAATAGTGCAGAGTTATCTCAAAGAACGGGGCCACGGTGTTTCTGTATCTCTATTATGTTGGTGCGGCTTCGGAACTTTTAAATATCTTGATATATCTCGAAAACTACGCATCTGATCAAAAAATATCATAGAACATAAAAAGTAGGAAACTTAATTCTCTACAAAAAAGGACTCTTAACATTTTGCAATAGCTCTCTTCGGTTCCGAGATATTTGCAGATTTATCTCAAGGGAAGGGGCCTGACGGACATATTTCGAGATATTTCTTCTTCTTGTTGTTCTTCTTCTGCACAGCTAAGCTGGAGGTGCCATTTGCAGCTCGCAATAGTGCAGAGTTATCTCAAAGAAAGGGGCCACGGTGTTTCTGTACCTCTATTACGTTGGTGCGGCTTCGGAACTTTTAAATATCTTGATATATCTCGAGAACTACGCATCTGATCAAAAAATATCATAGAACATAAAAAGTAGGAAACATAATTCTCTACAATAAAGGTCTCTTAACATTTTGCCATAGCTCGCTTCGTTTCCGAGATATTTGCAGATTTATCTCAAGGGAAGGGGCCTGACGGACATATTTCGAGATACTTCTTCTTCTTGTTGTTCTTCCTCTGCACAGCTAAGCTGGAAGTGGCATTTGCAGCTCGCACTAGTGCAGAGTTATCTCAAAGAAAGGGGCCACGGTGTTTCTGTATCTCTATTATGTTGGTGCGGCTTCGGAACTTTTAAATATCGAGATATATCTCGAGAACTACGCATCTGATCAAAAAATATCATACGACATAAAAAGTAGGAAACTTAATTCTCTACAAAAAAGGTCTCTTAACATTTTGCCATAGCTCGCTTCGTTTCCGAGATATTTGCAGATTCAGCTCAAAGGAACGGGCCTGACGGACATATTTCGAGATATTTCTTCTTCTTGTTGTTCTTCCTCTGCACAGCTAAGCTGGAAGTGGCATTTGCGGCTCGCACTAGTGCAGAGTTATCTCAAAGAAAGGGGCCACGGTGTTTCTGTATCTCTATTATGTTGGTGCGGCTTCGGAACTTTTAAATATCTTGATATATCTCGAGAACTACGCATCTGATCAAAAAATATCATAGAACATAAAAAGTAGGAAACTTAATTCTCTACAAAAAAGGTCTCTTAACATTTTGCCATACCTCGCTTCGTTTCCGAGATATTTGCAGATTTATCTCAAGGGAAGGGGCCTGACGGACATATTTCGAGATATTCCTTCTTCTTGTTGTTCTTCTTCTGCACAGCTAAGCTGGAAGTGGCATTTGCGGCTCGCACTAGTGCAGAGTTATCTCAAAGAAAGGGGCCACGGTGTTTCTGTATCTCTATTATGTTGGTGCGGCTTCGGAACTTTTAAATATCGAGATATATCTCGAGAACTACGCATCTGATCAAAAAATATCATAGAACATAAAAAGTAGGAAACATAATTCTCTACAAAAAAGGTCTCTTAACATTTTGCCATAGCTCGCTTTCTTTCCGAGATATTTGCAGATTTATCTCAAGGGAAGGGGCCTGACGGACATATTTCGAGATATTTCTTCTTCTTGTTGTTCTTCCTCTGCACAGCTAAGCTGGAAGTGGCATTTGCAGCACGCAATAGTGCAGAGTTATCTCAAAGAACGGGGCCACGGTGTTTCTGTATCTCTATTATGTTGGTGCGGCTTCGGAACTTTTAAATATCTTGATATATCTCGAAAACTACGCATCTGATCAAAAAATATCATAGAACATAAAAAGTAGGAAACTTAATTCTCTACAAAAAAGGACTCTTAACATTTTGCAATAGTTCTCTTCGGTTCCGAGATATTTGCAGATTTATCTCAAGGGAAGGGGCCTGACGGACATATTTCGAGATATTTCTTCTTCTTGTTGTTCTTCTTCTGCACAGCTAAGCTGGAGGTGGCATTTGCAGCTCGCAATAGTGCAGAGTTATCTCAAAGAAAGGGGCCACGGTGTTTCTGTACCTCTATTACGTTGGTGCGGCTTCGGAACTTTTAAATATCTTGATATATCTCGAGAACTACGCATCTGATCAAAAAATATCATAGAGCATAAAAAGTAGGAAACATAATTCTCTACAATAAAGGTCTCTTAACATTTTGCCATAGCTCGCTTCGTTTCCGAGATATTTGCAGATTTATCTCAAGGGAAGGGGCCTGACGGACATATTTCGAGATACTTCTTCTTCTTGTTGTTCTTCCTCTGCACAGCTAAGCTGGAAGTGGCATTTGCAGCTCGCACTAGTGCAGAGTTATCTCAAAGAAAGGGGCCACGGTGTTTCTGTATCTCTATTATGTTGGTGCGGCTTCGGAACTTTTAAATATCTTGATATATCTCGAGAACTACGCATCTGGTCAAAAAATATCATAGAACATAAAAAGTAGGAAACTTAATTCTCTACAAAAAAGGTATCTTAACATTTTGCCATAGCTCGCTTCGTTTCCGAGATATTTGCAGATTTATCTCAAGGGAAGGGGCCTGACAGACATATTTCGAGATATTTCTTCTTCTTGTTGTTCTTCTTCTGCACAGCTAAGCTGTAAGTGGCATTTGCGGCTCGCACTAGTGCAGAGTTATCTCAAAGAAAGGGGCCACGGTGTTTCTGTATCTCTATTATGTTGGTGCGGCTTCGGAACTTTTAAATATCGAGATATATCTCGAAAACTACGCGTCTGTTCAAAAAATATCATAGATCATAAATTGTAGGAAACATAATTCTCTACAAAAAACGTCTCTTAACATTTTGCCATAGCTCGCTGCGTTTCCGAGATATTTGCAGATTTATCTCAAGGGAAGGGGCCTGACGGACATATTTCGAGATATTTCTTCTTCTTGTTGTTCTTCTTCTGCACAGCTAAGCTGGAGGTGGCATTTGCAGCTCGCAATAGTGCAGAGTTATCTCAAAGAAAGGGGCCACGGTGTTTCTGTACCTCTATTACGTTGGTGCGGCTTCGGAACTTTAAAATATCTAGATATATCTCGAAAACTACGCTTCTGATCAAAAAATATCGTAGAACATAAAGTGTAGGAAACGTAATTCTCTACAAAAAACGTCTCTTAACATTTTGCCATAGCTCGCTTCGTTTCCGAGATATTTGCAGATTTACCTCAAGGGAAGGAGCCTGACGGACATATTTCGAGATATTTCTTCTTCTTGTTGTTCTTCCTCTGCACAGCTAAGCTGGAAGTGGCATTTACAGCTCGCAATAGTGCAGAGTTATCTCAAAGAAAGGGGCCACGGTGTTTCTGTATCTCTATTATGTTGGTGCGGCTTCGGAACTTTTAAATATCTTGATATATCTCGAGAACTACGCGTCTGATCAAAAAATATCATAGAGCTTAAAAAGTAGGAAACATAATTCTCTACAAATAAGGTCTCTTACCATTTTGCCATAGCTCGCTTCGTTTCCGAGATATTTGCAGATTTATCTCAAGGGAAGGGGCCTGACGGACATATTTGGAGATATTTCTTCTTCTTGTTGTTCTTCTTCTGTACAGCTAAGCTGGAAGTGGCATTTGCGGCTCGCACTAGTGCAGAGTTATCTCAAAGAAAGGGGCCACGGTGTTTCTGTATCTCTATTATGTTGGTGCGGCTTCGGAACTTTTAAATATCTTGATATATCTCGAGAACTACGCATCTGATCAAAAAATATCATAGAACATAAAAAGTAGGAAACTTAATTCTCTACAAAAAAGGTCTCTCAACATTTTGCCATAGCTCGCTTCGTTTCCGAGATATTTGCAGATTTATCTCGAGGGAAGGGGCCTGACGGACATATTTCGAGATATTTCTTCTTCTTGTTGTTCTTCTTCTGCACAGTTAAGCTGGAAGTGGCATTTGCGGCTCGCACTAGTGCAGAGTTATCTCAAAGAAAGGGGCCACGGTGTTTCTGTATCTCTATTATGTTGGTGCGGCTTCGGAACTTTTAAATATCTTGATATATCTCGGGAACTACGCATCTGATCAAAAAATATCATAGAACATAAAAAGTAGGAAACTTAATTCTCTACAAATAAGGTCTCTTAAGATTTTGCCATAGCTCGCTTCGTTTCCGAGATATTTGCAGATTTATCTCGAGGGAAGGGGCCTGACGGACATATTTCGAGATATTTCTTCTTCTTGTTGTTCTTCTTCTGCACAGCTAAACTGGAAGTGGCATTTCCAGCTCGCAATAGTGCAGAGTTATCTCAAAGAAAGGGGCCACGATGTTTCTGTATCTCTATTATGTTGGTGCGGCTTCGGAACTTTTAAATATCTCGATATATCTCGAAAACTACGCTTCTGATCAAAAAATATCATAGAACATAACCTGTAGGAAACATAATTCTCTACAAAAAAGGTCTCTTAATATTTTGCCATAGCTCGCTTCGTTTCCGAGATATTTGCAGATTCAGCTCTAAGGAACGGGCCTGACGGACATATTTCGAGATATTTCTTCTTCTTGTTGTTCTTCCTCTGCACAGCTAAGCTGGAAGTGGCATTTGCAGCTCGCAATAGTGCAGAGTTATCTCAAAGAAAGGGGCCACGGTGTTTCTGTATCTCTACTATGTTGGTGCGGCTTCGGAACTTTTAAATATCTTGATATATCTCGAGAACTACGCATCTGATCAAAAAATATCATAGAACATAAAAAGTAGAAAACTTAATTCTCTACAAAAAAGGTCTCTTAATATTTTGCCATAGCGCGCTTCGTTTCCGAGATATTTGCAGATATATCTCAAGGGAAGGGGCCTGACGGACATATTTCGAGATATTTCTTCTTCTTGTTGTTCTTCTTCTGCACAGCTAAGCTGGAAGTGGCATTTGCAGGTCGCAATAGTGCGGAGTTATCTCAAAGAAAGGGGCCACGGTGTTTCTGTATCTCTATTATGTTGGTGCGGCTTCGGAACTTTTAAATATCTCGATATATCTCGAAAACTACGCTTCTGATCAAAAAATATCATAGAACATAAATTGTAGGAAACATAATTCTCTACAAAAAAGGTCTCTTAACATTTTGCCATAGCGCGCTTCGTTTCCGAGATATTTGCAGATATATCTCAAGGGAAGGGGCCCGACGGACATATTTCGAGATATTTCTTCTTCTTGTTGTTCTTCTTCTGCACAGCTAAGCAGGAAGTGGTATTTACAGCTCGCAACAGTGCAAAGTTATCTCAAAGAAAGGGGCCACGGTGTTTCTGTATCTCTATTATGTTGGTGCGGCTTCGGAACCTTTAAATATCTCGATATATCTCGAAAACTACGCTTCTGATCAAAAAATATCATACATCATAAATTGTAGGAAACATAATTCTCTACAAAAAAGGTCTCTTAACACTTCGCCATAGCTCGCTTCGTTTCCGAGATATTTGCAGATTTATCTCAAGGGAAGGGGCCTGACGGACATATTTCGAGATATTTCTTCTTCTTGTTGTTCTTCTTCTGCACAGCTAAGCTGGAAGTGGCATTTGCGGCTCGCACTAGTGCAGAGTTATCTCAAAGAAAGGGGCCACGGTGTTTCTGTATCTCTATTATGTTTGTGCGGCTTCGGAACTTTTAAATATCTTGATATATCTCGAGAACTACGCATCTGATCAAAAAATATCATGGAACATAAAAAGTACGAAACTTAATTCTCTACAAAAAAGGTCTCTTAACATTTTGCGATAGCTCGCTTGGTTTCCGAGATATATGCAGATTTATCTCAAGGGAAGGGGCTTGACGGACATATTTCGAGATATTTCTTCTTCTTGTTGTTTTTCTTCTGCACAGCTAAGCTGGAAGTGGCATTTGCAGCTCGCAATAGTGCAGAGTTATCTCAAAGAAAGAGGCCACGGTGTTTCTGTACCTCTATTATGTTGGTGCGGCTTCGGAACTTTTAAATATCTTGATATATCTCGAGAACTACGCATCTGATCAAAAAATATCATAGAACATAAAAAGTAGGAAACTTAATTCTCTACAAATAAAGTCTCTTAACATTTTGCCATAGCTCGCTTCGTTTCCGAGATATTTGCAGATTTATCTCAAGGGAAGGGGCCTGACGGACATATTTCGAGATATTTCTTCTTCTTGTTGTTCTTCTTCTGCACAGCTAAGCTGGAAGTGGTATTTACAGCTCGCAACAGTGCAAAGTTATCTCAAAGAAAGGGGCCACGGTGTTTCTGTATCTCTATTATGTTGGTGCGGCTTCGGAACCTTTAAATATCTCGATATATCTCGATAACTACGCTTCTGATCAAAAAATACCATAGATCATAAATTGTAGGAAACATAATTCTCTACAAAAAAGGTCTCTTAACATTTTGCCATAGCTCGCTTCGTTTCCGAGATATTTGCAGATTTATCTCAAGGGAAGGGGCCTGACGGACATATTTCGAGGTATTTCTTCTTCTTGTTGTTCTTCTTCTGCACAGCTAAACTGGAAGTGGCATTTCCAGCTCGCAATAGTGCAGAGTTATCTCAAAGAAAGGGGCCACGGTGTTTCTGTATCTCTATTATGTTGGTGCGGCTTCGGAACTTTTAAATATCTTGATATATCTCGAGAACTACGCATCTGATCAAAAAATATCATAGAACATAAAAAGTACGAAACTTAATTCTCTACAAAAAAGGTCTCTTAACATTTTGCCATAGCTCGCTTGGTTTCCGAGATATCTGCAGATTTATCTCAAGGGAAGGGGCCTGACGGACATATTTCGAGATATTTCTTCTTCTTGTTGTTCTTCTTCTGCACAGCTAAGCTGGAAGTGGCATTTGCAGGTCGCAATAGTGCGGAGTTATCTCAAAGAAAGGGGCCACGGTGTTTCTGTATCTCTATTATGTTGGTGCGGCTTCGGAACTTTTAAATATCTCGATATATCTCGAAAACTACGCTTCTGATCAAAAAATATCATAGAACATAAATTGTAGGAAACGTAATTCTCTACAAAAAACGTCTCTTAACATTTTGCCATAGCTCGCTTCGTTTCCGAGATATTTGCAGATTCAGCTCTAAGGAACGGGCCTGACGGACATATTTCGAGATATTTCTTCTTCTTGTTGTTCTTCCTCTGCACAGCTAAGCTGGAAGTGGCATTTGCAGCTCGCAATAGTGCAGAGTTATCTCAAAGAAAGGGGCCACGGTGTTTCTGTATCTCTATTATGTTGGTGCGGCTTCGGAACTTTTAAATATCTTGATATATCTCGAGAACTACGCATCTGATCAAAAAATATCATAGAACATAAAAAGTAGAAAACTTAATTCTCTACAAAAAAGGTCTCTTAATATTTTGCCATAGCTCGCATCGTTTCCGAGATATTTGCAGATTTATCTCAAGGGAAGGGGCCTGACGGACATATTTCGAGATATTTCTTCCTCTTGTTGTTCTTCTTCTGCACAGCTAAGCTGGAAGTGGCATTTGCGGCTCGCACTAGTGCAGAGTTATCTCAAAGAAAGGGGCCACGGTGTTTCTGTATCTCTATTATGTTGGTGCGGCTTCGGAACTTTTAAATATCTCGATATATCTCGAAAACTACGCTTCTGATCAAAAAATATCATAGAACATGAATTGTAGGAAACATAATTCTCTACAAAAAAGGTCTCTTAACGTTTTGCCATAGCGCGCTTCGTTTCCGAGATATTTGCAGATATATCTCAAGGGAAGGGGCCTGACGGACATATTTCGAGATATTTCTTCTTCTTGTTGTTCTTCTTCTGCACAGCTAAGCTGGAAGTGGCATTTGCAGGTCGCAATAGTGCGGAGTTATCTCAAAGAAAGGGGCCACGGTGTTTCTGTATCTCTATTATGTTGGTGCGGCTTCGGAACTTTTAAATATCTCGATATATCTCGAAAACTACGCTTCTGATCAAAAAATATCATAGAACATAAATTGTAGGAAACATAATTCTCTACAAAAAAGGTCTCTTAACATTTTGCCATAGCGCGCTTCGTTTCCGAGATATTTGCAGATATATCTCAAGGGAAGGGGCCTGACGGACATATTTCGAGATATTTCTTCTTCTTGTTGTTCTTCTTCTGCACAGCTAAGCTGGAAGTGGCATTTGCGGCTCGCACTAGTGCAGAGTTATCTCAAAGAAAGGGGCCACGGTGTTTCTGTATCTCTATTATGTTTGTGCGGCTTCGGAACTTTTAAATATCTTGATATATCTCGAGAACTACGCATCTGATCAAAAAATATCATGGAACATAAAAAGTACGAAACTTAATTCTCTACAAAAAAGGTCTCTTAACATTTTGCGATAGCTCGCTTGGTTTCCGAGATATATGCAGATTTATCTCAAGGGAAGGGGCCTGACGGACATATTTCGAGATATTTCTTCTTCTTGTTGTTTTTCTTCTGCACAGCTAAGCTGGAAGTGGCATTTGCAGCTCGCAATAGTGCAGAGTTATCTCAAAGAAAGAGGCCACGGTGTTTCTGTACCTCTATTATGTTGGTGCGGCTTCGGAACTTTTAAATATCTTGATATATCTCGAGAACTACGCATCTGATCAAAAAATATCATAGAACATAAAAAGTAGGAAACTTAATTCTCTACAAATAAAGTCTCTTAACATTTTGCCATAGCTCGCTTCGTTTCCGAGATATTTGCAGATTTATCTCAAGGGAAGGGGCCTGACGGACATATTTCGAGATATTTCTTCTTCTTGTTGTTCTTCTTCTGCACAGCTAAGCTGGAAGTGGTATTTACAGCTCGCAACAGTGCAAAGTTATCTCAAAGAAAGGGGCCACGGTGTTTCTGTATCTCTATTATGTTGGTGCGGCTTCGGAACTTTTAAATATCTCGATATATCTCGAAAACTACGCTTCCGATCAAAAAATATCATAGAACGTAGATTGTAGGAAACATAATTCTCTACAAAAAAGGTCTCTTAACATCTTGCTATAGCTCGCTTCGTTTCGAGATATTTGCAGATTTATCTCAAGGGAAGGGGCCTGACGGACATATTTCGAGATATTTCTTCTTCTTGTTGTTCTTCTTCTGCACAGCTAAGCTGGAAGTGGCATTTGCGGCTCGCACTAGTGCAGAGTTATCTCAAAGAAAGGGGCCACGGTGTTTCTGTATCTCTATTATGTTTGTGCGGCTTCGGAACTTTTAAATATCTTGATATATCTCGAGAACTACGCATCTGATCAAAAAATATCATGGAACATAAAAAGTACGAAACTTAATTCTCTACAAAAAAGGTCTCTTAACATTTTGCCATAGCTCGCTTGGTTTCCGAGATATATGCAGATTTATCTCAAGGGAAGGGGCCTGACGGACATATTTCGAGATATTTCTTCTTCTTGTTGTTCTTCTTCTGCACAGCTAAGCTGGAAGTGGCATTTGCAGCTCGCAATAGTGCAGAGTTATCTCAAAGAAAGAGGCCACGGTGTTTCTGTACCTCTATTATGTTGGTGCGGCTTCGGAACTTTTAAATATCTCGATATATCTCGAAAACTACGCTTCCGATCAAAAAATATCATAGAACGTAGATTGTAGGAAACATAATTCTCTACAAAAAAGGTCTCTTAACATCTTGCTATAGCTCGCTTCGTTTCGAGATATTTGCAGATTTATCTCAAGGGAAGGGGCCTGACGGACATATTTCGAGATATTTCTTCTTCTTGTTGTTCTTCTTCTGCACAGCTAAACTGGAAGTGGCATTTCCAGCTCGCAATAGTGCAGAGTTATCTCAATGAAAGGGGCCACGGTGTTTCTGTATCTCTATTATGTTGGTGCGGCTTCGGAACTTTTAAATATCTTGATATATCTCGAGAACTACGCATCTGATCAAAAAATATCATAGAACATAAAAAGTAGGAAACTTAATTCTCTACAAAAAAGGTCTCTAAACATTTTGCCATAGCTCGCTTCGTTTCCGAGATATTTGCAGATTTATCTCAAGGGAAGGGGCCTGACGGACATATTTCGAGATATTTCTTCTTCTTGTTGTTCTTCTTCTGCACAGCTAAGCTGGAAGTGGCATTTGCGGCTCGCACTAGTGCAGAGTTATTTCAAAGAAAGGGGCCACGGTGTTTCTGTATCTCTATCATGTTGGTGCGGCTTCGGAACTTTTAAATATCTCGATATATCTCGAAAACTACGCTTCTGATCAAAAAATATCATAGAACCTAAATTGTCTGAAACATAATTCTCTACAAAAAACGTCTCTTAACATTTTGCCATAGCTCGCTTGGTTTCCGAGATATGTGCAGATTCAGCTCAAAGGAACGGGCCTGATGGACATATTTCGAGATATTCCTTCTTCTTGTTGTTCTTCTTCTGCACAGCTAAGCTGGAAGTGGCATTTACAGCTTGCAATAGTGCAGAGTTATCTCAAAGAAAGGGGCCACGGTGTTTCTGTATCTCTATTATGTTGGTGCGGCTTCGGAACTTTTAAATATCTCGATATATCTCGAAAACTACGCTTCTGACCAAAAAATATCATAGAACATAAATTGTACGAAACATAATTCTCTACAAAAAACGTCTCTCAACATTTTGCAATAGCTCGCTTCGTTTCCGAGATATGTGCAGATTCAGCTCAAAGGAACGGGCCTGATGGACATATTTCGAGATATTTCTTCTTCTTGTTGTTCTTCTTCTGCACAGCTAAGCTGGAAGTGGCATTTGCAGCTCGCAATAGTGCAGAGTTATCTCAAAGAAAGGGGCCACGGTGTTTCTGTATCTCAATTATGTTGGTGCGGCTTCGGAACTTTTAAATATCTCGATATATCTCGAAAACTACGCTTCTGATCAAAAAATATCATAGAACATAGATTGTAGGAAACATAATTCTCTACAAAAAAGGTCTCTAAACATTTTGCCATAGCTCGCTTCGTTTCCGAGATATTTGCAGATATATCTCAAGGGAAGGGGCCTGACGGACATATTTCGAGATATTTCTTCTTCTTGTTGTTCTTCTTCTGCACAGCTAAGCTGGAAGTGGCATTTACAGCTCGCAATAGTGCAGAGTTATCTCAAGGAAAGGGGCCACGGTGTTTCTGTATCTCTATTATGTTGGTGCGGCTTCGGAACTTTTAAATATCTTGATATATCTCGAGAACTACGCATCTGATCAAAAAATATCATAGAACATGAAAAGTAGCAAACTTAATTCTCTACAAAAAAGGTCTCTTAACATTTTGCGATAGCTCGCTTCGTTTCCGAGATATTTGCAGATTTATCTCAAGGGAAGGGGCCTGACGGACATATTTCGAGATATTTCTTCTTCTTGTTGTTCTTCTTCTGCACAGCTAAGCTGGAAGTGGCATTTGCAGCTCGCAATAGTGCCGAGTTATCTCAAAGAAAGGGGCCACGGTGTTTCTGTATCTCTATTATGTTGGTGTGGCTTCGGAACTTTTAAATATCTCGATATATCTCGAGAACTACGCATCTGATCAAAAAATATCATAGAACATAAATTGTAGGAAACATAATTCTCTACAAAAAACGTCTCTCAACATTTTGCCATAGCTCGCTTCGTTTCCGAGATATTTGCAGATTTAGCTCAAGGGAAGGGGCCTGACGGACATATTTCGAGATATTTCTTCTTCTTGTTGTTCTTCTTCTGCACAGCTAAGCTGGAAGTGGCATTTGCGGCTCGCACTAGTGCAGAGTTATCTCAAAGAAAGGGGCCACGGTTTTTCTGTATCTCTATTATGTTGGTGCGGCTTCGGAACTTATAAATATCTCGATATATCTCGAAAACTACGCGTCTGATCAAAAAATATCATAGAACATAAATTGTAGGAAACATGATTCTCTACAAAAAACGTCTCTCAACATTTTGCCATAGCTCGCTTCGTTTCCGAGATATTTGCAGATTTATCTCAAGGGAATGGGCCTGACGGACATATTTCGAGATATTTCTTCTTCTTGTTGTTCTTCTTCTGCACAGCTAAGCTAGAAGTGGCATTTGCAGCTCGCAATAGTGCAGAGTTATCTCAAAGAAAGGGGCCACGGTGTTTCTGTATCTCTATTATGTTGGTGCGGCTTCGGAACTTTTAAATATCTCGATATATCTCGAAAACTACGCTTCTGATCAAAAAATATCATAGAACATAAATTGTAGGAAACAAAATTCTCTACAAAAAACGTCTCTTAACATTTTGCCATAGGTCGCTTCGTTTCCGAGATATTTGCAGATTCCGCTCAAAGGAACGGGCCTGACGGACATATTTCGAGATATTTCTTCTTCTTGTTGTTCTTCTTCTGCACAGATAAGCTGGAAGTGGCATTTACAGCTCGCAATAGTGCAGAGTTATCTCAAGGAAAGGGGCCGCGGTGTTTCTGTATCTCTATTATGTTGGTGCGGCTTCGGAACTTTTAAATATCTTGATATATCTCGAGAACTACGCATCTGCTCAAAAAATATCATAGAACATAAAAAGTAGGAAACTTAATTCTCTACAAAAAAGGTCTCTTAACATTTTGCCATAGCTCGCTTCGTTTCCGAGATATTTGCAGATTTATCTCAAGGGAAGGGGCCTGACGGACATATTTCGAGATATTTCTTCTTCTTGTTGTTCTTCTTCTGCACAGCTAAGCTGGAAGTGGCATTTGCAGCTCGCAATAGTGCCGAGTTATCTCAAAGAAAGGGGCCACGGTGTTTCTGTATCTCTATTATGTTGGTGCGGCTTCGGAACTTTTAAATATCTTGATATATCTCGAGAACTACGCATCTCATCAAAAAATATCATAGAACATAAAAAGTAGGAAACTTAATTCTCTACAAAAAAGGTCTCTTAACATTTTGCCATAGCTCGCTTCGCTTCCGAGATATTTGCAGATTTATCTCAAGGGAAGGGGCCTGACGGACATATTTCGAGATATTTCTTCTTCTTGTTGTTCTTCTTCTGCACAGCTAAGCTGGAAGTGGCATTTACAGCTCGCAATAGTGCAGAGTTATCTCAAGGAAAGGGGCCACGGTGTTTCTGTATCTCTATTATGTTGGTGCGGCTTCGGAACTTTTAAATATCTTGATATATCTCGAGAACTACGCATCTGATCAAAAAATATCATAGAACATAAAAAGTAGGAAACTTAATTCTCTACAAAAAAGGTCTCTTAACATTTTGCCACAGCTCGCTTCGTTTCCGAGATATTTGCAGATTTATCTCAAGGGAAGGGGCCTGACGGACATATTTCGAGATATTTCTTCTTCTTGTTGTTCTTCTTCTGCACAGCTAAGCTGGAAGTGGCATTAGCGGCTCGCACTAGTGCAGAGTTATCTCAAAGAAAGGGGCCACGGTGTTTCTGTATCTCTATTATGTTGGTGTGGCTTCGGAACTTTTAAATATCTCGATATATCTCGAAAACTACGCTTCTGATCAAAAAATATCATAGAACATAAATTGTAGGAAACAAAATTCTCTACAAAAAACGTCTCTTAACATTTTGCCATAGGTCGCTTCGTTTCCGAGATATTTGCAGATTTATCTCAAGGGAAGGGGCCTGACGGACATATTTCGAGATATTTCTTCTTCTTGTTGTTCTTCTTCTGCACAGCTAAGCTGGAAGTGGCATTTGCAGCTCGCAATAGTGCCGAGTTATCTCAAAGAAAGGGGCCACGGTGTTTCTGTATCTCTATTATGTTGGTGCGGCTTCGGAACTTTTAAATATCTTGATATATCTCGAGAACTACGCATCTGATCAAAAAATATCATAGAACATAAAAAGTAGGAAACTTAATTCTCTACAAAAAAGGTCTCTTAACATTTTGCCATAGCTCGCTTCGTTTCCGAGATATTTGCAGATTTATCTGAAGGGAAGGGGCCTGATGGACATACTTCGAGATATTTCTTCTTCTTGTTGTTCTTCTTCTGCACAGCTAAGCTGGAAGTGGCATTTGCGGCTCGCACTAGTGCAGAGTTATCTCAAAGAAAGGGGCCACGGTGTTTCTGTATCTCTATTATGTTGGTGTGGCTTCGGAACTTTTAAATATCTCGATATATCTCGAAAACTACGCTTCTGATCAAAAAATATCATAGAACATAAATTGTAGGAAACAAAATTCTCTACAAAAAACGTCTCTTAACATTTTGCCATAGGTCGCTTCGTTTCCGAGATATTTGCAGATTTATCTCAAGGGAAGGGGCCTGACGGACATATTTCGAGACATTTCTTCTTCTTGTTGTTCTTCTTCTGCACAGCTAAGCTGGAAGTGGCATTTGCAGCTCGCAATAGTGCCGAGTTATCTCAAAGAAAGGGGCCACGGTGTTTCTGTATCTCTATTATGTTGGTGCGGCTTCGGAACTTTTAAATATCTTGATATATCTCGAGAACTACGCATCTGATCAAAAAATATCATAGAACATAAAAAGTAGGAAACTTAATTCTCTACAAAAAAGGTCTCTTAACATTTTGCCATAGCTCGCTTCGTTTCCGAGATATTTGCAGATTTATCTCAAGGGAAGGGGCCTGACGGACATATTTCGAGATATTTCTTCTTCTTGTTGTTCTTCTTCTGCACAGCTAAGCTGGAAGTGGCATTTGCGGCTCGCACTAGTGCAGAGTTATCTCAAACAAAGGGGCCACGGTGTTTCTGTATCTCTATTATGTTGGTGTGGCTTCGGAACTTTTAAATATCTCGATATATCTCGAAAACTACGCTTCTGATCAAAAAATATCATAGAACATAAATTGTAGGAAACAAAATTCTCTACAAAAAACGTCTCTTAACATTTTGCCATAGGTCGCTTCGTTTCCGAGATATTTGCAGATTTATCTCAAGGGAAGGGGCCTGACGGACATATTTCGAGATATTTCTTCTTCTTGTTGTTCTTCTTCTGCACAGCTAAGCTGGAAGTGGCATTTGCGGCTCGCACTAGTGCAGAGTTATCTCAAAGAAAGGGGCCACGGTGTTTCTGTATCTCTATTATGTTGGTGCGGCTTCGGAACTTTTAAATATCTTGATATATCTCGAGAACTACGCATCTGATCAAAAAATATCATAGAACATAAAAAGTTGGAAACTTAATTCTCTACAAAAAAGGTCTCTTAACATTTTGCCATAGCTCGCTTCGTTTCCGAGATATTTGCAGATTTATCTCAAGGGAAGGGGCCTGACGGACATATTTCGAGATATTTCTTCTTCTTGTTGTTCTTCTTCTGCACAGCTAAGCTGGAAGTGGCATTTGCGGCTCGCACTAGTGCAGAGTTATCTCAAACAAAGGGGCCACGGTGTTTCTGTATCTCTATTATGTTGGTGTGGCTTCGGAACTTTTAAATATCTCGATATATCTCGAAAACTACGCTTCTGATCAAAAAATATCATAGAACATAAATTGTAGGAAACAAAATTCTCTACAAAAAACGTCTCTTAACATTTTGCCATAGGTCGCTTCGTTTCCGAGATATTTGCAGATTTATCTCAAGGGAAGGGGCCTGACGGACATATTTCGAGATATTTCTTCTTCTTGTTGTTCTTCTTCTGCACAGCTAAGCTGGAAGTGGCATTTGCAGCTCGCAATAGTGCCGAGTTATCTCAAAGAAAGGGGCCACGGTGTTTCTGTATCTCTATTATGTTGGTGCGGCTTCGGAACTTTTAAATATCTTGATATATCTCGAGAACTACGCATCTCATCAAAAAATATCATAGAACATAAAAAGTAGGAAACTTAATTCTCTACAAAAAAGGTCTCTTAACATTTTGCCATAGCTCGCTTCGTTTCCGAGATATTTGTAGATTTATCTCAAGGGAAGGGGCCTGACGGACATATTTCGAGATATTTCTTCTTCTTGTTGTTCTTCTTCTGCACAGCTAAGCTGGAAGTGGCATTTACAGCTCGCAATAGTGCAGAGTTATCTCAAGGAAAGGGGCCACGGTGTTTCTGTATCTCTATTATGTTGGTGCGGCTTCGGAACTTTTAAATATCTTGATATATCTCGAGAACTACGCACCTCATCAAAAAATATCATAGAACATAAAAAGTAGGAAACTTAATTCTCTACAAAAAAGGTCTCTTAACATTTTGCCATACCTCGCTTCGTTTCCGAGATATTTGCAGATTTATCTCAAGGGAAGGGGCCTGACGGACATATTTCGAGATATTTCTTCTTCTTGTTGTTCTTCTTCTGCACAGCTAAGCTGGAAGTGGCATTTGCGGGCCCGCAGTAGTGCAGAGTTATCTCAAAGAAAGGGGCCACGGTGTTTCTGTATCTCTATTATGTTGGTGCGGCTTCGGAACTTTTAAATATCGAGATATATCTCGAGAACTACGCATCTGATCAAAAAATATCATACGACGTAAAAAGTAGGAAACTTAATTCTCTACAAAAAAGGTCTCTTAACATTTTGCCATAGCTCGCTTCGTTTCCGAGATATTTGCAGATTCAGCTCAAAGGAACGGGCCTGACGGACATATTTCGAGATATTTCTTCTTCTTGTTGTTCTTCCTCTGCACAGCTAAGCTGGAAGTGGCATTTGCAGCTCGCAATAGTGCAGAGTTATCTCAAAGAACGGGGCCACGGTGTTTCTGTATCTCTATTATGTTGGTGCGGCTTCGGAACTTTTAAATATCTCGATATATCTCGAAAACTACGCTTCTGATCAAAAAATATCATAGAACATAAATTGTAGGAAACAAAATTCTCTACAAAAAACGTCTCTTAACATTTTGCCATAGGTCGCTTCGTTTCCGAGATATTTGCAGATTTATCTCAAGGGAAGGGGCCTGACGGACATATTTCGAGATATTTCTTCTTCTTGTTGATCTTCTTCTGCACAGCTAAGCTGGAAGTGGCATTTACAGCTCGCAATAGTGCAGAGTTATCTCAAGGAAAGGGGCCACGGTGTTTCTGTATCTCTATTATGTTGGTGCGGCTTCGAAACTTTTAAATATCTTGATATATCTCGAGAACTACGCATCTGATCAAAAAATATCATAGAACATAAATTGTAGGAAACATAATTCTCTACAAAAAACGTCTCTCAACATTTTGCCATAGCTCGCTTCGTTTCCGAGATATTTGCAGATTTATCTCAAGGGAATGGGCCTGACGGACATATTTCGAGATATTTCTTCTTCTTGTTGTTCTTCTTCTGCACAGCTAAGCTAGAAGTGGCATTTGTAGCTCGCAATAGTGCAGAGTTATCTCAAAGAAAGGGGCCACGGTGTTTCTGTATCTCTATTATGTTGGTGCGGCTTCGGAACTTTTAAATATCTCGATATATCTCGAAAACTACGCTTCTGATCAAAAAATATCATAGAACATAAATTGTAGGAAACAAAATTCTCTACAAAAAACGTCTCTTAACATTTTGCCATAGGTCGCTTCGTTTCCGAGATATTTGCAGATTCCGCTCAAAGGAACGGGCCTGACGGACATATTTCGAGATATTTCTTCTTCTTGTTGTTCTTCTTCTGCACAGATAAGCTGGAAGTGGCATTTACAGCTCGCAATAGTGCAGAGTTATCTCAAGGAAAGGGGCCACGGTGTTTCTGTATCTCTATTATGTTGGTGCGGCTTCGGAACTTTTAAATATCTCGATATATCTCGAAAACTACGCTTCTGATCAAAAAATATCATAGAACGTAAATTGTAGGAAACAAAATTCTCTACAAAGAAGGTCTCTTAACATTTTGCCATAGCTCGCTTCGTTTCCGAGATATTTGCAGATTTATCTCAAGGGAAGGGGCCTGACGGACATATTTCGAGATATTTCTTCTTCTTGTTGTTCTTCTTCTGCACAGCTAAGCTGGAAGTGGCATTTGCGGCTCGCACTAGTGCAGAGTTATCTCTAAGAAAGGGGCCACGGTGTTTCTGTATCTCTATTATGTTGGTGCGGCTTCGGAACTTTTAAATATCTTGATATATCTCGAGAACTACGCTTCTGATCAAAAAATATCATAGAACATAAAAAGTAGGAAACTTAATTCCCTACAAATAAAGTCTCTTAACATTTTGCCATAGCTCGCTTCGTTTCCGAGATATTTGCAGATTTATCTCAAGGGAAGGGGCCTGACGGACATATTTCGAGATATTTCTTCTTCTTGTTGTTCTTCTTCTGCACAGCTAAGCTGGAAGTGGCATTTGCGGCTCGCACTAGTGCAGAGTTATCTCAAAGAAAGGGGCCACGGTGTTTCTGTATCTCTATTATGTTGGTGCGGCTTCGGAACTTTTAAATATCTTGATATATCTCGAGAACTACGCATCTCATCAAAAAATATCATAGAACATAAAAAGTAGGAAACTTAATTCTCTACAAAAAACGTCTCTTAACATTTTGCCACAGCTCGCTTGGTTTCCGAGATATTTGCAGATTTATCTCAAGGGAAGGGGCCTGACGGACATATTTCGAGATATTTCTTCTTCTTGTTGATCTTCTTCTGCACAGCTAAGCTGGAAGTGGCATTTACAGCTCGCAATAGTGCAGAGTTATCTCAAGGAAAGGGGCCACGGTGTTTCTGTATCTCTATTATGTTGGTGGGGCTTCGGAACTTTTAAATATCTCGATATATCTCGAGAACTACGCATCTGATCAAAAAATATCATAGAACATAAATTGTAGGAAACATAATTCTCTACAAAAAACGTCTCTCAACATTTTGCCATAGCTCGCTTCGTTTCCGAGATATTTGCAGATTTAGCTCAAGGGAAGGGGCCTGACGGACATATTTCGAGATATTTCTTCTTCTTGTTGTTCTTCTTCTGCACAGCTAAGCTGGAAGTGGCATTTGCGGCTCGCACTAGTGCAGAGTTATCTCAAAGAAAGGGGCCACGGTTTTTCTGTATCTCTATTATGTTGGTGCGGCTTCGGAACTTTTAAATATCTCGATATATCTCGAAAACTACGCTTCTGATCAAAAAATATCATAGAACATAAATTGTAGGAAACAAAATTCTCTACAAAAAACGTCTCTTAACATTTTGCCATAGGTCGCTTCGTTTCCGAGATATTTGCAGATTCCGCTCAAAGGAACGGGCCTGACGGACATATTTCGAGATATTTCTTCTTCTTGTTGTTCTTCTTCTGCACAGATAAGCTGGAAGTGGCATTTACAGCTCGCAATAGTGCAGAGTTATCTCAAGGAAAGGGGCCACGGTGTTTCTGTATCTCTATTATGTTGGTGCGGCTTCGGAACTTTTAAATATCTTGATATATCTCGAGAACTACGCATCTGCTCAAAAAATATCATAGAACATAAAAAGTAGGAAACTTAATTCTCTACAAAAAAGGTCTCTTAACATTTTGCCATAGCTCGCTTCGTTTCCGAAATATTTGCAGATTTATCTCAAGGGAAGGGGCCTGACGGACATATTTCGAGATATTTCTTCTTCTTGTTGTTCTTCTTCTGCACAGCTAAGCTGGAAGTGGCATTTGCAGCTCGCAATAGTGCCGAGTTATCTCAAAGAAAGGGGCCACGGTGTTTCTGTATCTCTATTATGTTGGTGCGGCTTCGGAACTTTTAAATATCTTGATATATCTCGAGAACTACGCATCTCATCAAAAAATATCATAGAACATAAAAAGTAGGAAACTTAATTCTCTACAAAAAAGGTCTCTTAACATTTTGCCATAGCTCGCTTCGTTTCCGAGATATTTGCAGATTTATCTCAAGGGAAGGGGCCTGACGGACATATTTCGAGATATTTCTTCTTCTTGTTGTTCTTCTTCTGCACAGCTAAGCTGGAAGTGGCATTTGCAGCTCGCAATAGTGCCGAGTTATCTCAAAGAAAGGGGCCACGGTGTTTCTGTATCTCTATTATGTTGGTGCGGCTTCGGAACTTTTAAATATCTTGATATATCTCGAGAACTACGCATCTCATCAAAAAATATCATAGAACATAAAAAGTAGGAAACTTAATTCTCTACAAAAAAGGTCTCTTAACATTTTGCCATACCTCGCTTCGCTTCCGAGATATTTGCAGATTTATCTCAAGGGAAGGGGCCTGACGGACATATTTCGAGATATTTCTTCTTCTTGTTGTTCTTCTTCTGCACAGCTAAGCTGGAAGTGGCATTTGCGGGCCCGCAGTAGTGCAGAGTTATCTCAAAGAAAGGGGCCACGGTGTTTCTGTATCTCTATTATGTTGGTGCGGCTTCGGAACTTTTAAATATCGAGATATATCTCGAGAACTACGCATCTGATCAAAAAATATCATACGACGTAAAAAGTAGGAAACTTAATTCTCTACAAAAAAGGTCTCTTAACATTTTGCCATAGCTCGCTTCGTTTCCGAGATATTTGCAGATTCAGCTCAAAGGAACGGGCCTGACGGACATATTTCGAGATATTTCTTCTTCTTGTTGTTCTTCTTCTGCACAGCTAAGCTGGAAGTGGCATTTGCGGCTCGCACTAGTGCAGAGTTATCTCAAAGAAAGGGGCCACGGTGTTTCTGTATCTCTATTATGTTGGTGCGGCTTCGGAACTTTTAAATATCTCGATATATCTCGAAAACTACGCTTCTGATCAAAAAATATCATAGAACATAAATTGTAGGAAACAAAATTCTCTACAAAAAACGTCTCTTAACATTTTGCCATAGCTCGCTTCGTTTCCGAGATATTTGCAGATTCAGCTCAGAGGAACGGCCCTGACGGATATATTTCGAGATATTTCTTCTTCTTGTTGATCTTCTTCTGCACAGCTAAGCTGGAAGTGGCATTTACAACTCGCAATAGTGCAGAGTTATCTCAAGGAAAGGGGCCACGGTGTTTCTGTATCTCTATTATGTTGGTGCGGCTTCGGAACTTTTAAATATCTTGATATATCTCGAGAACTACGCATCTGATCAAAAAATATCATAGAACATAAAAAGTGGGAAACTTAATTCTCTACAAAAAATGTCTCTCAACATTTTGCCATAGCTCGCTTCGTTTCCGAGATATTTGCAGATTTATCTCAAGGGAAGGGGCCTGACGGACATATTTCGAGATATTTCTTCTTCTTGTTGTTCTTCTTCTGCACAGCTAAACTGGAAGTGGCATTTCCAGCTCGCAATAGTGCAGAGTTATCTCAAAGAAAGGGGCCACGGTGTTTCTGTATCTCTATTATGTTGGTGCGGCTTCGGAACTTTTAAATATCTCGATATATCTCGAAAACTACGCTTCTGACCAAAAAATATCATAGAACATAAAAAGTAGGAAACTTAATTCTCTACAAAAAATGTCTCTTAACATTTTGCCATAGCTCGCTTCGTTTCCGAGATATTTGCAGATTTATCTCAAGGGAAGGGGTCTGACGGACATATTTCGAGATATTTCTTCTTCTTGTTGTTCTTCTTCTGCACAGCTAAGCTGGAAGTGGCATTTGCAGCTCGCAATAGTGCAGAGTTATCTCAAAGAAATGGGCCACGGTGTTTCTGTATCTCTATTATGTTGGTGCGGCTTCGGAACTTTTAAATATCTCGATATATCTCGAAAACTACGCTTCTGACCAAAAAATATCATAGAACATAAAAAGTAGGAAACTTAATTCTCTACAAAAAATGTCTCTCAACATTTTGCCATAGCTCGCTTCGTTTCCGAGATATTTGCAGATTTATCTCAAGGGAAGGGGCCTGACGGACATATTTCGAGATATTTCTTCTTCTTGTTGTTCTTCTTCTGCACAGCTAAGCTGGAAGTGGCATTTGCAGCTCGCAATAGTGCAGAGTTATCACAAAGAAAGGGGCCACGGTGTTTCTGTATCTCTATTATGTTGGTGCGGCTTCGGAACTTTTAAATATCTTGATATATCTCGAGAACTACGCATCTGATCAAAAAATATCATAGAACATAAAAAGTAGGAAACTTAATTCTCTACAAAAAATGTCTCTCAACATTTTGCCATAGCTCGCTTCGTTTCCGAGATATTTGCAGATTTATCTCAAGGGAAGGGGCCTGACGGACATATTTCGAGATATTTCTTCTTCTTGTTGTTCTTCTTCTGCACAGCTAAGCTGGAAGTGGCATTTGCAGCTCGCAATAGTGCAGAGTTATCTCAAAGAAAGGGGCCACGGTGTTTCTGTATCTCTATTATGTTGGTGCGGCTTCGGAACTTTTAAATATCTTGATATATCTCGAGAACTACGCATCTGATCAAAAAATATCATAGAACATAAAAAGTAGGAAACTTAATTCTCTACAAAAAAGGTCCCTTAACATTTTGCCATAGCTCGCTTCGTTTCCGAGATATTTGCAGATTTATCTCAAGGGAAGGGGCCTGACGGACATATTTCGAGATATTTCTTCTTCTTGTTGTTCTTCTTCTGCACAGCTAAACTGGAAGTGGCATTTCCAGCTCGCAATAGTGCAGAGTTATCTCAAAGAAAGGGGCCACGGTGTTTCTGTATCTCTATTATGTTGGTGCGGCTTCGGAACTTTTAAATATCTTGATATATCTCGAGAACTACGCATCTGATCAAAAAATATCATAGAACATAAAAAGTAGCAAACTTAATTCGCTACAAAAAAGGTCTCTCAACATTTTGCCATAGCTCGCTTCGTTTCCGAGATATTTGCAGATTTATCTCAAGGGAAGGGGCCTGACGGACATATTTCGAGATATTTCTTCTTCTTGTTGTTCTTCTTCTGCACAGCTAAGCTGGAAGTGGCATTTGCAGCTCGCAATAGTGCAGAGTTATCTCAAAGAAATGGGCCACGGTGTTTCTGTATCTCTATTATGTTGGTGCGGCTTCGGAACTTTTAAATATCTCGATATATCTCGAAAACTACGCTTCTGACCAAAAAATATCATAGAACATAAAAAGTAGGAAACTTAATTCTCTACAAAAAATGTCTCTCAACATTTTGCCATAGCTCGCTTCGTTTCCGAGATATTTGCAGATTTATCTCAAGGGAAGGGGCCTGACGGACATATTTCGAGATATTTCTTCTTCTTGTTGTTCTTCTTCTGCACAGCTAAGCTGGAAGTGGCATTTGCAGCTCGCAATAGTGCAGAGTTATCTCAAAGAAAGGGGCCACGGTGTTTCTGTATCTCTATTATGTTGGTGCGGCTTCGGAACTTTTAAATATCTTGATATATCTCGAGAACTACGCATCTGATCAAAAAATATCATAGAACATAAAAAGTAGGAAACTTAATTCTCTACAAAAAATGTCTCTCAACATTTTGCCATAGCTCGCTTCGTTTCCGAGATATTTGCAGATTTATCTCAAGGGAAGGGGCCTGACGGACATATTTCGAGATATTTCTTCTTCTTGTTGTTCTTCTTCTGCACAGCTAAGCTGGAAGTGGCATTTGCAGCTCGCAATAGTGCAGAGTTATCTCAAAGAAAGGGGCCACGGTGTTTCTGTATCTCTATTATGTTGGTGCGGCTTCGGAACTTTTAAATATCTTGATATATCTCGAGAACTACGCATCTGATCAAAAAATATCATAGAACATAAAAAGTAGGAAACTTAATTCTCTACAAAAAAGGTCCCTTAACATTTTGCCATAGCTCGCTTCGTTTCCGAGATATTTGCAGATTTATCTCAAGGGAAGGGGCCTGACGGACATATTTCGAGATATTTCTTCTTCTTGTTGTTCTTCTTCTGCACAGCTAAACTGGAAGTGGCATTTCCAGCTCGCAATAGTGCAGAGTTATCTCAAAGAAAGGGGCCACGGTGTTTCTGTATCTCTATTATGTTGGTGCGGCTTCGGAACTTTTAAATATCTTGATATATCTCGAGAACTACGCATCTGATCAAAAAATATCATAGAACATAAAAAGTAGCAAACTTAATTCGCTACAAAAAAGGTCTCTCAACATTTTGCCATAGCTCGCTTCGTTTCCGAGATATTTGCAGATTTATCTCAAGGGAAGGGGCCTGACGGACATATTTCGAGATATTTCTTCTTCTTGTTGTTCTTCTTCTGCACAGCTAAGCTGGAAGTGGCATTTACAGCTCGCAATAGTGCAGAGTTATCTCAAAGAAAGGGGCCACGGTGTTTCTGTATCTCTATTATGTTGGTGCGGCTTCGGAACTTTTAAATATCTCGATATATCTCGAAAACTACGCTTCTGACCAAAAAATATCATAGAACATAAAAAGTAGGAAACTTAATTCTCTACACAAAATGTCTCTTAACATTTTGCCATAGCTCGCTTCGTTTCCGAGATATTTGCAGATTTATCTCAAGGGAAGGGGCCTGACGGACATATTTCGAGATATTTCTTCTTCTTGTTGTTCTTCTTCTGCACAGCTAAGCTGGAAGTGGCATTTGCAGCTCGCAATAGTGCAGAGTTATCTCAAAGAAAGGGGCCACGGTGTTTCTGTATCTCTATTATGTTGGTGCGGCTTCGGAACTTTTAAATATCTTGATATATCTCGAGAACTACGCATCTGATCAAAAAATATCATAGAACATAAAAAGTAGCAAACTTAATTCTCTACAAAAAAGGTCTCTCAACATTTTGCCATAGCTCGTTTCGTTTCCGAGATATTTGCAGATTTATCTCAAGGGAAGGGGCCTGACGGACATATTTCGAGATATTTCTTCTTCTTGTAGTTCTTCTTCTGCACAGCTAAGCTGGAAGTGGCATTTACAGCTCGCAATAGTGCAGAGTTATCTCAAAGAAAGGGGCCACGGTGTTTCTGTATCTCTATTATGTTGGTGCGGCTTCGGCACTTTTAAATATCTCGATATATCTCGAAAACTACGCTTCTGATCAAAAAATCTCATAGAACATAAAAAGTAGGAAACTTAATTCTCTACAAATAAGGTCTCTTAACATTTTGCCATAGCTCGCTTCGTTTCCGAGATATTTGCAGATTTATCTCAAGGGAAGGGGCCTGACGGACATATTTCGAGATATTTCTTCTTCTTGTTGTTCTTCTTCTGCACAGCTAAGCTGGAAGTGGCATTTGCAGCTCGCAATAGTGCAGAGTTATCTCAAAGAAAGGGGCCACGGTGTTTCTGTATCTCTATTATGTTGGTGCGGCTTCGGAACTTTTAAATATCTTGATATATCTCGAGAACTACGCATCTGATCAAAAAATATCATAGAACATAAAAAGTAGCAAACTTAATTCGCTACAAAAAAGGTCTCTCAACATTTTGCCATAGCTCGCTTCGTTTCCGAGATATTTGCAGATTTATCTCAAGGGAAGGGGCCTGACGGACATATTTCGAGATATTTCTTCTTCTTGTTGTTCTTCTTCTGCACAGCTAAGCTGGAAGTGGCATTTACAGCTCGCAATAGTGCAGAGTTATCTCAAAGAAAGGGGCCACGGTGTTTCTGTATCTCTATTATGTTGGTGCGGCTTCGGAACTTTTAAATATCTCGATATATCTCGAAAACTACGCTTCTGACCAAAAAATATCATAGAACATAAAAAGTAGGAAACTTAATTCTCTACAAAAAATGTCTCTTAACATTTTGCCATAGCTCGCTTCGTTTCCGAGATATTTGCAGATTTATCTCAAGGGAAGGGGCCTGACGGACATATTTCGAGATATTTCTTCTTCTTGTTGTTCTTCTTCTGCACAGCTAAGCTGGAAGTGGCATTTGCAGCTCGCAATAGTGCAGAGTTATCTCAAAGAAAGGGGCCACGGTGTTTCTGTATCTCTATTATGTTGGTGCGGCTTCGGAACTTTTAAATATCTTGATATATCTCGAGAACTACGCATCTGATCAAAAAATATCATAGAACATAAAAAGTAGGAAACTTAATTCTCTACAAAAAATGTCTCTCAACATTTTGCCATAGCTCGCTTCGTTTCCGAGATATTTGCAGATTTATCTCAAGGGAAGGGGCCTGACGGACATATTTCGAGATATTTCTTCTTCTTGTTGTTCTTCTTCTGCACAGCTAAGCTGGAAGTGGCATTTGCAGCTCGCAATAGTGCAGAGTTATCTCAAAGAAAGGGGCCACGGTGTTTCTGTATCTCTATTATGTTGGTGCGGCTTCGGAACTTTTAAATATCTTGATATATCTCGAGAACTACGCATCTGATCAAAAAATATCATAGAACATAAAAAGTAGGAAACTTAATTCTCTACAAAAAAGGTCCCTTAACATTTTGCCATAGCTCGCTTCGTTTCCGAGATATTTGCAGATTTATCTCAAGGGAAGGGGCCTGACGGACATATTTCGAGATATTTCTTCTTCTTGTTGTTCTTCTTCTGCACAGCTAAGCTGGAAGTGGCATTTACAGCTCGCAATAGTGCAGAGTTATCTCAAAGAAAGGGGCCACGGTGTTTCTGTATCTCTATTATGTTGGTGCGGCTTCGGAACTTTTAAATATCTCGATATATCTCGAAAACTACGCTTCTGACCAAAAAATATCATAGAACATAAAAAGTAGGAAACTTAATTCTCTACAAAAAATGTCTCTTAACATTTTGCCATAGCTCGCTTCGTTTCCGAGATATTTGCAGATTTATCTCAAGGGAAGGGGCCTGACGGACATATTTCGAGATATTTCTTCTTCTTGTTGTTCTTCTTCTGCACAGCTAAGCTGGAAGTGGCATTTGCAGCTCGCAATAGTGCAGAGTTATCTCAAAGAAAGGGGCCACGGTGTTTCTGTATCTCTATTATGTTGGTGCGGCTTCGGAACTTTTAAATATCTCGATATATCTCGAAAACTACGCTTCTGACCAAAGAATATCATAGAACATAAAAAGTAGGAAACTTAATTCTCTACAAAAAATGTCTCTCAACATTTTGCCATAGCTCGCTTCGTTTCCGAGATATTTGCAGATTTATCTCAAGGGAAGGGGCCTGACGGACATATTTCGAGATATTTCTTCTTCTTGTTGTTCTTCTTCTGCACAGCTAAGCTGGAAGTGGCATTTGCAGCTCGCAATAGTGCAGAGTTATCTCAAAGAAAGGGGCCACGGTGTTTCTGTATCTCTATTATGTTGGTGCGGCTTCGGAACTTTTAAATATCTTGATATATCTCGAGAACTACGCATCTGATCAAAAAATATCATAGAACATAAAAAGTAGGAAACTTAATTCTCTACAAAAAAGGTCCCTTAACATTTTGCCATAGCTCGCTTCGTTTCCGAGATATTTGCAGATTTATCTCAAGGGAAGGGGCCTGACGGACATATTTCGAGATATTTCTTCTTCTTGTTGTTCTTCTTCTGCACAGCTAAACTGGAAGTGGCATTTCCAGCTCGCAATAGTGCAGAGTTATCTCAAAGAAAGGGGCCACGGTGTTTCTGTATCTCTATTATGTTGGTGCGGCTTCGGAACTTTTAAATATCTCGATATATCTCGAAAACTACGCTTCTGACCAAAAAATATCATAGAACATAAAAAGTAGGAAACTTAATTCTCTACAAAAAATGTCTCTTAACATTTTGCCATAGCTCGCTTCGTTTCCGAGATATTTGCAGATTTATCTCAAGGGAAGGGGCCTGACGGACATATTTCGAGATATTTCTTCTTCTTGTTGTTCTTCTTCTGCACAGCTAAGCTGGAAGTGGCATTTGCAGCTCGCAATAGTGCAGAGTTATCTCAAAGAAATGGGCCACGGTGTTTCTGTATCTCTATTATGTTGGTGCGGCTTCGGAACTTTTAAATATCTCGATATATCTCGAAAACTACGCTTCTGACCAAAAAATATCATAGAACATAAAAAGTAGGAAACTTAATTCTCTACAAAAAATGTCTCTCAACATTTTGCCATAGCTCGCTTCGTTTCCGAGATATTTGCAGATTTATCTCAAGGGAAGGGGCCTGACGGACATATTTCGAGATATTTCTTCTTCTTGTTGTTCTTCTTCTGCACAGCTAAACTGGAAGTGGCATTTCCAGCTCGCAATAGTGCAGAGTTATCTCAAAGAAAGGGGCCACGGTGTTTCTGTATCTCTATTATGTTGGTGCGGCTTCGGAACTTTTAAATATCTCGATATATCTCGAAAACTACGCTTCTGACCAAAAAATATCATAGAACATAAAAAGTAGGAAACTTAATTCTCTACAAAAAATGTCTCTTAACATTTTGCCATAGCTCGCTTCGTTTCCGAGATATTTGCAGATTTATCTCAAGGGAAGGGGCCTGACGGACATATTTCGAGATATTTCTTCTTCTTGTTGTTCTTCTTCTGCACAGCTAAGCTGGAAGTGGCATTTGCAGCTCGCAATAGTGCAGAGTTATCTCAAAGAAATGGGCCACGGTGTTTCTGTATCTCTATTATGTTGGTGCGGCTTCGGAACTTTTAAATATCTCGATATATCTCGAAAACTACGCTTCTGACCAAAAAATATCATAGAACATAAAAAGTAGGAAACTTAATTCTCTACAAAAAATGTCTCTCAACATTTTGCCATAGCTCGCTTCGTTTCCGAGATATTTGCAGATTTATCTCAAGGGAAGGGGCCTGACGGACATATTTCGAGATATTTCTTCTTCTTGTTGTTCTTCTTCTGCACAGCTAAGCTGGAAGTGGCATTTGCAGCTCGCAATAGTGCAGAGTTATCTCAAAGAAAGGGGCCACGGTGTTTCTGTATCTCTATTATGTTGGTGCGGCTTCGGAACTTTTAAATATCTCGATATATCTCGAAAACTACGCTTCTGACCAAAAAATATCATAGAACATAAAAAGTAGGAAACTTAATTCTCTACAAAAGATGTCTCTTAACATTTTGCCAAAGCTCGCTTCGTTTCCGAGATATTTGCAGATTTATCTCAAGGGAAGGGGCCTGACGGACATATTTCGAGATATTTCTTCTTCTTGTTGTTCTTCTTCTGCACAGCTAAGCTGGAAGTGGCATTTGCAGCTCGCAATAGTGCAGAGTTATCTCAAAGAAAGGGGCCACGGTGTTTCTGTATCTCTATTATGTTGGTGCGGCTTCGGAACTTTTAAATATCTCGATATATCTCGAAAACTACGCTTCTGACCAAAAAATATCATAGAACATAAAAAGTAGGAAACTTAATTCTCTACAAAAAATGTCTCTCAACATTTTGCCATAGCTCGCTTCGTTTCCGAGATATTTGCAGATTTATCTCAAGGGAAGGGGCCTGACGGACATATTTCGAGATATTTCTTCTTCTTGTTGTTCTTCTTCTGCACAGCTAAGCTGGAAGTGGCATTTGCAGCTCGCAATAGTGCAGAGTTATCTCAAAGAAAGGGGCCACGGTGTTTCTGTATCTCTATTATGTTGGTGCGGCTTCGGAACTTTTAAATATCTTGATATATCTCGAGAACTACGCATCTGATCAAAAAATATCATAGAACATAAAAAGTAGGAAACTTAATTCTCTACAAAAAAGGTCCCTTAACATTTTGCCATAGCTCGCTTCGTTTCCGAGATATTTGCAGATTTATCTCAAGGGAAGGGGCCTGACGGACATATTTCGAGATATTTCTTCTTCTTGTTGTTCTTCTTCTGCACAGCTAAACTGGAAGTGGCATTTCCAGCTCGCAATAGTGCAGAGTTATCTCAAAGAAAGGGGCCACGGTGTTTCTGTATCTCTATTATGTTGGTGCGGCTTCGGAACTTTTAAATATCTTGATATATCTCGAGAACTACGCATCTGATCAAAAAATATCATAGAACATAAAAAGTAGCAAACTTAATTCTCTACAAAAAAGGTCTCTCAACATTTTGCCATAGCTCGCTTCGTTTCCGAGATATTTGCAGATTTATCTCAAGGGAAGGGGCCTGACGGACATATTTCGAGATATTTCTTCTTCTTGTAGTTCTTCTTCTGCACAGCTAAGCTGGAAGTGGCATTTACAGCTCGCAATAGTGCAGAGTTATCTCAAAGAAAGGGGCCACGGTGTTTCTGTATCTCTATTATGTTGGTGCGGCTTCGGCACTTTTAAATATCTCGATATATCTCGAAAACTACGCTTCTGATCAAAAAATCTCATAGAACATAAAAAGTAGGAAACTTAATTCTCTACAAATAAGGTCTCTTAACATTTTGCCATAGCTCGCTTCGTTTCCGAGATATTTGCAGATTTATCTCAAGGGAAGGGGCCTGACGGACATATTTCGAGATATTTCTTCTTCTTGTTGTTCTTCTTCTGCACAGCTAAGCTGGAAGTGGCATTTACAGCTCGCAATAGTGCAGAGTTATCTCAAAGAAAGGGGCCACGGTGTTTCTGTATCTCTATTATGTTGGTGCGGCTTCGGAACTTTTAAATATCTTGATATATCTCGAGAACTACGCATCTGATCAAAAAATATTATAGAACATAAAAAGTAGGAAACTTAATTCTCTACAAAAAAGGTCTCTTAACATTTTGCCATAGCTCGCTTCGTTTCCGAGATATTTGCAGATTTATCTCAAGGGAAGGGGCCTGACGGACATATTTCGAGATATTTCTTCTTCTTGTTGTTCTTCTTCTGCACAGCTAAACTGGAAGTGGCATTTCCAGCTCGCAATAGTGCAGAGTTATCTCAAAGAAAGGGGCCACGGTGTTTCTGTATCTCTATTATGTTGGTGCGGTTTCGGAACTTTTAAATATCTTGATATATCTCGAGAACTACGCATCTGATCAAAAAATATCATAGAACATAAAAAGTAGGAAACATAATTCTCTACAAAAAAGGTCTCTTAACATTTTGCCATAGCTCGCTTCGTTTCCGAGATATTTGTAGATTTATCTCAACGGAAGGGGCCTGACGGACATATTTCGAGATATTTCTTCTTCTTGTTGTTCTCCTTCTGCACAGCTAAGCTGGAAGTGGCATTTGCAGCTCGCAATAGTGCAGAGTTATCTCAAAGAAAGGGGCCACGGTGTTTCTGTATCTCTATTATGTTGGTGCGGCTTCGGAACTTTTAAATACCTTGATATATCTCGAGAACTACGCATCTGATCAAAAAATATCATAGAACATAAATTGTAGGAAACTTAATTCTCTACAAAAAAGGTCTCTTAACATTTTGCCATAGCTCGCTTGGTTTCCGAGATATTTGCAGATTTATCTCAAGGGAAGGGGCCTGACGGACATATTTCGAGATATTTCTTCTTCCTGTTGTTCTTCTTCTGCACAGCTAAGCTGGAAGTGGCATTTACAGCTCGCAATAGTGCAGAGTTATCTCAAAGAAAGGGGCCACGGTGTTTCTGTATCTCTATTATGTTGGTGCGGCTTCGGAACTTTTAAATATCTCGATATATCTCGAAAACTACGCTTCTGACCAAAAAATATCATAGAACATAAAAAGTAGGAAACTTAATTCTCTACAAAAAATGTCTCTTAACATTTTGCCATAGCTCGCTTCGTTTCCGAGATATTTGCAGATTTATCTCAAGGGAAGGGGCCTGACGGACATATTTCGAGATATTTCTTCTTCTTGTTGTTCTTCTTCTGCACAGCTAAGCTGGAAGTGGCATTTGCAGCTCGCAATAGTGCAGAGTTATCTCAAAGAAAGGGGCCACGGTGTTTCTGTATCTCTATTATGTTGGTGCGGCTTCGGAACTTTTAAATACCTTGATATATCTCGAGAACTACGCATCTGATCAAAAAACATCATAGAACATAAAAAGTAGGAAACTTAATTCTCTACAAAAAAGGTCTCTTAACATTTTGCCATAGCTCGCTTCGTTTCCGAGATATTTGCAGATTTATCTCAAGGGAAGGGGCCTGACGGACATATTTCGAGATATTTCTTCTTCTTGTTGTTCTTCTTCTGCACAGCTAAGCTGGAAGTGGCATTTACAGCTCGCAATAGTGCAGAGTTATCTCAAAGAAAGGGGCCACGGTGTTTCTGTATCTCTATTATGTTGGTGCGGCTTCAGAACTTTTAAATATCTTGATATATCTCGAGAACTACGCATCTGATCAAAAAATATCATAGAACGTAAAAAGTAGGAAACTTAATTCTCTACAAAAAAGTTCTCTTAACATTTTGCCATAGCTCGCTTCGTTTCCGAGATATTTGCAGATTTATCTCAAGGGAAGGGGCCTGACGGACATATTTCGAGATATTTCTTCTTCTTGTTGTTCTTCTTCTGCACAGCTAAGCTGGAAGTGGCATTTGCAGCTCGCAATAGTGCAGAGTTATCTCAAAGAAAGGGGCCACGGTGTTTCTGTATCTCTATTATGTTGGTGCGGCTTCGGAACTTTTAAATATCTTGATATATCTCGAGAACTACGCATCTGATCAAAAAATATCATAGAACATAAAAAGTAGGAAACTTAATTCCCTACAAAAAAGGTCTCTTAACATTTTGCCATAGCTCGCTTCGTTTCCGAGATATTTGCAGATTTATCTCAAGGGAAGGGGCCTGACGGACATATTTCGAGATATTTCTTCTTCTTGTTGTTCTTCTTCTGCACAGCTAAGCTGGAAGTGGCATTTGCGGCTCGCACTAGTGCAGAGTTATCTCAAAGAAAGGGGCCACGGTGTTTCTGTATCTCTATTATGTTGGTGCGGCTTCGAAACTTTTAAATATCTTGATATATCTCGAGAACTACGCATCTGATCAAAAAATATCATAGAACATAAAAAGTAGGAAACTTAATTCTCTACAAAAAAGGTATCTTAACATTTTGCCATAGCTCGCTTCGTTTCCGAGATATTTGCAGATTTATCTCAAGGGAAGGGGCCTGACGGACATATTTCGAGATATTTCTTCTTCTTGTTGTTCTTCTTCTGCACAGCTAAGCTGGAAGTGGCATTTGCAGCTCGCAATAGTGCAGAGTTATCTCAAAGAAAGGGGCCACGGTGTTTCTGTATCTCTATTATGTTGGTGCGGCTTCGGAACTTTTAAATATCTTGATATATCTCGAGAACTACGCATCTGATCAAAAAATATCATAGAACATAAAAAGTAGGAAACTTAATTGTCTACAAAAAAGGTCTCTTAACATTTTGCCATAGCTCGCTTCGTTTCCGAGATATTTGCAGATTTATCTCAAGGGAAGGGGCCTGACGGACATATTTCGAGATATTTCTTCTTCTTGTTGTTCTTCTTCTGCACAGCTAAGCTGGAAGTGGCATTTCCAGCTCGCAATAGTGCAGAGTTATCTCAAAGAAAGGGGCAACGGTGTTTCTGTATCTCTATTATGTTGGTGCGGCTTCGGAACTTTTAAATATCTTGATATATCTCGAGAACTACGCATCTGATCAAAAAATATCATAGAAGATAAAAAGTAGGAAACTTAATTCTCTACAAAAAAGGTCTCTTAACATTTTGCCATAGCTCGCTTCGTTTCCGAGATATTTGCAGATTTATCTCAAGTGAAGGGGCCTGACGGACATATTTCGAGATATTTCTTCTTCTTGTTGTTCTTCTTCTGCACAGCTAAGCTGGAAGTGGCATTTGCAGCTCGCAATAGTGCAGAGTTATCTCAAA
Source organism: Osmia lignaria lignaria (assembly GCF_051020975.1). NCBI lineage: Eukaryota > Metazoa > Arthropoda > Insecta > Hymenoptera > Megachilidae > Osmia > Osmia lignaria. The sequence goes on along the minus strand of NW_027478161.1, from coordinate 22,996,969 downwards.
GAAAGGGGCCACGGTGTTTCTGTATCTCTATTATGTTGGTGCGGCTTCGGAACTTTTAAATATCTTGATATATCTCGAGAACTACGCATCTGATCAAAAAATATCATGGAACATAAAAAGTAGGAAACTTAATTCTCTACAAAAAAGGTCTCTTAACATTTTGCCATAGCTCGCTTCGTTTCCGAGATATTTGCAGATTTATCTCAAGGGAAGGGGCCTGACGGACATATTTCGAGATATTTCTTCTTCTTGTTGTTCTTCTTCTGCACAGCTAAGCTGGAAGTGGCATTTACAGCTCGCAATAGTGCAGAGTTATCTCAAAGAAAGGGGCCACGGTGTTTCTGTATCTCTATTATGTTGGTGCGGCTTCGGAACTTTTAAATATCTCGATATATCTCGAAAACTACGCTTCTGACCAAAAAATATCATAGAACATAAAAAGTATGAAACTTAATTCTCTACAAAAAAGGTCTCTTAACATTTTGCCATAGCTCGCTTCGTTTCCGAGATATTTGCAGATTTATCTCAAGGGAAGGGGCCTGACGGACATATTTCGAGATATTTCTTCTTCTTGTTGTTCTTCTTCTGCACAGCTAAGCTGGAAGTGGCATTTGCAGCTCGCAATAGTGCAGAGTTATCTCAAAGAACGGGGCCACGGTGTTTCTGTATCTCTATTATGTTGGTGCGGCTTCGGCACTTTTAAATATCTCGATATATCTCGAAAACTACGCTTCTGATCAAAAAATATCATAGAATATAAATTGTAGGAAACTTAATTCTCTACAAAAAAGGTCTCTTAACATTTTGCCACAGCTCGCTTCGTTTCCGAGATATTTGCAGATATATCTCAAGGGAAGGGGCCTGACGGACATATTTCGAGATATTTCTTCTTCTTGTTGTTCTTCTTCTGCACAGCTAAGCTGGCAGTGGCATTTGCAGCTCGCAATAGTGCAGAGTTATCTCAAAGAAAGGGGCCACGGTGTTTCTGTATCTCTATTATGTTGGTGCGGCTTCGGAACTTTTAAATATCTCGATATATCTCGAAAACTACGCTTCTGACCAAAAAATATCATAGAACATAAAAAGTAGGAAACTTAATTCTCTACAAAAAAGGTCTCTGAACATTTTGCCATAGCTCGCTTCGTTTCCGAGATATTTGCAGATTTATCTCAAGGGAAGGGGCCTGACGGACATATTTCGAGATATTTCTTCTTCTTGTTGTTCTTCTTCTGCACAGCTAAGCTGGAAGTGGCATTTGCAGCTCGCAATAGTGCAGAGTTATCTCAAAGAAAGGGGCCACGGTGTTTCTGTATCTCTATTATGTTGGTGCGGCTTCGGCACTTTTAAATATCTCGATATATCTCGAAAACTACGCTTCTGATCAAAAAATATCATAGAATATAAATTGTAGGAAACTTAATTCTCTACAAAAAAGGTCTCTTAACATTTTGCCACAGCTCGCTTCGTTTCCGAGATATTTGCAGATATATCTCAAGGGAAGGGGCCTGACGGACATATTTCGAGATATTTCTTCTTCTTGTTGTTCTTCTTCTGCACAGCTAAGCTGGAAGTGGCATTTGAGGCTCGCACTAGTGCAGAGTTTTCTCAAAGAAAGGGGCCACGGTGTTTCTGTATCTCTATTATGTTGGTGCGGCTTCGGAACTTTTAAATATCTCGATATATCTCGAAAACTACGCTTCTGACCAAAAAATATCATAGAACATAAAAAGTAGGAAACTTAATTCTCTACAAAAAAGGTCTCTTAACATTTTGCCATAGCTCGCTTCGTTTCCGTGATATTTGCAGATTTATCTCAAGGGAAGGGGCCTGACGGACATATTTCGAGATATTTCTTCTTCTTGTTGTTCTTCTTCTGCACAGCTAAGCTGGAAGTGGCATTTGCAGCTCGCAATAGTGCAGAGTTATCTCAAAGAAAGGGGCCACGGTGTTTCTGTATCTCTATTATGTTGGTGCGGCTCCGGAACTTTTAAATATCTTGGTATATCTCGAGAACTACGCATCTGATCAAAAAATATCATAGAACATAAAAAGTAGGAAACTTAATTCTCTACAAATAAAGTCTCTTAACATTTTGCCATAGCTCGCTTCGTTTCCGAGATATTTGCAGATTTATCTCAAGGGAAGGGGCCTGACGGACATATTTCGAGATGTTTCTTCTTCTTGTTGTTCTTCTTCTGCACAGCAAAGCTGGAAGTGGCATTTACAGCTCGCAATAGTGCAGAGTTATCTCAAAGAAAGGGGCCACGGTGTTTCTGTATCTCTATTATGTTGGTGCGGCTTCGGCACTTTTAAATATCTCGATATATCCCGAAAACTACGCTTCTGATCAAAAAATATCATAGAATATAAATTGTAGGAAACTTAATTCTCTACAAAAAAGGTCTCTTAACATTTTGCCATAGCTCGCTTCGTTTCCGAGATATTTGCAGATTTATCTCAAGGGAAGGGGCCTGACGGACATATTTCGAGATATTTTTTCTTCTTGTTGTTCTTCTTCTGCACAGCTAAGCTGGAAGTGGCATTTGCGGCTCGCACTAGTGCAGAGTTATCTCAAAGAAAGGGGCCACGGTGTTTCTGTACCTCTATTATGTTGGTGCGGCTTCGGAACTTTTAAATATCTCGATATATCTCGAAAACTACGCTTGTGATCAAAAGATATCATAGAACATAAATTGTAGGAAACATAATTCTCTACAAAAAACGTCTCTTAACATTTTGCCATAGCTCGCTTCGTTTCCGAGATATTTGCAGATTCAGCTCAAGGGAAGGGGCCTGACGGACATATTTCGAGATATTTCTTCTTCTTGTTGTTCTTCTTCTGCACAGCTAAGCTGGAAGTGGCATTTGCAGCTCGCAATAGTGCAGAGTTATCTCAAAGAAAGGGGCCACGGTGTTTCTGTATCTCTATTATGTTGGTGCGGCTTCGGAACTTTTAAATATCTTGATATATCTCGAGAAGTACGCATCTGATCTAAAAATATCATAGAACATAAAACGTAGAAAACTTAATTCTCTACAAAAAAGGTCTCTTAACATTTTGCCATAGCTCGCTTCGTTTCCGAGATATTTGCAGATATATCTCAAGGGAAGGGGCCTGACGGACATATTTCGAGATATTTCTTCTTCTTGTTGTTCTTCTTCTGCACAGCTAAGCTGGAAGTGGCATTTGCAGCTCGCAATAGTGCAGAGTTATCTCAAAGAAAGGGGCCACGGTGTTTCTGTATCTCTATTATGTTGGTGCGGCTTCGGATCTTTTAAATATCTTGATATATCTCGAGAACTACGCATCTGATCAAAAAATATCATAGAACATAAAAAGTAGGAAACTTAATTCTCTACAAAAAAGGTCTCTTAACATTTTGCCATAGCTCGCTTCGTTTCCGAGATATTTGCAGATTTATCTCAAGGGAAGGGGCCTGACGGACATATTTCGAGATATTTCTTCTTGTTGTTCTTCTTCTGCACAGCTAAGCTGGAAGTGGCATTTGCGGCTCGCACTAGTGCAGAGTTATGTCAAAGAAAGGGGCCACGGTGTTTCTGTATCTCTATTATGTTGGTGCGGCTTCGGAACTTTTAAATATCTCGATATATCTCGAAAACTACACTTCTGATCGAAAAATACCATAGAACATAAATTGTATGAAACATAATTCTCTACAAAAAACGTCTCTTAACATTTTGCCACAGCTCGCTTCGTTTCCCAGATATTTGCAGATTCAGCTCAAAGGAACGGGCCTGACGGACATATTTCGAGATATTTCTTCTTCTTGTTGTTCTTCTTCTGCACAGCTAAGCTGGAAGTGGCATTTGAGGCTCGCACTAGTGCAGAGTTTTCTCAAAGAAAGGGGCGACGGTGTTTCTGTATCTCTATTATGTTGGTGCGGCTTCGGAACTTTTAAATATCTCGATATATCTCGAAAACTACGCATCTGATCCAAAAATATCATAAAACATAAAACGTAGGAAACTTAATTCTCTACAAAAAAGGTCTCTTAACATTTTGCCATAGCTCGCTTCGTTTCCGAGATATTTGCAGATTTATCTCAAGGGAAGGGGCCTGACGGACATATTTCGAGATATTTCTTCTTCTTGTTGTTCTTCTTCTGCACAGCTAAGCTGGAAGTGGCATTTGCAGCTCGCAATAGTGCAGAGTTATCTCAAAGAAAGGGGCCACGGTGTTTCTGTATCTCTATTATGTTGGTGCGGCTTCGGAACTTTTAAATATCTCGATATATCTCGAAAACTACGCTTGTGATCAAAAAATATCATAGAACATAAATTGTAGGAAACATAATTCTCTACAAAAAACGTCTCTTAACATTTTGCCATAGCTCGCTTCGTTTCCGAGATATTTGCAGATTCAGCTCAAGGGAAGGGGCCTGACGGACATATTTCGAGATATTTCTTCTTCTTGTTGTTCTTCTTCTGCACAGCTAAGCTGGAAGTGGCATTTGCAGCTCGCAATAGTGCAGAGTTATCTCAAAGAAAGGGGCCACGGTGTTTCTGTATCTCTATTATGTTGGTGCGGCTTCGGAACTTTTAAATATCTTGATATATCTCGAGAAGTACGCATCTGATCAAAAAATATCATAGAACATAAAACGTAGAAAACTTAATTCTCTACAAAAAAGGTCTCTTAACATTTTGCCATAGCTCGCTTCGTTTCCGAGATATTTGCAGATATATCTCAAGGGAAGGGGCCTGACGGACATATTTCGAGATATTTCTTCTTCTTGTTGTTCTTCTTCTGCACAGCTAAGCTGGAAGTGGCATTTGCAGCTCGCAATAGTGCAGAGTTATCTCAAAGAAAGGGGCCACGGTGTTTCTGTATCTCTATTATGTTGGTGCGGCTTCGGATCTTTTAAATATCTTGATATATCTCGAGAACTACGCATCTGATCAAAAAATATCATAGAACATAAAAAGTAGGAAACTTAATTCTCTACAAAAAAGGTCTCTTAACATTTTGCCATAGCTCGCTTCGTTTCCGAGATATTTGCAGATTTATCTCAAGGGAAGGGGCCTGACGGACATATTTCGAGATATTTCTTCTTGTTGTTCTTCTTCTGCACAGCTAAGCTGGAAGTGGCATTTGCGGCTCGCACTAGTGCAGAGTTATGTCAAAGAAAGGGGCCACGGTGTTTCTGTATCTCTATTATGTTGGTGCGGCTTCGGAACTTTTAAATATCTCGATATATCTCGAAAACTACACTTCTGATCGAAAAATACCATAGAACATAAATTGTATGAAACATAATTCTCTACAAAAAACGTCTCTTAACATTTTGCCACAGCTCGCTTCGTTTCCCAGATATTTGCAGATTCAGCTCAAAGGAACGGGCCTGACGGACATATTTCGAGATATTTCTTCTTCTTGTTGTTCTTCTTCTGCACAGCTAAGCTGGAAGTGGCATTTGCGGCTCGCACTAGTGCAGAGTTATGTCAAAGAAAGGGGCCACGGTGTTTCTGTATCTCTATTATGTTGGTGCGGCTTCGGAACTTTTAAATATCTCGATATATCTCGAAAACTACACTTCTGATCGAAAAATACCATAGAACATAAATTGTATGAAACATAATTCTCTACAAAAAACGTCTCTTAACATTTTGCCACAGCTCGCTTCGTTTCCCAGATATTTGCAGATTCAGCTCAAAGGAACGGGCCTGACGGACATATTTCGAGATATTTCTTCTTCTTGTTGTTCTTCTTCTGCACAGCTAAGCTGGAAGTGGCATTTGAGGCTCGCACTAGTGCAGAGTTTTCTCAAAGAAAGGGGCGACGGTGTTTCTGTATCTCTATTATGCTGGTGCGGCTTCGGAACTTTTAAATATCTCGATATATCTCGAAAACTACGCATCTGATCCAAAAATATCATAGAACATAAAACGTAGGAAACTTAATTCTCTACAAAAAAGGTCTCTTAACATTTTGCCATAGCTCTCTTCGTTTCCGAGATATTTGCAGATTTATCTCAAGGGAAGGGGCCTGACGGACATATTCCGAGATATTTCTTCTTCTTGTTGTTCCTCTTGTGCACAGCTAAGCTGGAAGTGGCATTTGCAGCTCGCAATAGTGCAGAGTTATCTCAAAGAAAGGGGCCACGGTGTTTCTGTATCTCTATTATGTTGGTGCGGCTTCGGAACTTTTAAATATCTCGATATATCTCGAAAACTACGCTTGTGATCAAAAAATATCATAGAACATAAATTGTAGGAAACATAATTCTCTACAAAAAACGTCTCTTAACATTTTGCCATAGCTCGCTTCGTTTCCGAGATATTTGCAGATTCAGCTCAAAGGAACGGGCCTGACGGACATATTTCGAGATATTTCTTCTTCTTGTTGTTCTTCTTCTGCACAGCTAAGCTGGAAGTGGCATTTGCAGCTCGCAATAGTGCAGAGTTATCTCAAAGAAAGGGGCCACGGTGTTTCTGTATCTCTATTATGTTGGTGCGGCTTCGGAACTTTTAAATATCTTGATATATCTCGAGAACTACGCATCTGATCAAAAAATATCATAGAACATAAAAAGTAGAAAACTTAATTCTCTACAAAAAAGGTCTCTTAACATTTTGCCATAGCTCGCTTCGTTTCCGAGATATTTGCAGATATATCTCAAGGGAAGGGGCCTGACGGACATATTTCGAGATATTTCTTCTTCTTGTTGTTCTTCTTCTGCACAGCTAAGCTGGAAGTGGCATTTGCAGCTCGCAATAGTGCAGAGTTATCTCAAAGAAAGGGGCCACGGTGTTTCTGTATCTCTATTATGTTGGTGCGGCTTCGGATCTTTTAAATATCTTGATATATCTCGAGAACTACGCATCTGCTCAAAAAATATCATAGAACATAAAAAGTAGGAAACTTAATTCTCTACAAAAAAGGTCTCTTAACATTTTGCCATAGCTCGCTTCGTTTCCGAGATATTTGCAGATTTATCTCAAGGGAAGGGGCCTGACGGACATATTTCGAGATATTTCTTCTTGTTGTTCTTCTTCTGCACAGCTAAGCTGGAAGTGGCATTCGCGGCTCGCACTAGTGCAGAGTTATGTCAAAGAAAGGGGCCACGGTGTTTCTGTATCTCTATTATGTTGGTGCGGCTTCGGAACTTTTAAATATCTCGATATATCTCGAAAACTACACTTGTGATCGAAAAATACCATAGAACATAAATTGTATGAAACATAATTCTCTACAAAAAACGTCTCTTAACATTTTGCCACAGCTCGCTTCGTTTCCCAGATATTTGCAGATTCAGCTCAAAGGAACGGGCCTGACGGACATATTTCGAGATATTTCCTCTTCTTGTTGTTCGTCTTCAGCACAGCTAAGCTGGAAGTGGCATTTGCAGCTCGCAATAGTGCAGAGTTATCTCAAAGAAAGGGGCCACGGTGTTTCTGTATCTCTATTATGTTGGTGCGGCTTCGGAACTTTTAAATATCATGATATATCTCGAGAACTACGCATCTGATCAAAAAATATCATAGAACATAAAAAGTAGGAAACACAATTCTCTACAAAAAAGGTCTCTTAACATTTTGCCATAGCTCGCTTCGTTTCCGAGATATTTGCAGATTTATCTCAGGGGAAGGGGCCTGACGGACATATTTCGAGATATTTCTTCTTCTTGTTGTTCTTCTTCTGCACAGCTAAGCTGGAAGTGGCATTTGCGGCTCGCACTAGTGCAGAGTTATCTCAAAGAAAGGGGCCACGGTGTTTCTGAATCTCTATTATGTTGGTGCGGCTTCGGAACTTTTAATTATCTCGATATATCTCGAAAACTACGCTTGTGATCAAAAAATATCATAGAACATAAATTGTAGGAAACATAATTCTCTACAAAAAACGTCTCTTAACATTTTGCCATAGCTCGCTTCGTTTCCGAGATATTTGCAGATTCAGCTCAAAGGAACGGGCCTGACGGACATATTTCGAGATATTTCTTCTTCTTGTTGTTCTTCTTCTGCACAGCTAAGCTGGAAGTGGCATTTGCAGCTCGCAATAGTGCAGAGTTATCTCAAAGAAAGGGGCCACGGTGTTTCTGTATCTCTATTATGTTGGTGCGGCTTCGGAACTTTTAAATATCTTGATATATCTCGAGAACTACGCATCTGATCAAAAAATATCATAGAACATAAATTGTAGGAAACTTAATTCTCTACAAAAAAGGTCTCTTAACATTTTGCCATAGCTCGCTTCGTTTCCGAGATATTTGCAGATTTATCTCAAGGGAAGGGGCCTGACGGACATATTTCGAGATATTTCTTCTTCTTGTTGTTCTTCTTCTGCACAGCTAAGCTGGAAGTGGCATTTGCGGCTCGCACTAGTGCAGAGTTATGTCAAAGAACGGGGCCACGGTGTTTCTGTATCTCTATTATGTTGGTGCGGCTTCGGAACTTTTAAATATCTCGATATATCTCGAAAACTACACTTCTGATCAAAAAATATCATAGAACATGAATTGTAGGAAACATAATTCTCTACAAAAAAGGTCTCTTAACATTTTGCGATAGCTCGCTTCGTTTCCGAGATATTTGCAGATATATCTCAAGGGAAGGGGCCTGACGGACATATTTCGAGATATTTCTTCTTCTTGTTGTTCTTCTTCTGCACAGCTAAGCTGGAAGTGGCATTTGCAGCTCGCAATAGTGCAGAGTTATCTCAAAGAAAGGGGCCGCGGTGTTTCTGTATCTCTATTATGTTGGTGCGGCTTCGGATCTTTTAAATATCTTGATATATCTCGAGAACTACGCATCTGCTCAAAAAATATCATAGAACATAAAAAGTAGGAAACTTAATTCTCTACAAAAAAGGTCTCTTAACATTTTGCCATAGCTCGCTTCGTTTCCGAGATATTTGCAGATTTATCTCAAGGGAAGGGGCCTGACGGACATATTTCGAGATATTTCTTCTTGTTGTTCTTCTTCTGCACAGCTAAGCTGGAAGTGGCATTCGCGGCTCGCACTAGTGCAGAGTTATGTAAAAGAAAGGGGCCACGGTGTTTCTGTATCTCTATTATGTTGGTGCGGCTTCGGAACTTTTAAATATCTCGATATATCTCGAAAACTACACTTGTGATCGAAAAATACCATAGAACATAAATTGTATGAAACATAATTCTCTACAAAAAACGTCTCTTAACATTTTGCCACAGCTCGCTTCGTTTCCCAGATATTTGCAGATTCAGCTCAAAGGAACGGGCCTGACGGACATATTTCGAGATATTTCTTCTTCTTGTTGTTCTTCTTCTGCACAGCTAAGCTGGAAGTGGCATTTGCAGCTCGCAATAGTGCAGAGTTATCTCAAAGAAAGGGGCCACGGTGTTCCTGTATCTCTATTATGTTGGTGCGGCTTCGGAACTTTTAAATATCTTGATATATCTCGAGAACTACGCATCTGATCAAAAAATATCGTAGAACATGAAAAGTAGGAAACTTAATTCTCTACAAAAAAGGTCTCTTAACATTTTGCCATAGCTCGCTTCGTTTCCGAGATATTTGCAGATTTATCTCAAGGGAAGGGGCCTGACGGACATATTTCGAGATATTTCTTCTTCTTGTTGTTCTTCTTCTGCACAGCTAAGCTGGAAGTGGCATTTGCGGCTCGCACTAGTGCAGAGTTATGTCAAAGAAAGGGGCCACGGTGTTTCTGTATCTCTATTATGTTGGTGCGGCTTCGGAACTTTTAAATATCTCGATATATCTCGAAAACTACGCATCTGATCAAAAAATATCATAGAACATAAATTGTAGGAAACTTAATTCTCTACAAAAAAGGTCTCTTAACATTTTGCCATAGCTCGCTTCGTTTCCGAGATATTTGCAGATTTATCTCAAGGGAAGGGGCCTGACGGACATATTTCGAGATATTTCTTCTTCTTGTTGTTCTTCTTCTGCACAGCTAAGCTGGAAGTGGCATTTGCGGCTCGCACTAGTGCAGAGTTATGTCAAAGAAAGGGGCCACGGTGTTTCTGAATCTCTATTATGTTGGTGCGGCTTCGGAACTTTTAAATATCTCGATATATCTCGAAAACTACGCTTGTGATCAAAAAATATCATAGAACATAAATTGTAGGAAACATAATTCTCTACAAAAAACGTGTCTTAACATTTTGCCATAGCTCGCTTCGTTTCCGAGATATTTGCAGATTTATCTCAAGGGAAGGGGCCTGACGGACATATTTCGAGATATTTCTTCTTCTTGTTGTTCTTCTTCTGCACAGCTAAGCTGGAAGTGGCATTTGCGGTTCGCACTAGTGCAGAGTTATGTCAAAGAAAGGGGCCACGGTGTTTCTGTATCTCTATTATGTTGGTGCGGCTTCGGAACTTTTAAATATCTCGATATATCTCGAAAACTACACTTCTGATCAAAAAATATCATAGAACATGAATTGTAGGAAACATAATTCTCTACAAAAAAGGTCTCTTAACATTTTGCCATAGCTCGCTTCGTTTCCGAGATATTTGCAGATTTATCTCAAGGGAAGGGGCCTGACGGACATATTTCGAGATATTTCTTCTTCTTGTTGTTCTTCTTCTGCACAGCTAAACTGGAAGTGGCATTTGCAGCTCGCAATAGTGCAGAGTTATCTCAAAGAAAGGGGCCACGGTGTTTCTGTATCTCTATTATGTTGGTGCGGCTTCGGAACTTTTAAATATCTCGATATATCTCGAAAACTACGCTTCTGATCAAAAAATATCATAGAACATAAATTGTAGGAAACATAATTCTCTACAAAAAAGGTCTCTTAACATTTTGCCATAGCTCGCTTCGTTTCCGAGATATTTGCAGATATATCTCAAGGGAAGGGGCCTGACGGACATATTTCGAGATATTTCTTCTTCTTGTTGTTCTTCTTCTGCACAGCTAAGCTGGAAGTGGCATTTGCAGCACGCAATAGTGCAGAGTTATCTCAAAGAAAGGGGCCACGGTGTTTCTGTATCTCTATTATGTTGGTGCGGCTTCGGAACTTTTAAATATCTCGATATATCTCGAAAACTACACTTCTGATCAAAAAATATCAAAGCACATGAATTGTAGGAAACATAATTCTCTACAAAAAAGGTCTTTTAACATTTTGCCATAGCTCGCTTCGTTTCCGAGATATTTGCAGATACATCTCAAGGGAAGGGGCCTGACGGACATATTTCGAGATATTTCTTCTTCTTGTTGTTCTTCTTCTGCACAGCTAAGCTGGAAGTGGCATTTGCAGCTCGCAATAGTGCAGAGTTATCTCAAAGAAAGGGGCCACGGTGTTTCTGTATCTCTATTATGTTGGTGCGGCTTCGGAACTTTTAAATATCTTGATATATCTCGAGAACTACGCATCTGATCAAAAAATATCATAGAACATAAATTGTAGGAAACATAATTCTCTACAAAAAAGGTCTCTAAACATTTTGCCATAGCTCGCTTCGTTTCCGAGATATTTGCAGATTTATCTCAAGGGAAGGGGCCTGACGGACATATTTCGAGATATTTCTTCTTGTTGTTCTTCTTCTGCACAGCTAAGCTGGAAGTGGCATTTGCGGCTCGCACTAGTGCAGAGTTATGTCAAAGAAAGGGGCCACGGTGTTTCTGTATCTCTATTATGTTGGTGCGGCTTCGGAACTTTTGAATATCTCGATATATCTCGAAAACTACACTTCTGATCAAAAAATATCATAGAACATGAATTGTAGGAAACATAATTCTCTACAAAAAACGTCTCTTAACATTTTGCCATAGCTCGCTTCGTTTCCGAGATATTTGCAGATACATCTCAAGGGAAGGGGCCTGACGGACATATTTCGAGATATTTCTTCTTCTTGTTGTTCTTCTTCTGCACAGCTAAGCTGGAAGTGGCATTTGCAGCTCGCAATAGTGCAGAGTTATCTCAAAGAAAGGGGCCACGGTGTTTCTGTATCTCTATTATGTTGGTGCGGCTTCGGAACTTTTAAATATCTTGATATATCTCGGGAACTACGCATCTGATCAAAAAATATCATAGAACATAAAAAGTAGGAAATACAATTCTCTACAAAAAAGGTCTCTTAATATTTTGCCATAGCTCGCTTCGTTTCCGAGATATTTGCAGATATATCTCAAGGGAAGGGGCCTGACGGACATATTTCGAGATATTTCTTCTTCTTGTTGTTCTTCTTCTGCACAGCCAAACTGAAAGTGGCATTTCCCGCTCGCAATAGTGCAGAGTTATCTCAAAGAAAGGGGCTACGGTGTTTCTGAATCTCTATTATGTTGGTGCGGCTTCGGAACTTTTAAATATCTCGATATATCTCGAGAACTACGCATCTGATCAAAAAATATCATAGAACATAAAAAGTAGGAAACTTAATTCTCTACAAAAAAGGTCTCTTAACATTTTGCCATAGCTCGCTTCGTTTCCGAGATATTTGCAGATTTATCTCAAAGGAAGGGGCCTGACGGACATATTTCGAGATATTTCTCCTTCTTGTTGTTCTTCCTCTGCACAGCTAAGCTGGAAGTGGCGTTTGCGGCACGCACTAGTGCAGAGTTATGTCAAAGAAAGGGGCCACGGTGTTTCTGTATCTCTATTATGTTGGTGCGGCTTCGGAACTTTTAAATATCTCGATATATCTCGAAAACTACACTTCTGATCAAAAAATATCAAAGCACATGAATTGTAGGAAACATAATTCTCTACAAAAAAGGTCTCTTAACATTTTGCCATAGCTCGCTTCGTTTCCGAGATATTTGCAGATACATCTCAAGGGAAGGGGCCTGACGGACATATTTCGAGATATTTCTTCTTCTTGTTGTTCTTCTTCTGCACAGCTAAGCTGGAAGTGGCATTTGCAGCTCGCAATAGTGCAGAGTTATCTCAAAGAAAGGGGCCACGGTGTTTCTGTATCTCTATTATGTTGGTGCGGCTTCGGAACTTTTAAATATCTTGATATATCTCGAGAACTACGCATCTGATCAAAAAATATCATAGAACATAAAAAGTAGGAAACACAATTCTCTACAAAAAAGGTCTCTTAACATTTTGCCATAGCTCGCTTCGTTTCCGAGATATTTGCAGATATATCTCAAGGGAAGGGGCCTGACGGACATATTTCGAGATATTTCTTCTTCTTGTTGTTCTTCTTCTGCACAGCTAAGCTGGAACTGGCGTTTGCGGCGCGCACTAGTGCAGAGTTATCTCAAAGAAAGGGGCCACGGTGTTTCTGTATCTCTATTATGTTGGTGCGGCTTCGGAACTTTTAAATATCTCGATATATCTCGAAAACTACGCTTCTGACCAAAAAATATCATAGAACATAAAAAGTAGGAAACTTAATTCTCTACAAAAAAGGTCTCTTAACATTTTGCCATAGCTCGCTTCGTTTCCGAGATATTTGCAGATTTATCTCAAGGGAAGGGGCCTGACGGACATATTTCGAGATATTTCTTCTTCTTGTTGTTCTTCTTCTGCACAGCCAAACTGAAAGTGGCATTTCCAGCTCGCAATAGTGCAGAGTTATCTCAAAGAAAGGGGCTACGGTGTTTCTGACTCTCTATTATGTTGGTGCGGCTTCGGAACTTTTAAATATCTCGATATATCTCGAGAACTACGCATCTGCTCAAAAAATATCATAGAACATAAAAAGTAGGAAACTTAATTCTCTACAAAAAAGGTCTCTTAACATTTTGCCATAGCTCGCTTCGTTTCCGAGATATTTGCAGATTTATCTCAAGGGAAGGGGCCTGACGGACATATTTCGAGATATTTCTTCTTCTTGTTGTTCTTCTTCTGCACAGCTAAGCTGGAAGTGGCATTTGCAGCTCGCAATAGTGCAGAGTTATCTCAAAGAAAGGGGCCACGGTGTTTCTGTATCTCTATTATGTTGGTGCGGCTTCGGAACTTTTAAATATTTTGATATATCTCGAGAACTACGCATCTGATCAAAAAATATCATAGAACATAAAAAGTAGGAAACTTAATTCTCTACAAAAAAGGTTTCTTAACATTTTGCCATAGCTCGCTTCGTTTCCGAGATATTTGCAGATTTATCTCAAGGGAAGGGGCCTGACGGACATATTTCGAGATATTTCTCCTTCTTGTTGTTCTTCCTCTGCACAGCTAAGCTGGAAGTGGCGTTTGCGGCACGCACTAGTGCAGAGTTATGTCAAAGAAAGGGGCCACGGTGTTTCTGTATCTCTATTATGTTGGTGCGGCTTCGGAACTTTTAAATATCTCGATATATCTCGAAAACTACACTTCTGATCAAAAAATATCATAGAACATGAATTGTAGGAAACATAATTCTCTACAAAAAACGTCTCTTAACATTTTGCCATAGCTCGCTTCGTTTCCGAGATATTTGCAGATACATCTCAAGGGAAGGGGCCTGACGGACATATTTCGAGATATTTCTTCTTCTTGTTGTTCTTCTTCTGCACAGCTAAGCTGGAAGTGGCATTTGCAGCTCGCAATAGTGCAGAGTTATCTCAAAGAAAGGGGCCACGGTGTTTCTGTATCTCTATTATGTTGGTGCGGCTTCGGAACTTTTAAATATCTTGATATATCTCGAGAACTACGCATCTGATCAAAAAATATCATAGAACATAAAAAGTAGGAAACACAATTCTCTACAAAAAAGGTCTCTTAACATTTTGCCATAGCTCGCTTCGTTTCCGAGATATTTGCAGATATATCTCAAGGGAAGGGGCCTGACGGACATATTTCGAGATATTTCTTCTTCTTGTTGTTCTTCTTCTGCACAGCTAAGCTGGAACTGGCGTTTGCGGCGCGCACTAGTGCAGAGTTATCTCAAAGAAAGGGGCCACGGTGTTTCTGTATCTCTATTATGTTGGTGCGGCTTCGGAACTTTTAAATATCTCGATATATCTCGAAAACTACGCTTCTGACCAAAAAATATCATAGAACATAAAAAGTAGGAAACTTAATTCTCTACAAAAAAGGTCTCTTAACATTTTGCCATAGCTCGCTTCGTTTCCGAGATATTTGCAGATTTATCTCAAGGGAAGGGGCCTGACGGACATATTTCGAGATATTTCTTCTTCTTGTTGTTCTTCTTCTGCACAGCCAAACTGGAAGTGGCATTTCCAGCTCGCAATAGTGCAGAGTTATCTCAAAGAAAGGGGCTACGGTGTTTCTGAATCTCTATTATGTTGGTGCGGCTTCGGAACTTTTAAATATCTCGATATATCTCGAGAACTACGCATCTGATCAAAAAATATCATAGAACATAAAAAGTAGGAAACTTAATTCTCTACAAATAAAGTCTCTTAACATTTTGCCATAGCTCGCTTCGTTTCCGAGATATTTGCAGATTTATCTCAAGGGAAGGGGCCTGACGGACATATTTCGAGATATTTCTTCTTCTTGTTGTGCTTCTTCTGCACAGCTAAGCTGGAAGTGGCATTTGCAGCTCGCAATAGTGCAGAGTTATCTCAAAGAAAGGGGCCACGGTGTTTCTGTATCTCTATTATGTTGGTGCGGCTTCGGAACTTTTAAATATCTTGATATATCTCGAGAACTACGCATCTGATCAAAAAATATCATAGAACATAAAAAGTAGGAAACTTAATTCTCTACAAAAAAGGTCTCTTAACATTTTGCCATAGCTCGCTTCGTTTCCGAGATATTTGCAGATTTATCTCAAGGGAAGGGGCCTGACGGACATATTTCGAGATATTTCTTCTTCTTGTTGTTCTTCTTCTGCACAGCTAAGCTGGAAGTGGCATTTGCAGCTCGCAATAGTGCAGAGTTATCTCAAAGAAAGGGGCCACGGTGTTTCTGTATCTCTATTATGTTGGTGCGGCTTCGGAACTTTTAAATATCTTGATATATCTCGAAAACTACGCTTCTGACCAAAAAATATCATAGAGCATAAAAAGTAGGAAACTTAATTCTCTACAAAAAAGGTCTCTTAACATTTTGCCATAGCTCGCTTCGTTTCCGAGATATTTGCAGATTTATCTCAAGGGAAGGGGCCTGACGGACATATTTCGAGATATTTCTTCTTCTTGTTGTTCTTCTTCTGCACAGCCAAACTGGAAGTGGCATTTCCAGCTCGCAATAGTGCAGAGTTATCTCAAAGAAAGGGGCTACGGTGTTTCTGAATCTCTATTATGTTGGTGCGGCATCGGAACTTTTAAATATCTCGATATATCTCGAAAACGACGCTTCTGATCAAAAAATATCATAGAACATAAATCGTAGGAAACATAATTCTCTACAAAAAAGGTCTTTTAACATTTTGCCATAGCTCGCTTCGTTTCCGAGATATTTGCAGATATATCTCAAGGGAGGGGGCCTGACGGACATATTTCGAGATGTTTCTTCTTCTTGTTGTTCTTCTTCTGCACAGCTAAGCTGGAAGTGGCATTTGAGGCTCGCACTAGTGCAGAGTTTTCTGAAAGAAAGGGGCCACGGTGTTTCTGTATCTCTATTATGTTGGTGCGGCATCGGAACTTTTAAATATATCGATATATCTCGAAAACGACGCTTCTGATCAAAAAATATCATAGAACATAAATCGTAGGAAACATAATTCTCTACAAAAAAGGTCTCTTAACATTTTGCCATAGCTCGCTTCGTTTCCGAGATATTTGCAGATATATCTCAAGGGAGGGGGCCTGACGGACATATTTCGAGATGTTCCTTCTTCTTGTTGTTCTTCTTCTGCACAGCAAAGCTGGAAGTGCCATTTACAGCTCGCAATAGTGCAGAGTTATCTCAAAGAAAGGGGCCACGGTGTTTCTGTATCTCTATTATGTTGGTGCGGCTTCGGAACTTTTAAATATCTCGATATATCTCTAAAACTACGCTTCTGACCAAAAAATATCATAGAACATAAAAAGTAGGAAACTTAATTCTCTACAAAAAAGGTCTCTTAACATTTTGCCATAGCTCGCTTCGTTTCCGAGATATTTGCAGATTTATCTCAAGGGAAGGGGCCTGACGGACATATTTCGAGATATTTCTTCTACTTGTTGTTCTTCTTCTGCACAGCTAAGCTGGAAGTGGCATTTGCGGCTCGCACTAGTGCAGAGTTATCTCAAAGAAAGGGGCCACGGTGTTTCTGAATCTCTATTATGTTGGTGCGGCTTCGGAACTTTTAAATATCTCGATATATCTCGAAAACTACGCTTCTGATCAAAAAACATCATAGAACATAGAAAGTAGGAAACTTAATTCTCTACAAATTAGGTCCCTTAACATTTTGCCATAGCTCGCTTCGTTTCCGAGATATTTGCAGATTTATCTCAAGGGAAGGGGCCTGACGGACATATTTCGAGATATTTCTTCTTCTTGTTGTTCTTCTTCTGCACAGCTAAGCTGGAAGTGGCATTTGCAGCTCGCAATAGTGCAGAGTTATCTCAAAGAAAGGGGCCACGGTGTTTCTGTATCTCTATTATGTTCGTGCGGCTTCGGAACTTTTAAATATCTTGATATATCTCGAGAACTACGAATCTGATCAAAAAATATCATAGAACATAAAAAGTAGAAAACTTAATTCTCTACAAAAAAGGTCTCTTAACATTTTGCCATAACTCGCTTCCTTTCCGAGATATTTGCAGATACAGCTCAAAGGAACGGGCCTGACGGACATATTTCGAGATATTTCTTCTTCTTGTTGTTCTTCTTCTGCACAGCTAAGCTGGAAGTGGCATTTGCAGCTCGCAATAGTGCAGAGTTATCTCAAAGAAAGGGGCCACGGTGTTTCTGTATCTCTATTATGTTGCTGCGGCTTCGGAACTTTTAAATATCTTGATATATCTCGAGAACTACGCATCTGATCAAAAAATATCATAGAACATAAAAAGTAGGAAACATAATTCTCTACAAAAAAGGTCTCTTAACATTTTGCCATAGCTCGCTTCGTTTCCGAGATATTTGCAGATTTATCTCAAGGGAAGGGGCCTGACGGACGTATTTCGAGATATTTCTTCTTCTTGTTGTTCTTGCTCTGCACAGCTAAGCTGAAAGTGGCATTTGCGGCTCGCACTAGAGCAGAGTTATCTCAAAGAAAGGGGCCACGGTGTTTCTGTACCTCTATTATGTTGGTGCGGCTTCGGAACTTTTAAATATCTCGATATATCTCGAAAACCACGCTTCTGATCAAAAAATATCATAGAACATAAATTGTAGGAAACATAATTCTCTACAAAAAAGGTCTCGTAACATTTTGCCATAGCTCGCTTTGTTTCCGAGATATTTGCAGATATATCTCAAGGGAAGGGGCCTGACGGACATATTTCGAGATATTTCTTCTTCTTGTTGTTCTTCTTCTGCACAGCTAAGCTGGAAGTGGCATTTGCAGCTCGCAATAGTGCAGAGTTATCTCAAAGAAAGGGGCCACGGTGTTTCTGTATCTCTATTATGTTGGTGCGGCTTCGGAACTTTTAAATATCTTGATATATCTCGAGAACTACGAATCTGATCAAAAAATATCATAGAACATAAAAAGTAGAAAACTTAATTCTCTACAAAAAAGGTCTCTTAACATTTTGCCATAACTCGCTTCGTTTCCGAGATATTTGCAGATTTATCTCAAGGGAAGGGGCCTGACGGACATATTTCGAGATATTTCTTCTTCTTGTTGTTCTTCTTCTGCACAGCCAAACTGGAAGTGGCATTTCCAGCTCGCAATAGTGCAGAGTTATCTCAAAGAAAGGGGCTACGGTGTTTCTGAATTTCTATTATGTTGGTGCGGCATCGGAACTTTTAAATATCTCGATATATCTCGAAAACGACGCTTCTGATCAAAAAATATCATAGAACATAAATCGTAGGAAACATAATTCTCTACAAAAAAGGTCTTTTAACATTTTGCCATAGCTCGCTTCGTTTCCGAGATATTTGCAGATATATCTCAAGGGAGGGGGCCTGACGGACATATTTCGAGATGTTTCTTCTTCTTGTTGTTCTTCTTCTGCACAGCTAAGCTGGAAGTGGCATTTGAGGCTCGCACTAGTGCAGAGTTTTCTGAAAGAAAGGGGCCACGGTGTTTCTGTATCTCTATTATGTTGGTGCGGCATCGGAACTTTTAAATATATCGATATATCTCGAAAACGACGCTTCTGATCAAAAAATATCGTAGAACATAAATCGTAGGAAACATAATTCTCTACAAAAAAGGTCTCTTAACATTTTGCCATAGCTCGCTTCGTTTCCGAGATATTTGCAGATATATCTCAAGGGAGGGGGCCTGACGGACATATTTCGAGATGTTCCTTCTTCTTGTTGTTCTTCTTCTGCACAGCAAAGCTGGAAGTGCCATTTACAGCTCGCAATAGTGCAGAGTTATCTCAAAGAAAGGGGCCACGGTGTTTCTGTATCTCTATTATGTTGGTGCGGCTTCGGAACTTTTAAATATCTCGATATATCTCTAAAACTACGCTTCTGACCAAAAAATATCATAGAACATAAAAAGTAGGAAACTTAATTCTCTACAAAAAAGGTCTCTTAACATTTTGCCATAGCTCGCTTCGTTTCCGAGATATTTGCAGATTTATCTCAAGGGAAGGGGCCTGACGGACATATTTCGAGATATTTCTTCTACTTGTTGTTCTTCTTCTGCACAGCTAAGCTGGAAGTGGCATTTGCGGCTCGCACTAGTGCAGAGTTATCTCAAAGAAAGGGGCCACGGTGTTTCTGAATCTCTATTATGTTGGTGCGGCTTCGGAACTTTTAAATATCTCGATATATCTCGAAAACTACGCTTGTGATCAAAAAATATCATAGAACATAAATTGTAGGAAACATAATTCTCTACAAAAAACGTCTCTTAACATTTTGCCATAGCTCGCTTCGTTTCCGAGATATTTGCAGATTTATCTCAAGGGAAGGGGCCTGACGGACATATTTCGAGATATTTCTTCTTCTTGTTGTTCTTCTTCTGCACAGCTAAGCTGAAAGTGGCATTTGCGGCTCGCACTAGTGCAGAGTTATCTCAAAGAAAGGGGCCACGGTGTTTCTGTACCTCTATTATGTTGGTGCGGCTTCGGAACTTTTAAATATCTCGATATATCTCGAAAACCACGCTTCTGATCAAAAAATATCATAGAACATAAATTGTAGGAAACATAATTCTCTACAAAAAAGGTCTCTTAACATTTTGCCATAGCTCGCTTTGTTTCCGAGATATTTGCAGATTCAGCTCAAAGGAACGGGCCTGACGGACATATTTCGAGATATTTCTTCTTCTTGTTGTTCTTCTTCTGCACAGCTAAGCTGGAAGTGGCATTTGCAGCTCGCAATAGTGCAGAGTTATCTCAAAGAAAGCGGCCACGGTGTTTCTATATCTCTATTATGTTGGTGCGGCTTCGGAACTTTTAAATATCTTGATATATCTCGAGAACTACGCATCTGATCAAAAAATATCATAGAACATAAAAAGTAGGAAACATAATTCTCTACAAAAAAGGTCTCTTAACATTTTGCCATAGCTCGCTTCGTTTCCGAGATATTTGCAGATTTATCTCAAGGGAAGGGGCCTGACGGACATATTTCGAGATATTTCTTCTTCTTGTTGTTCTTCTTCTGCACAGCTAAGCCGGAAGTGGCATTTGCAGCTCGCAATAGTGCAGAGTTATCTCAAAGAAAGGGGCCACGGTGTTTCTGTATCTCTATTATGTTGGTGCGGCTTCGGAACTTTTAAATATCTCGATATATCTCGAAAACTACGCTTCTGATCAAAAAACATCATAGAACATAGAAAGTAGGAAACTTAATTCTCTACAAATTAGGTCCCTTAACATTTTGCCATAGCTCGCTTCGTTTCCGAGATATTTGCAGATTTATCTCAAGGGAAGGGGCCTGACGGACATATTTCGAGATATTTCTTCTTCTTGTTGTTCTTCTTCTGCACAGCTAAGCTGGAAGTGGCATTTGCAGCTCGCAATAGTGCAGAGTTATCTCAAAGAAAGGGGCCACGGTGTTTCTGTATCTCTATTATGTTCGTGCGGCTTCGGAACTTTTAAATATCTTGATATATCTCGAGAACTACGAATCTGATCAAAAAATATCATAGAACATAAAAAGTAGAAAACTTAATTCTCTACAAAAAAGGTCTCTTAACATTTTGCCATAACTCGCTTCCTTTCCGAGATATTTGCAGATACAGCTCAAAGGAACGGGCCTGACGGACATATTTCGAGATATTTCTTCTTCTTGTTGTTCTTCTTCTGCACAGCTAAGCTGGAAGTGGCATTTGCAGCTCGCAATAGTGCAGAGTTATCTCAAAGAAAGGGGCCACGGTGTTTCTGTATCTCTATTATGTTGCTGCGGCTTCGGAACTTTTAAATATCTTGATATATCTCGAGAACTACGCATCTGATCAAAAAATATCATAGAACATAAAAAGTAGGAAACATAATTCTCTACAAAAAAGGTCTCTTAACATTTTGCCATAGCTCGCTTCGTTTCCGAGATATTTGCAGATTTATCTCAAGGGAAGGGGCCTGACGGACGTATTTCGAGATATTTCTTCTTCTTGTTGTTCTTGCTCTGCACAGCTAAGCTGAAAGTGGCATTTGCGGCTCGCACTAGAGCAGAGTTATCTCAAAGAAAGGGGCCACGGTGTTTCTGTACCTCTATTATGTTGGTGCGGCTTCGGAACTTTTAAATATCTCGATATATCTCGAAAACCACGCTTCTGATCAAAAAATATCATAGAACATAAATTGTAGGAAACATAATTCTCTACAAAAAAGGTCTCGTAACATTTTGCCATAGCTCGCTTTGTTTCCGAGATATTTGCAGATATATCTCAAGGGAAGGGGCCTGACGGACATATTTCGAGATATTTCTTCTTCTTGTTGTTCTTCTTCTGCACAGCTAAGCTGGAAGTGGCATTTGCAGCTCGCAATAGTGCAGAGTTATCTCAAAGAAAGGGGCCACGGTGTTTCTGTATCTCTATTATGTTGGTGCGGCTTCGGAACTTTTAAATATCTTGATATATCTCGAGAACTACGAATCTGATCAAAAAATATCATAGAACATAAAAAGTAGAAAACTTAATTCTCTACAAAAAAGGTCTCTTAACATTTTGCCATAACTCGCTTCGTTTCCGAGATATTTGCAGATTCAGCTCAAAGGAACGGGCCTGACGGACATATTTCGAGATATTTCTTCTTCTTGTTGTTCTTCTTCTGCACAGCTAAGCTGGAAGTGGCATTTGCAGCTCGCAATAGTGCAGAGTTATCTCAAAGAAAGGGGCCACGGTGTTTCTGTATCTCTATTATGTTGGTGCGGCTTCGGAACTTTTAAATATCTTGATATATCTCGAGAACTACGCATCTGATCAAAAAATATCATAGAACATAAAAAGTAGGAAACATAATTCTCTACAAAAAAGGTCTCTTAACATTTTGCCATAGCTCGCTTCGTTTCCGAGATATTTGCAGATTTACCTCAAGGAAAGGGGCCTGACGGACATATTTCGAGATATTTCTTCTTCTTGTTGTTCTTCTTCTGCGCAGCTAAGCTGGAAGTGGCATTTGCAGCTCGCAATAGTGCAGAGTTATCTCAAAGAAAGGGGCCACGGTGTTTCTGTATCTCTATTATGTTGGTGCGGCTTCGGAACTTTTAAATATCTTGATATATCTCGAGAACTACGCATCTGATCAGAAAATATGATAGAACATAAATTGTAGGAAACATAATTCTCTACAAAAAAGGTCTCTTAACATTTTGCCATAGCTCGCTTCGTTTCCGAGATATTTGCAGATATATCTCAAGGGAGGGGGCCTGACGGACATATTTCGAGATGTTTCTTCTTCTTGTTGTACTTCTTCTGCACAGCAAAGCTGGAAGTGGCATTTACAGCTCGCAATAGTGCAGAGTTATCTCAAAGAAAGGGGCCACGGTGTTTCTGTATCTCTATTATGTTGGTGCGGCTTCGGAACTTTTAAATATCGCGATATATCTCGAAAACTACGCTTCTGACCAAAAAATATCATAGAACATAAAAAGTAGGAAACTTAATTCTCTACAAAAAAGGTCTCTTAACATTTTGCCATAGCTCGCTTCGTTTCCGAGATATTTGCAGATTTATCTCAAGGGAAGGGGCCTGACGGACATATTTCGAGATATTTCTTCTTCTTGTTGTTCTTCTTCTGCACAGCTAAGCTGGAAGTGGCATTTGCGGCTCGCACTAGTGCAGAGTTATCTCAAAGAAAGGGGCCACGGTGTTTCTGAATCTCTATTATGTTGGTGCGGCTTCGGAACTTTTAAATATCTCGATATATCTCGAAAACTACGCTTGTGATCAAAAAATATCATAAAACATAAATTGTAGGAAACATAATTCTCTACAAAAAACGTCTCTTAACATTTTGCCATAGCTCGCTTGGTTTCCGAGATATTTGCAGATTCAGCTCAAAGGAACGGGCCTGACGGACATATTTCGAGATATTTCTTCTTCTTGTTGTTCTTCTTCTGCACAGCTAAGCTGGAAGTGGCATTTGCAGCTCGCAATAGTGCAGAGTTATCTCAAAGAAAGGGGCCACGGTGTTTCTGTATCTCTATTATGTTGGTGCGGCTTCGGAACTTTTAAATATCTTGATATATCTCGAGAACTACGCATCTGATCAAAAAATATCATAGAACATAAAAAGTAGAAAACTTAATTCTCTACAAAAAAGGTCTCTTAACATTTTGCCATAGCTCGCTTCGTTTCCGAGATATTTGCAGATATATCTCAAGGGAAGGGGCCTGACGGACATATTTCGATATATTTCTTCTTCTTGTTGTTCTTCTTCTGCACAGCTAAGCCGGAAGTGGCATTTCCAGCTCGCAATAGTGCAGAGTTATCTCAAAGAAAGGGGCTACGGTGTTTCTGAATCTCTATTATGTTGGTGCGGCTTCGGAACTTTTAAATATCTCGATATATCTCGAAAACTACGCTTCTGATCAAAAAATATCATAGAACGTAAATTGTAGGAAACATAATTCTCTACAAAAAACGTCTCTTAACATTTTGCCATAGCTCGCTTCGTTTCCGAGATATTTGCAGATTCAGCTCAAAGGAACGCGCCTGACGGACATATTTCGAGATATTTCTTCTTCTTGTTGTTCTTGTTCTGCACAGCTAAGCTGAAAGTGGCATTTGCGGCTCGCACTAGTGCAGAGTTATCTCAAAGAAAGGGGCCACGGTGTTTCTGTACCTCTATTATGTTGGTGCGGCTTCGGAACTTTTAAATATCTCGATATATCTCGAAAACCACGCTTCTGATCAAAAAATATCATAGAACATAAATTGTAGGAAACATAATTCTCTACAAAAAAGGTCTCGTAACATTTTGCCATAGCTCGCTTTGTTTCCGAGATATTTGCAGATATATCTCAAGGGAAGGGGCCTGACGGACATATTTCGAGATATTTCTTCTTCTTGTTGTTCTTCTTCTGCACAGCTAAGCTGGAAGTGGCATTTGCAGCTCGCAATAGTGCAGAGTTATCTCAAAGAAAGGGGCCACGGTGTTTCTGTATCTCTATTATGTTGGTGCGGCTTCGGAACTTTTAAATATCTTGATATATCTCGAGAACTACGAATCTGATCAAAAAATATCATAGAACATAAAAAGTAGAAAACTTAATTCTCTACAAAAAAGGTCTCTTAACATTTTGCCATAACTCGCTTCGTTTCCGAGATATTTGCAGATATATCTCAAGGGAAGGGGCCTGACGGACATATTTCGAGATATTTCTTCTTCTTGTTGTTCTTCTTCTGCACAGCTAAGCTGGAAGTGGCATTTGAGGCTCGCACTAGTGCAGAGTTTTCTCAAAGAAAGGGGCCACGGTGTTTCTGTATCTCTATTATGTTGGTGCGGCATCGGAACTTTTAAATATATCGATATATCTCGAAAACTACGCTTCTGATCAAAAAATATCATAGAACGTAAATTGTAGGAAACATAATTCTCTACAAAAAACGTCTCTTAACATTTTGCCATAGCTCGCTTCGTTTCCGAGATATTTGCAGATTCAGCTCAAAGGAACGGGCCTGACGGACATATTTCGAGATATTTATTCTTCTTGTTGTTCTTCTTCTGCACAGCTAAGCTGGAAGTGGCATTTGCAGCTCGCAATAGTGCAGAGTTATCTCAAAGAAAGGGGCCACGGTGTTTCTGTATCTCTATTATGTTGGTGCGGCTTCGGAACTTTTAAATATCTTGATATATCTCGAGAACTACGCATCTGATCAAAAAATATCATAGAACATAAAAAGTAGGAAACTTAATTCTCTACAAAAAAGATCTCTTAACATTTTGCCATAGCTCGCTTCGTTTCCGAGATATTTGCAGCTTTATCTCAAGGGAAGGGGCCTGACGGACATATTTCGAGATATTTCTTCTTCTTGTTGTTCTTCTTCTGCACAGCTAAGCTGGAAGTGGCATTTGCAGCTCGCAATAGTGCAGAGTTATCTCAAAGAAAGGGGCCACGGTGTTTCTGTATCTCTATTATGTTGGTGCGGCTTCGGAACTTTTAAATATCTTGATATATCTCGAGAACTACGAATCTGATCAAAAAATATCATAGAACATAAAAAGTAGAAAACTTAATTCTCTACAAAAAAGGTCTCTTAACATTTTGCCATAACTCGCTTCGTTTCCGAGATATTTGCAGATATATCTCAAGGGAAGGGGCCTGACGGACATATTTCGAGATATTTCTTCTTCTTGTTGTTCTTCTTCTGCACAGCTAAGCTGGAAGTGGCATTTGCAGCTCGCAATAGTGCAGAGTTATCTCAAAGAAAGGGGCCACGGTGTTTCTGTATCTCTATTATGTTGGTGCGGCTTCGGAACTTTTAAATATCTTGATATATCTCGAGAACTACGCATCTGATCAAAAAATATCATAGAACATAAAAAGTAGGAAACTTAATTCTCTACAAAAAAGATCTCTTAACATTTTGCCATAGCTCGCTTCGTTTCCGAGATATTTGCAGCTTTATCTCAAGGGAAGGGGCCTGACGGACATATTTCGAGATATTTCTTCTTCTTGTTGTTCTTCTTCTGCACAGCTAAGCTGGAAGTGGCATTTGCGGCTCGCGCTAGTGCAGAGTTATCTCAAAGAAAGGGGCCACGGTGTTTCTGTATCTCTATTATGTTGGTGCGGCTTCGGAACTTTTAAATATCTTGATATATCTCGAGAACTACGAATCTGATCAAAAAATATCATAGAACATAAAAAGTAGAAAACTTAATTCTCTACAAAAAAGGTCTCTTAACATTTTGCCATAGCTCGCTTCGTTTCCGAGATATTTGCAGATATATCTCAAGGGAAGGGGCCTGACGGACATATTTCGAGATATTTCTTCTTCTTGTTGTTCTTGTTCTGCACAGCTAAGCTGAAAGTGGCATTTGCGGCTCGCACTAGTGCAGAGTTATCTCAAAGAAAGGGGCCACGGTGTTTCTGTACCTCTATTATGTTGGTGCGGCTTCGGAACTTTTACATATCTCGATATATCTCGAAAACCACGCTTCTGATCAAAAAATATCATAGAACATAAATTGTAGGAAACATAATTCTCTACAAAAAAGGTCTCGTAACATTTTGCCATAGCTCGCTTTGTTTCCGAGATATTTGCAGATATATCTCAAGGGAAGGGGCCTGACGGACATATTTCGAGATATTTCTTCTTCTTGTTGTTCTTCTTCTGCACAGCTAAGCAGGAAGTGGCATTTGCAGCTCGCAATAGTGCAGAGTTATCTCAAAGAAAGGGGCCACGGTGTTTCTGTATCTCTATTATGTTGGTGCGGCTTCGGAACTTTTAAATATCTTGATATATCTCGAGAACTACGAATCTGATCAAAAAATATCATAGAACATAAAAAGTAGAAAACTTAATTCTCTACAAAAAAGGTCTCTTAACATTTTGCCATAACTCGCTTCGTTTCCGAGATATTTGCAGATATATCTCAAGGGAAGGGGCCTGACGGACATATTTCGAGATATTTCTTCTTCTTGTTGTTCTTCTTCTGCACAGCTAAGCTGGAAGTGGCATTTGAGGCTCGCACTAGTGCAGAGTTTTCTCAAAGAAAGGGGCCACGGTGTTTCTGTATCTCTATTATGTTGGTGCGGCATCGGAACTTTTAAATATATCGATATATCTCGAAAACTACGCTTCTGATAAAAAATATCATAGAACGTAAATTGTAGGAAACATAATTCTCTACAAAAAACGTCTCTTAACATTTTGCCATAGCTCGCTTCGTTTCCGAGATATTTGCAGATTCAGCTCAAAGGAACGGGCCTGACGGACATATTTCGAGATATTTCTTCTTCTTGTTGTTCTTCTTCTGCACAGCTAAGCTGGAAGTGGCATTTGCAGCTCGCAATAGTGCAGAGTTATCTCAAAGAAAGGGGCCACGGTGTTTCTGTATCTCTATTATGTTGGTGCGGCTTCGGAACTTTTAAATATCTTGATATATCTCGAGAACTACGCATCTGATCAAAAAATATCATAGAACATAAAAAGTAGGAAACTTAATTCTCTACAAAAAAGATCTCTTAACATTTTGCCATAGCTCGCTTCGTTTCCGAGATATTTGCAGCTTTATCTCAAGGGAAGGGGCCTGACGGACATATTTCGAGATATTTCTTCTTCTTGTTGTTCTTCTTCTGCACAGCTAAGCTGGAAGTGGCATTTGCGGCTCGCGCTAGTGCAGAGTTATCTCAAAGAAAGGGGCCACGGTGTTTCTGTATCTCTATTATGTTGGTGCGGCTTCGGAACTTTTAAATATCTTGATATATCTCGAGAACTACGCTTCTGATCAAAAAATATCATAGAACGTAAATTGTAGGAAACATAATTCTCTACAAAAAACGTCTCTTAACATTTTGCCATAGCTCGCTTCGTTTCCGAGATATTTGCAGATTCAGCTCAAAGGAACGGGCCTGACGGACATATTTCGAGATATTTCTTCTTCTTGTTGTTCTTCTTCTGCACAGCTAAGCTGGAAGTGGCATTTGCAGCTCGCAATAGTGCAGAGTTATCTCAAAGAAAGGGGCCACGGTGTTTCTGTATCTCTATTATGTTGGTGCGGCTTCGGAACTTTTACATATCTTGATATATCTCGAGAACTACGCATCTGATCAAAAAATATCATAGAAGATAAAAAGTAGGAAACTTAATTCTCTACAAAAAAGATCTCTTAACATTTTGCCATAGCTCGCTTCGTTTCCGAGATATTTGCAGCTTTATCTCAAGGGAAGGGGCCTGACGGACATATTTCGAGATATTTCTTCTTCTTGTTGTTCTTCTTCTGCACAGCTAAGCTGGAAGTGGCATTTGCGGCTCGCGCTAGTGCAGAGTTATCTCAAAGAAAGGGGCCACGGTGTTTCTGTATCTCTATTATGTTGGTGCGGCTTCGGAACTTTTAAATATCTTGATATATCTCGAGAACTACGAATCTGATCAAAAAATATCATAGAACATAAAAAGTAGAAAACTTAATTCTCTACAAAAAAGGTCTCTTAACATTTTGCCATAACTCGCTTCGTTTCCGAGATATTTGCAGATATATCTCAAGGGAAGGGGCCTGACGGACATATTTCGAGATATTTCTTCTTCTTGTTGTTCTTGTTCTGCACAGCTAAGCTGAAAGTGGCATTTGCGGCTCGCACTAGTGCAGAGTTATCTCAAAGAAAGGGGCCACGGTGTTTCTGTATCTCTATTATGTTGGTGCGGCTTCGGAACTTTTAAATATTTTGATATATCTCGAGAACTACGCATCTGATCAAAAAATATCATAGAACATAAATTGTAGGAAACATAATTCTCTACAGAAAAGGTCTCTTAACATTTTGCCATAGCTCGCTTCGTTTCCGAGATATTTGCAGATATATCTCAAGGGAGGGGGCCTGACGGACATATTTCGAGATGTTTCTTCTTCTTGTTGTACTTCTTCTGCACAGCAAAGCTGGAAGTGGCATTTACAGCTCGCAATAGTGCAGAGTTATCTCAAAGAAAGGGGCCACGGTGTTTCTGTATCTCTATTATGTTGGTGCGGCTTCGGAACTTTTAAATATCTCGATATATCTCGAAAACTACGCTTGTGATCAAAAAATATCATAAAACATAAATTGTAGGAAACATAATTCTCTACAAAAAACGTCTCTTAACATTTTGCCATAGCTCGCTTCGTTTCCGAGATATTTGCAGATTCAGCTCAAAGGAACGGGCCTGACGGACATATTTCGAGATATTTCTTCTTCTTGTTGTTCTTCTTCTGCACAGCTAAGCTGGAAGTGGCATTTGCAGCTCGCAATAGTGCAGAGTTATCTCAAAGAAAGGGGCCACGGTGTTTCTGTATCTCTATTATGTTGGTGCGGCTTCGGAACTTTTAAATATCTTGATATATCTCGAGAACTACGCATCTGATCAAAAAATATCATAGAACATAAAAAGTAGAAAACTTAATTCTCTACAAAAAAGGTCTCTGAACATTTTGCCATAGCTCGCTTCGTTTCCGAGATATTTGCAGATATATCTCAAGGGAAGGGGCCTGACGGACATATTTCGAGATATTTCTTCTTCTTGTTGTTCTTCTTCTGCACAGCTAAGCCGGAAGTGGCATTTCCAGCTCGCAATAGTGCAGAGTTATCTCAAAGAAAGGGGCTACGGTGTTTCTGAATCTCTATTATGTTGGTGCGGCATCGGAACTTTTAAATATCTCGATATATCTCGAAAACTACGCTTCTGATCAAAAAATATCATAGAACATAAATTGTAGGAAACATAATTCTCTACAAAAAAGGTCTCTTAACATTTTGCAATAGCTCGCTTCGTTTCCGAGATATTTGCAGATATATCTCAAAGGAACGGGCCTGACGGACATATTTCGAGATATTTCTTCTTCTTGTTGTTCTTCTTCTGCACACCTAAACTGGAAGTGGCATTTCCAGCTCGCAATAGTGCAGAGTTATCTCAAAGAAAGGGGCCACGGTGTTTCTGTATCTCTATTATGTTGGTGCGGCTTCGGAACTTTTAAATATCTTGATATATCTCGAGAACTACGCATCTGATCAAGAAATATCATAGAACATAAAAATTAGGAAACTTAATTCTCTACAAAAAAGGTCTCTAAACATTTTGCCATAGCTCGCTTCGTTTCCGAGATATTTGCAGATTTATCTCAAGGGAAGGGGCCTGACGGACATATTTCGAGATATTTCTTCTTCTTGTTGTTCTTCTTCTGCACAGCTAAGCTGGAAGTGGCATTTGCGGCTCGCACTAGTGCAGAGTTATCTCAAAGAAAGGGGCCACGGTGTTTCTGTATCTCTATTATGTTGGTGCGGCTTCGGAACTTTTAAATATCTTGATATATCTCGAGAACTACGCATCTGATCAAGAAATATCATAGAACATAAAAAGTTGGAAACTTAATTCTCTACAAAAAGGGTCTCTAAACATTTTGCCATAGCTCGCTTCGTTTCCGAGATATTTGCAGATTTATCTCAAGGGAAGGGGCCTGACGGACATATTTCGAGATATTTCTTCTTCTTGTTGTTCTTCTTCTGCACAGCTAAGCTGGAAGTGGCATTTGCGGCTCGCACTAGTGCAGAGTTATCTCAAAGAAAGGGGCCACGGTGTTTCTGTATCTCTATTATGTTGGTGCGGCTTCGGAACTTTTAAATATCTTGATATATCTCGAGAACTACGCATCTGATCAAAAAATATCATAGAACATAGAAAGTAGTAAACTTAATTCTCTACAAAAAAGGTCCCTTAACATTTTGCCATAGCTCGCTTCGTTTCCGAGATATTTGCAGATTTATCTCAAGGGAAGGGGCCTGACGGACATATTTCGAGATATTTCTTCTTCTTGTTGTTCTTCTTCTGCACAGCTAAGCTGGAACTGGCATTTGCGGCGCGCACTAGTGCAGAGTTATCTCAAAGAAAGGGGCCACGGTGTTTCTGTATCTCTATTATGTTGGTGCGGCTTCGGAACTTTTAAATATCTTGATATATCTCGAGAACTACGCATCTGATGAAAAAATATCATAGAACATAAAAAGTAGGAAACTTAATTCTCCACAAAAAAGGTCTCTTAACATTTTGCCATAGCTCGCTTCGTTTCCGAGATATTTGCAGATATATCTCAAAGGAACGGGCCTGACGGACATATTTCGAGATATTTCTTCTTCTTGTTGTTCTTCTTCTGCACACCTAAACTGGAAGTGGCATTTCCAGCTCGCAATAGTGCAGAGTTATCTCAAAGAAAGGGGCCACGGTGTTTCTGTATCTCTATTATGTTGGTGCGGCTTCGGAACTTTTAAATATCTTGATATATCTCGAGAACTACGCATCTGATCAAGAAATATCATACAACATAAAAATTAGGAAACTTTATTCTCTACAAAAAAGGTCTCTAAACATTTTGCGATAGCTCGCTTCGTTTCCGAGATATTTGCAGATTTATCTCAAGGGAAGGGGCCTGACGGACATATTTCGAGATATTTCTTCTTCTTGTTGTTCTTCTTCTGCACAGCTAAGCTGGAAGTGGCATTTGCGGCTCGCACTAGTGCAGAGTTATCTCAAAGAAAGGGGCCACGGTGTTTCTGTATCTCTATTATGTTGGTGCGGCTTCGGAACTTTTAAATATCTTGATATATCTCGAGAACTACGCATCTGATCAAGAAATATCATAGAACATAAAAAGTAGGAAACTTAATTCTCTACAAAAAAGGTCTCTAAACATTTTGCCATAGCTCGCTTCGTTTCCGAGATATTTGCAGATTTATCTCAAGGGAAGGGGCCTGACGGACATATTTCGAGATATTTCTTCTTCTTGTTGTTCTTCTTCTGCACAGCTAAGCTGGAAGTGGCATTTGCGGCTCGCACTAGTGCAGAGTTATCTCAAAGAAAGGGGCCACGGTGTTTCTGTATCTCTATTATGTTGGTGCGGCTTCGGAACTTTTAAATATCTTGATATATCTCGAGAACTACGCATCTGATCAAAAAATATCATAGAACATAGAAAGTAGTAAACTTAATTCTCTACAAAAAAGGTCTCTTAACATTTTGCCATAGCTCGCTTCGTTTCCGAGATATTTGCAGATTTATCTCAAGGGAAGGGGCCTGACGGACATATTTCGAGATATTTCTTCTTCTTGTTGTTCTTCTTCTGCACAGCTAAGCTGGAACTGGCATTTGCGGCGCGCACTAGTGCAGAGTTATCTCAAAGAAAGGGGCCACGGTGTTTCTGTATCTCTATTATGTTGGTGCGGCTTCGGAACTTTTAAATATCTTGATATATCTCGAGAACTACGCATCTGATGAAAAAATATCATAGAACATAAAAAGTAGGAAACTTAATTCTCCACAAAAAAGGTCTCTTAACATTTTGCCATAGCTCGCTTCATTTCCGAGATATTTGCAGATATATCTCAAGGGAAGGGGCCTGACGGACATATTTCGAGATATTTCTTCTTCTTGTTGTTCTTCTTCTGCACAGCTAAACTGGAAGTGGCATTTCAAGCTCGCAATAGTGCAGAGTTATCTCAAAGAAAGGGGCCACGGTGTTTCTGTATCTCTATTATGTTGGTGCGGCTTCGGAACTTTTAAATATCTTGATATATCTCGAGAACTACGAATCTGATCAAAAAATATCATAGAACATAAATTGTAGGAAACATTATTCTCTACAAAAAAGGTCTCTTAACATTTTGCCATAGCTCGCTTCGTTTCCGAGATATTTGCAGATATATCTCAAGGGAAGGGGCCTGACGTACATATTTCGAGATATTTCTTCTTCTTGTTGTTCTTCTTCTGCACAGCTAAGCTGGAAGTGGCATTTGCGGCTCGCACTAGTGCAGAGTTATCTCAAAGAAAGGGGCCACGGTGTTTCTGTATCTCTATTATGTTGGTGCGGCTTCGGCACTTTTAAATATCTCGATATATCTCGAAAACTACGCTTCTGATCAAAAAATATCATAGAACATAAATTGTAGGAAACATAATTCTCTACAAAAAAGGTCTCTTAACATTTTGCGATAGCTCGCTTCGTTTCCGAGATATTTGCAGATATATCTCAAGGGAAGGGGCCTGACGGACATATTTCGAGATATTTCTTCTTGTTGTTCTTCTTCTGCACAGTTAAGCTGGAAGTGGCATTTGCGGCTCGCACTAGTGCAGAGTTATCTCAAAGAAAGGGGCCACGGTGTTTCTGTATCTCTATTATGTTGGTGCGGCTTCGGAACTTTTACATATCTCGATATATCTCGAGAACTACGCATCTGATCAAAAAATATCATAGAACATAAAAAGTAGGAAACTTAATTCTCTACAAATAAAGTCTCTTAACATTTTGCCATAGCTCGCTTCGTTTCCGAGATATTTGCAGATTTATCTCAAGGGAAGGGGCCTGACGGACATATTTCGAAATATTTCTTATTCTTGTTGTTCTTCGTCTGCACAGCTAAGCTGGAAGTGGCATTTGCGGCTCGCACTAGTGCAGAGTTATCTCAAAGAAAGGGGCCACGGTGTTTCTGTATCTCTATTATGTTGGTGCGGCTTCGGAACTTTTAAATATCTCGATATATCTCGAGAACTACGCATCTGATCAACAAATATCATAGAAAATGAAAAGTAGGAAACTTAATTCTCTACAAATAAGGTCTCTTAACATTTTGCCATAGCTGGCATCGTTTCCGAGATATTTGCAGATTTATCTCAAGGGAAGGGGCCTGACGGACATATTTCGAGATATTTCTTCTTCTTGTTGTTCTTCTTCTGCACAGCTAAGCTGGAAGTGGCATTTGCAGCGCGTAATAGTGCAGAGTTATCTCAAAGAAAGAGGCCACGGTGTTTCTGTATCTCTATTATGTTGGTGCGGCTTCGGAACTTTTAAATATCTTGATATATCTCGAGAACTACGCATCTGATCAAAAAACATCATAGAACATAAAAAGTAGGAAACTTAATTCTCTACAAAAAAGGTCTCTTAACATTTTCCCATAGCTGGCATCGTTTCCGATATATTTGCAGATTTATCTCAAGGGAAGGGGCCTGACGGACATATTTCGAGATATTTCTTCTTCTTGTTGTTCTTCTTCTGCACAGCTAAGCTGGAAGTGGCATTTGCAGGTCGCAATAGTGCAGAGTTATCTCAAAGAAAAGGGCCACGGTGTTTCTGTACCTCTATTATGTTGGTGCAGCTTCGGAACTTTTAAATATCTTGATATATCGCGAGAACTACGCATCTGATCAAAAAATATCATAGAACATAAAAAGTAGGAAACTTAATTCTCTACAAAAAAGGTCTCTTAACATTTTCCCATAGCTGGCATCGTTTCCGAGATATTTGCAGATTTATCTCAAGGGAAGTGGCCTAACGGACATATTTCGAGATATTTCTTCTTCTTGTTGTTCTTCTTCTTCACAGCTAAGCTGGAAGTGGCATTTGCAGCGCGCAATAGTGCAGAGTTATCTCAAAGAAAGAGGCCACGGTGTTTCTGTATCTCTATTATGTTGGTGCGGCTTCGGAACTTTTAAATATCTCGATATATCTCGAAAACTACGCTTCTGATCAAAAAATATTATAGAACATAAATTGTTGGAAACATAATTCTCTACAAAAAAGGTTTCTTAACGTTTTGCCATAGCTCGCTTCGTTTCCGAGATATTTGCAGATTTATCTCAAGGGAAGGGGCCTGACGGACATATTTCGAGATATTTCTTCTTCTTGTTGTTCTTCTTCTGCACAGCTAAGCTGGAAGTGGCATTTGCAGCGCGCAATAGTGCAGAGTTATCTCAAAGAAAGAGGCCACGGTGTTTCTGTATCTCTATTATGTTGGTGCGGCTTCGGAACTTTTAAATATCTTGATATATCTCGAGAACTACGTATCTGATCAAAAAATATTATAGAAGATAAAAAGTAGGAAACTTAATTCTCTACAAAAAAGGTCTCTTAACATTTTCCCATAGCTGGCATGGTTTCCGAGATATTTGCAGATTTATCTCAAGGGAAGGGGCCTGACGGACATATTTCGAGATATTTCTTCTTCTTGTTGTTCTTCTTCTGCACAGCTAAGCTGGAAGTGGCATTTGCAGCGCGCAATAGTGCAGAGTTATCTCAAAGAAAGAGGCCACGGTGTTTCTGTATCTCTATTATGTTGGTGCGGCTTCGGAACTTTTAAATATCTTGATATATCTCGAGAACTACGTATCTGATCAAAAAATATTATAGAAGATAAAAAGTAGGAAACTTAATTCTCTACAAAAAAGGTCTCTTAACATTTTCCCATTGCTGGCATCGTTTCCGAGATATTTGCAGATTTATCTCAAGGGAAGGGGCCTGACGGACATATTTCGAGATATTTCTTCTTCTTGTTGTTCTTCTTCTGCACAGCTAAGCTGGAAGTGGCATTTGCAGCGCGCAATAGTGCAGAGTTATCTCAAAGAAAGAGGCCACGGTGTTTCTGTATCTCTATTATGTGGGTGCGGCTTCGGAACTTTTAAATATCTTGATATATCTCGAGAACTACGTATCTGATCAAAAAATATTATAGAACATAAAAAGTAGGAAACTTAATTCTCTACAAAAAAGGTCTCTTAACATTTTCCCATAGCTGGCATCGTTTCCGAGATATTTGCAGATTTATCTCAAGGGAAGGGGCCTGACGGACATATTTCGAGATATTTCTTCTTCTTGTTGTTCTTCTTCTGCACAGCTAAGCTGGAAGTGGCATTTGCAGCTCCCAATAGTGCAGAGTTATCTCAAAGTAAGGGGCCACGGTGTTTCTGTATCTCTATTATGTTGGTGCGGCTTCGGAACTTTTAAATATCTTGATATATCTCGAAAACTACGCTTCTGATCAAAAAATATCATAGAACATAAATTGTAGGAAACATAATTCTCTACAAAAAAGGTCTCTTAACATTTTGCCATAGCTCTCTTCGTTTCCGAGATATTTGCAGATTTATCTCAAGGGAAGGGGCCTGACGGACATATTCCGAGATATTTCTTCTTCTTGTTGTTCTTCTTCTGCACAGCTAAGCTGGAAGTGGCATTTGCAGCGCGTAATAGTGCAGAGTTATCTCAAAGAAAGAGGCCACGGTGTTTCTGTATCTCTATTATGTTGGTGCGGCTTCGGAACTTTTAAATATCTTGATCTATCTCGAGAACTACGCATCTGATCAAAAAATATCATAGAACATAAAAAGTAGGAAACTTAATTGTCTACAAAAAAGGTCTCTTAACATTTTCCCATAGCTGGCATCGTTTCCGATATATTTGCAGATTTATCTCAAGGGAAGGGGCCTGACGGACATATTTCGAGATATTTCTTCTTCTTGTTGTTCTTCTTCTGCACAGCTAAGCTGGAAGTGGCATTTGCAGCTCGCAATAGTGCAGAGTTATCTCAAAGAAAGAGGCCACGGTGTTTCTGTATCTCTATTATGTTGGTGCGGCTTCGGAACTTTTAAATATCTTGATATATCTCGAGAACTACGTATCTGATCAAAAAATATTATAGAAGATAAAAAGTAGGAAACTTAATTCTCTACAAAAAAGGTCTCTTAACATTTTCCCATAGCTGGCATGGTTTCCGAGATATTTGCAGATTTATCTCAAGGGAAGGGGCCTGACGGACATATTTCGAGATATTTCTTCTTCTTGTTGTTCTTCTTCTGCACAGCTAAGCTGGAAGTGGCATTTGCAGGTCGCAATAGTGCAGGGTTATCTCAAAGAAAAGGGCCACGGTGTTTCTGTACCTCTATTATGTTGGTGCAGCTTCGGAACTTTTAAATATCTTGATATATCGCGAGAACTACGCATCTGATCAAAAAATATCATAGAACATAAAAAGTAGGAAACTTAATTCTCTACAAAAAAGGTCTCATAACATTTTCCCATAGCTGGCATCGTTTCCGAGATATTTGCAGATTTATCTCAAGGGAAGTGGCCTAACGGACATATTTCGAGATATTTCTTCTTCTTGTTGTTCTTCTTCTTCACAGCTAAGCTGGAAGTGGCATTTGCAGCTCGCAATAGTGCAGAGTTATCTCAAAGAAAGGGGCCACGGTGTTTCTGTATCTCTATTATGTTGGTGCGGCTTCGGAACTTTTAAATATCTCGATATATCTCGAAAACTACGCTTCTGATCAAAAAATATCATAGAACATAAATTGTTGGAAACATAATTCTGTACAAAAAAGGTTTCTTAACGTTTTGCCATAGCTCGCTTCGTTTCCGAGATATTTGCAGATTTATCTCAAGGGAAGGGGCCTGACGGACATATTTCGAGATATTTCTTCTTCTTGTTGTTCTTCTTCTGCACAGCTAAGCTGGAAGTGGCATTTGCAGCGCGTAATAGTGCAGAGTTATCTCAAAGAAAGAGGCCACGGTGTTTCTGTATCTCTATTATGTTGGTGCGGCTTCGGAACTTTTAAATATCTTGATCTATCTCGAGAACTACGCATCTGATCAAAAAATATCATAGAACATAAAAACTAGGAAACTTAATTGTCTAC
Organism: Osmia lignaria lignaria; assembly: GCF_051020975.1. Taxonomy (NCBI): domain Eukaryota; kingdom Metazoa; phylum Arthropoda; class Insecta; order Hymenoptera; family Megachilidae; genus Osmia; species Osmia lignaria. Next base: position 22,959,496 of record NW_027478161.1, on the reverse strand, counting down.
AAAAAAGGTCTCTTAACATTTTCCCATAGCTGGCATCGTTTCCGATATATTTGCAGATTTATCTCAAGGGAAGGGGCCTGACGGACATATTTCGAGATATTTCTTCTTCTTGTTGTTCTTCTTCTGCACAGCTAAGCTGGAAGTGGCATTTGCAGCTCGCAATAGTGCAGAGTTATCTCAAAGAAAGAGGCCACGGTGTTTCTGTATCTCTATTATGTTGGTGCGGCTTCGGAACTTTTAAATATCTTGATATATCTCGAGAACTACGTATCTGATCAAAAAATATTATAGAAGATAAAAAGTAGGAATCTTAATTCTCTACAAAAAAGGTCTCTTAACATTTTCCCATAGCTGGCATGGTTTCCGAGATATTTGCAGATTTATCTCAAGGGAAGGGGCCTGACGGACATATTTCGAGATATTTCTTCTTCTTGTTGTTCTTCTTCTGCACAGCTAAGCTGGAAGTGGCATTTGCAGGTCGCAATAGTGCAGGGTTATCTCAAAGAAAAGGGCCACGGTGTTTCTGTACCTCTATTATGTTGGTGCAGCTTCGGAACTTTTAAATATCTTGATATATCGCGAGAACTACGCATCTGATCAAAAAATATCATAGAACATAAAAAGTAGGAAACTTAATTCTCTACAAAAAAGGTCTCATAACATTTTCCCATAGCTGGCATCGTTTCCGAGATATTTGCAGATTTATCTCAAGGGAAGTGGCCTAACGGACATATTTCGAGATATTTCTTCTTCTTGTTGTTCTTCTTCTTCACAGCTAAGCTGGAAGTGGCATTTGCAGCTCGCAATAGTGCAGAGTTATCTCAAAGAAAGGGGCCACGGTGTTTCTGTATCTCTATTATGTTGGTGCGGCTTCGGAACTTTTAAATATCTCGATATATCTCGAAAACTACGCTTCTGATCAAAAAATATCATAGAACATAAATTGTTGGAAACATAATTCTGTACAAAAAAGGTTTCTTAACGTTTTGCCATAGCTCGCTTCGTTTCCGAGATATTTGCAGATTTATCTCAAGGGAAGGGGCCTGACGGACATATTTCGAGATATTTCTTCTTCTTGTTGTTCTTCTTCTGCACAGCTAAGCTGGAAGTGGCATTTGCAGCGCGCAATAGTGCAGAGTTATCTCAAAGAAAGAGGCCACGGTGTTTCTGTATCTCTATTATGTTGGTGCGGCTTCGGAACTTTTAAATATCTTGATATATCTCGAGAACTACGTATCTGATCAAAAAATATTATAGAAGATAAAAAGTAGGAAACTTAATTCTCTACAAAAAAGGTCTCTTAACATTTTCCCATAGCTGGCATGGTTTCCGAGATATTTGCAGATTTATCTCAAGGGAAGGGGCCTGACGGACATATTTCGAGATATTTCTTCTTCTTGTTGTTCTTCTTCTGCACAGCTAAGCTGGAAGTGGCATTTGCAGCTCGCACTAGTGCAGAGTTATATCAAACAAAGGGGCCACGGTGTTTCTGTATCTCTATTATGTTGCTGCGGCTTCGGAACTTTTAAATATCTTGATATATCGCGAGAACTACGCATCTGATCAAAAAATATCATAGAACATAAAAAGTAGGAAACTTAATTCTCTACAAAAAAGGTCTCTTAACATTTTCCCATAGCTGGCATCGTTTCCGAGATATTTGCAGATTTATCTCAAGGGAAGTGGCCTAACGGACATATTTCGAGATATTTCTTCTTCTTGTTGTTCTTCTTCTTCACAGCTAAGCTGGAAGTGGCATTTGCAGCTCGCAATAGTGCAGAGTTATCTCAAAGAAAGGGGCCACGGTGTTTCTGTATCTCTATTATGTTGGTGCGGCTTCGGAACTTTTAAATATCTCGATATATCTCGAAAACTACGCTTCTGATCAAAAAATATCATAGAACATAAATTGTTGGAAACATAATTCTCTACAAAAAAGGTTTCTTAACGTTTTGCCATAGCTCGCTTCGTTTCCGAGATATTTGCAGATTTATCTCAAGGGAAGGGGCCTGACGGACATATTTCGAGATATTTCTTCTTCTTGTTGTTCTTCTTCTGCACAGCTAAGCTGGAAGTGGCATTTGCAGCTCGCAATAGTGCAGAGTTATCTCAAACAAAGGGGCCACGGTGTTTCTGTATCTCTATTATGTTGGTGCGGCTTCGGAACTTTTAAATATCTTGATATATCGCGAGAACTACGCATCTGATCAAAAAATATCATAGAACATAAAAAGTAGGAAACTTAATTCTCTACAAAAAAGGTCTCTTAACATTTTCCCATAGCTGGCATCGTTTCCGAGATATTTGCAGATTTATCTCAAGGGAAGTGGCCTAACGGACATATTTCGAGATATTTCTTCTTCTTGTTGTTCTTCTTCTTCACAGCTAAGCTGGAAGTGGCATTTGCAGCTTGCAATAGTGCAGAGTTATCTCAAAGAAAGGGGCCACGGTGTTTCTGTATCTCTATTATGTTGGTGCGGCTTCGGAACTTTTAAATATCTCGATATATCTCGAAAACTACGCTTCTGATCAAAAAATATCATAGAACATAAATTGTTGGAAACATAATTCTCTACAAAAAAGGTTTCTTAACGTTTTGCCATAGCTCGCTTCGTTTCCGAGATATTTGCAGATTTATCTCAAGGGAAGGGGCCTGACGGACATATTTCGAGATATTTCTTCTTCTTGTTGTTCTTCTTCTGCACAGCTAAGCTGGAAGTGGCATTTGCAGCGCGCAATAGTGCAGAGTTATCTCAAAGAAAGAGGCCACGGTGTTTCTGTATCTCTATTATGTTGGTGCGGCTTCGGAACTTTTAAATATCTTGATATATCTCGAGAACTACGTATCTGATCAAAAAATATTATAGAAGATAAAAAGTAGGAAACTTAATTCTCTACAAAAAAGGTCTCTTAACATTTTCCCATAGCTGGCATGGTTTCCGAGATATTTGCAGATTTATCTCAAGGGAAGGGGCCTGACGGACATATTTCGAGATATTTCTTCTTCTTGTTGTTCTTCTTCTGCACAGCTAAGCTGGAAGTGGCATTTGCAGCGCGCAATAGTGCAGAGTTATCTCAAAGAAAGAGGCCACGGTGTTTCTGTATCTCTATTATGTTGGTGCGGCTTCGGAACTTTTAAATATCTTGATATATCTCGAGAACTACGTATCTGATCAAAAAATATTATAGAACATAAAAAGTAGGAAACTTTATTCTCTACAAAAAAGGTCTCTTAACATTTTCCCATAGCTGGCATCGTTTCCGAGATATTTGCAGATTTATCTCAAGGGAAGGGGCCTGACGGACATATTTCGAGATATTTCTTCTTCTTGTTGTTCTTCTTCTGCACAGCTAAGCTGGAAGTGGCATTTGCAGCGCGTAATAGTGCCGAGTTATCTCAAAGAAAGAGGCCACGGTGTTTCTGTATCTCTATTATGTTGGTGCGGCTTCGGAACTTTTAAATATCTTGATATATCTCGAGAACTACGCATCTGATCAAAAAATATCATAGAAGATAAAAAGTAGGAAACTTAATTCTCTACAAAAAAGGTCTCTTAACATTTTGCCATAGCTCGCTTCGTTTCCGAGATATTTGCAGATTTATCTCAAGGGAAGGGACCTGACGGACATATTTCGAGATATTTCTTCTTCTTGTTGTTCTTCTTCTGCACAGCTATGCTGGAAGTGGCATTTGCAGGTCGCAATAGTGCAGAGTTATCTCAAAGAAAAGGGCCACGGTGTTTCTGTACCTCTATTATGTTGGTGCAGCTTCGGAACTTTTAAATATCTTGATATATCGCGAGAACTACGCATCTGATCAAAAAATATCATAGAACATAAAAAGTAGGAAACTTAATTCTCTACAAAAAAGGTCTCTTAACATTTTCCCATAGCTGGCATCGTTTCCGAGATATTTGCAGATTTATCTCAAGGGAAGTGGCCTAACGGACATATTTCGAGATATTTCTTCTTCTTGTTGTTCTTCTTCTTCACAGCTAAGCTGGAAGTGGCATTTGCAGCTCGCAATAGTGCAGAGTTATCTCAAAGAAAGGGGCCACGGTGTTTCTGTATCTCTATTATGTTGGTGCGGCTTCGGAACTTTTAAATATCTCGATATATCTCGAAAACTACGCTTCTGATCAAAAAATATCATACAACATAAATTGTTGGAAACATAATTCTCTACAAAAAAGGTTTCTTAACGTTTTGCCATAGCTCGCTTCGTTTCCGAGATATTTGCAGATTTATCTCAAGGGAAGGGGCCTGACGGACATATTTCGAGATATTTCTTCTTCTTGTTGTTCTTCTTCTGCACAGCTAAGCTGGAAGTGGCATTTGCAGCGCGCAATAGTGCAGAGTTATCTCAAAGAAAGAGGCCACGGTGTTTCTGTATCTCTATTATGTTGGTGCGGCTTCGGAACTTTTAAATATCTTGATATATCTCGAGAACTACGTATCTGATCAAAAAATATTATAGAAGATAAAAAGTAGGAAACTTAATTCTCTACAAAAAAGGTCTCTTAACATTTTCCCATAGCTGGCATGGTTTCCGAGATATTTGCAGATTTATCTCAAGGGAAGGGGCCTGACGGACATATTTCGAGATATTTCTTCTTCTTGTTGTTCTTCTTCTGCACAGCTAAGCTGGAAGTGGCATTTGCAGCGCGCAATAGTGCAGAGTTATCTCAAAGAAAGAGGCCACGGTGTTTCTGTATCTCTATTATGTTGGTGCGGCTTCGGAACTTTTAAATATCTTGATATATCTCGAGAACTACGTATCTGATCAAAAAATATTATAGAAGATAAAAAGTAGGAAACTTAATTCTCTACAAAAAAGGTCTCTTAACATTTTCCCATTGCTGGCATCGTTTCCGAGATATTTGCAGATATATCTCAAGGGAAGGGGCCTGACGGACATATTTCGAGATATTTCTTCTTCTTGTTGTTCTTCTTCTGCACAGCTAAGCTGGAAGTGGCATTTGCAGCGCGCAATAGTGCAGAGTTATCTCAAAGAAAGAGGCCACGGTGTTTCTGTATCTCTATTATGTGGGTGCGGCTTCGGAACTTTTAAATATCTTGATATATCTCGAGAACTACGTATCTGATCAAAAAATATTATAGAACATAAAAAGTAGGAAACTTAATTCTCTACAAAAAAGGTCTCTTAACATTTTCCCATAGCTGGCATCGTTTCCGAGATATTTGCAGATTTATCTCAAGGGAAGGGGCCTGACGGACATATTTCGAGATATTTCTTCTTCTTGTTGTTCTTCTTCTGCACAGCTAAGCTGGAAGTGGCATTTGCAGCTCGCAATAGTGCAGAGTTATCTCAAAGAAAGGGGCCACGGTGTTTCTGTACCTCTATTATGTTGGTGCAGCTTCGGAGCTTTTAAATATCTTGATATATCTCGAGAACTACGCATCTGATCAAAAAATATCATAGAACATAAAAAGTAGGATACTTAATTCTCTACAAAAAAGGTATCTTAACATTTTGCCATAGCTCGCTTCGTTTCCGAGATATTTGCAGATTTATCTCAAGGGAAGGGGCCTGACGGACATATTCCGAGATATTTCTTCTTCTTGTTGTTCTTCTTCTGCACAGCTAAGCTGGAAGTGGCATTTGCAGCGCGCAATAGTGCAGAGTTATCTCAAAGAAAGAGGCCACGGTGTTTCTGTATCTCTATTATGTTGGTGCGGCTTCGGAACTTTTAAATATCTCGATATATCTCGAGAACTACGCATCTGATCAACAAATATCATAGAAAATGAAAAGTAGGAAACTTAATTCTCTACAAATAAGGTCTCTTAACATTTTGCCATAGCTCGCTTCGTTTCCGAGATATTTGCAGATTTATCTCAAGGGAAGGGGCCAGGCGGACATATTTCGACATATTTCTTCTTCTTGTTGTTCTTCTTCTGCACAGCTAAGCTGGAAGTGGCATTTGCAGCGCGCAATAGTGCAGAGTTATCTCAAAGAAAGAGGCCACGGTGTTTCTGTATCTCTATTATGTTGGTGCGGCTTCGGAACTTTTAAATATCTTGATATATCTCGAAAACTACGCTTCTGATCAAAAAATATCATAGAACATAAATTGTAGGAAACATAATTCTCTACAAAAAAGGTCTCTTAACATTTTGCCATAGCTCTCTTCGTTTCCGAGATATTTGCAGATTTATCTCAAGGGAAGGGGCCTGACGGACATATTTCGAGATATTTCTTCTTCTTGTTGTTCTTCTTCTGCACAGCTAAGCTGGAAGTGGCATTTGCAGCGCGCAATAGTGCAGAGTTATCTCAAAGAAAGAGGCCAAGGTGTTTCTGTATCTCTATTATGTTGGTGCGGCTTCGGAACTTTTAAATATCTCGATATATCTCGAGAACTACGCATCTGATCAAAAAATATCATAAAACATGAAAAGTAGGAAACTTAATTCTCTACAAATAAGGTCTCTTAACATTTTGCCATAGCTCGCTTCGTTTCCGAGATATTTGCAGATATATCTCAAGGGAAGGGGCCTGACGGACATATTTCGAGATATTTCTTCTTCTTGTTGTTCTTCTTCTGCACAGCTAAGCTGGAAGTGGCATTTGCAGCGCGCAATAGTGCAGAGTTATCTCAAAGAAAGAGGCCACGGTGTTTCTGTATCTCTATTATGTTGGTGCGGCTTCGGAACTTTTAAATATCTTGATATATCTCGAGAACTACGCATCTGATCAAAAAATATCATAGAACAAAAAAAGTAGGAAACTTAATTCTCTACAAAAAAGGTCTCTTAACATTTTCCCATAGCTGGCATCGTTTCCGAGATATTTGCAGATTTAGCTCGAGGGAAGGGGCCTGACGGACATATTCCGAGATATTTCTTCTTCTTGTTGTTCTTCTTCTTCACTGCTAAGCTGGTAGTGGCATTTGCAGCTCGCAATAGTGCAGAGTTATCTCAAAGAAAGGGGCCACGGTGTTTCTGTATCTCTCTTATGTTGGTGCGGCTTCGGAACTTTTAAATATCTCGATATATCTCGAAAATTACGCTTCTGATCAAAAAATATCATAGAACATAAATTGTAGGAAACATAATTCTCTACAAAAAAGGTTTCTTAACGTTTTGCCATAGCTCGCTTCGTTTCCGAGATATTTGCAGATTTATCTCAAGGGAAGGGGCCTGACGGACATATTTCGAGATATTTCTTCTTCTTGTTGTTCTTCTTCTGCACAGCTAAGCTGGAAGTGGCATTTGCAGGTCGCAATAGTGCAGAGTTATCTCAAAGAAAAGGGCCACGGTGTTTCTGTACCTCTATTATGTTGGTGCAGCTTCGGAACTTTTAAATATCTTGATATATCGCGAGAACTACGCATCTGATCAAAAAATGTCATAGAACATAAAAAGTAGGAAACTTAATTCTCTACAAAAAAGGTCTCTTAACATTTTCCCATAGCTGGCATCGTTTCCGAGATATTTGCAGATTTATCTCAAGGGAAGTGGCCTAACGGACATATTTCGAGATATTTCTTCTTCTTGTTGTTCTTCTTCTTCACAGCTAAGCTGGAAGTGGCATTTGCAGCTCGCAATAGTGCAGAGTTATCTCAAAGAAAGGGGCCACGGTGTTTCTGTATCTCTATTATGTTGGTGCGGCTTCGGAACTTTTAAATATCTCGATATATCTCGAAAACTACGCTTCTGATCAAAAAATATCATAGAACATGAATTGTAGGAAACATAATTCTCTACAAAAAAGGTTTCTTAACGTTTTGCCATAGCTCGCTTCGTTTCCGAGATATTTGCAGATTTATCTCAAGGGAAGGGGCCTGACGGACATATTTCGAGATATTTCTTCTTCTTGTTGTTCTTCTTCTGCACAGCTAAGCTGGAAGTGGCATTTGCAGCTCGCAATAGTGCAGAGTTATCTCAAACAAAGGGGCCACGGTGTTTCTGTATCTCTATTATGTTGGTGCGGCTTCGGAACTTTTAAATATCTTGATATATCGCGAGAACTACGCATCTGATCAAAAAATATCATAGAACATAAAAAGTAGGAAACTTAATTCTCTACAAAAAAGGTCTCTTAACATTTTCCCATAGCTGGCATCGTTTCCGAGATATTTGCAGATTTATCTCAAGGGAAGTGGCCTAACGGACATATTTCGAGATATTTCTTCTTCTTGTTGTTCTTCTTCTTCACAGCTAAGCTGGAAGTGGCATTTGCAGCTCGCAATAGTGCAGAGTTATCTCAAAGAAAGGGGCCACGGTGTTTCTGTATCTCTATTATGTTGGTGCGGCTTCGGAACTTTTAAATATCTCGATATATCTCGAAAACTACGCTTCTGACCAAAAAATATCATAGAACATAAAAAGTAGGAAACTTAATTCTCTACAAAAAAGGTCTCTTAACATTTTGCCATAGCTCGCTTCGTTTCCGTGATATTTGCAGATTTATCTCAAGGGAAGGGGCCTGACGGACATATTTCGAGATATTTCTTCTTCTTGTTGTTCTTCTTCTGCACAGCTAAGCTGGAAGTGGCATTTGCAGCGCGCAATAGTGCAGAGTTATCTCAAAGAAAGAGGCCACGGTGTTTCTGTATCTCTATTATGTTGGTGCGGCTTCGGAACTTTTAAATATCTTGATATATCTCGAGAACTACGTATCTGATCAAAAAATATTATAGAAGATAAAAAGTAGGAAACTTAATTCTCTACAAAAAAGGTCTCTTAACATTTTCCCATAGCTGGCATGGTTTCCGAGATATTTGCAGATTTATCTCAAGGGAAGGGGCCTGACGGACATATTTCGAGATATTTCTTCTTCTTGTTGTTCTTCTTCTGCACAGCTAAGCTGGAAGTGGCATTTGCAGCGCGCAATAGTGCAGAGTTATCTCAAAGAAAGAGGCCACGGTGTTTCTGTATCTCTATTATGTTGGTGCGGCTTCGGAACTTTTAAATATCTTGATATATCTCGAGAACTACGTATCTGATCAAAAAATATTATAGAACATAAAAAGTAGGAAACTTAATTCTCTACAAAAAAGGTCTCTTAACATTTTCCCATAGCTGGCATCGTTTCCGAGATATTTGCAGATTTATCTCAAGGGAAGGGGCCTGACGGACATATTTCGAGATATTTCTTCTTCTTGTTGTTCTTCTTCTGCACAGCTAAGCTGGAAGTGGCATTTGCAGCTCGCAATAGTGCAGAGTTATCTCAAAGAAAGGGGCCACGGTGTTTCTGTACCTCTATTATGTTGGTGCAGCTTCGGAGCTTTTAAATATCTTGATATATCTCGAGAACTACGCATCTGATCAAAAAATATCATAGAACATAAAAAGTAGGATACTTAATTCTCTACAAAAAAGGTATCTTAACATTTTGCCATAGCTCGCTTCGTTTCCGAGATATTTGCAGATTTATCTCAAGGGAAGGGGCCTGACGGACATATTTCGAGATATTTCTTCTTCTTGTTGTTCTTCTTCTGCACAGCTAAGCTGGAAGTGGCATTTGCAGGTCGCAATAGTGCAGAGTTATCTCAAAGAAAGGGGCCACGGTGTTTCTGTATCTCTATTATGTTGGTGCGGCTTCGGAACTTTTAAATATCTCGATATATCTCGAAAACTACGCTTCTGATCAAAAAATATCATAGAACCTAAATTGTAGGAAACATAATTCTCTACAAAAAAGGTCTCTTAACATTTTGCCATAGCTCTCTTCGTTTCCGAGATATTTGCAGATTTATCTCAAGGGAAGGGGCCTGACGGACATATTCCGAGATATTTCTTCTTCTTGTTGTTCCTCTTGTGCACAGCTAAGCTGGAAGTGGCATTTGCAGCTCGCAATAGTGCAGAGTTATCTCAAAGAAAGAGGCCACGGTGTTTCTGTACCTCTATTATGTTGGTGCAGCTTCGGAACTTTTAAATATCTTGATATATCTCGAGAACTACGCATCTGATAAAAAAATATCATACAACATAAAAAGTAGCAAACCTAATTTTCTACATAAAAGGTCTGTTAACATTTTGCCGTAGCTCGCTTCGTTTCCCAGATATTTGCAGATTTATCTCAAGGGAAGGGGCCTGACGGACATATTTCGAAATATTTCTTATTCTTGTTGTTCTTCGTCTGCACAGCTAAGCTGGAAGTGGCATTTGCAGCTCGCAATAGTGCAGAGTTATCTCAAAGAAAGAGGCCACGGTATTTCTGTACCTCTATTACGTTGGTGCGGCTTCGGAACTTTTAAATATCTTGATATATCTCGAGAACTACGCATCTGATCAAAAAATATCATAGAACATAAAAAGTAGGAAACTTAATTCTCTACAAAAAAGGTCTCTTAACATTTTCCCATAGCTGGCATCGTTTCCGAGATATTTGCAGATTTATCTCAAGGGAAGGGGCCTGACGGACATATTTCGAGATATTTCTTCTTCTTGTTGTTCTTCTTCTGCACAGCTAAGCTGGAAGTGGCATTTGCAGCGCGTAATAGTGCAGAGTTATCTCAAAGAAAGAGGCCACGGTGTTTCTGTATCTCTATTATGTTGGTGCGGCTTCGGAACTTTTAAATATCTTGATATATCTCGAGAACTACGCATCTGATCAAAAAATATCATAGAACATAAATTGTAGGAAACATAATTCTCTACAAAAAAGGTCTCTTAACATTTTCCCATAGCTGGCATCGTTTCCGAGATATTTGCAGATTTATCTCAAGGGAAGGGGCCTGACGGACATATTTCGAGATATTTCTTCTTCTTGTTGTTCTTCTTCTGCACAGTTAAGCTGGAAGTGGCATTTGCAGCGCGCAATAGTGCAGAGTTATCTCAAAGAAAGAGGCCACGGTGTTTCTGTATCTCTATTATGTGGGTGCGGCTTCGGAACTTTTAAATATCTTGATATATCTCGAGAACTACGTATCTGATCAAAAAATATTATAGAACATAAAAAGTAGGAAACTTAATTCTCTACAAAAAAGGTCTCTTAACATTTTCCCATAGCTGGCATCGTTTCCGAGATATTTGCAGATTTATCTCAAGGGAAGGGGCCTGACGGACATATTTCGAGATATTTCTTCTTCTTGTTGTTCTTCTTCTGCACAGCTAAGCTGGAAGTGGCATTTGCAGCTCGCAATAGTGCAGAGTTATCTCAAAGAAAGGGGCCACGGTGTTTCTGTACCTCTATTATGTTGGTGCAGCTTCGGAACTTTTAAATATCTTGATATATCTCGAGAACTACGCATCTGATCAAAAAATATCATAGAACATAAAAAGTAGGAAACTTAATTCTCTACAAAAAAGGTCTCTTAACATTTTCCCATAGCTGGCATTGTTTCCGAGATATTTGCAGATTTAGCTCGAGGGAAGGGGCCTGACGGACATATTCCGAGATATTTCTTCTTCTTGTTGTTCTTCTTCTGCACAGCTAAGCTGGAAGTGGCATTTGCAGCGCGCAATAGTGCAGAGTTATCTCAAAGAAAGAGGCCACGGTGTTTCTGTATCTCTATTATGTTGGTGCGGCTTCGGAACTTTTAAATATCTCGATATATCTCGAGAACTACGCATCTGATCAACAAATATCATAGAAAATGAAAAGTAGGAAACTTAATTCTCTACAAATAAGGTCTCTTAACATTTTGCCATAGCTCGCTTCGTTTCCGAGATATTTGCAGATTTATCTCAAGGGAAGGGGCCTGGCGGACATATTTCGACATATTTCTTCTTCTTGTTGTTCTTCTTCTGCACAGCTAAGCTGGAAGTGGCATTTGCAGCGCGCAATAGTGCAGAGTTATCTCAAAGAAAGAGGCCACGGTGTTTCTGTATCTCTATTATGTTGGTGCGGCTTCGGAACTTTTAAATATCTTGATATATCTCGAAAACTACGCTTCTGATCAAAAAATATCATAGAACATGAATTGTAGGAAACATAATTCTCTACAAAAAAGGTCTCTTAACATTTTGCCATAGCTCGCTTCGTTTCCGAGATATTTGCAGATTTATCTCAAGGGAAGGGGCCTGACGGACATATTTCGAGATATTTCTTCTTCTTGTTGTTCTTCTTCTGCACAGCTAAGCTGGAAGTGGCATTTGCAGCGCGCAATAGTGCAGAGTTATCTCAAAGAAAGAGGCCACGGTGTTTCTGTATCTCTATTATGTTGGTGCGGCTTCGGAACTTTTAAATATCTTGATATATCTCGAGAACTACGCATCTGATCAAAAAATATCATAGAACATAAAAAGTAGGAAACTTAATTCTCTACAAAAAAGGTCTCTTAACATTTTCCCATAGCTGGCATCGTTTCCGAGATATTTGCAGATTTATCTCAAGGGAAGGGGCCTGACGGACATATTTCGAGATATTTCTTCTTCTTGTTGTTCTTCTTCTGCACAGCTAAGCTGGAAGTGGCATTTGCAGGTCGCAATAGTGCAGAGTTATCTCAAAGAAAGGGGCCACGGTGTTTCTGTACCTCTATTATGTTGGTGCAGCTTCGGAACTTTTAAATATCTTGATATATCTCGAGAACTACGCATGTGATCAAAAAATGTCATAGAACATAAAAAGTAGGAAACTTAATTCTCTACAAAAAAGGTCTCTTAACATTTTCCCATAGCTGGCATCGTTTCCGAGATATTTGCAGATTTATTTCAAGGGAAGGGGCCTGACGGACATATTTCGAGATATTTCTTCTTCTTGTTGTTCTTCTTCTGCACAGCTAAGCTGGAAGTGGCATTTGCAGGTCGCAATAGTGCAGAGTTTTCTCAAAGAAAGTGGCCACGGTGTTTCTGTACCTCTATTATGTTGGTGCAGCTTCGGAACTTTTAAATATCTTGATATATCTCGAGAACTACGCATCTGATCAAAAAATATCATAGAACATAAAAAGTAGGAAACTTAATTCTCTATAAAAAAGGTCTCTTAACATTTTCCCATAGCTGGCATTGTTTCCGAGATATTTGCAGATTTAGCTCGAGGGAAGGGGCCTGACGGACATATTCCGAGATATTTCTTCTTCTTGTTGTTCTTCTTCTGCACAGCTAAGCTGGAAGTGGCATTTGCAGCGCGCAATAGTGCAGAGTTATCTCAAAGAAAGAGGCCACGGTGTTTCTGTATCTCTATTATGTTGGTGCGGCTTCGGAACTTTTAAATATCTTGATATATCTCGAGAACTACGCCTCTGATCGAAAAATATCATAAAACATAAAAAGTAGGAAACTTAATTCTCTACAAAAAAGGTCTCTTAACATTTTGCCATAGCTCGCTTCATTTCCGAGATATTTGCAGATTTATCTCAAGGGAAGGGGTCTGACGGACATATTTCGAGATATTTCTTCTTCTTGTTGTTCTTCTTCTGCACAGCTAAGCTGGAAGTGGCATTTGCAGCGCGCAATAGTGCAGAGTTATCTCAAAGAAAGAGCCCACGGTGTTTCTGTATCTCTATTATGTTGGTGCGGCTTCGGAACTTTTAAATATCTTGATATATCTCGAGAACTACGCATCTGATCAAAAAATATCATAGAACATAAAAAGTAGGAAACTTAATTCTCTACAAAAAAGGTCTCTTAACATTTTCCCATAGCTGGCATCGTTTCCGAGATATTTGCAGATTTATCTCAAGGGAAGGGGCCTGACGGACATATTTCGAAATATTTCTTATTCTTGTTGTTCTTCTTCTGCATAGCTAAGCTGGAAGTGGCATTTGCAGCTCGCAATAGTGCAGAGTTATCTCAAAGAAAGGGGCCACGGTGTTTCTGTACCTCTATTTTGTTGGTGCAGCTTCGGAGCTTTTAAATATCTTGATATATCTCGAGAACTACGCATCTGATCAAAAAATATCATAGAACATAAAAAGTAGGATACTTAATTCTCTACAAAAAAGGTATCTTAACATTTTGCCATAGCTCGCTTCGTTTCCGAGATATATGCAGATTTATCTCAAGGGAAGGGGACTGACGGACATATTTCGAGATATTTCTTCTTCTTGTTGTTCTTCTTCTGCACAGCTAAGCTGGAAGTGGCATTTGCAGGTCGCAATAGTGCAGAGTTATCTCAAAGAAAGAGGCCACGGTGTTTCTGTACCTCTATTATGTTGGTGCGGCTTCGGAACTTTTAAATATCTCGATATATCTCGAAAACTACGCTTCTGATCAAAAAATATCATAGAACGTAGATTGTAGGAAACATAATTCTCTACAAAAAAGGTCTCTTAACATTTTGCCATAGCTCGCTTCGTTTCCGAGATATTTGCAGATTTATCTCAAGGGAAGGGGTCTGACGGACATACTTCGAGATATTTCTTCTTCTTGTTGTTCTTCTTCTGCACAGCTAAGCTCGAAGTGGCATTTGCAGCTCGCAATAGTGCAGAGTTATCGCAAAGAAAGGTGCCACGGTGTTTCTGTATCTCTATTATGTTGGTGCGGCTTCAGAACTTTTAAATATCTCGATATATCTCGAGAACTACGCATCTGATCAAAAAATATCAGAGAACATAAAAAGTAGGAAACTTAATTCTCTACAAAAAAAGTCTCTTAACATTTTCCCATAGCTGGCATCGTTTCCGAGATATTTGCAGATTTATCTCAAGGGAAGGGGCCTGACGGACATATTTCGAGATATTTCTTCTTCTTGTTGTTCTTCTTCTGCACAGCTAAGCTGGAAGTGGCACTTGCAGCGCGCAATAGTGCAGAGTTATCTCAAAGAAAGGGGCCACGGTGTTTCTGTACCTCTATTATGTTGGTGCAGCTTCGGAACTTTTAAATATCTTGATATATCTCGAGAACTACGCATCTGATCAAAAAATATCATAGAACATAAAAAGTAGGAAACTTAATTCTCTACAAAAAAAGTCTCTTAACATTTTCCCATAGCTGGCATCGTTTCCGAGATATTTGCAGATTTAGCTCAAGGGAATGGGCCTGACGGACATATTCCGAGATATTTCTTCTTCTTGTTGTTCTTCTTCTTCACTGCTAAGCTGGAAGTGGCATTTGCAGCTCGCAATAGTGCAGAGTTATCTCAAAGAAAGGGGCCACGGTGTTTCTGTATCTCTATTATGTTGGTGCGGCTTCGGAACTTTTAAATATCTCGATATATCTCGAGAACTACGCATCTGATCAAAAAATATCATAGAACATGAAAAGTAGGAAACTTAATTCTCTACAAATAAGGTCTCTTAAGATTTTGCCATAGCTCGCTTCGTTTCCGAGATATTTGCAGATTTATCTCAAGGGAAGGGGCCTGACGGACATATTTCGAGATATTTCTTCTTCTTGTTGTTCTTCTTCTGCACAGCTGAGCTGGAAGTGGCATTTGCCGCGCGCAATAGTGCACAGTTATCTCAAAGAAAGAGGCCACGGTGTTTCTGTATCTCTATTATGTTGGTGCGGCTTCGGAACTTTTAAATATCTTGATATATCTCGAAAACTACGCTTCTGATCAAAAAATATCATAGAACATAAATTGTAGGAAACATAATTCTCTACAAAAAAGGTCTCTTAACATTTTGCCATAGCTCGCTTCGTTTCCGAGATATTTGCAGATACATCTCAAGGGAAGGGGCCTGACGGACATATTTCGAGATATTTCTTCTTCTTGTTGTTCTTCTTCTGCACAGCTAAGCTGGAAGTGGCATTTGCAGCTCGCAATAGTGCAGAGTTATCTCAAAGAAAGGGGCCACGGTGTTTCTGTATCTCTATTATGTTGGTGCGGCTTCGGAACTTTTAAATATCTTGATATATCTCGAGAACTACGCATCTGATCAAAAAATATCATAGAACATAAGAAGTAGGAAACTTAATTCTCTACAAAAAAGGTCTCTTAACATTTTCCCATAGCTGGCATCGTTTCCGAGATATTTGCAGATTTAGCTCAAGGGAAGGGGCCTGACGGACATATTCCGAGATATTTCTTCTTCTTGTTGTTCTTCTTCTTCACTGCTAAGCTGGAAGTGGCATTTGCAGCTCGCAATAGTGCAGAGTTATCTCAAAGAAAGGGGCCACGGTGTTTCTGTATCTCTATTATGTTGGTGCGGCTTCGGAACTTTTAAATATCTCGATACATCTCGAGAACTACGCATCTGATCAAAAAATATCATAGAACATGAAAAGTAGGAAACTTAATTCTCTACAAATAAGGTCTCTTAAGATTTTGCCATAGCTCGCTTCGTTTCCGAGATATTTGCAGATTTATCTCAAGGGAAGGGGCCTGACGGACATATTTCGAGATATTTCTTCTTCTTGTTGTTCTTCTTCTGCACAGCTAAGCTGGAAGTGGCATTTGCCGCGCGCAATAGTGCACAGTTATCTCAAAGAAAGAGGCCACGGTGTTTCTGTATCTCTATTATGTTGGTGCGGCTTCGGAACTTTTAAATATCTTGATATATCTCGAAAACTACGCTTCTGATCAAAAAATATCATAGAACATAAATTGTAGGAAACATAATTCTCTACAAAAAAGGTCTCTTAACATTTTGCCATAGCTCGCTTCGTTTCCGAGATATTTGCAGATACATCTCAAGGGAAGGGGCCTGACGGACATATTTCGAGATATTTCTTCTTCTTGTTGTTCTTCTTCTGCACAGCTAAGCTGGAAGTGGCATTTGCAGCGCGCAATAGTGCAGAGTTATCTCAAAGAAAGGGGCCACGGTGTTTCTGTACCTCTATTATGTTGGTGCAGCTTCGGAACTTTTAAATATCTTGATATATCTCGAGAACTACGCATCTGATCAAAAAATATCATAGAACATAAAAAGTAGGAAACTTAATTCTCTACAAAAAAAGTCTCTTAACATTTTCCCATAGCTGGCATCGTTTCCGAGATATTTGCAGATTTAGCTCAAGGGAATGGGCCTGACGGACATATTCCGAGATATTTCTTCTTCTTGTTGTTCTTCTTCTTCACTGCTAAGCTGGAAGTGGCATTTGCAGCTCGCAATAGTGCAGAGTTATCTCAAAGAAAGGGGCCACGGTGTTTCTGTATCTCTATTATGTTGGTGCGGCTTCGGAACTTTTAAATATCTCGATATATCTCGAGAACTACGCATCTGATCAAAAAATATCATAGAACATGAAAAGTAGGAAACTTAATTCTCTACAAATAAGGTCTCTTAAGATTTTGCCATAGCTCGCTTCGTTTCCGAGATATTTGCAGATTTATCTCAAGGGAAGGGGCCTGACGGACATATTTCGAGATATTTCTTCTTCTTGTTGTTCTTCTTCTGCACAGCTAAGCTGGAAGTGGCATTTGCCGCGCGCAATAGTGCACAGTTATCTCAAAGAAAGAGGCCACGGTGTTTCTGTATCTCTATTATGTTGGTGCGGCTTCGGAACTTTTAAATATCTTGATATATCTCGAAAACTACGCTTCTGATCAAAAAATATCAGAGAACATAAATTGTAGGAAACATAATTCTCTACAAAAAAGCTCTCTTAACATTTTGCCATAGCTCGCTTCGTTTCCGAGATATTTGCAGATACATCTCAAGGGAAGGGGCCTGACGGACATATTTCGAGATATTTCTTCTTCTTGTTGTTCTTCTTCTGCACAGCTAAGCTGGAAGTGGCATTTGCAGCTCGCAATAGTGCAGAGTTATCTCAAAGAAAGGGGCCACGGTGTTTCTGTATCTCTATTATGTTGGTGCGGCTTCGGAACTTTTAAATATCTTGATATATCTCGAGAACTACGCATCTGATCAAAAAATATCATAGAACATAAGAAGTAGGAAACTTAATTCTCTACAAAAAAGGTCTCTTAACATTTTCCCATAGCTGGCATCGTTTCCGAGATATTTGCAGATTTAGCTCAAGGGAAGGGGCCTGACGGACATATTCCGAGATATTTCTTCTTCTTGTTGTTCTTCTTCTTCACTGCTAAGCTGGAAGTGGCATTTGCAGCTCGCAATAGTGCAGAGTTATCTCAAAGAAAGGGGCCACGGTGTTTCTGTATCTCTATTATGTTGGTGCGGCTTCGGAACTTTTAAATATCTTGATATATCTCGAGAACTACGCATCTGATCAAAAAATATCATAGAACATAAAAAGTAGGATACTTAATTCTCTACAAAAAAGGTCTCTTAACATTTTGCCGCAGCTCGCTTCGTTTCCGAGATATTTGCAGATTTATCTCAAGGGAAGGGGTCTGACGGACATATTTCGAGATATTTCTTCTTCTTGTTGTGCTTCTTCTGCACAGCTAAGCTGGAAGTGGCATTTGCAGCTCGCAATAGTGCAGAGTTATCTCAAAGAAAGAGGCCACGGTGTTTCTGTACCTCTATTATGTTGGTGCAGCTTCGGAACTTTTAAATATCTTGATATATCTCGAGAACTACGCATCTGATCAAAAAATATCATAGAAGATAAAAAGTAGGAAACTTAATTCTCTACAAAAAAGGTCTCTTAACATTTTGCCATAGCTCGCTTCGTTTCCGAGATATTTGCAGATTTATCTCAAGGGAAGGGGCCTAACGGACATATTTCGAGATATTTCTTCTTCTTGTTGTTCTTCTTCTTCCCAGCTAAGCTGGAAGTGGCATTTGCAGCTCGCAATAGTGCAGAGTTATCTCAAAGAAAGGGGCCACGGTGTTTCTGTATCTCTATTATGTTGGTGCGGCTTCGGAACTTTTAAATATCTCGATATATCTCGAAAACTACGCTTCTGATCAAAAAATATCATAGAACATAAATTGTAGGAAACATAATTCTCTACAAAAAAGGTTTCTTTACGTTTTGCCATAGCTCGCTTCGTTTCCGAGATATTTGCAGTTTTATCTCAAGGGAAGGGGCCTGACGGACATATTTCGAGATATTTCTTCTTCTTGTTGTTCTTCTTCTGCACAGCTAAACTGGAAGTGGCATTTCCAGCTCGCAATAGTGCAGAGCTATCTCAAAGAAAGGGGCCACGGTGTTTCTGAATCTCTATTATGTTGGTGCGGCTTCGGAACTTTTAAATATCTCGATATATCTCGAAAACTACGCTTCTGATCAAAAAATATCATAGAGCATAAATTGTAGGAAACATGATTCTCTACAAAAAACGTCTCTTAACATTTTGCCATAGCTCGCTTCGTTTCCGAGATATTTGCAGATTTATCTCAAGGGAAGGGGCCTGACGGACATATTTCGAGATATTTCTTCTTCTTGTTGTTCTTCTTCTGCACAGCTAAGCTGGAAGTGGCATTTGCGGCTCGCACTAGTGCAGAGTTATCTCAAAGAAAGGGGCCACGGTGTTTCTGTATCTCTATTATGTTGGTGCGGCTTCGGAACTTCTAAATATCTCGATATATCTCGAAAACTACCCTTCTGATCAAAAAATATCATAGAACATAAATTGTAGGAAACATAATTCTCTACAAAAAAGGTCTCTTAACATTTTGCCATAGCTCGCTTGGTTTCCGAGATATTTGCAGATTTATCTCAAGGAAAGGGGCCTGCAGGACATATTTCGAGATATTTCTTCTTCTTGTTGTTCTTCTTCTGCACAGCTAAGCTGGAAGTGGCATTTGCGGCTCGCACTAGTGCAGAGTTATCTCAAAGAAAGGGGCCACGGTGTTTCTGTATCTCTATTATGTTGGTGCGGCTTCGGAACTTTTAAATATCTTGATATATCTCGAGAACTACGCATCTGATCAAAAAATATCGTAGAACATAAAAAGTAGGAAACTTAATTCTCTACAAATAAAGTCTCTTAACATTTTGCCATAGCTCGCTTCGTTTCCGAGATATTTGCAGATTTATCTCATGGGAAGGGGCCTGACGGACATATTTCGAGATATTTCTTCTTCTTGTTGTTCTTCTTCCGCACAGCTAAGCTGGAAGTGGCATTTGCAGCTCGCAATAGTGCAGAGTTATCTCAAAGAAAGGGGCCACGGTGTTTCTGTATCTCTATTATGTTGGTGCGGCTTCGGAACTTTTAAATATCTCGATATATCTCGAGAACTACGCATCTGATCAAAAAATATCATAGAACATGAAAAGTAGGAAACTTAATTCTCTACAAATAAGGTCTCTTAAGATTTTGCCATAGCTCGCTTCGTTTCCGAGATATTTGCAGATTTATCTCAAGGGAAGGGGCCTGACGGACATATTTCGAGATATTTCTTCTTCTTGTTGTTCTTCTTCTGCACAGCTAAGCTGGAAGTGGCATTTGCCGCGCGCAATAGTGCACAGTTATCTCAAAGAAAGAGGCCACGGTGTTTCTGTATCTCTATTATGTTGGTGCGGCTTCGGAACTTTTAAATATCTTGATATATCTCGAGAACTACGCATCTGATCAAAAAATATCATAGAACATAAAAAGTAGGATACTTAATTCTCTACAAAAAAGGTCTCTTAACATTTTGCCGTAGCTCGCTTCGTTTCCGAGATATTTGCAGATTTATCTCAAGGGAAGGGGTCTGACGGACATATTTCGAGATATTTCTTCTTCTTGTTGTGCTTCTTCTGCACAGCTAAGCTGGAAGTGGCATTTGCAGCTCGCAATAGTGCAGAGTTATCTCAAAGAAAGAGGCCACGGTGTTTCTGTACCTCTATTATGTTGGTACAGCTTCGGAACTTTTAAATATCTTGATATATCTCGAGAACTACGCATCTGATCAAAAAATATCATAGAAGATAAAAAGTAGGAAACTTAATTCTCTACAAAAAAGGTCTCTTAACATTTTGCCATAGCTCGCTTCGTTTCCGAGATATTTGCAGATTTATCTCAAGGGAAGGGGCCTAACGGACATATTTCGAGATATTTCTTCTTCTTGTTGTTCTTCTTCTTCCCAGCTAAGCTGGAAGTGGCATTTGCAGCTCGCAATAGTGCAGAGTTATCTCAAAGAAAGGGGCCACGGTGTTTCTGTATCTCTATTATGTTGGTGCGGCTTCGGAACTTTTAAATATCTCGATATATCTCGAAAACTACGCTTCTGATCAAAAAATATCATAGAACATAAATTGTAGGAAACATGATTCTCTACAAAAAACGTCTCTTAACATTTTGCCATAGCTCGCTTCGTTTCCGAGATATTTGCAGATTTATCTCAAGGGAAGGGGCCTGACGGACATATTTCGAGATATTTCTTCTTCTTGTTGTTCTTCTTCTGCACAGCTAAGCTGGAAGTGGCATTTGCGGCTCGCACTAGTGCAGAGTTATCTCAAAGAAAGGGGCCACGGTGTTTCTGTATCTCTATTATGTTGGTGCGGCTTCGGAACTTTTAAATATCTCGATATATCTCGAAAACTACCCTTCTGATCAAAAAATATCATAGAACATAAATTGTAGGAAACATAATTCTCTACAAAAAAGGTCTCTTAACATTTTGCCATAGCTCGCTTGGTTTCCGAGATATTTGCAGATTTATCTCAAGGAAAGGGGCCTGCAGGACATATTTCGAGATATTTCTTCTTCTTGTTGTTCTTCTTCTGCACAGCTAAGCTGGAAGTGGCATTTGCGGCTCGCACTAGTGCAGAGTTATCTCAAAGAAAGGGGCCACGGTGTTTCTGTATCTCTATTATGTTGGTGCGGCTTCGGAACTTTTAAATATCTTGATATATCTCGAGAACTACGCATCTGATCAAAAAATATCGTAGAACATAAAAAGTAGGAAACTTAATTCTCTACAAATAAAGTCTCTTAACATTTTGCCATAGCTCGCTTCGTTTCCGAGATATTTGCAGATTTATCTCATGGGAAGGGGCCTGACGGACATATTTCGAGATATTTCTTCTTCTTGTTGTTCTTCTTCTGCACAGCTAAGCTGGAAGTGGCATTTGCAGCTCGCAATAGTGCAGAGTTATCTCAAAGAAAGGGGCCACGGTGTTTCTGTATCTCTATTATGTTGGTGCGGCTTCGGAACTTTTAAATATCTTGATATATCTCGAGAACTACGCATCTGATCAAAAAATATCATAGAACATAAAAAGTAGGAAACTTAATTCTCTACAAAAAAGGTCTCTTAACGTTTTGCCATACCTCGCTTTGTTTCCGAGATATTTGCAGATTTATCTCAAGGGAAGGGGCCTGACGGACATATTTCGAGATTATTCTTCTTGTTGTTCTTCTTCTGCACAGCTAAACTGGAAGTGGCATTTCCAGCTCGCAATAGTGCAGAGTTATCTCAAAGAAAGGGGCCACGGTGTTTCTGTATCTCTATTATGTTGGTGCGGCTTCGGAACTTTTAAATATCTTGATATATCTCGAGAACTACGCATCTGATCAAAAAATATCGTAGAACATAAAAAGTAGGAAACATAATTCTCTACAAAAAAGGTGTCTTAACATTTTGCCATAGCTCGCTTCGTTTCCGAGATATTTGCAGATATATCTCAAGGGAAGGGGCCTGACGGACATATTTCGAGATATCTCTTCTTCTTGTTGTTCTTCTTCTGCACAGCTAAGCTGGAAGTGGCATTTGCAGCTCGCAATAGTGCAGAGTTATCTCAAAGAAAGGGGCCACGGTGTTTCTGTATCTCTATTATGTTGGTGCGGCTTCGGAACTTTTAAATATCTTGATATATCTCGAGAACTACGCATCTGATCAAAAAATATCATGGAACATAAAAAGTAGAAAACTTAATTCTCTACAAAAAAGGTCTCTTAACATTTTGCCATAGCTCGCTTCGTTTCCGAGATATTTGCAGATTTATCTCAAGGGAAGGGGCCTGACGGACATATTTCGAGATATTTCTTCTTCTTGTTGTTCTTCTTCTGCACAGCTAAACTGGAAGTGGCATTTCCAGCTCGCAATAGTGCAGAGTTATCTCAAAGAAAGGGGCCACGATGTTTCTGTATCTCTATTATGTTGGTGCGGCTTCGGAACTTTTAAATATCTTGATATATCTCGAGAACTACACATCTGATCAAAAAATATTATAGAACATAAAAAGTAGGAAACTTAATTCTCTACAAAAAAGGTCTCTTAACATTTTGCCATAGCTCGCTTCGTTTCCGAGATATTTGCAGATTTATCTCAAGGGAAGGGGCCTGACGGACATATTTCGAGATATTTCTTCTGTTTGTTGTTCTTCTTCTGCACAGCTAAACTGGAAGTGGCATTTCCAGCTCGCAATAGTGCAGAGTTATCTCAAAGAAAGGAGCCACGGTGTTTCTGTATCTCTATTATGTTGGTGCGGCTTCGGAACTTTTAAATATCTCGATATATCTCGAAAACTACGCTTCTGATCAAAAAATTTCATAGAACCTAAATTGTAGGAAACATAATTCTCTACAAAAAAGGTCTCTTAGCATTTTGCCATAGCTCGCTTCGTTTCCGAGATATTTGCAGATATATCTCAAGGGAAGGGGCCTGACGGACATATTTCGAGATATTTCTTCTTCTTGTTGTTCTTCTTCTGCACAGCTAAGCTGGAAGTGGCATTTACAGCTCGCAATAGTGCAGAGTTATCTCAAAGAAAGGGGCCACGGTGTTTCTGTATCTCTATTATGTTGGTGCGGCTTCGGAACTTTTAAATATCTTGATATATCTCGAGAACTGCGCATCTGATCAAAAAATATCATAGAACATAAAAAGTAGGAAACTTAATTCTCTACAAAAAAGGTCTCTTAACATTATGCCATAGCTCGCTTCGTTTCCGAGATATTTGCAGATTTATCTCAAGGGAAGGGGCCTAACGGACATATTTCGAGATATTTCTTCTTCTTGTTGTTCTTCTTCTGCAGAGCTAAACTGGAAGTGGCATTTCCAGCTCGCAATAGTGCAGAGTTATCTCAAAGAAAGGGGCCACGATGTTTCTGTATCTCTATTATGTTGGTGCGGCTTCGGAACTTTTAAATATCTTGATATATCTCGAGAACTACGCATCTGATCAAAAAATATTATAGAACATAAAAAGTAGAAAACTTAATTCTCTACAAAAAAGGTCTCTTAACATTTTGCCATAGCTCGCTTCGTTTCCGAGATATGTGCAGATTTATCTCAAGGGAAGGGGCCTGACGGACATATTTCGAGATATTTCTTCTTCTTGTTGTTCTTCTTCTGCACAGCTAAACTGGAAGTGGCATTTCCAGCTCGCAATAGTGCAGAGTTATCTCAAAGAAAGGAGCCACGGTGTTTCTGTATCTCTATTATGTTGGTGCGGCTTCGGAACTTTTAAATATCTTGATATATCTCGAGAACTACGCATCTGATCAAAAAATATCGTAGAACATAAATTGTAGGAAACATAATTCTCTACAAAAAAGGTCTCTTAACATTTTGCCATAGCTCGCTTCGTTTCCGAGATATTTGCAGATATATCTCAAGGGAAGGGGCCTGACGGACATATTTCGAGATATTTCTTCTTCTTGTTGTTCTTCCTGTGCACAGCTAAGCTGGAAGTGGCATTTGCAGCTCGCAATAGTGCAGAGTTATCTCAAAGAAAGGGGCCACGGTGTTTCTGTATCTCTATTATGTTGGTGCGGCTTCGGAACTTTTAAATATCTTGATATATCTCGAGAACTACGCATCTGATCAAAAAATATCATAGAACATAAAAAGTAGGAAACTTAATTCTCTACAAAAAAGGTCTCTAAACATTTTGCCATAGCTCGCTTCGTTTCCGAAATATTTGCAGATTTATCTCAATGGAAGGGGCCTGACGGACATATTTCGAGATATTTCTTCTTCTTGTTGTTCTTCTTCTGCACAGCTAAGCTGGAAGTGGCATTTGCGGCTCGCACTAGTGCAGAGTTATCTCAAAGAAAGGGGCCACGGTGTGTCTGTATCTCTATTATGTTGGTGCGGCTTCGGAACTTTTAAATATCTCGATATATCTCGAAAACTACGCTTCTGATCAAAAAATTTCATAGAACATAAAAAGTAGGAAACTTAATTCTCTACAAAAAAGGTCTCTTAACATTTTGCCATAGCTCGCTTCGTTTCCGAGATATTTGCAGATTTATCTCAAGGGAAGGGGCCTGACGGACATATTTCGAGATATTTCTTCTTCTTGTTGTTCTTCTTCTGCACAGCTAAGCTGGAAGTGGCATTTGCGGCTCGCACTAGTGCAGAGTTATCTCAAAGAAAGGGGCCACGGTGTTTCTGTATTTCTATTATGTTGGTGCGGCTTCGGAACTTTTAAATATCTCGATATATCTCGAAAACTACGCTTCTGATTAAAAAATGTCATAGAACATAAATTGTAGGAAACATAATTCTCTACAAAAAAGGTCTCTTAACATTTTGCCATAGCTCGCTTCGTTTCCGAGATATTTGCAGATTTATCTCAAGGGAAGGGGCCTGACGGACATATTTCGAGATATTTCTTCTTCTTGTTGTTCTTCTTCTGCACAGCTAAACTGGAAGTGGCATTTCCAGCTCGCAATAGTGCAGAGTTATCTCAAAGAAAGGGGCCACGGTGTTTCTGTATCTCTATTATGTTGGTGCGGCTTCGGAACTTTTAAATATCTTGATATATCTCGAGAACTACGCATCTGATCAAAAAATATCGTAGAACATAAAAAGTAGGAAACTTAATTCTCTACAAATAAAGTCTCTTAACATTTTGCCATAGCTCGCTTCGTTTCCGAGATATTTGCAGATTTATCTCATGGGAAGGGGCCTGACGGACATATTTCGAGATATTTCTTCTTCTTGTTGTTCTTCTTCTGCACAGCTAAGCTGGAAGTGGCATTTGCAGCTCGCAATAGTGCAGAGTTATCTCAAAGAAAGGGGCCACGGTGTTTCTGTATCTCTATTATGTTGGTGCGGCTTCGGAACTTTTAAATATCTTGATATATCTCGAGAACTACGCATCTGATCAAAAAATATCGTAGAACATAAAAAGTAGGAAACTTAATTCTCTACAAATAAAGTCTCTTAACATTTCGCCATAGCTCGCTTCGTTTCCGAGATATTTGCAGATTTATCTCATGGGAAGGGGCCTGACGGACATATTTCGAGATATTTCTTCTTCTTGTTGTTCTTCTTCTGCACAGCTAAGCTGGAAGTGGCATTTGCAGCTCACAATAGTGCAGAGTTATCTCAAAGAAAGGGGCCACGGTGTTTCTGTATCTCTATTATGTTGGTGCGGCTTCGGAACTTTTAAATATCTTGATATATCTCGAGAACTACGCATCTGATCAAAAAATATCATAGAACATAAAAAGTAGGAAACTTAATTCTCTACAAAAAAGGTCTCTTAACGTTTTGCCATACCTCGCTTCGTTTCCGAGATATTTGCAGATTTATCTCAAGGGAAGGGGCCTGACGGACATATTTCGAGATAATTCTTCTTGTTGTTCTTCTTCTGCACAGCTAAACTGGAAGTGGCATTTCCAGCTCGCAATAGTGCAGAGTTATCTCAAAGAAAGGGGCCACGGTGTTTCGGTATCTCTATTATGTTGGTGCGGCTTCGGAACTTTTAAATATCTTGATATATCTCGAGAACTACGCATCTGATCAAAAAATATCGTAGAACATAAAAAGTAGGAAACATAATTCTCTACAAATAAAGTCTCTTAACATTTTGCCATAGCTCGCTTCGTTTCCGAGATATTTGCAGATTTATCTCAAGGGAAGGGGCCTGACGGACATATTTCGAGATATTTCTTCTTCTTGTTGTTCTTCTTCTGCACAGCTAAGCTGGAAGTGGCATTTGCAGCTCGCAATAGTGCAGAGTTATCTCAAAGAAAGGGGCCACGGTGTTTCTGTATCTCTATTATGTTGGTGCGGCTTCGGAACTTTTAAATATCTTGATATATCTCGAGAACTACGCATCTGATCAAAAAATATCATAGAACATAAATAGTAGGAAACTTAATTCTCTACAAAAAAGGTCTCTCAACATTTTGCCATAGCTCGCTTCATTTCCGAGATATTTGCAGATTTATCTCAAGGGAAGGGGCCTGACGGACATATTTCGAGATATTTCTTCTTCTTGTTGTTCTTCTTCTGCACAGCTAAGCTGGAAGTGGCATTTGCAGCTCGCAATAGTGCAGAGTTATTTTAAAGAAAGGGGCCACGGTGTTTCTGTATCTCTATTATGTTGGTGCGGCTTCGGAACTTTTAAATATCTTGATATATCTCGAGAACTACGCATCTGATCAAAAAATATCATAGAACATAAAAAGTATTAAACTTAATTCTCTACAAAAAAGGTCTCTTAACATTTTGCCATAGCTCGCTTCGTTTCCGAGATATTTGCAGCTTTATCTCAAGGGAAGGGGCCTGACGGACATATTTCGAGATATTTCTTCTTCTTGTTGTTCTTCTTCTGCACAGCTAAACTGGAAGTGGCATTTCCAGCTCGCAATAGTGCAGAGTTATTTTAAAGAAAGGGGCCACGGTGTTTCTGTATCTCTATTATGTTGGTGCGGCTTCGGAACTTTTAAATATCTTGATATATCTCGAGAACTACGCATCTGATCAAAAAATATCATAGAACATAAAAAGTAGGAAACATAATTCTCTACAAAAAAGGTCTCTTAACATTTTGCCATAGCTCGCTTCGTTTCCGAGATATTTGCAGATATATCTCAAGGGAAGGGGCCTGACGGACATATTTCGAGATATCTCTTCTTCTTGTTGTTCTTCTTCTGCACAGCTAAGCTGGAAGTGGCATTTGCAGCTCGCAATAGTGCAGAGTTATCTCAAAGAAAGGGGCCACGGTGTTTCTGTATCTCTATTATGTTGGTGCGGCTTCGGAACTTTTAAATATCTTGATATATCTCGAGAACTACGCATCTGATCAAAAAATATCATGGAACATAAAAAGTAGAAAACTTAATTCTCTACAAAAAAGGTCTCTTAACATTTTGCCATAGATCGCTTCGTTTCCGAGATATTTGCAGATATATCTCAAGGGAAGGGGCCTGACGGACATATTTCGAGATATTTCTTCTTCTTGTTGTTCTTCCTGTGCACAGCTAAGCTGGAAGTGGCATTTGCAGCTCGCAATAGTGCAGAGTTATCTCAAAGAAAGGGGCCACGGTGTTTCTGTATCTCTATTATGTTGGTGCGGCTTCGGAACTTTTAAATATCTTGATATATCTCGAGAACTACGCATCTGATCAAAAAATATCATAGAACATAAAAAGTAGGAAACTTAATTCTCTACAAAAAAGGTCTCTAAACATTTTGCCATAGCTCGCTTCGTTTCCGAGATATTTGCAGATTTATCTCAATGGAAGGGGCCTGACGGACATATTTCGAGATATTTCTTCTTCTTGTTGTTCTTCTTCTGCACAGCTAAGCTGGAAGTGGCATTTGCGGCTCGCACTAGTGCAGAGTTATCTCAAAGAAAGGGGCCACGGTGTTTCTGTATCTCTATTATGTTGGTGCGGCTTCGGAACTTTTAAATATCTCGATATATCTCGAAAACTACGCTTCTGATCAAAAAATTTCGTAGAACATAAAAAGTAGGAAACTTAATTCTCTACAAAAAAGGTCTCTTAACATTTTGCCATAGCTCGCTTCGTTTCCGAGATATTTGCAGATTTATCTCAAGGGAAGGGGCCTGACGGACATATTTCGAGATATTTCTTCTTCTTGTTGTTCTTCTTCTGCACAGCTAAGCTGGAAGTGGCATTTGCGGCTCGCACTAGTGCAGAGTTATCTCAAAGAAAGGGGCCACGGTGTTTCTGTATTTCTATTATGTTGGTGCGGCTTCGGAACTTTTAAATATCTCGATATATCTCGAAAACTACGCTTCTGATCAAAAAATGTCATAGAACATAAATTGTAGGAAACATAATTCTCTACAAAAAAGGTCTCTTAACATTTTGCCATAGCTCGCTTCGTTTCCGAGATATTTGCAGATTTATCTCAAGGGAAGGGGCCTGACGGACATATTTCGAGATATTTCTTCTTCTTGTTGTTCTTCTTCTGCACAGCTAAACTGGAAGTGGCATTTCCAGCTCGCAATAGTGCAGAGTTATCTCAAAGAAAGGGGCCACGGTGTTTCTGTATCTCTATTATGTTGGTGCGGCTTCGGAACTTTTAAATATCTTGATATATCTCGAGAACTACGCATCTGATCAAAAAATATCGTAGAACATAAAAAGTAGGAAACTTAATTCTCTACAAATAAAGTCTCTTAACATTTTGCCATAGCTCGCTTCGTTTCCGAGATATTTGCAGATTTATCTCATGGGAAGGGGCCTGACGGACATATTTCGAGATATTTCTTCTTCTTGTTGTTCTTCTTCTGCACAGCTAAGCTGGAAGTGGCATTTGCAGCTCGCAATAGTGCAGAGTTATCTCAAAGAAAGGGGCCACGGTGTTTCTGTATCTCTATTATGTTGGTGCGGCTTCGGAACTTTTAAATATCTTGATATATCTCGAGAACTACGCATCTGATCAAAAAATATCGTAGAACATAAAAAGTAGGAAACATAATTCTCTACAAATAAAGTCTCTTAACATTTTGCCATAGCTCGCTTCGTTTCCGAGATATTTGCAGATTTATCTCAAGGGAAGGGGCCTGACGGACATATTTCGAGATATTTCTTCTTCTTGTTGTTCTTCTTCTGCACAGCTAAGCTGGAAGTGGCATTTGCAGCTCGCAATAGTGCAGAGTTATCTCAAAGAAAGGGGCCACGGTGTTTCTGTATCTCTATTATGTTGGTGCGGCTTCGGAACTTTTAAATATCTTGATATATCTCGAGAACTACGCATCTGATCAAAAAATATCATAGAACATAAATAGTAGGAAACTTAATTCTCTACAAAAAAGGTCTCTCAACATTTTGCCATAGCTCGCTTCATTTCCGAGATATTTGCAGATATATCTCAAGGGAAGGGGCCTGACGGACATATTTCGAGATATTTCTTCTTCTTGTTGTTCTTCTTCTGCACAGCTAAGCTGGAAGTGGCATTTGCAGCTCGCAACAGTGCAGAGTTATTTTAAAGAAAGGGGCCACGGTGTTTCTGTATCTCTATTATGTTGGTGCGGCTTCGGAACTTTTAAATATCTTGATATATCTCGAGAACTACGCATCTGATCAAAAAATATCATAGAACATAAAGAGTATTAAACTTAATTCTCTACAAAAAAGGTCTCTTAACATTTTGCCATAGCTCGCTTCGTTTCCGAGATATTTGCAGCTTTATCTCAAGGGAAGGGGCCTGACGGACATATTTCGAGATATTTCTTCTTCTTGTTGTTCTTCTTCTGCACAGCTAAACTGGAAGTGGCATTTCCAGCTCGCAATAGTGCAGAGTTATTTTAAAGAAAGGGGCCACGGTGTTTCTGTATCTCTATTATGTTGGTGCGGCTTCGGAACTTTTAAATATCTTGATATATCTCGAGAACTACGCATCTGATCAAAAAATATCATAGAACATAAAAAGTAGGAAACATAATTCTCTACAAAAAAGGTCTCTTAACATTTTGCCATAGCTCGCTTCGTTTCCGAGATATTTGCAGATATATCTCAAGGGAAGGGGCCTGACGGACATATTTCGAGATATCTCTTCTTCTTGTTGTTCTTCTTCTGCACAGCTAAGCTGGAAGTGGCATTTGCAGCTCGCAATAGTGCAGAGTTATCTCAAAGAAAGGGGCCACGGTGTTTCTGTATCTCTATTATGTTGGTGCGGCTTCGGAACTTTTAAATATCTTGATATATCTCGAGAACTACGCATCTGATCAAAAAATATCATGGAACATAAAAAGTAGAAAACTTAATTCTCTACAAAAAAGGTCTCTTAACATTTTGCCATAGCTCGCTTCGTTTCCGAGATATTTGCAGATTTATCTCAAGGTAAGGGGCCTGACGGACATATTTCGAGATATTTCTTTTTCCTGTTGTTCTTCTTCTGCACAGTTAAGCTGGAAGTGGCATTTGCAGCTCGCAATAGTGCAGAGTTATCTCAAAGAAAGGGGCCACGGTGTTTCTGTATCTCTACTATGTTGGTGCGGCTTCGGAACTTTTAAATATCTTGATATATCTCGAGAACTACGCATCTGATCAAAAAATATCATAGAACATAAAAAGTAGGAAACTTAATTCTCTACAGAAAAGGTCTCTTAACATTTTGCCATAGCCCGCTTCATTTCCGAGATATTTGCAGATTTATCTCAAGGGAAGGGGCCTAACGGACATATTTCGAGATATTTCTTCTTCTTGTTGTTCTTCTTCTGCACAGCTAAGCTGGAAGTGGCATTTGCGGCTCGCACTAGTGCAGAGTTACCTCAAAGAAAGGGGCCACGGTGTTTCTGTATCTCTATTATGTTGGTGCAGCTTCGGAACTTTTAAATATCTTGATATATCTCGAGAACTACGCATCTGATCAAAAAATATCATGGAACATAAAAAGTAGAAAACTTAATTCTCTACAAAAAAGGTCTCTTAACATTTTGCAATAGCTCGCTTCGTTTCCGAGATATTTGCAGATTTATCTCAAGGGAAGGGGCCTGACGGACATATTTCGAGATATTTCTTCTTCTTGTTGTTCTTCTTCTGCACAGCTAAACTGGAAGTGGCATTTCCAGCTCGCAATAGTGCAGAGTTATCTCAAAGAAAGGGGCCACGATGTTTCTGTATCTCTATTATGTTGGTGCGGCTTCGGAACTTTTAAATATCTTGATATATCTCGAGAACTACACATCTGATCAAAAAATATTATAGAACATAAAAAGTAGGAAACTTAATTCTCTACAAAAAAGGTCTCTTAACATTTTGCCATAGCTCGCTTCGTTTCCGAGATATTTGCAGATTTATCTCAAGGGAAGGGGCCTGACGGACATATTTCGAGATATTTCTTCTGTTTGTTGTTCTTCTTCTGCACAGCTAAGCTGGAAGTGGCATTTGCGGCTCGCACTAGTGCAGAGTTATCTCAAAGAAAGGGGCCACGGTGTTTCTGTATTTCTATTATGTTGGTGCGGCTTCGGAACTTTTAAATATCTCGATATATCTCGAAAACTACGCTTCTGATCAAAAAATGTCATAGAACATAAATTGTAGGAAACATAATTCTCTACAAAAAAGGTCTCTTAACATTTTGCCATAGCTCGCTTCGTTTCCGAGATATTTGCAGATTTATCTCAAGGGAAGGGGCCTGACGGACATATTTCGAGATATTTCTTCTTCTTGTTGTTCTTCTTCTGCACAGCTAAACTGGAAGTGGCATTTCCAGCTCGCAATAGTGCAGAGTTATCTCAAAGAAAGGGGCCACGGTGTTTCTGTATCTCTATTATGTTGGTGCGGCTTCGGAACTTTTAAATATCTTGATATATCTCGAGAACTACGCATCTGATCAAAAAATATCGTAGAACATAAAAAGTAGGAAACTTAATTCTCTACAAATAAAGTCTCTTAACATTTTGCCATAGCTCGCTTCGTTTCCGAGATATTTGCAGATTTATCTCATGGGAAGGGGCCTGACGGACATATTTCGAGATATTTCTTCTTCTTGTTGTTCTTCTTCTGCACAGCTAAGCTGGAAGTGGCATTTGCAGCTCGCAATAGTGCAGAGTTATCTCAAAGAAAGGGGCCACGGTGTTTCTGTATCTCTATTATGTTGGTGCGGCTTCGGAACTTTTAAATATCTTGATATATCTCGAGAACTACGCATCTGATCAAAAAATATCGTAGAACATAAAAAGTAGGAAACATAATTCTCTACAAATAAAGTCTCTTAACATTTTGCCATAGCTCGCTTCGTTTCCGAGATATTTGCAGATTTATCTCAAGGGAAGGGGCCTGACGGACATATTTCGAGATATTTCTTCTTCTTGTTGTTCTTCTTCTGCACAGCTAAGCTGGAAGTGGCATTTGCAGCTCGCAATAGTGCAGAGTTATCTCAAAGAAAGGGGCCACGGTGTTTCTGTATCTCTATTATGTTGGTGCGGCTTCGGAACTTTTAAATATCTTGATATATCTCGAGAACTACGCATCTGATCAAAAAATATCATAGAACATAAATAGTAGGAAACTTAATTCTCTACAAAAAAGGTCTCTCAACATTTTGCCATAGCTCGCTTCATTTCCGAGATATTTGCAGATTTATCTCAAGGGAAGGGGCCTGACGGACATATTTCGAGATATTTCTTCTTCTTGTTGTTCTTCTTCTGCACAGCTAAGCTGGAAGTGGCATTTGCAGCTCGCAATAGTGCAGAGTTATTTTAAAGAAAGGGGCCACGGTGTTTCTGTATCTCTATTATGTTGGTGCGGCTTCGGAACTTTTAAATATCTTGATATATCTCGAGAACTACGCATCTGATCAAAAAATATCATAGAACATAAAGAGTATTAAACTTAATTCTCTACAAAAAAGGTCTCTTAACATTTTGCCATAGCTCGCTTCGTTTCCGAGATATTTGCAGCTTTATCTCAAGGGAAGGGGCCTGACGGACATATTTCGAGATATTTCTTCTTCTTGTTGTTCTTCTTCTGCACAGCTAAACTGGAAGTGGCATTTCCAGCTCGCAATAGTGCAGAGTTATTTTAAAGAAAGGGGCCACGGTGTTTCTGTATCTCTATTATGTTGGTGCGGCTTCGGAACTTTTAAATATCTTGATATATCTCGAGAACTACGCATCTGATCAAAAAATATCATAGAACATAAAAAGTAGGAAACATAATTCTCTACAAAAAAGGTCTCTTAACATTTTGCCATAGCTCGCTTCGTTTCCGAGATATTTGCAGATATATCTCAAGGGAAGGGGCCTGACGGACATATTTCGAGATATCTCTTCTTCTTGTTGTTCTTCTTCTGCACAGCTAAGCTGGAAGTGGCATTTGCAGCTCGCAATAGTGCAGAGTTATCTCAAAGAAAGGGGCCACGGTGTTTCTGTATCTCTATTATGTTGGTGCGGCTTCGGAACTTTTAAATATCTTGATATATCTCGAGAACTACGCATCTGATCAAAAAATATCATGGAACATAAAAAGTAGAAAACTTAATTCTCTACAAAAAAGGTCTCTTAACATTTTGCCATAGCTCGCTTCGTTTCCGAGATATTTGCAGATTTATCTCAAGGTAAGGGGCCTGACGGACATATTTCGAGATATTTCTTTTTCCTGTTGTTCTTCTTCTGCACAGTTAAGCTGGAAGTGGCATTTGCAGCTCGCAATAGTGCAGAGTTATCTCAAAGAAAGGGGCCACGGTGTTTCTGTATCTCTACTATGTTGGTGCGGCTTCGGAACTTTTAAATATCTTGATATATCTCGAGAACTACGCATCTGATCAAAAAATATCATAGAACATAAAAAGTAGGAAACTTAATTCTCTACAGAAAAGGTCTCTTAACATTTTGCCATAGCCCGCTTCATTTCCGAGATATTTGCAGATTTATCTCAAGGGAAGGGGCCTAACGGACATATTTCGAGATATTTCTTCTTCTTGTTGTTCTTCTTCTGCACAGCTAAGCTGGAAGTGGCATTTGCGGCTCGCACTAGTGCAGAGTTACCTCAAAGAAAGGGGCCACGGTGTTTCTGTATCTCTATTATGTTGGTGCAGCTTCGGAACTTTTAAATATCTTGATATATCTCGAGAACTACGCATCTGATCAAAAAATATCATGGAACATAAAAAGTAGAAAACTTAATTCTCTACAAAAAAGGTCTCTTAACATTTTGCAATAGCTCGCTTCGTTTCCGAGATATTTGCAGATTTATCTCAAGGGAAGGGGCCTGACGGACATATTTCGAGATATTTCTTCTTCTTGTTGTTCTTCTTCTGCACAGCTAAACTGGAAGTGGCATTTCCAGCTCGCAATAGTGCAGAGTTATCTCAAAGAAAGGGGCCACGATGTTTCTGTATCTCTATTATGTTGGTGCGGCTTCGGAACTTTTAAATATCTTGATATATCTCGAGAACTACACATCTGATCAAAAAATATTATAGAACATAAAAAGTAGGAAACTTAATTCTCTACAAAAAAGGTCTCTTAACATTTTGCCATAGCTCGCTTCGTTTCCGAGATATTTGCAGATTTATCTCAAGGGAAGGGGCCTGACGGACATATTTCGAGATATTTCTTCTGTTTGTTGTTCTTCTTCTGCACAGCTAAACTGGAAGTGGCATTTCCAGCTCGCAATAGTGCAGAGTTATCTCAAAGAAAGGAGCCACGGTGTTTCTGTATCTCTATTATGTTGGTGCGGCTTCGGAACTTTTAAATATCTCGATATATCTCGAAAACTACGCTTCTGATCAAAAAATTTCATAGAACCTAAATTGTAGGAAACATAATTCTCTACAAAAAAGGTCTCTTAGCATTTTGCCATAGCTCGCTTCGTTTCCGAGATATTTGCAGATATATCTCAAGGGAAGGGGCCTGACGGACATATTTCGAGATATTTCTTCTTCTTGTTGTTCTTCTTCTGCACAGCTAAGCTGGAAGTGGCATTTACAGCTCGCAATAGTGCAGAGTTATCTCAAAGAAAGGGGCCACGGTGTTTCTGTATCTCTATTATGTTGGTGCGGCTTCGGAACTTTTAAATATCTTGATATATCTCGAGAACTGCGCATCTGATCAAAAAATATCATAGAACATAAAAAGTAGGAAACTTAATTCTCTACAAAAAAGGTCTCTTAACATTATGCCATAGCTCGCTTCGTTTCCGAGATATTTGCAGATTTATCTCAAGGGAAGGGGCCTAACGGACATATTTCGAGATATTTCTTCTTCTTGTTGTTCTTCTTCTGCAGAGCTAAACTGGAAGTGGCATTTCCAGCTCGCAATAGTGCAGAGTTATCTCAAAGAAAGGGGCCACGATGTTTCTGTATCTCTATTATGTTGGTGCGGCTTCGGAACTTTTAAATATCTTGATATATCTCGAGAACTACGCATCTGATCAAAAAATATTATAGAACATAAAAAGTAGGAAACTTAATTCTCTACAAAAAAGGTCTCTTAACATTTTGCCATAGCTCGCTTCGTTTCCGAGATATTTGCAGATTTATCTCAAGGGAAGGGGCCTGACGGACATATTTCGAGATATTTCTTCTTCTTGTTGTTCTTCTTCTGCACAGCTAAACTGGAAGTGGCATTTCCAGCTCGCAATAGTGCAGAGTTATCTCAAAGAAAGGAGCCACGGTGTTTCTGCATCTCTATTATGTTGGTGCGGCTTCGGAACTTTTAAATATCTTGATATATCTCGAGAACTACGCATCTGATCAAAAAATATCGTAGAACATAAATTGTAGGAAACATAATTCTCTACAAAAAAGGTCTCTTAACATTTTGCCATAGCTCGCTTCGTTTCCGAGATATTTGCAGATATATCTCAAGGGAAGGGGCCTGACGGACATATTTCGAGATATTTCTTCTTCTTGTTGTTCTTCCTGTGCACAGCTAAGCTGGAAGTGGCATTTGCAGCTCGCAATAGTGCAGAGTTATCTCAAAGAAAGGGGCCACGGTGTTTCTGTATCTCTATTATGTTGGTGCGGCTTCGGAACTTTTAAATATCTTGATATATCTCGAGAACTACGCATCTGATCAAAAAATATCGTAGAACATAAAAAGTAGGAAACTTAATTCTCTACAAATAAAGTCTCTTAACATTTTGCCATAGCTCGCTTCGTTTCCGAGATATTTGCAGATTTATCTCATGGGAAGGGGCCTGACGGACATATTTCGAGATATTTCTTCTTCTTGTTGTTCTTCTTCTGCACAGCTAAGCTGGAAGTGGCATTTGCAGCTCGCAATAGTGCAGAGTTATCTCAAAGAAAGGGGCCACGGTGTTTCTGTATCTCTATTATGTTGGTGCGGCTTCGGAACTTTTAAATATCTTGATATATCTCGAGAACTACGCATCTGATCAAAAAATATCATAGAACATAAAAAGTAGGAAACTTAATTCTCTACAAAAAAGGTCTCTTAACGTTTTGCCATACCTCGCTTCGTTTCCGAGATATTTGCAGATATATCTCAAGGGAAGGGGCCTGACGGACATATTTCGAGATAATTCTTCTTGTTGTTCTTCTTCTGCACAGCTAAACTGGAAGTGGCATTTCCAGCTCGCAATAGTGCAGAGTTATCTCAAAGAAAGGGGCCACGGTGTTTCTGTATCTCTATTATGTTGGTGCGGCTTCGGAACTTTTAAATATCTTGATATATCTCGAGAACTACGCATCTGATCAAAAAATATCGTAGAACATAAAAAGTAGGAAACATAATTCTCTACAAATAAAGTCTCTTAACATTTTGCCATAGCTCGCTTCGTTTCCGAGACATTTGCAGATTTATCTCAAGGGAAGGGGCCTGACGGACATATTTCGAGATATTTCTTCTTCTTGTTGTTCTTCTTCTGCACAGCTAAGCTGGAAGTGGCATTTGCAGCTCGCAATAGTGCAGAGTTATCTCAAAGAAAGGGGCCACGGTGTTTCTGTATCTCTATTATGTTGGTGCGGCTTCGGAACTTTTAAATATCTTGATATATCTCGAGAACTACGCATCTGATCAAAAAATATCATAGAACATAAATAGTAGGAAACTTAATTCTCTACAAAAAAGGTCTCTCAACATTTTGCCATAGCTCGCTTCATTTCCGAGATATTTGCAGATTTATCTCAAGGGAAGGGGCCTGACGGACATATTTCGAGATATTTCTTCTTCTTGTTGTTCTTCTTCTGCACAGCTAAGCTGGAAGTGGCATTTGCAGCTCGCAATAGTGCAGAGTTATTTTAAAGAAAGGGGCCACGGTGTTTCTGTATCTCTATTATGTTGGTGCGGCTTCGGAACTTTTAAATATCTTGATATATCTCGAGAACTACGCATCTGATCAAAAAATATCATAGAACATAAAAAGTATTAAACTTAATTCTCTACAAAAAAGGTCTCTTAACATTTTGCCATAGCTCGCTTCGTTTCCGAGATATTTGCAGCTTTATCTCAAGGGAAGGGGCCTGACGGACATATTTCGAGATATTTCTTCTTCTTGTTGTTCTTCTTCTGCACAGCTAAACTGGAAGTGGCATTTCCAGCTCGCAATAGTGCAGAGTTATCTCAAAGAGAGGGGCCACGGTGTTTCTGTATCTCTATTATGTTGGTGCGGCTTCGGAACTTTTAAATGTCTTGATATATCTCGAGAACTACGCATCTGATCAAAAAATATCATAGAAGATAAAAAGTAGGAAACTTGATTTTCTACAAAAAAGGGCTCTTAACATTTTGCCATAGCTCGCTTCGTTTCCGAGATATTTGCAGATTTATCTCAAGGGAAGGGGCCTGACGGACATATTTCGAGATATTTCTTCTTCTTGTTGTTCTTCTTCTGCACAGCTAAGCTGGAAGTGGCATTTGCAGCTCGCAATAGTGCAGAGTTATCTCAAAGAAAGGGGCCACGGTGTTTCTGTATCTCTATTATGTTGGTGCGGCTTCGGAACTTTTAAATATCTTGATATATCTCGAGAACTACGCATCTGATCAAAAAATATCATAGAACATAAAAAGTAGGAAACATAATTCTCTACAAAAAAGGTCTCTTAACATTTTGCCATAGCTCGCTTCGTTTCCGAGATATTTGCAGATATATCTCAAGGGAAGGGGCCTGACGGACATATTTCGAGATATCTCTTCTTCTTGTTGTTCTTCTTCTGCACAGCTAAGCTGGAAGTGGCATTTGCAGCTCGCAATAGTGCAGAGTTATCTCAAAGAAAGGGGCCACGGTGTTTCTGTATCTCTACTATGTTGGTGCGGCTTCGGAACTTTTAAATATCTTGATATATCTCGAGAACTACGCATCTGATCAAAAAATATCATAGAACATAAAAA
Source organism: Osmia lignaria lignaria (assembly GCF_051020975.1). NCBI lineage: Eukaryota > Metazoa > Arthropoda > Insecta > Hymenoptera > Megachilidae > Osmia > Osmia lignaria. The sequence goes on along the minus strand of NW_027478161.1, from coordinate 22,920,886 downwards.
GTAGGAAACTTAATTCTCTACAGAAAAGGTCTCTTAACATTTTGCCATAGCCCGCTTCATTTCCGAGATATTTGCAGATTTATCTCAAGGGAAGGGGCCTGACGGACATATTTCGAGATATTTCTTCTTCTTGTTGTTCTTCTTCTGCACAGCTAAACTGGAAGTGGCATTTCCAGCTCGCAATAGTGCAGAGTTATCTCAAAGAAAGGGGCCACGATGTTTCTGTATCTCTATTATGTTGGTGCGGCTTCGGAACTTTTAAATATCTTGATATATCTCGAGAACTACACATCTGATCAAAAAATATTATAGAACATAAAAAGTAGGAAACTTAATTCTCTACAAAAAAGGTCTCTTAACATTTTGCCATAGCTCGCTTCGTTTCCGAGATATTTGCAGATTTATCTCAAGGGAAGGGGCCTGACGGACATATTTCGAGATATTTCTTCTGTTTGTTGTTCTTCTTCTGCACAGCTAAACTGGAAGTGGCATTTCCAGCTCGCAATAGTGCAGAGTTATCTCAAAGAAAGGAGCCACGGTGTTTCTGTATCTCTATTATGTTGGTGCGGCTTCGGAACTTTTAAATATCTCGATATATCTCGAAAACTACGCTTCTGATCAAAAAATTTCATAGAACCTAAATTGTAGGAAACATAATTCTCTACAAAAAAGGTCTCTTAGCATTTTGCCATAGCTCGCTTCGTTTCCGAGATATTTGCAGATATATCTCAAGGGAAGGGGCCTGACGGACATATTTCGAGATATTTCTTCTTCTTGTTGTTCTTCTTCTGCACAGCTAAGCTGGAAGTGGCATTTACAGCTCGCAATAGTGCAGAGTTATCTCAAAGAAAGGGGCCACGGTGTTTCTGTATCTCTATTATGTTGGTGCGGCTTCGGAACTTTTAAATATCTTGATATATCTCGAGAACTGCGCATCTGATCAAAAAATATCATAGAACATAAAAAGTAGGAAACTTAATTCTCTACAAAAAAGGTCTCTTAACATTATGCCATAGCTCGCTTCGTTTCCGAGATATTTGCAGATTTATCTCAAGGGAAGGGGCCTAACGGACATATTTCGAGATATTTCTTCTTCTTGTTGTTCTTCTTCTGCAGAGCTAAACTGGAAGTGGCATTTCCAGCTCGCAATAGTGCAGAGTTATCTCAAAGAAAGGGGCCACGATGTTTCTGTATCTCTATTATGTTGGTGCGGCTTCGGAACTTTTAAATATCTTGATATATCTCGAGAACTACGCATCTGATCAAAAAATATTATAGAACATAAAAAGTAGGAAACTTAATTCTCTACAAAAAAGGTCTCTTAACATTTTGCCATAGCTCGCTTCGTTTCCGAGATATTTGCAGATTTATCTCAAGGGAAGGGGCCTGACGGACATATTTCGAGATATTTCTTCTTCTTGTTGTTCTTCTTCTGCACAGCTAAACTGGAAGTGGCATTTCCAGCTCGCAATAGTGCAGAGTTATCTCAAAGAAAGGAGCCACGGTGTTTCTGCATCTCTATTATGTTGGTGCGGCTTCGGAACTTTTAAATATCTTGATATATCTCGAGAACTACGCATCTGATCAAAAAATATCGTAGAACATAAATTGTAGGAAACATAATTCTCTACAAAAAAGGTCTCTTAACATTTTGCCATAGCTCGCTTCGTTTCCGAGATATTTGCAGATATATCTCAAGGGAAGGGGCCTGACGGACATATTTCGAGATATTTCTTCTTCTTGTTGTTCTTCCTGTGCACAGCTAAGCTGGAAGTGGCATTTGCAGCTCACAATAGTGCAGAGTTATCTCAAAGAAAGGGGCCACGGTGTTTCTGTATCTCTATTATGTTGGTGCGGCTTCGGAACTTTTAAATATCTTGATATATCTCGAGAACTACGCATCTGATCAAAAAATATCATAGAACATAAAAAGTAGGAAACTTAATTCTCTACAAAAAAGGTCTCTTAACATTTTGCCATAGCTCGCTTCGTTTCCGAGATATTTGCAGATTTATCTCAATGGAAGGGGCCTGACGGACATATTTCGAGATATTTCTTCTTCTTGTTGTTCTTCTTCTGCACAGCTAAACTGGAAGTGGCATTTCCAGCTCGCAATAGTGCAGAGTTATCTCAAAGAAAGGGGCCACGGTGTTTCTGTATCTCTATTATGTTGGTGCGGCTTCGGAACTTTTAAATATCTTGATATATCTCGAGAACTACGCATCTGATCAAAAAATATCGTAGAACATAAAAAGTAGGAAACTTAATTCTCTACAAATAAAGTCTCTTAACATTTTGCCATAGCTCGCTTCGTTTCCGAGATATTTGCAGATTTATCTCATGGGAAGGGGCCTGACGGACATATTTCGAGATATTTCTTCTTCTTGTTGTTCTTCTTCTGCACAGCTAAGCTGGAAGTGGCATTTGCAGCTCGCAATAGTGCAGAGTTATCTCAAAGAAAGGGGCCACGGTGTTTCTGTATCTCTATTATGTTGGTGCGGCTTCGGAACTTTTAAATATCTTGATATATCTCGAGAACTACGCATCTGATCAAAAAATATCATAGAACATAAAAAGTAGGAAACTTAATTCTCTACAAAAAAGGTCTCTTAACGTTTTGCCATACCTCGCTTCGTTTCCGAGATATTTGCAGATATATCTCAAGGGAAGGGGCCTGACGGACATATTTCGAGATAATTCTTCTTGTTGTTCTTCTTCTGCACAGCTAAACTGGAAGTGGCATTTCCAGCTCGCAATAGTGCAGAGTTATCTCAAAGAAAGGGGCCACGGTGTTTCTGTATCTCTATTATGTTGGTGCGGCTTCGGAACTTTTAAATATCTTGATATATCTCGAGAACTACGCATCTGATCAAAAAATATCGTAGAACATAAAAAGTAGGAAACATAATTCTCTACAAATAAAGTCTCTTAACATTTTGCCATAGCTCGCTTCGTTTCCGAGACATTTGCAGATTTATCTCAAGGGAAGGGGCCTGACGGACATATTTCGAGATATTTCTTCTTCTTGTTGTTCTTCTTCTGCACAGCTAAGCTGGAAGTGGCATTTGCAGCTCGCAATAGTGCAGAGTTATCTCAAAGAAAGGGGCCACGGTGTTTCTGTATCTCTATTATGTTGGTGCGGCTTCGGAACTTTTAAATATCTTGATATATCTCGAGAACTACGCATCTGATCAAAAAATATCATAGAACATAAATAGTAGGAAACTTAATTCTCTACAAAAAAGGTCTCTCAACATTTTGCCATAGCTCGCTTCATTTCCGAGATATTTGCAGATTTATCTCAAGGGAAGGGGCCTGACGGACATATTTCGAGATATTTCTTCTTCTTGTTGTTCTTCTTCTGCACAGCTAAGCTGGAAGTGGCATTTGCAGCTCGCAATAGTGCAGAGTTATTTTAAAGAAAGGGGCCACGGTGTTTCTGTATCTCTATTATGTTGGTGCGGCTTCGGAACTTTTAAATATCTTGATATATCTCGAGAACTACGCATCTGATCAAAAAATATCATAGAACATAAAAAGTATTAAACTTAATTCTCTACAAAAAAGGTCTCTTAACATTTTGCCATAGCTCGCTTCGTTTCCGAGATATTTGCAGCTTTATCTCAAGGGAAGGGGCCTGACGGACATATTTCGAGATATTTCTTCTTCTTGTTGTTCTTCTTCTGCACAGCTAAACTGGAAGTGGCATTTCCAGCTCGCAATAGTGCAGAGTTATCTCAAAGAGAGGGGCCACGGTGTTTCTGTATCTCTATTATGTTGGTGCGGCTTCGGAACTTTTAAATGTCTTGATATATCTCGAGAACTACGCATCTGATCAAAAAATATCATAGAAGATAAAAAGTAGGAAACTTGATTTTCTACAAAAAAGGGCTCTTAACATTTTGCCATAGCTCGCTTCGTTTCCGAGATATTTGCAGATTTATCTCAAGGGAAGGGGCCTGACGGACATATTTCGAGATATTTCTTCTTCTTGTTGTTCTTCTTCTGCACAGCTAAGCTGGAAGTGGCATTTGCAGCTCGCAATAGTGCAGAGTTATCTCAAAGAAAGGGGCCACGGTGTTTCTGTATCTCTATTATGTTGGTGCGGCTTCGGAACTTTTAAATATCTTGATATATCTCGAGAACTACGCATCTGATCAAAAAATATCATAGAACATAAAAAGTAGGAAACATAATTCTCTACAAAAAAGGTCTCTTAACATTTTGCCATAGCTCGCTTCGTTTCCGAGATATTTGCAGATATATCTCAAGGGAAGGGGCCTGACGGACATATTTCGAGATATCTCTTCTTCTTGTTGTTCTTCTTCTGCACAGCTAAGCTGGAAGTGGCATTTGCAGCTCGCAATAGTGCAGAGTTATCTCAAAGAAAGGGGCCACGGTGTTTCTGTATCTCTACTATGTTGGTGCGGCTTCGGAACTTTTAAATATCTTGATATATCTCGAGAACTACGCATCTGATCAAAAAATATCATAGAACATAAAAAGTAGGAAACTTAATTCTCTACAGAAAAGGTCTCTTAACATTTTGCCATAGCCCGCTTCATTTCCGAGATATTTGCAGATTTATCTCAAGGGAAGGGGCCTAACGGACATATTTCGAGATATTTCTTCTTCTTGTTGTTCTTCTTCTGCACAGCTAAGCTGGAAGTGGCATTTGCGGCTCGCACTAGTGCAGAGTTATCTCAAAGAAAGGGGTCACGGTGTTTCTGTATCTCTTTATGTTGGTGCGGCTTCGGAACTTTTAAATATCTCGATATATCTCGAAAACTACGCTTCTGATCAAAAAATTTCATAGAAAATAAATTGTAGGAAACATAATTCTCTACAAAAAAGGTCTCTTAGCATTTTGCCATAGCTCGCTTCGTTTCCGAGATATTTGCAGATATATCTCAAGGGAAGGGGCCTGACGGACATATTTCGAGATATTTCTTCTTCTTGTTGTTCTTCTTCTGCACAGCTAAGCTGGAAGTGGCATTTACAGCTCGCAATAGTGCAGAGTTATCTCAAAGAAAGGGGCCACGGTGTTTCTGTATCTCTATTATGTTGGTGCGGCTTCGGAACTTTTAAATATCTTGATATATCTCGAGAACTGCGCATCTGATCAAAAAATATCATAGAACATAAAAAGTAGGAAACTTAATTCTCTACAAAAAAGGTCTCTTAACATTATGCTATAGCTCGCTTCGTTTCCGAGATATTTGCAGATTTATCTCAAGGGAAGGGGCCTAACGGACATATTTCGAGATATTTCTTCTTCTTGTTGTTCTTCTTCTGCACAGCTAAACTGGAAGTGGCATTTCCAGCTCGCAATAGTGCAGAGTTATCTCAAAGAAAGGGGCCACGATGTTTCTGTATCTCTATTATGTTGGTGCGGCTTCGGAACTTTAAATATCTTGATATATCTCGAGAACTACGCATCTGATCAAAAAATATTATAGAACATAAAAAGTAGGAAACTTAATTCTCTACAAAAAAGGTCTCTTAACATTTTGCCATAGCTCGCTTCGTTTCCGAGATATTTGCAGCTTTATCTCAAGGGAAGGGGCCTGACGGACATATTTCGAGATATTTCTTCTTCTTGTTGTTCTTCTTCTGCACAGCTAAACTGGAAGTGGCATTTCCAGCTCGCAATAGTGCAGAGTTATTTTAAAGAAAGGGGCCACGGTGTTTCTGTATCTCTATTATGTTGGTGCGGCTTCGGAACTTTTAAATATCTCGATATATCTCGAAAACTACGCTTCTGATCAAAAAATTTCATAGAACATAAATTGTAGGAAACATAATTCTCTACAAAAAAGGTCTCTTAGCATTTTGCCATAGCTCGCTTCGTTTCCGAGATATTTGCAGATATATCTCAAGGGAAGGGGCCTGACGGACATATTTCGAGATATTTCTTCTTCTTGTTGTTCTTCTTCTGCACAGCTAAGCTGGAAGTGGCATTTACAGCTCGCAATAGTGCAGAGTTATCTCAAAGAAAGGGGCCACGGTGTTTCTGTATCTCTATTATGTTGGTGCGGCTTCGGAACTTTTAAATATCTTGATATATCTCGAGAACTGCGCATCTGATCAAAAAATATCATAGAACATAACAAGTAGGAAACTTAATTCTCTACAAAAAAGGTCTCTTAACATTTTGCCATAGCTCGCTTCGTTTCCGAGATATTTGCAGATTTATCTCAAGGGAAGGGGCCTAACGGACATATTTCGAGATATTTCTTCTTCTTGTTGTTCTTCTTCTGCACAGCTAAGCTGGAAGTGGCATTTGCGGCTCGCACTAGTGCAGAGTTATCTCAAAGAAAGGGGCCACGGTGTTTCTGTATCTCTTTATGTTGGTGCGGCTTCGGAACTTTTAAATATCTCGATATATCTCGAAAACTACGCTTCTGATCAAAAAATTTCATAGAACATAAATTGTAGGAAACATAATTCTCTACAAAAAAGGTCTCTTAGCATTTTGCCATAGCTCGCTTCGTTTCCGAGATATTTGCAGATATATCTCAAGGGAAGGGGCCTGACGGACATATTTCGAGATATTTCTTCTTCTTGTTGTTCTTCTTCTGCACAGCTAAGCTGGAAGTGGCATTTACAGCTCGCAATAGTGCAGAGTTATCTCAAAGAAAGGGGCCACGGTGTTTCTGTATCTCTATTATGTTGGTGCGGCTTCGGAACTCTTAAATATCTTGATATATCTCGAGAACTGCGCATCTGATCAAAAAATATCATAGAACATAAAAAGTAGGAAACTTAATTCTCTACAAAAAAGGTCTCTTAACATTATGCCATAGCTCGCTTCGTTTCCGAGATATTTGCAGATTTATCTCAAGGGAAGGGGCCTAACGGACATATTTCGAGATATTTCTTCTTCTTGTTGTTCTTCTTCTGCACAGCTAAACTGGAAGTGGCATTTCCAGCTCGCAATAGTGCAGAGTTATCTCAAAGAAAGGGGCCACGATGTTTCTGTATCTCTATTATGTTGGTGCGGCTTCGGAACTTTTAAATATCTTGATATATCTCGAGAACTACGCATCTGATCAAAAAATATTATAGAACATAAAAAGTAGGAAACTTAATTCTCTACAAAAAAGGTCTCTTAACATTTTGCCATAGCTCGCTTCGTTTCCGAGATATTTGCAGATTTATCTCAAGGGAAGGGGCCTGACGGACATATTTCGAGATATTTCTTCTTCTTGTTGTTCTTCTTCTGCACAGCTAAACTGGAAGTGGCATTTCCAGCTCGCAATAGTGCAGAGTTATCTCAAAGAAAGGAGCCACGGTGTTTCTGTATCTCTATTATGTTGGTGCGGCTTCGGAACTTTTAAATATCTTGATATATCTCGAGAACTGCGCATCTGATCAAAAAATATCATAGAACATAACAAGTAGGAAACTTAATTCTCTACAAAAAAGGTCTCTTAACATTTTGCCATAGCTCGCTTCGTTTCCGAGATATTTGCAGATTTATCTCAAGGGAAGGGGCCTAACGGACATATTTCGAGATATTTCTTCTTCTTGTTGTTCTTCTTCTGCACAGCTAAGCTGGAAGTGGCATTTGCGGCTCGCACTAGTGCAGAGTTATCTCAAAGAAAGGGGTCACGGTGTTTCTGTATCTCTTTATGTTGGTGCGGCTTCGGAACTTTTAAATATCTCGATATATCTCGAAAACTACGCTTCTGATCAAAAAATTTCATAGAACATAAATTGTAGGAAACATAATTCTCTACAAAAAAGGTCTCTTAGCATTTTGCCATAGCTCGCTTCGTTTCCGAGATATTTGCAGATATATCTCAAGGGAAGGGGCCTGACGGACATATTTCGAGATATTTCTTCTTCTTGTTGTTCTTCTTCTGCACAGCTAAGCTGGAAGTGGCATTTACAGCTCGCAATAGTGCAGAGTTATCTCAAAGAAAGGGGCCACGGTGTTTCTGTATCTCTATTATGTTGGTGCGGCTTCGGAACTTTTAAATATCTTGATATATCTCGAGAACTGCGCATCTGATCAAAAAATATCATAGAACATAAAAAGTAGGAAACTTAATTCTCTACAAAAAAGGTCTCTTAACATTATGCCATAGCTCGCTTCGTTTCCGAGATATTTGCAGATTTATCTCAAGGGAAGGGGCCTAACGGACATATTTCGAGATATTTCTTCTTCTTGTTGTTCTTCTTCTGCACAGCTAAACTGGAAGTGGCATTTCCAGCTCGCAATAGTGCAGAGTTATCTCAAAGAAAGGGGCCACGATGTTTCTGTATCTCTATTATGTTGGTGCGGCTTCGGAACTTTAAATATCTTGATATATCTCGAGAACTACGCATCTGATCAAAAAATATTATAGAACATAAAAAGTAGGAAACTTAATTCTCTACAAAAAAGGTCTCTTAACATTTTGCCATAGCTCGCTTCGTTTCCGAGATATTTGCAGATTTATCTCAAGGGAAGGGGCCTGACGGACATATTTCGAGATATTTCTTCTTCTTGTTGTTCTTCTTCTGCACAGCTAAGCTGGAAGTGGCATTTGCGGCTCGCACTAGTGCAGAGTTATCTCAAAGAAAGGGGCCACGGTGTTTCTGTATCTCTATTATGTTGGTGCGGCTTCGGAACTTTTAAATATCTCGATATATCTCGAAAACTACGCTTCTGATCAAAAAATTTCATAGAACATAAATTGTAGGAAACATAATTCTCTACAAAAAAGGTCTCTTAGCATTTTGCCATAGCTCGCTTCGTTTCCGAGATATTTGCAGATATATCTCAAGGGAAGGGGCCTGACGGACATATTTCGAGATATTTCTTCTTCTTGTTGTTCTTCTTCTGCACAGCTAAGCTGGAAGTGGCATTTACAGCTCGCAATAGTGCAGAGTTATCTCAAAGAAAGGGGCCACGGTGTTTCTGTATCTCTATTATGTTGGTGCGGCTTCGGAACTTTTAAATATCTTGATATATCTCGAGAACTGCGCATCTGATCAAAAAATATCATAGAACATAACAAGTAGGAAACTTAATTCTCTACAAAAAAGGTCCCTTAACATTTTGCCATAGCTCGCTTCGTTTCCGAGATATTTGCAGATTTATCTCAAGGGAAGGGGCCTAACGGACATATTTCGAGATATTTCTTCTTCTTGTTGTTCTTCTTCTGCACAGCTAAGCTGGAAGTGGCATTTGCGGCTCGCACTAGTGCAGAGTTATCTCAAAGAAAGGGGCCACGGTGTTTCTGTATCTCTTTATGTTGGTGCGGCTTCGGAACTTTTAAATATCTCGATATATCTCGAAAACTACGCTTCTGATCAAAAAATTTCATAGAACATAAATTGTAGGAAACATAATTCTCTACAAAAAAGGTCTCTTAGCATTTTGCCATAGCTCGCTTCGTTTCCGAGATATTTGCAGATATATCTCAAGGGAAGGGGCCTGACGGACATATTTCGAGATATTTCTTCTTCTTGTTGTTCTTCTTCTGCACAGCTAAGCTGGAAGTGGCATTTACAGCTCGCAATAGTGCAGAGTTATCTTAAAGAAAGGGGCCACGGTGTTTCTGTATCTCTATTATGTTGGTGCGGCTTCGGAACTTTTAAATATCTTGATATATCTCGAGAACTGCGCATCTGATCAAAAAATATCATAGAACATAAAAAGTAGGAGACTTAATTCTCTACAAAAAAGGTCTCTTAACATTTTGCCATAGCTCTCTTCGTTTCCGAGATATTTGCAGATTTATCTCAAGGGAAGGGGCCTGACGGACATATTTCGAGATATTTCTTCTTCTTGTTGTTCTTCTTCTGCACAGCTAAGCTGGAAGTGGCATTTGCAGCTCGCAATAGTGCAGAGTTATCTCAAAGAAAGGGGCCACGGTGTTTCTGTATCTCTATTATGTTGGTGCGGCTTCGGAACTTTTAAATATCTTGATATATCTCGAGAACTGCGCATCTGATCAAAAAATATCATAGAACATAAAAAGTAGGAAACTTAATTCTCTACAAAAAAGGTCTCTTAACATTATGCCATAGCTCGCTTCGTTTCCGAGATATTTGCAGATTTATCTCAAGGGAAGGGGCCTAACGGACATATTTCGAGATATTTCTTCTTCTTGTTGTTCTTCTTCTGCACAGCTAAACTGGAAGTGGCATTTCCAGCTCGCAATAGTGCAGAGTTATCTCAAAGAAAGGGGCCACGGTGTTTCTGTATCTCTATTATGTTGGTGCGGCTTCGGAACTTTTAAATATCTTGATATATCTCGAGAACTACGCATCTGATCAAAAAATATCGTAGAACATAAAAAGTAGGAAACTTAATTCTCTACAAATAAAGTCTCTTAACATTTTGCCATAGCTCGCTTCGTTTCCGAGATATTTGCAGATTTATCTCAAGGGAAGGGGCCTGACGGACATATTTCGAGATATTTCTTCTTCTTGTTGTTCTTCTTCTGCACAGCTAAGCTGGAAGTGGCATTTGCAGCTCGCAATAGTGCAGAGTTATCTCAAAGAAAGGGGCCACGGTGTTTCTGTATCTCTATTATGTTGGTGCGGCTTCGGAACTTTTAAATATCTTGATATATCTCGAGAACTGCGCATCTGATCAAAAAATATCATAGAACATAAAAAGTAGGAAACTTAATTCTCTACAAAAAAGGTCTCTTAACATTATGCCATAGCTCGCTTCGTTTCCGAGATATTTGCAGATTTATCTCAAGGGAAGGGGCCTGACGGACATATTTCGAGATATTTCTTCTTCTTGTTGTTCTTCTTCTGCACAGCTAAGCTGGAAGTGGCATTTGCGGCTCGCACTAGTGCAGAGTTACCTCAAAGAAAGGAGCCACGGTGTTTCTGTATCTCTATTCTGTTGGTGCGGCTTCGGAACTTTTAAATATCTTGATATATCTCGAGAACTACGCATCTGATCAAAAAATATCATAGAACATAAAAAGTAGGAAACTTAATTCTCTACAAAAAAGGTCTCTTAACATTTTGCCATAGCTCTCTTCGTTTCCGAGATATTTGCAGATTTATCTCAAGGGAAGGGGCATGACGGACATATTTCGAGATATTTCTTCTTCTTGTTGTTCTTCTTCTGCACAGCTAAGCTGGAAGTGGCATTTGCGGCTCGCACTAGTGCACAGTTATCTCAAAGAAAGGGGCCACGGTGTTTCTGTATCTCTATTATGTTGGTGCGGCTTCGGAACTTTTAAATATCTCGATATATCTCGAAAACTACGCTTCTGATCAAAAAATATCATAGAACATAAATTGTAGGAAACATAATTCTCTACAAATAAGGTCTCTTAACATTTTGCCATAGCTCGCTTCGTTTCCGAGATATTTGCAGGTTTATCTCAAGGGAAGGGGCCTAACGGACATATTTCGAGATATTTCTTCTTCTTGTTGTTCTTCTTCTGCCAGCTAAACTGGAAGTGGCATTTCCAGCTCGCAATAGTGCAGAGTTATCTCAAAGAAAGGAGCCACGGTGTTTCTGTATCTCTATTCTGTTGGTGCGGCTTCGGAACTTTTAAATATCTTGATATATCTCGAGAACTACGCATCTGATCAAAAAATATCATAGAACATAAAAAGTGGGAAAGTTAATTCTCTACAAAAAAGGTCTCTTAACATTTTGCCATAGCTCGCTTCGTTTCCGAGATATTTGCAGATTTATCTCAAGGGAAGGGGCCTGACGGACATATTTCGAGATATTTCTTCTTCTTGTTGTTCTTCTTCTGCACAGCTAAGCTGGAAGTGGCATTTGCAGCTCGCAATAGTGCAGAGTTATCTCAAAGAAGGGGGCCACGGTGTTTCTGTATCTCTATTATGTTGGTGCGGCTTCGGAACTTTTAAATATCTTGATATATCTCGAGAACTACGCATCTGATCAAAAAATATCATAGAACATAAAAAGTAGGAAACTTAATTCTCTACAGAAAAGGTCTCTTAACATTTTGCCATAGCTCTCTTCGTTTCCGAGATATTTGCAGATTTATCTCAAGGGAAGGGGCCTGACGGACATATTTCGAGATATTTCTTCTTCTTGTTGTTCTTCTTCTGCACAGCTAAGCTGGAAGTGGCATTTGCGGCTCGCACTAGTGCACAGTTATCTCAAAGAAAGGGGCCACGGTGTTTCTGTATCTCTATTATGTTGGTGCGGCTTCGGAACTTTTAAATATCTTGATATATCTCGAGAACTGCGCATCTGATCAAAAAATATCATAGAACATAAAAAGTGGGAAACTTAATTCTCTACAAAAAAGGTCTCTTAACATTATGCCATAGCTCGCTTCGTTTCCGAGATATTTGCAGATTTATCTCAAGGGAAGGGGCCTGACGGACATATTTCGAGATATTTCTTCTTCTTGTTGTTCTTCTTCTGCACAGCTAAGCTGGAAGTGGCATTTGCGGCTCGCACTAGTGCAGAGTTACCTCAAAGAAAGGAGCCACGGTGTTTCTGTATCTCTATTCTGTTGGTGCGGCTTCGGAACTTTTAAATATCTTGATATATCTCGAGAACTACGCATCTGATCAAAAAATATCATAGAACATAAAAAGTAGGAAACTTAATTCTCTACAAAAAAGGTCTCTTAACATTTTGCCATAGCTCTCTTCGTTTCCGAGATATTTGCAGATTTATCTCAAGGGAAGGGGCATGACGGACATATTTCGAGATATTTCTTCTTCTTGTTGTTCTTCTTCTGCACAGCTAAGCTGGAAGTGGCATTTGCGGCTCGCACTAGTGCACAGTTATCTCAAAGAAAGGGGCCACGGTGTTTCTGTATCTCTATTATGTTGGTGCGGCTTCGGAACTTTTAAATATCTCGATATATCTCGAAAACTACGCTTCTGATCAAAAAATATCATAGAGCATAAATTGTAGGAAACATAATTCTCTACAAATAAGGTCTCTTAACATTTTGCCATAGCTCGCTTCGTTTCCGAGATATTTGCAGGTTTATCTCAAGGGAAGGGGCCTAACGGACATATTTCGAGATATTTCTTCTTCTTGTTGTTCTTCTTCTGCCAGCTAAACTGGAAGTGGCATTTCCAGCTCGCAATAGTGCAGAGTTATCTCAAAGAAAGGAGCCACGGTGTTTCTGTATCTCTATTCTGTTGGTGCGGCTTCGGAACTTTTAAATATCTTGATATATCTCGAGAACTACGCATCTGATCAAAAAATATCATAGAACACAAAAAGTGGGAAAGTTAATTCTCTACAAAAAAGGTCTCTTAACATTTTGCCATAGCTCGCTTCGTTTCCGAGATATTTGCAGATTTATCTCAAGGGAAGGGGCCTGACGGACATATTTCGAGATATTTCTTCTTCTTGTTGTTCTTCTTCTGCACAGCTAAGCTGGAAGTGGCATTTGCAGCTCGCAATAGTGCAGAGTTATCTCAAAGAAGGGGGCCACGGTGTTTCTGTATCTCTATTATGTTGGTGCGGCTTCGGAACTTTTAAATATCTTGATATATCTCGAGAACTACGCATCTGATCAAAAAATATCATAGAACATAAAAAGTAGGAAACTTAATTCTCTACAGAAAAGGTCTCTTAACATTTTGCCATAGCTCTCTTCGTTTCCGAGATATTTGCAGATTTATCTCAAGGGAAGGGGCCTGACGGACATATTTCGAGATATTTCTTCTTCTTGTTGTTCTTCTTCTGCACAGCTAAGCTGGAAGTGGCATTTGCGGCTCGCACTAGTGCACAGTTATCTCAAAGAAAGGGGCCACGGTGTTTCTGTATCTCTATTATGTTGGTGCGGCTTCGGAACTTTTAAATATCTCGATATATCTCGAAAACTACGCTTCTGATCAAAAAATATCATAGAACATAAATTGTAGGAAACATAATTCTCTACAAATAAGGTCTCTTAACATTTTGCCATAGCTCGCTTCGTTTCCGAGATATTTGCAGATTTATCTCAAGGGAAGGGGCCTGACGGACATATTTCGAGATATTTCTTCTTCTTGTTGTTCTTCTTCTGCACAGCTAAGCTGGAAGTGGCATTTGCAGCTCGCAATAGTGCAGAGATATCTCAAAGAAAGGGGCCACGGTGTTTCTGTATCTCTATTATGTTGGTGCGGCTTCGGAACTTTTAAATATCTTGATATATCTCGAGAACTACGCGTCTGATCAAAAAATATCATAGAACATAAAAAGTAGGAAACATAATTCTCTACAAAAAAGATCTCTTAACATTTTGCCATAGCTCGCTTCGTTTCCGAGATATTTGCAGATTTATCTCAAGGCAAGGGGCCTGACGGACATATTTCGAGATATTTCTTCTTCTTGTTGTTCTTCTTCTGCACAGCTAAGCTGGAAGTGGCATTTGCGGCTCGCACTAGTGCAGAGTTATCTCAAAGAAAGGGGCCACGGTGTTTCTGTATCGCTATTATGTTGGTGCGGCTTCGGAACTTTTAAATATCTTGATATATCTCGAGAACTACGCATCTGATCAAAAAATATCATAGAACATAAAAAGTAGGAAACTTAATTCTCTACAGAAAAGGTCTCTTAACATTTTGCCATAGCTCTCTTCGTTTCCGAGATATTTGCAGATTTATCTCAAGGGAAGGGGCCTGACGGACATATTTCGAGATATTTCTTCTTCTTGTTGTTCTTCTTCTGCACAGCTAAACTGGAAGTGGCATTTGCAGCTCGCAATAGTGCAGAGTTATCTCAAAGAAAGGGGCCACGGTGTTTCTGTATCTCTATTATGTTGGTGCGGCTTCGGAACTTTTAAATATCTTGATATATCTCGAGAACTACGCATCTGATCAAAAAATATTATAGAACATAAAAAGTAGGAAACTTAATTCTCTACAAAAAAGGTCTCTTAACATTTTGCCATAGCTCGCTTCGTTTCCGAGATATTTGCAGATTTATCTCAAGGCAAGGGGCCTGACGGACATATTTCGAGATATTTCTTCTTCTTGTTGTTCTTCTTCTGCACAGCTAAGCTGGAAGTGGCATTTGCGGCTCGCACTAGTGCAGAGTTATCTCAAAGAAAGGGGCCACGGTGTTTCTGTATCGCTATTATGTTGGTGCGGCTTCGGAACTTTTAAATATCTTGATATATCTCGAGAACTACGCATGTGATCAAAAAATATCATAGAACATAAAAAGTAGAAAACTTAATTCTCTACAAAAAAGGTCTCTCAACATTTTGCCATAGCTCGCTTCGTTTCCGAGATATTTGCAGGTTTATCTCAAGGGAAGGGGCCTAACGGACATATTTCGAGATATTTCTTCTTCTTGTTGTTCTTCTTCTGCCAGCTAAACTGGAAGTGGCATTTGCAGCTCGCAATAGTGCAGAGTTATCTCAAAGAAAGGGGCCACGGTGTTTCTGTATCTCTATTATGTTGGTGCGGCTTCGGAACTTTTAAATATCTTGATATATCTCGAGAACTACGCATCTGATCAAAAAATATTATAGAACATAAAAAGTAGGAAACTTAATTCTCTACAAAAAAGGTCTCTTAACATTTTGCCATAGCTCGCTTCGTTTCCGAGATATTTGCAGATTTATCTCAAGGGAAGGGGCCTGACGGACATATTTCGAGATATTTCTTCTTCTTGTTGTTCTTCTTCTGCACAGCTAAACTGGAAGTGGCATTTCCAGCTCGCAATAGTGCAGAGTTATCTCAAAGAAAGGAGCCACGGTGTTTCTGTATCTCTATTATGTTGGTGCGGCTTCGGAACTTTTAAATATCTTGATATATCTCGAGAACTACGCATCTGATCAAAAAATATCATAGAACATAAAAAGTAGGAAACTTAATTCTCTACAAAAAAGGTCTCTTAACATTATGCCATAGCTCGCTTCGTTTCCGAGATATTTGCAGATTTATCTCAAGGGAAGGGGCCTAACGGACATATTTCGAGATATTTCTTCTTCTTGTTGTTCTTCTTCTGCACAGCTAAACTGGAAGTGGCATTTCCAGCTCGCAATTGTGCAGAGTTATCTCAAAGAAAGGGGCCACGATGTTTCTGTATCTCTATTATGTTGGTGCGGCTTCGGAACTTTTAAATATCTTGATATATCTCGAGAACTACGCATCTGATCAAAAAATATTATAGAACATAAAAAGTAGGAAACTTAATTCTCTACAAAAAAGGTCTCTTAACATTTTGCCATAGCTCGCTTCGTTTCCGAGATATTTGCAGATTTATCTCAAGGGAAGGGGCCTGACGGACATATTTCGAGATATTTCTTCTTCTTGTTGTTCTTCTTCTGCACAGCTAAACTGGAAGTGGCATTTCCAGCTCGCAATAGTGCAGAGTTATCTCAAAGAAAGGAGCCACGGTGTTTCTGTATCTCTATTATGTTGGTGCGGCTTCGGAACTTTTAAATATCTTGATATATCTCGAGAACTACGCATCTGATCAAAAAATATCGTAGAACATAAAAAGTAGGAAACTTAATTCTCTACAAATAAAGTCTCTTAACATTTTGCCATAGCTCGCTTCGTTTCCGAGATATTTGCAGGTTTATCTCAAGGGAAGGGGCCTAACGGACATATTTCGAGATATTTCTTCTTCTTGTTGTTCTTCTTCTGCCAGCTAAACTGGAAGTGGCATTTGCAGCTCGCAATAGTGCAGAGTTATCTCAAAGAAAGGGGCCACGGTGTTTCTGTATCTCTATTATGTTGGTGCGGCTTCGGAACTTTTAAATATCTTGATATATCTCGAGAACTACGCATCTGATCAAAAAATATTATAGAACATAAAAAGTAGGAAACTTAATTCTCTACAAAAAAGGTCTCTTAACATTTTGCCATAGCTCGCTTCGTTTCCGAGATATTTGCAGATTTATCTCAAGGGAAGGGGCCTGACGGACATATTTCGAGATATTTCTTCTTCTTGTTGTTCTTCTTCTGCACAGCTAAACTGGAAGTGCCATTTCCAGCTCGCAATAGTGCAGAGTTATCTCAAAGAAAGGAGCCACGGTGTTTCTGTATCTCTATTATGTTGGTGCGGCTTCGGAACTTTTAAATATCTTGATATATCTCGAGAACTACGCATCTGATCAAAAAATATCATAGAACATAAAAAGTAGGAAACTTAATTCTCTACAAAAAAGGTCTCTTAACATTATGCCATAGCTCGCTTCGTTTCCGAGATATTTGCAGATTTATCTCAAGGGAAGGGGCCTAACGGACATATTTCGAGATATTTCTTCTTCTTGTTGTTCTTCTTCTGCACAGCTAAACTGGAAGTGGCATTTCCAGCTCGCAATTGTGCAGAGTAATCTCAAAGAAAGGGGCCACGATGTTTCTGTATCTCTATTATGTTGGTGCGGCTTCGGAACTTTTAAATATCTTGATATATCTCGAGAACTACGCATCTGATCAAAAAATATTATAGAACATAAAAAGTAGGAAACTTAATTCTCTACAAAAAAGGTCTCTTAACATTTTGCCATAGCTCGCTTCGTTTCCGAGATATTTGCAGATTTATCTCAAGGGAAGGGGCCTGACGGACATATTTCGAGATATTTCTTCTTCTTGTTGTTCTTCTTCTGCACAGCTAAACTGGAAGTGGCATTTCCAGCTCGCAATAGTGCAGAGTTATCTCAACGAAAGGAGCCACGGTGTTTCTGTATCTCTATTATGTTGGTGCGGCTTCGGAACTTTTAAATATCTTGATATATCTCGAGAACTACGCATCTGATCAAAAAATATCGTAGAACATAAAAAGTAGGAAACTTAATTCTCTACAAATAAAGTCTCTTAACATTTTGCCACAGCTCGCTTCGTTTCCGAGATATTTGCAGATTTATCTCAAGGGAAGGGGCCTGACGGACATATTTCGAGATATTTCTTCTTCTTGTTGTTCTTCTTCTGCACAGCTAAGCTGGAAGTGGCATTTGCAGCTCGCAATAGTGCAACGTTATCTCAAAGAAAGGGGCCACGGTGTTTGTGTATCTCTATTATGTTGGTGCGGCTTCGGAACTTTTAAATATCTTGATATATCTCGAGAACTGCGCATCTGATCAAAAAATATCATAGAACATGACAAGTAGGAAACTTAATTCTCTACAAAAAAGGTCTCTTAACATTTTGCCATAGCTCGCTTCGTTTCCGAGATATTTGCAGATTTATCTCAAGGGAAGGGGCCTAACGGACATATTTCGAGATATTTCTTCTTCTTGTTGTTCTTCTTCTGCACAGCTAAGCTGGAAGTGGCATTTGCGGCTCGCACTAGTGCAGAGTTATCTCAAAGAAAGGGGCCACGGTGTTTCTGTATCTCTATTATGTTGGTGCGGCTTCGGAACTTTTAAATATCTTGATATATCTCGAGAACTACGCATCTGATCAAAAAATATTATAGAACATAAGAAGTAGGAAACTTAATTCTCTACAAAAAAGGTCTCTTAACATTTTGCCATAGCTCGCTTCGTTTCCGAGATATTTGCAGATTTATCTCAAGGGAAGGGGCCTGACGGACATATTTCGAGATATTTCTTCTTCTTGTTGTTCTTCTTCTGCACAGCTAAACTGGAAGTGGCATTTCCAGCTCGCAATAGTGCAGAGTTATCTCAAAGAAAGGAGCCACGGTGTTTCTGTATCTCTATTATGTTGGTGCGGCTCCGGAACTTTTAAATATCTTGATATATCTCGAGAACTACGCATCTGATCAAAAAATATCATAGAACATAAAAAGTAGGAAACTTAATTCTCTACAAAAAAGGTCTCTTAACATTATGCCATAGCTCGCTTCGTTTCCGAGATATTTGCAGATTTATCTCAAGGGAAGGGGCCTAACGGACATATTTCGAGATATTTCTTCTTCTTGTTGTTCTTCTTCTGCACAGCTAAACTGGAAGTGGCATTTCCAGCTCGCAATTGTGCAGAGTTATCTCAAAGAAAGGGGCCACGATGTTTCTGTATCTCTATTATGTTGGTGCGGCTTCGGAACTTTTAAATATCTTGATATATCTCGAGAACTACGCATCTGATCAAAAAATATTATAGAACATAAAAAGTAGGAAACTTAATTCTCTACAAAAAAGGTCTCTTAACATTTTGCCATAGCTCGCTTCGTTTCCGAGATATTTGCAGATTTATCTCAAGGGAAGGGGCCTGACGGACATATTTCGAGATATTTCTTCTTCTTGTTGTTCTTCTTCTGCACAGCTAAACTGGAAGTGGCATTTCCAGCTCGCAATAGTGCAGAGTTATCTCAAAGAAAGGAGCCACGGTGTTTCTGTATCTCTATTATGTTGGTGCGGCTTCAGATCTTTTAAATATCTTGATATATCTCGAGAACTACGCATCTGATCAAAAAATATCGTAGAACATAAAAAGTAGGAAACTTAATTCTCTACAAATAAAGTCTCTTAACATTTTGCCATAGCTCGCTTCGTTTCCGAGATATTTGCAGATTTATCTCAAGGGAAGGGGCCTGACGGACATATTTCGAGATATTTCTTCTTCTTGTTGTTCTTCTTCTGCACAGCTAAGCTGGAAGTGGCATTTGCAGCTCGCAATAGTGCAACGTTATCTCAAAGAAAGGGGCCACGGTGTTTGTGTATCTCTATTATGTTGGTGCGGCTTCGGAACTTTTAAATATCTTGATATATCTCGAGAACTGCGCATCTGATCAAAAAATATCATAGAACATGACAAGTAGGAAACTTAATTCTCTACAAAAAAGGTCTCTTAGCATTTTGCCATAGCTCGCTTCGTTTCCGAGATATTTGCAGATATATCTCAAGGGAAGGGGCCTGACGGACATATTTCGAGATATTTCTTCTTCTTGTTGTTCTTCTTCTGCACAGCTAAGCTGGAAGTGGCATTTACAGCTCGCAATAGTGCAGAGTTATCTCAAAGAAAGGGGCCACGGTGTTTCTGTATCTCTATTATGTTGGTGCGGCTTCGGAACTTTTAAATATCTTGATATATCTCGAGAACTGCGCATCTGATCAAAAAATATCATAGAACATAAAAAGTAGGAAACTTAATTCTCTACAAAAAAGGTCTCTTAACATTTTGCCATAGCTCTCTTCGTTTCCGAGATATTTGCAGATTTATCTCAAGGGAAGGGGCCTGACGGGCATATTTCGAGATATTTCTTCTTCTTGTTGTTCTTCTTCTGCACAGCTAAGCTGGAAGTGGCATTTGCAGCTCGCAATAGTGCAGAGTTATCTCAAAGAAAGGGGCCACGGTGTTTCTGTATCTCTATTATGTTGGTGCGGCTTCGGAACTTTTAAATATCTTGATATATCTCGAGAACTGCGCATCTGATCAAAAAATATCATAGAACATAAAAAGTAGGAAACTTAATTCTCTACAAAAAAGGTCTCTTAACATTTTGCCATAGCTCTCTTCGTTTCCGAGATATTTGCAGATTTATCTCAAGGGAAGGGGCCTGACGGACATATTTCGAGATATTTCTTCTTCTTGTTGTTCTTCTTCTGCACAGCTAAGCTGGAAGTGGCATTTGCAGCTCGCAATAGTGCAGAGTTATCTCAAAGAAAGGGGCCACGGTGTTTCTGTATCTCTATTATGTTGGTGCGGCTTCGGAACTTTTAAATATCTTGATATATCTCGAGAACTGCGCATCTGATCAAAAAATATCATAGAACATAAAAAGTAGGAAACTTAATTCTCTACAAAAAAGGTCTCTTAACATTATGCCATAGCTCGCTTCGTTTCCGAGATATTTGCAGATTTATCTCAAGGGAAGGGGCCTGACGGACATATTTCGAGATATTTCTTCTTCTTGTTGTTCTTCTTCTGCACAGCTAAGCTGGAAGTGGCATTTGCAGCTCGCAATAGTGCAGAGTTATCTCAAAGAAAGGGGCCACGGTGTTTCTGTATCTCTATTATGTTGGTGCGGCTTCGGAACTTTTAAATATCTTGATATATCTCGAGAACTGCGCATCTGATCAAAAAATATCATAGAACATAAAAAGTAGGAAACTTAACTCTCTACAAAAAAGGTCTCTTAACATTATGCCATAGCTCGCTTCGTTTCCGAGATATTTGCAGATTTATCTCAAGGCAAGGGGCCTAACGGACATATTTCGAGATATTTCTTCTTCTTGTTGTTCTTCTTCTGCACAGCTGAACTGGAAGTGGCATTTCCAGCTCGCAATAGTGCAGAGTTATCTCAAAGAAAGGGGCCACGATGTTTCTGTATCTCTATTATGTTGGTGCGGCTTCGGAACTTTTAAATATCTTGATATATCTCGAGAACTACGCATCTGATCAAAAAATATTATAGAACATAAAAAGTAGGAAACTTAATTCTCTACAAAAAAGGTGTCTTAACATTTTGCCATAGCTCGCTTCGTTTCCGAGATATTTGCAGATTTATCTCAAGGGAAGGGGCCTGACGGACATATTTCGAGATATTTCTTCTTGTTGTTGTTCTTCTTCTGCACAGCTAAACTGGAAGTGGCATTTCCAGCTCGCAATAGTGCAGAGTTATCTCAAAGAAAGGAGCCACGGTGTTTCTGTATCTCTATTATGTTGGTGCGGCTTCGGAACTTTTAAATATCTTGATATATCTCGAGAACTACGCATCTGATCAAAAAATATCGTAGAACATAAATTGTAGGAAACATAATTCTCTACAAAAAAGGTCTCTTAACATTTTGCCATAGCTCGCTTCGTTTCCGAGATATTTGCAGATTTATCTCAATGGAAGGGGACTGACGGACATATTTCGAGATATTTCTTCTTCTTGTTGTTCTTCTTCTGCACAGCTAAGCTGGAAGTGGCATTTACAGCTCGCAATAGTGCAGAGTTAACTCAAAGAAAGGGGCCAAGGTGTTTCTGTATCTCTATTATGTTGGTGCGGCTTCGGAACTTTTAAATATCTTGATATATCTCGAGAACTGCGCATCTGATCAAAAAATATCATAGAACATAAAAAGTAGGAAACTTAATTCTCTACAAAAAAGGTCTCTTAACATTATGCCATAGGTCGCTTCGTTTCCGAGATATTTGCAGATTTATCTCAAGGGAAGGGGCCTAACGGACATATTTCGAGATATTTCTTCTTCTTGTTGTTCTTCTTCTGCACAGCTAAACTGGAAGTGGCATTTCCAGCTCGCAATAGTGCAGAGTTATCTCAAAGAAAGGGGCCACGGTGTTTCTGTATCTCTAATATGTTGGTGCGGCTTCGGAACTTTTAAATATCTTGATATATCTCGAGAACTACGCATCTGATCAAAAAATATCGTAGAACATAAATTGTAGGAAACATAATTCTCTACAAAAAAGGTCTCTTAACATTTTGCCATAGCTCGCTTCGTTTCCGAGATATTTGCAGATATATCTCAAGGGAAGGGGCCTGACGGACATATTTCGAGATATTTCTTCTTCTTGTTGTTCTTCTTCTGCACAGCTAAGCTGGAAGTGGCATTTGCAGCTGGCAATAGTGCAGAGTTATCTCAAAGAAAGGGGCCACGGTGTTTCTGTATCTCTATTATGTTGGTGCGGCTTCGGAACTTTTAAATATCTTGATATATCTCGAGAACTACGCATCTGATCAAAAAATATCATAGAACATAAAAAGTAGGAAACTTAATTCTCTACAAAAAAGGTCTCTTAACATTTTGCCATAGCTCTCTTCGTTTCCGAGATATTTGCAGATATATCTCAAGGGAAGGGGCATGACGGACATATTTCGAGATATTTCTTCTTCTTGTTGTTCTTCTTCTGCACAGCTAAGCTGGAAGTGGCATTTGCGGCTCGCACTAGTGCAGAGTTATCTCAAAGAAAGGGGCCACGGTGTTTCTGTATCTCTATTATGTTGGTGCGGCTTCGGAACTTTTAAATATCTCGATATATCTCGAAAACTACGCTTCTGATCAAAAAATATCATAGAACATAAATTGTAGGAAACATAATTCTCTACAAAAAAGGTCTCTTAACATTTTGCCATAGCTCGCTTTGTTTCCGAGATATTTGCCGATATATCTCAAGGGAAGGGGCCTGACGGACATATTTCGAGATATTTCTTCTTCTTGTTGTTCTTCTTCTGCACAGCTAAGCTGGAAGTGGCATTTACAGCTCGCAATAGTGCAAAGTTATCTCAAAGAAAGGGGCCACGGTGTTTCTGTATCTCTATTATGTTGGTGCGGCTTCTGAACTTTTAAATATCTTGATATATCTCGAGAACTACGCATCTGATCAAAAAATATCATAGAACATAAAAAGTAGGAAACTTAATTCACTGCCAAAAAGGTCGCTTAACATTTTGCCATAGCTCGCTTCGTTTCCGAGATATTTGCAGATTTACCTCAAGGGAAGGGGCCTGACGGACATATTTCGAGATATTTCTTCTTCTTGTTGTTCTTCTTCTGCACAGCTAAGCTGGAAGTGGCATTTGCGGCTCGCACTAGTGCAGAGTTATCTCAAAGAAAGGGGCCACGGTGTTTCTGTATCTCTATTATGTTGGTGCGGCTTCGGAACTTTTAAATATCTCGATATATCCCGAAAACTACGCTTCTGATCAAAAAATATCATACAACATAAATTGTAGGAAACATAATTCTCTACAAAAAAGGTCTCTTAGCATTTTGCCATACCTCGCTTCGTTTCCGAGATATTTGCAGATTTATCTGAAGGGAAAGGGCCTGACGGACATATTTCGAGATATTTCTTCTTCTTGTTGTTCTTCTTCTGCACAGCTAAGCTGGAAGTGGCATTTGCAGCTGGCAATAGTGCAGAGTTATCTCAAAGAAAGGGGCCACGGTGTTTCTGTATCTCTATTATGTTGGTGCGGCTTCGGAACTTTTAAATATCTTGATATATCTCGAGAACTACGCATCTGATCAAAAAATATTATAGAACATAAAAAGTAGGAAACTTAATTCCCTACAAAAAAGGTCTCTCAACATTTTGCCATAGCTCGCTTCGTTTCCGAGATATTTGCAGATTTATCTCAAGGGAAGGGGCCTGACGGACATATTTCGAGATATTTCTTCTTCTTGTTGTTCTTCTTCTGCACAGCTAAACTGGAAGTGGCATTTCCAGCTCGCAATAGTGCAGAGTTATCTCAAAGAAAGGAGCCACGGTGTTTCTGTATCTCTATTCTGTTGGTGCGGCTTCGGAACTTTTAAATATCTTGATATATCTCGAGAACTACGCATCTGATCAAAAAATATCATAGAACATAAAAAGTAGGAAACTTAATTCTCTACAAAAAAGGTCTCTTAACATTTTGCCATAGCTCGCTTCGTTTCCGAGATATTTGCAGATTTATCTCAAGGGAAGGGGCCTGACGGACATATTTCGAGATATTTCTTCTTCTTGTTGTTCTTCTTCTGCACAGCTAAGCTGGAAGTGGCATTTGCAGCTCGCAATAGTGCAGAGTTATCTCAAAGAAGGGGGCCACGGTGTTTCTGTATCTCTATTATGTTGGTGCGGCTTCGAAACTTTTAAATATCTTGATATATCTCGAGAACTACGCATCTGATCAAAAAATATCATAGAACATAAAAAGTAGGAAACTTAATTCTCTACAGAAAGGGTCTCTTAACATTTTGCCATAGCTCTCTTCGTTTCCGAGATATTTGCAGATTTATCTCAAGGGAAGGGGCCTCACGGACATATTTCGAGATATTTCTTATTCTCGTTGTTCTTCTTCTGCACAGCTAAGCTGGAAGTGGCATTTGCAGCTCGCAATAGTGCAGAGTTATCTCAAAGAAAGGGGCCACGGTGTTTCTGTATCTCTATTATGTTGGTGCGGCTTCGGAACTTTTAAATATCTTGATATATCTCGAGAACTACGCATCTGATCAAAAAATATCATAGAACATAAAAAGTAGGAAACTTAATTCTCTACAAAAACGGTCTCTTAACATTTTGCCATAGCTCGCTTCGTTTCCGAGATATTTGCAGATTTATCTCAAGGGAAGGGGCCTGACGGACATATTTCGAGATATTTCTTCTTCTTGTTGTTCTTCTTCTGCACAGCTAAGCTGGAAGTGGCATTTGCGGCTCGCACTAGTGCACAGTTATCTCAAAGAAAGGGGCCACGGTGTTTCTGTATCTCTATTATGTTGGTGCGGCTTCGGAACTTTTAAATATCTCGATATATCTCGAAAACTACGCTTCTGATCAAAAAATATCATAGAACATAAATTGTAGGAAACATAATTCTCTACAAAAAAGTTCTCTTAACATTTTGCCATAAACCGCTTCGTTTCCGAGATATTTGCAGATATATCTCAAGGGAAGGGGCCTGACGGACATATTTCGAGATATTTCTTATTCTTGTTGTTCTTCTGCACAGCTAAGCTGGAAGTGGCATTTGCAGCTCGCAATAGTGCAGAGTTATCTCAAAGAAAGGGGCCACGGTGTTTCTGTATCTCTATTATGTTGGTGCGGCTTCGGAACTTTTAAATATCTTGATATATCTCGAGGACTACGCATCTGATCAAAAAATATCATAGAACATAAAAAGTAGGAAACTTAATTCTCTACAAAAACGGTCTCTTAACATTTTGCCATAGCTCGCTTGGTTTCCGAGATATTTGCAGATTTATCTCAAGGGAAGGGGCCTGACGGACATATTTCGAGATATTTCTTCTTCTTGTTGTTCTTCTTCTGCACAGCTAAGCTGGAAGTGGCATTTGCGGCTCGCACTAGTGCAGAGTTATCTCAAAGAAAGGGGCCACGGTGTTTCTGTATCTCTATTATGTTGGTGCGGCTTCGGAACTTTTAAATATCTTGATATATCTCGAGAACTACGCATCTGATCAAAAAATATCATAGAACATAAAAAGTAGGAAACTTAATTCTCTACAAAAACGGTCTCTTAACATTTTGCCATAGCTCGCTTCGTTTCCGAGATATTTGCAGATTTATCTCAAGGGAAGGGGCCTGACGGACATATTTCGAGATATTTCTTCTTCTTGTTGTTCTTCTTCTGCACAGCTAAGCTGGAAGTGGCATTTGCGGCTCGCACTAGTGCAGAGTTATCTCAAAGATAGGGGCCACGGTGTTTCTGTATCTCTATTATGTTGGTGCGGCTTCGGAACTTTTAAAGATCTTGATATATCTCGAGAACTACGCATCTGATCAAAAAATATCATAGAACATAAATAGTAGGAAACTTAATTCTCTACAAAAAAGGTCTCTCAATATTTTGCGATAGCTCTCTTCGTTTCCGAGATATTTGCAGATTTATCTCAAGGGAAGGGGCCTGACGGACATATTTCGAGATATTTCTTATTCTTGTTGTTCTTCTTCTGCACAGCTAAGCTGGAAGTGGCATTTGCGGCTCGCACTAGTACACAGTTATCTCAAAGAAAGGGGCCACGGTGTTTCTGTATCTCTATTATGTTGGTGCGGCTTCGGAACGTTTAAATATCTCGATATATCTCGAAAACTACCCTCCTGATCAAAAAATATCATAGAACATAAATTGTAGGAAACATAATTCTCTACAAAAAACGTCTCTTAACATTTTGCCATAGCTCGCTTCGTTTCCGAGATATTTGCAGATTTATCTCAAGGGAAGGGGCCGGACGGACATATTTCGAGATATTTCTTCTTCTTGTTGTTCTTCTTCTGCACAGCTAAGCTGGAAGTGGCATTTGCGGCTCGCACTAGTACACAGTTATCTCAAAGAAAGGGGCCACGGTGTTTCTGTATCTCTATTATGTTGGTGCGGCTTCGGAACTTTTAAATATCTCGATATATCTCGAAAACTACCCTTCTGATCAAAAAATATCATAGAACATAAATTGTAGGAAACATAATTCTCTACAAAAAACGTCTCTTAACATTTTGCCATAGCTCGCTTCGTTTCCGAGATATTTGCAGATATATCCCAAGGGAAGGGGCCTGACGGACATATTTCGAGATATTTCTTCTTCTTGTTGTTCTTCTTCTGCACAGCTAAGCTGGAAGTGGCATTTGCAGGACGCAATAGTGCAGAGTTATCTCAAAGAAAGGGGCCACGGTGTTTCTGTATCTCTATTATGTTGGTGCGGCTTCGGAACTTTTAAATATCTTGATATATCTCGAGAACTACGCATCTGATCAAAAAATATCATAGAACATAAAAAGTGGGAAACTTAATTCTCTACAAAAAAGGTCTCTTAACATTTTGCCATAGCTCGCTTCGTTTCCGAGATATTTGCAGATTTATCTCAAGGGAAGGGGCCTAACGGACATATTTCGAGATATTTCTTCTTCTTGTTGTTCTTCTTCTGCACAGCTAAACTGGAAGTGGCATTTCCAGCTCGCAATAGTGCAGAGTTATCTCAAAGAGAGGGGCCACGGTGTTTCTGTATCTCTATTATGTTGGTGCGGCTTCGGAGCTTTTAAATATCTTGATATATCTCGAGAACTACGCATCTGTTCAAAAAATATCATAGAAGATAAAAAGTAGGAAACTTAATTCTCTACAAAAAAGGTCTCTTAACATTTTGCCATAGCTCGCTTCGTTTCCGAGATATTTGCAGATTTATCTCAAGGGAAGGGGCCTGACGGATATATTTCGAGATATTTCTTCTTCTTGTTGTTCTTCTTCTGCACAGCTAAGCTGGAAGTGGCATTTGCAGCTCGCAATAGTGCAGAGTTATCTCAAAGAGAGGGGCCACGGTGTTTCTGTATCTCTATTATGTTGGTGCGGCTTCGGAACTTTTAGATATCTTGATATATCTCGAGAACTACGCATCTGAGCAAAAAATATCATAGAAGATAAAAAGTAGGAAACTTAATTCTCTACAAAAAAGGTCTCTTAACATTTCGCCATAGCTCACTTCGTTTCCGAGATATTTGCAGATTTATCTCAAGGGAAGGGGCCTGTCGGACATATTTCGAGATATTTCTTCTTCTGGTTGTTCTTCTTCTGCACAGCTAAACTGGAAGTGGCATTTACAGCTCGCAATAGTGTAGAGTTATCTCAAAGAAAGGGGCCACGGTGTTTCTGTATCTCTATTATGTTGGTGCGGCTTCGGAACTTTTAAATATCTTGATATATCTCGAGAACTACGCCTCTGATCGAAAAATATCATAGAACATAAAAAGTAGGAAACTTAATTCTCTACAAAAAAGGTCTCTTAACATTTTGCCATAGCTCGCTTCGTTTCCGAGATATTTGCAGATTTATCTCAAGGGAAGGGGCCTGACGGACATATTTCGAGATATTTCTTCTTCTTGTTGTTCTTCTTCTGCACAGCTAAGCTGGAAGTGGCATTTGCAGCGCGCAATAGTGCAGAGTTATCTCAAAGAAAGGGGCCACGGTGTTTCTGTATCTCTGTTATGTTGGTGCGGCTTCGGAACTTTTAAATATCTTGATATATCTCGAGAACTACGCATCTGATCAAAAAATATCATACTACATAAAAAGTAGGAAACTTAATTCTCTACAAGAGAGGTCTCTAAACATTTTGCCATAGCTCGCTTCGTTTCCGAGATATTTGCAGATTTATCTCAACGGAAGGGGCCTGACGGACATATTTCGAGATATTTCTTCTTCTTGTTGTTCTTCTTCTGCACAGCTAAGCTGGAAGTGGCATTTGCAGCTCGCAATAGTGCAGAGTTATCTCAAAGAGAGGGGCCACGGTGTTTCTGTATCTCTATTATGTTGGTGCGGCTTCGGAACTTTTAGATATCTTGATATATCTCGAGAACTACGCATCTGATCAAAAAATATCATACAAGATAAAAAGTAGGAAACTTAATTCTCTACAAGAAAGGTCTCTTAACAATTCGCCATAGCTCGCTTCGTTTCCGAGATATTTGCAGATTTATCTCAAGGGAAGGGGCCTGTCGGACATATTTCGAGATATTTCTTCTTCTTGTTGTTCTTCTTCTGCACAGCTAAGCTGGAAGTGGCATTTGCGGCTCGCACTAGTGCAGAGTTATCTCAAAGAAAGGGGCCACGGTGTTTCTGTATCTCTATTATGTTGGTGCGGCTTCGGAACTTTTAAATATCTCGATATATCTCGAAAACTACGCTCCTGATCAAAAAATATCATAGAACATAAATTGTACGAAACATAATTCTCTACAAAAAAGGTCTCTTAACAGTTTGCCATAGCTCGCTTCGTTTCCGAGATATTTGCAGATATATCTCAAGGGAAGGGGCCTGACGGACATATTTCGAGATATTTCTTCTTCTTGTTGTTCTTCTTCTGCACAGCTAAACTGGAAGTGGCATTTACAGCTCGCAATAGTGCAGAGTTATCTCAAAGAAAGGGGCCACGGTGTTTCTGTATCTGTATTATGTTGGTGCGGCTTCGGAACTTTTAAATATCTCGATATATCTCGAAAACTACGCTTCTGATCAAAAAATATCATAGAACCTAAATTGTAGGAAATATAATTCTCTACAAAAAAGGTCTGTTAACATTTTGCCATAGCTCGCTTCGTTTCCGAGATATTTGCAGATATATCTCAAGGGAAGGGGCCTGACGGACATATTTCGAGATATTTCTTCTTCTTGTTGTTCTTCTTCTGCACAGCTAAGCTGGAAGTGGCATTTACAGCTCGCAATAGTGCAGAGTTATCTCAAAGAAAGGGGCCACGGTGTTTCTGTATCTCTATTATGTTGGTGCGGCTTCGGAACTTTTAAATATCTTGATATATCTCGAGAACTACGCATCTGATCAAAAAATATCATAGAACATAAAAAGTAGGAAACTTAATTCTCTACAAAAAAGGTCTCTCAACATTTTGCCATTGCTCGCTTCGTTTCCGAGATATTTGCAGATTTATCTCAAGGGAAGGGGCCTAACGGACATATTTCGAGATATTTCTTCTTCTTGTTGTTCTTCTTCTGCACAGCTAAACTGGAAGTGGCATTTCAGCTCGCAATAGTGCAGAGTTATCTCAAAGAGAGGGGCCACGGTGTTTCTGTATCTCTATTATGTTGGTGCGGCTTCGGAACTTTTAAATATCTTGATATATCTCGAGAACTACGCATCTGATCAAAAAATATCATAGAAGATAAAAAGTAGGAAACTTAATTCTCTACAAAAAAGGTCTCTTAACATTTTGCCATAGGTCGCTTCGTTTCCGAGATATTTGCAGATTTATCTCAAGGGAAGGGGCCTGACGGACATATTTCGAGATATTTCTTCTTCTTGTTGTTCTTCTTCTGCACAGCTAAGCTGGAAGTGGCATTTGCGGCGCGCACTAGTGCAGAGTTATCTCAAAGAAAGGGGCCACGGTGTTTCTGTATCTCTATTATGTTGGTGCGGCTTCGGAACTTTTAAATATCTCGATATATCTCGAAAACTACGCTTCTGATCAAAAAATATCATAGAACATAAATTGTAGGAAACATAATTCTCTACAAAAAAAGGTCTCTTAACATTTTGCCATAGGTCACTTCGTTTCCGAGATATTTGCAGATATATCTCAAGGGAAGGGGCCTGACGGACATATTTCGAGATATTTCTTCTTCTTGTTGTTCTTCTTCTGCACAGCTAAGCTGGAAGTGGCATTTACAGCTCGCAATAGTGCAGAGTTATATCAAAGAAAGGGGCCACGGTGTTTCTGTATCTCTATTATGTTGGTGCGGCTTCGGAACTTTTAAATATCTTGATATATCTCGAGAACTACGCATCTGATCAAAAAATATCATAGAACATGAAAAGTAGGAAACTTAATTCTCCAGAAAAAAGGTCTCTTAACATTTTGCCATAGCTCTCTTCGTTTCCGAGATATTTGCAGATTTATCTCAAGGGAAGGGGCCTGACGGACATATTTCGAGATATTTCTTCTTCTTGTTGTTCTTCTTCTGCACAGCTAAGCTGGAAGTGGCATTTGCAGCTCGCAATAGTGCAGAGTTATCTCAAAGAAAGGGGCCACGGTGTTTCTGTATCTCTATTATGTTGGTGCGGCTTCGGAACTTTTAAATATCTCGATATATCTCGAAAACTACGCTCTCATCAAAAAATATCATAGAACATAAATTGTACGAAACATAATTCTCTACAAAAAAGGTCTCTTAACATTTTGCCATAGCTCGCTTCGTTTCCGAGATATTTGCAGATATATCTCAAGGGAAGGGGCCTGACGGACATATTTCGAGATATTTCTTCTTCTTGTTCATCTTCTTCTGCACAGCTAAGCTGGAAGTGGCATTTACAGCTCGCAATAGTGCAGAGTTATCTCAAAGAAAGGGGCCACGGTGTTTCTGTATCTCTATTATGTTGGTGCGGCTTGGGAACTTTTAAATATCTTGATATATCTCGAGAACTACGCATCTGATCAAAAAATATCATAGAAGATAAAAAGTAGGAAACTTAATTCTCTACAAAAAAGGTCTCTTAACATTTTGCCATAGGTCGCTTCGTTTCCGAGATATTTGCAGATTTATCTCAAGGGAAGGGGCCTGACGGACATATTTCGAGATATTTCTTCTTCTTGTTGTTCTTCTTCTGCACAGCTAAGCTGGAAGTGGCATTTGCGGCGCGCACTAGTGCAGAGTTATCTCAAAGAAAGGGGCCACGGTGTTTCTGTATCTCTATTATGTTGGTGCGGCTTCGGAACTTTTAAATATCTCGATATATCTCGAAAACTACGCTTCTGATCAAAAAATATCATAGAACATAAATTGTAGGAAACATAATTCTCTACAAAAAAAGGTCTCTTAACATTTTGCCATAGGTCACTTCGTTTCCGAGATATTTGCAGATATATCTCAAGGGAAGGGGCCTGACGGACATATTTCGAGATATTTCTTCTTCTTGTTGTTCTTCTTCTGCACAGCTAAGCTGGAAGTGGCATTTACAGCTCGCAATAGTGCAGAGTTATATCAAAGAAAGGGGCCACGGTGTTTCTGTATCTCTATTATGTTGGTGCGGCTTCGGAACTTTTAAATATCTTGATATATCTCGAGAACTACGCATCTGATCAAAAAATATCATAGAAGATAAAAAGTAGGAAACTTAATTCTCTACAAAAAGGGTCTCTTAACATTTTGCCATAGGTCGCTTCGTTTCCGAGATATTTGCAGATTTATCTCAAGGGAAGGGGCCTGACGGACATATTTCGAGATATTTCTTCTTCTTGTTGTTCTTCTTCTGCACAGCTAAGCTGGAAGTGGCATTTGCGGCTCGCGCTAGTGCAGAGTTATCTCAAAGAAAGGGGCCACGGTGTTTCTGTATCTCTATTATGTTGGTGCGGCTTCGGAACTTTTAAATATCTTGATATATCTCGAGAACTACGCATCTGATCAAAAAATATCATAGAACATGAAAAGTAGGAAACTTAATTCTCTACAAAAAAGGTCTCTTAAGATTTTGCCATAGCTCTCTTCGTTTCCGAGATATTTGCAGATTTATCTCAAGGGAAGGGGCCTGACGGACATATTTCGAGATATTTCTTCTTCTTGTTGTTCTTCTTCTGCACAGCTAAGCTGGAAGTGGCATTTGCAGGTCGCAATAGTGCAGAGTTATCTCAAAGAAAGGGGCCACGGTGTTTCTGTATCTCTATTATGTTGGTGCGGCTTCGGAACTTTTAAATATCTTGATATATCTCGAGAACTACGCATCTGATCAAAAAATATCATAGAACATAAAAAGTGGGAAACTTAATTCTCTACAAAAAAGGTCTCTTAACATTTTGCCATAGCTCGCTTCGTTTCCGAGATATTTGCAGATTTATCTCAAGGGAAGGGGCCTAACGGACATATTTCGAGATATTTCTTCTTCTTGTTGTTCTTCTTCTGCACAGCTAAACTGGAAGTGGCATTTCAGCTCGCAATAGTGCAGAGTTATCTCAAAGAGAGGGGCCACGGCGTTTCTGTATCTCTATTATGTTGGTGCGGCTTCGGAACTTTTAAATATCTTGATATATCTCGAGAACTACGCATCTGATCAAAAAATATCATAGAAGATAAAAAGTAGGAAACTTAATTCTCTACAAAAAAGGTCTCTTAACATTTTGCCATAGCTCGCTTCGTTTCCGAGATATTTGCAGATTTATCTCAAGGGAAGGGGCCTGTCGGACATATTTCGAGATATTTCTTCTTCTTGTTGTTCTTCTTCTGCACAGCTAAACTGGAAGTGACATTCACAGCTCGCAATAGTGCAGAGTTATCTCAAAGAAAGGGGCCACGGTGTTTCTGTATCTCTGTTATGTTGGTGCGGCTCGGAACTTTTAAATATCTTGATATATCTCGAGAACTACGCATCTGATCAATAAATATCATACTACATAAAAAGTAGGAAACTTAATTCTCTACAAGAAAGGTCTCTAAACATTTTGCCATAGCTCGCTTCGTTTCCGAGATATTTGCAGATTTATCTCAAGGGAAGGGGCCTGACGGACATATTTCGAGATATTTCTTCTTCTTGTTGTTCTTCTTCTGCACAGCTAAGCTGGAAGTGGCATTTGCAGCTCGCAATAGTGCAGAGTTATCTCAAAGAGAGGGGCCACGGTGTTTCTGTATCTCTATTATGTTGGTGCGGCTTCGGAACTTTTAAATATCTTGATATATCTCGAGAACTACGCATCTGATCAAAAAATATCTTACTACATAAAAAGTAGGAAACTTAATTCTCTACAAGAGAGGTCTCTAAACATTTTGCCATAGCTCGCTTCGTTTCCGAGATATTTGCAGATTTATCTCAAGGGAAGGGGCCTGACGGACATATTTCGAGATATTTCTTCTTCTTGTTGTTCTTCTTCTGCACAGCTAAGCTGGAAGTGGCATTTGCGGCTCGCACTAGTGCAGAGTTATCTCAAAGAAAGGGGCCACGGTGTTTCTGTATCCCTATTATGTTGGTGCGGCTTCGGAACTTTTAAATATCTCGATATATCTCGAAAACTACGCTTCTGATCAAAAAATATCATAGAACATGAAAAGTAGGAAACTTAATTCTCTACAAAAAAGGTCTCTTAACATTTTGCCATAGCTCTCTTCGTTTCCGAGATATTTGCAGATTTATCTCAAGGGAAGGGGCCTGACGGACATATTTCGAGATATTTCTTCTTCTTGTTGTTCTTCTTCTGCACAGCTAAGCTGGAAGTGGCATTTGCGGCTCGCACTAGTGCAGAGTTATCTCAAAGAAAGGGGCCACGGTGTTTCTGTATCCCTATTATGTTGGTGCGGCTTCGGAACTTTTAAATATCTCGTTATATCTCGAAAACTACGCTTCTGATCAAAAAATATCATAGAACCTAAATTGTATGAAACATAATTCTCTACAAAAAAGGTCTCTTAACATTTTGCCATAGCTTGCTTCGTTTCCGAGATATTTGCAGATATATCTCAAGGGAAGGGGCCTGACGGACATATTTCGAGATATTTCTTCTTCTTGTTGTTCTTCTTCTGCACAGCTAAGCTGGAAGTGGCATTTACAGCTCGCAATAGTGCAGAGTTATCTCAAAGAAAGGGGCCACGGTGTTTCTGTATCTCTATTATGTTGGTGCGGCTTCGGAACTTTTAAATATCTTGATATATCTCGAGAACTACGCATCTGATCAAAAAATATCATAGAACATAAAAAGTAGGAAACTTAACTCTCTACAAAAAAGGTCTCTTAACATTTTGCCATAGCTCGCTTCGTTTCCGAGATATTTGCAGATTTATCTCAAGGGAAGGGGCCTAACGGACATATTTCGAGATATTTCTTCTTCTTGTTGTTCTTCTTCTGCACAGCTAAACTGGAAGTGGCATTTCCAGCTCGCAATAGTGCAGAGTTATCTCAAAGAGAGGGGCCACGGTGTTTCTGTATCTCTATTATGTTGGTGCGGCTTCGGAACTTTTAAATATCTTGATATATCTCGAGAACTCCGCATCTGATCAAAGAATATCATAGAACATGAAAAGTAGGAAACTTAATTCTCTACAAAAAAGGTCTCTTAACATTTTGCCATAGCTCTCTTCGTTTCCGAGATATTTGCAGATTTATCTCAAGGGAAGGGGCCTGACGGACATATTTCGAGATATTTCTTCTTCTTGTTGTTCTTCTTCTGCACAGCTAAGCTGGAAGTGGCATTTGCAGCTCGCAATAGTGCAGAGTTATTTCAAAGAAAGGGGCCACGGTGTTTCTGTATCTCTATTATGTTGGTGCGGCTTCGGAACTTTTAAATATCTTGATATATCTCGGGAACTACGCATCTGATCAAAAAATATCATAGAAGATAAAAAGTAGGAAACTTAATTCTCTACAAAAAAGGTCTCTTAACATTTTGCCATAGGTCGCTTCGTTTCCGAGATATTTGCAGATTTATCTCAAGGGAAGGGGCCTGACGGACATATTTCGAGATATTTCTTCTTCTTGTTGTTCTTCTTCTGCACAGCTAAGCTGGAAGTGGCATTTGCGGCGCGCACTAGTGCAGAGTTATCTCAAAGAAAGGGGCCACGGTGTTTCTGTATCTCTATTATGTTGGTGCGGCTTCGGAACTTTTAAATATCTCGATATATCTCGAAAACTACGCTTCTGATCAAAAAATATCATAGAACATAAATTGTAGGAAACATAATTCTCTACAAAAAAAGGTTTCTTAACATTTTGCCATAGGTCACTTCGTTTCCGAGATATTTGCAGATATATCTCAAGGGAAGGGGCCTGACGGACATATTTCGAGATATTTCTTCTTCTTGTTGTTCTTCTTCTGCACAGCTAAGCTGGAAGTGGCATTTACAGCTCGCAATAGTGCAGAGTTATATCAAAGAAAGGGGCCACGGTGTTTCTGTATCTCTATTATGTTGGTGCGGCTTCGGAACTTTTAAATATCTCGATATATCTCGAAAACTACGCTTCTGATCAAAAAATATCATAGAACATAAATTGTAGGAAACATAATTCTCTACAAAAAAAGGTCTCTTAACATTTTGCCATAGGTCACTTCGTTTCCGAGATATTTGCAGATATATCTCAAGGGAAGGGGCCTGACGGACATATTTCGAGATATTTCTTCTTCTTGTTGTTCTTCTTCTGCACAGCTAAGCTGGAAGTGGCATTTGCAGCTCGCAATAGTGCAGAGTTATCTCAAAGAGAGGGGCCACGGTGTTTCTGTATCTCTATTATGTTGGTGCGGCTTCGGAACTTTTAAATATCTTGATATATCTCGAGAACTACGCATCTGATCAAAAAATATCATACTACATAAAACGTAGGAAACTTAATTCTCTACAAGAGAGGTCTCTAAACATTTTGCCATAGCTCGCTTCGTTTCCGAGATATTTGCAGATTTATCTCAAGGGAAGGGGCCTGACGGACATATTTCGAGATATTTCTTCTTCTTGTTGTTCTTCTTCTGCACAGCTAAGCTGGAAGTGGCATTTGCGGCTCGCACTAGTGCAGAGTTATCTCAAAGAAAGGGGCCACGGTGTTTCTGTATCCCTATTATGTTGGTGCGGCTTCGGAACTTTTAAATATCTCGATATATCTCGAAAACTACGCTTCTGATCAAAAAATATCATAGAACATGAAAAGTAGGAAACTTAATTCTCTACAAAAAAGGTCTCTTAACATTTTGCCATAGCTCTCTTCGTTTCCGAGATATTTGCAGATTTATCTCAAGGGAAGGGGCCTGACGGACATATTTCGAGATATTTCTTCTTCTTGTTGTTCTTCTTCTGCACAGCTAAGCTGGAAGTGGCATTTGCGGCTCGCACTAGTGCAGAGTTATCTCAAAGAAAGGGGCCACGGTGTTTCTGTATCCCTATTATGTTGGTGCGGCTTCGGAACTTTTAAATATCTCGATATATCTCGAAAACTACGCTTCTGATCAAAAAATATCATAGAACCTAAATTGTAGGAAACATAATTCTCTACAAAAAAGGTCTCTTAACATTTTGCCATAGCTTGCTTCGTTTCCGAGATATTTGCAGATATATCTCAAGGGAAGGGGCCTGACGGACATATTTCGAGATATTTCTTCTTCTTGTTGTTCTTCTTCTGCACAGCTAAGCTGGAAGTGGCATTTACAGCTCGCAATAGTGCAGAGTTATCTCAAAGAAAGGGGCCACGGTGTTTCTGTATCTCTATTATGTTGGTGCGGCTTCGGAACTTTTAAATATCTTGATATATCTCGAGAACTACGCATCTGATCAAAAAATATCATAGAACATAAAAAGTAGGAAACTTAACTCTCTACAAAAAAGGTCTCTTAACATTTTGCCATAGCTCGCTTCGTTTCCGAGATATTTGCAGATTTATCTCAAGGGAAGGGGCCTAACGGACATATTTCGAGATATTTCTTCTTCTTGTTGTTCTTCTTCTGCACAGCTAAACTGGAAGTGGCATTTCCAGCTCGCAATAGTGCAGAGTTATCTCAAAGAGAGGGGCCACGGTGTTTCTGTATCTCTATTATGTTGGTGCGGCTTCGGAACTTTTAAATATCTTGATATATCTCGAGAACTCCGCATCTGATCAAAGAATATCATAGAACATGAAAAGTAGGAAACTTAATTCTCTACAAAAAAGGTCTCTTAACATTTTGCCATAGCTCTCTTCGTTTCCGAGATATTTGCAGATTTATCTCAAGGGAAGGGGCCTGACGGACATATTTCGAGATATTTCTTCTTCTTGTTGTTCTTCTTCTGCACAGCTAAGCTGGAAGTGGCATTTGCAGCTCGCAATAGTGCAGAGTTATCTCAAAGAAAGGGGCCACGGTGTTTCTGTATCTCTATTATGTTGGTGCGGCTTCGGAACTTTTAAATATCTTGATATATCTCGAGAACTACGCATCTGATCAAAAAATATCATAGAACATAAAAAGTAGGAAACTTAATTCTCTACAAAAAAGTCTCTCAACATTTTGCCATTGCTCGCTTCGTTTCCGAGATATTTGCAGATTTATCTCAAGGGAAGGGGCCTAACGGACATATTTCGAGATATTTCTTCTTCTTGTTGTTCTTCTTCTGCACAGCTAAACTGGAAGTGGCATTTCAGCTCGCAATAGTGCAGAGTTATCTCAAAGAGAGGGGCCACGGTGTTTCTGTATCTCTATTATGTTGGTGCGGCTTCGGAACTTTTAAATATCTTGATATATCTCGAGAACTACGCATCTGATCAAAAAATATTATAGAAGATAAAAAGTAGGAAACTTAATTCTCTACAAAAAAGGTCTCTTAACATTTTGCCATAGGTCGCTTCGTTTCCGAGATATTTGCAGATTTATCTCAAGGGAAGGGGCCTGACGGACATATTTCGAGATATTTCTTCTTCTTGTTGTTCTTCTTCTGCACAGCTAAGCTGGAAGTGGCATTTGCGGCGCGCACTAGTGCAGAGTTATCTCAAAGAAAGGGGCCAAGGTGTTTCTGTATCTCTATTATGTTGGTGCGGCTTCGGAACTTTTAAATATCTCGATATATCTCGAAAACTACGCTTCTGATCAAAAAATATCATAGAACATAAATTGTAGGAAACATAATTCTCTACAAAAAAAGGTCTCTTAACATTTTGCCATAGGTCACTTCGTTTCCGAGATATTTGCAGATATATCTCAAGGGAAGGGGCCTGACGGACATATTTCGAGATATTTCTTCTTCTTGTTGTTCTTCTTCTGCACAGCTAAGCTGGAAGTGGCATTTACAGCTCGCAATAGTGCAGAGTTATATCAAAGAAAGGGGCCACGGTGTTTCTGTATCTCTATTATGTTGGTGCGGCTTCGGAACTTTTAAATATCTTGATATATGTCGAGAACTACGCATCTGATCAAAAAATATCATAGAACATGAAAAGTAGGAAACTTAATTCTCTACAAAAAAGGTCTCTTAACATTTTGCCATAGCTCTCTTCGTTTCCGAGATATTTGCAGATTTATCTCAAGGGAAGGGGCCTGACGGACATATTTCGAGATATTTCTTCTTCTTGTTGTTCTTCTTCTGCACAGCTAAGCTGGAAGTGGCATTTGCAGCTCGCAATAGTGCAGAGTTATCTCAAAGAAAGGGGCCACGGTGTTTCTGTATCTCTATTATGTTGGTGCGGCTTCGGAACTTTTAAATATCTCGATATATCTCGAAAACTACGCTCTCATCAAAAAATATCATAGAACATAAATTGTACGAAACATAATTCTCTACAAAAAAGGTCTCTTAACATTTTGCCATAGCTCGCTTCGTTTCCGAGATATTTGCAGATATATCTCAAGGGAAGGGGCCTGACGGACATATTTCGAGATATTTCTTCTTCTTGTTCATCTTCTTCTGCACAGCTAAGCTGGAAGTGGCATTTACAGCTCGCAATAGTGCAGAGTTATCTCAAAGAAAGGGGCCACGGTGTTTCTGTATCTCTATTATGTTGGTGCGGCTTCGGAACTTTTAAATATCTTGATATATCTCGAGAACTACGCATCTGATCAAAAAATATCATAGAACATAAAAAGTAGGAAACTTAACTCTCTACAAAAAAGGTCTCTTAACATTTTGCCATAGCTCGCTTCGTTTCCGAGATATTTGCAGATTTATCTCAAGGGAAGGGGCCTAACGGACATATTTCGAGATATTTCTTCTTCTTGTTGTTCTTCTTCTGCACAGCTAAACTGGAAGTGGCATTTCCAGCTCGCAATAGTGCAGAGTTATCTCAAAGAGAGGGGCCACGGTGTTTCTGTATCTCTATTATGTTGGTGCGGCTTCGGAACTTTTAAATATCTTGATATATCT
Organism: Osmia lignaria lignaria; assembly: GCF_051020975.1. Taxonomy (NCBI): domain Eukaryota; kingdom Metazoa; phylum Arthropoda; class Insecta; order Hymenoptera; family Megachilidae; genus Osmia; species Osmia lignaria. The sequence continues at coordinate 22,881,342 of NW_027478161.1, read as the reverse complement.
CGAGAACTACGCATCTGATCAAAAAATATCATAGAACATAAAAAGTAGGAAACTTAATTCTCTACAAAAAAGGTCTCTCAACATTTTGCCATTGCTCGCTTCGTTTCCGAGATATTTGCAGATTTATCTCAAGGGAAGGGGCCTAACGGACATATTTCGAGATATTTCTTCTTCTTGTTGTTCTTCTTCTGCACAGCTAAACTGGAAGTGGCATTTCAGCTCGCAATAGTGCAGAGTTATCTCAAAGAGAGGGGCCACGGTGTTTCTGTATCTCTATTATGTTGGTGCGGCTTCGGAACTTTTAAATATCTTGATATATCTCGAGAACTACGCATCTGATCAAAAAATATCATAGAAGATAAAAAGTAGGAAACTTAATTCTCTACAAAAATGGTCTCTTAACATTTTGCCATAGGTCGCTTCGTTTCCGAGATATTTGCAGATTTATCTCAAGGGAAGGGGCCTGACGGACATATTTCGAGATATTTCTTCTTCTTGTTGTTCTTCTTCTGCACAGCTAAGCTGGAAGTGGCATTTGCGGCTCGCACTAGTGCAGAGTTATCTCAAAGAAAGGGGCCACGGTGTTTCTGTATCTCTATTATGTTGGTGCGGCTTCGGAACTTTTAAATATCTTGATATATCTCGAGAACTACGCATCTGATCAAAAAATATTATAGAAGATAAAAAGTAGGATATTTAATTCTCTACAAAAAAGGTCTCTTAACATTTTGCCATAGGTCGCTTCGTTTCCGAGATATTTGCAGATTTATCTCAAGGGAAGGGGCCTGACGGACATATTTCGAGATATTTCTTCTTCTTGTTGTTCTTCTTCTGCACAGCTAAGCTGGAAGTGGCATTTGCGGCGCGCACTAGTGCAGAGTTATCTCAAAGAAAGGGGCCACGGTGTTTCTGTATCTCTATTATGTTGGTGCGGCTTCGGAACTTTTAAATATCTCGATATATCTCGAAAACTACGCTTCTGATCAAAAAATATCATAGAACATAAATTGTAGGAAACATAATTCTCTACAAAAAAAGGTCTCTTAACATTTTGCCATAGGTCACTTCGTTTCCGAGATATTTGCAGATATATCTCAAGGGAAGGGGCCTGACGGACATATTTCGAGATATTTCTTCTTCTTGTTGTTCTTCTTCTGCACAGCTAAGCTGGAAGTGGCATTTACAGCTCGCAATAGTGCAGAGTTATATCAAAGAAAGGGGCCACGGTGTTTCTGTATCTCTATTATGTTGGTGCGGCTTCGGAACTTTTAAATATCTTGATATATGTCGAGAACTACGCATCTGATCAAAAAATATCATAGAACATGAAAAGTAGGAAACTTAATTCTCTACAAAAAAGGTCTCTTAACATTTTGCCATAGCTCTCTTCGTTTCCGAGATATTTGCAGATTTATCTCAAGGGAAGGGGCCTGACGGACATATTTCGAGATATTTCTTCTTCTTGTTGTTCTTCTTCTGCACAGCTAAGCTGGAAGTGGCATTTGCAGCTCGCAATAGTGCAGAGTTATCTCAAAGAAAGGGGCCACGGTGTTTCTGTATCTCTATTATGTTGGTGCGGCTTCGGAACTTTTAAATATCTCGATATATCTCGAAAACTACGCTCTCATCAAAAAATATCATAGAACATAAATTGTACGAAACATAATTCTCTACAAAAAAGGTCTCTTAACATTTTGCCATAGCTCGCTTCGTTTCCGAGATATTTGCAGATATATCTCAAGGGAAGGGGCCTGACGGACATATTTCGAGATATTTCTTCTTCTTGTTCATCTTCTTCTGCACAGCTAAGCTGGAAGTGGCATTTACAGCTCGCAATAGTGCAGAGTTATCTCAAAGAAAGGGGCCACGGTGTTTCTGTATCTCTATTATGTTGGTGCGGCTTCGGAACTTTTAAATATCTTGATATATCTCGAGAACTACGCATCTGATCAAAAAATATCATAGAACATAAAAAGTAGGAAACTTAACTCTCTACAAAAAAGGTCTCTTAACATTTTGCCATAGCTCGCTTCGTTTCCGAGATATTTGCAGATTTATCTCAAGGGAAGGGGCCTAACGGACATATTTCGAGATATTTCTTCTTCTTGTTGTTCTTCTTCTGCACAGCTAAACTGGAAGTGGCATTTCCAGCTCGCAATAGTGCAGAGTTATCTCAAAGAGAGGGGCCACGGTGTTTCTGTATCTCTATTATGTTGGTGCGGCTTCGGAACTTTTAAATATCTTGATATATCTCGAGAACTACGCATCTGATCAAAAAATATCATAGAACATAAAAAGTAGGAAACTTAATTCTCTACAAAAAAGGTCTCTCAACATTTTGCCATTGCTCGCTTCGTTTCCGAGATATTTGCAGATTTATCTCAAGGGAAGGGGCCTAACGGACATATTTCGAGATATTTCTTCTTCTTGTTGTTCTTCTTCTGCACAGCTAAACTGGAAGTGGCATTTCAGCTCGCAATAGTGCAGAGTTATCTCAAAGAGAGGGGCCACGGTGTTTCTGTATCTCTATTATGTTGGTGCGGCTTCGGAACTTTTAAATATCTTGATATATCTCGAGAACTACGCATCTGATCAAAAAATATCATAGAAGATAAAAAGTAGGAAACTTAATTCTCTACAAAAATGGTCTCTTAACATTTTGCCATAGGTCGCTTCGTTTCCGAGATATTTGCAGATTTATCTCAAGGGAAGGGGCCTGACGGACATATTTCGAGATATTTCTTCTTCTTGTTGTTCTTCTTCTGCACAGCTAAGCTGGAAGTGGCATTTGCGGCTCGCACTAGTGCAGAGTTATCTCAAAGAAAGGGGCCACGGTGTTTCTGTATCTCTATTATGTTGGTGCGGCTTCGGAACTTTTAAATATCTTGATATATCTCGAGAACTACGCATCTGATCAAAAAATATCATAGAACATGAAAAGTAGGAAACTTAATTCTCTACAAAAAAGGTCTCTTAACATTTTGCCATAGCTCTCTTCGTTTCCGAGATATTTGCAGATTTATCTCAAGGGAAGGGGCCTGACGGACATATTTCGAGATATTTCTTCTTCTTGTTGTTCTTCTTCTGCACAGCTAAGCTGGAAGTGGCATTTACAGCTCGCAATAGTGCAGAGTTATCTCAAAGAAAGGGGCCACGGTGTTTCTGTATCCCTATTATGTTGGTGCGGCTTCGGAACTTTTAAATATCTTGATATATCTCGAGAACTACGCATCTCATCAAAAAATATCATAGAAGATAAAAAGTAGGAAACTTAACTCTCTACAAAAAAGGTCTCTTAACATTTTGCCATAGCTCGCTTCGTTTCCGAGATATTTGCAGATTTATCTCAAGGGAAGGGGCCTAACGGACATATTTCGAGATATTTCTTCTTCTTGTTGTTCTTCTTCTGCACAGCTAAACTGGAAGTGGCATTTCCAGCTCGCAATAGTGCAGAGTTATCTCAAAGAGAGGGGCCACGGTGTTTCTGTATCTCTATTATGTTGGTGCGGCTTCGGAACTTTTAAATATCTTGATATATCTCGAGAACTACGCATCTGATCAAAAAATATCATAGAACATGAAAAGTAGGAAACTTAATTCTCTACAAAAAAGGTCTCTTAACATTTTGCCATAGCTCTCTTCGTTTCCGAGATATTTGCAGATTTATCTCAAGGGAAGGGGCCTGACGGACATATTTCGAGATATTTCTTCTTCTTGTTGTTCTTCTTCTGCACAGCTAAGCTGGAAGTGGCATTTGCAGCTCGCAATAGTGCAGAGTTATCTCAAAGAAAGGGGCCACGGTGTTTCTGTATCTCTATTATGTTGGTGCGGCTTCGGAACTTTTAAATATCTTGATATATCTCGAGAACTACGCATCTGATCAAAAAATATCATAGAACATAAAAAGTAGGAAACTTAATTCTCTACAAAAAAGGTCTCTCAACATTTTGCCATTGCTCGCTTCGTTTCCGAGATATTTGCAGATTTATCTCAAGGGAAGGGGCCTAACGGACATATTTCGAGATATTTCTTCTTCTTGTTGTTCTTCTTCTGCACAGCTAAACTGGAAGTGGCATTTCAGCTCGCAATAGTGCAGAGTTATCTCAAAGAGAGGGGCCACGGTGTTTCTGTATCTCTATTATGTTGGTGCGGCTTCGGAACTTTTAAATATCTTGATATATCTCGAGAACTACGCATCTGATCAAAAAATATCATAGAAGATAAAAAGTAGGAAACTTAATTCTCTACAAAAAAGGTCTCTTAACATTTTGCCATAGGTCGCTTCCTTTCCGAGATATTTGCAGATTTATCTCAAGGGAAGGGGCCTGACGGACATATTTCGAGATATTTCTTCTTCTTGTTGTTCTTCTTCTGCACAGCTAAGCTGGAAGTGGCATTTGCGGCTCGCACTAGTGCAGAGTTAGCTCAAAGAAAGGGGCCACGGTGTTTCTGTATCTCTATTATGTTGGTGCGGCTTCGGAACTTTTAACTATCTCGATATATCTCGAAAACTACGCTTCTGATCAAAAAATATCATAGAACATAAATTGTAGGAAACATAATTCTCTACAAAAAAGGTCTCTTAACATTTTGCCATAGGTCACTTCGTTTCCGAGATATTTGCAGATATATCTCAAGGGAAGGGGCCTGACGGACATATTTCGAGATATTTCTTCTTCTTGTTGTTCTTCTTCTGCACAGCTAAGCTGGAAGTGGCATTTACAGCTCGCAATAGTGCAGAGTTATCTCAAAGAAAGGGGCCACGGTGTTTCTGTATCTCTATTATGTTGGTGCGGCTTCGGAACTTTTAAATATCTTGATATATCTCGAGAACTACGCATCTGATCAAAAAATATCATAGAACATAAAAAGTAGGAAACTTAACTCTCTACAAAAAAGGTCTCTTAACATTTTGCCATAGCTCGCTTCGTTTCCGAGATATTTGCAGATTTATCTCAAGGGAAGGGGCCTAACGGACATATTTCGAGATATTTCTTCTTCTTGTTGTTCTTCTTCTGCACAGCTAAACTGGAAGTGGCATTTACAGCTCGCAATAGTGCAGAGTTATATCAAAGAAAGGGGCCACGGTGTTTCTGTATCTCTATTATGTTGGTGCGGCTTCGGAACTTTTAAATATCTTGATATATCTCGAGAACTACGCATCTGATCAAAAAATATCATAGAACATGAAAAGTAGGAAACTTAATTCTCTACAAAAAAGGTCTCTTAACATTTTGCCATAGCTCTCTTCGTTTCCGAGATATTTGCAGATTTATCTCAAGGGAAGGGGCCTGACGGACATATTTCGAGATATTTCTTCTTCTTGTTGTTCTTCTTCTGCACAGCTAAGCTGGAAGTGGCATTTGCAGCTCGCAATAGTGCAGAGTTATCTCAAAGAAAGGGGCCACGGTGTTTCTGTATCTCTGTTATGTTGGTGCGGCTTCGGAACTTTTAAATATCTCGATATATCTCGAAAACTACGCTTCTGATCAAAAAATATCATAGAACATAAATTGTACGAAACATAATTCTCTACAAAAAAGGTCTCTTAACATTTTGCCATAGCTCGCTTCGTTTCCGAGATATTTGCAGATATATCTCAAGGGAAGGGGCCTGACGGACATATTTCGAGATATTTCTTCTTCTTGTTGTTCTTCTTCTGCACAGCTAAACTGGAAGTGGCATTTACAGCTCGCAATAGTGCAGAGTTATCTCAAAGAAAGGGGCCACGGTGTTTCTGTATCTCTATTATGTTGGTGCGGCTTCGTAACTTTTAAATATCTTGATATATCTCGAGAACTACGCATCTGATCAAAAAATATCATAGAACATAAAAAGTGGGAAACTTAATTCTCTACAAAAAAGGTCTCTTAACATTTTACCATAGCTCGCTTCGTTTCCGAGATATTTGCAGATTTATCTGAAGGGAAGGGGCCTGACGGACATATTTCGAGATATTTCTTCTTCTTGTTGTTCTTCTTCTGCACAGCTAAGCTGGAAGTGGCATTTGCGGCTCGCACTAGTGCAGAGTTATCTCAAAGAAAGGGGCCACGGTGTTTCTGTATCCCTATTATGTTGGTGCCGCTTCGGAACTTTTAAATATCTCGATATATCTCGAAAACTACGCTTCTGATCAAAAAATATCATAGAACCTAAATTGTAGGAAACATAATTCTCTACAAGAAAGGTCTCTTAACATTTTGCCATAGCTCGCTCCGTTTCCGAGATATTTGCAGATATATCTCAAGGGAAGGGGCCTGACGGACATATTTCGAGATATTTCTTCTTCTTGTTGTTCTTCTTCTGCACAGCTAAGCTGGAAGTGGCATTTACAGCTGGCAATAGTGCAGAGTTATCTCAAAGAAAGGGGCCACGGTGTTTCTGTATCCCTATTATGTTGGTGCCGCTTCGGAACTTTTAAATATCTCGATATATCTCGAAAACTACGCTTCTGATCAAAAAATATCATAGAACCTAAATTGTAGGAAACATAATTCTCTACAAGAAAGGTCTCTTAACATTTTGCCATAGCTCGCTCCGTTTCCGAGATATTTGCAGATATATCTCAAGGGAAGGGGCCTGACGGACATATTTCGAGATATTTCTTCTTCTTGTTGTTCTTCTTCTGCACAGCTAAGCTGGAAGTGGCATTTACAGCTGGCAATAGTGCAGAGTTATCTCAAAGAAAGGGGCCACGGTGTTTCTGTATCTCTATTATGTTGGTGCGGCTTCGGAACTTTTAAATATCTTGATATATCTCGAGAACTACGCATCTGATCAAAAAATATCATAGAACATAAAAAGTGGGAAACTTAATTCTCTACAAAAAAGGTCTCTTAACATTTTGCCATAGCTCGCTTCGTTTCCGAGATATTTGCAGATTTATCTCAAGGGAAGGGGCCTGACGGACATATTTCGAGATATTTCTTCTTCTTGTTGTTCTTCTTCTGCACAGCTAAACTGGAAGTGGCATTTACAGCTCGTAATAGTGCAGAGTTATCTCAAAGAAAGGGGCCACGGTGTTTCTGTATCTCTATTATGTTGGTGCGGCTTCGGAACTTTTAAATATCTTGATATATCTCGAGAACTACGCATCTGATCAAAAAATATCATAGAACATAAAAAGTGGGAAACTTAATTCTCTACAAAAAAGTTCTCTTAACATTTTGCCATAGCTCGCTTCGTTTCCGAGACATTTGCAGATTTATCTCAAGGGAAGGGGCCTAACGGACATATTTCGAGATATTTCTTCTTCTTGTTGTTCTTCTTCTGCACAGCTAAGCTGGAAGTGGCATTTGCGGCTCGCACTAGTGCAGAGTTATCTCAAAGAAAGGGGCCACGGTGTTTCTGTATCCCTATTATGTTGGTGCCGCTTCGGAACTTTTAAATATCTCGATATATCTCGAAAACTACGCTTCTGATCAAAAAATATCATAGAACCTAAATTGTAGGAAACATAATTCTCTACAAGAAAGGTCTCTTAACATTTTGCCATAGCTCGCTCCGTTTCCGAGATATTTGCAGATATATCTCAAGGGAAGGGGCCTGACGGACATATTTCGAGATATTTCTTCTTCTTGTTGTTCTTCTTCTGCACAGCTAAACTGGAAGTGGCATTTCCAGCTCGCAATAGTGCAGAGTTATCTCAAAGAGAGGGGCCACGGTGTTTCTGTATCTCTATTATGTTGGTGCGGCTTCGGAACTTTTAAATATCTTGATATATCTCGAGAACTACGCATCTGATCAAAAAATATCATAGAAGATAAAAAGTAGGAAACTTAATTCTCTACAAAAAAGGTCTCTTAACATTTTGCCATAGCTCGCTTCGTTTCCGAGATATTTGCAGATTTATCTCAAGGGAAGGGGCCTGACGGACATATTTCGAGATATTTCTTCTTCTTGTTGTTCTTCTTCTGCACAGCTAAGCTGGAAGTGGCATTTGCGGCTCGCACTAGTGCAGAGTTATCTCAAAGAAAGGGGCCACGGTGTTTCTGTATCTCTATTATGTTGGTGCGGCTTCGGAACTTTTAAATATCTTGATATATCTCGAGAACTACGCATCTGATCAAAAAATATCATAGAACATAAAAAGTAGGAAACATAATTCTCTACGAAAAAGGTGTCTTAACATTTTGCCATAGCTCGCTTCGTTTCCGAGATATTTGCAGATTTATCTCAAGGGAAGGGGCCTGACGGACATATTTCGAGATATTTCTTCTTCTTGTTGTTCTTCTTCTGCACAGCTAAGCTGGAAGTGGCATTTACAGCTCGCAATAGTGCAGAGTTATCTCAAAGAAAGGGGCCACGGTGTTTCTGTATCCCTATTATGTTGGTGCGGCTTCGGAACTTTTAAATATCTTGATATATCTCGAGAACTACGCATCTCATCAAAAAATATCATAGAAGATAAAAAGTAGGAAACTTAACTCTCTACAAAAAAGGTCTCTTAACATTTTGCCATAGCTCGCTTCGTTTCCGAGATATTTGCAGATTTATCTCAAGGGAAGGGGCCTAACGGACATATTTCGAGATATTTCTTCTTCTTGTTGTTCTTCTTCTGCACAGCTAAACTGGAAGTGGCATTTCCAGCTCGCAATAGTGCAGAGTTATCTCAAAGAGAGGGGCCACGGTGTTTCTGTATCTCTATTATGTTGGTGCGGCTTCGGAACTTTTAAATATCTTGATATATCTCGAGAACTACGCATCTGATCAAAAAATATCATAGAACATGAAAAGTAGGAAACTTAATTCTCTACAAAAAAGGTCTCTTAACATTTTGCCATAGCTCTCTTCGTTTCCGAGATATTTGCAGATTTATCTCAAGGGAAGGGGCCTGACGGACATATTTCGAGATATTTCTTCTTCTTGTTGTTCTTCTTCTGCACAGCTAAGCTGGAAGTGGCATTTGCAGCTCGCAATAGTGCAGAGTTATCTCAAAGAAAGGGGCCACGGTGTTTCTGTATCTCTATTATGTTGGTGCGGCTTCGGAACTTTTAAATATCTTGATATATCTCGAGAACTACGCATCTGATCAAAAAATATCATAGAACATAAAAAGTAGGAAACTTAATTCTCTACAAAAAAGGTCTCTCAACATTTTGCCATTGCTCGCTTCGTTTCCGAGATATTTGCAGATTTATCTCAAGGGAAGGGGCCTAACGGACATATTTCGAGATATTTCTTCTTCTTGTTGTTCTTCTTCTGCACAGCTAAACTGGAAGTGGCATTTCAGCTCGCAATAGTGCAGAGTTATCTCAAAGAGAGGGGCCACGGTGTTTCTGTATCTCTATTATGTTGGTGCGGCTTCGGAACTTTTAAATATCTTGATATATCTCGAGAACTACGCATCTGATCAAAAAATATCATAGAAGATAAAAAGTAGGAAACTTAATTCTCTACAAAAAAGGTCTCTTAACATTTTGCCATAGGTCGCTTCCTTTCCGAGATATTTGCAGATTTATCTCAAGGGAAGGGGCCTGACGGACATATTTCGAGATATTTCTTCTTCTTGTTGTTCTTCTTCTGCACAGCTAAGCTGGAAGTGGCATTTGCGGCTCGCACTAGTGCAGAGTTAGCTCAAAGAAAGGGGCCACGGTGTTTCTGTATCTCTATTATGTTGGTGCGGCTTCGGAACTTTTAACTATCTCGATATATCTCGAAAACTACGCTTCTGATCAAAAAATATCATAGAACATAAATTGTAGGAAACATAATTCTCTACAAAAAAGGTCTCTTAACATTTTGCCATAGGTCACTTCGTTTCCGAGATATTTGCAGATATATCTCAAGGGAAGGGGCCTGACGGACATATTTCGAGATATTTCTTCTTCTTGTTGTTCTTCTTCTGCACAGCTAAGCTGGAAGTGGCATTTACAGCTCGCAATAGTGCAGAGTTATCTCAAAGAAAGGGGCCACGGTGTTTCTGTATCTCTATTATGTTGGTGCGGCTTCGGAACTTTTAAATATCTTGATATATCTCGAGAACTACGCATCTGATCAAAAAATATCATAGAACATAAAAAGTAGGAAACTTAACTCTCTACAAAAAAGGTCTCTTAACATTTTGCCATAGCTCGCTTCGTTTCCGAGATATTTGCAGATTTATCTCAAGGGAAGGGGCCTAACGGACATATTTCGAGATATTTCTTCTTCTTGTTGTTCTTCTTCTGCACAGCTAAACTGGAAGTGGCATTTACAGCTCGCAATAGTGCAGAGTTATATCAAAGAAAGGGGCCACGGTGTTTCTGTATCTCTATTATGTTGGTGCGGCTTCGGAACTTTTAAATATCTTGATATATCTCGAGAACTACGCATCTGATCAAAAAATATCATAGAACATGAAAAGTAGGAAACTTAATTCTCTACAAAAAAGGTCTCTTAACATTTTGCCATAGCTCTCTTCGTTTCCGAGATATTTGCAGATTTATCTCAAGGGAAGGGGCCTGACGGACATATTTCGAGATATTTCTTCTTCTTGTTGTTCTTCTTCTGCACAGCTAAGCTGGAAGTGGCATTTGCAGCTCGCAATAGTGCAGAGTTATCTCAAAGAAAGGGGCCACGGTGTTTCTGTATCTCTGTTATGTTGGTGCGGCTTCGGAACTTTTAAATATCTCGATATATCTCGAAAACTACGCTTCTGATCAAAAAATATCATAGAACATAAATTGTACGAAACATAATTCTCTACAAAAAAGGTCTCTTAACATTTTGCCATAGCTCGCTTCGTTTCCGAGATATTTGCAGATATATCTCAAGGGAAGGGGCCTGACGGACATATTTCGAGATATTTCTTCTTCTTGTTGTTCTTCTTCTGCACAGCTAAACTGGAAGTGGCATTTACAGCTCGCAATAGTGCAGAGTTATCTCAAAGAAAGGGGCCACGGTGTTTCTGTATCTCTATTATGTTGGTGCGGCTTCGTAACTTTTAAATATCTTGATATATCTCGAGAACTACGCATCTGATCAAAAAATATCATAGAACATAAAAAGTGGGAAACTTAATTCTCTACAAAAAAGGTCTCTTAACATTTTACCATAGCTCGCTTCGTTTCCGAGATATTTGCAGATTTATCTGAAGGGAAGGGGCCTGACGGACATATTTCGAGATATTTCTTCTTCTTGTTGTTCTTCTTCTGCACAGCTAAGCTGGAAGTGGCATTTGCGGCTCGCACTAGTGCAGAGTTATCTCAAAGAAAGGGGCCACGGTGTTTCTGTATCCCTATTATGTTGGTGCCGCTTCGGAACTTTTAAATATCTCGATATATCTCGAAAACTACGCTTCTGATCAAAAAATATCATAGAACCTAAATTGTAGGAAACATAATTCTCTACAAGAAAGGTCTCTTAACATTTTGCCATAGCTCGCTCCGTTTCCGAGATATTTGCAGATATATCTCAAGGGAAGGGGCCTGACGGACATATTTCGAGATATTTCTTCTTCTTGTTGTTCTTCTTCTGCACAGCTAAGCTGGAAGTGGCATTTACAGCTGGCAATAGTGCAGAGTTATCTCAAAGAAAGGGGCCACGGTGTTTCTGTATCCCTATTATGTTGGTGCCGCTTCGGAACTTTTAAATATCTCGATATATCTCGAAAACTACGCTTCTGATCAAAAAATATCATAGAACCTAAATTGTAGGAAACATAATTCTCTACAAGAAAGGTCTCTTAACATTTTGCCATAGCTCGCTCCGTTTCCGAGATATTTGCAGATATATCTCAAGGGAAGGGGCCTGACGGACATATTTCGAGATATTTCTTCTTCTTGTTGTTCTTCTTCTGCACAGCTAAGCTGGAAGTGGCATTTACAGCTGGCAATAGTGCAGAGTTATCTCAAAGAAAGGGGCCACGGTGTTTCTGTATCTCTATTATGTTGGTGCGGCTTCGGAACTTTTAAATATCTTGATATATCTCGAGAACTACGCATCTGATCAAAAAATATCATAGAACATAAAAAGTGGGAAACTTAATTCTCTACAAAAAAGGTCTCTTAACATTTTGCCATAGCTCGCTTCGTTTCCGAGATATTTGCAGATTTATCTCAAGGGAAGGGGCCTGACGGACATATTTCGAGATATTTCTTCTTCTTGTTGTTCTTCTTCTGCACAGCTAAACTGGAAGTGGCATTTACAGCTCGTAATAGTGCAGAGTTATCTCAAAGAAAGGGGCCACGGTGTTTCTGTATCTCTATTATGTTGGTGCGGCTTCGGAACTTTTAAATATCTTGATATATCTCGAGAACTACGCATCTGATCAAAAAATATCATAGAACATAAAAAGTGGGAAACTTAATTCTCTACAAAAAAGTTCTCTTAACATTTTGCCATAGCTCGCTTCGTTTCCGAGACATTTGCAGATTTATCTCAAGGGAAGGGGCCTAACGGACATATTTCGAGATATTTCTTCTTCTTGTTGTTCTTCTTCTGCACAGCTAAGCTGGAAGTGGCATTTGCGGCTCGCACTAGTGCAGAGTTATCTCAAAGAAAGGGGCCACGGTGTTTCTGTATCCCTATTATGTTGGTGCCGCTTCGGAACTTTTAAATATCTCGATATATCTCGAAAACTACGCTTCTGATCAAAAAATATCATAGAACCTAAATTGTAGGAAACATAATTCTCTACAAGAAAGGTCTCTTAACATTTTGCCATAGCTCGCTCCGTTTCCGAGATATTTGCAGATATATCTCAAGGGAAGGGGCCTGACGGACATATTTCGAGATATTTCTTCTTCTTGTTGTTCTTCTTCTGCACAGCTAAACTGGAAGTGGCATTTCCAGCTCGCAATAGTGCAGAGTTATCTCAAAGAGAGGGGCCACGGTGTTTCTGTATCTCTATTATGTTGGTGCGGCTTCGGAACTTTTAAATATCTTGATATATCTCGAGAACTACGCATCTGATCAAAAAATATCATAGAAGATAAAAAGTAGGAAACTTAATTCTCTACAAAAAAGGTCTCTTAACATTTTGCCATAGCTCGCTTCGTTTCCGAGATATTTGCAGATTTATCTCAAGGGAAGGGGCCTGACGGACATATTTCGAGATATTTCTTCTTCTTGTTGTTCTTCTTCTGCACAGCTAAGCTGGAAGTGGCATTTGCGGCTCGCACTAGTGCAGAGTTATCTCAAAGAAAGGGGCCACGGTGTTTCTGTATCTCTATTATGTTGGTGCGGCTTCGGAACTTTTAAATATCTTGATATATCTCGAGAACTACGCATCTGATCAAAAAATATCATAGAACATAAAAAGTAGGAAACATAATTCTCTACGAAAAAGGTGTCTTAACATTTTGCCATAGCTCGCTTCGTTTCCGAGATATTTGCAGATTTATCTCAAGGGAAGGGGCCTGACGGACATATTTCGAGATATTTCTTCTTCTTGTTGTTCTTCTTCTGCACAGCTAAGCTGGAAGTGGCATTTGCGGCTCGCACTAGTGCAGAGTTATCTCAAAGAGAGTGGCCACGGTGTTTCTGTATCTCTATTATGTTGGTGCGGCTTCGGAACTTTTAAATATCTCGATATATCTCGAAAACTACGCTTCTGATCAAAAAATATCATAGAACATAAATTGTAGGAAACATAATTCTCTATAAAAAACGTCTCTTAACATTTTGCCATAGCTCGCTTCGTTTCCGAGATATTTGCAGATTCACCTCAAAGGAACTGGCCTGACGGACATATTTCGAGATATTCCTTCTTCTTGTTGTTCTTCCTCTGCACAGCTAAGCTGGAAGTGGCATTTGCAGCTCGCAATAGTGCAGAGTTATCTCAAAGAAAGGGGCCACGGTGTTTCTGTATCTCTATTATGTTGGTGCGGCTTCGGAACTTTTAAATATCTTGATATATCTCGAGAACTACGCATCTGATCAAAAAATATCATAGAACATAAAAAGTAGGAAACTTAATTCTCTACAAAAAAGGTCTCTTAACATTTTGCCATAGCTCGCTTCGTTTCCGAGATATTTGCAGATTTATCTCAAGGGAAGGGGCCTGACGGACATATTTCGAGATATTTCTTCTTCTTGTTGTTCTTCTTCTGCACAGCTAAGCTGGAAGTGGCATTTGCGGCTCGCACTAGTGCAGAGTTATCTCAAAGAAAGGGGCCACGGTGTTTCTGTATCTCTATTATGTTGGTGCGGCTTCGGAACTTTTAAATATCTCGATATATCTCGAAAACTACGCTTCTGATCAAAAAATATCATAGAACATAAATTGTAGGAAACAGAATTCTCTACAAAAAAGGTCTCTTAACATTTTGCCATAGCTCGCTTCGTTTCCGAGATATTTGCAGATTCACCTCAAAGGAACTGGCCTGACGGACATATTTCGAGATATTCCTTCTTCTTGTTGTTCTTCCTCTGCACAGCTAAGCTGGAAGTGGCATTTGCAGCTCGCAATAGTGCAGAGTTATCTCAAAGAAAGGGGCCACGGTGTTTCTGTATCTCTATTATGTTGGTGCGGCTTCGGAACTTTTAAATATCTTGATATATCTCGAGAACTACGCATCTGATCAAAAAATATCATAGAACATAAAAAGTAGGAAACTTAATTCTCTACAAAAAAGGTCTCTTAACATTTTGCCATAGCTCGCTTCGTTTCCGAGATATTTGCAGATTTATCTCAAGGGAAGGGGCCTGACGGACATATTTCGAGATATTTCTTCTTCTTGTTGTTCTTCTTCTGCACAGCTAAGCTGGAAGTGGCATTTGCGGCTCGCACTAGTGCAGAGTTATCTCAAAGAAAGGGGCCACGGTGTTTCTGTATCTCTATTATGTTGGTGCGGCTTCGGAACTTTTAAATATCTCGATATATCTCGAAAACTACGCTTCTGATCAAAAAATATCATAGAACATAAATTGTAGGAAACATAATTCTCTACAAAAAACGTCTCTTAACATTTTGCCATAGCTCGCTTCGTTTCCGAGATATTTGCAGATTCAGCTCAAAGGAACTGGCCTGACGGACATATTTCGAGATATTTCTTCTTCTTGTTGTTCTTCCTCTGCACAGCTAAGCTGGAAGTGGCATTTGCAGCTCGCAATAGTGCAGAGTTATCTCAAAGAAAGGGGCCACGGTGTTTCTGTATCTCTATTATGTTGGTGCGGCTTCGGAACTTTTAAATATCTTGATATATCTCGAGAACTACGCATCTGATCAGAAAATATCATACAACATAAAAAGTAGGAAACTTAATTCTCTACGAAAAAGGTCTCTTAACATTTTGCCATAGCTCGCTTCGTTTCCGAGATATTTGCAGATATATCTCAAGGGAAGGGGCCTGACCGACATATTTCGAGATATTTCTTCTTCTTGTTGTTCTTCTTCTGCACAGCTAAGCTGGAAGTGGCATTTGCGGCTCGCACTAGTGCAGAGTTATCTCAAAGAAAGGGGCCACGGTGTTTCTGTATCCCTATTATGTTGGTGCGGCTTCGGAACTTTTAAATATCTCGATATATCTCGAAAACTACGCTTCTGATCAAAAAATATCATAGAACATAAATTGTAGGAAACATAATTCTCTATAAAAAACGTCTCTTAACATTTTGCCATAGCTCGCTTCGTTTCCGAGATATTTGCAGATTCAGCTCAAAGGAACTGGCCTGACGGACATATTTCGAGATATTTCTTCTTCTTGTTGTTCTTCCTCTGCACAGCTAAGCTGGAAGTGGCATTTGCAGCTCGCAATAGTGCAGAGTTATCTCAACGAAAGGGGCCACGGTGTTTCTGTATCTCTATTATGTTGGTGCGGCTTCGGAGCTTTTAAATATCTTGATATATCTCGAGAACTACGCATCTGATCAAAAAATATCATAGAACATAAAAAGTAGGAAACTTAATTCTCTACAAAAAAGGTCTCTTAACATTTCGCCATAGCTCGCTTCGTTTCCGAGATATTTGCAGATTTATCTCAAGGGAAGGGGCCTGACGGACATATTTCGAGATATTTCTTCTTCTTGTTGTCCTTCTTCTGCACAGCTAAGCTGGAAGTGGCATTTACAGCTCGCAATCGTGCAGAGTTATCTCAAAGAAAGGGGCCACGGTGTTTCTGTATCTCTATTATGTTGGTGCGGCTTCGGAACTTTTAAATATCTTGATATATCTCGAGAACTACGCATCTGATCAAAAAATATCATAGAACATAAAAAGTAGGAAACTTAATTCTCTACAAAAAAGGTCTCTTAACATTTTGCCATAGCTCGCTTCGTTTCCGAGATATTTGCAGATATATCTCAAGGGAAGGGGCCTGACGGACATATTTCGAGATATTTCTTCTTCTTGTTGTTCTTCTTCTGCACAGCTAAGCTGGAAGTGGCATTTACAGCTCGCAATAGTGCAGAGTTATCTCAAAGAAAGGGGCCACGGTGTTTCTGTATCTCTATTATGTTGGTGCGGCTTCGGAACTTTTAGATATCTTGATATATCTCGAGAACTACGCATCTGATCAAAAAATATCATAGAACATAAAAAGTAGGAAACTTAATTCTCTACAAAAAAGGTCTCTTAACATTTTGCGATAGCTCGCTTCGTTTCCGAGATATTTGCAGATTTATCTCAAGGGAAGGGGCCTGACGGACATATTTCGAGATATTTCTTCTTCTTGTTGTTCTTCTTCTGCACAGCTAAGCTGGAAGTGGCATTTGCGGCTCGCACTAGTGCAGAGTTATCTCAAAGAAAGGGGCCACGGTGTTTCTGTATCTCTATTATGTTGGTGCGGCTTCGGAACTTTTAAATATCTCGATATATCTCGAAAACTACGCTTCTGATCAAAAAATATCATAGAACATAAATTGTAGGAAACATAATTCTCTACAAAAAAGGTCTCTTAACATTTTGCCATAGCTCTCTTCGTTTCCGAGATATTTGCAGATTTATCTCAAGGGAAGGGGCCTGACGGACATATTTCGAGATATTTCTTCTTCTTGTTGTTCTTCTGCACAGCTAAGCTGGAAGTGGCATTTGCAGCTCGCAATAGTGCATAGTTATCTGAAAGAAAGGGGCCACGGTGTTTCTGTATCTCTATTATGTTGGTGCGGCTTCGGAACTTTTAAATATCTTGATATATCTCGAGAACTACGCATCAGATCAAAAAATATTATAGAACATAAAAAGTAGGAAACTTAATTCTCTACAAAAAAGGTCTCTTAACATTTTGCCATAGCTCGCTTCGTTTCCGAGATATTTGCAGATTTATCTCAAGGGAAGGGGCCTGACGGACATATTTCGAGATATTTCTTCTTCTTGTTGTTCTTCTTCTGCACAGCTCAGCTGGAAGTGGCATTTGCGGCTCGCACTAGTGCAGAGTTATCTCAACGAAAGGGGCCACGGTGTTTCTGTATCTCTATTATGTTGGTGCGGCTTCGGAACTTTTAAATATCTCGATATATCTCGAAAACTACGCTTCTGATCAAAAAATATCATAGAACATAAATTGTAGGAAACTTAATTCTCTACAAAAAAGGTCTCTTAACATTTTGCCATAGCTCTCTTCGTTTCCGAGATATTTGCAGATTTATCTCAAGGGAAGGGGCCTGACGGACATATTTCGAGATATTTCTTCTTCTTGTTGTTCTTCTGCACAGCTAAGCTGGAAGTGGCATTTGGAGCTCGCAATAGTGCATAGTTATCTGAAAGAAAGGGGCCACGGTGTTTCTGTATCTCTATTATGTTGGTGCGGCTTCGGAACTTTTAGATATCTTGATATATCTCGAGAACTACGCATCTGATCAAAAAATATCATAGAACATAAAAAGTAGGAAACTTAATTCTCTACAAAAAAGGTCTCTTAACATTTTGCCATAGCTCGCTTCGTTTCCGAGATATTTGCAGATTTATCTCAAGGGAAGGGGCGTGACGGACATATTTCGGGATATTTCTTCTTCTTGTTGTTCTTCTTCTGCACAGCTAAGCTGGAAGTGGCATTTGCGGCTCGCACTAGTGCAGAGTTATCTCAACGAAAGGGGCCACGGTGTTTCTGTATCTCTATTATGTTGGTGCGGCTTCGGAACTTTTAAATATCTCGATATATCTCGAATACTACGCTTCTGATCAAAAAATATCATAGAACATAAATTGTAGGAAACTTAATTCTCTACAAAAAAGGTCTCTTAACATTTTGCCATAGCTCTCTTCGTTTCCGAGATATTTGCAGATTTATCTCAAGGGAAGGGGCCTGACGGACATATTTCGAGATATTTCTTCTTCTTGTTGTTCTTCTGCACAGCTAAGCTAGAAGTGGCATTTGCAGCTCGCAATAGTGCATAGTTATCTGAAAGAAAGGGGCCACGGTGTTTCTGTATCTCTATTATGTTGGTGCGGCTTCGGAACTTTTAAATATCTTGATGTATCTCGAGAACTACGCATCTGCTCAAAAAATATCATAGAACATAAAAAGTAGGAAACTTAATTCTCTACAAAAAAGGTCTCTTAACATTTTGCCATAGCTCTCTTCGTTTCCGAGATATTTGCAGATTTATCTCAAGGGAAGGGGCCTGACGGACATATTTCGAGATATTTCTTCTTCTTGTTGTTCTTCTTCTGCACAGCTAAGCTGGAAGTGGCATTTACAGCTCGCAATAGTGCAGAGTTATCTGAAAGAAAGGGGCCACGGTGTTTCTGTATCTCTATTATGTTGGTGCGGCTTCGGAACTTTTAAATATCTTGATATATCTCGAGAACTACGCATCAGATCAAAAAATATTATAGAACATAAAAAGTAGGAAACTTAATTCTCTACAAAAAAGGTCTCTTAACATTTTGCCATAGCTCTCTTCGTTTCCGAGATATTTGCAGATTTATCTCAAGGGAAGGGGCCTGACGGACATATTTCGAGATATTTCTTCTTCTTGATGTTCTTCTTCTGCACAGCTAAGCTGGAAGTGGCATTTGCAGCTCGCAATAGTGCAGAGTTATCTCAAAGAAAGGGGCCACGGTGTTTCTGTATCTCTATTATGTTGGTGCGGCTTCGGAACTTTTAAATATCTTGATATATCTCGAAAACTACGCTTCTGATCAAAAAATATCATAGAACATAAATTGTAGGAAACATAATTCTCTACAAAAAAGGTCTCTTAACATTTTGCCATAGCTCGCTTCGTTTCCGAGATATTTGCAGATATATCTCAAGGGAAGGGGCCTGACGGACATATTTCGAGATATGTCTTCTTCTTGTTGTTCTTCTTCTGCACAGCTAAGCTGGAAGTGGCATTTACAGCTCGCAATAGTGCAGAGTTATCTCAAAGAAAGGGGCCACGGTGTTTCTGTATCTCTATTATGTTGGTGCGGCTTCGGAACTTTTAAATATCTTGATATATCTCGCGAACTACGCATCTGATCAAAAAATATCATAGAACATGAAAAGTAGGAAACTTAATTCTCTACGAAAAAGGTCTCTTAACATTTTGCCATAGCTCGCTTCGTTTCCGAGATATTTGCAGATTTATCTCAAGGGAAGGGGCCTAACGGACATATTTCGAGATATTTCTTCTTCTTGTTGTTCTTCTTCTGCACAGCTAAACTGGAAGTGGCATTTCCAGCTCGCAATAGTGCAGAGTTATCTCAAAGAGAGGGGCCACGGTGTTTCTGTATCTCTATTATGTTGGTGCGGCTTCGGAACTTTTAAATATCTTGATATATCTCGAGAACTACGCATCTGATCAAAAAATATCATAGAACATAAAAAGTAGGAAACTTAATTCTCTACAAAAAAGGTCTCTTAACATTTTGCCATAGCTCGCTTCGTTTCCGAGATATTTGCAGATTTATCTCAAGGGAAGGGGCCTGACGGACATATTTCGAGATATTTCTTCTTCTTGTTGTTCTTCTTCTGCACAGCTAAGCTGGAAGTGGCATTTGCGGCTCGCACTAGTGCAGAGTTATCTCAAAGAAAGGGGCCACGGTGTTTCTGTATCCCTATTATGTTGGTGCGGCTTCGGAACTTTTAAATATCTCGATATATCTCGAAAACTACGCTTCTGATCAAAAAATATCATAGAACATAAATTGTAGGAAACATAATTCTCTACAAAAAACGTCTCTTAACATTTTGCCATAGCTCGCTTCGTTTCCGAGATATTTGCAGATTCAGCTCAAAGGAACTGGCCTGACGGACATATTTCGAGATATTTCTTCTTCTTGTTGTTCTTCCTCTGCACAGCTAAGCTGGAAGTGGCATTTGCAGCTCGCAATAGTGCAGAGTTATCTCAAAGAAAGGGGCCACGGTGTTTCTGTATCTCTATTATGTTGGTGCGGCTTCGGAACTTTTAAATATCTCGATATATCTCGAAAACTACGCTTCTGATCAAAAAATATCATAGAACATAAATTGTAGGAAACATAATTTTCTACAAAAAAGGTTTCTTAACATTTTGCCATAGCTCGCTTCGTTTCCGAGATATTTGCAAATTTATCTCAAGGGAAGGGGCCTAACGGACATATTTCGAGATATTTCTTCTTCTTGTTGTTCTTCTTCTGCACAGCTAACCTGGAAGTGGCATTTCCAGCTCGCAATAGTGCAGAGTTATCTCAAAGAGAGGGGCCACGGTGTTTCTGTATCGCTATTATGTTGGTGCGGCTTCGGAACTTTTAAATATCTTGATATATCTCGAGAGCTACGCGTCTGATCAAAAAATATCATAGAACATAAAAAGTAGGAAACATAATTGTCTACAAAAAAGGTCTCTTAACATTTTGCCATAGCTCGCTTCCTTTCCGAGATATTTGCAGATTTATCTCAAGGGAAGTGGCCTGACGGACATATTTCGAGATATTTGTTCTTCTTGTTGTTCTTCTTCTGCACAGCTAAGCTGGAAGTGGCATTTGCGGCTCGCACTAGTGCAGAGTTATCTCAAACAAAGGGGCCACGGTGTTTCTGTATCTCTATTATGTTGGTGCGGCTTCGGAACTTTTAAATATCTTGATATATCTCGAGAAGTACGCATCTGATCAAAAAATATCATAGAACATAAAAAGTAGGAAACTTAATTCTCTACAAAAAAGGTCTCTTAACATTTTACCATAGCTCGCTTCGTTTCCGAGATATTTGCAGATATATCTCAAGGGAAGGGGCCTGACGGACATATTTCGAGATATTTCTTCTTCTTGTTGTTCTTCTTCTGCACAGCTAAACTGGAAGTGGCATTTCCAGCTCGCAATAGTGCAGAGTTATCTCAAAGAGAGGGGCCACGGTGTTTCTGTATCTCTATTATGTTGGTGCGGCTTCGGAACTTTTAAATATCTCGATATATCTCGAAAACTACGCTTCTGATCAAAAAATATCATAGAACATAAATTGTAGGAAACATAATTCTCTACAAAAAACGTCTCTTAACATTTTGCCATAGCTCGCTTCGTTTCCGAGATATTTGCAGATTCAGCTCAAAGGAACTGGCCTGACGGACATATTTCGAGATATTTCTTCTTCTTGTTGTTCTTCCTCTGCACAGCTAAGCTGGAAGTGGCATTTGCAGCTCGCAATAGTGCAGAGTTATCTCAAAGAAAGGGGCCACGGTGTTTCTGTATCTCTATTATGTTGGTGCGGCTTCGGAACTTTTAAATATCTTGATATATCTCGAGAACTACGCATCTGATCAAAAAATATCATAGAACATAAAAAGTAGGAAACTTAATTCTCTACAAAAAAGGTCTCTTAACATTTTACCATAGCTCGCTTCGTTTCCGAGATATTTGCAGATTTATCTCAAGGGAAGGGGCCTGACGGACATATTTCGAGATATTTCTTCTTCTTGTTGTTCTTCTTCTGCACAGCTAAGCTGGAAGTGGCATTTGCGGCTCGCACTAGTGCAGAGTTATCTCAAAGAAAGGGGCCACGGTGTTTCTGTATCTCTATTATGTTGGTGCGGCTTCGGAACGTTTAAATATCTTGATATATCTCGAAAACTACGCATCCGATCAAAAAATATCATAGAACGTAAATTGTGGGAAACATAATTCTCTACAAAAAAGGTCTCTTAACATTTTGCCATAGCTCGCTTCGTTTCCGAGATATTTGCAGATTTATCTCAAGGGAAGGGGCCTAACGGACATATTTCGAGATATTTCTTCTTCTTGTTGTTCTTCTTCTGCACAGCTAACCTGGAGGTGGCATTTCCAGCTCGCAATAGTGCAGAGTTATCTCAAAGAGAGGGGCCACGGTGTTTCTGTATCTCTATTATGTTGGTGCGGCTTCGGAACTTTTAAATATGTTGATATATCTCGAGAACTACGCATCTGATCAAAAAATATCATAGAACATAAAAAGTAGGAAACTTAATTCTCTACAAAAAAGGTCTCTTAACATTTTGCCATAGCTCGCTTCGTTTCCGAGATATTTGCAGATTTATCTCAAGGGAAGGGGCCTGACGGACATATTTCGAGATATTTCTTCTTCTTGTTGTTCTTCTTCTGCACAGCTAAGCTGGAAGTGGCATTTGCGGGTCGCACTAGTGCAGAGTTATCTCAAAGAAAGGGGCCACGGTGTTTCTGTATCTCTATTATGTTGGTGCGGCTTTGGAACTTTTAAATATCTCGATATATCTCGAAAACTACGCTTCTGATCAAAAAATATCATAGAACATAAATTGTAGGAAACATAATTCTCTACAAAAAAGGTCTCTTAACATTTTGCCATAGCTCGCTTCGTTTCCGAGATATTTGCAGATATATCTCAAGGGAAGGGGCCTGACGGACATATTTCGAGATATTTCTTCTTCTTGTTGTTCTTCTCCTGCACAGCTAAGCTGGAAGTGGCATTTACAGCTCGCAATACTGCAGAGTTATCTCAAAGAAAGGGGCCACGGTGTTTCTGTATCTCTATTATGTTGGTGCGGCTTCGGAACTTTTAAAT
The DNA here is from genome assembly GCF_051020975.1 of Osmia lignaria lignaria. Classification (NCBI taxonomy): domain Eukaryota; kingdom Metazoa; phylum Arthropoda; class Insecta; order Hymenoptera; family Megachilidae; genus Osmia; species Osmia lignaria. The sequence continues at coordinate 22,858,507 of NW_027478161.1, read as the reverse complement.
ATCTTGATATATCTCGAGAGCTACGCGTCTGATCAAAAAATATCATAGAACATAAAAAGTAGGAAACATAATTCTCTACAAAAAAGGTCTCTTAACATTTTGCCATAGCTCGCTTCCTTTCCGAGATATTTGCAGATTTATCTCAAGGGAAGTGGCCTGACGGACATATTTCGAGATATTTGTTCTTCTTGTTGTTCTTCTTCTGCACAGCTAAGCTGGAAGTGGCATTTGCGGCTCGCACTAGTGCAGAGTTATCTCAAACAAAGGGGCCACGGTGTTTCTGTATCTCTATTATGTTGGTGCGGCTTCGGAACTTTTAAATATGTTGATATATCTCGAGAACTACGCATCTGATCAAAAAATATCATAGAACATAAAAAGTAGGAAACTTAATTCTCTACAAAAAAGGTCTCTTAACATTTTGCCATAGCTCGCTTCGTTTCCGAGATATTTGCAGATTTATCTCAAGGGAAGGGGCCTGACGGACATATTTCGAGATATTTCTTCTTCTTGTTGTTCTTCTTCTGCACAGCTAAGCTGGAAGTGGCATTTGCGGGTCGCACTAGTGCAGAGTTATCTCAAAGAAAGGGGCCACGGTGTTTCTGTATCTCTATTATGTTGGTGCGGCTTTGGAACTTTTAAATATCTCGATATATCTCGAAAACTACGCTTCTGATCAAAAAATATCATAGAACATAAATTGTAGGAAACATAATTCTCTACAAAAAAGGTCTCTTAACATTTTGCCATAGCTCGCTTCGTTTCCGAGATATTTGCAGATATATCTCAAGGGAAGGGGCCTGACGGACATATTTCGAGATATTTCTTCTTCTTGTTGTTCTTCTCCTGCACAGCTAAGCTGGAAGTGGCATTTACAGCTCGCAATACTGCAGAGTTATCTCAAAGAAAGGGGCCACGGTGTTTCTGTATCTCTATTATGTTGGTGCGGCTTCGGAACTTTTAAATATCTTGATATATCTCGAGAACTACGCATCTGATCAAAAAATATCATAGAACATAAAAAGTAGGAAACTTAATTCTCTACAAAAAAGGTCTCTTAACATTTTGCCATAGCTCGCTTCGTTTCCGAGATATTTGCAGATTTATCTCAAGGGAAGGGGCCTGACGGACATATTTCGAGATATTTCTTCTTCTTGTTGTTCTTCTTCTGCACAGCTAAGCTGGAAGTGGCATTTGCGGCTCGCACTAGTGCAGAGTTATCTCAAAGGAAGGGGCCACGGTGTTTCTGTATCTCTATTATGTTGGTGCGGCTTCGGAACTTTTAAATATCTTGATATATCTCGAGAACTACGCATCTGATCAAAAAATATCATAGAACGTAAAAAGTAGGAAACTTAATTCTCTACAAAAAAGGTCTCTTAACATTTTGCCATAGCTCGTTTCGTTTCCGAGATATTTGCAGATATATCTCAAGGGAAGGGGCCTGACGGACATATTTCGAGATATTTCCTCTTCTTGTTGTTCTTCTTCTGCACAGCTAAACTGGAAGTGGCATTTGCAGCTCGCAACAGTGCAGAGTTATCTCAAAGAAAGGGGCCACGGTGTTTCTGTATCTCTATTATGTTGGTGCGGCTTCGGAACGTTTAAATATCTTGATATATCTCGAAAACTACGCATCCGATCAAAAAATATCATAGAACGTAAATTGTGGGAAACATAATTCTCTACAAAAAAGGTCTCTTAACATTTTGCCATAGCTCGCTTCGTTTCCGAGATATTTGCAGATTTATCTCAAGGGAAGGGGTCTGACGGACATATTTCGAGATATTTCTTCTTCTTGTTGTTCTTCTTCTGCACAGCTAAGCTGGAAGTGGCATTTGCAGCTCGCAATAGTGCAGGGTTATCTCAAAGAAAGGGGCCACGGTGTTTCTGTATCTCTATTATGTTGGTGCGGCTTCGGAACTTTTAAATATCTTGATATATCTCGAGAGCTACGCATCCGATAAAAAAATATCATAGAACATAAAAAGTAGGAAACATAATTCTCTACAAAAAAGGTCTCTTAACATTTTGCCATAGCTCGCTTCGTTTCCGAGATATTTGCAGATTCAGCTCAAAGGAACTGGCCTGACGGACATATTTCGAGATATTTCTTCTTCTTGTTGTTCTTCCTCTGCACAGCTAAGCTGGAAGTGGCATTTGCAGCTCGCAATAGTGCAGAGTTATCTCAAAGAAAGGGGCCACGGTGTTTCTGTATCTCTATTATGTTGGTGCGGCTTCGGAACTTTTAAATATCTCGATATATCTCGAAAACTACGCTTCTGATCAAAAAATATCATAGAACATAAATTGCAGGAAACATAATTCTCTACAAAAAAGGTCTCTTAACATTTTGCCATAGCTCGCTTCGTTTCCGAGATATTTGCAGATTTATCTCAAGGGAAGGGGCCTAACGGACATATTTCGAGATATTTCTTCTTCTTGTTGTTCTTCTTCTGCACAGCTAACCTGGAGGTGGCATTTCCAGCTCGCAATAGTGCAGAGTTATCTCAAAGAGAGGGGCCACGGTGTTTCTGTATCGCTATTATGTTGGTGCGGCTTCGGAACTTTTAAATATCTTGATATATCTCGAGAGCTACGCGTCTGATCAAAAAATATCATAGAACATAAAAAGTAGGAAACATAATTCTCTACAAAAAAGGTCTCTTAACATTTTGCCATAGCTCGCTTCCTTTCCGAGATATTTGCAGATTTATCTCAAGGGAAGTGGCCTGACGGACATATTTCGAGATATTTGTTCTTCTTGTTGTTCTTCTTCTGCACAGCTAAGCTGGAAGTGGCATTTGCGGCTCGCACTAGTGCAGAGTTATCTCAAACAAAGGGGCCACGGTGTTTCTGTATCTCTATTATGTTGGTGCGGCTTCGGAACTTTTAAATACCTTGATATATCTCGAGAGCTACGCGTCTGATCAAAAAATATCATAGAACATAAAAAGTAGGAAACATAATTCTCTACAAAAAAGGTCTCTTAACATTTTGCCATAGCTCGCTTCCTTTCCGAGATATTTGCAGATTTATCTCAAGGGAAGTGGCCTGACGGACATATTTCGAGATATTTGTTCTTCTTGTTGTTCTTCTTCTGCACAGCTAAGCTGGAAGTGGCATTTGCGGGTCGCACTAGTGCAGAGTTATCTCAAAGGAAGGGGCCACGGTGTTTCTGTATCTCTATTATGTTGGTGCGGCTTTGGAACTTTTAAATATCTCGATATATCTCGAAAACTACGCTTCTGATCAAAAAATATCATAGAACATAAATTGTAGGAAACATAATTCTCTACAAAAAAGGTCTCTTAACATTTTGCCATAGCTCGCTTCGTTTCCGAGATATTTGCAGATATATCTCAAGGGAAGGGGCCTGACGGACATATTTCGAGATATTTCTTCTTCTTGTTGTTCTTCTCCTGCACAGCTAAGCTGGAAGTGGCATTTACAGCTCGCAATACTGCAGAGTTATCTCAAAGAAAGGGGCCACGGTGTTTCTGTATCTCTATTATGTTAGTGCGGCTTCGGAACTTTTAAATATCTTGATATATCTCGAGAACTACGCATCTGATCAAAAAATATCATAGAACATAAAAAGTAGGAAACTTAATTCTCTACAAAAAAGGTCTCTTAACATTTTGCCATAGCTCGCTTCGTTTCCGAGATATTTGCAGATTTATCTCAAGGGAAGGGGCCTGACGGACATATTTCGAGATATGTCTTCTTCTTGTTGTTCTTCTTCTGCACAGCTAAGCTGGAAGTGGCATTTACAGCTCGCAATAGTGCAGAGTTATCTCAAAGAAAGGGGCCACGGTGTTTCTGTATCTCTATTATGTTGGTGCGGCTTCGGAACTTTTAAATATCTTGATATATCTCGAGAGCTACGCATCCGATCAAAAAATATCATAGAACGTAAAAAGTAGGAAACTTAATTCTCTACGAATAAGGTCTCTTAACATTTTGCCATAGCTCGCTTCGTTTCCGAGATATTTGCAGATTTATCTCAAGGGAAGGGGCCTGACGGACATTTTTCGAGATATTTCTTCTTCTTGTTGTTCTTCTTCTGCACAGCTAAGCTGGAAGTGGCATTTGCAGCAGGCAATAGTGCAGAGTTATCTCGAAGAAAGGGGCCACGGCGTTTCTGTATCTCTATTATGTTGGTGCGGCTTCGGAACTTTAAAATATCTTTATATATCTCGAGAACTACGCATCTGATTAAAAAATATCATAGAACGTAAAAAGTAGGAAACTTAATTCTCTACAAATAAAGTCGCTTAACATTTTGCCATAGCTCGCTTCGTTTCCGAGATATTTGCAGATTTATCTCAAGGCAAGGGGCCTGACGGACATATTTCGAGATATTTCTTCTTCTTGTTGTTCTTCTTCTGCACAGCTAAGCTGGAAGTGGCATTTGCAGCTCGCAATAGTGCAGAGTTATCTCAAAGAAAGGGGCCACGGTGTTTCTGCATCTCTATTATGTTGGTGCGGCTTCGGAACTTTTAAATATCTTGATATATCTCGAGAACTACGCATCTGATCAAAAAATATCATAGAACGTAAAAAGTAGGAAACTTAATTCTCTACAAAAAAGGTCTCTTAACATTTTGCCATAGCTCGCTTCGTTTCCGAGATATTTGCAGATTTATCTCAAGGGAAGGGGCCTGACGGACATATTTCGAGATATTTCTTCTTCTTGTTGGTCTTCTTCTGCACAGCTAAGCTGGAAGTGGCATTTGCAGCTCGCAATAGTGCAGAGTTATCTCAAAGAAAGGGGCGACGGTGTTTCTGTATCTCTATTATGTTGGTGCGGCTTCGGAACTTTTAAATATCTTGATATATCTCGAGAGCTACGCATCCGATCAAAAAATATCATAGAACATAAAAAGTAGGAAACTTAATTCTCTACAAAAAAGGTCTCTTAACATTTTGCCATAGCTCGCTTCGTTTCCGAGATATTTGCAGATTTATCTCGAGGGAAGGGGCCTGACGGACATATTTCGAGATATTTCTTCTTCTTGTTGTTCTTCTTCTGCACAGCTAAGCTGGACGTGGCATTTACAGCTCGCAATAGTGCAGAGTTATCTCAAAGAAAGGGGCCACGGTGTTTCTGTATCTGTATTATGTTGGTGCGGCTTCGGAACTTTTAAATATCTTGATATATCTCGAGAACTACGCATCTGATCAAAAAATATCATAGAACATAAAAAGTAGGAAACTTAATTCTCTACAAATAAGGTCTCTTAACATTTTGCCATAGCTCGCTTCGTTTCCGAGATATTTGCAGATTTATCTCAAGGGAAGGGGCCTGACGGACATTTTTCGAGATATTTCTTCTTCTTGTTGTTCTTCTTCTGCACAGCTAAGCTGGAAGTGGCATTTGCAGCTCGCAATAGTGCAGAGTTATCTCAAAGAAAGGGGCCACGGTGTTTCTGTATCTCTATTATGTTGGTGCGGCTTCGGAACTTTTAAATATCTTGATATATCTCGAGAACTACGCATCTGATCAAAAAATATCATAGAACATAAAAAGTAGGAAACTTAATTCTCTACAAAAAAGGTCTCTTAACATTTTGCCATAGCTCGCTTCGTTTCCAAGATACTTGCAGATTTATCTCAAGGGAAGGGGCCTGACGGACATATTTCGAGATATTTCTTCTTCTTGTTGTTCTTCTTCTGCACAGCTAAGCTGGAAGTGGCATTTGCAGCTCGCAATAGTGCAGGGTTATCTCAAAGAAAGGGGCCACGGTGTTTCTGTATCTCTATTATGTTGGTGCGGCTTCGGAACTTTTAAATATCTTGATATATCTCGAGAGCTACGCATCCGATCAAAAAATATCATAGAACATAAAAAGTAGGAAACATAATTCTCTACAAAAAAGGTCTCTTAACATTTTGCCATAGCTCGCTTCGTTTCCGAGATATTTGCAGATTCAGCTCAAAGGAACTGGCCTGACGGACATATTTCGAGATATTTCTTCTTCTTGTTGTTCTTCCTCTGCACAGCTAAGCTGGAAGTGGCATTTGCAGCTCGCAATAGTGCAGAGTTATCTCAAAGAAAGGGGCCACGGTGTTTCTGTATCTCTATTATGTTGGTGCGGCTTCGGAACTTTTAAATATCTCGATATATCTCGAAAACTACGCTTCTGATCAAAAAATATCATAGAACATAAATTGCAGGAAACATAATTCTCTACAAAAAAGGTCTCTTAACATTTTGCCATAGCTCGCTTCGTTTCCGAGGTATTTGCAGATTTATCTCAAGGGAAGGGGCCTAACGGACATATTTCGAGATATTTCTTCTTCTTGTTGTTCTTCTTCTGCACAGCTAACCTGGAGGTGGCATTTCCAGCTCGCAATAGTGCAGAGTTATCTCAAAGAGAGGGGCCACGGTGTTTCTGTATCGCTATTATGTTGGTGCGGCTTCGGAACTTTTAAATATCTTGATATATCTCGAGAGCTACGCGTCTGATCAAAAAATATCATAGAACATAAAAAGTAGGAAACATAATTCTCTACAAAAAAGGTCTCTTAACATTTTGCCATAGCTCGCTTCCTTTCCGAGATATTTGCAGATTTATCTCAAGGGAAGTGGCCTGACGGACATATTTCGAGATATTTGTTCTTCTTGTTGTTCTTCTTCTGCACAGCTAAGCTGGAAGTGGCATTTGCGGCTCGCACTAGTGCAGAGTTATCTCAAACAAAGGGGCCACGGTGTTTCTGTATCTCTATTATGTTGGTGCGGCTTCGGAACTTTTAAATACCTTGATATATCTCGAGAGCTACGCGTCTGATCAAAAAATATCATAGAACATAAAAAGTAGGAAACATAATTCTCTACAAAAAAGGTCTCTTAACATTTTGCCATAGCTCGCTTCCTTTCCGAGATATTTGCAGATTTATCTCAAGGGAAGTGGCCTGACGGACATATTTCGAGATATTTGTTCTTCTTGTTGTTCTTCTTCTGCACAGCTAAGCTGGAAGTGGCATTTGCGGCTCGCACTAGTGCAGAGTTATCTCAAACAAAGGGGCCACGGTGTTTCTGTATCTCTATTATGTTGGTGCGGCTTCGGAACTTTTAAATATGTTGATATATCTCGAGAACTACGCATCTGATCAAAAAATATCATAGAACATAAAAAGTAGGAAACTTAATTCTCTACAAAAAAGGTCTCTTAACATTTTGCCATAGCTCGCTTCGTTTCCGAGATATTTGCAGATTTATCTCAAGGGAAGGGGCCTGACGGACATATTTCGAGATATTTCTTCTTCTTGTTGTTCTTCTTCTGCACAGCTAAGCTGGAAGTGGCATTTGCGGGTCGCACTAGTGCAGAGTTATCTCAAAGGAAGGGGCCACGGTGTTTCTGTATCTCTATTATGTTGGTGCGGCTTTGGAACTTTTAAATATCTCGATATATCTCGAAAACTACGCTTCTGATCAAAAAATATCATAGAACATAAATTGTAGGAAACATAATTCTCTACAAAAAAGGTCTCTTAACATTTTGCCATAGCTCGCTTCGTTTCCGAGATATTTGCAGATATATCTCAAGGGAAGGGGCCTGACGGACATATTTCGAGATATTTCTTCTTCTTGTTGTTCTTCTCCTGCACAGCTAAGCTGGAAGTGGCATTTACAGCTCGCAATACTGCAGAGTTATCTCAAAGAAAGGGGCCACGGTGTTTCTGTATCTCTATTATGTTAGTGCGGCTTCGGAACTTTTAAATATCTTGATATATCTCGAGAACTACGCATCTGATCAAAAAATATCATAGAACATAAAAAGTAGGAAACTTAATTCTCTACAAAAAAGGTCTCTTAACATTTTGCCATAGCTCGCTTCGTTTCCGAGATATTTGCAGATTTATCTCAAGGGAAGGGGCCTGACGGACATATTTCGAGATATGTCTTCTTCTTGTTGTTCTTCTTCTGCACAGCTAAGCTGGAAGTGGCATTTACAGCTCGCAATAGTGCAGAGTTATCTCAAAGAAAGGGGCCACGGTGTTTCTGTATCTCTATTATGTTGGTGCGGCTTCGGAACTTTTAAATATCTTGATATATCTCGAGAGCTACGCATCCGATCAAAAAATATCATAGAACGTAAAAAGTAGGAAACTTAATTCTCTACGAATAAGGTCTCTTAACATTTTGCCATAGCTCGCTTCGTTTCCGAGATATTTGCAGATTTATCTCAAGGGAAGGGGCCTGACGGACATTTTTCGAGATATTTCTTCTTCTTGTTGTTCTTCTTCTGCACAGCTAAGCTGGAAGTGGCATTTGCAGCAGGCAATAGTGCAGAGTTATCTCGAAGAAAGGGGCCACGGTGTTTCTGTATCTCTATTATGTTGGTGCGGCTTCGGAACTTTAAAATATCTTTATATATCTCGAGAACTACGCATCTGATTAAAAAATATCATAGAACGTAAAAAGTAGGAAACTTAATTCTCTACAAATAAAGTCGCTTAACATTTTGCCATAGCTCGCTTCGTTTCCGAGATATTTGCAGATTTATCTCAAGGCAAGGGGCCTGACGGACATATTTCGAGATATTTCTTCTTCTTGTTGTTCTTCTTCTGCACAGCTAAGCTGGAAGTGGCATTTGCAGCTCGCAATAGTGCAGAGTTATCTCAAAGAAAGGGGCCACGGTGTTTCTGCATCTCTATTATGTTGGTGCGGCTTCGGAACTTTTAAATATCTTGATATATCTCGAGAACTACGCATCTGATCAAAAAATATCATAGAACGTAAAAAGTAGGAAACTTAATTCTCTACAAAAAAGGTCTCTTAACATTTTGCCATAGCTCGCTTCGTTTCCGAGATATTTGCAGATTTATCTCAAGGGAAGGGGCCTGACGGACATATTTCGAGATATTTCTTCTTCTTGTTGGTCTTCTTCTGCACAGCTAAGCTGGAAGTGGCATTTGCAGCTCGCAATAGTGCAGAGTTATCTCAAAGAAAGGGGCCACGGTGTTTCTGTATCTCTATTATGTTGGTGCGGCTTCGGAACTTTTAAATATCTTGATATATCTCGAGAGCTACGCATCCGATCAAAAAATATCATAGAACATAAAAAGTAGGAAACTTAATTCTCTACAAAAAAGGTCTCTTAACATTTTGCCATAGCTCGCTTCGTTTCCGAGATATTTGCAGATTTATCTCGAGGGAAGGGGCCTGACGGACATATTTCGAGATATTTCTTCTTCTTGTTGTTCTTCTTCTGCACAGCTAAGCTGGACGTGGCATTTACAGCTCGCAATAGTGCAGAGTTATCTCAAAGAAAGGGGCCACGGTGTTTCTGTATCTCTATTATGTTGGTGCGGCTTCGGAACTTTTAAATATCTTGATATATCTCGAGAACTACGCATCTGATCAAAAAATATCATAGAACATAAAAAGTAGGAAACTTAATTCTCTACAAATAAGGTCTCTTAACATTTTGCCATAGCTCGCTTCGTTTCCGAGATATTTGCAGATTTATCTCAAGGGAAGGGGCCTGACGGACATTTTTCGAGATATTTCTTCTTCTTGTTGTTCTTCTTCTGCACAGCTAAGCTGGAAGTGGCATTTGCAGCTCGCAATAGTGCAGAGTTATCTCAAAGAAAGGGGCCACGGTGTTTCTGTATCTCTATTATGTTGGTGCGGCTTCGGAACTTTTAAATATCTTGATATATCTCGAGAACTACGCATCTGATCAAAAAATATCATAGAACATAAAAAGTAGGAAACTTAATTCTCTACAAAAAAGGTCTCTTAACATTTTGCCATAGCTCGCTTCGTTTCCAAGATACTTGCAGATTTATCTCAAGGGAAGGGGCCTGACGGACATATTTCGAGATATTTCTTCTTCTTGTTGTTCTTCTTCTGCACAGCTAAACTGGAAGTGGCATTTCCAGCTCGCAGTAGTGCCGAGTTATCTCAAAGAAAGGGGCCACGGTGTTTCTGTATCTCTATTATGTTGGTGCGGCTTCGGAACTTTTAAATATCTTGATATATCTCGAGAACTACGCATCTGATCAAAAAATATCATAGAACATAAAAAGTAGGAAACTTAATTCTCCACAAATAAGGTCTCTTAACATTTTGCCGTAGCTCGCTTCGTTTCCGAGATATTTGCAGATTTATCTCAAGGGAAGGGGCCGGACGGTCATATTTCGAGATATTTCTTCTTCTTGTTGTTCTTCTTCTGCACAGCTAAGCTGGACGTGGCATTTACAGCTGGCAATAGTGCAGAGTTATCTCAAAGAAAGGGGCCACGGTGTTTCTGTATCTCTATTATGTTGGTGCGGCTTCGGAACTTTTAAATATCTTGATATATCTCGAGAACTACGCATCTGATCAAAAAATATCATAGAACATAAAAAGTAGGAAACTTAATTCTCTACAAAAAAGGTCTCTGAACATTTTGCCATAGCTCGCTTCGTTTCCGAGATATTTGCAGATTTATCTCGAGGGAAGGGGCCTGACGGACATATTTCGAGATATTTCTTCTCCTTGTTGTTCTTCTTCTGCACAGCTAAGCTGGACGTGGCATTTACAGCTCGCAATAGTGCAGAGTTATCTCAAAGAAAGGGGCCACGGTGTTTCTGTATCTCTATTATGTTGGTGCGGCTTCGGAACTTTTAAATATCTTGATATATCTCGAGAACTACGCATCTGATCAAAAAATATCATGGAACATAAAAAGTAGGAAACATAATTCTCAACAAAAAAGGTCTCTTAACATTTTGCCATAGCTCGCTTCGTTTCCGAGATATTTGCAGATTTATCTCAAGGGAAGGGGCCTGACGGACATATTTCGAGATATTTCTTCTTCTTGTTGTTCTTCTTCTGCACAGCTAAGCTGGAAGTGGCATTTGCAGCTCGCAATAGTGCAGAGTTATCTCGAAGAAAGGGGCCACGGTGTTTCTGTATCTCTATTATGTTGGTGCGGCTTCGGATCTTTTAAATATCTCGATATATCTCGAAAACTACGCTTCTGATCAAAAAATATCATAGAACGTAAATTGTGGGAAACATAATTCTCTACAAAAAAGGTCTCTTAACATTTTGCCATAGCTCGCTTCGTTTCCGAGATATTTGCAGATTTATCTCAAGGGAAGGGGTCTGACGGACATATTTCGAGATATTTCTTCTTCTTGTTGTTCTTCTTCTGCACAGCTAAGCTGGAAGTGGCATTTGCAGCTCGCAATAGTGCAGAGTTATCTCAAAGAAAGGGGCCACGGTGTTTCTGTATCTCTATTATGTTGGTGCGGCTTCGGAACTTTTAAATATCTTGATATATCTCGAGAACTACGCATCCGATCAAAAAATATCATAGAACATAAAAAGTAGGAAACTTAATTCTCTACAAAAAAGGTCTCTTAACATTTTGCCATAGCTCGCTTCGTTTCCGAGATATTTGCAGATTTATCTCGAGGGAAGGGGCCTGACGGACATATTTCGAGATATTTCTTCTTCTTGTTGTTCTTCTTCTGCACAGCTAAGCTGGACGTGGCATTTACAGCTCGCAATAGTGCAGAGTTATCTCAAAGAAAGGGGCCACGGTGTTTCTGTATCTCTATTATGTTGGTGCGGCTTCGGAACTTTTAAATATCTTGATATATCTCGAGAACTACGCATCTGATCAAAAAATATCATGGAACATAAAAAGTAGGAAACTTAATTCTCAACAAAAAAGGTCTCTTAACATTTTGCCATAGCTCGCTTCGTTTCCGAGATATTTGCAGATTTATCTCAAGGGAAGGGGCCTGACGGACATATTTCGAGATATTTCTTCTTCTTGTTGTTCTTCTTCTGCACAGCTAAACTGGAAGTGGCATTTCCAGCTCGCAGTAGTGCAGAGTTATCTCAAAGAAAGGGGCCACGGTGTTTCTGTATCTCTATTATGTTGGTGCGGCTTCGGAACTTTAAAATATCTTGATATATCTCGAGAACTACGCATCTGATCAAAAAATATCATAGAACGTAAAAAGTAGGAAACTTAATTCTCTACAAATAAAGTCGCTTAACATTTTGCCATAGCTCGCTTCGTTTCCGAGATATTTGCAGATTTATCTCAAGGGAAGGGGCCTGACGGACATATTTCGAGATATTTCTTCTTCTTGTTGTTCTTCTTCTGCACAGCTAAGCTGGAAGTGGCATTTGCAGCTCGCAATAGTGCAGAGTTATCTCAAAGAAAGGGGCCACGGTGTTTCTGTATCTCTATTATGTTGGTGCGGCTTCGGAACTTTTAAATATCTTGATATATCTCGAGAACTACGCATCTGATCAAAAAATATCATACAACATAAAAAGTAGGAAACTTCATTCTCTACCAAAAAGGTCTCTTAACATTTTGCCATAGCTCGCTTCGTTTCCGAGATATATGCAGATTTATCTCAAGGGAAGGGGCCTGACGGACATATTTCGAGATATTTCTTCTTCTTGTTGTTCTTCTTCTGCACAGCTAAGCTGGAAGTGGCATTTGCGGCTCGCACTAGTGCAGAGTTATCGCAAAGAAAGGGGACACGGTGTTTCTGTACCTCTATTATGTTGGTGCAGCTTCGGAACTTTTAAATATCTTGATATATCTCGAGATCTACGCATCTGATCAAAAAATATCATAGAACATAAAAAGTAGGAAACTTAATTCTCTACAAAAAAGGTCTCTTAACATTTTGCCATAGCTCGCTTCGTTTCCGAGATATTGGCAGATTTATCTCAAGGGAAGGGGCCTGACGGACATATTTCGAGATATTTCTTCTTCTTGTTGTTCTTCTTCTGCACAGCTAAGCTGGAAGTGGCATTTGCGGCTCGCACTAGTGCAGAGTTATCGCAAAGAAAGGGGACACGGTGTTTCTGTACCTCTATTATGTTGGTGCAGCTTCGGAACTTTTAAATATCTTGATATATCTCGAGATCTACGCAACTGATCAAAAAATATCATAGAACATAAAAAGTAGGAAACTTAATTCTCTACAAAAAAGGTCTCTTAACATTTTGCCATAGCTCGCTTCGTTTCCGAGATATATGCAGATTTATCTCAAGGGAAGGGGCCTGACGGACATATTTCGAGATATTTCTTCTTCTTGTTGTTCTTCTTCTGCACAGCTAAGCTGGAAGTGGCATTTGCAGCTCGCAATAGTGCAGAGTTATCGCAAAGAAAGGGGACACGGTGTTTCTGTACCTCTATTATGTTGGTGCAGCTTCGGAACTTTTAAATATCTTGATATATCTCGAGATCTACGCATCTGATCAAAAAATATCATAGAACATAAAAAGTAGGAAACTTAATTCTCTACAAAAAAGGTCTCTTAACATTTTGCCATAGCTCGCTTCGTTTCCGAGATATTGGCAGATTTATCTCAAGGGAAGGGGCCTGACGGACATATTTCGAGATATTTCTTCTTCTTGTTGTTCTTCTTCTGCACAGCTAAGCTGGAAGTGGCATTTGCGGCTCGCACTAGTGCAGAGTTATCGCAAAGAAAGGGGACACGGTGTTTCTGTACCTCTATTATGTTGGTGCAGCTTCGGAACTTTTAAATATCTTGATATATCTCGAGATCTACGCATCTGATCAAAAAATATCATAGAACATAAAAAGTAGGAAACTTAATTCTCTACAAAAAAGGTCTCTTAACATTTTGCCATAGCTCGCTTCGTTTCCGAGATATTTGCAGATTTATCTCGAGGGAAGGGGCCTGACGGACATATTTCGAGATATTTCTTCTTCTTGTTGTTCTTCTTCTGCACAGCTAAGCTGGAAGTGGCATTTGCAGCTCGCAATAGTGCAGTGTTATCTCAAAGAAAGGGGCCACGGTGTTTCTGTATCTCTATTATGTTGGTGCGGCTTCGGAACTATTAAATATCTCGATATATCTCGAAAACTACGCGTCTGATGAAAAAATATCATAGAACATAAAAAGTAGGAGACTTAATTCTCTACAAAAAAGGTCTCTTAACATTTTGCCATAGCTCGCTTCGTTTCCGAGATATATGCAGATATATCTCAAGGGAAGGGGCCTGACGGACATATTTCGAGATATTTCTTCTTCTTGTTGTTCTTCTTCTGCACAGCTAAGCTGGAAGTGGCATTTGCAGCTCGCAATAGTGCAGAGTTATCTCAAAGAAAGGGGCCACGGTGTTTCTGTACCTCTATTATGTTGGTGCAGCTTCGGAACTTTTAAATATCTTGATATATCTCGAGATCTACGCATCTGATCAAAAAATATCATAGAACATAAAAAGTAGGAAACTTAATTCTCTACAAAAAAGGTCTCTTAACATTTTGCCATAGCTCGCTTCGTTTCCGAGATATTGGCAGATTTATCTCAAGGGAAGGGGCCTGACGGACATATTTCGAGATATTTCTTCTTCTTGTTGTTCTTCTTCTGCACAGCTAAGCTGGAAGTGGCATTTGCAGCTCGCAATAGTGCAGAGTTATCTCAAAGAAAGGGGCCACGGTGTTTCTGTATCTCTATTATGTTGGTGCGGCTTCGGAACTATTAAATATCTCGATATATCTCGAAAACTACGCGTCTGATGAAAAAATATCATAGAACATAAAAAGTAGGAGACTTAATTCTCTACAAAAAAGGTCTCTTAACATTTTGCCATAGGTCGCTTCGTTTCCGAGATATATGCAGATATATCTCAAGGGAAGGGGCCTGACGGACATATTTCGAGATATTTCTTCTTCTTGTTGTTCTTCTTCTGCACAGCTAAGCTGGAAGTGGCATTTGCAGCTCGCAATAGTGCAGAGTTATCTCAAAGAAAGGGGCCACGGTGTTTCTGTATCTCTATTATGTTGGTGCGGCTTCGGAACTTTTAAATATCTTGATATATCTCGAGATCTACGCATCTGATCAAAAAATATCATAGAACATAAAATGTAGGAAACTTAATTCTCTACAAAAAAGGTCTCTTAACATTTTGCCATAGCTCGCTTCGATTCCGAGATATTTGCAGATTTATCTCAAGGGAAGGGGCCTGACGGACATATTTCGAGATATTTCTTCTTCTTGTTGTTCTTCTTCTGCACAGCTAAGCTGGAAGTGGCATTTCCAGCTCGCAATAGTGCAGAGTTATCGCAAAGAAAGGGGACACGGTGTTTCTGTACCTCTATTATGTTGGTGCAGCTTCGGAACTTTTAAATATCTTGATATATCTCGAGAACAACGCATCTGATCAAAAAATATCATAGAACATAAAAAGTAGAAAACTTAATTCTCTACAAAAAAGGTCTCTTAACATTTTGCCATAGCTTGCTTGGTTTATGAGATATATGCAGATTTATCTCAAGGGAAGGGGCCTGACGGACATATTTCGAGATATTTCTTCTTCTTGTTGTTCTTCTTCTGCACAGCTAAACTGGAAGTGGCATTTCCTGCTCGCAATAGTGCAGAGTTATCTCAAAGAAAGGGGCCACGGTGTTTCTGTATCTCTATTATGTTGGTGCGGCTTCGAAACTTTTAAATATCTTGATATATCTCCAGAACTACGCAACTGATCAAAAAATATCATACAACATAAAAAGTAGGAAACTTAATTCTCTACAAAAAAGGTCTCTTAAGATTTTGCCATAGCTCGCTTCGTTTCCGAGATATTTGCAGATTTATCTCGAGGGAAGGGGCCTGACGGACATATTTCGAGATATTTCTTCTTCTTGTTGTTCTTCTTCTGCACAGCTAAACTGGAAGTGGCATTTCCTGCTCGCAATAGTGCAGAGTTATCTCAAAGAAAGGGGCCACGGTGTTTCTGTATCTCTATTATGTTGGTGCGGCTTCGGAACTTTTAAATATCTTGATATATCTCGAGAACTACGCATCTGATCAAAAAATATCATAGAACATAAAAAGTACGAAACTTAATTCTCTACAAAAAAGGTCTCTTAACATTTTGCCATAGCTCGCTTGGTTTCCGAGATATTTGCAGATATATCTCAAGGGAAGGGGCCTGACGGACATATTTCGAGATATTTCTTCTTCTTGTTGTTCTTCTTCTGCACAGCTAAGCTGGAAGTGGCATTTGCGGCTCGCACTAGTGCAGAGTTATCGCAAAGAAAGGGGACACGGTGTTTCTGTACCTCTATTATGTTGGTGCAGCTTCGGAACTTTTAAATATCTTGATATATCTCGAGATCTACGCATCTGATCAAAAAATATCATAGAACATAAAAAGTAGGAAACTTAATTCTCTACAAAAAAGGTCTCTTAACATTTTGCCATAGCTCGCTTCGTTTCCGAGATATTGGCAGATTTATCTCAAGGGAAGGGGCCTGACGGACATATTTCGAGATATTTCTTCTTCTTGTTGTTCTTCTTCTGCACAGCTAAGCTGGAAGTGGCATTTGCGGCTCGCACTAGTGCAGAGTTATCGCAAAGAAAGGGGACACGGTGTTTCTGTACCTCTATTATGTTGGTGCAGCTTCGGAACTTTTAAATATCTTGATATATCTCGAGATCTACGCAACTGATCAAAAAATATCATAGAACATAAAAAGTAGGAAACTTAATTCTCTACAAAAAAGGTCTCTTAACATTTTGCCATAGCTCGCTTCGTTTCCGAGATATATGCAGATTTATCTCAAGGGAAGGGGCCTGACGGACATATTTCGAGATATTTCTTCTTCTTGTTGTTCTTCTTCTGCACAGCTAAGCTGGAAGTGGCATTTGCAGCTCGCAATAGTGCAGAGTTATCGCAAAGAAAGGGGACACGGTGTTTCTGTACCTCTATTATGTTGGTGCAGCTTCGGAACTTTTAAATATCTTGATATATCTCGAGATCTACGCATCTGATCAAAAAATATCACAGAACATAAAAAGTAGGAAACTTAATTCTCTACAAAAAAGGTCTCTTAACATTTTGCCATAGCTCGCTTCGTTTCCGAGATATTGGCAGATTTATCTCAAGGGAAGGGGCCTGACGGACATATTTCGAGATATTTCTTCTTCTTGTTGTTCTTCTTCTGCACAGCTAAGCTGGAAGTGGCATTTGCGGCTCGCACTAGTGCAGAGTTATCGCAAAGAAAGGGGACACGGTGTTTCTGTACCTCTATTATGTTGGTGCAGCTTCGGAACTTTTAAATATCTTGATATATCTCGAGATCTACGCATCTGATCAAAAAATATCATAGAACATAAAAAGTAGGAAACTTAATTCTCTACAAAAAAGGTCTCTTAACATTTTGCCATAGCTCGCTTCGTTTCCGAGATATTTGCAGATTTATCTCGAGGGAAGGGGCCTGACGGACATATTTCGAGATATTTCTTCTTCTTGTTGTTCTTCTTCTGCACAGCTAAGCTGGAAGTGGCATTTGCAGCTCGCAATAGTGCAGAGTTATCTCAAAGAAAGGGGCCACGGTGTTTCTGTATCTCTATTATGTTGGTGCGGCTTCGGAACTATTAAATATCTCGATATATCTCGAAAACTACGCGTCTGATGAAAAAATATCATAGAACATAAAAAGTAGGAGACTTAATTCTCTACAAAAAAGGTCTCTTAACATTTTGCCATAGCTCGCTTCGTTTCCGAGATATATGCAGATATATCTCAAGGGAAGGGGCCTGACGGACATATTTCGAGATATTTCTTCTTCTTGTTGTTCTTCTTCTGCACAGCTAAGCTGGAAGTGGCATTTGCAGCTCGCAATAGTGCAGAGTTATCTCAAAGAAAGGGGCCACGGTGTTTCTGTACCTCTATTATGTTGGTGCAGCTTCGGAACTTTTAAATATCTTGATATATCTCGAGATCTACGCATCTGATCAAAAAATATCATAGAACATAAAAAGTAGGAAACTTAATTCTCTACAAAAAAGGTCTCTTAACATTTTGCCATAGCTCGCTTCGTTTCCGAGATATTGGCAGATTTATCTCAAGGGAAGGGGCCTGACGGACATATTTCGAGATATTTCTTCTTCTTGTTGTTCTTCTTCTGCACAGCTAAGCTGGAAGTGGCATTTGCAGCTCGCAATAGTGCAGAGTTATCTCAAAGAAAGGGGCCACGGTGTTTCTGTATCTCTATTATGTTGGTGCGGCTTCGGAACTATTAAATATCTCGATATATCTCGAAAACTACGCGTCTGATGAAAAAATATCATAGAACATAAAAAGTAGGAGACTTAATTCTCTACAAAAAAGGTCTCTTAACATTTTGCCATAGGTCGCTTCGTTTCCGAGATATATGCAGATATATCTCAAGGGAAGGGGCCTGACGGACATATTTCGAGATATTTCTTCTTCTTGTTGTTCTTCTTCTGCACAGCTAAGCTGGAAGTGGCATTTGCAGCTCGCAATAGTGCAGAGTTATCTCAAAGAAAGGGGCCACGGTGTTTCTGTATCTCTATTATGTTGGTGCGGCTTCGGAACTTTTAAATATCTTGATATATCTCGAGATCTACGCATCTGATCAAAAAATATCATAGAACATAAAATGTAGGAAACTTAATTCTCTACAAAAAAGGTCTCTTAACATTTTGCCATAGCTCGCTTCGATTCCGAGATATTTGCAGATTTATCTCAAGGGAAGGGGCCTGACGGACATATTTCGAGATATTTCTTCTTCTTGTTGTTCTTCTTCTGCACAGCTAAGCTGGAAGTGGCATTTCCAGCTCGCAATAGTGCAGAGTTATCGCAAAGAAAGGGGACACGGTGTTTCTGTACCTCTATTATGTTGGTGCAGCTTCGGAACTTTTAAATATCTTGATATATCTCGAGAACAACGCATCTGATCAAAAAATATCATAGAACATAAAAAGTAGAAAACTTAATTCTCTACAAAAAAGGTCTCTTAACATTTTGCCATAGCTTGCTTCGTTTATGAGATATATGCAGATTTATCTCAAGGGAAGGGGCCTGACGGACATATTTCGAGATATTTCTTCTTCTTGTTGTTCTTCTTCTGCACAGCTAAACTGGAAGTGGCATTTCCTGCTCGCAATAGTGCAGAGTTATCTCAAAGAAAGGGGCCACGGTGTTTCTGTATCTCTATTATGTTGGTGCGGCTTCGGAACTTTTAAATATCTTGATATATCTCGAGAACTACGCATCTGATCAAAAAATATCATAGAACATAAAAAGTACGAAACTTAATTCTCTACAAAAAAGGTCTCTTAACATTTTGCCATAGCTCGCTTGGTTTCCGAGATATTTGCAGATATATCTCAAGGGAAGGGGCCTGACGGACATATTTCGAGATATTTCTTCTTCTTGTTGTTCTTCTTCTGCACAGCTAAGCTGGAAGTGGCATTTGCAGCTCGCAATAGTGCAGAGTTATCTCAAAGAAAGGGGCCACGGTGTTTCTGTATCTCTATTATGTTGGTGCGGCTTCGGAACTTTTAAATATCTTGATATATCTCGAGATCTACGCATCTGATCAAAAAATATCATAGAACATAAAATGTAGGAAACTTAATTCTCTACAAAAAAGGTCTCTTAACATTTTGCCATAGCTCGCTTCGTTTCCGAGATATTTGCAGATTTATCTCAAGGGAAGGGGCCTGACGGACATATTTCGAGATATTTCTTCTTCTTGTTGTTCTTCTTCTGCACAGCTAAGCTGGAAGTGGCATTTGCAGCTCGCAATAGTGCAGAGTTATCTCAAAGAAAGGGGCCACGGTGTTTCTGTATCTCTATTATGTTGGTGCGGCTTCGAAACTTTTAAATATCTTGATATATCTCCAGAACTACGCATCTGATCAAAAAATATCATAGAACATAAAATGTAGGAAACTTAATTCTCTACAAAAAAGGTCTCTTAACATTTTGCCATAGCTCGCTTCGTTTCCGAGATATTTGCAGATTTATCTCAAGGGAAGGGGCCTGACGGACATATTTCGAGATATTTCTTCTTCTTGTTGTTCTTCTTCTGCACAGCTAAGCTGGAAGTGGCATTTGCAGCTCGCAATAGTGCAGAGTTATCTCAAAGAAAGGGTCCACGGTGTTTCTGTATCTCTATTATGTTGGTGCGGCTTCGGAACTTTTAAATATCTTGATATATCTCGAGAACTACGCATCTGATCAAAAAATATCATAGAACATAGAAAGTACGAAACTTAATTCTCTACAAAAAAGGTCTCTTAACATTTTGCCATAGCTCGCTTGGTTTCAGAGATATATGCAGATTTATCTCAAGGGAAGGGGCCTGACGGACATATTTCGAGATATTTCTTCTTCTTGTTGTTCTTCTTCTGCACAGCTAAGCTGGAAGTGGCATTTGCAGCTCGCAATAGTACAGAGTTATCTCAAAGAAAGGGGCCACGGTGTTTCTGTATCTCTATTATGTTGGTGCGGCTTCGGAACTTTTAAATATCTTGATATATCTCGAGAACTACGCATCTGATCAAAAAATATCATAGAACATAGAAAGTACGAAACTTAATTCTCTACAAAAAAGGTCTTTTAACATTTTGCCATAGCTCGCTTCGTTTCCGAGATATTTGCAGATTTATCTCAAGGGAAGGGGCCTGACGGACATATTTCGAGATATTTCTTCTTCTTGTTGTTCTTCTTCTGCACAGCTAAGCTGGAAGTGCCATTTGCAGCTCGCAATAGTGCAGAGTTATCTCAAAGAAAGGGGCCACGGTGTTTCTGTATCTCTATTATGTTGGTGCGGCTTCGGAACTTTTAAATATGTCGATATATCTCGAAAACTACGCCTCTGATCAAAAAATATCATAGAACATAAATTGTTGGAAACACAATTCCCTACAAAAAAGTTCTCTTAAGATTTTGCCATAGCTCGTTTCGTTTCCGAGATATTTGCAGATATATCTCAAGGGAAGGGGCCTGACGGACATATTTCGAGATATTTCTTCTTCTTGTTGTTCTTCTTCTGCACAGCTAAACTGGAAGGGGCATTTCCTGCTCGCAATAGTGCAGAGTTATCTCAAAGAAAGGGGCCACGGTGTTTCTGTATCTCTATTATGTTGGTGCGGCCTCGGAACTTTTAAATATCTTGATATATCTCGAGAACTACGCATCTGATCAAAAAATATCATAGAACATAAAAAGTAGAAAACTTAATTCTCTACAAAAAAGGTCTCTTAACATTTCGCCATAGCTCGCTTCGTTTCCGAGATATTTGCAGATTTATCTCGAGGGAAGGGGCCTGACGGACATATTTCGAGATATTTCTTCTTCTTGTTGTTCTTCTTCTGCACAGCTAAGCTGGAAGTGGCATTTGCAGCTCGCAATAGTGCAGAGTTATCTCAAAGAAAGGGGCCACGGTGTTTCTGTATCTCTATTATGTTGGTGCGGCTTCGGAACTATTAAATATCTCGATATATCTCGAAAACTACGCGTCTGATGAAAAAATATCATAGAACATAAAAAGTAGGAGACTTAATTCTCTACAAAAAAGGTCTCTTAACATTTTGCCATAGCTCGCTTCGTTTCCGAGATATTTGCAGATTTATCTCAAGGGAAGGGGCCTAACGGACATATTTCGAGATATTTCTTCTTGTTGTTGTTCTTCTTCTGCACAGCTAAGCTGGAAGTGGCATTTGCAGCTCGCAATAGTGCAGAGTTATCTCAAAGAAAGGGGCCACGGTGTTTCTGTATCTCTATTATGTAGGTGCGGCTTCGGAACTATTAAATATCTCGATATATCTCGAAAACTACGCGTCTGATGAAAAAATATCATAGAACATAAAAAGTAGGAAACTTAATTCTCTACAAAAAAGGTCTCTTAACATTTTGCCATAGCTCGCTTCGTTTCCGAGATATTTGCAGATTTATCTCAAGGGAAGGGGCCTGACGGACATATTTCGAGATATTTCTTCTTCTTGTTGTTCTTCTTCTGCACAGCTAAGCTGGAAGTGGCATTCACAGCTCGCAATAGTGCAGAGTTATCTCAAAGAAAGGGGCCACGGTGTTTCTGTATCTCTATTATGTTGGTGCGGCTTCGGAACTTTTAAATATCTTGATATATCTCGAGAACTACGCATCTGATCAAAAAATATCATAGAACATAAAAAGTAGGAAACTTAATTCTCTACAAAAAAGGTCTCTTAACATTTTGCCATAGCTCGTTTCGTTTCCGAGATATTTGCAGATATATCTCAAGGGAAGGGGCCTGACGGACATATTTCGAGATATTTCTTCTTCTTGTTGTTCTTCTTCTGCACAGCTAAGCTGGAAGTGGCATTTGCAGCTCGCAATAGTGCAGAGTTATCTCAAAGAAAGGGGCCACGGTGTTTCTGTATCTCTATTATGTTGGTGCGGCTTCGAAACTTTTAAATATCTTGATATATCTCGAGAACTACACAACTGATCAAAAAATATCATAGAACGTAAATTGTAGGAAACATAATTCTCTACAAAAAACGTCTCTTAACATTTTGCCATAGCTGGCTTCGTTTCCGGGATATTTGCAGATTTATCTCAAGGGAAGGGGCCTGACGGACATATTTCGAGATATTTCTTCTTCTTGTTGTTCTTCTTCTGCACAGCTAAGCTGGAAGTGGCATTTGCAGCTCGCAATAGTGCAGAGTTATCTCAAAGAAAGGGGCCACGGTGTTTCTGTATCTCTATTATGTTGGTGCGGCTTCGGAACTTTTAAATATCTTGATATATCTCGAGATCTACGCATCTGATCAAAAAATATCATAGAACATAAAATGTAGGAAACTTAATTCTCTACAAAAAAGGTCTCTTAACATTTTGCCATAGCTCGCTTCGTTTCCGAGATATTTGCAGATTTATCTCAAGGGAAGGGGCCTGACGGACATATTTCGAGATATTTCTTCTTCTTGTTGTTCTTCTTCTGCACAGCTAAGCTGGAAGTGGCATTTGCAGCTCGCAATAGTGCAGAGTTATCTCAAAGAAAGGGGCCACGGTGTTTCTGTATCTCTATTATGTTGGTGCGGCTTCGAAACTTTTAAATATCTTGATATATCTCCAGAACTACGCAACTGATCAAAAAATATCATAGAACGTAAAAAGTAGGAAACTTAATTCTCTACAAAAAAGGTCTCTTAACATTTTGCCATAGCTCGCTTCGTTTCCGAGATATTTGCAGATTTATCTGGAGGGAAGGGGCCTGACGGACATATTTCGAGATATTTCTTCTTCTTGTTGTTCTTCTTCTGCACAGCTAAGCTGGAAGTGGCATTTGCAGCTCGCAATAGTGCAGAGTTATCTCAAAGAAAGGGGCCACGGTGTTTCTGTATCTCTATTATGTTGGTGCGGTTTCGGAACTTTTAAATATGTCGATATATCTCGAAAACTACGCCTCTGATCAAAAAATATCATAGAACATAAATTGTTGGAAACACAATTCCCTACAAAAAAGGTCTCTTAAGATTTTGCCATAGCTCGCTTGGTTTCCGAGATATTTGCAGATTTATCTCAAGGGAAGGGGCCTGACGGACATATTTCGAGATATTTCTTCTTCTTGTTGTTCTTCTTCTGCACAGCTAAGCTGGAAGTGGCATTCACAACTCGCAATAGTGCAGAGTTATCTCAAAGAAAGGGGCCACGGTGTTTCTGTATCTCTATTATGTTGGTGCGGCTTCGGAACTTTTAAATATCTTGATATATCTCGAGAACTACGCATCTGATCAAAAAATATCATAGAACATAAAAAGTAGGAAACTTAATTCTCTACAAAAAAGGTCTCTTAACATTTTGCCATAGCTCGTTTCGTTTCCGAGATATTTGCAGATATATCTCAAGGGAAGGGGCCTGACGGACATATTTCGAGATATTTCTTCTTCTTGTTGTTCTTCTTCTGCACAGCTAAACTGGAAGTGGCATTTCCTGCTCGCAATAGTGCAGAGTTATCTCAAAGAAAGGGGCCACGGTGTTTCTGTATCTCTATTATGTTGGTGCGGCTTCGAAACTTTTAAATATCTTGATATATCTCGAGAACTACACAACTGATCAAAAAATATCATAGAACGTAAATTGTAGGAAACATAATTCTCTACAAAAAACGTCTCTTAACATTTTGCCATAGCTGGCTTCGTTTCCGAGATATTTGCAGATTTATCTCGAGGGAAGGGGCCTGACGGACATATTTCGAGATATTTCTTCTTCTTGTTGTTCTTCTTCTGCACAGCTAAGCTGGAAGTGGCATTTGCTGCTCGCAATAGTGCAGAGTTATCTCAAAGAAAGGGGCCACGGTGTTTCTGTATCTCTATTATGTTGGTGCGGCTTCGGAACTTTTAAATATCTTGATATATCTCGAGAACTACGCATCTGATCAAAAAATATCATAGAACATAAAAAGTAGGAAACTTAATTCTCTACAAAAAAGGTCTCTTAACATTTTGCCATAGCTCGCTTCGTTTCCGAGATACTTGCAGATTTATCTCGAGGGAAGGGGCCTGACGGACATATTTCGAGATATTTCTTCTTCTTGTTGTTCTTCTTCTGCACAGCTAAGCTGGAAGTGGCTTTTGCGGCTCGCACTAGTGCAGAGTTATCTCAAAGAAAGGGGCCACGGTGTTTCTGTATCTCTATTATGTTGGTGCGGCTTCGGAACTTTTAAATATCTCGATATATCTCGAAAACTACGCTTCTGATCAAAAAATATCATAGAACATAAATTGTAGGAAACATAATTCTCTATACAAAAGGTCTCTTAAGATTTTGCCATAGCTCGTTTCGTTTCCGAGATATTTGCAGATATATCTCAAGGGAAGGGGCCTGACGGACATACTTCGAGATATTTCTTCTTCTTGTTGTTCTTCTTCTGCACAGCTAAACTGGAAGTGGCGTTTCCAGCTCGCAATAGCGCAGAGTTATCTCAAAGAAAGGGGCCACGGTGTTTCTGTATCTCTGTTATGTTGGTGCGGCTTCGGAACTTTTAAATATCTTGATATATCTCGGGAACTACGCATCTGATAAAAAAATATCATAGAACATAAAAAGTGGGAAACTTAATTCTCTACAAATAAAGTCTCTTAACATTTTGCCATAGCTCGCTTCGTTTCCGAGATATTTGCAGATTTATCTCAAGGGAAGGGGCCTGACGGACATATTTCGAGATATTTCTTCTTCTTGTTGTTCTTCTTCTGCACAGCTAAGCTGGAAGTGGCATTTGCAGCTCGCTATAGTGCAGAGTTATCTCAAAGAAAGGGGCCACGGTGTTTCTGTATCTCTATTATGTTGGTGCGGCTTCGGAACTTTTAAATATCTCGATATATCTCGAGAACTACGCATCTGATCAAAAAATATCATAGAACATAGAAAGTAGGAAACTTAATTCTCTACAAATAAGGTCTCTTAACATTTTGCCATAGCTCGCTTCGTTTCCGAGATATTTGCAGATTTATCTCAAGGGAAGGGGCCTGACGGACATATTTCGAGATATTTCTTCTTCTTGTTGTTCTTCTTCTGCACAGCTAAGCTGGAAGTGGCATTTACAGCTCGCAATAGTGCAGAGTTATCTCAAAGAAAGGGGCCACGGTGTTTCTGTATCTCTATTATGTTGGTGCGGCTTCGGAACTTTTAAATATCTTGATATATCTCGAGAACTACGCATCTGATCAAAAAATATCATAGAACGTAAAAAGTAGGAAACTTAATTCTCTACAAAAAAGGTCTCTTAACATTTTGCCATAGCTCGCTTCGTTTCCGAGATATTTGCAGATATATCTCAAGGGAAGGGGCCTGACGGACATATTTCGAGATATTTCTTCTTCTTGTTGTTCTTCTTCTGCACAGCTAAGCTGGAAGTGGCATTTGCGGCTCGCACTAGTGCAGAGTTATCTCAAAGAAAGGGGCCACGGTGTTTCTGTATCTCTATTATGTTGGTGCGGCTTCGGAACTTTTAAATATCTCGATATATCTCGAAAACTTCGCTTCTGATCAAAAAATATCATAGAACATAAATTGTAGGAAACATAATTCTCTACAAAAAACGTGTCTTAACATTTTGCCATAGCTCGCTTCGTTTCCGAGATATTTGCAGATTCAACTCAAAGGAACGGGCCTGACGGACATATTTCGAGATATTTCTTCTACTTGTTGTTCTTCTTCTGCACAGCTAAGCTGGAAGTGGCATTTACAGCTCGCAATAGGGCAGAGTTATCTCAAAGAAAGGGGCCACGGTGTTTCTGTATCTCTATTATGTTGGTGCGGCTTCGGAACTTTTAAATATCTTGATATATCTCGAGAACTACGCATCTGATGAAAAAATATCATAGAACATAAAAAGTAGGAAACTTAATTCTCTACAAAAAAGGTCTCTTAACATTTTGCCATAGCTCGCTTCGCTTCCGAGATATTTGCAGATTTATCTCAAGGGAAGGGGCCTGACGGACATATTTCGAGATATTTCTTCTTCTTGTTGTTCTTCTTCTGCACAGCTAAGCTGGAAGTGGCATTTGCGGCTCGCACTAGTGCAGAGTTATCTCAAAGAAAGGGGCCACGGTGTTTCTGTATCTCTATTATGTTGGTGCGGCTTCGGAACTTTTAAATATCTCGATATATCTCGAAAACTACGCTTCTGAGCAAAAAATATCATAGAACATAAATTGTAGGAAACATAATTCTCTCCAAAAAACGTCTGTTAACATTTTGCCATAGCTCGCTTCGTTTCCGAGATATTTGCAGATTCAGCTCATAGGAACGGGCCTGACGGACATATTTCGAGATATTTCTTCTTCTTGTTGTTCTTCTTCTGCACAGCTAAGCTGGAAGCGGCATTTACAGCTCGCAATAGTGCAGAGTTATCTCAAAGAAAGGGGCCACGGTGTTTCTGTATCTCTATTATGTTGGTGCGGCTTCGGAACTTTTAAATATCTTGATATATCTCGAGAACTACGCATCTGATCAAAAAATATCATAGAACATAAAAAGTAGGAAACTTAATTCTCTACAAATAAAGTCTCTTAACATTTTGCCATAGCTCGCTTCGTTTCCGAGATATTTGCAGATTTATCTCAAGGGAAGGGGCCTGACGGACATATTTCGAGATATTTCTTCTTCTTGTTGTTCTTCTTCTGCACAGCTAAGCTGGAAGTGGCATTTGCGGCTCGCAATAGTGCAGAGTTATCTCAAAGAAAGGGGCCACGGTGTTTCTGTATCTCTATTATGTTGGTGCGGCTTCGGAACTTTTAAATATCTTGATATATCTCGAGAACTACGCATCTGATCAAAAAATATCATAGAACGTAAAAAGTAGGAAACTTAATTCTCTACAAAAAAGGTCTCTTAACATTTTGCCATAGCTCGCTTCGTTTCCGAGATATTTGCAGATATATCTCAAGGGAAGGGGCCTGACGGACATATTTCGAGATATTTCTTCTTCTTGTTGTTCTTCTTCTGCACAGCTAAGCTGGAAGTGGCATTTGCGGCTCGCACTAGTGCAGAGTTATCTCAAAGAAAGGGGCCACGGTGTTTCTGTATCTCTATTATGTTGGTGCGGCTTCGGAACTTTTAAATATCTCGATATATCTCGAAAACTTCGCTTCTGATCAAAAAATATCATAGAACATAAATTGTAGGAAACATAATTCTCTACAAAAAACGTGTCTTAACATTTTGCCATAGCTCGCTTCGTTTCCGAGATATTTGCAGATTCAACTCAAAGGAACGGGCCTGACGGACATATTTCGAGATATTTCTTCTACTTGTTGTTCTTCTTCTGCACAGCTAAGCTGGAAGTGGCATTTACAGCTCGCAATAGGGCAGAGTTATCTCAAAGAAAGGGGCCACGGTGTTTCTGTATCTCTATTATGTTGGTGCGGCTTCGGAACTTTTAAATATCTTGATATATCTCGAGAACTACGCATCTGATGAAAAAATATCATAGAACATAAAAAGTAGGAAACTTAATTCTCTACAAAAAAGGTCTCTTAACATTTTGCCATAGCTCGCTTCGCTTCCGAGATATTTGCAGATTTATCTCAAGGGAAGGGGCCTGACGGACATATTTCGAGATATTTCTTCTTCTTGTTGTTCTTCTTCTGCACAGCTAAGCTGGAAGTGGCATTTGCGGCTCGCACTAGTGCAGAGTTATCTCAAAGAAAGGGGCCACGGTGTTTCTGTATCTCTATTATGTTGGTGCGGCTTCGGAACTTTTAAATATCTCGATATATCTCGAAAACTACGCTTCTGATCAAAAAATATCATAGAACATAAATTGTAGGAAACATAATTCTCTCCAAAAAACGTCTGTTAACATTTTGCCATAGCTCGCTTCGTTTCCGAGATATTTGCAGATTCAGCTCATAGGAACGGGCCTGACGGACATATTTCGAGATATTTCTTCTTCTTGTTGTTCTTCTTCTGCACAGCTAAGCTGGAAGCGGCATTTACAGCTCGCAATAGTGCAGAGTTATCTCAAAGAAAGGGGCCACGGTGTTTCTGTATCTCTATTATGTTGGTGCGGCTTCGGAACTTTTAAATATCTTGATATATCTCGAGAACTACGCATCTGATCAAAAAATATCATAGAACATAAAAAGTAGGAAACTTAATTCTCTACAAATAAAGTCTCTTAACATTTTGCCATAGCTCGCTTCGTTTCCGAGATATTTGCAGATTTATCTCAAGGGAAGGGGCCTGACGGACATATTTCGAGATATTTCTTCTTCTTGTTGTTCTTCTTCTGCACAGCTAAGCTGGAAGTGGCATTTGCGGCTCGCACTAGTGCAGAGTTATCTCAAAGAAAGGGGCCACGGTGTTTCTGTATCTCTATTATGTTGGTGCGGCTTCGGAACTTTTAAATATCTCGATATATCTCGAAAACTACGCTTCTGATCAAAAAATATCATAGAACATAAATTGTAGGAAATATAATTCTCTCCAAAAAACGTCTGTTAACATTTTGCCATAGCTCGCTTCGTTTCCGAGATATTTGCAGATTCAGCTCATAGGAACGGGCCTGACGGACATATTTCGAGATATTTCTTCTTCTTGTTGTTCTTCTTCTGCACAGCTAAGCTGGAAGCGGCATTTACAGCTCGCAATAGTGCAGAGTTATCTCAAAGAAAGGGGCCACGGTGTTTCTGTATCTCTATTATGTTGGTGCGGCTTCGGAACTTTTAAATATCTTGATATATCTCGAGAACTACGCATCTGATCAAAAAATATCATAGAACATAAAAAGTAGGAAACTTAATTCTCTACAAATAAAGTCTCTTAACATTTTGCCATAGCTCGCTTCGTTTCCGAGATATTTGCAGATTTATCTCAAGGGAAGGGGCCTGACGGACATATTTCGAGATATTTCTTCTTCTTGTTGTTCTTCTTCTGCACAGCTAAGCTGGAAGTGGCGTTTGCAGCTCGCAATAGTGCAGAGTTATCTCAAAGAAAGGGGCCACGGTGTTTCTATATCTCTATTATGCTGGTGCGGCTTCGGAACTTTTGAATATCTCGATATATCTCGAAAACTACGCTTCTGATCAAAAAATATCATAGAACATAAATTGTAGGAAACATAATTCTCTACAAAAAATGTCTCTTAACATTTTGCCATAGCTCGCTTCGTTTCCGAGATATTTGCAGATTTATCTCAAGGGAAGGGGCCTGACGGACATATTTCGAGATATTTCTTCTTCTTGTTGTTCTTCTTCTGCACAGCTAAGCTGGAAGTGGCATTTGCGGCACGCACTAGTGCAGAGTTATCTCAAAGAAAGGGGCCACGGTGTTTCTGTATCTCTATTATGTTGGTGCGGCTTCGGAACTTTTAAATATCTTGATATATCTCGAGAACTACGCATCTGATCAAAAAATATCATAGAACGTAAAAACTAGGAAACTTAATTCTCTACAAAAAAGGTGTCTTAACATTTTGCCATAGCTCGCTTTGTTTCCGAGATATTTGCAGATATATCTCAAGGGAAGGGGCCTGACGGACATATTTCGAGATATTTCTTCTTCTTGTTGTTCTTCTTCTGCACAGCTAAGCTGGAAGTGGCATTTGCGGCTCGCACTAGTGCACAGTTATCTCAAAGAAAGGGGCCACGGTGTTTCTGTATCTCTATTATGTTGGTGCGGCTTCGGAACTTTTAAATATCTTGATATATCTCGAGAACTACGCATCTGATCAAAAAATATCATAGAACATAAAAAGTAGGAAACTTAATTCTCTACAAATAAGGTCTCTTAAGATTTTACCATAGCTCGCTTCGTTTCCGAGATATTTGCAGATTTATCTCATGGGAAGGGGCCTGACGGACATATTTCGAGATATTTCTTCTTCTTGTTGTTCTTCTTCTGCACGGCTAAGCTGGAAGTGGCATTTGCGGCTCGCACTAGTGCAGAGTTATCTCAAAGAAAGGGGCCACGGTGTTTCTGTATCTCTATTATGTTGGTGCGGTTTCGGAACTTTTAAATATCTCGATATATCTCGAAAACTACTCTTCTGCTCAAAAAATATCATAGAACATAAATTGTAGGAAACATAATTCTCTACAAAAAACGTGTCTTAACATTTTGCCATAGCTCGCTTCGTTTCCGAGATATTTGCAGATTCAACTCAAAGGAACGGGCCTGACGGACATATTTCGAGATATTTCTTCTACTTGTTGTTCTTCTTCTGCACAGCTAAGCTGGAAGTGGCATTTACAGCTCGCAATAGGGCAGAGTTATCTCAAAGAAAGGGGCCACGGTGTTTCTGTATCTCTATTATGTTGGTGCGGCTTCGGAACTTTTAAATATCTTGATATATCTCGAGAACTACGCATCTGATGAAAAAATATCATAGAACATAAAAAGTAGGAAACTTAATTCTCTACAAAAAAGGTCTCTTAACATTTTGCCATAGCTCGCTTCGCTTCCGAGATATTTGCAGATTTATCTCAAGGGAAGGGGCCTGACGGACATATTTCGAGATATTTCTTCTTCTTGTTGTTCTTCTTCTGCACAGCTAAGCTGGAAGTGGCATTTGCGGCTCGCACTAGTGCAGAGTTATCTCAAAGAAAGGGGCCACGGTGTTTCTGTATCTCTATTATGTTGGTGCGGCTTCGGAACTTTTAAATATCTCGATATATCTCGAAAACTACGCTTCTGATCAAAAAATATCATAGAACATAAATTGTAGGAAACATAATTCTCTCCAAAAAACGTCTGTTAACATTTTGCCATAGCTCGCTTCGTTTCCGAGATATTTGCAGATTCAGCTCATAGGAACGGGCCTGACGGACATATTTCGAGATATTTCTTCTTCTTGTTGTTCTTCTTCTGCACAGCTAAGCTGGAAGCGGCATTTACAGCTCGCAATAGTGCAGAGTTATCTCAAAGAAAGGGGCCACGGTGTTTCTGTATCTCTATTATGTTGGTGCGGCTTCGGAACTTTTAAATATCTTGATATATCTCGAGAACTACGCATCTGATCAAAAAATATCATAGAACATAAAAAGTAGGAAACTTAATTCTCTACAAATAAAGTCTCTTAACATTTTGCCATAGCTCGCTTCGTTTCCGAGATATTTGCAGATTTATCTCAAGGGAAGGGGCCTGACGGACATATTTCGAGATATTTCTTCTTCTTGTTGTTCTTCTTCTGCACAGCTAAGCTGGAAGTGGCATTTGCGGCTCGCACTAGTGCAGAGTTATCTCAAAGAAAGGGGCCACGGTGTTTCTGTATCTCTATTATGTTGGTGCGGCTTCGGAACTTTTAAATATCTCGATATATCTCGAAAACTACGCTTCTGATCAAAAAATATCATAGAACATAAATTGTAGGAAATATAATTCTCTCCAAAAAACGTCTGTTAACATTTTGCCATAGCTCGCTTCGTTTCCGAGATATTTGCAGATTCAGCTCATAGGAACGGGCCTGACGGACATATTTCGAGATATTTCTTCTTCTTGTTGTTCTTCTTCTGCACAGCTAAGCTGGAAGCGGCATTTACAGCTCGCAATAGTGCAGAGTTATCTCAAAGAAAGGGGCCACGGTGTTTCTGTATCTCTATTATGTTGGTGCGGCTTCGGAACTTTTAAATATCTTGATATATCTCGAGAACTACGCATCTGATCAAAAAATATCATAGAACATAAAAAGTAGGAAACTTAATTCTCTACAAATAAAGTCTCTTAACATTTTGCCATAGCTCGCTTCGTTTCCGAGATATTTGCAGATTTATCTCAAGGGAAGGGGCCTGACGGACATATTTCGAGATATTTCTTCTTCTTGTTGTTCTTCTTCTGCACAGCTAAGCTGGAAGTGGCGTTTGCAGCTCGCAATAGTGCAGAGTTATCTCAAAGAAAGGGGCCACGGTGTTTCTATATCTCTATTATGCTGGTGCGGCTTCGGAACTTTTGAATATCTCGATATATCTCGAAAACTACGCTTCTGATCAAAAAATATCATAGAACATAAATTGTAGGAAACATAATTCTCTACAAAAAATGTCTCTTAACATTTTGCCATAGCTCGCTTCGTTTCCGAGATATTTGCAGATTTATCTCAAGGGAAGGGGCCTGACGGACATATTTCGAGATATTTCTTCTTCTTGTTGTTCTTCTTCTGCACAGCTAAGCTGGAAGTGGCATTTGCGGCACGCACTAGTGCAGAGTTATCTCAAAGAAAGGGGCCACGGTGTTTCTGTATCTCTATTATGTTGGTGCGGCTTCGGAACTTTTAAATATCTTGATATATCTCGAGAACTACGCATCTGATCAAAAAATATCATAGAACGTAAAAACTAGGAAACTTAATTCTCTACAAAAAAGGTGTCTTAACATTTTGCCATAGCTCGCTTTGTTTCCGAGATATTTGCAGATATATCTCAAGGGAAGGGGCCTGACGGACATATTTCGAGATATTTCTTCTTCTTGTTGTTCTTCTTCTGCACAGCTAAGCTGGAAGTGGCATTTGCGGCTCGCACTAGTGCACAGTTATCTCAAAGAAAGGGGCCACGGTGTTTCTGTATCTCTATTATGTTGGTGCGGCTTCGGAACTTTTAAATATCTTGATATATCTCGAGAACTACGCATCTGATCAAAAAATATCATAGAACATAAAAAGTAGGAAACTTAATTCTCTACAAATAAGGTCTCTTAACATTTTACCATAGCTCGCTTCGTTTCCGAGATATTTGCAGATTTATCTCATGGGAAGGGGCCTGACGGACATATTTCGAGATATTTCTTCTTCTTGTTGTTCTTCTTCTGCACGGCTAAGCTGGAAGTGGCATTTGCGGCTCGCACTAGTGCAGAGTTATCTCAAAGAAAGGGGCCACGGTGTTTCTGTATCTCTATTATGTTGGTGCGGTTTCGGAACTTTTAAATATCTCGATATATCTCGAAAACTACTCTTCTGCTCAAAAAATATCATAGAACATAAATTGTAGGAAACATAATTCTCTACAAAAAAGGTCGCTTAACATTTTGCCATAGCTCGCTTCGTTTCCGAGATATTTGCAGATATATCTCAAGGGAAGGGGCCTGACGGACATATTTCGAGATATTTCTTCTTCTTGTTGTTCTTCTTCTGCACAGCTAAACTGGAAGTGGCATTTCCAGCTCGCAATAGTGCAGAGTTATCTCAAAGAAAGGGGCCACGGTGTTTCTGTATCTCTATTATGTTGGTGCGGCTTCGGAACTTTTAAATATCTCGATATATCTCGAAAACTACGCTTCTGATCGAAAAATATCATAGAACATAAATTGTAGGAAACATAATTCTCTACAAAAAACGTCTCTTAAGATTTTGCCATAGCTCGCTTCGATTCCGAGATATTTGCAGATTCAGCTCAAAGGAACGGGCCTGACGGACATATTTCGAGATATTTCTTCTTCTTGTTGTTCTTCTTCTGCACAGCTAAGCTGGAAGTGGCATTTACAGCTCGCAATAGTGCAGAGTTATCTCAAAGAAAGGGGCCACGGTGTTTCTGTATCTCTATTATGTTGGTGCGGCTTCGGAACTTTTAAATATCTTGATATATCTCGAGAACTACGTATCTGATCAAAAAATATCATAGAACATAAAAAGTAGGAAACTTAATTCTCTACAAATAAAGTCTCTTAACATTTTGCCATAGCTCGCTTCGTTTCCGAGATATTTGCAGATTTATCTCAAGGGAAGGGGCCTGACGGACATATTTCGAGACATTTCTTCTTCTTGTTGTTCTTCTTCTGCACAGCTAAGCTGGAAGTGTTATTTGCAGCTCGCAATAGTGCAGAGTTATCTCAAAGAAAGGGGCCACGGTGTTTCTGTATCTCTATTATGTTGGTGCGGCTTCGGAACTTTTAAATATCTTGATATATCTCGAGAACTAGGCATCTGATCAAAAAATATCATAGAACATAAAAAGTAGGAAACTTAATTCTCTACAAAAAAGGTCTCTTAACATTTTGCCATAGCTCGCTTCGTTTCCGAGATATTTGCAGATTTATCTCAAGGGAAGGGGCCTGACGGACATATTTCGAGATATTTCTTCTTCTTGTTGTTCTTCTTCTGCACGGCTAAGCTGGAAGTGGCATTTGCGGCTCGCACTAGTGCAGAGTTATCTCAAAGAAAGGGGCCACGGTGTTTGTGTATCTCTATTATGTTGGTGCGGCTTCGGAACTTTTAAATATCTCGATATATCTCGAAAACTACTCATCTGCTCAAAAAATATCATAGAACCTAAATTGTAGGAAACATAATTCTCTACAAAAAAGGTCTCTTAACATTTTGCCATAGCTCGCTTCGTTTCCGAGATATTTGCAGATTTATCTCAAGGGAAGGGGCCTGACGGACATATTTCGAGATATTTCTTCTTCTTGTTGTTCTTCTTCTGCACGGCTAAGCTGGAAGTGGCATTTGCGGCTCGCACTAGTGCAGAGTTATCTCAAAGAAAGGGGCCACGGTGTTTGTGTATCTCTATTATGTTGGTGCGGCTTCGGAACTTTTAAACATCTCGATATATCTCGAAAACTACTCTTCTGCTCAAAAAATATCATACAACATAAATTGTAGGAAACATAATTCTCTACAAAAAAGGTCTCTTAACATTTTGCCATAGCTCGCTTCGTTTCCGAGATATTTGCAGATTTATCTCAAGGGAAGGGGCCTGACGGACATATTTCGAGATATTTCTTCTTCTTGTTGTTCTTCTTCTGCACAGCTAAGCTGAAAGTGGCATTTGCGGCACGCACTAGTGCAGAGTTATCTCAAAGAAAGGGGCCACGGTGTTTCTGTATCTCTATTATGTTGGTGCGGCTTCGGAACTTTTAAATATCTTGATATATCTCGAGAACTACGCATCTGATCAAAAAATATCATAGAACGTAAAAAGTAGGAAACTTAATTCTCTACAAAAAAGGTGTCTTAACATTTTGCCATAGCTCGCTTTGTTTCCGAGATATTTGCAGGTATATCTCAAGGGAAGGGGCCTGACGGACATATTTCGAGATATTTCTTCTTCTTGTTGTTCTTCTTCTGCACGGCTAAGCTGGAAGTGGCATTTGCGGCTCGCACTAGTGCAGAGTTATCTCAAAGAAAGGGGCCACGGTGTTTCTGTATCTCTATTATGTTGGTGCGGCTTCGGAACTTTTAAATATCTCGATATATCTCGAAAACTACGCTTCTGCTCAAAAAATATCATACAACATAAATTGTAGGAAACATAATTCTCTACAAAAAAGGTCTCTTTACATTTTGCCATAGCTCGCTTCGTTTCCGAGATATTTGCAGATTCAGCTCAAAGGAACGGGCCTGACGGACATATTTCGAGATATTTCTTCTTCTGGTTGTTCTTCTTCTGCACAGCTAAGCTGGAAGTGGCATTTACAGCTCGCAATAGTGCAGAGTTATCTCAAAGAAAGGGGCCACGGTGTTTCTGTATCTCTATTATGTTGGTGCGGCTTCGGAACTTTTAAATATCTTGATATATCTCGAGAACTACGCATCTGATCAAAAAATATCATAGAACATAAAAAGTAGGAAACTTAATTCTCTACAAATAAGGTCTCTTAACATTTTGCCATACCTCGCTTCGTTTCCGAGATATTTGCAGATTTATCTCAAGGGAAGGGGCCTGACGGACATATTTCGAGATATTTCTTCTTCTTGTTGTTCTTCTCCTGCACGGCTAAGCTGGAAGTGGCATTTGCGGCTCGCACTAGTGCAGAGTTATCTCAAAGAAAGGGGCCACGGTGTTTCTGTATCTCTATTATGTTGGTGCGGCGTCGGAACTTTTAAATATCTTGATATATCTCGAGAACTACGCATCTGATCAAAAAATATCATAGAACGTAAAAAGTAGGAAACTTAATTCTCTACAAAAAAGGTCTCTTAACATTTTGCCATAGCTCGCTTCGTTTCCGAGATATTTGCAGATATATCTCAAGGGGAGGGGCCTGACGGACATATTTCGAGATATTTCTTCTTCTTGTTGTTCTTTTTCTGCACAGCTAAGCTGGAAGTGGCATTTGCGGCTCGCACTAGTGCAGAGTTATCTCAAAGAAAGGGGCCACGGTGTTTCTGTATCTCTATTATGTTGGTGCGGCTTCGGAACTTTTAAATATCTTGATATATCTCGAGAACTACGCATCTGATCAAAAAATATCATAGAACATAAAAAGTAGGAAACTTAATTCTCTACAAAAAAGGTCTCTTAACATTTTGCCATAGCTCGCTTCGCTTCCGAGATATTTGCAGATTTATCTCAAGGGAAGGGGCCTGACGGACATATTTCGAGATATTTCTTCTTCTTGTTGTTCATCTTCTGCACAGCTAAGCTGGAAGTGGCATTTGCGGCTCGCAATAGTGCAGAGTTATCTCAAAGAAAGGGGCCACGGTGTTTCTGTATCTCTATTATGTTGGTGCGGCTTCGGAACTTTTAAATATCTCGATATATCTCGAAAACTACGCTTCTGATCAAAAAATATCATAGAACATAAATTGTAGGAAACATAATTCTCTACAAAAAAGGTCTCTTAACATGTTGCCATAGCTCGCTTCGTTTCCGAGATATTTGCAGATTCAACTCAAAGGAACGGGCCTGACGGACATATTTCGAGATATTTCTTCTTCTTGTTGTTCTTCTTCTGCACAGCTAAGCTGGAAGTGGCATTTGCGGCTCGCACTAGGGCAGAGTTATCTCAAAGAAAGGGGCCACGGTGTTTCTGTATCTCTATTATGTTGGTGCGGCTTCGGAACTTTTAAATATCTCGATATATCTCGAAAACTACGCTTCTGATCAATAAATATCATAGAACATAAATTGTAGGAAACATAATTCTCTACAAAAAACGTGTCTTAACATTTTGCCATAGCTCGCTTCGTTTCCGAGATATTTGCAGATTCAACTCAAAGGAACGGGCCTGACGGACATATTTCGAGATACTTCTTCTTCTTGTTGTTCTTCTTCTGCACAGCTAAGCTGGAAGCGGCATTTACAGCTCGCAATAGTGCAGAGGTATCTCAAAGAAAGGGGCCACGGTGTTTCTGTATCTCTATTATGTTGGTGCGGCTTCGGAACTTTTAAATATCTTGATATATCTCGAGAACTACGCATCTGATCAAAAAATATCATAGAACATAAAAAGTAGGAAACTTAATTCTCTACAAATAAAGTCTCTTAACATTTTGCCATAGCTCGCTTCGTTTCCGAGATATTTGCAGATTTATCTCAAGGGAAGGGGCCTGACGGACATATTTCGAGATATTTCTTCTTCTTGTTGTTCTTCTTCTGCACAGCTAAGCTGGAAGTGGCGTTTGCAGCTCGCAATAGTGCAGAGTTATCTCAAAGAAAGGGGCCACGGTGTTTCTATATCTCTATTATGTTGGTGCGGCTTCGGAACTTTTAAATATCTCGATATATCTCGAAAACTACGCTTCTGATCAAAAAATATCATAGAACATAAATTGTAGGAAACATAATTCTCTACAAAAAATGTCTCTCAACATTTTGCCATAGCTCGCTTCGTTTCCGAGATATTTGCAGATTTATCTCAAGGGAAGGGGCCTGACGGACATATTTCGAGATATTTCTTCTTCTTGTTGTTCTTCTTCTGCACAGCTAAGCTGGAAGTGGCATTTGCGGCACGCACTAGTGCAGAGTTATCTCAAAGAAAGGGGCCACGGTGTTTCTGTATCTCTATTATGTTGGTGCGGCCTCGGAACTTTTAAATATCTTGATATATCTCGAGAACTACGCTTCTGATCAATAAATATCATAGAACATGAATTGTAGGAAACATAATTCTCTACGAAAAACGTGTCTTAACATTTTGCCATAGCTCGCTTCGTTTCCGAGATATTTGCAGATTCAACTGAAAGGAACGGGCCTGACGGACATATTTCGAGATATTTCTTCTTCTTGTTGTTCTTCTTCTGCACAGCTAAGCTGGAAGTGGCATTTACAGCTCGCAATAGGGCAGAGTTATCTCAAAGAAAGGGGCCACGGTGTTTCTGTATCTCTATTATGTTGGTGCGGCTTCGGAACTTTTAAATATCTCGATATATCTCGAAAACTACGCTTCTGATCAAAAAATATCATAGAACATAAATTGTAGGAAACATAATTCTCTACAAAAAACGTCTCTTAACATTTTGCCATAGCTCGCTTCGTTTCCGAGATATTTGCAGATTCAGCTCAAAGGAACGGGCCTGACGGACATATTTCGAGATATTTCTTCTTCTTGTTGTTCTTCTTCTGCACAGCTAAGCTGGACGTGGCATTTGCAGCTCGCAATAGCGCAGAGTTATCTCAAAGAAAGGGGCCACGGTGTTTCTGTATCTCTATTATGTTGGTGCGGCTTCGGAACTTTTAAATATCTCGATATATCTCGAAAACTACGCTTCTGATCAAAAAATATCATAGAACATAAATTGTAGGAAACATAATTCTCTACAAAAAACGTCTCTTAACATTTTGCCATAGCTCGCTTCGTTTCCGAGATATTTGCAGATTCAGCTCAAAGGAACTGGCCTGACGGACATATTTCGAGATATTTCTTCTTCTTGTTGTTCTTCTTCTGCACAGCTAAGCTGGAAGTGGCATTTACAGCTCGCAATAGTGCAGAGTTATCTCAAAGAAAGGGGCCACGGTGTTTCTGTATCTCTATTATGTTGGTGCGGCTTCAGAACTTTTATATATCTCGATATATCTCGAAAACTACGCTTCTGATCAAAAAATATCATAGAACATAAATTGTAGGAAACTTAATTCTCTACAAAAAAGGTCTCTCAACATTTTGCCATAGCTCTCTTCGTTTCCGAGATATTTGCCGATTTATCTCAAGGGAAGGGGCCTGACGGACATATTTAGAGATATTTCTTCTTCTTGTTGTTCTTCTTCTGCACAGCTAAGCTGGACGTGGCATTTGCAGCTCGCAATAGTGCAGAGTTATCTCAAAGAAAGGGGCCACGGTGTTTCTGTATCTCTATTATGTTGGTGCGGCTTCGGAACTTTTAAATATCTTGATATATCTCGAGAACTACGCATCTGATCAAAAAATATCATAGAACATAAAAAGTAGGAAACATAATTCTCTACAAAAAAGGTCTCTTAACATTTTGCAATAGCTCGCTTCGTTTCCGAGATATTTGCAGATTTATCTCAAGGGAAGGGGCCTGACGGACATATTTCGAGATATTTCTTCTTCTTGTTGTTCTTCTTCTGCACAGCTAAGCGGGAAGTGGCAGTTGCGGCTCGCACTAGTGCAGAGTTATCTCAAAGAGAGGGGCCACGGTGTTTCTGTATCTCTATTATGTTGGTGCGGCTTCGGAACTTTTAAATATCTCGATATATCTCGAAAACTACGCTTCTGATCAAAAAATATCATAGAACATAAATTGTAGGAAACATAATTCTCTACAAAAAACGTCTCTTAACATTTTGCCATAGCTCGCTTCGTTTCCGAGATATTTGCAGATTCAGCTGAAAGGAACTGGCCTGACGGACATATTTCGAGATATTTCTTCTTCTTGTTGTTCTTCTTCTGCACAGCTAAGCTGGAAGTGGCATTTACAGCTCGCAATAGTGCAGAGTTATCTCAAAGAAAGGGGCCACGGTGTTTCTGTATCTCTATTATGTTGGTGCGGCTTCGGAACTTTTAAATATCTCGATATATCTCGAAAACTACGCTTCTGATCAAAAAATATCATAGAACATAAATTGTAGGAAACATAATTCTCTACAAAAAACGTCTCTTAACATTTTGCCATAGCTCGCTTCGTTTCCGAGATATTTGCAGATTCAGCTCAAAGGAACGGGCCTGACGGACATATTTCGAGATATTTCTTCTTCTTGTTGTTCTTCTTCTGCACAGCTAAGCTGGACGTGGCATTTGCAGCTCGCAATAGCGCAGAGTTATCTCAAAGAAAGGGGCCACGGTGTTTCTGTATCTCTATTATGTTGGTGCGGCTTCGGAACTTTTAAATATCTTGATATATCTCGGGAACTACGCATCTGATCAAAAAATATCATAGAACATAAAAAGTAGGAAACTTAATTCTCTACAAAAAAGGTCTCTTAACATTTTGCCATAGCTCGCTTCGTTTCCGAGATATTTGCAGATTTATCTCAAGGGAAGGGGCCTAACGGACATATTTCGAGATATTTCTTCTTCTTGTTGTTCTTCTTCTGCACAGCTAAACTGGAAGTGGCATTTCCAGCTCGCAATAGTGCAGAGTTATATCAAAGAGAGGGGCCACGGTGTTTCTGTATCTCTATTATGTTGGTGCGGCTTCGGAACTTTTAAATATCTTGATATATCTCGAGAACTACGCATCTGATCAAAAAATATCATAGAACATAAAAAGTAGGAAACATAATTCTCTACAAAAAAGGTCTCTTAACATTTTGCAATAGCTCGCTTCGTTTCCGAGATATTTGCAGATTTATCTCAAGGGAAGGGGCCTGACGGACATATTTCGAGATATTTCTTCTTCTTGTTGTTCTTCTTCTGCACAGCTAAGCGGGAAGTGGCATTTGCGGCTCGCACTAGTGCAGAGTTATCTCAAAGAGAGGGGCCACGGTGTTTCTGTATCTCTATTATGTTGGTGCGGCTTCGGAACTTTTAAATATCTCGATATATCTCGAAAACTACGCTTCTGATCAAAAAATATCATAGAACATAAATTGTAGGAAACATAATTCTCTACAAAAAAGGTCTCTTAACATTTTGCCATAGCTCGCTTCGTTTCCGAGATATTTGCAGATATATCTCAAGGGAAGGGGCCTGACGGACATATTTCGAGATATTTCTTCTTCTTGTTGTTCTTCTTCTGCACAGCTAAGCTGGAAGTGGCATTTACAGCTCGCACTAGTGCAGAGTTATCTCAAAGAGAGGGGCCACGGTGTTTCTGTATCTCTATTATGTTGGTGCGGCTTCGGAACTTTTAAATATCTTGATATATCTCGAGAACTACGCATCTGATCAAAAAATATCATAGAAGATAAAAAGTAGGAAACTTAATTGTCTACAAAAAAGGTCTCTTAACATTTTGCCATAGCTCGCTTCGTTTCCGAGATATTTGCAGATTTATCTCAAGGGAAGGGGCCTGACGGACATATTTCGAGATATTTCTTCTTCTTGTTGTTCTTCTTCTGCACAGCTAAGCTGGAAGTGGCATTTGCGGCTCGCACTAGTGCAGAGTTATCTCAAAGAGAGGGGCCACGGTGTTTCTGTATCTCTATTATGTTGGTGCGGCTTCGGAACTTTTAAATATCTTGATATATCTCGAGAACTACGCATCTGATCAAAAAATATCATAGAAGATAAAAAGTAGGAAACTTAATTCTCTACAAAAAAGGTCTCTTAACATTTTGCCATAGCTCGCTTCGTTTCCGAGATATTTGCAGATTTATCTCAAGGGAAGGGGCCTGACGGACATATTTCGAGATATTTCTTCTTCTTGTTGTTCTTCTTCTGCACAGCTAAGCGGGAAGTGGCAGTTGCGGCTCGCACTAGTGCAGAGTTATCTCAAAGAGAGGGGCCACGGTGTTTCTGTATCTCTATTATGTTGGTGCGGCTTCGGAACTTTTAAATATCTCGATATATCTCGAAAACTACGCTTCTGATCAAAAAATATCATAGAACATAAATTGTAGGAAACATAATTCTCTACAAAAAACGTCTCTTAACATTTTGCCATAGCTCGCTTCGTTTCCGAGATATTTGCAGATTCAGCTGAAAGGAACTGGCCTGACGGACATATTTCGAGATATTTCTTCTTCTTGTTGTTCTTCTTCTGCACAGCTAAGCTGGAAGTGGCATTTACAGCTCGCAATAGTGCAGAGTTATCTCAAAGAAAGGGGCCACGGTGTTTCTGTATCTCTATTATGTTGGTGCGGCTTCGGAACTTTTAAATATCTTGATATATCTCGAGAACTACGCATCTGATCAAAAAATATCATAGAAGATAAAAAGTAGGAAACTTAATTGTCTACAAAAAAGGTCTCTTAACATTTTGCCATAGCTCGCTTCGTTTCCGAGATATTTGCAGATTTATCTCAAGGGAAGGGGCCTGACGGACATATTTCGAGATATTTCTTCTTCTTGTTGTTCTTCTTCTGCACAGCTAAGCTGGAAGTGGCATTTGCGGCTCGCACTAGTGCAGAGTTATCTCAAAGAGAGGGGCCACGGTGTTTCTGTATCTCTATTATGTTGGTGCGGCTTCGGAACTTTTAAATATCTTGATATATCTCGAGAACTACGCATCTGATCAAAAAATATCATAGAAGATAAAAAGTAGGAAACTTAATTCTCTACAAAAAAGGTCTCTTAACATTTTGCCATAGCTCGCTTCGTTTCCGAGATATTTGCAGATTTATCTCAAGGGAAGGGGCCTGACGGACATATTTCGAGATATTTCTTCTTCTTGTTGTTCTTCTTCTGCACAGCTAAGCGGGAAG
Source organism: Osmia lignaria lignaria (assembly GCF_051020975.1). Lineage (NCBI taxonomy): Eukaryota > Metazoa > Arthropoda > Insecta > Hymenoptera > Megachilidae > Osmia > Osmia lignaria. Next base: position 22,815,781 of record NW_027478161.1, on the reverse strand, counting down.
TGGCAGTTGCGGCTCGCACTAGTGCAGAGTTATCTCAAAGAGAGGGGCCACGGTGTTTCTGTATCTCTATTATGTTGGTGCGGCTTCGGAACTTTTAAATATCTCGATATATCTCGAAAACTACGCTTCTGATCAAAAAATATCATAGAACATAAATTGTAGGAAACATAATTCTCTACAAAAAACGTCTCTTAACATTTTGCCATAGCTCGCTTCGTTTCCGAGATATTTGCAGATTCAGCTGAAAGGAACTGGCCTGACGGACATATTTCGAGATATTTCTTCTTCTTGTTGTTCTTCTTCTGCACAGCTAAGCTGGAAGTGGCATTTACAGCTCGCAATAGTGCAGAGTTATCTCAAAGAAAGGGGCCACGGTGTTTCTGTATCTCTATTATGTTGGTGCGGCTTCGGAACTTTTAAATATCTCGATATATCTCGAAAACTACGCTTCTGATCAAAAAATATCATAGAACATAAATTGTAGGAAACATAATTCTCTACAAAAAAGGTCTCTTAACATTTTGCCATAGCTCGCTTCGTTTCCGAGATATTTGCAGATATATCTCAAGGGAAGGGGCCTGACGGACATATTTCGAGATATTTCTTCTTCTTGTTGTTCTTCTTCTGCACAGCTAAGCTGGAAGTGGCATTTGCGGCACGCACTAGTGCAGAGTTATCTCAAAGAAAGGGGCCACGGTGTTTCTGTATCTCTATTATGTTGGTGCGGCCTCGGAACTTTTAAATATCTTGATATATCTCGAGAACTACGCTTCTGATCAATAAATATCATAGAACATGAATTGTAGGAAACATAATTCTCTACGAAAAACGTGTCTTAACATTTTGCCATAGCTCGCTTCGTTTCCGAGATATTTGCAGATTCAACTGAAAGGAACGGGCCTGACGGACATATTTCGAGATATTTCTTCTTCTTGTTGTTCTTCTTCTGCACAGCTAAGCTGGAAGTGGCATTTACAGCTCGCAATAGGGCAGAGTTATCTCAAAGAAAGGGGCCACGGTGTTTCTGTATCTCTATTATGTTGGTGCGGCTTCGGAACTTTTAAATATCTCGATATATCTCGAAAACTACGCTTCTGATCAAAAAATATCATAGAACATAAATTGTAGGAAACATAATTCTCTACAAAAAACGTCTCTTAACATTTTGCCATAGCTCGCTTCGTTTCCGAGATATTTGCAGATTCAGCTCAAAGGAACGGGCCTGACGGACATATTTCGAGATATTTCTTCTTCTTGTTGTTCTTCTTCTGCACAGCTAAGCTGGACGTGGCATTTGCAGCTCGCAATAGCGCAGAGTTATCTCAAAGAAAGGGGCCACGGTGTTTCTGTATCTCTATTATGTTGGTGCGGCTTCGGAACTTTTAAATATCTCGATATATCTCGAAAACTACGCTTCTGATCAAAAAATATCATAGAACATAAATTGTAGGAAACATAATTCTCTACAAAAAACGTCTCTTAACATTTTGCCATAGCTCGCTTCGTTTCCGAGATATTTGCAGATTCAGCTCAAAGGAACTGGCCTGACGGACATATTTCGAGATATTTCTTCTTCTTGTTGTTCTTCTTCTGCACAGCTAAGCTGGAAGTGGCATTTACAGCTCGCAATAGTGCAGAGTTATCTCAAAGAAAGGGGCCACGGTGTTTCTGTATCTCTATTATGTTGGTGCGGCTTCAGAACTTTTAAATATCTCGATATATCTCGAAAACTACGCTTCTGATCAAAAAATATCATAGAACATAAATTGTAGGAAACTTAATTCTCTACAAAAAAGGTCTCTCAACATTTTGCCATAGCTCTCTTCGTTTCCGAGATATTTGCCGATTTATCTCAAGGGAAGGGGCCTGACGGACATATTTAGAGATATTTCTTCTTCTTGTTGTTCTTCTTCTGCACAGCTAAGCTGGACGTGGCATTTGCAGCTCGCAATAGTGCAGAGTTATCTCAAAGAAAGGGGCCACGGTGTTTCTGTATCTCTATTATGTTGGTGCGGCTTCGGAACTTTTAAATATCTTGATATATCTCGAGAACTACGCATCTGATCAAAAAATATCATAGAACATAAAAAGTAGGAAACATAATTCTCTACAAAAAAGGTCTCTTAACATTTTGCAATAGCTCGCTTCGTTTCCGAGATATTTGCAGATTTATCTCAAGGGAAGGGGCCTGACGGACATATTTCGAGATATTTCTTCTTCTTGTTGTTCTTCTTCTGCACAGCTAAGCGGGAAGTGGCAGTTGCGGCTCGCACTAGTGCAGAGTTATCTCAAAGAGAGGGGCCACGGTGTTTCTGTATCTCTATTATGTTGGTGCGGCTTCGGAACTTTTAAATATCTCGATATATCTCGAAAACTACGCTTCTGATCAAAAAATATCATAGAACATAAATTGTAGGAAACATAATTCTCTACAAAAAACGTCTCTTAACATTTTGCCATAGCTCGCTTCGTTTCCGAGATATTTGCAGATTCAGCTGAAAGGAACTGGCCTGACGGACATATTTCGAGATATTTCTTCTTCTTGTTGTTCTTCTTCTGCACAGCTAAGCTGGAAGTGGCATTTACAGCTCGCAATAGTGCAGAGTTATCTCAAAGAAAGGGGCCACGGTGTTTCTGTATCTCTATTATGTTGGTGCGGCTTCGGAACTTTTAAATATCTCGATATATCTCGAAAACTACGCTTCTGATCAAAAAATATCATAGAACATAAATTGTAGGAAACATAATTCTCTACAAAAAACGTCTCTTAACATTTTGCCATAGCTCGCTTCGTTTCCGAGATATTTGCAGATTCAGCTCAAAGGAACGGGCCTGACGGACATATTTCGAGATATTTCTTCTTCTTGTTGTTCTTCTTCTGCACAGCTAAGCTGGACGTGGCATTTGCAGCTCGCAATAGCGCAGAGTTATCTCAAAGAAAGGGGCCACGGTGTTTCTGTATCTCTATTATGTTGGTGCGGCTTCGGAACTTTTAAATATCTTGATATATCTCGGGAACTACGCATCTGATCAAAAAATATCATAGAACATAAAAAGTAGGAAACTTAATTCTCTACAAAAAAGGTCTCTGAACATTTTGCCATAGCTCGCTTCGTTTCCGAGATATTTGCAGATTTATCTCAAGGGAAGGGGCCTAACGGACATATTTCGAGATATTTCTTCTTCTTGTTGTTCTTCTTCTGCACAGCTAAACTGGAAGTGGCATTTCCAGCTCGCAATAGTGCAGAGTTATATCAAAGAGAGGGGCCACGGTGTTTCTGTATCTCTATTATGTTGGTGCGGCTTCGGAACTTTTAAATATCTTGATATATCTCGAGAACTACGCATCTGATCAAAAAATATCATAGAACATAAAAAGTAGGAAACATAATTCTCTACAAAAAAGGTCTCTTAACATTTTGCAATAGCTCGCTTCGTTTCCGAGATATTTGCAGATTTATCTCAAGGGAAGGGGCCTGACGGACATATTTCGAGATATTTCTTCTTCTTGTTGTTCTTCTTCTGCACAGCTAAGCGGGAAGTGGCATTTGCGGCTCGCACTAGTGCAGAGTTATCTCAAAGAGAGAGGCCACGGTGTTTCTGTATCTCTATTATGTTGGTGCGGCTTCGGAACTTTTAAATATCTCGATATATCTCGAAAACTACGCTTCTGATCAAAAAATATCATAGAACATAAATTGTAGGAAACATAATTCTCTACAAAAAAGGTCTCTTAACATATTGCCATAGCTCGCTTCGTTTCCGAGATATTTGCAGATTCAGCTCAAAGGAACTGGCCTGACGGACATATTTCGAGATATTTCTTCTTCTTGTTGTTCTTCCTCTGCACAGCTAAGGTGGAAGTGGCATTTGCAGCTCGCAATAGTGCAGAGTTATCTCAAAGAAAGGGGCCACGGTGTTTCTGTATCTCTATTATGTTGGTGCGGCTTCGGAACTTTTAAATATCTTGATATATCTCGAGAACTACGCATCTGATCAAAAAATATCATAGAACATAAAAAGTAGGAAACTTAATTCTCTACAAAAAAGGTCTCTTAACATTTTGCCATAGCTCGCTTCGTTTCCGAGATATTTGCAGATTTATCTCAAGGGAAGGGGCCTAACGGACATATTTCGAGATATTTCTTCTTCTTGTTGTTCTTCTTCTGCACAGCTAAACTGGAAGTGGCATTTCCAGCTCGCAATAGTGCAGAGTTATCTCAAAGAGACGGGCCACGGTGTTTCTGTATCTCTATTATGTTGGTGCGGCTTCGGAACTTTTAAATATCTTGATATATCTCGAGAACTACGCATCTGATCAAAAAATATCATAGAACATAAATTGTAGGAAACATAATTCTCTACAAAAAACGTCTCTTAACATTTTGCCATAGCTCGCTTCGTTTCCGAGATATTTGCAGATTCAGCTCAAAGGAACTGGCCTGACGGACATATTTCGAGATATTTCTTCTTCTTGTTGTTCTTCTTCTGCACAGCTAAACTGGAAGTGGCATTTCCAGCTCGCAATAGTGTAGAGTTATCTCAAAGAAAGGGGCCACGGTGTTTCGGTATCTCTATTATGTTGGTGCGGCTTCGGAACTTATAAATATCTTCATATATCTCGAGAACTACGCATCTGATCAAAAAATATCATAGAACATAAAAAGTAGGAAACTTAATTCTCTACAAAAAAGGTCTCTTAACATTTTGCCATAGCTCGCTTCGTTTCCGAGATATTTGCAGATTTATCTCAAGGGAAGGGGCCTGACGGACATATTTCGAGATATTTCTTCCTCTTCTTGTTCTTCTTCTGCACAGCTAAGCTGGACGTGGCATTTACAGCTCGCAATAGTGCAGAGTTATCTCAAAGAAAGGGGCCACGGTGTTTCGGTATCTCTATTATGTTGGTGCGGCTTCGGAACTTTTAAATATCTTGATATATCTCGAGAACTACGCATCTGATCAAATAATACCACAGAACATAAAAAGTAGGAAACTTAATTCTCTACAAATAAGGTCTCTTAACATTTTGCCATAGCTCGCTTCGTTTCCGAGATATTTGCAGATTTATCTCAAGGGAAGGGGCCTGACGGACATATTTCGAGATATTTCTTCCTCTTCTTGTTCTTCTTCTGCACAGCTAAGCTGGACGTGGCATTTACAGCTCGCAATAGTGCAGAGTTATCTCAAAGAAAGGGGCCACGGTGTTTCGGTATCTCTATTATGTTGGTGCGGCTTCGGAACTTTTAAATATCTTGATATATCTCGAGAACTACGCATCTGATCAAATAATACCACAGAACATAAAAAGTAGGAAACTTAATTCTCTACAAATAAGGTCTCTTAACATTTTGCCATAGCTCGCTTCGTTTCCGAGATATTTGCAGATTTATCTCAAGGGAAGGGGCCTGACGGACATATTTCGAGATATTTCTTCTTCTTGTTGTTCTTCTTCTGCACAGCTAAGCTGGAAGCGGCATTTGCGGCTCGCACTAGTGCAGAGTTATCTCAAAGAAAGGGGCCACGGTGTTTCTGTATCTCTATTATGTTGGTGCGGCTTCGGAACTTTCAAATATCTTGATATATCTCGAGAACTACGCATCTGATCAAAAAATATCATACAACATAAAAAGTAGGAAACTTAATTCTCTACAAAAAAGGTCTCTTAACATTTTGCCATAGCTCGCTTCGTTTCCGAGATATTTGCAGATTTATCTCGAGGGAAGGGGCCTGACGGACATATTTCGAGATATTTCTTCTTCTTGTTGTTCTTCTTCTGCACAGCTAAGCTGGAAGCGGCATTTGCGGCTCGCACTAGTGCAGAGTTATCTCAAAGAAAGGGGCCACAGTGTTTCTGTATCTCTATTATGTTGGTGCGGCTTCGGATCTTTTAAGTATCTCGATATATCTCGAAAACTACGCTTCTGATCAAAAAATATCATAGAACATAAAAAGTAGGAAACTTAATTCTCTACAAAAAAGGTATCTTAACATTTTGCCATAGCTCGCTTCGTTTCCGAGATATTTGCAGATTTATCTCGAGGGAAGGGGCCTGACGGACATATTTCGAGATATTTCTTCTTCTTGTTGTTCTTCTTCTGCACAGCTAAGCTGGAAGCGGCATTTGCGGCTCGCACTAGTGCAGAGTTATCTCAAAGAAAGGGGCCACAGTGTTTCTGTATCTCTATTATGTTGGTGCGGCTTCGGATTTTTTAAATATCTCGATATATCTCGAAAACTACGCTTCTGATCAAAAAATATCATAGAACATAAAAAGTAGGAAACTTAATTCTCTGCAAAAAAGGTATCTTAACATTTTGCCATAGCTCGCTTCGTTTCCGAGATATTTGCAGATTTATCTCAAGGGAAGGGGCCTGACGGACATATTTCGAGATATTTCTTCTTCTTGTTGTTCTTCTTCTGCACAGCTAAGCTGGAAGTGGCATTTGCAGCTCGCAATAGTGCAGAGTTATCTCAAAGAAAGGAGCCACGGTGTTTCTGTATCTCTATTATGTTGGTGCGGCTTCGGAACTTTTAAATATCTTGATATATCTCGAGAACTACGCATCTGATCAAAAAATATCATAGAACATAAAAAGTAGGAAACTTAATTCTCTACAAAAAAGGTCTCTTAACATTTTGCCATAGCTCTCTTCGTTTCCGAGATATTTGCAGATTTATCTCAAGGGAAGGGGCCTGACGGACATATTTCGAGATATTTCTTCTTCTTGTTGTTCTTCTTCTGCACAGCTATGCTGGAAGTGGCATTTGCGGCTCGCACTAGTGCAGAGTTATCTCAAAGAAAGGGGCCACGGTGTTTCTGTACCTCTATTATGTTGGTGCAGCTTCGGAGCTTTTAAATATCTTGATATATCTCGAGAACTACGCATCTGCTCAAAAAATATCATAGAACATAAAAAGTAGGAATCTTAATTCTCTACAAAAAAGGTATCTTAACATTTTGCCATAGCTCGCTTCGTTTCCGAGATATTTGCAGATTTATCTCAAGGGAAGGGGCCTGACGGACATATTTCGAGATATTTCTTCTTCTTGTTGTTCTTCTTCTGCACAGCTAAGCTGGAAGTGGCATTTGCAGCTCGCAATAGTGCAGAGTTATCTCAAAGAAAGGAGCCACGGTGTTTCTGTATCTCTATTATGTTGGTGCGGCTTCGGAACTTTTAAATATCTTGATATATCTCGAGAACTACGCATCTGATCAAAAAATATCATAGAACATAAAAAGTAGGAAACTTAATTCTCTAGAAATAAGGTCTCTTAACATTTTGCCATAGCTCGCTTCGTTTCCGAGATATTTGCAGATTTATCTCAAGGGAAGGGGCCTGACGGACATATTTCGAGATATTTCTTCTTCTTGTTGTTCTTTTTCTGCACAGCTAAGCTGGAAGCGGCATTTGCAGCTCGCACTTGTGCAGAGTTATCTCAAAGAAAGGGGCCACGGTGTTTCTGTATCTCTATTATGTTGGTGCGGCTTCGGAACTTTTAAATATCTTGATATATCTCGAGAACTACGCATCTGATCAAATAATATCACAGAACATAAAAAGTAGGAAACTTAATTCTCTACAAATAAGGTCTCTTAACATTTTGCCATAGCTCGCTTCGTTTCCGAGATATTTGCAGATGTATCTCAAGGGAAGGGGCCTGACGGACATATTTCGAGATATTTCTTCCTCTTCTTGTTCTTCTTCTGCACAGCTAAGCTGGAAGTGGCATTTGCAGCTCGCAATAGTGCAGAGTTATCTCACAGAAAGGGGCCACGGTGTTTCTCTATCTCTATTATGTTGGTGCGGCTTCGGAACTTTTAAATATCTTGATATGTCTCGAGAACTACGCATCTGATCAAAAAATATCATAGAAGATAAAAAGTGGGAAACTTAATTCTCTACAAAAAAGGTCTCTTAACATTTTGCCATAGCTCACTTCGTTTCCGAGATATTTGCAGATTTATCTCAAGGGAAGGGCCCTGACGGACATATTTCGAGATATTTCTTCTTCTTGTTGTTCTTCTTCTGCACAGCTAAGCTGGAAGTGGCATTTGCAGCTCGCAATAGTGCAGAGTTATCTCAAAGAAAGGGGCCACGGTGTTTCTGTATCTCTATTATGTTGGTGCGGCTTCGGAACTTTCAAATATCTTGATATATCTCGAGAACTACGCATCTGATCAAAAAATATCATACAACATAAAAAGTAGGAAACTTAATTCTCTACAAAAAAGGTCTCTTAACATTTTGCCATAGCTCGCTTCGTTTCCGAGATATTTGCAGATTTATCTCGAGGGAAGGGGCCTGACGGACATATTTCGAGATATTTCTTCTTCTTGTTGTTCTTCTTCTGCACAGCTAAGCTGGAAGCGGCATTTGCGGCTCGCACTAGTGCAGAGTTATCTCAAAGAAAGGGGCCACAGTGTTTCTGTATCTCTATTATGTTGGTGCGGCTTCGGATTTTTTAAGTATCTCGATATATCTCGAAAACTACGCTTCTGATCAAAAAATATCATAGAACATAAAAAGTAGGAAACTTAATTCTCTACAAAAAAGGTATCTTAACATTTTGCCATAGCTCGCTTCGTTTCCGAGATATTTGCAGATTTATCTCAAGGGAAGGGGCCTGACGGACATATTTCGAGATATTTCTTCTTCTTGTTGTTCTTCTTCTGCACAGCTAAGCTGGAAGTGGCATTTGCAGCTCGCAATAGTGCAGAGTTATCTCAAAGAAAGGAGCCACGGTGTTTCTGTATCTCTATTATGTTGGTGCGGCTTCGGAACTTTTAAATATCTTGATATATCTCGAGAACTACGCATCTGATCAAAAAATATCATAGAACATAAAAAGTAGGAAACTTAATTCTCTACAAAAAAGGTCTCTTAACATTTTGCCATAGCTCTCTTCGTTTCCGAGATATTTGCAGATTTATCTCAAGGGAAGGGGCCTGACGGACATATTTCGAGATATTTCTTCTTCTTGTTGTTCTTCTTCTGCACAGCTATGCTGGAAGTGGCATTTGCGGCTCGCACTAGTGCAGAGTTATCTCAAAGAAAGGGGCCACGGTGTTTCTGTACCTCTATTATGTTGGTGCAGCTTCGGAGCTTTTAAATATCTTGATATATCTCGAGAACTACGCATCTGCTCAAAAAATATCATAGAACATAAAAAGTAGGAATCTTAATTCTCTACAAAAAAGGTATCTTAACATTTTGCCATAGCTCGCTTCGTTTCCGAGATATTTGCAGATTTATCTCAAGGGAAGGGGCCTGACGGACATATTTCGAGATATTTCTTCTTCTTGTTGTTCTTCTTCTGCACAGCTAAGCTGGAAGTGGCATTTGCAGCTCGCAATAGTGCAGAGTTATCTCAAAGAAAGGAGCCACGGTGTTTCTGTATCTCTATTATGTTGGTGCGGCTTCGGAACTTTTAAATATCTTGATATATCTCGAGAACTACGCATCTGATCAAAAAATATCATAGAACATAAAAAGTAGGAAACTTAATTCTCTAGAAATAAGGTCTCTTAACATTTTGCCATAGCTCGCTTCGTTTCCGAGATATTTGCAGATTTATCTCAAGGGAAGGGGCCTGACGGACATATTTCGAGATATTTCTTCTTCTTGTTGTTCTTTTTCTGCACAGCTAAGCTGGAAGCGGCATTTGCGGCTCGCACTTGTGCAGAGTTATCTCAAAGAAAGGGGCCACGGTGTTTCTGTATCTCTATTATGTTGGTGCGGCTTCGGAACTTTTAAATGTCTTGATATATCTCGAGAACTACGCATCTGATCAAATAATATCACAGAACATAAAAAGTAGGAAACTTAATTCTCTACAAATAAGGTCTCTTAACATTTTGCCATAGCTCGCTTCGTTTCCGAGATATTTGCAGATGTATCTCAAGGGAAGGGGCCTGACGGACATATTTCGAGATATTTCTTCTTCTTGTTGTTCTTCCTCTGCACAGCTAAGCTGGAAGTGGCATTTGCAGCTCGCAATAGTGCAGAGTTATCTCAAAGAAAGGGGCCACGGTGTTTCTCTATCTCTATTATGTTGGTGCGGCTTCGGAACTTTTAAATATCTTGATATGTCTCGAGAACTACGCATCTGATCAAAAAATATCATAGAAGATAAAAAGTGGGAAACTTAATTCTCTACAAAAAAGGTCTCTTAACATTTTGCCATAGCTCGCTTGGTTTCCGAGATATTTGCAGATTTATCTCAAGGGAAGGGCCCTGACGGACATATTTCGAGATATTTCTTCTTCTTGTTGTTCTTCTTCTGCACAGCTAAGCTGGAAGTGGCATTTGCAGCTCGCAATAGTGCAGAGTTATCTCAAAGAAAGGGGCCACGGTGTTTCTGTATCTCTATTATGTTGGTGCGGCTTCGGAACTTTTAAATATCTTGATATATCTCGGGAACTACGCATCTGATCAAAAAATATCATAGAACATAAAAAGTAGGAAACTTAATTCTCTACAAAAAAGGTCTCTTAACATTTTGCCATAGCTCTCTTCGTTTCCGAGATATTTGCAGATTTATCTCAAGGGAAGGGGCCTGACGGACATATTTCGAGATATTTCTTCTTCTTGTTGTTCTTCTTCTGCACAGCTATGCTGGAAGTGGCATTTGCGGCTCGCACTAGTGCAGAGTTATCTCAAAGAAAGGTGTTTCTGTATCTCTATTATGTTGGTGCGGCTTCGGAACTTTTAAATATCTTGATATATCTCGAGAACTACGCATCTGATCAAAAAATATCATAGAATATAAATAGTAGGAAACTTAATTCTCTACAACAAAGGTCTCTCAACATTTTGCCATAGCTCGCTTCGTTTCCGAGATATTTGCAGATTTATCTCAAGGGAAGGGGCCTAACGGACATATTTCGATATATTTCTTCTTCTTGTTGTTCTTCTTCTGCACAGCTAAGCTGGTAGTGGCATTTGCAGCTCGCAATAGTGCAGAGTTATCTCAAAGAAAGGGGCCCCGGTGTGTCTGTATCTCTATTATGTTGGTGCGGCTTCGGAACTTTTAAATATCTTGATATATCTCGAGAACTACGCATCTGATCAAATAATATCACAGAACATAAAAAGTAGGAAACTTAATTCTCTACAAAAAAGGGCTCTTAACATTTTGCCATAGCTCGCTTCGTTTCCGAGATATTTGCAGATTTATCTCAAGGGAGAGGGCCTGACGGACATATTTCGAGATATTTCTTCTTCTTGTTGTTCTTCTTCTGCACAGCTAAGCTGGACGTGGCATTTACAGCTCGCAATAGTGCAGAGTTATCTCAAAGAAAGGGGCCACGGTGTTTCTGTATCTCTATTATGTTGGTGCGGCTTCGGAACTTTTAAATATCTTGATATATCTCGAGAACTACGCATCTGATCAAAAAATATCATAGAACATAAAAAGTAGGAAACTTAATTCTCTACAAAAAAGGTCTCTTAACATTTTGCCATAGCTCGCTTCGTTTCCGAGATATTTGCAGATTTATCTCAAGGGAAGGGGCCTGACGGACATATTTCGAGATATTTCTTCTTCTTGTTGTTCTTCTTCTGCACAGCTAAGCTGGAAGTGGCATTTGCAGCTCGCAATAGTGCAGAGTTATCTCAAAGAAAGGAGCCACGGTGTTTCTGTATCTCTATTATGTTGGTGCGGCTTCGGAACTTTTAAATATCTTGATATATCTCGAGAACTACGCATCTGATCAAAAAATATCATAGAACATAAAAAGTAGGAAACTTAATTCTCTAGAAATAAGGTCTCTTAACATTTTGCCATAGCTCGCTTCGTTTCCGAGATATTTGCAGATTTATCTCAAGGGAAGGGGCCTGACGGACATATTTCGAGATATTTCTTCTTCTTGTTGTTCTTTTTCTGCACAGCTAAGCTGGAAGCGGCATTTGCGGCTCGCACTTGTGCAGAGTTATCTCAAAGAAAGGGGCCACGGTGTTTCTGTATCTCTATTATGTTGGTGCGGCTTCGGAACTTTTATATATCTTGATATATCTCGAGAACTACGCATCTGATCAAATAATATCACAGAACATAAAAAGTAGGAAACTTAATTCTCTACAAATAAGGTCTCTTAACATTTTGCCATAGCTCGCTTCGTTTCCGAGATATTTGCAGATGTATCTCAAGGGAAGGGGCCTGACGGACATATTTCGAGATATTTCTTCTTCTTGTTGTTCTTCCTCTGCACAGCTAAGCTGGAAGTGGCATTTGCAGCTCGCAATAGTGCAGAGTTATCTCAAAGAAAGGGGCCACGGTGTTTCTCTATCTCTATTATGTTGGTGCGGCTTCGGAACTTTTAAATATCTTGATATGTCTCGAGAACTACGCATCTGATCAAAAAATATCATAGAAGATAAAAAGTGGGAAACTTAATTCTCTACAAAAAAGGTCTCTTAACATTTTGCCATAGCTCGCTTCGTTTCCGAGATATTTGCAGATTTATCTCAAGGGAAGGGCCCTGACGGACATATTTCGAGATATTTCTTCTTCTTGTTGTTCTTCTTCTGCACAGCTAAGCTGGAAGTGGCATTTGCAGCTCGCAATAGTGCAGAGTTATCTCAAAGAAAGGGGCCACGGTGTTTCTGTATCTCTATTATGTTGGTGCGGCTTCGGAACTTTTAAATATCTTGATATATCTCGGGAACTACGCATCTGATCAAAAAATATCATAGAACATAAAAAGTAGGAAACTTAATTCTCTACAAAAAAGGTCTCTTAACATTTTGCCATAGCTCTCTTCGTTTCCGAGATATTTGCAGATTTATCTCAAGGGAAGGGGCCTGACGGACATATTTCGAGATATTTCTTCTTCTTCTTGTTCTTCTTCTGCACAGCTATGCTGGAAGTGGCATTTGCGGCTCGCACTAGTGCAGAGTTATCTCAAAGAAAGGTGTTTCTGTATCTCTATTATGTTGGTGCGGCTTCGGAACTTTTAAATATCTTGATATATCTCGAGAACTACGCATCTGATCAAAAAATATCATAGAATATAAATAGTAGGAAACTTAATTCTCTACAACAAAGGTCTCTCAACATTTTGCCATAGCTCGCTTCGTTTCCGAGATATTTGCAGATTTATCTCAAGGGAAGGGGCCTAACGGACATATTTCGATATATTTCTTCTTCTTGTTGTTCTTCTTCTGCACAGCTAAGCTGGTAGTGGCATTTGCAGCTCGCAATAGTGCAGAGTTATCTCAAAGAAAGGGGCCCCGGTGTGTCTGTATCTCTATTATGTTGGTGCGGCTTCGGAACTTTTAAATATCTTGATATATCTCGAGAACTACGCATCTGATCAAATAATATCACAGAACATCAAAAGTAGGAAACTTAATTCTCTACAAAAAAGGGCTCTTAACATTTTGCCATAGCTCGCTTCGTTTCCGAGATATTTGCAGATTCAGCTCAAAGGAACTGGCCTGACGGACATATTTCGAGATATTTCTTCTTCTTGTTGTTCTTCCTCTGCACAGCTAAGCTGGAAGTGGCATTTGCAGCTCGCAATAGTGCAGAGTTATCTCAAAGGAAGGGGCCACGGTGTTTCTGTATCTCTATTATGTTGGTGCGGCTTCGGAACTTTTAAATATCTTGATATGTCTCGAGAACTACGCATCTGATCAAAAAATATCATAGAAGATAAAAAGTAGGAAACTTAATTCTCTACAAAAAAGGTCTCTTAACATTTTGCCATAGCTCGCTTCGTTTCCGAGATATTTGCAGATGTATCTCAAGGGAAGGGGCCTGACGGACATATTTCGAGATATTTCTTCTTCTTGTTGTTCTTCCTCTGCACAGCTAAGCTGGAAGTGGCATTTGCAGCTCGCAATAGTGCAGAGTTATCTCAAAGAAAGGGGCCACGGTGTTTCTCTATCTCTATTATGTTGGTGCGGCTTCGGAACTTTTAAATATCTTGATATGTCTCGAGAACTACGCATCTGATCAAAAAATATCATAGAAGATAAAAAGTGGGAAACTTAATTCTCTACAAAAAAGGTCTCTTAACATTTTGCCATAGCTCGCTTCGTTTCCGAGATATTTGCAGATTTATCTCAAGGGAAGGGGCCTGACGGACATATTTCGAGATATTTCTTCTTCTTGTTGTTCTTCTTCTGCACAGCTAAGCTGGAAGTGGCATTTGCGGCTCGCACTAGTGCAGAGTTATCTCAAAGAGAGGGGCCACGGTGTTTCTGTATCTCTATTATGTTGGTGCGGCTTCGGAACTTTTAAATATCTTGATATATCTCGAGAACTACGCATCTGATCAAAAAATATCATAGAAGATAAAAAGTAGGAAACTTAATTCTCTACAAAAAAGGTCTCTTAACATTTTGCCATAGCTCGCTTCGTTTCCGAGATATTTGCAGATTTATCTCAAGGGAGAGGGCCTGACGGACATATTTCGAGATATTTCTTCTTCTTGTTGTTCTTCTTCTGCACAGCTAAGCTGGACGTGGCATTTACAGCTCGCAATAGTGCAGAGTTATCTCAAAGAAAGGGGCCACGGTGTTTCTGTATCTCTATTATGTTGGTGCGGCTTCGGAACTTTTAAATATCTTGATATATCTCGAGAACTACGCATCTGATCAAAAAATATCATAGAACATAAAAAGTAGGAAACTTAATTCTCTACAAAAAACGTCTCTTAACATTTTGCCATAGCTCGCTTCGTTTCCGAGATATTTGCAGATTTATCTCAAGGGAAGGGGCCTGACGGACATATTTCGAGATATTTCTTCTTCTTGTTGTTCTTCTTCTGCACAGCTAAGCTGGAAGTGGCATTTGCAGCTCGCAATAGTGCAGAGTTATCTCAAAGAAAGGGGCCACGGTGTTTCTGTATCTCTATTATGTTGGTGCGGCTTCGGAACTTTTAAATATCTCGATATATCTCGAAAACTACGCTTCTGATCAAAAAATATCATAGAACATAAATTGTAGGAAACTTAATTCTCTACAAAAAAGGTCTCTTAACATTTTGCCATAGCTCTCTTCGTTTCCGAGATATTTGCCGATTTATCTCAAGGGAAGGGGCCTGACGGACATATTTCGAGATATTTCTTCTTCTTGTTGTTCTTCTTCTGCACAGCGAAGCTGGACGTGGCATTTGCAGCTCGCAATAGTGCAGAGTTATCTCAAAGAAAGGGGCCACGGTGTTTCTGTATCTCTATTATGTTGGTGCGGCTTCGGAACTTTTAAATATCTTGATATATCTCGGGAACTACGCATCTGATCAAAAAATATCATAGAACATAAATTGTAGGAAACATAATTCTCTACAAAAAAGGTCTCTTAACATATTGCCATAGCTCGCTTCGTTTCCGAGATATTTGCAGATTCAGCTCAAAGGAACTGGCCTGACGGACATATTTCGAGATATTTCTTCTTCTTGTTGTTCTTCCTCTGCACAGCTAAGCTGGAAGTGGCATTTGCAGCTCGCAATAGTGCAGAGTTATCTCAAAGAAAGGGGCCACGGTGTTTCTGTATCTCTATTATGTTGGTGCGGCTTCGGAACTTTTAAATATCTTGATATATCTCGAGAACTACGCATCTGATCAAAAAATATCATAGAACATAAAAAGTAGGAAACTTAATTCTCTACAAAAAAGGTCTCTTAACATTTTGCCATAGCTCGCTTCGTTTCCGAGATATTTGCAGATTTATCTCAAGGGAAGGGGCCTGACGGACATATTTCGAGATATTTCTTCTTCTTGTTGTTCTTCTTCTGCACAGCTAAGCTGGAAGTGGCATTTGCAGCTCGCAATAGTGCAGAGTTATCTCAAAGAAAGGAGCCACGGTGTTTCTGTATCTCTATTATGTTGGTGCGGCTTCGGAACTTTTAAATATCTTGATATATCTCGAGAACTACGCATCTGATCAAAAAATATCATAGAACATAAAAAGTAGGAAACTTAATTCTCTAGAAATAAGGTCTCTTAACATTTTGCCATAGCTCGCTTCGTTTCCGAGATATTTGCAGATTTATCTCAAGGGAAGGGGCCTGACGGACATATTTCGAGATATTTCTTCTTCTTGTTGTTCTTTTTCTGCACAGCTAAGCTGGAAGCGGCATTTGCGGCTCGCACTTGTGCAGAGTTATCTCAAAGAAAGGGGCCACGGTGTTTCTGTATCTCTATTATGTTGGTGCGGCTTCGGAACTTTTAAATATCTTGATATATCTCGAGAACTACGCATCTGATCAAATAATATCACAGAACATAAAAAGTAGGAAACTTAATTCTCTACAAATAAGGTCTCTTAACATTTTGCCATAGCTCGCTTCGTTTCCGAGATATTTGCAGATGTATCTCAAGGGAAGGGGCCTGACGGACATATTTCGAGATATTTCTTCTTCTTGTTGTTCTTCCTCTGCACAGCTAAGCTGGAAGTGGCATTTGCAGCTCGCAATAGTGCAGAGTTATCTCAAAGAAAGGGGCCACGGTGTTTCTGTATCTCTATTATGTTGGTGCGGCTTCGGAACTTTTAAATATCTTGATATATCTCGGGAACTACGCATCTGATCAAAAAATATCATAGAACATAAAAAGTAGGAAACTTAATTCTCTACAAAAAAGGTCTCTTAACATTTTGCCATAGCTCTCTTCGTTTCCGAGATATTTGCAGATTTATCTCAAGGGAAGGGGCCTGACGGACATATTTCGAGATATTTCTTCTTCTTGTTGTTCTTCTTCTGCACAGCTATGCTGGAAGTGGCATTTGCGGCTCGCACTAGTGCAGAGTTATCTCAAAGAAAGGTGTTTCTGTATCTCTATTATGTTGGTGCGGCTTCGGAACTTTTAAATATCTTGATATATCTCGAGAACTACGCATCTGATCAAAAAATATCATAGAATATAAATAGTAGGAAACTTAATTCTCTACAACAAAGGTCTCTCAACATTTTGCCATAGCTCGCTTCGTTTCCGAGATATTTGCAGATTTATCTCAAGGGAAGGGGCCTAACGGACATATTTCGATATATTTCTTCTTCTTGTTGTTCTTCTTCTGCACAGCTAAGCTGGTAGTGGCATTTGCAGCTCGCAATAGTGCAGAGTTATCTCAAAGAAAGGGGCCCCGGTGTGTCTGTATCTCTATTATGTTGGTGCGGCTTCGGAACTTTTAAATATCTTGATATATCTCGAGAACTACGCATCTGATCAAATAATATCACAGAACATAAAAAGTAGGAAACTTAATTCTCTACAAAAAAGGGCTCTTAACATTTTGCCATAGCTCGCTTCGTTTCCGAGATATTTGCAGATTCAGCTCAAAGGAACTGGCCTGACGGACATATTTCGAGATATTTCTTCTTCTTGTTGTTCTTCCTCTGCACAGCTAAGCTGGAAGTGGCATTTGCAGCTCGCAATAGTGCAGAGTTATCTCAAAGGAAGGGGCCACGGTGTTTCTGTATCTCTATTATGTTGGTGCGGCTTCGGAACTTTTAAATATCTTGATATGTCTCGAGAACTACGCATCTGATCAAAAAATATCATAGAAGATAAAAAGTAGGAAACTTAATTCTCTACAAAAAAGGTCTCTTAACATTTTGCCATAGCTCGCTTCGTTTCCGAGATATTTGCAGATTTATCTCAAGGGAAGGGGCCTGACGGACATATTTCGAGATATTTCTTCTTCTTGTTGTTCTTCTTCTGCACAGCTAAGCTGGAAGTGGCATTTGCAGCTCGCAATAGTGCAGAGTTATCTCAAAGAGAGGGGCCACGGTGTTTCTGTATCTCTATTATGTTGGTGCGGCTTCGGAACTTTTAAATATCTTGATATATCTCGAGAACTACGCGTCTGATCAAAAAATATCATAGAACATAAAAGGTAGGAAACTTAATTCTCTACAAAAAAGGTCTCTTAACA
The DNA here is from genome assembly GCF_051020975.1 of Osmia lignaria lignaria. Classification (NCBI taxonomy): domain Eukaryota; kingdom Metazoa; phylum Arthropoda; class Insecta; order Hymenoptera; family Megachilidae; genus Osmia; species Osmia lignaria. Next base: position 22,797,898 of record NW_027478161.1, on the reverse strand, counting down.
TTTTGCCATAGCTCTCTTCGTTTCCGAGATATTTGCAGATTTATCTCAAGGGAAGGGGCCTGACGGACATATTTCGAGATATTTCTTCTTCTTGTTGTTCTTCTTCTGCACAGCTATGCTGGAAGTGGCATTTGCGGCTCGCACTAGTGCAGAGTTATCTCAAAGAAAGGTGTTTCTGTATCTCTATTATGTTGGTGCGGCTTCGGAACTTTTAAATATCTTGATATATCTCGAGAACTACGCATCTGATCAAAAAATATCATAGAATATAAATAGTAGGAAACTTAATTCTCTACAACAAAGGTCTCTCAACATTTTGCCATAGCTCGCTTCGTTTCCGAGATATTTGCAGATTTATCTCAAGGGAAGGGGCCTAACGGACATATTTCGATATATTTCTTCTTCTTGTTGTTCTTCTTCTGCACAGCTAAGCTGGTAGTGGCATTTGCAGCTCGCAATAGTGCAGAGTTATCTCAAAGAAAGGGGCCCCGGTGTGTCTGTATCTCTATTATGTTGGTGCGGCTTCGGAACTTTTAAATATCTTGATATATCTCGAGAACTACGCATCTGATCAAATAATATCACAGAACATAAAAAGTAGGAAACTTAATTCTCTACAAAAAAGGGCTCTTAACATTTTGCCATAGCTCGCTTCGTTTCCGAGATATTTGCAGATTCAGCTCAAAGGAACTGGCCTGACGGACATATTTCGAGATATTTCTTCTTCTTGTTGTTCTTCCTCTGCACAGCTAAGCTGGAAGTGGCATTTGCAGCTCGCAATAGTGCAGAGTTATCTCAAAGGAAGGGGCCACGGTGTTTCTGTATCTCTATTATGTTGGTGCGGCTTCGGAACTTTTAAATATCTTGATATGTCTCGAGAACTACGCATCTGATCAAAAAATATCATAGAAGATAAAAAGTAGGAAACTTAATTCTCTACAAAAAAGGTCTCTTAACATTTTGCCATAGCTCGCTTCGTTTCCGAGATATTTGCAGATATATCTCAAGGGAAGGGGCCTGACGGACATATTTCGAGATATTTCTTCTTCTTGTTGTTCTTCTTCTGCACAGCTAAGCTGGAAGTGGCATTTGCAGCTCGCAATAGTGCAGAGTTATCTCAAAGAGAGGGGCCACGGTGTTTCTGTATCTCTATTATGTTGGTGCGGCTTCGGAACTTTTAAATATCTTGATATATCTCGAGAACTACGCGTCTGATCAAAAAATATCATAGAACATAAAAGGTAGGAAACATAATTCTCTACAAAAAAGGTCTCTTAACATTTTGCCATAGCTCGCTTCGTTTCCGAGATATTTGCAGATTTATCTCAAGGGAGAGGGCCTGACGGACATATTTCGAGATATTTCTTCTTCTTGTTGTTCTTCTTCTGCACAGCTAAGCTGGACGTGGCATTTACAGCTCGCAATAGTGCAGAGTTATCTCAAAGAAAGGGGCCACGGTGTTTCTGTATCTCTATTATGTTGGTGCGGCTTCGGAACTTTTAAATATCTTGATATATCTCGAGAACTACGCATCTGATCAAAAAATATCATAGAACATAAAAAGTAGGAAACTTAATTCTCTACAAAAAAGGTCTCTTAACATTTTGCCATAGCTCGCTTCGTTTCCGAGATATTTGCAGATTTATCTCAAGGGAAGGGGCCTGACGGACATATTTCGAGATATTTCTTCTTCTTGTTGTTCTTCTTCTGCACAGCTAAGCTGGAAGCGGCATTTGCGGCTCGCACTAGTGCAGAGTTATCTCAAAGAAAGGGGCCACAGTGTTTCTGTATCTCTATTATGTTGGTGCGGCTTCGGATTTTTTAAGTATCTCGATATATCTCGAAAACTACGCTTCTGATCAAAAAATATCATAGAACATAAAAAGTAGGAAACTTAATTCTCTACAAAAAAGGTATCTTAACATTTTGCCATAGCTCGCTTCGTTTCCGAGATATTTGCAGATTTATCTCAAGGGAAGGGGCCTGACGGACATATTTCGAGATATTTCTTCTTCTTGTTGTTCTTCTTCTGCACAGCTAAGCTGGAAGTGGCATTTGCAGCTCGCAATAGTGCAGAGTTATCTCAAAGAAAGGGGCCACGGTGTTTCTCTATCTCTATTATGTTGGTGCGGCTTCGGAACTTTTAAATATCTTGATATGTCTCGAGAACTACGCATCTGATCAAAAAATATCATAGAAGATAAAAAGTGGGAAACTTAATTCTCTACAAAAAAGGTCTCTTAACATTTTGCCATAGCTCGCTTCGTTTCCGAGATATTTGCAGATTTATCTCAAGGGAAGGGGCCTGACGGACATATTTCGAGATATTTCTTCTTCTTGTTGTTCTTCTTCTGCACAGCTAAGCTGGAAGTGGCATTTGCGGCTCGCACTAGTGCAGAGTTATCTCAAAGAGAGGGGCCACGGTGTTTCTGTATCTCTATTATGTTGGTGCGGCTTCGGAACTTTTAAATATCTTGATATATCTCGAGAACTACGCATCTGATCAAAAAATATCATAGAAGATAAAAAGTAGGAAACTTAATTCTCTACAAAAAAGGTCTCTTAACATTTTGCCATAGCTCGCTTCGTTTCCGAGATATTTGCAGATTTATCTCAAGGGAAGGGGCCTGACGGACATATTTCGAGATATTTCTTCTTCTTGTTGTTCTTCTTCTGCACAGCTAAGCTGGAAGTGGCATTTGCGGCTCGCACTAGTGCAGAGTTATCTCAAAGAGAGGGGCCACGGTGTTTCTGTATCTCTATTATGTTGGTGCGGCTTCGGAACTTTTAAATATCTCGATATATCTCGAAAACTACGCTTCTGATCAAAAAATATCATAGAACATAAATTGTAGGAAACATAATTCTCTACAAAAAACGTCTCTTAACATTTTGCCATAGCTCGCTTCGTTTCCGAGATACTTGCAGATTTATCTCAAGGGAAGGGGCCTGACGGACATATTTCGAGATATTTCTTCTTCTTGTTGTTCTTCTTCTGCACAGCTAAGCTGGACGTGGCATTTGCAGCTCGCAACAGTGCAGAGTTATCTCAAAGAAAGGGGCCACGGTGTTTCTGTATCTCTATTATGTTGGTGCGGCTTCGGAACTTTTAAATATCTTGATATATCTCGGGAACTACGCATCTGATCAAAAAATATCATAGAACATAAATTGTAGGAAACATAATTCTCTACAAAAAAGGTCTCTTAACATATTGCCATAGCTCGCTTCGTTTCCGAGATATTTGCAGATTCAGCTCAAAGGAACTGGCCTGACGGACATATTTCGAGATATTTCTTCTTCTTGTTGTTCTTCCTCTGCACAGCTAAGCTGGAAGTGGCATTTGCAGCTCGCAATAGTGCAGAGTTATCTCAAAGAAAGGGGCCACGGTGTTTCTGTATCTCTATTATGTTGGTGCGGCTTCGGAACTTTTAAATATCTTGATATATCTCGAGAACTACGCATCTGATCAAAAAATATCATAGAACATAAAAAGTAGGAAACTTAATTCTCTACAAAAAAGGTCTCTTAACATTTTGCCATAGCCCGCTTCGTTTCCGAGATATTTGCAGATTTATCTCAAGGGAAGGGGCCTAACGGACATATTTCGAGATATTTCTTCTTCTTGTTGTTCTTCTTCTGCACAGCTAAACTGGAAGTGGCATTTCCAGCTCGCAATAGTGCAGAGTTATCTCAAAGAGAGGGGCCACGGTGTTTCTGTATCTCTATTATGTTGGTGCGGCTTCGGAACTTTTAAATATCTTGATATATCTCGAGAACTACGCATCTGATCAAAAAATATCATAGAACATAAATTGTAGGAAACATAATTCTCTACAAAAAACGTCTCTTAACATTTTGCCATAGCTCGCTTCGTTTCCGAGATATTTGCAGATTCAGCTCAAAGGAACTGGCCTGACGGACATATTTCGAGATATTTCTTCTTCTTGTTGTTCTTCTTCTGCACAGCTAAACTGGAAGTGGCATTTCCAGCTCGCAATAGTGCAGAGTTATCTCAAAGAAAGGGGCCACGGTGTTTCGGTATCTCTATTATGTTGGTGCGGCTTCGGAACTTATAAATATCTTCATATATCTCGAGAACTACGCATCTGATCAAAAAATATCATAGAACATAAAAAGTAGGAAACTTAATTCTCTACAAAAAAGGTCTCTTAACATTTTGCCATAGCTCGCTTCGTTTCCGAGATATTTGCAGATTCAGCTCAAAGGAACTGGCCTGACGGACATATTTCGAGATATTTCTTCTTCTTGTTGTTCTTCCTCTGCACAGCTAAGCTGGAAGTGGCATTTGCAGCTCGCAACAGTGCAGAGTTATCTCAAAGAAAGGGGCCACGGTGTTTCTGTATCTCTATTATGTTGGTGCGGCTTCGGAACTTTTAAATATCTTGATATATCTCGGGAACTACGCATCTGATCAAAAAATATCATAGAACATAAAAAGTAGGAAACTTAATTCTCTACAAATAAGGTCTCTTAACATTTTGCCATAGCTCGCTTCGTTTCCGAGATATTTGCAGATTTATCTCAAGGGAAGGGGCCTGACGGACATATTTCGAGATATTTCTTCCTCTTCTTGTTCTTCTTCTGCACAGCTAAGCTGGACGTGGCATTTACAGCTCGCAATAGTGCAGAGTTATCTCAAAGAAAGGGGCCACGGTGTTTCGGTATCTCTATTATGTTGGTGCGGCTTCGGAACTTTTAAATATCTTGATATATCTCGAGAACTACGCATCTGATCAAATAATACCACAGAACATAAAAAGTAGGAAACTTAATTCTCTACAAATAAGGTCTCTTAACATTTTGCCATAGCTCGCTTCGTTTCCGAGATATTTGCAGATTTATCTCAAGGGAAGGGGCCTGACGGACATATTTCGAGATATTTCTTCTTCTTGTTGTTCTTCTTCTGCACAGCTAAGCTGGAAGCGGCATTTGCGGCTCGCACTAGTGCAGAGTTATCTCAAAGAAAGGGGCCACGGTGTTTCTGTATCTCTATTATGTTGGTGCGGCTTCGGAACTTTCAAATATCTTGATATATCTCGAGAACTACGCATCTGATCAAAAAATATCATACAACATAAAAAGTAGGAAACTTAATTCTCTACAAAAAAGGTCTCTTAACATTTTGCCATAGCTCGCTTCGTTTCCGAGATATTTGCAGATTTATCTCGAGGGAAGGGGCCTGACGGACATATTTCGAGATATTTCTTCTTCTTGTTGTTCTTCTTCTGCACAGCTAAGCTGGAAGCGGCATTTGCGGCTCGCACTAGTGCAGAGTTATCTCAAAGAAAGGGGCCACAGTGTTTCTGTATCTCTATTATGTTGGTGCGGCTTCGGATCTTTTAAGTATCTCGATATATCTCGAAAACTACGCTTCTGATCAAAAAATATCATAGAACATAAAAAGTAGGAAACTTAATTCTCTACAAAAAAGGTATCTTAACATTTTGCCATAGCTCGCTTCGTTTCCGAGATATTTGCAGATTTATCTGAAGGGAAGGGGCCTGACGGACATATTTCGAGATATTTCTTCTTCTTGTTGTTCTTCTTCTGCACAGCTAAGCTGGAAGTGGCAGAAGTGGCATTTGCAGCTCGCAATAGTGCAGAGTTATCTCAAAGAAAGGAGCCACGGTGTTTCTGTATCTCTATTATGTTGGTGCGGCTTCGGATTTTTTAAATATCTCGATATATCTCGAAAACTACGCTTCTGATCAAAAAATATCATAGAACATAAATTGTAGGAAACATAATTCTCTACAAAAAAGGTCTCTTAACGTTTTGCCATAGCTCTCTTCGTTTCCGAGATATTTGCAGATTTATCTCAAGGGAAGGGGCCTGACGGACATATTTCGAGATATTTCTTCTTCTTGTTGTTCTTCTTCTGCACAGCTAAGCTGGAAGTGGCATTTGCAGCTCGCAATAGTGCAGAGTTATCTCAAATAAAGGAGCCACGGTGTTTCTGTATCTCTATTATGTTGGTGCGGCTTCGGAACTTTTAAATATCTTGATATATCTCGAGAACTACGCATCTGATCAAAAAATATCATAGAACATAAAAAGTAGGAAACTTAATTCTCTAGAAATAAGGTCTCTTAACATTTTGCCATAGCTCGCTTCGTTTCCGAGATATTTGCAGATTTATCTCAAGGGAAGGGGCCTGACGGACATATTTCGAGATATTTCTTCTTCTTGTTGTTCTTTTTCTGCACAGCTAAGCTGGAAGCGGCATTTGCGGCTCGCACTTGTGCAGAGTTATCTCAAAGAAAGGGGCCACGGTGTTTCTGTATCTCTATTATGTTGGTGCGGCTTCGGAACTTTTAAATATCTTGATATGTCTCGAGAACTACGCATCTGATCAAAAAATATCATAGAAGATAAAAAGTGGGAAACTTAATTCTCTACAAAAAAGGTCTCTTAACATTTTGCCATAGCTCGCTTCGTTTCCGAGATATTTGCAGATTTATCTCAAGGGAAGGGGCCTGACGGACATATTTCGAGATATTTCTTCTTCTTGTTGTTCTTCTTCTGCACAGCTAAGCTGGAAGTGGCATTTGCAGCTCGCAATAGTGCAGAGTTATCTCAAAGAAAGGGGCTACGGTGTTTCTGTATCTCTATTATGTTGGTGCGGCTTCGGAACTTTTAAATATCTTGATATATCTCGGGAACTACGCATCTGATCAAAAAATATCATAGAACATAAAAAGTAGGAAACTTAATTCTCTACAAAAAAGGTCTCTTAACATTTTGCCATAGCTCTCTTCGTTTCCGAGATATTTGCAGATTTATCTCAAGGGAAGGGGCCTGACGGACATATTTCGAGATATTTCTTCTTCTTGTTGTTCTTCTTCTGCACAGCTATGCTGGAAGTGGCATTTGCGGCTCGCACTAGCGCAGAGTTATCTCAAAGAAAGGTGTTTCTGTATCTCTATTATGTTGGTGCGGCTTCGGAACTTTTAAATATCTTGATATATCTCGAGAACTACGCATCTGATCAAAAAATATCATAGAATATAAATAGTAGGAAACTTAATTCTCTACAACAAAGGTCTCTCAACATTTTGCCATAGCTCGCTTCGTTTCCGAGATATTTGCAGATTTATCTCAAGGGAAGGGGCCTAACGGACATATTTCGATATATTTCTTCTTCTTGTTGTTCTTCTTCTGCACAGCTAAGCTGGTAGTGGCATTTGCAGCTCGCAATAGTGCAGAGTTATCTCAAAGAAAGGGGCCCCGGTGTGTCTGTATCTCTATTATGTTGGTGCGGCTTCGGAACTTTTAAATATCTTGATATATCTCGAGAACTACGCATCTGATCAAATAATATCACAGAACATAAAAAGTAGGAAACTTAATTCTCTACAAAAAAGGGCTCTTAACATTTTGCCATAGCTCGCTTCGTTTCCGAGATATTTGCAGATTCAGCTCAAAGGAACTGGCCTGACGGACATATTTCGAGATATTTCTTCTTCTTGTTGTTCTTCCTCTGCACAGCTAAGCTGGAAGTGGCATTTGCAGCTCGCAATAGTGCAGAGTTATCTCAAAGAAAGGGGCCACGGTGTTTCTGTATCTCTATTATGTTGGTGCGGCTTCGGAACTTTTAAATATCTTGATATGTCTCGAGAACTACGCATCTGATCAAAAAATATCATAGAAGATAAAAAGTAGGAAACTTAATTCTCTACAAAAAAGGTCTCTTAACATTTTGCCATAGCTCGCTTCGTTTCCGAGATATTTGCAGATTTATCTCAAGGGAAGGGGCCTGACGGACATATTTCGAGATATTTCTTCTTCTTGTTGTTCTTCTTCTGCACAGCTAAGCTGGAAGTGGCATTTGCAGCTCGCAATAGTGCAGAGTTATCTCAAAGAGAGGGGCCACGGTGTTTCTGTATCTCTATTATGTTGGTGCGGCTTCGGAACTTTTAAATATCTTGATATATCTCGAGAACTACGCGTCTGATCAAAAAATATCATAGAACATAAAAGGTAGGAAACATAATTCTCTACAAAAAAGGTCTCTTAACATTTTGCCATAGCTCGCTTCGTTTCCGAGATATTTGCAGATTTATCTCAAGGGAGAGGGCCTGACGGACATATTTCGAGATATTTCTTCTTCTTGTTGTTCTTCTTCTGCACAGCTAAGCTGGACGTGGCATTTACAGCTCGCAATAGTGCAGAGTTATCTCAAAGAAAGGGGCCACGGTGTTTCTGTATCTCTATTATGTTGGTGCGGCTTCGGAACTTTTAAATATCTTGATATATCTCGAGAACTACGCATCTGATCAAAAAATATCATAGAACATAAAAAGTAGGAAACTTAATTCTCTACAAAAAAGGTCTCTTAACAGTTTGCCATAGCTCGCTTCGTTTCCGAGATATTTGCAGATTTATCTCAAGGGAAGGGGCCTGACGGACATATTTCGAGATATTTCTTCTTCTTGTTGTTCTTCTTCTGCACAGCTAAGCTGGAAGTGGCATTTGCAGCTCGCAATAGTGCAGAGTTATCTCAAAGAAAGGAGCCACGGTGTTTCTGTATCTCTATTATGTTGGTGCGGCTTCGGAACTTTTAAATATCTTGATATATCTCGAGAACTACGCATCTGATCAAAAAATATCATAGAACATAAAAAGTAGGCAACTTAATTCTCTAGAAATAAGGTCTCTTAACATTTTGCCATAGCTCGCTTCGTTTCCGAGATATTTGCAGATTTATCTCAAGGGAAGGGGCCTGACGGACATATTTCGAGATATTTCTTCTTCTTGTTGTTCTTTTTCTGCACAGCTAAGCTGGAAGCCGCATTTGCGGCTCGCACTTGTGCAGAGTTATCTCAAAGAAAGGGGCCACGGTGTTTCTGTATCTCTATTATGTTGGTGCGGCTTCGGAACTTTTAAATATCTTGATATATCTCGAGAACTACGCATCTGATCAAATAATATCACAGAACATAAAAAGTAGGAAACTTAATTCTCTACAAATAAGGTCTCTTAACATTTTGCCATAGCTCGTTTCGTTTCCGAGATATTTGCAGATATATCTCAAGGGAAGGGGCCTGACGGACATATTTCGAGATATTTCTTCTTCTTGTTGTTCTTCTTCTGCACAGCTAAACTGGAAGTGGCATTTCCAGCTCGCAATAGCGCAGAGTTATCTCAAAGAAAGGTGCCACGGTGTTTCTGTATCTCTATTATGTTGGTGCGGCTTCGGAACTTTTAAATATCTTGATATATCTCGAGAACTACGCATCTGATCAAATAATATCATACAACATAAAAAGTAGGAAACTTAATTCTCTACAAATAAGGTCTCTTAACATTTTGCCATAGCTCGCTTCGTTTCCGAGATATTTGCAGATTTATCTCAAGGGAAGGGGCCTGACGGACATATTTCGAGATATTTCTTCTTCTTCTTGTTCTTCTTCTGCACAGCTAAGCTGGACGTGGCATTTACAGCTCGCAATAGTGCAGAGTTATCTCAAAGAAAGGAGCCACGGTGTTTCTGTATCTCTATTATGTTGGTGCGGCTTCGGAACTTTTAAATATCTTGATATATCTCGAGAACTACGCATCTGATCAAAAAATATCATAGAACATAAAAAGTAGGAAACTTAATTCTCTAGAAATAAGGTCTCTTAACATTTTGCCATAGCTCGCTTCGTTTCCGAGATATTTGCAGATTTATCTCAAGGGAAGGGGCCTGACGGACATATTTCGAGATATTTCTTCTTCTTGTTGTTCTTTTTCTGCACAGCTAAGCTGGAAGCGGCATTTGCGGCTCGCACTTGTGCAGAGTTATCTCAAAGAAAGGGGCCACGGTGTTTCTGTATCTCTATTATGTTGGTGCGGCTTCGGAACTTTTAAATATCTTGATATATCTCGAGAACTACGCATCTGATCAAATAATATCACAGAACATAAAAAGTAGGAAACTTAATTCTCTACAAATAAGGTCTCTTAACATTTTGCCATAGCTCGCTTCGTTTCCGAGATATTTGCAGATGTATCTCAAGGGAAGGGGCCTGACGGACATATTTCGAGATATTTCTTCTTCTTGTTGTTCTTCCTCTGCACAGCTAAGCTGGAAGTGGCATTTGCAGCTCGCAATAGTGCAGAGTTATCTCAAAGAAAGGGGCCACGGTGTTTCTCTATCTCTATTATGTTGGTGCGGCTTCGGAACTTTTAAATATCTTGATATGTCTCGAGAACTACGCATCTGATCAAAAAATATCATAGAAGATAAAAAGTGGGAAACTTAATTCTCTACAAAAAAGGTCTCTTAACATTTTGCCATAGCTCGCTTCGTTTCCGAGATATTTGCAGATTTATCTCAAGGGAAGGGCCCTGACGGACATATTTCGAGATATTTCTTCTTCTTGTTGTTCTTCTTCTGCACAGCTAAGCTGGAAGTGGCATTTGCAGCTCGCCATAGTGCAGAGTTATCTCAAAGAAAGGGGCCACGGTGTTTCTGTATCTCTATTATGTTGGTGCGGCTTCGGAACTTTTAAATATCTTGATATATCTCGGGAACTACGCATCTGATCAAAAAATATCATAGAACATAAAAAGTAGGAAACTTAATTCTCTACAAAAAAGGTCTCTTAACATTTTGCCATAGCTCTCTTCGTTTCCGAGATATTTGCAGATTTATCTCAAGGGAAGGGGCCTGACGGACATATTTCGAGATATTTCTTCTTCTTGTTGTTCTTCTTCTGCACAGCTATGCTGGAAGTGGCATTTGCGGCTCGCACTAGTGCAGAGTTATCTCAAAGAAAGGTGTTTCTGTATCTCTATTATGTTGGTGCGGCTTCGGAACTTTTAAATATCTTGATATATCTCGAGAACTACGCATCTGATCAAAAAATATCATAGAATATAAATAGTAGGAAACTTAATTCTCTACAACAAAGGTCTCTCAACATTTTGCCATAGCTCGCTTCGTTTCCGAGATATTTGCAGATTTATCTCAAGGGAAGGGGCCTAACGGACATATTTCGATATATTTCTTCTTCTTGTTGTTCTTCTTCTGCACCGCTAAGCTGGTAGTGGCATTTGCAGCTCGCAATAGTGCAGAGTTATCTCAAAGAAAGGGGCCCCGGTGTGTCTGTATCTCTATTATGTTGGTGCGGCTTCGGAACTTTTAAATATCTTGATATATCTCGAGAACTACGCATCTGATCAAATAATATCACAGAACATAAAAAGTAGGAAACTTAATTCTCTACAAAAAAGGGCTCTTAACATTTTGCCATAGCTCGCTTCGTTTCCGAGATATTTGCAGATTCAGCTCAAAGGAACTGGCCTGACGGACATATTTCGAGATATTTCTTCTTCTTGTTGTTCTTCCTCTGCACAGCTAAGCTGGAAGTGGCATTTGCAGCTCGCAGTAGTGCAGAGTTATCTCAAAGAAAGGGGCCACGGTGTTTCTGTATCTCTATTATGTTGGTGCGGCTTCGGAACTTTTAAATATCTTGATATATCTCGAGAACTACGCATCTGATCAAAAAATATCATAGAAGATAAAAAGTAGGAAACTTAATTCTCTACAAAAAAGGGCTCTTAACATTTTGCCATAGCTCGCTTCGTTTCCGAGATATTTGCAGATGTATCTCAAGGGAAGGGGCCTGACGGACATATTTCGAGATATTTCTTCTTCTTGTTGTTCTTCTTCTGCACAGCTAAGCTGGAAGTGGCATTTGCGGCTCGCACTAGTGCAGAGTTATCTCAAAGAAAGGGGCCACGGTGTTTCTGTATCTCTATTATGTTGGTGCGGCTTCGGAACTTTTAAATATCTCGATATATCTCGAAAACTACGCTTCTGATCAAAAAATATCATAGAACATAAATTGTAGGAACCATAATTCTCTACAAAAAACGTCTCTTAACATTTTGCCATAGCTCGCTTCGGTTCCGAGATATTTGCAGATTTATCTCAAGGGAAGGGTCCTGACGGACATATTTCGAGATATTTCTTCTTCTTGTTGTTCTTCTACTGCACAGCTAAACTGGAAGTGGCATTTCAAGCTCGCAATAGTGCAGAGTTATCCCAAAGAAAGGGGCCACGGTTTTCTGTATCTCTATTATGTTGGTGCGGCTTCGGAACTTTTAAATATCTTGATATATCTCGAGAACTACGCATCTGATCAAAAAATATCATACTACATAAAAAGTAGGAAACTTAATTCTCTACAAGAAAGGTCTCTAAACATTTTGCCATAGCTCGCTTCGTTTCCGAGATATTTGCAGATTTATCTCAAGGGACGGGGCCTGACGGACATATTTCGAGATATTTCTTCTTCGTGTTGTCCTTCTTCTGCACAGCTAAGCTGGAAGTGGCATTTGCAGCTCGCAATAGTGCAGAGTTATCTCAAAGAGAGGGGCCACGGTGTTTCTGTATCTCTATTATGTTGGTGCGGCTTCGGAACTTTTAAATATCTTGATATATCTCGAGAACTTCGCATCTGATCAAAAAATATCATAGAAGATAAAAAGTAGGAAACTTAATTCTCTACAAAAAAGGTCTCTTAACATTTTGCCATAGCTCGCTTCGTTTCCGAGATATTTGCAGATTTATCTCAAGGGAAGGGGCCTGACGGACATATTTCGAGATATTTCTTCTTCTTGTTGTTCTTCTTCTGCACAGCTAAGCTGGAAGTGGCATTTGCAGCGCGCAATAGTGCAGAGTTATCTCAAAGAAACGGGCCACGGTGTTTCTGTATCTCTATTATGTTGGTGCGGCTTCGGAACTTTTAAATATCTTGATATATCTCGAGTACTACGCATCTGATCAAAAAATATCATACTACATAAAAACTAGGAAACTTAATTCTCTACAAGAGAGGTCTCTAAACATTTTGCCATAGCTCGCTTCGTTTCCGAGATATCTGCAGATTTATCTCAAGGGAAGGGGCCTGACGGACATATTTCGAGATATTTCTTCTTCTTGTTGTTCTTCTTCTGCACAGCTAAGCTGGAAGTGGCATTTGCAGCTCGCAATAGTGCAGAGTTATCTCAAAGAGAGGGGCCACGGTGTTTCTGTATATCTATTATGTTGGTGCGGCTTCGGAATTTTTAAATATCTTGATATATCTCGAGAACTACGCATCTGATCAAAAAATATCATAGAAGATAAAAAGTAGGAGACTCGATTCTCTACAAAAAAGGTCTCTTAACATTTTGCCATAGCTCGCTTCGTTTCCGAGATATTTGCAGATTTATCTCAAGGGAAGGGGCCTGACGGACATATTTCGAGATATTTCTTCTTCTTGTTGTTCTTCTTCTGCACACCTAAGCTGGAAGTGGCACTTGCGGCTCGCACTAGTGCAGAGTTATCTCAAAGAAAGGGGCCACGGTGTTTCTGTATCTCTATTATGTTGGTGCGGCTTCGGAACTTTTAAATATCTTGATATATCTCGAGAACTACGCATCTGATCAAAAAATATGATAGAACATAAAAAGTAAGAAACTTAATTCGCTACAAAAAAGGTCTCTTAACATTTTGCCATAGCTCGCTTCGTTTCCGAGATATTTGCAGATATATCTCAAGGGAAGGTGCCTGACGGACATATTTCGAGATATTTCTTCTTCTTGTTGTTCTTCTTCTGCACAGCTAAGCTGGAAGTGGCATTTACAGCTCGCAATAGTGCAGAGTTATCTCAAAGAAAGGGGCCACGGTGTTTCTGTATCTCTATTATGTTGGTCCGGCTTCGGAACTTTTAAATATCTTGATATATCTCGAGAACTACGCATCTGATCAAAAAATATCATAGAACATAAAAAGTAGGAAACTTAATTCTCTACAAAAAAGGTCTCTTAACATTTTGCCATAGCTCGCTTCGTTTCCGAGATATTTGCAGATTTATCTCAAGGGAAGGGGCCTGACGGACATATTTCGAGATATTTCTTCTTCTTGTTGTTCTTCTTCTGCACAGCTAAGCTGGAAGTGGCATTTGCGGCTCGCACTAGTGCAGAGTTATCTCAAAGAAAGGGGCCACGGTGTTTCTGTATCTCTATTATGTTGGTGCGGCTTCGGAACTTTTAAATATCCCGATATATCTCGAAAACTACGCTTCTGATCAAAAAATATCATACAACATAAATTGTAGGAAACATAATTCTCTACAAAAAACGTCTCTTAACATTTTGCCATAGCTCGCTTCGTTTCCGAGATATTTGCAGATTCAGCTCAAAGGAACTGGCCTGACGGACATATTTCGAGATATTTCTTCTTCTTGTTGTTCTTCCTCTGCACAGCTAAGCTGGAAGTGGCATTTGCAGCTCGCAATAGTGCAGAGTTATCTCAAAGAAAGGGGCCACGGTGTTTCTGTATCTCTATTATGTTGGTGCGGCTTCGGAACTTTTAAATATCTTGATATATCTCGAGAACTACGCATCTGATCAAAAAATATCATAGAAGATAAAAAGTAGGAAACTTAATTCTCTACAAAAAAGGTCTCTTAACATTTTGCCATAGCTCGCTTCGTTTCCGAGATATTTGCAGATTTATCTCAAGGGAAGGGGCCTGACGGACATATTTCGAGATATTTCTTCTTCTTGTTGTTCTTCTTCTGCACAGCTAAGCTGGAAGTTGCATTTGCGGCTCGCACTAGTGCAGAGTTATCTCAAAGAAAGGGGCCACGGTGTTTTTGTATCTCTATTATGTTGGTGCGGCTTCGGAACTTTTAAATATCTCGATATATCTCGAAAACTACGCTTCTGATCAAAAAATATCATAGAACATAAATTGTAGGAAACATAATTCTCTACAAAAAAGGTCTCTTAACGTTTTGCCATAGCTCGCTTCGTTTCCGAGATATTTGCAGATTTATCTCAAGGGAAGGGGCCTGACGGACATATTTCGAGATATTTCTTCTTCTTGTTGTTCTTCCTCTGCACAGCTAAGCTGGAAGTGGCATTTGCAGCTCGCAATAGTGCAGAGTTATCTCAAAGAGAGGGGCCACGGTGTTTCTGTATCTCTATTATGTTGGTGCGGCTTCGGAACTTTTAAACATCTTGATATATCTCGAGAACTACGCATCTGATCAAAAAATATCATAGAAGATAAAAAGTAGGAAACTTAATTCTCTACAAAAAAGGTCTCTTAACATTTTGCCATAGCTCGCTTCGTTTCCGAGATATTTGCAGATTTATCTCAAGGGAAGGGGCCTGACGGACATATTTCGAGATATTTCTTCTTCTTGTTGTTCTTCTTCTGCACAGCTAAGCTGGAAGTTGCATTTGCGGCTCGCACTAGTGCAGAGTTATCTCAAAGAAAGGGGCCACGGTGTTTTTGTATCTCTATTATGTTGGTGCGGCTTCGGAACTTTTAAATATCTCGATATATCTCGAAAACTACGCTTCTGATCAAAAAATATCATAGAACATAAATTGTAGGAAACATAATTCTCTACAAAAAAGGTCTCTTAACGTTTTGCCATAGCTCGCTTCGTTTCCGAGATATTTGCAGATATATCTCAAGGGAAGGGGCCTGACGGACATATTTCGAGATATTTCTTCTTCTTGTTGTTCTTCTTCTGCACAGCTAAGCTGGAAGTGGCATTTGCGGCTCGCACTAGTGCAGAGTTATCTCAAAGAAAGGGGCCGCGGTGTATCTGTATCTCTATTATGTTGGTGCGGCTTCGGAACTTTTAAATATCTCGATATATCTCGAAAACTACGCTTCTGATCAAAAAATATCATAGAACATAAATTGTAGGAAACATAATTCTCTACAAAAAAGGTCTCTTAACGTTTTGCCATAGCTCGCTTCGTTTCCGAGATATTTGCAGATATATCTCAAGGGAAGGGGCCTGACGGACATATTTCGAGATATTTCTTCTTCTTGTTGTTCTTCTTCTGCACAGCTAAGCTGGAAGTGGCATTTACAGCTCGCAATAGTGCAGAGTTATCTCAAAGAAAGGGGCCACGGTGGTTCTGTATCTCTATTATGTTGGTGCGGCTTCGGAACTTTTAAATATCTTGATATATCTCGAGAACTACGCATCTGATCAAAAAATATCATACTACATAAAAAGTAGGAAACTTAATTCTCTACAAGAAAGGTCTCTAAACATTTTGCCATAGCTCGCTTCGTTTCCGAGATATTTGCAGATTTATCTCAAGGGACGGGGCCTGACGGACATATTTCGAGATATTTCTTCTTCGTGTTGTTCTTCTTCTGCACAGCTAAGCTGGAAGTGGCATTTGCAGCTCGCAATAGTGCAGAGTTATCTCAAAGAGAGGGGCCACGGTGTTTCTGTATCTCTATTATGTTGGTGCGGCTTCGGAACTTTTAAATATCTTGATATATCTCGAGAACTACGCATCTGATCAAAAAATATCATAGAAGATAAAAAGTAGGAAACTTAATTCTCTACAAAAAAGGTCTCTTAACATTTTGCCATAGCTCGCTTCGTTTCCGAGATATTTGCAGATTTATCTCAAGGGAAGGGGCCTGACGGACATATTTCGAGATATTTCTTCTTCTTGTTGTTCTTCTTCTGCACAGCTAAGCTGGAAGTTGCATTTGCGGCTCGCACTAGTGCAGAGTTATCTCAAAGAAAGGGGCCACGGTGTTTCTGTATCTCTATTATGTTGGTGCGGCTTCGGAACTTTTAAATATCTCGATATATCTCGAAAACTACGCTTCTGATCAAAAAATATCATAGAACATAAATTGTAGGAAACATAATTCTCTACAAAAAAGGTCTCTTAACGTTTTGCCATAGCTCGCTTCGTTTCCGAGATATTTGCAGATATATCTCAAGGGAAGGGGCCTGACGGACATATTTCGAGATATTTCTTCTTCTTGTTGTTCTTCTTCTGCACAGCTAAGCTGGAAGTGGCATTTGCGGCTCGCACTAGTGCAGAGTTATCTCAAAGAAAGGGGCCACGGTGTTTCTGTATCTCTATTATGTTGGTGCGGCTTCGGAACTTTTAAATATCTTGATATATCTCGAGAACTACGCATCTGATCAAAAAATATCATACTACATAAAAAGTAGGAAACTTAATTCTCTACAAGAAAGGTCTCTAAACATTTTGCTATAGCTCGCTTCGTTTCCGAGATATTTGCAGATTTATCTCAAGGGAAGGGGCCTGACGGACATATTTCGAGATATTTCTTCTTCTTGTTGTTCTTCTTCTGCACAGCTAAGCTGGAAGTTGCATTTGCGGCTCGCACTAGTGCAGAGTTATCTCAAAGAAAGGGGCCACGGTGTTTCTGTATCTCTATTATGTTGGTGCGGCTTCGGAACTTTTAAATATCTCGATATATCTCGAAAACTACGCTTCTGATCAAAAAATATCATAGAACATAAATTGTAGGAAACATAATTCTCTACAAAAAAGGTCTCTTAACGTTTTGCCATAGCTCGCTTCGTTTCCGAGATATTTGCAGATATATCTCAAGGGAAGGGGCCTGACGGACATATTTCGAGATATTTCTTCTTCTTGTTGTTCTTCTTCTGCACAGCTAAGCTGGAAGTGGCATTTGCAGCGCGCAATAGTGCAGAGTTATCTCAAAGAAAGGGGCCACGGTGTTTCTGTATCTCTGTTATGTTGGTGCGGCTTCGGAACTTTTAAATATCTTGATATATCTCGAGAACTACGCATCTGATCAAAAAATATCATACTACATAAAAAGTAGGAAACTTAATTCTCTACAAAAAAGGTCTCTTAACATTTTGCCATAGCTCGCTTCGTTTCCGAGATATTTGCACATTTATCTCAAGGGAAGGGGCCTAACGGACATATTTCGAGATATTTCTTCTTCTTGTTGTTCTTCTTCTGCACAGCTAAACTGGAAGTGACATTTCCAGCTCGCAATAGTGCAGAGTTATCTCAAAGAAAGGGGCCACGGTGTTTCTGTATCTCTATTATGTTGGTGCGGCTTCGGAACTTTTAAATATCTCGATATATCTCGAAAACTACGCTTCTGATCAAAAAATATCATAGAACGTAAATTGTAGGAAACATAATTCTCTACAAAAAACGTCTCTTAACATTTTGCCATAGCTCGCTTCGTTTCCGAGATATTTGCAGATTCAGCTCAAAGGGACGGGCCTGACGGACATATTTCGAGATATTTCTTCTTCTTGTTGTTCTTCTTCTGCACAGCTAAGCTGGAAGTGGCATTTGGAGCTCGCAATAGTGCAGAGTTATCTCAAAGAAAGGGGCGACGGTGTTTCTGTATCTCTATTATGTTGGTGCGGCTTCGGAACTTTTAAATATCTTGATATATCTCGAGAACTACGCATCTGATCAAAAAATATCATAGAACATAAAAAGTAGGAAACTTAATTCTCTACAAAAAAGGTCTCTTAACATTTTGCCATAGCTCGCTTCGTTTCCGAGATATTTGCACATTTATCTCAAGGGAAGGGGCCTAACGGACATATTTCGAGATATTTCTTCTTCTTGTTGTTCTTCTTCTGCACAGCTAAACTGGAAGTGACATTTCCAGCTCGCAATAGTGCAGAGTTATCTCAAAGAAAGGGGCCACGGTGTTTCTGTATCTCTATTATGTTGGTGCGGCTTCGGAACTTTTAAATATCTTGATATATCTCGAGAACTACGCATCTGATCAAAAAATATCATAGAACATAAGAAGTAGAAAACTTAATTCTCTACAAAAAAGGTCTCATAACATTTTACCATAGCTCGCTTCGTTTCCGAGATATTTGCAGATTTATCTCAAGGGAAGGGGCCTGACGGACATATTTCGAGATATTTCTACTTCTTGTTGTTCTTCTTCTGCACAGCTAAGCTGGAAGTGGCATTTCCAGCTCGCAATAGTGCAGAGTTATCTCAAAGAAAGGGGCCACGGTGTTTCTGTATCTCTATTATGTTGGTGCGGCTTCGGAACTTTTAAATATCTTGATATATCTCGAGAACTACGCATCTGATCAAAAAATATCATAGAACATAAAAAGTAGGAAACTTAATTCTCTACAAAAAAGGTCCCTTAACATTTTACCATAGCTCGCTTCGTTTCCGAAATATTTGCAGATTTATCTCAAGGGAAGGGGCCTGACGGACATATTTCGAGATATTTCTTCTTCTTGTTGTTCTTCTTCTGCACAGCTAAGCTGGAAGTGGCATTTGCGGCTCGCACTAGTGCAGAGATATCTCAAAGAAAGGGGCCACGGTGTTTCTGAATCTCTATTATGTTGGTGCGGCTTCGGAACTTTTAAATATCTTGATATATCTCGAGAACTACGCATCTGATCAAAAAATATCATAGAACATAAAAAGTAGGAAACTTAATTCTCTACAAAAAAGGTCCCTTAACATTTTACCATAGCTCGCTTCGTTTCCGAGATATTTGCAGATTTATCTCAAGGGAAGGGGCCTGACGGACATATTTCGAGATATTTCTTCTTCTTGTTGTTCTTCTTCTGCACAGCTAAGCTGGAAGTGGCATTTCCAGCTCGCAATAGTGCAGAGTTATCTCAAAGAAAGGGGCCACGGTGTTTCTGTATCTCTATTATGTTGGTGCGGCTTCGGAACTTTTAAATATCTTGATATATCTCGAGAACTACGCATCTGATCAAAAAATATCATAGAACATAAAAAGTAGGAAACTTAATTCTCTACAAAATAGGTCCCTTAACATTTTACCATAGCTCGCTTCGTTTCCGAAATATTTGCAGATTTATCTCAAGGGATGGGGCCTGACGGACATATTTCGAGATATTTCTTCTTCTTATTGTTCTTCTTCTGCACAGCTAAGCTGGAAGTGGCATTTGCGGCTCGCACTAGTGCAGAGATATCTCAAAGAAAGGGGCCACGGTGTTTCTGAATCTCTATTATGTTGGTGCGGCTTCGGAACTTTTAAATATCTCGATATATCTCGAAAACTACGCTTCTGCTCAAAAAATATCATAGAACGTAAATTGTAGGAAACATAATTCTCTACAAAAAACGTCTCTTAACATTTTGCCATAGCTCGCTTCGTTTCCGAGATATTTGCAGATTCAGCTCAAAGGAACGGGCCTGACGGACATATTTCGAGATATTTCTTCTTCTTGTTGTTCTTCTTCTGCACAGCTAAGCTGGAAGTGGCATTTGCAGCTCGCAATAGTGCAGAGTTATCTCAAAGAAAGGGGCGACGGTGTTTCTGTATCTCTATTATGTTGGTGCGGCTTCGGAACTTTTAAATATCTTGATATATCTCGAGAACTACGCATCTGATCAAAAAATATGATAGAACATAAAAAGTAGGAAACTTAATTCTCTACAAAAAAGGTCTCTTAACATTTTGCCATAGCTCGCTTCGTTTCCGAGATATTTGCAGATTTATCTCAAGGGAAGGGGCCTGACGGACATATTTCGAGATATTTCTTCTTCTTGTTCTTCTTCTTCTGCACAGCTAAGCTGGAAGTGGCATTTGCAGCTCGCAATAGTGCAGAGTTATCTCAAAGAAAGGGGCCACGGTGTTTCTGTATCTCTATTATGTTGGTGCGGCTTCGGAACTTTTAAATATCTTGATATATCTCGAGAACTACGCATCTGATTAAAAAATATCATAGAACATAAAAAGTAGGAAACTTAATTCTCTACAAAAAAGGTCTCTTAACGTTTTGCCATAGCTCGCTTCGTTTCCGAGATATTTGCAGATTTATCTCAAGGGAAGGGTCCTGACGGACATATTTCGAGATATTTCTTCTTCTTGTTCTTCTTCTTCTGCACAGCTAAGCTGGAAGTGGCATTTGCAGCTCGAAATAGTGCAGAGTTATCTCAAAGAAAGGGGCCACGGTGTTTCTGTACCTCTATTATGTTGGTGCGGCTTCGGAACTTTTAAATATCTTGATATATCTCGAGAACTACGCATCTGATGAAAAAATATCATAGAACATAAAAAGTAGGAAACTTAATTCTCTACAAAAAAGGTCTCTTAACATTTTGCCATAGCTCGCTTCGTTTCCGAGATATTTGCAGATTTATCTCAAGGGAAGGGGCCTGACGGACATATTTCGAGATATTTCTTCTTCTTGTTGTTCTTCTTCTGCACAGCTAAGCTGGAAGTGGCATTTGCGGCTCGCACTAGTGCAGAGTTATCTCAAAGAAAGGGGCCACGGTGTTTCTGTATCTCTATTATGTTGGTGCGGCTTCGGAACTTTTAAATATCTCGATATATCTCGAAAACTACGCTTCTGATCAAAAAATATCATAGAACATAAATTGTACGAAACATAATTCTCTACAAAAAAGGTCTCTTAACATTTTGCCATAGCTCGCTTCGTTTCCGAGATATTCGCAGATATATCTCAAGGGAAGGGGCCTGACGGACATATTTCGAGATATTTCTTCTTCTTGTTGTTCTTCTTCTGCACAGCTAAACTGGAAGTGGCATTTCCAGCTCCCAATAGTGCAGAGTTATCTCAAAGAAAGGGGCCACGGTGTTTCTGTATCTCTATTATGTTGGTGCGGCTTCGGAACTTTTAAATATCTTGATATATCTCGAGAACTACGCATCCGATCAAAAAATATCATAGAACATAAAAAGTAGGAAACTTAATTCTCTACAAAAAAGGTCTCTTAACATTTTGCCATAGCTCGCTTCGTTTCCGAGATATTTGCAGATATATCTCAAGGGAAGGGGCCTGACGGACATATTTCGAGATATTTCTTCTTCTTGTTGTTCTTCTTCTGCACAGCTAAACTGGAAGTGGCATTTCCAGCTCGCAATAGTGCAGAGTTATCTCAAAGAAAGGGCCACGGTGTTTCTGTATCTCTATTATGTTGGTGCGGCTTCGGAACTTTTAAATATCTTGATATATCTCGAGAACTACGCATCTGATCAAAAAATATCATAGAACATAAAAAGTAGGAAACTAAATTCTCTACAAATAAAGTCTCTTAACATTTTGCCACAGCTCGCTTTGTTTCCGAGATATTTGCAGTTATATCTCAAGGGAAGGGGCCTGACGGACATATTTCGAGATATTTCTTCTTCTTGTTGTTCTTCTTCTGCAGAGCTAAGCTGGAAGTGGCATTTGCGGCTCGCACTAGTGCAGAGATATCTCAAAGAAAGGGGCCACGGTGTTTCTGAATCTCTATTATGTTGGTGCGGCTTCGGAACTTTTAAATATCTCGATATATCTCGAAAACTACGCTTCTGATCAAAAAATATCATAGAACGTAAATTGTAGGAAACATAATTCTCTACAAAAAACGTCTCTTAACATTTTGCCATAGCTCGCTTCGTTTCCGAGATATTTGCAGATTCAGCTCAAAGGAACGGGCCTGACGGACATATTTCGAGATATTTCTTCTTCTTGTTGTTCTTCTTCTGCACAGCTAAGCTGGAAGTGGCATTTGCAGCTCGCAATAGTGCAGAGTTATCTCAAAGAAAGGGGCGACGGTGTTTCTGTATCTCTATTATGTTGGTGCGGCTTCGGAACTTTTAAATATCTTGATATATCTCGAGAACTACGCATCTGATCAAAAAATATGATAGAACATAAAAAGTAGGAAACTTAATTCTCTACAAAAAAGGTCTCTTAACATTTTGCCATAGCTCGCTTCGTTTCCGAGATATTTGCAGATTTATCTCAAGGGAAGGGGCCTGACGGACATATTTCGAGATATTTCTTCTTCTTGTTCTTCTTCTTCTGCACAGCTAAGCTGGAAGTGGCATTTGCAGCTCGCAATAGTGCAGAGTTATCTCAAAGAAAGGGGCCACGGTGTTTCTGTATCTCTATTATGTTGGTGCGGCTTCGGAACTTTTAAATATCTCGATATATCTCGGAAACTACGCTTCTGATCAAAATATGTCATAGAATATAAATTGTAGGAAACATAATTCTCTACGAAAAAGGTCTCTTAACGTTTTGCCATAGCTCGCTTCGTTTCCGAGATATTTGCAGATTTATCTCAAGGGAAGGGTCCTGACGGACATATTTCGAGATATTTCTTCTTCTTGTTGTTCTTCTTCTGCACAGCTAAGCTGGAAGTGGCATTTGCAGCTCGCAATAGTGCAGAGTTATCTCAAAGAAAGGGGCGACGGTGTTTCTGTATCTCTATTATGTTGGTGCGGCTTCGGAACTTTTAAATATCTTGATATATCTCGAGAACTACGCATCTGATCAAAAAATATGATAGAACATAAAAAGTAGGAAACTTAATTCTCTACAAAAAAGGTCTCTTAACATTTTGCCATAGCTCGCTTCGTTTCCGAGATATTTGCAGATTTATCTCAAGGGAAGGGGCCTGACGGACATATTTCGAGATATTTCTTCTTCTTGTTCTTCTTCTTCTGCACAGCTAAGCTGGAAGTGGCATTTGCAGCTCGCAATAGTGCAGAGTTATCTCAAAGAAAGGGGCCACGGTGTTTCTGTATCTCTATTATGTTGGTGCGGCTTCGGAACTTTTAAATATCTTGATATATCTCGAGAACTACGCATCTGATTAAAAAATATCATAGAACATAAAAAGTAGGAAACTTAATTCTCTACAAAAAAGGTCTCTTAACGTTTTGCCATAGCTCTTTTCGTTTCCGAGATATTTGCAGATTTATCTCAAGGGAAGGGTCCTGACGGACATATTTCGAGATATTTCTTCTTCTTGTTCTTCTTCTTCTGCACAGCTAAGCTGGAAGTGGCATTTGCAGCTCGAAATAGTGCAGAGTTATCTCAAAGAAAGGGGCCACGGTGTTTCTGTACCTCTATTATGTTGGTGCGGCTTCGGAACTTTTAAATATCTTGATATATCTCGAGAACTACGCATCTGATGAAAAAATATCATAGAACATAAAAAGTAGGAAACTTAATTCTCTACAAAAAAGGTCTCTTAACATTTTGCCATAGCTCGCTTCGTTTCCGAGATATTTGCAGATTTATCTCAAGGGAAGGGGCCTGACGGACATATTTCGAGATATTTCTTCTTCTTGTTGTTCTTCTTCTGCACAGCTAAGCTGGAAGTGGCATTTGCGGCTCGCACTAGTGCAGAGTTATCTCAAAGAAAGGGGCCACGGTGTTTCTGTATCTCTATTATGTTGGTGCGGCTTCGGAACTTTTAAATATCTCGATATATCTCGAAAACTACGCTTCTGATCAAAAAATATCATAGAACATAAATTGTACGAAACATAATTCTCTACAAAAAAGGTCTCTTAACATTTTGCCATAGCTCGCTTCGTTTCCGAGATATTCGCAGATATATCTCAAGGGAAGGGGCCTGACGGACATATTTCGAGATATTTCTTCTTCTTGTTGTTCTTCTTCTGCACAGCTAAACTGGAAGTGGCATTTCCAGCTCCCAATAGTGCAGAGTTATCTCAAAGAAAGGGGCCACGGTGTTTCTGTATCTCTATTATGTTGGTGCGGCTTCGGAACTTTTAAATATCTTGATATATCTCGAGAACTACGCATCCGATCAAAAAATATCATAGAACATAAAAAGTAGGAAACTTAATTCTCTACAAAAAAGGTCTCTTAACATTTTGCCATAGCTCGCTTCGTTTCCGAGATATTTGCAGATATATCTCAAGGGAAGGGGCCTGACGGACATATTTCGAGATATTTCTTCTTCTTGTTGTTCTTCTTCTGCACAGCTAAACTGGAAGTGGCATTTCCAGCTCGCAATAGTGCAGAGTTATCTCAAAGAAAGGGCCACGGTGTTTCTGTATCTCTATTATGTTGGTGCGGCTTCGGAACTTTTAAATATCTTGATATATCTCGAGAACTACGCATCTGATCAAAAAATATCATAGAACATAAAAAGTAGGAAACTAAATTCTCTACAAATAAAGTCTCTTAACATTTTGCCACAGCTCGCTTTGTTTCCGAGATATTTGCAGTTATATCTCAAGGGAAGGGGCCTGACGGACATATTTCGAGATATTTCTTCTTCTTGTTGTTCTTCTTCTGCACAGCTAACCTGGAAGTGGCATTTGCAGCTCGCAATAGTGCAGAGTTATCTCAAAGAAAGGGGCCACGGTGTTTCTGTATCTCTATTATGTTGGTGCGGCTTCGGAACTTTTAAATATCTTGATATATCTCGAGAACTACGCATCTGATCAAAAAATATCATAGAACATAAAAAGTAGGAAACTTAATTCTCTACAAAAAAGGTCTCTTAACATTTTGCCATAGCTCGCTTCGTTTCCGAGATATTTGCAGATATATCTCAAGGGAAGGGGCCTGACGGACATATTTCGAGATATTTCTTCTTCTTGTTGTTCTTCTTCTGCACAGCTAAGCTGGAAGTGGCATTTGCAGCTCGCAATAGTGCAGAGTTATCTCAAAGAAAGGGGCCACGTTGTTTCTGTATCTCTATTATGTTGGTGCGGCTTCGGAACTTTTAAATATCTTGATATATCTCGAGAACTACGCATCTGATCAAAAAATATCATAGAACATAAAAAGTAGGAAACTTAATTCTCTACAAAAAAGGTCTCTTAACATTTTGCCATAGCTCGCTTCGTTTCCGAGATATTTGCAGATATATCTCAAGGGAAGGGGCCTGACGGACATATTTCGAGATATTTCTTCTTCTTGTTGTTCTTCTTCTGCACAGCTAAGCTGGAAGTGGCATTTGCAGCTCGCAATAGTGCAGAGTTATCTCAAAGAAAGGGGCCACGTTGTTTCTGTATCTCTATTATGTTGGTGCGGCTTCGGAACTTTTAAATATCTTGATATATCTCGAGAACTACGCATCTGATCAAAAAATATCATAGAACATAAAAAGTAGGAAACTTAATTCTCTACAAAAAACATTCGTCTTAACATTTTACCATAGCTCGCTTCGTTTCCGAGATATTTGCAGATTTATCTCAAGGGAAGGGGCCTGACGGGCATATTTCGAGATATTTCTTCTTCTTGTTGTTCTTCTTCTGCACAGCTAAGCTGGAAGTGGCAATTGCGGCTCGCACTAGTGCAGAGATATCTCAAAGAAAGGGGCCACGGTGTTTCTGAATCTCTATTATGTTGGTGCGGCTTCGGAACTTTTAAATATCTCGATATATCTCGAAAACTACGCTTCTGATCAAAAAATATCATAGAACGTAAATTGTACGAAACATAATTCTCTACAAAAAACGTCTCTTAACATTTTGCCATAGCTCGCTTCGTTTCCGAGATATTTGCAGATTTATCTCAAGGGAAGGGGCCTGACGGACATATTTCGAGATATTTCTTCTTCTTGTTCTTCTTCTTCTGCACAGCTAAGCTGGAAGTGGCATTTGCAGCTCGCAATAGTGCAGAGTTATCTCAAAGAAAGGGGCCACGGTGTTTCTGTATCGCTATTATGTTGGTGCGGCTTCGGAACTTTTAAGTATCTTGATATATCTCGAGAACTACGCATCTGATTAAAAAATATCATAGAACATAAAAAGTAGGAAACTTAATTCTCTACAAAAAAGGTCTGTTAACATTTTGCCATAGCTCGCTTCGTATCCGAGATATTTGCAGATTTATCTCAAGGGAAGGGGCCTGACGGACATATTTCGAGATATTTCTTCTTCTTGTTGTTCTTCTTCTGCACAGCTAAGCTGGAAGTGGCATTTGCAGCGCGCAATAGTGCAGAGTTATCTCAAAGAAAGGGGCCACGGTGTTTCTGTATCTCTATTATGTTGGTGCGGCTTCGGAACTTTTAAATATCTCGATATATCTCGGAAACTACGCTTCTGATCAAAATATGTCATAGAATATAAATTGTAGGAAACATAATTCTCTACGAAAAAGGTCTCTTAACGTTTTGCCATAGCTCGCTTCGTTTCCGAGATATTTGCAGATTTATCTCAAGGGAAGGGTCCTGACGGACATATTTCGAGATATTTCTTCTTCTTGTTCTTCTTCTTCTGCACAGCTAAGCTGGAAGTGGCATTTGCAGCTCGCAATAGTGCAGAGTTATCTCAAAGAAAGGGGCCACGGTGTTTCTGTATCTCTATTATGTTGGTGCGGCTTCGGAACTTTTAAATATCTTGATATATCTCGAGAACTACGCATCTGATCAAAAAATATCATAGAACATAAAAAGTAGGAAACTTAATTCTCTACAAAAAACATTCGTCTTAACATTTTACCATAGCTCGCTTCGTTTCCGAGATATTTGCAGATTTATCTCAAGGGAAGGGGCCTGACGGACATATTTCGAGATATTTCTTCTTCTTGTTGTTCTTCTTCAGCACAGCTAAGCTGGAAGTGGCATTTGCGGCTCGCACTAGTGCAGAGATATCTCAAAGAAAGGGGCCACGGTGTTTCTGAATCTCTATTATGTTGGTGCGGCTTCGGAACTTTTAAATATCTCGATATATCTCGAAAACTACGCTTCTGATCAAAAAATATCATAGAACGTAAAAAGTAGGAAACTTAATTCTCTACAAAAAAGGTCTCTTAACATTTTGCGGTAGCTCGCTTCGTTTCCGAGATATTTGCAGATTTATCTCAAGGGAAGGGGCCTGACGGACATATTTCGAAATATTTCTTCTTCTTGTTGTTCTTCTTCTGCACAGCTAAGCTGGAAGTGGCATTTGCAGCTCGCAATAGTGCAGAGTTATCTCAAAGAAAGGGGCCACGGTGTTTCTGTATCTCTATTATGTTGGTGCGGCTTCGGAACTTTTAAATATCTCGATATATCTCGAAAACTACGCTTCTGATCAAAAAATGTCATAGAATATAAATTGTAGGAAACATAATTCTCTACGAAAAAGGTCTCTTAACGTTTTGCCATAGCTCGCTTCGTTTCCGAGATATTTGCAGATTTATCTCAAGGGAAGGGTCCTGACGGACATATTTCGAGATATTTCTTCTTCTTGTTCTTCTTCTTCTGCACAGCTAAGCTGGAAGTGGCACTTGCGGCTCGCAAGTGCAGAGTTATCTCAAAGAAAGGGGCCACGGTGTTTCTGTATCTCTATTATGTTGGTGCGGCTTCGGAACTTTTAAATATCTTGATATATCTCGAGAACTACGCATCTGATCAAAAAATATCATAGAACATAAAAAGTAGGAAACTTAATTCTCTACAAAAAACATTCGTCTTAACATTTTACCATAGCTCGCTTCGTTTCCGAGATATTTGCAGATTTATCTCAAGGGAAGGGGCCTGACGGACATATTTCGAGATATTTCTTCTTCTTGTTGTTCTTCTTCTGCACAGCTAAGCTGGAAGTGGCATTTGCGGCTCGCACTAGTACAGAGATATCTCAAAGAAAGGGGCCACGGTGTTTCTGAATCTCTATTATGTTGGTGCGGCTTCGGAACTTTTAAATATCTCGATATATCTCGAAAACTACGCTTCTGATCAAAAAATATCATAGAACGTAAAAAGTAGGAAACTTAATTCTCTACAAAAAAGGTCTCTTAACATTTTGCGGTAGCTCGCTTGGTTTCCGAGATATTTGCAGATTTATCTCAAGGGAAGGGGCCTGACGGACATATTTCGAAATATTTCTTCTTCTTGTTGTTCTTCTTCTGCACAGCTAAGCTGGAAGTGGCATTTGCAGCTCGCAATAGTGCAGAGTTATCTCAAAGAAAGGGGCCACGTTGTTTCTGTATCTCTATTATGTTGGTGCGGCTTCGGAACTTTTAAATATCTTGATATATCTCGAGAACTACGCATCTGATCAAAAAATATCATAGAACACAAAAAGTAGGAAACTTAATTCTCTACAAAAAAGGTCTCTTAACATTTTGCCATAGCTCGCTTCGTTTCCGAGATATTTGCAGATATATCTCAAGGGAAGGGGCCTGACGGACATATTTCGAGATATTTCTTCTTCTTGTTGTTCTTCTTCTGCACAGCTAAGCTGGAAGTGGCATTTGCAGCTCGCAATAGTGCAGAGTTATCTCAAAGAAAGGGGCCACGTTGTTTCTGTATCTCTATTATGTTGGTGCGGCTTCGGAACTTTTAAATATCTTGATATATCTCGAGAACTACGCATCTGATCAAAAAATATCATAGAACATAAAAAGTAGGAAACTTAATTCTCTACAAAAAACATTCGTCTTAACATTTTACCATAGCTCGCTTCGTTTCCGAGATATTTGCAGATTTATCTCAAGGGAAGGGGCCTGACGGACATATTTCGAGATATTTCTTCTTCTTGTTGTTCTTTTTCTGCACAGCTAAGCTGGAAGTGGCAATTGCGGCTCGCACTAGTGCAGAGATATCTCAAAGAAAGGGGCCACGGTGTTTCTGAATCTCTATTATGTTGGTGCGGCTTCGGAACTTTTAAATATCTCGATATATCTCGAAAACTACGCTTCTGATCAAAAAATATCATAGAACGTAAATTGTAGGAAACATAATTCTCTACAAAAAACGTCTCTTAACATTTTGCCATAGCTCGCTTCGTTTCCGAGATATTTGCAGATTTATCTCAAGGGAAGGGGCCTGACGGACATATTTCGAGATATTTCTTCTTCTTGTTCTTCTTCTTCTGCACAGCTAAGCTGGAAGTGGCATTTGCAGCTCGCAATAGTGCAGAGTTATCTCAAAGAAAGGGGCCACGGTGTTTCTGTATCTCTATTATGTTGGTGCGGCTTCGGAACTTTTAAATATCTTGATATATCTCGAGAACTACGCATCTGATCAAAAAGTATCATAGAACATAAAAAGTAGGAAACTTAATTCTCTACAAAAAAGGTCTCTTAACATTTTGCCATAGCTCGCTTCGTTTCCGAGATATTTGCAGATTTATCTCAAGGGAAGGGGCCTGACGGACATATTTCGAGATATTTCTTCTTCTTGTTGTTCTTCTTCTGCACAGCTAAGCTGGAAGTGGCATTTGCAGCGCGCAATAGTGCAGAGTTATCTCAAAGAAAGGGGCCACGGTGTTTCTGTATCTCTATTATGTTGGTGCGGCTTCGGAACTTTTAAATATCTTGATATATCTCGAGAACTACGCATCTGATCAAAAAATATCATAGAACGTAAAAAGTAGGAAACCTAATTTTCTACAAAAAAGGTCTCTTAACATTTTGCGGTAGCTCGCTTCGTTTCCGAGATATTTGCAGATTTATCTCAAGGGAAGGGGCCTGACGGACATATTTCGAAATATTTCTTCTTCTTGTTGTTCTTCTTCTGCACAGCTAAGCTGGAAGTGGCATTTGCATCTCGCAATAGTGCAGAGTTATCTCAAAGAAAGGGGCCACGGTGTTTCTGTATCTCTATTATGTTGGTGCGGCTTCGGAACTTTTAAATATCTCGATATATCTCGAAAACTACGCTTCTGATCAAAAAATATCATAGAACATAAATTGTAGGAAACATAATTCTCTACAAAAAAGGTCTCTTAACATTTTGCCATAGCTCGCTTCGTTTCCGAGATATTTGCAGATTTATCTCACGGGAATGGTCCTGACGGACATATTTCGGGATATTTCTTCTTCTTGTTGTTCTTCTTCTGCACAGCTAAGCTGGAAGTGGCATTTGCAGCTCGCAATAGTGCAGAGTTATCTCAAAGAAAGGGGCCACGTTGTTTCTGTATCTCTATTATGTTGGTGTGGCTTCGGAACTTTTAAATATCTTGATATATCTCGAGAACTACGCATCTGATCAAAAAATATCATAGAACATAAAAAGTAGGAAACTTAATTCTCTACAAAAAACATTCGTCTTAACATTTTACCATAGCTCGCTTCGTTTCCGAGATATTTGCAGATTTATCTCAAGGGAAGGGGCCTGACGGACATATTTCGAGATATTTCTTCTTCTTGTTGTTCTTCTTCTGCACAGCTAAGCTGGAAGTGGCATTTGCGGCTCGCACTAGTGCAGAGATATCTCAAAGAAAGGGGCCACGGTGTTTCTGAATCTCTATTATGTTGGTGCGGCTTCGGAACTTTTAAATATCTCGATATATCTCGAAAACTACGCTTCTGATCAAAAAATATCATAGAACGTAAAAAGTAGGAAACTTAATTCTCTACAAAAAAGGTCTTTTAACATTTTGCGGTAGCTCGCTTCGTTTCCGAGATATTTGCAGATTTATCTCAAGGGAAGGGGCCTGACGGACATATTTCGAAATATTTCTTCTTCTTGTTGTTCTTCTTCTGCACAGCTAAGCTGGAAGTGGCATTTGCAGCTCGCAATAGTGCAGAGTTATCTCAAAGAAAGGGGCCACGGTGTTTCTGTATCTCTATTATGTTGGTGCGGCTTCGGAACTTTTAAATATCTCGATATATCTCGAAAACTACGCTTCTGATCAAAAAATGTCATAGAATATAAATTGTAGGAAACATAATTCTCTACGAAAAAGGTCTCTTAACGTTTTGCCATAGCTCGCTTCGTTTCCGAGATATTTGCAGATTTATCTCAAGGGAAGGGTCCTGACGGACATATTTCGAGATATTTCTTCTTCTTGTTCTTCTTCTTCTGCACAGCTAAGCTGGAAGTGGCATTTGTAGCTCGCAATAGTGCAGAGTTATCTCAAAGAAAGGGGCCACGGTGTTTCTGTATCTCTATTATGTTGGTGCGGCTTCGGAACTTTTAAATATCTTGATATATCTCGAGAACTACGCATCTGATCAAAAAATATCATAGAACATAAAAAGTAGGAAACTTAATTCTCTACAAAAAACATTCGTCTTAACATTTTACCATAGCTCGCTTCGTTTCCGAGATATTTGCAGATTTATCTCAAGGGAAGGGGCCTGACGGACATATTTCGAGATATTTCTTCTTCTTGTTGTTCTTCTTCTGCACAGCTAAGCTGGAAGTGGCATTTGCGGCTCGCACTAGTGCAGAGATATCTCAAAGAAAGGGGCCACGGTGTTTCTGAATCTCTATTATGTTGGTGCGGCTTCGGAACTTTTAAATATCTCGATATATCTCGAAAACTACGCTTCTGATCAAAAAATATCATAGAACGTAAATTGTAGGAAACATAATTCTCTACAAAAAACGTCTCTTAACATTTTGCCATAGCTCGCTTCGTTTCCGAGATATTTGCAGATTCAGCTCAAAGGAACGGGCCTGACGGACATATTTCGAGATATTTCTTCTTCTTGTTGTTCTTCTTCTGCACAGCTAAGCTGGAAGTGGCATTTGCAGCTCGCAATAGTGCAGAGTTATCTCAAAGAAAGGGGCGACGGTGTTTCTGTATCTCTATTATGTTGGTGCGGCTTCGGAACTTTTAAATATCTTGATATATCTCGAGAACTACGCATCTGATCAAAAAATATCATAGAACATAAAAAGTAGGAAACTTAATTCTCTACAAAAAAGGTCTCTTAACATTTTGCCATAGCTCGCTTCGTTTCCGAGATATTTGCACATTTATCTCAAGGGAAGGGGCCTGACGGACATATTTCGAGATATTTCTTCTTCTTGTTGTTCTTCTTCTGCACAGCTAAGCTGGAAGTGGCATTTCCAGCTCGCAATAGTGCAGAGTTATCTCAAAGAAAGGGGCCACGGTGTTTCTGTATCTCTATTATGTTGGTGCGGCTTCGGAACTTTTAAATATCTCGATATATCTCGAGAACTACGCATCTGATCAAAAAATATCATTGAACATAAAAAGTAGGAAACTTAATTCTCTACAAAAAAGGTCTGTTAACATTTTGCCATAGCTCGCTTCGTTTCCGAGATATTTGCAGATTTATCTCAAGGGAAGGGGCCTGACGGACATATTTCGAGATATTTCTTCTTCTTGTTCTTCTTCTTCTGCACAGCTAAGCTGGAAGTGGCATTTGCAGCTCGCAATAGTGCAGAGTTATCTCAAAGAAAGGGGCCACGGTGTTTCTGTATCTCTATTATGTTGGTGCGGCTTCGGAACTTTTAAATATCTTGATATATCTCGAGAACTACGCATCTGATTAAAAAATTTCATAGAACATAAAAAGTAGGAAACTTAATTCTCTACAAAAAAGGTCTGTTAACATTTTGCCATAGCTCGCTTCGTTTCCGAGATATTTGCAGATTTATCTCAAGGGAAGGGGCCTGACGGACATATTTCGAGATATTTCTTCTTCTTGTTGTTCTTCTTCTGCACAGCTAAGCTGGAAGTGGCATTTGCAGCGCGCAATAGTGCAGAGTTATCTCAAAGAAAGGGGCCACGGTGTTTCTGTATCTCTATTGTGTTGGTGCGGCTTCGGAACTTTTAAATATCTCGATATATCTCGAAAACTACGCTTCTGATCAAAAAATATCATAGAACATAAATTGTAGGAAACATAATTCTCTACAAAAAAGGTCTCTTAACGTTTTGCCATAGCTCGTTTCGTTTCCGAGATATTTGCAGATTTATCTCAAGGGAAGGGTCCTGACGGATATATTTCGAGATATTTCTTCTTCTTGTTGTTCTTCTTCTGCACAGCTAAACTGGAAGTGGCACTTCCAGCTCGCAATAGTGCAGAGTTATCCCGAAGAAAGGGGCCACGGTGTTTCTGTATCTCTATTATGTTGGTGCGGCTTCGGAACTTTTAAATATCTTGATATATCTCGAGAACTACGCATCTGATCAAAAAAGATCATAGAACGTAAAAAGTAGGAAACCTAATTTTCTACAAAAAAGGTCTCTTAACATTTTGCGGTAGCTCGCTTCGTTTCCGAGATATTTGCAGATTTATCTCAAGGGAAGGGGCCTGACGGACATATTTCGAGATATTTCTTCTTCTTGTTGTTCTTCTTCTGCACAGCTAAGCTGGAAGTGGCATTTGCAGCGCGCAATAGTGCAGAGTTATCTCAAAGAAAGGGGCCACGGTGTTTCTGTATCTCTATTGTGTTGGTGCGGCTTCGGAACTTTTAAATATCTTGATATATCTCGAGAACTACGCATCTGATCAAAAAATATCATAGAACGTAAAAAGTAGGAAACCTAATTTTCTACAAAAAAGGTCTCTTAACATTTTGCGGTAGCTCGCTTCGTTTCCGAGATATTTGCAGATTTATCTCAAGGGAAGGGGCCTGACGGACATATTTCGAGATATTTCTTCTTCTTGTTGTTCTTCTTCTGCACAGCTAAGCTGGAAGTGGCATTTGCAGCTCGCAATAGTGCAGAGTTATCTCAAAGAAAGGGGCCACGGTGTTTCTGTATCTCTATTATGTTGGTGCGGCTTCGGAACTTTTAAATATCTCGATATATCTCGAAAACTACGCTTCAAATCAAAAAATATCATACAACATAAATTGTAGGAAACATAATTCTCTACAAAAAAGGTCTCTTAACGTTTTGCCATAGCTCGCTTCGTTTCCGAGATATTTGCAGATTTATCTCAAGGGAAGGGTCCTGACGGATATATTTCGAGATATTTCTTCTTCTTGTTGTTCTTCTTCTGCACAGCTAAACTGGAAGTGGCACTTCCAGCTCGCAATAGTGCAGAGTTATCCCGAAGAAAGGGGCCACGGTGTTTCTGTATCTCTATTATGTTGGTGCGGCTTCGGAACTTTTAAATATCTTGATATATCTCGAGAACTACGCATCTGATCAAAAAATATCATAGAACGTAAAAAGTAGGAAACCTAATTTTCTACAAAAAAGGTCTCTTAACATTTTGCGGTAGCTCGCTTCGTTTCCGAGATATTTGCAGATTTATCTCAAGGGAAGGGGCCTGACGGACATATTTCGAGATATTTCTTCTTCTTGTTGTTCTTCTTCTGCACAGCTAAGCTGGAAGTGGCATTTGCAGCGCGCAGTAGTGCAGAGTTATCTCAAAGAAAGGGGCCACGGTGTTTCTGTAATTCTATTGTGTTGGTGCGGCTTCGGAACTTTGAAATATCTTGATATATCTCGAGAACTACGCATCTGATCAAAAAATATCATAGAACGTAAAAAGTAGGAAACCTAATTTTCTACAAAAAAGGTCTCTTAACATTTTGCGGTAGCTCGCTTGGTTTCCGAGATATTTGCAGATTTATCTCAAGGGAAGGGGCCTGACGGACATATTTCGAGATATTTCTTCTTCTTGTTGTTCTTCTTCTGCACAGCTAAGCTGGAAGTGGCATTTGCAGCTCGCAATAGTGCAGAGTTATCTCAAAGAAAGGGGCCACGGTGTTTCTGTATCTCTATTATGTTGGTGCGGCTTCGGAACTTTTAAATGTCTCGATATATCTCGAAAACTACGCTTCTGATCAAAAAATATCATAGAACATAAATTGTAGGAAACATAATTCTCTACAAAAAAGGTCTCTTAACGTTTTGCCATAGCTCGCGTCGTTTCCGAGATATTTGCAGATTTATCTCAAGGGAAGGGTCCTGACGGACATATTTCGAGATATTTCTTCTTCTTGTTGTTCTTCTTCTGCACAGCTAAACTGGAAGTGGCACTTTCAGCTCGCAATAGTGCAGAGTTATCCCGAAGAAAGGGGCCACGGTGTTTCTGTATGTCTATTATGTTGGTGCGGCTTCGGAACTTTTAAATATCTTGATATATCTCGAGAACTACGCATCTGATCAAAAAATATCATAGAACGTAAAAAGTAGGAAACCTAATTTTCTACAAAAAAGGTCTCTTAACATTTTGCGGTAGCTCGCTTCGTTTCCGAGATATTTGCAGATTTATCTCAAGGGAAGGGGCCTGACGGACATATTTCGAGATATTTCTTCTTCTTGTTGTTCTTCTTCTGCACAGCTAAGCTGGAAGTGGCATTTGCAGCGCGCAATAGTGCAGAGTTATCTCAAAGAAAGGGGCCACGGTGTTTCTGTATCTCTATTGTGTTGGTGCGGCTTCGGAACTTTTAAATATCTTGATATATCTCGAGAACTACGCATCTGATCAAAAAATATCATAGAACGTAAAAAGTAGGAAACCTAATTTTCTACAAAAAAGGTCTCTTAACATTTTGCGGTAGCTCGCTTCGTTTCCGAGATATTTGCAGATTTATCTCAAGGGAAGGGGCCTGACGGACATATTTCGAGATATTTCTTCTTCTTGTTGTTCTTCTTCTGCACAGCTAAGCTGGAAGTGGCATTTGCAGCTCGCAATAGTGCAGAGTTATCTCAAAGAAAGGGGCCACGGTGTTTCTGTATCTCTATTATGTTGGTGCGGCTTCGGAACTTTTAAATATCTCGATATATCTCGAAAACTACGCTTCTGATCAAAAAATATCGTAGAATATAAATTGTAGGAAACATAATTCTCTACAAAAAAGGTCTCTTAACGTTTTGCCATAGCTCGGTTCGTTTCCGAGATATTTGCAGATTTATCTCAAGGGAAGGGGCCTGTCGGACATATTTCGAAGTATTTCTTCTTCTTGTTGTTCTTCTTCTGCACAGCTAAACTGGAAGTGGCACTTCCAGCTCGCAATAGTGCAGAGTTATCCCGAAGAAAGGGGCCACGGTGTTTCTGTATCTCTATTATGTTGGTGCGGCTTCGGAACTTTTAAATATCTTGATATATCTCGAGAACTACGCATCTGATCAAAAAATATCATAGAACGTAAAAAGTAGGAAACCTAATTTTCTACAAAAAAGGTCTCTTAACATTTTGCGGTAGCTCGCTTCGTTTCCGAGATATTTGCAGATTTATCTCAAGGGAAGGGGCCTGACGGACATATTTCGAGATATTTCTTCTTCTTGTTGTTCTTCTTCTGCACAGCTAAGCTGGAAGTGGCATTTGCGGCGCGCAATAGTGCAGAGTTATCTCAAAGAAAGGGGCCACGGTGTTTCTGTATCTCTATTATGTTGGTGCGGCTTCGGAACTTTTAAATATCTTGATATATCTCGAGAACTACGCATCTGATCAAAAAATATCATAGAACGTAAAAAGTAGGAAACCTAATTTTCTACAAAAAAGGTCTCTTAACATTTTGCGGTAGCTCGCTTCGTTTCCGAGATATTTGCAGATTTATCTCAAGGGAAGGGGCCTGACGGACATATTTCGAGATATTTCTTCTTCTTGTTGTTCTTCTTCTGCACAGCTAAGCTGGAAGTGGCATTTGCAGCTCGCAATAGTGCAGAGTTATCTCAAAGAAAGGGGCCACGGTGTTTCTGTATCTCTATTATGTTGGTGCGGCTTCGGAACTTTTAAATATCTCGATATATCTCGAAAACTACGCTTCTGATCAAAAAATATCATAGAACATAAATTGTAGGAAACATAATTCTCTACAAAAAAGGTCTCTTAACGTTTTGCCATAGCTCGCTTCGTTTCCGAGATATTTGCAGATTTATCTCAAGGGAAGGGGCCTGACGGACATATTTCGAGATATTTCTTCTTCTTGTTGTTCTTCTTCTGCACAGCTAAGCTGGAAGTGGCATTTGCAGCGCGCAATAGTGCAGAGTTATCTCAAAGAAAGGGGCCACGGTGTTTCTGTATCTCTATTGTGTTGGTGCGGCTTCGGAACTTTTAAATATCTCGATATATCTCGAAAACTACGCTTCTGATCAAAAAATATCATAGAACATAAATTGTAGGAAACATAATTCTCTACAAAAAAGGTCTCTTAACGTTTTGCCATAGCTCGCTTCGTTTCCGAGATATTTGCAGATTTATCTCAAGGGAAGGGGCCTGACGGACATATTTCGAGGTATTTCTTCTTCTTGTTCTTCTTCTTCTGCACAGCTAAGCTGGAAGTGGCATTTGCAGCTCGCAATAGTGCAGAGTTATCTCAAAGAAAGGGGCCACGGTGTTTCTGTATCTCTATTATGTTGGTGCGGCTTCGGAGCTTTTAAATATCTTGATATATCTCGAGAACTACGCATCTGATTAAAAAATTTCATAGAACATAAAAAGTAGGAAACTTAATTCTCTACAAAAAAGGTCTGTTAACATTTTGCCATAGCTCGCTTCGTTTCCGAGATATTTGCAGATTTATCTCAAGGGAAGGGGCCTGACGGACATATTTCGAGATATTTCTTCTTCTCGTTGTTCTTCTTCTGCACAGCTAAGCTGGAAGTGGCATTTGCAGCGCGCAATAGTGCAGAGTTATCTCAAAGAAAGGGGCCACGGTGTTTCTGTATCTCTATTATGTTGGTGCGGCTTCGGAACTTTTAAATATCTTGATATATCTCGAGAACTACGCATCTGATCAAAAAATATCATAGAACGTAAAAAGTAGGAAACCTAATTTTCTACAAAAAAGGTCTCTTAACATTTTGCGGTAGCTCGCTTCGTTTCCGAGATATTTGCAGATTTATCTCAAGGGAAGGGGCCTGACGGACATATTTCGAGATATTTCTTCTTCTTGTTGTTCTTCTTCTGCACAGCTAAGCTGGAAGTGGCATTTGCAGCTCGCAATAGTGCAGAGTTATCTCAAAGAAAGGGGCCACGGTGTTTCTGTATCTCTATTATGTTGGTGCGGCTTCGGAACTTTTAAATATCTGGATATATCTCGAGAACTACGCATCTGATCAAAAAGTATCATAGAACATAAAAAGTAGGAAACTTAATTCTCTACAAAAAAGGTATCTTAACATTTTGCCATAGCTCGCTTCGTTTCCGAGATATTTGCAGATATATCTCAAGGGAAGGGGCTTGACGGACATATTTCGAGATATTTCTTCTTCCTGTTGTTCTTCTTCTGCACAGCTAAGCTGGAAGTGGCATTTCCAGCTCGCAATAGTGCAGAGTTATCTCAAAGAAAGGGGCCACGGTGTTTCTGTACCTCTATTATGTTGATGCAGCTTCGGAACTTTTAAATATCTTGATATATCTCGAGAACTACGCATCTGATCAAAAAATATCATAGAACATAAAAGGTAGGAAACTTAATTCTCTACAAAAAAGGTGTCTTAACATTTTGCCATAGCTCGCTTCGTTTCCGAGATATTTGCAGATTTATCTCAAGGGAAGGGGACTGACGGACATATTTCGAGATATTTCTTCTTCTTGTTGTTCTTCTTCTGCACAGCTAAGCTGGAAGTGGCATTTGCAGCTCGCAGTAGTGCAGAGTTATCTCAAAGAAAGGGGCCACAGTGTGTCTGTATCTCTATTATGTTGGTGCGGCTTCGGAACTTTTAAATATCTGGATATATCTCGAGAACTACGCATCTGATCAAAAAATATCATAGAACATAAAAAGTAGGAAACTTAATTCTCTACAAAGGAGGTCTCTTAACATTTTGCCATAGCTCGCTTCGTTTCCGAGATATTTGCAGATTTATCTCAAGGGAAGGGGCCTGACGGACATATTTCGAGATATTTCTTCTTCTTGTTCTTCTTCTTCTGCACAGCTAAGCTGGAAGTGGCATTTGCAGCTCGCAGTAGTGCAGAGTTATCTCAAAGAAAGGGGCCACAGTGTTTCTGTATCTCTATTATGTTGGTGCGGCTTCGGAACTTTTAAATATCTGGATATATCTCGAGAACTACGCATCTGATCAAAAAATATCATAGAACATAAAAAGTAGGAAACTTAATTCTCTACAAAGAAGGTCTCTTAACATTTTGCCATAGCTCGCTTCGTTTCCGAGATATTTGCAGATTTATCTCAAGGGAAGGGGCCTGACGGACATATTTCGAGATATTTCTTCTTCTTGTTCTTCTTCTTCTGCACAGCTAAGCTGGAAGTGGCATTTGCAGCGCGCAATAGTGCAGAGTTATCTCAAAGAAAGGGGCCACGGTGTTTCTGTATCTCTATTATGTTGGTGCGGCTTCGGAACTTTTAAATATCTTGATATATCTCGAGAACTACGCATCTGATCAAAAAATATCATAGAACGTAAAAAGTAGGAAACCTAATTTTCTACAAAAAAGGTCTCTTAACATTTTGCGGTAGCTCGCTTCGTTTCCGAGATATTTGCAGATTTATCTCAAGGGAAGGGGCCTGACGGACATATTTCGAGATATTTCTTCTTCTTGTTGTTCTTCTTCTGCACAGCTAAGCTGGAAGTGGCATTTGCAGCTCGCAATAGTGCAGAGTTATCTCAAAGAAAGGGGCCACGGTGTTTCTGTATCTCTATTATGTTGGTGCGGCTTCGGAACTTTTAAATATCTGGATATATCTCGAGAACTACGCATCTGATCAAAAAGTATCATAGAACATAAAAAGTAGGAAACTTAATTCTCTACAAAAAAGGTATCTTAACATTTTGCCATAGCTCGCTTCGTTTCCGAGATATTTGCAGATATATCTCAAGGGAAGGGGCTTGACGGACATATTTCGAGATATTTCTTCTTCCTGTTGTTCTTCTTCTGCACAGCTAAGCTGGAAGTGGCATTTCCAGCTCGCAATAGTGCAGAGTTATCTCAAAGAAAGGGGCCACGGTGTTTCTGTACCTCTATTATGTTGATGCAGCTTCGGAACTTTTAAATATCTTGATATATCTCGAGAACTACGCATCTGATCAAAAAATATCATAGAACATAAAAGGTAGGAAACTTAATTCTCTACAAAAAAGGTGTCTTAACATTTTGCCATAGCTCGCTTCGTTTCCGAGATATTTGCAGATTTATCTCAAGGGAAGGGGACTGACGGACATATTTCGAGATATTTCTTCTTCTTGTTGTTCTTCTTCTGCACAGCTAAGCTGGAAGTGGCATTTGCAGCTCGCAGTAGTGCAGAGTTATCTCAAAGAAAGGGGCCACAGTGTGTCTGTATCTCTATTATGTTGGTGCGGCTTCGGAACTTTTAAATATCTGGATATATCTCGAGAACTACGCATCTGATCAAAAAATATCATAGAACATAAAAAGTAGGAAACTTAATTCTCTACAAAGGAGGTCTCTTAACATTTTGCCATAGCTCGCTTCGTTTCCGAGATATTTGCAGATTTATCTCAAGGGAAGGGGCCTGACGGACATATTTCGAGATATTTCTTCTTCTTGTTCTTCTTCTTCTGCACAGCTAAGCTGGAAGTGGCATTTGCAGCTTGCAGTAGTGCAGAGTTATCTCAAAGAAAGGGGCCACAGTGTTTCTGTATCTCTATTATGTTGGTGCGGCTTCGGAACTTTTAAATATCTGGATATATCTCGAGAACTACGCATCTGATCAAAAAATATCATAGAACATAAAAAGTAGGAAACTTAATTCTCTACAAAGAAGGTCTCTTAACATTTTGCCATAGCTCGCTTCGTTTCCGAGATATTTGCAGATTTATCTCAAGGGAAGGGGCCTGACGGACATATTTCGAGATATTTCTTCTTCTTGTTCTTCTTCTTCTGCACAGCTAAGCTGGAAGTGGCATTTGCAGCGCGCAATAGTGCAGAGTTATCTCAAAGAAAGGGGCCACGGTGTTTCTGTATCTCTATTATGTTGGTGCGGCTTCGGAACTTTTAAATATCTTGATATATCTCGAGAACTACGCATCTGATCAAAAAATATCATAGAACATAAAAAGTGGGAAACTTAATTCTCTACAAAAAAGGTATCTTAACATTTTGCCATAGCTCGCTTCGTTTCCGAGATATTTGCAGATATATCTCAAGGGAAGGGGCTTGACGGACATATTTCGAGATATTTCTTCTTCTTGTTGTCCTTCTTCTGCACAGCTAAGCTGGAAGTGGCATTTGCAGGTCGCAATAGTGCAGAGTTATCTCAAAGAAAGGGGCCACGGTGTTTCTGTATCTCTATTATGTTGGTGCGGCTTCGGATCTTTTAAATATCTCGATATATCTCGAAAACTACGCTTCTGATCAAAAAATATCATAGAGCGTAAATTGTAGGGAACATAATTCTCTACAAAAAAGGTCTCTTAACATTTTGCCATAGCTCGATTCGTTTCCGAGATATTTGCAGATTTATCTCAAGGGAAGGGTCCTGACGGACATATTTCGGGATATTTCTTCTTCTTGTTGTTCTTCTTCTGCACAGCTAAGCTGGAAGCAGCATTTGCAGCTCGCAATAGTGCAGAGTTATCTCAAAGAAAGGGGCCACGGTGTATCTGTACCTCTATTATGTTGATGCAGCTTCGGAACTTTTAAATATCTTGATATATCTCGAGAACTACGCATCTGATCAAAAAATATCATAGAACATAAAGAGTAGGAAACTTAATTCTCTACAAAAAAGGTCTGTTAACATTTTGCCATAGCTCGCTTCGTTTCCGAGATATTTGCAGATTTATCTCAAGGGAAGGGGCCTGACGGACATATTTCGAGATATTTCTTCTTCTTGTTGTTCTTCTTCTGCACAGCTAAGCTGGAAGTGGCATTTGCAGCGCGCAATAGTGCAGAGTTATCTCAAAGAAAGGGGCCACGGTGTTTCTGTATCTCTATTATGTTGGTGCGGCTTCGGAACTTTTAAATATCTTGATATATCTCGAGAACTACGCATCTGATCAAAAAGTATCATAGAACATAAAAAGTAGGAAACTTAATTCTCTACAAAAAAGGTATCTTAACATTTTGCCATAGCTCGCTTCGTTTCCGAGATATTTGCAGATATATCTCAAGGGAAGGGGCTTGACGGACATATTTCGAGATATTTCTTCTTCCTGTTGTTCTTCTTCTGCACAGCTAAGCTGGAAGTGGCATTTCCAGCTCGCAATAGTGCAGAGTTATCTCAAAGAAAGGGGCCACGGTGTTTCTGTACCTCTATTATGTTGATGCAGCTTCGGAACTTTTAAATATCTTGATATATCTCGAGAACTACGCATCTGATCAAAAAATATCATAGAACATAAAAGGTAGGAAACTTAATTCTCTACAAAAAAGGTGTCTTAACATTTTGCCATAGCTCGCTTCGTTTCCGAGATATTTGCAGATTTATCTCAAGGGAAGGGGACTGACGGACATATTTCGAGATATTTCTTCTTCTTGTTGTTCTTCTTCTGCACAGCTAAGCTGGAAGTGGCATTTGCAGCTCGCAGTAGTGCAGAGTTATCTCAAAGAAAGGGGCCACAGTGTGTCTGTATCTCTATTATGTTGGTGCGGCTTCGGAGCTTTTAAATATCTGGATATATCTCGAGAACTACGCATCTGATCAAAAAATATCATAGAACATAAAAAGTAGGAAACTTAATTCTCTACAAAGGAGGTCTCTTAACATTTTGCCATAGCTCGCTTCGTTTCCGAGATATTTGCAGATTTATCTCAAGGGAAGGGGCCTGACGGACATATTTCGAGATATTTCTTCTTCTTGTTCTTCTTCTTCTGCACAGCTAAGCTGGAAGTGGCATTTGCAGCTCGCAGTAGTGCAGAGTTATCTCAAAGAAAGGGGCCACAGTGTTTCTGTATCTCTATTATGTTGGTGCGGCTTCGGAACTTTTAAATATCTGGATATATCTCGAGAACTACGCATCTGATCAAAAAATATCATAGAACATAAAAAGTAGGAAACTTAATTCTCTACAAAGAAGGTCTCTTAACATTTTGCCATAGCTCGCTTCGTTTCCGAGATATTTGCAGATTTATCTCAAGGGAAGGGGCCTGACGGACATATTTCGAGATATTTCTTCTTCTTGTTCTTCTTCTTCTGCACAGCTAAGCTGGAAGTGGCATTTGCAGCGCGCAATAGTGCAGAGTTATCTCAAAGAAAGGGGCCACGGTGTTTCTGTATCTCTATTATGTTGGTGCGGCTTCGGAACTTTTAAATATCTTGATATATCTCGAGAACTACGCATCTGATCAAAAAATATCATAGAACATAAAAAGTGGGAAACTTAATTCTCTACAAAAAAGGTATCTTAACATTTTGCCATAGCTCGCTTCGTTTCCGAGATATTTGCAGATATATCTCAAGGGAAGGGGCTTGACGGACATATTTCGAGATATTTCTTCTTCTTGTTGTCCTTCTTCTGCACAGCTAAGCTGGAAGTGGCATTTGCAGGTCGCAATAGTGCAGAGTTATCTCAAAGAAAGGGGCCACGGTGTTTCTGTATCTCTATTATGTTGGTGCGGCTTCGGATCTTTTAAATATCTCGATATATCTCGAAAACTACGCTTCTGATCAAAAAATATCATAGAGCGTAAATTGTAGGGAACATAATTCTCTACAAAAAAGGTCTCTTAACATTTTGCCATAGCTCGATTCGTTTCCGAGATATTTGCAGATTTATCTCAAGGGAAGGGTCCTGACGGACATATTTCGGGATATTTCTTCTTCTTGTTGTTCTTCTTCTGCACAGCTAAGCTGGAAGCAGCATTTGCAGCTCGCAATAGTGCAGAGTTATCTCAAAGAAAGGGGCCACGGTGTATCTGTACCTCTATTATGTTGATGCAGCTTCGGAACTTTTAAATATCTTGATATATCTCGAGAACTACGCATCTGATCAAAAAATA
Source organism: Osmia lignaria lignaria (assembly GCF_051020975.1). Classification (NCBI taxonomy): domain Eukaryota; kingdom Metazoa; phylum Arthropoda; class Insecta; order Hymenoptera; family Megachilidae; genus Osmia; species Osmia lignaria. The sequence continues at coordinate 22,753,847 of NW_027478161.1, read as the reverse complement.
TCATAGAACATAAAGAGTAGGAAACTTAATTCTCTACAAAAAAGGTCTGTTAACATTTTGCCATAGCTCGCTTCGTTTCCGAGATATTTGCAGATTTATCTCAAGGGAAGGGGCCTGACGGACATATTTCGAGATATTTCTTCTTCTTGTTGTTCTTCTTCTGCACAGCTAAGCTGGAAGTGGCATTTGCAGCGCGCAATAGTGCAGAGTTATCTCAAAGAAAGGGGCCACGGTGTTTCTGTATCTCTATTATGTTGGTGCGGCTTCGGAACTTTTAAATATCTTGATATATCTCGAGAACTACGCATCTGATCAAAAAATATCATAGAACGTAAAAAGTAGGAAACCTAATTTTCTACAAAAAAGGTCTCTTAACATTTTGCGGTAGCTCGCTTCGTTTCCGAGATATTTGCAGATTTATCTCAAGGGAAGGGGCCTGACGGACATATTTCGAGATATTTCTTCTTCTTGTTGTTCTTCTTCTGCACAGCTAAGCTGGAAGTGGCATTTGCAGCTCGCAATAGTGCAGAGTTATCTCAAAGAAAGGGGCCACGGTGTTTCTGTATCTCTATTATGTTGGTGCGGCTTCGGAACTTTTAAATATCTGGATATATCTCGAGAACTACGCATCTGATCAAAAAGTATCATAGAACATAAAAAGTAGGAAACTTAATTCTCTACAAAAAAGGTATCTTAACATTTTGCCATAGCTCGCTTCGTTTCCGAGATATTTGCAGATATATCTCAAGGGAAGGGGCTTGACGGACATATTTCGAGATATTTCTTCTTCCTGTTGTTCTTCTTCTGCACAGCTAAGCTGGAAGTGGCATTTCCAGCTCGCAATAGTGCAGAGTTATCTCAAAGAAAGGGGCCACGGTGTTTCTGTACCTCTATTATGTTGATGCAGCTTCGGAACTTTTAAATATCTTGATATATCTCGAGAACTACGCATCTGATCAAAAAATATCATAGAACATAAAAGGTAGGAAACTTAATTCTCTACAAAAAAGGTGTCTTAACATTTTGCCATAGCTCGCTTCGTTTCCGAGATATTTGCAGATTTATCTCAAGGGAAGGGGACTGACGGACATATTTCGAGATATTTCTTCTTCTTGTTGTTCTTCTTCTGCACAGCTAAGCTGGAAGTGGCATTTGCAGCTCGCAGTAGTGCAGAGTTATCTCAAAGAAAGGGGCCACAGTGTGTCTGTATCTCTATTATGTTGGTGCGGCTTCGGAACTTTTAAATATCTGGATATATCTCGAGAACTACGTATCTGATCAAAAAATATCATAGAACATAAAAAGTAGGAAACTTAATTCTCTACAAAGGAGGTCTCTTAACATTTTGCCATAGCTCGCTTCGTTTCCGAGATATTTGCAGATTTATCTCAAGGGAAGGGGCCTGACGGACATATTTCGAGATATTTCTTCTTCTTGTTCTTCTTCTTCTGCACAGCTAAGCTGGAAGTGGCATTTGCAGCTCGCAGTAGTGCAGAGTTATCTCAAAGAAAGGGGCCACAGTGTTTCTGTATCTCTATTATGTTGGTGCGGCTTCGGAACTTTTAAATATCTGGATATATCTCGAGAACTACGCATCTGATCAAAAAATATCATAGAACATAAAAAGTAGGAAACTTAATTCTCTACAAAGAAGGTCTCTTAACATTTTGCCATAGCTCGCTTCGTTTCCGAGATATTTGCAGATTTATCTCAAGGGAAGGGGCCTGACGGACATATTTCGAGATATTTCTTCTTCTTGTTCTTCTTCTTCTGCACAGCTAAGCTGGAAGTGGCATTTGCAGCGCGCAATAGTGCAGAGTTATCTCAAAGAAAGGGGCCACGGTGTTTCTGTATCTCTATTATGTTGGTGCGGCTTCGGAACTTTTAAATATCTTGATATATCTCGAGAACTACGCATCTGATCAAAAAATATCATAGAACATAAAAAGTGGGAAACTTAATTCTCTACAAAAAAGGTATCTTAACATTTTGCCATAGCTCGCTTCGTTTCCGAGATATTTGCAGATATATCTCAAGGGAAGGGGCTTGACGGACATATTTCGAGATATTTCTTCTTCTTGTTGTCCTTCTTCTGCACAGCTAAGCTGGAAGTGGCATTTGCAGGTCGCAATAGTGCAGAGTTATCTCAAAGAAAGGGGCCACGGTGTTTCTGTATCTCTATTATGTTGGTGCGGCTTCGGATCTTTTAAATATCTCGATATATCTCGAAAACTACGCTTCTGATCAAAAAATATCATAGAGCGTAAATTGTAGGGAACATAATTCTCTACAAAAAAGGTCTCTTAACATTTTGCCATAGCTCGATTCGTTTCCGAGATATTTGCAGATTTATCTCAAGGGAAGGGTCCTGACGGACATATTTCGGGATATTTCTTCTTCTTGTTGTTCTTCTTCTGCACAGCTAAGCTGGAAGCAGCATTTGCAGCTCGCAATAGTGCAGAGTTATCTCAAAGAAAGGGGCCACGGTGTATCTGTACCTCTATTATGTTGATGCAGCTTCGGAACTTTTAAATATCTTGATATATCTCGAGAACTACGCATCTGATCAAAAAATATCATAGAACATAAAGAGTAGGAAACTTAATTCTCTACAAAAAAGGTCTGTTAACATTTTGCCATAGCTCGCTTCGTTTCCGAGATATTTGCAGATTTATCTCAAGGGAAGGGGCCTGACGGACATATTTCGAGATATTTCTTCTTCTTGTTGTTCTTCTTCTGCACAGCTAAGCTGGAAGTGGCATTTCCAGCTCGCAATAGTGCAGAGTTATCCCGAAGAAAGGGGCCACGGTGTTTCTGTATCTCTATTATGTTGGTGCGGCTTCGGAACTTTTAAATATCTCGATATATCTCTAAAACTACGCTTCTGATCAAAAAATATCATAGAACATAAATTGTAGGAAACATAATTCTCTACAAAAAAGGTCTCTTAACGTTTTGCCATAGCTCGCTTCGTTTCCGAGATATTTGCAGATTTATCTCAAGGGAAGGGTCCTGACGGACATATTTCGGGATATTTCTTCTTCTTGTTGTTCTTCTTCTGCACAGCTAAGCTGGAAGCAACATTTGCAGCTCGCAATAGTGCAGAGTTATCTCAAAGAAAGGGGCCACGGTGTTTCTGTACCTCTATTATGTTGGTGCAGCTTCGGAACTTTTAAATATCTTGATATATCTCGAGAACTACGCATCTGATCAAAAAATATCATAGAACATAAAAAGTAGGAAACTTAATTCTCTACAAAAAAGGTATCTTAACATTTTGCCATAGCTCGCTTCGTTTCCGAGATATTTGCAGATATATCTCAAGGGAAGGGGCTTGACGGACATATTTCGAGATATTTCTTCTTCTTGTTGTTCTTCTTCTGCACAGCTAAGCTGGAAGTGGCATTTGCAGGTCGCAATAGTGCAGAGTTATCTCAAAGAAAGGGGCCACGGTGTTTCTGTATCTCTATTATGTTGGTGCGGCTTCGGATCTTTTAAATATCTCGATATATCTCGAAAACTACGCTTCTGATCAAAAAATATCATAGAGCGTAAATTGTAGGGAACATAATTCTCTACAAAAAAGGTCTCTTAACATTTTGCCATAGCTCGATTCGTTTCCGAGATATTTGCAGATTTATCTCAAGGGAAGGGTCCTGACGGACATATTTCGGGATATTTCTTCTTCTTGTTGTTCTTCTTCTGCACAGCTAAGCTGGAAGCAGCATTTGCAGCTCGCAATAGTGCAGAGTTATCTCAAAGAAAGGGGCCACGGTGTATCTGTACCTCTATTATGTTGATGCAGCTTCGGAACTTTTAAATATCTTGATATATCTCGAGAACTACGCATCTGATCAAAAAATATCATAGAACATAAAGAGTAGGAAACTTAATTCTCTACAAAAAAGGTCTGTTAACATTTTGCCATAGCTCGCTTCGTTTCCGAGATATTTGCAGATTTATCTCAAGGGAAGGGGCCTGACGGACATATTTCGAGATATTTCTTCTTCTTGTTGTTCTTCTTCTGCACAGCTAAGCTGGAAGTGGCATTTCCAGCTCGCAATAGTGCAGAGTTATCCCGAAGAAAGGGGCCACGGTGTTTCTGTATCTCTATTATGTTGGTGCGGCTTCGGAACTTTTAAATATCTCGATATATCTCTAAAACTACGCTTCTGATCAAAAAATATCATAGAACATAAATTGTAGGAAACATAATTCTCTACAAAAAAGGTCTCTTAACGTTTTGCCATAGCTCGCTTCGTTTCCGAGATATTTGCAGATTTATCTCAAGGGAAGGGTCCTGACGGACATATTTCGGGATATTTCTTCTTCTTGTTGTTCTTCTTCTGCACAGCTAAGCTGGAAGCAACATTTGCAGCTCGCAATAGTGCAGAGTTATCTCAAAGAAAGGGGCCACGGTGTTTCTGTACCTCTATTATGTTGGTGCAGCTTCGGAACTTTTAAATATCTTGATATATCTCGAGAACTACGCATCTGATCAAAAAATATCATAGAACATAAAAAGTAGGAAACTTAATTCTCTACAAAAAAGGTATCTTAACATTTTGCCATAGCTCGCTTCGTTTCCGAGATATTTGCAGATATATCTCAAGGGAAGGGGCTTGACGGACATATTTCGAGATATTTCTTCTTCTTGTTGTTCTTCTTCTGCACAGCTAAGCTGGAAGTGGCATTTGCAGGTCGCAATAGTGCAGAGTTATCTCAAAGAAAGGGGCCACGGTGTTTCTGTATCTCTATTATGTTGGTGCGGCTTCGGATCTTTTAAATATCTCGATATATCTCGAAAACTACGCTTCTGATCAAAAAATATCATAGAACGTAAATTGTAGGGAACATAATTCTCTACAAAAAAGGTCTCTTAACATTTTGCCATAGCTCGATTCGTTTCCGAGATATTTGCAGATTTATCTCAAGGGAAGGGGACTGACGGACATATTTCGAGATATTTCTTCTTCTTGTTGTTCTTCTTCTGCACAGCTAAGCTGGAAGTAGCATTTGCAGCTCGCAGTAGTGCAGAGTTATCTCAAAGAAAGGGGCCACAGTGTTTCTGTATCTCTATTATGTTGGTGCGGCTTCGGAACTTTTAAATATCTGGATATATCTCGAGAACTACGCATCTGATCAAAAAATATCATAGAACATAAAAAGTAGGAAACTTAATTATCTACAAAGGAGGTCTCTTAACATTTTGCCATAGCTCGCTTCGTTTCCGAGATATTTGCAGATTTATCTCAAGGGAAGGGGCCTGACGGACATATTTCGAGATATTTCTTCTTCTTGTTCTTCTTCTTCTGCACAGCTAAGCTGGCAGTGGCATTTGCAGCTCGCAGTAGTGCAGAGTTATCTCAAAGAAAGGGGCCACAGTGTTTCTGTATCGCTATTATGTTGGTGCGGCTTCGGAACTTTTAAATATCTGGATATATCTCGAGAACTACGCATCTGATCAAAAAATATCATAGAACATAAAAAGTAGGAAACTTAATTCTCTACAAAAAAGGTATCTTAACATTTTGCCATAGCTCGCTTCGTTTCCGAGATATTTGCAGATATATCTCAAGGGAAGGGGCTTGACGGACATATTTCGAGATATTTCTTCTTCTTGTTGTTCTTCTTCTGCACAGCTAAGCTGGAAGTGGCATTTCCAGCTCGCAATAGTGCAGAGTTATCCCGAAGAAAGGGGCCACGGTGTTTCTGTATCTCTATTATGTTGGTGCGGCTTCGGAACTTTTAAATATCTCGATATATCTCTAAAACTACGCTTCTGATCAAAAAATATCATAGAACATAAATTGTAGGAAACATAATTCTCTACAAAAAAGGTCTCTTAACGTTTTGCCATAGCTCGCTTCGTTTCCGAGATATTTGCAGATTTATCTCAAGGGAAGGGTCCTGACGGACATATTTCGGGATATTTCTTCTTCTTGTTGTTCTTCTTCTGCACAGCTAAGCTGGAAGCAACATTTGCAGCTCGCAATAGTGCAGAGTTATCTCAAAGAAAGGGGCCACGGTGTTTCTGTACCTCTATTATGTTGGTGCAGCTTCGGAACTTTTAAATATCTTGATATATCTCGAGAACTACGCATCTGATCAAAAAATATCATAGAACATAAAAAGTAGGAAACTTAATTCTCTACAAAAAAGGTATCTTAACATTTTGCCATAGCTCGCTTCGTTTCCGAGATATTTGCAGATATATCTCAAGGGAAGGGGCTTGACGGACATATTTCGAGATATTTCTTCTTCTTGTTGTTCTTCTTCTGCACAGCTAAGCTGGAAGTGGCATTTGCAGGTCGCAATAGTGCAGAGTTATCTCAAAGAAAGGGGCCACGGTGTTTCTGTATCTCTATTATGTTGGTGCGGCTTCGGATCTTTTAAATATCTCGATATATCTCGAAAACTACGCTTCTGATCAAAAAATATCATAGAACGTAAATTGTAGGGAACATAATTCTCTACAAAAAAGGTCTCTTAACATTTTGCCATAGCTCGATTCGTTTCCGAGATATTTGCAGATTTATCTCAAGGGAAGGGTCCTGACGGACATATTTCGGGATATTTCTTCTTCTTGTTGTTCTTCTTCTGCACAGCTAAGCTGGAAGCAGCATTTGTAGCTCGCAATAGTGCAGAGTTATCTCAAAGAAAGGGGCCACGGTGTTTCTGTTCCTCTATTATGTTGATGCAGCTTCGGAACTTTTAAATATCTTGATATATCTCGAGAACTACGCATCTGATCAAAAAATATCATAGAACATAAAAAGTAGGAAACTTAATTCTCTACAAAAAAGGTCTCTTAACATTTTGCCATAGCTCGCTTCGTTTCCGAGATATTTGCAGATTTATCTCAAGGGAAGGGGACTGACGGACATATTTCGAGATATTTCTTCTTCTTGTTGTTCTTCTTCTGCACAGCTAAGCTGGAAGTGGCATTTGCAGCTCGCAGTAGTGCAGAGTTATCTCAAAGAAAGGGGCCACAGTGTTTCTGTATCTCTATTATGTTGGTGCGGCTTCGGAACTTTTAAATATCTGGATATATCTCGAGAACTACGCATCTGATCAAAAAATATCATAGAACATAAAAAGTAGGAAACTTAATTATCTACAAAGGAGGTCTCTTAACATTTTGCCATAGCTCGCTTCGTTTCCGAGATATTTGCAGATTTATCTCAAGGGAAGGGGCCTGACGGACATATTTCGAGATATTTCTTCTTCTTGTTCTTCTTCTTCTGCACAGCTAAGCTGGAAGTGGCATTTGCAGCTCGCAGTAGTGCAGAGTTATCTCAAAGAAAGGGGCCACAGTGTTTCTGTATCTCTATTATGTTGGTGCGGCTTCGGAACTTTTAAATATCTGGATATATCTCGAGAACTACGCATCTGATCAAAAAATATCATAGAACATAAAAAGTAGGAAACTTAATTCTCTACAAAGAAGGTCTCTTAACATTTTGCCATAGCTCGCTTCGTTTCCGAGATATTTGCAGATTTATCTCAAGGGAAGGGGCCTGACAGACATATTTCGAAATATTTCTTCTTCTTGTTGTTCTTCTTCTGCACAGCTAAGCTGGAAGTGGCATTTGCAGCTCGCAATAGTGCAGAGTTATCTCAAAGAAAGGGGCCACGGTGTTTCTGTACCTCTATTATGTTGGTGCAGCTTCGGAACTTTTAAATATCTTGATATATCTCGAGAACTACGCATCTGATCAAAAAATATCATAGAACATAAAAAGTAGGAAACTTAATTCTCTACAAAAAAGGTATCTTAACATTTTGCCATAGCTTGCTTCGTTTCCGAGATATTTGCAGATTTATCTCAAGGGAAGGGGCCTGACGGACATATTTCGAGATATTTCTTCTTCTTGTTCTTCTTCTTCTGCACAGCTAAGCTGGAAGTGGCATTTGCAGCGCGCAATAGTGCAGAGTTATCTCAAAGAAAGGGGCCACGGTGTTTCTGTATCTCTATTATGTTGGTGCGGCTTCGGAACTTTTAAATATCTTGATATATCTCGAGAACTACGCATCTGATCAAAAAATATCATACAACATAAAAAGTAGGAAACTTAATTATCTACAAAGGAGGTCTCTTAACATTTTGCCATAGCTCGCTTCGTTTCCGAGATATTTGCAGATTTATCTCAAGGGAAGGGGCCTGACGGACATATTTCGAGATATTTCTTCTTCTTGTTCTTCTTCTTCTGCACAGCTAAGCTGGAAGTGGCATTTGCAGCTCGCAGTAGTGCAGAGTTATCTCAAAGAAAGGGGCCACAGTGTTTCTGTATCTCTATTATGCTGGTGCGGCTTCGGAACTTTTAAATATCTGGATATATCTCGAGAACTACGCATCTGATCAAAAAATATCATAGAACATAAAAAGTAGGAAACTTAATTCTCTACAAAGAAGGTCTCTTAACATTTTGCCATAGCTCGCTTCGTTTCCGAGATATTTGCAGATTTATCTCAAGGGAAGGGGCCTGACAGACATATTTCGAAATATTTCTTCTTCTTGTTGTTCTTCTTCTGCACAGCTAAGCTGGAAGTGGCATTTGCAGCTCGCAATAGTGCAGAGTTATCTCAAAGAAAGGGGCCACGGTGTTTCTGAACCTCTATTATGTTGGTGCAGCTTCGGAACTTTTAAATATCTTGATATATCTCGAGAACTACGCATCTGATCAAAAAATATCATAGAACATAAAAAGTAGGAAACTTAATTCTCTACAAAAAAGGTATCTTAACATTTTGCCATAGCTTGCTTCGTTTCCGAGATATTTGCAGATTTATCTCAAGGGAAGGGGCCTGACGGACATATTTCGAGATATTTCTTCTTCTTGTTCTTCTTCTTCTGCACAGCTAAGCTGGAAGTGGCATTTGCAGCGCGCAATAGTGCAGAGTTATTTCAAAGAAAGGGGCCACGGTGTTTCTGTATCTCTATTATGTTGGTGCGGCTTCGGATCTTTTAAATATCTCGATATATCTCGAAAACTACGCTTCTGATCAAAAAATATCATAGAACATAAATTGTAGGAAACATAATTCTCTACACAAAAGGTCTCTTAACGTTTTGCCATAGCTCGCTTCGTTTCCGAGATATTTGCAGATTTATCTCAAGGGAAGGGTCCTGACGGACATATTTCGAGATATTTCTTCTTCTTGTTGTTCTTCTTCTGCACAGCTAAACTGGAAGTGGCACTTCCAGCTCGCAATAGTGCAGAGTTATCCCGAAGAAAGGGGCCACGGTGTTTCTGTATCTCTATTATGTTGGTGCGGCTTCGGAACTTTTAAATATCTTGATATATCTCGAGAACTACGCATCTGATCAAAAAATATCATAGAACATAAAAAGTAGGAAACTTAATTCTCTACAAAAAAGGTATCTTAACATTTTGCCATAGCTCGCTTCGTTTCCGAGATATTTGCAGATATATCTCAAGGGAAGGGGCTTGACGGACATATTTCGAGATATTTCTTCTTCTTGTTGTTCTTCTTCTGCACAGCTAAGCTGGAAGTGGCATTTCCAGCTCGCAATAGTGCAGAGTTATCCCGAAGAAAGGGGCCACGGTGTTTCTGTATCTCTATTATGTTGGTGCGGCTTCGGAACTTTTAAATATCTCGATATATCTCTAAAACTACGCTTCTGATCAAAAAATATCATAGAACATAAATTGTAGGAAACATAATTCTCTACAAAAAAGGTATGTTAACATTTTGCCATAGCTTGCTTCGTTTCCGAGATATTTGCAGATTTATCTCAAGGGAAGGGGCCTGACGGACATATTTCGAGATATTTCTTCTTCTTGTTCTTCTTCTTCTGCACAGCTAAGCTGGAAGTGGCATTTGCAGCGCGCAATAGTGCAGAGTTATCTCAAAGAAAGGGGCCACGGTGTTTCTGTATCTCTATTATGTTGGTGCGGCTTCGGAACTTTTAAATATCTTGATATATCTCGAGAACTACGCACCTGATCAAAAAATATCATAGAACATAAAAAGTAGGAAACCTAATTTTCTACAAAAAAGGTCTCTTAACATTTTGCCATAGCTCGCTTCGTTTCCGAGATATTTGCAGATTTATCTCAAGGGAAGGGGACTGACGGACATATTTCGAGATATTTCTTCTTCTTGTTGTTCTTCTTCTGCACAGCTAAGCTGGAAGTGGCATTTGCAGCTCGCAGTAGTGCAGAGTTATCTCAAAGAAAGGGGCCACAGTGTTTCTGTATCTCTATTATGTTGGTGCGGCTTCGGAACTTTTAAATATCTGGATATATCTCGAAAACTACGCTTCTGATCAAAAAATATCATAGAACATAAATTGTAGGAAACATAATTCTCTACAAAAAAGGTCTCTTAACGTTTTGCCATAGCTCGCTTCGTTTCCGAGATATTTGCAGATTTATCTCAAGGGAAGGGTCCTGACGGACATATTTCGAGATATTTCTTCTTCTTGTTGTTCTTCTTTTGCACAGCTAAACTGGAAGTGGCACTTCCAGCTCGCAATAGTGCAGAGTTATCCCGAAGAAAGGGGCCACGGTGTTTCTGTATCTCTATTATGTTGGTGCGGCTTCGGAACTTTTAAATATCTTGATATATCTCGAGAACTACGCATCTGATCAAAAAATATCATAGAACATAAAAAGTAGGAAACTTAATTCTCTACAAAAAAGGTATCTTAACATTTTGCCATAGCTCGCTTCGTTTCCGAGATATTTGCAGATATATCTCAAGGGAAGGGGCTTGACGGACATATTTCGAGATATTTCTTCTTCTTGTTGTTCTTCTTCTGCACAGCTAAGCTGGAAGTGGCATTTGCAGCTCGCAATAGTGCAGAGTTATCTCAAAGAAAGGGGCCACGGTGTTTCTGTACCTCTATTATGTTGGTGCAGCTTCGGAACTTTTAAATATCTTGATATATCTCGAGAACTACGCATCTGATCAAAAAATATCATAGAACATAAAAAGTAGGAAACTTAATTCTCTACAAAAAAGGTATCTTAACATTTTGCCATAGCTTGCTTCGTTTCCGAGATATTTGCAGATTTATCTCAAGGGAAGGGGCCTGACGGACATATTTCGAGATATTTCTTCTTCTTGTTCTTCTTCTTCTGCACAGCTAAGCTGGAAGTGGCATTTGCAGCGCGCAATAGTGCAGAGTTATCTCGAGGAAAGGGGCCACGGTGTTTCTGTATCTCTATTATGTTGGTGCGGCTTCGGAACTTTTAAATATCTTGATATATCTCGAGAACTACGCACCTGATCAAAAAATATCATAGAACATAAAAAGTAGGAAACCTAATTTTCTACAAAAAAGGTCTCTTAACATTTTGCCGTAGATCGCTTCGTTTCCGAGATATTTGCAGATTTATCTCAAGGGAAGGGGCCTGACAGACATATTTCGAAATATTTCTTCTTCTTGTTGTTCTTCTTCTGCACAGCTAAGCTGGAAGCAGCATTTGCAGCTCGCAATAGTGCAGAGTTATCTCAAAGAAAGGGGCCACGGTGTTTCTGTACCTCTATTATGTTGGTGCAGCTTCGGAACTTTTAAATATCTTGATATATCTCGAGAACTACGCATCTGATCAAAAAATATCATAGAACATAAAAAGTGGAAACTTAATTCTCTACAAAAAAGGTCTCTCAACATTTTGCCATAGCTCGCTTCGTTTCCGAGATATTTGCAGATTTATCTCAAGGGAAGGGGCTTGACGGACATATTTCGAGATATTTCATCTTCTTGTTGTTCTTCTTCTGCACAGCTAAGCTGGAAGTGGCATTTGCAGGTCGCAATAGTGCAGAGTTATCTCAAAGAAAGGGGCCACGGTGTTTCTGTATCTCTATTATGTTGGTGCGGCTTCGGATCTTTTAAATATCTCGATATATCTCGAAAACTACGCTTCTGATCAAAAAATATCATAGAACGTAAATTGTAGGGAACATAATTCTCTACAAAAAAGGTCTCTTAACATTTTGCCATAGCTCGATTCGTTTCCGAGATATTTGCAGATTTATCTCAAGGGAAGGGTCCTGACGGACATATTTCGGGATATTTCTTCTTCTTGTTGTTCTTCTTCTGCACAGCTAAGCTGGAAGCAGCATTTGCAGCTCGCAATAGTGCAGAGTTATCTTAAAGAAAGGGGCCACGGTGTTTCTGTACCTCTATTATGTTGATGCAGCTTCGGAACTTTTAAATATCTTGATATATCTCGAGAACTACGCATCTGATCAAAAAATATCATAGAACATAAAAAGTAGGAAACTTAATTCTCTACAAAAAAGGTCTCTTAACATTTTGCCATAGCTCGCTTTGTTTCCGAGATATTTGCAGATTTATCTCAAGGGAAGGGGACTGACGGACATATTTCGAGATATTTCTTCTTCTTGTTGTTCTTCTTCTGCACAGCTAAGCTGGAAGTGGCATTTGCAGCTCGCAGTAGTGCAGAGTTATCTCAAAGAAAGGGGCCACAGTGTTTCTGTATCTCTATTATGTTGGTGCGGCTTCGGAACTTTTAAATGTCTGGATATATCTCGAGAACTACGCATCTGATCAAAAAATATCATAGAACATAAAAAGTAGGAAACTTAATTCTCTACAAAGGAGGTCTCTTAACATTTTGCCATAGCTCGCTTCGTTTCCGAGATATTTGCAGATTTATCTCAAGGGAAGGGGCCTGACGGACATATTTCGAGATATTTCTTCTTCTTGTTCTTCTTCTTCTGCACAGCTAAGCTGGAAGTGGCATTTGCAGCTCGCAGTAGTGCAGAGTTATCTCAAAGAAAGGGGCCACAGTGTTTCTGTATCTCTATTATGTTGGTGCGGCTTCGGAACTTTTAAATATCTTGATATATCTCTAGAACTACGCATCTGATCAAAAAATATCATCGAACATAAAAAGTGGGAAACTTAATTCTCTACAAATAAGGTCTCTTACCATTTTGCCATAGCTCGCTTCGTTTCCGAGATATTTGCAGATTTATCTCAAGGGAAGGGGCCTGACGGACATATTTCGAGATATTTCTTCTTCTTGTTGTTCTTCTTCTGCACAGCTAAGCTGGAAGTGGCATTTGCAGCTCGCAATAGTGCAGAGTTATCTCAAAGAAAGGGGCCACGGTGTTTCTGTATCTCTATTATGTTGGTGCGGCTTCGGAACTTTTAAATATCTCGATATATCTCTAAAACTACGCTTCTGATCAAAAAATATCATAGAACATAAATTGTAGGAAACATAATTCTCTACAAAAAAGGTCTCTTAACATTTTGCCATAGCTCGCTTCGTTTCCGAGATATTTGCAGATTTATCTCAAGGGAAGGGGACTGACGGACATATTTCGAGATATTTCTTCTTCTTGTTGTTCTTCTTCTGCACAGCTAAGCTGGAAGTGGCATTTGCAGCTCGCAGTAGTGCAGAGTTATCTCAAAGAAAGGGGCCACAGTGTTTCTGTATCTCTATTATGTTGGTGCGGCTTCGGAACTTTTAAATATCTGGATATATCTCGAGAACTACGCATCTGATCAAAAAATATCATAGAACATAAAAAGTAGGAAACTTAATTCTCTACAAAGGAGGTCTCTAAACATTTTGCCATAGCTCGCTTCGTTTCCGAGATATTTGCAGATTTATCTCAAGGGAAGGGGCCTGACGGACATATTTCGAGATATTTCTTCTTCTTGTTCTTCTTCTTCTGCACAGCTAAGCTGGAAGTGGCATTTGCAGCTCGCAGTAGTGCAGAGTTATCTCAAAGAAAGGGGCCACAGTGTTTCTGTATCTCTATTATGTTGGTGCGGCTTCGGAACTTTTAAATATCTGGATATATCTCGAGAACTACGCATCTGATCAAAAAATATCATAGAACACAAAAAGTAGGAAACTTAATTCTCTACAAAGAAGGTCTCTTAACATTTTGCCATAGCTCGCTTCGTTTCCGAGATATTTGCAGATTTATCTCAAGGGAAGGGGCCTGACGGACATATTTCGAGATATTTCTTCTTCTTGTTCTTCTTCTTCTGCACAGCTAAGCTGGAAGTGGCATTTGCAGCGCGCAATAGTGCAGAGTTATCTCAAAGAAAGGGGCCACGGTGTTTCTGTACCTCTATTATGTTGGTGCAGCTTCGGAACTTTTAAATATCTTGATATATCTCGAAAACTACGCATCTGATCAAAAAATATCATAGAACATAAAAAGTAGGAAACTTAATTCTCTACAAAAAAGGTATCTTTACATTTTGCCATAGCTTGCTTCGTTTCCGAGATATTTGCAGATTTATCTCAAGGGAAGGGGCCTGACAGACATATTTCGAAATATTTCTTCTTCTTGTTGTTCTTCTTCTGCACAGCTAAGCTGGAAGCAGCATTTGCAGCTCGCAATAGTGCAGAGTTATCTCAAAGAAAGGGGCCACGGTGTTTCTGTACCTCTATTATGTTGGTGCAGCTTCGGAACTTTTAAATATCTTGATATATCTCGAGAACTACGCATCTGATCAAAAAATATCATAGAACATAAAAAGTGGGAAACTTAATTCTCTACAAAAAAGGTCTCTTAACATTTTGCCATAGCTCGCTTCGTTTCCGAGATATTTGCAGATTTATCTCAAGGGAAGGGGACTGACGGACATATTTCGAGATATTTCTTCTTCTTGTTGTTCTTCTTCTGCACAGCTAAACTGGAAGTGGCCCTTCCAGCTCGCAATAGTGCAGAGTTATCCCGAAGAAAGGGGCCACGGTGTTTCTGTATCTCTATTATGTTGGTGCGGCTTCGGAACTTTTAAATATCTTGATATATCTCGAGAACTACGCATCTGATCAAAAAATATCATAGAACATAAAAAGTAGGAAACTTAATTCTCTACGAAAAAGGTATCTTAACATTTTGCCATAGCTCGCTTCGTTTCCGAGATATTTGCAGATATATCTCAAGGGAAGGGGCTTGACGGACATATTTCGAGATATTTCTTCTTCTTGTTGTTCTTCTTCTGCACAGCTAAGCTGGAAGTGGCATTTCCAGCTCGCAATAGTGCAGAGTTATCCCGAAGAAAGGGGCCACGGTGTTTCTGTATCTCTATTATGTTGGTGCGGCTTCGGAACTTTTAAATATCTCGATATATCTCTAAAACTACGCTTCTGATCAAAAAATATCATAGAACATAAATTGTAGGAAACATAATTCTCTACAAAAAAGGTCTCTTAACGTTTTGCCATAGCTCGCTTCGTTTCCGAGATATTTGCAGATTTATCTCAAGGGAAGGGTCCTGACGGACATATTTCGGGATATTTCTTCTTCTTGTTGTTCTTCTTCTGCACAGCTAAGCTGGAAGCAGCATTTGCAGCTCGCAATAGTGCAGAGTTATCTCAAAGAAAGGGGCCACGGTGTTTCTGTACCTCTATTATGTTGGTGCAGCTTCGGAACTTTTAAATATCTTGATATATCTCGAGAACTACGCATCTGATCAAAAAATATCATAGAACGTAAAAAGTAGGAAACTTAATTCTCTACAAAAAAGGTATCTTAACATTTTGCCATAGCTCGCTTCGTTTCCGAGATATTTGCAGATATATCTCAAGGGAAGGGGCTTGACGGACATATTTCGAGATATTTCTTCTTCTTGTTGTTCTTCTTCTGCACAGCTAAGCTGGAAGTGGCATTTGCAGGTCGCAATAGTGCAGAGTTATCTCAAAGAAAGGGGCCACGGTGTTTCTGTATCTCTATTATGTTGGTGCGGCTTCGGATCTTTTAAATATCTCGATATATCTCGAAAACTACGCTTCTGATCAAAAAATATCATAGAACGTAAATTGTAGGGAACATAATTCTCTACAAAAAAGGTCTCTTAACATTTTGCCATAGCTCGATCGTTTCCGAGATATTTGCAGATTTATCTCAAGGGAAGGGTCCTGACGGACATATTTCGGGATATTTCTTCTTCTTGTTGTTCTTCTTCTGCACAGCTAAGCTGGAAGCAGCATTTGCAGCTCGCAATAGTGCAGAGTTATCTCAAAGAAAGGGGCCACGGTGTTTCTGTACCTCTATTATGTTGATGCAGCTTCGGAACTTTTAAATATCTTGATATATCTCGAGAACTACGCATCTGATCAAAAAATATCATAGAACATAAAAAGTAGGAAACTTAATTCTCTACAAAAAAGGTATCTTAACATTTTGCCATAGCTCGCTTCGTTTCCGAGATATTTGCAGATTTATCTCAAGGGAAGGGGCCTGACGGACATATTTCGAGATACTTCTTCTTCTTGTTGTTCTTCTTCTGCACAGCTAAGCTGGAAGTGGCATTTGCAGCTCGCAATAGTGCAGAGTTATCTCAAAGAAAGGGGCCACGGTGTTTCTGTATCTCTATTATGTTGGTGCGGCTTCGGAACTTTTAAATATCTCGATATATCTCGAAAACTACGCTTCTGATCAAAAAATATCATAGAACATAAATTGTAGGAAACATAATTCTCTACAAAAAAGGTCTCTTAACGTTTTGCCATAGCTCGCTTCGTTTCCGAGATATTTGCAGATTTATCTCAAGGGAAGGGGCCTGACGGACATATTTCGAGATATTTCTTCTTCTTGTTGTTCTTCTTCTGCACAGCTAAACTGGAAGTGGCATTTCCAGCTCGCAATAGTGCAGAGTTATCCCGAAGAAAGGGGCCACGGTGTTTCTGTATCTCTATTATGTTGGTGCGGCTTCGGAACTTTTAAATATCTCGATATATCTCGAAAACTACGCTTCTGATCGAAAAATATCATAGAACATAAAAAGTAGGAACCTTAATTCTCTACAAAAAAGGTCTCTTAACATTTTGCAATAGCTCGCTTCGTTTCTGAGATATTTGCAGATTTATCTCAAGGGAAGGGGCCTGACGGACATATTTCGAGATATTTCTTCTTCTTGTTGTTCTTCTTCTGCACAGCTAAGCTGGAAGCAGCATTTGCAGCTCGCAATAGTGCAGAGTTATCTCAAAGGAAGGGGCCACGGTGTTTCTGTACCTCTATTATGTTGGTGCAGCTTCGGAACTTTTAAATATCTTGATATATCTCGAGAACTACGCATCTGATCAAAAAATATCATCGAACATAAAAAGTGGGAAACTTAATTCTCTACAAATAAGGTCTCTTAACATTTTACCATAGCTCGCTTCGTTTCCGAGATATTTGCAGATTTATCTCACGGGAATGGTCCTGACGGACATATTTCGAGATATTTCTTCTTCTTGTTGTTCTTCTTCTGCACAGCTAAGCTGGAAGCAGCATTTGCAGCTCGCAATAGTGCAGAGTTATCTCAAAGGAAGGGGCCACGGTGTTTCTGTACCTCTATTATGTTGGTGCAGCTTCGGAACTTTTAAATATCTTGATATATCTCGAGAACTACGCATCTGATCAAAAAATATCATCGAACATAAAAAGTGGGAAACTTAATTCTCTACAAATAAGGTCTCTTAACATTTTGCCATAGCTCGCTTCGTTTCCGAGATATTTGCAGATTTATCTCAAGGGAAGGGGACTGACGGACATATTTCGAGATATTTCTTCTTCTTGTTGTTCTTCTTCTGCACAGCTAAGCTGGAAGTGGCATTTGCAGCTCGCAGTAGTGCAGAGTTATCTCAAAGAAAGGGGCCACAGTGTTTCTGTATCTCTATTATGTTGGTGCGGCTTCGGAACTTTTAAATATCTGGATATATCTCGAGAACTACGCATCTGATCAAAAAATATCATAGAACATAAAAAGTAGGAAACTTAATTCTCTACAAAGGAGGTCTCTTAACATTTTGCCATAGCTCGCTTCGTTTCCGAGATATTTGCAGATTTATCTCAAGGGAAGGGGCCTGACGGACATATTTCGAGATATTTCTTCTTCTTGTTCTTCTTCTTCTGCACAGCTAAGCTGGAAGTGGCATTTGCAGCTCGCAGGAGTGCAGAGTTATCTCAAAGAAAGGGGCCACAGTGTTTCTGTATCTCTATTATGTTGGTGCAGCTTCGGAACTTTTAAATATCTTGATATATCTCGAGAACTACGCATCTGATCAAAAAATATCATAGAACATAAAAAGTAGGAAACTTAATTCTCTACAAAAAAGGTATCTTAACATTTTACCATAGCTCGCTTCGTTTCCGAGATATTTGCAGATTTATCTCACGGGAATGGTCCTGACGGACATATTTCGAGATATTTCTTCTTCTTGTTGTTCTTCTTCTGCACAGCTAAGCTGGAAGCAGCATTTGCAGCTCGCAATAGTGCAGAGTTATCTCAAAGGAAGGGGCCACGGTGTTTCTGTACCTCTATTATGTTGGTGCAGCTTCGGAACTTTTAAATATCTTGATATATCTCGAGAACTACGCATCTGATCAAAAAATATCATCGAACATAAAAAGTGGGAAACTTAATTCTCTACAAATAAGGTCTCTTAACATTTTGCCATAGCTCGCTTCGTTTCCGAGATATTTGCAGATTTATCTCAAGGGAAGGGGACTGACGGACATATTTCGAGATATTTCTTCTTCTTGTTGTTCTTCTTCTGCACAGCTAAGCTGGAAGTGGCATTTGCAGCTCGCAGTAGTGCAGAGTTATCTCAAAGAAAGGGGCCACAGTGTTTCTGTATCTCTATTATGTTGGTGCGGCTTCGGAACTTTTAAATATCTGGATATATCTCGAGAACTACGCATCTGATCAAAAAATATCATAGAACATAAAAAGTAGGAAACTTAATTCTCTACAAAGGAGGTCTCTTAACATTTTGCCATAGCTCGCTTCGTTTCCGAGATATTTGCAGATTTATCTCAAGGGAAGGGGCCTGACGGACATATTTCGAGATATTTCTTCTTCTTGTTCTTCTTCTTCTGCACAGCTAAGCTGGAAGTGGCATTTGCAGCTCGCAGGAGTGCAGAGTTATCTCAAAGAAAGGGGCCACAGTGTTTCTGTATCTCTATTATGTTGGTGCGGCTTCGGAACTTTTAAATATCTGGATATATCTCGAGAACTACGCATCTGATCAAAAAATATCATAGAACATAAAAAGTAGGAAACATAATTCTCTACAAAGAAGGTCTCTTAACATTTTGCCATAGCTCGCTTCGTTTCCGAGATATTTGCAGATTTATCTCAAGGGAAGGGGCCTGACGGACATATTTCGAGATATTTCTTCTTGTTGTTCTTCTTCTTCTGCACAGCTAAGCTGGAAGTGGCATTTGCAGCGCGCAATAGTGCAGAGTTATCTCAAAGAAAGGGGCCACGGTGTTTCTGTATCTCTATTATGTTGGTGCGGCTTCGGAACTTTTAAATATCTTGATATATCTCGAGAACTACGCATCTGATCAAAAAATATCATAGAACATAAAAAGTAGGAAACTTAATTCTCTACGAAAAAGGTATCTTAACATTTTGCCATAGCTCGCTTCGTTTCCGAGATATTTGCAGATATATCTCAAGGGAAGGGGCTTGACGGACATATTTCGAGATATTTCTTCTTCTTGTTGTTCTTCTTCTGCACAGCTAAGCTGGAAGTGGCATTTCCAGCTCGCAATAGTGCAGAGTTATCCCGAAGAAAGGGGCCACGGTGTTTCTGTATCTCTATTATGTTGGTGCAGCTTCGGAACTTTTAAATATCTTGATATATCTCGAGAACTACGCATCTGATCAAAAAATATCATAGAACATAAAAAGTAGGAAACTTAATTCTCTACAAAAAAGGTATCTTAACATTTTGCCATAGCTCGCTTCGTTTCCGAGATATTTGCAGATATATCTCAAGGGAAGGGGCTTGACGGACATATTTCGAGATATTTCTTCTTCTTGTTGTTCTTCTTCTGCACAGCTAAGCTGGAAGTGGCATTTGCAGCTCGCAATAGTGCAGAGTTATCTCAAAGAAAGGGGCCACGGTGTTTCTGTATCTCTATTATGTTGGTGCGGCTTCGGAACTTTTAAATATCTCGATATATCTCGAAAACTACGCTTCTGATCAAAAAATATCATAGAACATAAATTGTAGGAAACATAATTCTCTACAAAAAAGGTCTCTTAACGTTTTGCCATAGCTCGCTTCGTTTCCGAGATATTTGCAGATTTATCTCAAGGGAAGGGTCCTGACGGACATATTTCGAGATATTTCTTCTTCTTGTTGTTCTTCTTCTGCACAGCTAAACTGGAAGTGGCATTTCCAGCTCGCAATAGTGCAGAGTTATCCCGAAGAAAGGGGCCACGGTGTTTCTGTATCTCTATTATGTTGGTGCGGCTTCGGAACTTTTAAATATCTCGATATATCTCGAAAACTACGCTTCTGATCGAAAAATATCATAGAACATAAAAAGTAGGAACCTTAATTCTCTACAAAAAAGGTCTCTTAACATTTTGCAATAGCTCGCTTCGTTTCTGAGATATTTGCAGATTTATCTCAAGGGAAGGGGCCTGACGGACATATTTCGAGATATTTCTTCTTCTTGTTGTTCTTCTTCTGCACAGCTAAGCTGGAAGCAGCATTTGCAGCTCGCAATAGTGCAGAGTTATCTCAAAGGAAGGGGCCACGGTGTTTCTGTACCTCTATTATGTTGGTGCAGCTTCGGAACTTTTAAATATCTTGATATATCTCGAGAACTACGCATCTGATCAAAAAATATCATCGAACATAAAAAGTGGGAAACTTAATTCTCTACAAATAAGGTCTCTTAACATTTTACCATAGCTCGCTTCGTTTCCGAGATATTTGCAGATTTATCTCACGGGAATGGTCCTGACGGACATATTTCGAGATATTTCTTCTTCTTGTTGTTCTTCTTCTGCACAGCTAAGCTGGAAGCAGCATTTGCAGCTCGCAATAGTGCAGAGTTATCTCAAAGGAAGGGGCCACGGTGTTTCTGTACCTCTATTATGTTGGTGCAGCTTCGGAACTTTTAAATATCTTGATATATCTCGAGAACTACGCATCTGATCAAAAAATATCATCGAACATAAAAAGTGGGAAACTTAATTCTCTACAAATAAGGTCTCTTAACATTTTGCCATAGCTCGCTTCGTTTCCGAGATATTTGCAGATTTATCTCAAGGGAAGGGGACTGACGGACATATTTCGAGATATTTCTTCTTCTTGTTGTTCTTCTTCTGCACAGCTAAGCTGGAAGTGGCATTTGCAGCTCGCAGTAGTGCAGAGTTATCTCAAAGAAAGGGGCCACAGTGTTTCTGTATCTCTATTATGTTGGTGCGGCTTCGGAACTTTTAAATATCTGGATATATCTCGAGAACTACGCATCTGATCAAAAAATATCATAGAACATAAAAAGTAGGAAACTTAATTCTCTACAAAGGAGGTCTCTTAACATTTTGCCATAGCTCGCTTCGTTTCCGAGATATTTGCAGATTTATCTCAAGGGAAGGGGCCTGACGGACATATTTCGAGATATTTCTTCTTCTTGTTCTTCTTCTTCTGCACAGCTAAGCTGGAAGTGGCATTTGCAGCTCGCAGGAGTGCAGAGTTATCTCAAAGAAAGGGGCCACAGTGTTTCTGTATCTCTATTATGTTGGTGCGGCTTCGGAACTTTTAAATATCTGGATATATCTCGAGAACTACGCATCTGATCAAAAAATATCATAGAACATAAAAAGTAGGAAACATAATTCTCTACAAAGAAGGTCTCTTAACATTTTGCCATAGCTCGCTTCGTTTCCGAGATATTTGCAGATTTATCTCAA
Source organism: Osmia lignaria lignaria (assembly GCF_051020975.1). Taxonomy (NCBI): domain Eukaryota; kingdom Metazoa; phylum Arthropoda; class Insecta; order Hymenoptera; family Megachilidae; genus Osmia; species Osmia lignaria. The sequence goes on along the minus strand of NW_027478161.1, from coordinate 22,732,171 downwards.
GGGAAGGGGCCTGACGGACATATTTCGAGATATTTCTTCTTCTTGTTCTTCTTCTTCTGCACAGCTAAGCTGGAAGTGGCATTTGCAGCTCGCAGGAGTGCAGAGTTATCTCAAAGAAAGGGGCCACAGTGTTTCTGTATCTCTATTATGTTGGTGCGGCTTCGGAACTTTTAAATATCTCGATATATCTCGAAAACTACGCTTCTGATCGAAAAATATCATAGAACATAAAAAGTAGGAACCTTAATTCTCTACAAAAAAGGTCTCTTAACATTTTGCAATAGCTCGCTTCGTTTCTGAGATATTTGCAGATTTATCTCAAGGGAAGGGGCCTGACGGACATATTTCGAGATATTTCTTCTTCTTGTTGTTCTTCTTCTGCACAGCTAAACTGGAAGTGGCATTTCCAGCTCGCAATAGCGCAGAGTTATCTCAAAGAAAGGGGCCACGGTGTTTCTGTATCTCTATTATGTTGGTGCGGCTTCGGAACTTTTAAATATCTTGATATATCTCGAGAACTACGCATCTGATCAAAAAATATCATCGAACATAAAAAGTGGGAAACTTAATTCTCTACAAATAAGGTCTCTTAACATTTTGCCATAGCTCGCTTCGTTTCCGAGATATTTGCAGATTTATCTCAAGGGAAGGGGCCTGACGGACATATTTCGAGATATTTCTTCTTCTTGTTGTTCTTCTTCTGCACAGCTAAGCTGGAAGTGGCATTTGCAGCTCGCAATAGTGCAGAGTTATCTCAAAGAAAGGGGCCACAGTGTTTCTGTATCTCTATTATGTTGGTGCGGCTTCGGAACTTTTAAATATCTTGATATATCTCGAGAACTACGCATCTGATCAAAAAATATCATCGAACATAAAAAGTGGGAAACTTAATTCTCTACAAATAAGGTCTCTTAACATTTTGCCATAGCTCGCTTCGTTTCCGAGATATTTGCAGATTTATCTCAAGGGAAGGGGACTGACGGACATATTTCGAGATATTTCTTCTTCTTGTTGTTCTTCTTCTGCACAGCTAAGCTGGAAGTGGCATTTGCAGCTCGCAGTAGTGCAGAGTTATCTCAAAGAAAGGGGCCACAGTGTTTCTGTATCTCTATTATGTTGGTGCGGCTTCGAAACTTTTAAATATCTGGATATATCTCGAGAACTACGCATCTGATCAAAAAATATCATAGAACATAAAAAGTAGGAAACTTAATTCTCTACAAAGGAGGTCTCTTAACATTTTGCCATAGCTCGCTTCGTTTCCGAGATATTTGCAGATTTATCTCAAGGGAAGGGGCCTGACGGACATATTTCGAGATATTTCTTCTTCTTGTTCTTCTTCTTCTGCACAGCTAAGCTGGAAGTGGCATTTGCAGCTCGCAGGAGTGCAGAGTTATCTCAAAGAAAGGGGCCACAGTGTTTCTGTATCTCTATTATGTTGGTGCGGCTTCGGAACTTTTAAATATCTGGATATATCTCGAGAACTACGCATCTGATCAAAAAATATCATAGAACATAAAAAGTAGGAAACATAATTCTCTACAAAGAAGGTCTCTTAACATTTTGCCATAGCTCGCTTCGTTTCCGAGATATTTGCAGATTTATCTCAAGGGAAGGGGCCTGACGGACATATTTCGAGATATTTCTTCTTCTTGTTCTTCTTCTTCTGCACAGCTAAGCTGGAAGTGGCATTTGCAGCTCGCAGGAGTGCAGAGTTATCTCAAAGAAAGGGGCCACAGTGTTTCTGTATCTCTATTATGTTGGTGCGGCTTCGGAACTTTTAAATATCTCGATATATCTCGAAAACTACGCTTCTGATCGAAAAATATCATAGAACATAAAAAGTAGGAACCTTAATTCTCTACAAAAAAGGTCTCTTAACGTTTTGCCATAGCTCGCTTCGTTTCCGAGATATTTGAGATTTATGTCAACGGGAACGGTCCTGACGGACATATTTCGAGATATTTCTTCTTCTTGTTGTTCTTCTTCTGCACAGCTAAACTGGAAGTGGCATTTCCAGCTCGCAATAGTGCAGAGTTATCCCGAAGAAAGGGGCCACGGTGTTTCTGTATCTCTATTATGTTGGTGCGGCTTCGGAACTTTTAAATATCTCGATATATCTCGAAAACTACGCTTCTGATCAAAAAATATCATAGAACATAAATTGTAGGAAACATAATTCTCTACAAAAAAGGTCTCTTAACCTTTTGCCATAGCTCGCTTCGTTTCCGAGATATTTGCAGATTTATCTCACGGGAATGGTCCTGACGGACATATTTCGGGATATTTCTTCTTCTTGTTGTTCTTCTTCTGCACAGCTAAGCTGGAAGCAGCATTTGCAGCTCGCAATAGTGCAGAGTTATCTCAAAGGAAGGGGCCACGGTGTTTCTGTACCTCTATTATGTTGGTGCAGCTTCGGAACTTTTAAATATCTTGATATATCTCGAGAACTACGCATCTGATCAAAAAATATCATCGAACATAAAAAGTGGGAAACTTAATTCTCTACAAATAAGGTCTCTTAACATTTTGCCATAGCTCGCTTCGTTTCCGAGATATTTGCAGATTTATCTCAAGGGAAGGGGCCTGACGGACATATTTCGAGATATTTCTTCTTCTTGTTGTTCTTCTTCTGCACAGCTAAGCTGGAAGTGGCATTTGCAGCTCGCAATAGTGCAGAGTTATCTCAAAGAAAGGGGCCACAGTGTTTCTGTATCTCTATTATGTTGGTGCGGCTTCGGAACTTTTAAATATCTTGATATATCTCGAGAACTACGCATCTGATCAAAAAATATCATCGAACATAAAAAGTGGGAAACTTAATTCTCTACAAATAAGGTCTCTTAACATTTTGCCATAGCTCGCTTCGTTTCCGAGATATTTGCAGATTTATCTCAAGGGAAGGGGCCTGACGGACATATTTCGAGATACTTCTTCTTCTTGTTGTTCTTCTTCTGCACAGCTAAGCTGGAAGTGGCATTTGCAGCTCGCAATAGTGCAGAGTTATCCCGAAGAAAGGGGCCACGGTGTTTCTGTATCTCTATTATGTTGGTGCGGCTTCGGAACTTTTAAATATCTCGATATATCTCGAAAACTACGCTTCTGATCAAAAAATATCATAGAACATAAATTGTAGGAAACATAATTCTCTACAAAAAAGGTCTCTTAACATTTTGCCATAGCTCGCTTCGTTTCCGAGATATTTGCAGATTTATCTCACGGGAATGGTCCTGACGGACATATTTCGGGATATTTCTTCTTCTTGTTGTTCTTCTTCTGCACAGCTAAGCTGGAAGCAGCATTTGCAGCTCGCAATAGTGCAGAGTTATCTCAAAGGAAGGGGCCACGGTGTTTCTGTACCTCTATTATGTTGGTGCAGCTTCGGAACTTTTAAATATCTTGATATATCTCGAGAACTACGCATCTGATCAAAAAATATCATCGAACATAAAAAGTGGGAAACTTAATTCTCTACAAATAAGGTCTCTTAACATTTTGCCATAGCTCGCTTCGTTTCCGAGATATTTGCAGATCTATCTCAAGGGAAGGGGCCTGACGGACATATTTCGAGATATTTCTTCTTCTTGTTGTTCTTCTTCTGCACAGCTAAGCTGGAAGTGGCATTTGCAGCTCGCAATAGTGCAGAGTTATCTCAAAGAAAGGGGCCACAGTGTTTCTGTATCTCTATTATGTTGGTGCGGCTTCGGAACTTTTAATTATCTTGATATATCTCGAGAACTACGCATCTGATCAAAAAATATCATCGAACATAAAAAGTGGGAAACTTAATTCTCTACAAATAATGGCTCTTAACATTTTGCCATAGCTCGCTTCGTTTCCGAGATATTTGCAGATTTATCTCAAGGGAAGGGGCCTGACGGACATATTTCGAGATATTTCTTCTTCTTGTTGTTCTTCTTCTGCACAGCTAAGCTGGAAGTGGCATTTGCAGCTCGCAATAGTGCAGAGTTATCCCGAAGAAAGGGGCCACGGTGTTTCTGTATCTCTATTATGTTGGTGCGGCTTCGGATCTTTTAAATATCTCGATATATCTCGAAAACTACGCTTCTGATCAAAAAATATCATAGAACATAAATTGTAGGAAGCATAATTCTCTACAAAAAAGGTCTCTCAACATTTTGCCATAGCTCGCTTCGTTTCCGAGATATTTGCAGATTTATCTCAAGGGAAGGGGACTGACGGACATATTTCGAGATATTTCTTCTTCTTGTTGTTCTTCTTCTGCACAGCTAAGCTGGAAGTGGCATTTGCAGCTCGCAGTAGTGCAGAGTTATCTCAAAGAAAGGGGCCACGGTGTTTCTGTATCTCTATTATGTTGGTGCGGCTTCGGAACTTTTAAATATCTCGATATATCTCGAAAACTACGCTTCTGATCGAAAAATATCATAGAACATAAAAAGTAGGAAACTTCATTCTCTACAAAAAAGATCTCTTAACATTTTGCAATAGCTCGCTTCGTTTCTGAGATATTTGCAGATTTATCTCAAGGGAAGGGGCCTGACCGACATATTTCGAGATATTTCTTCTTCTTGTTGTTCTTCTTCTGCACAGCTAAACTGGAAGTGGCATTTCCAGCTCGCAATAGCGCAGAGTTATCTCAAAGAAAGGGGCCACGGTGTTTCTGTATCTCTATTATGTTGGTGCGGCTTCGGAACTTTTAAATATCTCGATATATCTCGAAAACTACGCTTCTGATCAAAAAATATCATAGAACATAAATTGTAGGAAACATAATTCTCTACAAAAAAGGTCTCTTAACGTTTTGCCATAGCTCGCTTCGTTTCCGAGATATTTGCAGATTTATGTCAAGGGAAGGGTCCTGACGGACATATTTCGAGATATTTCTTCTTCTTGTTGTTCTTCTTCTGCACAGCTAAACTGGAAGTGGCATTTCCAGCTCGTAATAGTGCAGAGTTATCCCGAAGAAAGGGGCCACGGTGTTTCTGTATCTCTATTATGTTGGTGCGGCTTCGGAACTTTTAAATATCTCGATATATCTCGAAAACTACGCTTCTGATCAAAAAATATCATAGAACATAAATTGTAGGAAACATAATTCTCTACAAAAAAGGTCTCTTAACATTTTGCCATAGCTCGCTTCGTTTCCGAGATATTTGCAGATTTATCTCACGGGAATGGTCCTGACGGACATATTTCGGGATATTTCTTCTTCTTGTTGTCCTTCTTCTGCACAGCTAAGCTGGAAGCAGCATTTGCAGCTCGCAATAGTGCAGAGTTATCTCAAAGGAAGGGGCCACGGTGTTTCTGTACCTCTATTATGTTGGTGCAGCTTCGGAACTTTTAAATATCTTGATATATCTCGAGAACTACGCATCTGATCAAAAAATATCATCGTACATAAAAAGTGGGAAACTTAATTCTCTACAAATAAGGTCTCTTAACATTTTGCCATAGCTCGCTTCGTTTCCGAGATATTTGCAGATTTATCTCAAGGGAAGGGGCCTGACGGACATATTTCGAGATATTTCTTCTTCTTGTTGTTCTTCTTCTGCACAGCTAAGCTGGAAGTGGCATTTGCAGCTCGCAATAGTGCAGAGTTATCTCAAAGAAAGGGGCCACAGTGTTTCTGTATCTCTATTATGTTGGTGCGGCTTCGGAACTTTTAAATATCTTGATATATCTCGAGAACTACGCATCTGATCAAAAAATATCATCGAACATAAAAAGTGGGAAACTTAATTCTCTACAAATAAGGTCTCTTAACATTTTGCCATAGCTCGCTTCGTTTCCGAGATATTTGCAGATTTATCTCAAGGGAAGGGGCCTGACGGACATATTTCGAGATACTTCTTCTTCTTGTTGTTCTTCTTCTGCACAGCTAAGCTGGAAGTGGCATTTGCAGCTCGCAATAGTGCAGAGTTATCTCAAAGAAAGGGGCCACGGTGTTTCTGTATCTCTATTATGTTGGTGCGGCTTCGGAACTTTTAAATATCTCGATATATCTCGAAAACTACGCTTCTGATCAAAAAATATCATAGAACATAAATTGTAGGAAACATAATTCTCTACAAAAAAGGTCTCTTAACGTTTTGCCATAGCTCGCTTCGTTTCCGAGATATTTGCAGATTTATCTCAAGGGAAGGGTCCTGACGGACATATTTCGAGATATTTCTTCTTCTTGTTGTTCTTCTTCTGCACAGCTAAACTGGAAGTGGCATTTCCAGCTCGCAATAGTGCAGAGTGATCCCGAAGAAAGGGGCCACGGTGTTTCTGTATCTCTATTATGTTGGTGCGGCTTCGGAACTTTTAAATATCTCGATATATCTCGAAAACTACGCTTCTGATCAAAAAATATCATAGAACATAAATTGTAGGAAACATAATTCTCTACAAAAAAGGTCTCTTAACATTTTGCCATAGCTCGCTTCGTTTCCGAGATATTTGCAGATTTATCTCACGGGAATGGTCCTGACGGACATATTTCGGGATATTTCTTCTTCTTGTTGTTCTTCTTCTGCACAGCTAAGCTGGAAGCAGCATTTGCAGCTCGCAATAGTGCAGAGTTATCTCAAAGGAAGGGGCCACGGTGTTTCTGTACCTCTATTATGTTGGTGCAGCTTCGGAACTTTTAAATATCTTGATATATCTCGAGAACTACGCATCTGATCAAAAAATATCATCGTACATAAAAAGTGGGAAACTTAATTCTCTACAAATAAGGTCTCTTAACATTTTGCCATAGCTCGCTTCGTTTCCGAGATATTTGCAGATTTATCTCAAGGGAAGGGGCCTGACGGACATATTTCGAGATATTTCTTCTTCTTGTTGTTCTTCTTCTGCACAGCTAAGTTGGAAGTGGCATTTGCAGCTCGCAATAGTGCAGAGTTATCTCAAAGAAAGGGGCCACAGTGTTTCTGTATCTCTATTATGTTGGTGCGGCTTCGGAACTTTTAAATATCTTGATATATCTCGAGAACTACGCATCTGATCAAAAAATATCATAGAACATAAATTGTAGGAAACATAATTCTCTACAAAAAACGTCTCTTAACATTTTGCCATAGCTCGCTTCGTTTCCGAGATATTTGCAGATTTATCTCAAGGGAAGGGGACTGACGGACATATTTCGAGATATTTCTTCTTCTTGTTGTTCTTCTTCTGCACAGCTAAGCTGGAAGTGGCATTTGCAGCTCGCAATAGTGCAGAGTTATCTCAAAGAAAGGGGCCACAGTGTTTCTGTATCTCTATTATGTTGGTGCGGCTTCGGAACTTTTAAATATCTTGATATATCTCGAGAACTACGCATCTGATCAAAAAATATCATCGAACATAAAAAGTGGGAAACTTAATTCTCTACAAATAAGGTCTCTTAACATTTTGCCATAGCTCGCTTCGTTTCCGAGATATTTGCAGATTTATCTCAAGGGAAGGGGCCTGACGGACATATTTCGAGATATTTCTTCTTCTTGTTGTTCTTCTTCTGCACAGCTAAGCTGGAAGTGGCATTTGCAGCTCGCAATAGTGCAGAGTTATCCCGAAGAAAGGGGCCACGGTGTTTCTGTATCTCTATTATGTTGGTGCGGCTTCGGATCTTTTAAATATCTCGATATATCTCGAAAACTACGCTTCTGATCAAAAAATATCATAGAACATAAATTGTAGGAAACATAATTCTCTACAAAAAAGGTCTCCTAACATTTTGCCATAGCTCGCTTCGTTTCCGAGATATTTGCAGATTTATCTCAAGGGAAGGGGACTGACGGACATATTTCGAGATATTTCTTCTTCTTGTTGTTCTTCTTCTGCACAGCTAAACTGGAAGTGGCATTTCCAGCTCGCAATAGTGCAGAGTTATCCCGAAGAAAGGGGCCACGGTGTTTCTGTATCTCTATTATGTTGGTGCGGCTTCGGAACTTTTAAATATCTCGATATATCTCGAAAACTACGCTTCTGATCAAAAAATATCATAGAACATAAATTGTAGCAAACATAATTCTCTACAAAAAAGGTCTCTTAACATTTTGCCATAGCTCGCTTCGTTTCCGAGATATTTGCAGATTTATCTCACGGGAATGGTCCTGACGGACATATTTCGGGATATTTCTTCTTCTTGTTGTCCTTCTTCTGCACAGCTAAGCTGGAAGCAGCATTTGCAGCTCGCAATAGTGCAGAGTTATCTCAAAGGAAGGGGCCACGGTGTTTCTGTACCTCTATTATGTTGGTGCAGCTTCGGAACTTTTAAATATCTTGATATATCTCGAGAACTACGCATCTGATCAAAAAATATCATCGAACATAAAAAGTGGGAAACTTAATTCTCTACAAATAAGGTCTCTTAACATTTTGCCATAGCTCGCTTCGTTTCCGAGATATTTGCAGATTTATCTCAAGGGAAGGGGCCTGACGGACATATTTCGAGATATTTCTTCTTCTTGTTGTTCTTCTTCTGCACAGCTAAGCTGGAAGTGGCATTTGCAGCTCGCAATAGTGCAGAGTTATCTCAAAGAAAGGGGCCACAGTGTTTCTGTATCTCTATTATGTTTGTGCGGCTTCGGAACTTTTAAATATCTTGATATATCTCGAGAACTACGCATCTGATCAAAAAATATCATCGAACATAGAAAGTGGGAAACTTAATTCTCTACAAATAAGGTCTCTTAACATTTTGCCATAGCTCGCTTCGTTTCCGAGATATTTGCAGATTTATCTCAAGGGAAGGGGCCTGACGGACATATTTCGAGATATTTCTTCTTCTTGTTGTTCTTCTTCTGCACAGCTAAGCTGGAAGTGGCATTCGCAGCTCGCAATAGTGCAGAGTTATCCCGAAGAAAGGGGCCACGGTGTTTCTGTATCTCTATTATGTTGGTGCGGCTTCGGAACTTTTAAATATCTCGATATATCTCGAAAACTACGCTTCTGATCAAAAAATATCATCGAACATAAAAAGTGGGAAACTTAATTCTCTACAAATAAGGTCTCTTAACATTTTGCCATAGCTCGCTTCGTTTCCGAGATATTTGCAGATTTATCTCAAGGGAAGGGGCCTGACGGACATATTTCGAGATACTTCTTCTTCTTGTTGTTCTTCTTCTGCACAGCTAAGCTGGAAGTGGCATTTGCAGCTCGCAATAGTGCAGAGTTATCTCAAAGAAAGGGGCCACGGTGTTTCTGTATCTCTATTATGTTGGTGCGGCTTCGGAACTTTTAAATATCTCGATATATCTCGAAAACTACGCTTCTGATCAAAAAATATCATAGAACATAAATTGTAGGAAACATAATTCTCTACAAAAAAGGTCTCTTAACGTTTTGCCATAGCTCGCTTCGTTTCCGAGATATTTGCAGATTTATCTCAAGGGAAGGGTCCTGACGGACATATTTCGAGATATTTCTTCTTCTTGTTGTTCTTCTTCTGCACAGCTAAACTGGAAGTGGCATTTCCAGCTCGCAATAGTGCAGAGTTATCCCGAAGAAAGGGGCCACGGTGTTTCTGTATCTCTATTATGTTGGTGCGGCTTCGGAACTTTTAAATATCTCGATATATCTCGAAAACTACGCTTCTGATCAAAAAATATCATAGAACATAAATTGTAGGAAACATAATTCTCTACAAAAAAGGTCTCTTAACATTTTGCCATAGCTCGCTTCGTTTCCGAGATATTTGCAGATTTATCTCACGGGAATGGTCCTGACGGACATATTTCGGGATATTTCTTCTTCTTGTTGTCCTTCTTCTGCACAGCTAAGCTGGAAGCAGCATTTGCAGCTCGCAATAGTGCAGAGTTATCTCAAAGGAAGGGGCCACGGTGTTTCTGTACCTCTATTATGTTGGTGCAGCTTCGGAACTTTTAAATATCTTGATATATCTCGAGAACTACGCATCTGATCAAAAAATATCATCGAACATAAAAAGTGGGAAACTTAATTCTCTACAAATAAGGTCTCTTAACATTTTGCCATAGCTCGCTTCGTTTCCGAGATATTTGCAGATTTATCTCAAGGGAAGGGGCCTGACGGACATATTTCGAGATATTTCTTCTTCTTGTTGTTCTTCTTCTGCACAGCTAAGCTGGAAGTGGCATTTGCAGCTCGCAATAGTGCAGAGTTATCTCAAAGAAAGGGGCCACAGTGTTTCTGTATCTCTATTATGTTGGTGCGGCTTCGGAACTTTTAAATATCTTGATATATCTCGAGAACTACGCATCTGATCAAAAAATATCATCGAACATAAAAAGTGGGAAACTTAATTCTCTACAAATAAGGTCTCTTAACATTTTGCCATAGCTCGCTTCGTTTCCGAGATATTTGCAGATTTATCTCAAGGGAAGGGGCCTGACGGACATATTTCGAGATATTTCTTCTTCTTGTTGTTCTTCTTCTGCACAGCTAAGCTGGAAGTGGCATTTGCAGCTCGCAGTAGTGCAGAGTTATCTCAAAGAAAGGGGCCACAGTGTTTCTGTATCTCTATTATGTTGGTGCGGCTTCGGAACTTTTAAATATCTTGATATATCTCGAGAACTACGCATCTGATCAAAAAATATCATCGAACATAAAAAGTGGGAAACTTAATTCTCTACAAATAAGGTCTCTTAACATTTTGCCATAGCTCGCTTCGTTTCCGAGATATTTGCAGATTTATCTCAAGGGAAGGGGCCTGACGGACATATTTCGAGATACTTCTTCTTCTTGTTGTTCTTCTTCTGCACAGCTAAGCTGGAAGTGGCATTTGCAGCTCGCAATAGTGCAGAGTTATCTCAAAGAAAGGGGCCACGGTGTTTCTGAATCTCTATTATGTTGGTGCGGCTTCGGAACTTTTAAATATCTCGATATATCTCGAAAACTACGCTTCTGATCAAAAAATATCATAGAACATAAATTGTAGGAAACATAATTCTCTACAAAAAAGGTCTCTTAACGTTTTGCCATAGCTCGCTTCGTTTCCGAGATATTTGCAGATTTATGTGAAGGGAAGGGTCCTGACGGACATATTTCGAGATATTTCTTCTTCTTGTTGTTCTTCTTCTGCACAGCTAAACTGGAAGTGGCATTTCCAGCTCGTAATAGTGCAGAGTTATCCCGAAGAAAGGGGCCACGGTGTTTCTGTATCTCTATTATGTTGGTGCGGCTTCGGAACTTTTAAATATCTCGATATATCTCGAAAACTACGCTTCTGATCAAAAAATATCATAGAACATACATTGTAGGAAACATAATTCTCTACAAAAAAGGTCTCTTAACATTTTGCCATAGCTCGCTTCGTTTCCGAGATATTTGCAGATTTATCTCACGGGAATGGTCCTGACGGACATATTCCGGGATATTTCTTCTTCTTGTTGTCCTTCTTCTGCACAGCTAAGCTGGAAGCAGCATTTGCAGCTCGCAATAGTGCAGAGTTATCTCAAAGGAAGGGGCCACGGTGTTTCTGTACCTCTATTATGTTGGTGCAGCTTCGGAACTTTTAAATATCTTGATATATCTCGAGAACTACGCATCTGATCAAAAAATATCATCGTACATAAAAAGTGGGAAACTTAATTCTCTACAAATAAGGTCTCTTAACATTTTGCCATAGCTCGCTTCGTTTCCGAGATATTTGCAGATTTATCTCAAGGGAAGGGGCCTGACGGACATATTTCGAGATATTTCTTCTTCTTGTTGTTCTTCTTCTGCACAGCTAAGCTGGAAGTGGCATTTGCAGCTCGCAATAGTGCAGAGTTATCTCAAAGAAAGGGGCCACAGTGTTTCTGTATCTCTATTATGTTGGTGCGGCTTCGGAACTTTTAAATATCTTGATATATCTCGAGAACTACGCATCTGATCAAAAAATATCATCGAACATAAAAAGTGGGAAACTTAATTCTCTACAAATAAGGTCTCTTAACATTTTGCCATAGCTCGCTTCGTTTCCGAGATATTTGCAGATTTATCTCAAGGGAAGGGGCCTGACGGACATATTTCGAGATATTTCTTCTTCTTGTTGTTCTTCTTCTGCACAGCTAAGCTGGAAGTGGCATTCGCAGCTCGCAATAGTGCAGAGTTATCCCGAAGAAAGGGGCCACGGTGTTTCTGTATCTCTATTATGTTGGTGCGGCTTCGGAACTTTTAAATATCTCGATATATCTCGAAAACTACGCTTCTGATCAAAAAATATCATCGAACATAAAAAGTGGGAAACTTAATTCTCTACAAATAAGGTCTCTTAACATTTTGCCATAGCTCGCTTCGTTTCCGAGATATTTGCAGATTTATCTCAAGGGAAGGGGCCTGACGGACATATTTCGAGATACTTCTTCTTCTTGTTGTTCTTCTTCTGCACAGCTAAGCTGGAAGTGGCATTTGCAGCTCGCAATAGTGCAGAGTTATCTCAAAGAAAGGGGCCACGGTGTTTCTGTATCTCTATTATGTTGGTGCGGCTTCGGAACTTTTAAATATCTCGATATATCTCGAAAACTACGCTTCTGATCAAAAAATATCATAGAACATAAATTGTAGGAAACATAATTCTCTACAAAAAAGGTCTCTGAACGTTTTGCCATAGCTCGCTTCGTTTCCGAGATATTTGCAGATTTATCTCAAGGGAAGGGTCCTGACGGACATATTTCGAGATATTTCTTCTTCTTGTTGTTCTTCTTCTGCACAGCTAAACTGGAAGTGGCATTTCCAGCTCGCAATAGTGCAGAGTTATCCCGAAGAAAGGGGCCACGGTGTTTCTGTATCTCTATTATGTTGGTGCGGCTTCGGAACTTTTAAATATCTCGATATATCTCGAAAACTACGCTTCTGATCAAAAAATATCATAGAACATAAATTGTAGGAAACATAATTCTCTACAAAAAAGGTCTCTTAACATTTTGCCATAGCTCGCTTCGTTTCCGAGATATTTGCAGATTTATCTCACGGGAATGGTCCTGACGGACATATTTCGGGATATTTCTTCTTCTTGTTGTCCTTCTTCTGCACAGCTAAGCTGGAAGCAGCATTTGCAGCTCGCACTAGTGCAGAGTTATCTCAAAGGAAGGGGCCACGGTGTTTCTGTACCTCTATTATGTTGGTGCAGCTTCGGAACTTTTAAATATCTTGATATATCTCGAGAACTACGCATCTGGTCAAAAAATATCATAGAACATAAAAAGTAGGAAACTTAATTCTCTACAAAAAAGGTATCTTAACATTTTGCCATAGCTCGCTTCGTTTCCGAGATATTTGCAGATATATCTCAAGGGAAGGGGCTTGACGGACATATTTCGAGATATTTCTTCTTCTTGTTGTTCTTCTTCTGCACAGCTAAGCTGGAAGTGGCATTTCCAGCTCGCAATAGTGCAGAGTTATCCCGAAGAAAGGGGCCACGGTGTTTCTGTATCTCTATTATGTTGGTGCGGCTTCGGATCGTTTAAATATCTTGATATATCTCGAAAACTACGCTTCTGATCAAAAAATATCATAGAACGTAAATTGTAGGGAACATAATTCTCTACAAAAAAGGTCTCTTAAAATTTTGCGATAGCTCGATTCGTTTCCGAGATATTTGCAGATTTATCTCAAGGGAAGGGTCCTGACGGACATATTTCGGGATATTTCTTCTTCTTGTTGTTCTTCTTCTGCACAGCTAAACTGGAAGTGGCATTTCCAGCTCGCAATAGTGCAGAGTTATCTCAAAGAAAGGGGCCACAGTGTTTCTGTATCTCTATTATGTTGTTGCGGCTTCGGAACTTTTAAATATCTTGATATATCTCGAGAACTACGCATCTGATCAAAAAATATCATAGAACATAAAAAGTGGGAAACTTAATTCTCTACAAAAAAGGTCTCTTAACATTTTGCCATAGCTCGCTTCGTTTCCGAGATATTTGCAGATTTATCTCAAGGGAAGGGGCCTGACGGACATATTTCGAGATATTTCTTCTTCTTGTTGTTCTTCTTCTGCACAGCTAAGCTGGAAGTGGCATTTGCAGCTCGCAATAGTGCAGAGTTATCTCAAAGAAAGGGGCCACGGTGTTTCTGTATCTCTATTATGTTGGTGCGGCTTCGGAACTTTTAAATATCTCGATATATCTCGAAAACTACGCTTCTGATCAAAAAATATCATAGAACATAAATTGTAGGAAACATAATTCTCTACAAAAAAGGTCTCTTAACGTTTTGCCATAGCTCGCTTCGTTTCCGAGATATTTGCAGATTTATGTCAAGGGAAGGGTCCTGACGGACATATTTCGAGATATTTCTTCTTCTTGTTGTTCTTCTTCTGCACAGCTAAACTGGAAGTGGCATTTCCAGCTCGCAATAGTGCAGAGTTATCCCGAAGAAAGGGGCCACGGTGTTTCTGTATCTCTATTATGTTGGTGCGGCTTCGGAACTTTTAAATATCTCGATATATCTCGGAAACTACGCTTCTGATCAAAAAATATCATAGAGCATAAATTGTAGGAAACATAATTCTCTACAAAAAAGGTCTCTTAACATTTTGCCATAGCTCGCTTCGTTTCCTAGATATTTGCAGATTTATCTCAAGGGAAGGGGACTGACGGACATATTTCGAGATATTTCTTCTTCTTGTTGTTCTTCTTCTGCACAGCTAAGCTGGAAGTGGCATTTGCAGCTCGCAGTAGTGCAGAGTTATCTCAAAGAAAGGGGCCACAGTGTTTCTGTATCTCTATTATGTTGGTGCGGCTTCGGAACTTTTAAATATCTGGATATATCTCGAGAACTACGCATCTGATCAAAAAATATCATAGAACATAAAAAGTAGGAAACTTAATTCTCTACAAAGAAGGTCTCTTAACATTTTGCCATAGCTCGCTTCGTTTCCGAGATATTTGCAGATTTATCTCAAGGGAAGGGGCCTGACGGACATATTTCGAGATATTTCTTCTTCTTGTTGTTCTTCTTCTGCACAGCTAAGCTGGAAGTGGCATTTGCAGTTCGCAATAGTGCAGAGTTATCTCAAAGAAAGGGGCCACGGTGTTTCTGTATCTCTATTATGTTGGTGCGGCTTCGGAACTTTTAAATATCTCGATATATCTCGAAAACTACGCTTCTGATCAAAAAATATCATAGAACATAAATTGTAGGAAACATAATTCTCTACAAAAAAGGTCTCTTAACGTTTTGCCATAGCTCGCTTCGTTTCCGAGATATTTGCAGATTTATGTCAAGGGAAGGGTCCTGACGGACATATTTCGAGATATTTCTTCTTCTTGTTGTTCTTCTTCTGCACAGCTAAACTGGAAGTGGCATTTCCAGCTCGCAATAGTGCAGAGTTATCCCGAAGAAAGGGGCCACGGTGTTTCTGTATCTCTATTATGTTGGTGCGGCTTCGGAACTTTTAAATATCTCGATATATCTCGGAAACTACGCTTCTGATCAAAAAATATCATAGAGCATAAATTGTAGGAAACATAATTCTCTACAAAAAAGGTCTCTTAACATTTTGCCATAGCTCGCTTCGTTTCCTAGATATTTGCAGATTTATCTCAAGGGAAGGGGACTGACGGACATATTTCGAGATATTTCTTCTTCTTGTTGTTCTTCTTCTGCACAGCTAAGCTGGAAGTGGCATTTGCGGCTCGCAGTAGTGCAGAGTTATCTCAAAGAAAGGGGCCACAGTGTTTCTGTATCTCTATTATGTTGGTGCGGCTTCGGAACTTTTAAATATCTTGATATATCTCGAGAACTACGCATCTGATCAAAAAATATCATCGAACATAAAAAGTGGGAAACTTAATTCTCTACAAATAAGGTCTCTTAACATTTTGCCATAGCTCGCTTCGTTTCCGAGATATTTGCAGATTTATCTCAAGGGAAGGGGCCTGACGGACATATTTCGAGATATTTCTTCTTCTTGTTGTTCTTCTTCTGCACAGCTAAGCTGGAAGTGGCATTTGCAGCTCGCAATAGTGCAGAGTTATCTCAAAGAAAGGGGCCACGGTGTTTCTGTATCTCTATTATGTTGGTGCGGCTTCGGAACTTTTAAATATCTCGATATATCTCGAAAACTACGCTTCTGATCAAAAAATATCATAGAACATAAATTGTAGGAAACATAATTGTCTACAAAAAAGGTCTCTTAACGTTTTGCCATAGCTCGCTTCGTTTCCGAGATATTTGCAGATTTATGTCAAGGGAAGGGTCCTGACGGACATATTTCGAGATATTTCTTCTTCTTGTTGTTCTTCTTCTGCACAGCTAAACTGGAAGTGGCATTTCCAGCTCGCAATAGTGCAGAGTTATCCCGAAGAAAGGGGCCACGGTGTTTCTGTATCTCTATTATGTTGGTGCGGCTTCGGAACTTTTAAATATCTCGATACATCTCGGAAACTACGCTTCTGATCAAAAAATATCATAGAGCATAAATTATAGGAAACATAATTCTCTACAAAAAAGGTCTCTTAACATTTTGCCATAGCTCGCTTCGTTTCCTAGATATTTGCAGATTTATCTCAAGGGAAGGGGACTGACGGACATATTTCGAGATATTTCTTCTTCTTGTTGTTCTTCTTCTGCACAGCTAAGCTGGAAGTGGCATTTGCAGCTCGCAGTAGTGCAGAGTTATCTCAAAGAAAGGGGCCACAGTGTTTCTGTATCTCTATTATGTTGGTGCGGCTTCGGAACTTTTAAATATCTTGATATATCTCGAGAACTACGCATCTGATCAAAAAATATCATCGAACATAAAAAGTGGGAAACTTAATTCTCTACAAATAAGGTCTCTTAACATTTTGCCATAGCTCGCTTCGTTTCCGAGATATTTGCAGATTTATCTCAAGGGAAGGGGCCTGACGGACATATTTCGAGATATTTCTTCTTCTTGTTGTTCTTCTTCTGCACAGCTAAGCTGGAAGTGGCATTTGCAGCTCGCAATAGTGCAGAGTTATCTCAAAGAAAGGGGCCACGGTGTTTCTGTATCTCTATTATGTTGGTGCGGCTTCGGAACTTTTAAATATCTCGATATATCTCGAAAACTACGCTTCTGATCAAAAAATATCATAGAACATAAATTGTAGGAAACATAATTCTGTACAAAAAAGGTCTCTTAACGTTTTGCCATAGCTCGCTTCGTTTCCGAGATATTTGCAGATTTATGTCAAGGGAAGGGTCCTGACGGACATATTTCGAGATATTTCTTCTTCTTGTCGTTCTTCTTCTGCACAGCTAAACTGGAAGTGGCATTTCCAGCTCGCAATAGTGCAGAGTTATCCCGAAGAAAGGGGCCACGGTGTTTCTGTATCTCTATTATGTTGGTGCGGCTTCGGAACTTTTAAATATCACGATATATCTCGAAAACTACGCTTCTGATCAAAAAATATCATAGAACATAAATTGTAGGAAACATAATTCTCTACAAAAAAGGTCTCTTAACATTTTGCCATAGCTCGCTTCGTTTCCGAGATATTTGCAGATTTATCTCACGGGAATGGTCCTGACGGACATATTTCGGGATATTTCTTCTTCTTGTTGTTCTTCTTCTGCACAGCTAAGCTGGAAGCAGCATTTGCAGCTCGCACTAGTGCAGAGTTATCTCAAAGGAAGGGGCCACGGTGTTTCTGTACCTCTATTATGTTGGTGCAGCTTCGGAACTTTTAAATATCTTGATATATCTCGAGAACTACGCATCTGGTCAAAAAATATCATAGAACATAAAAAGTAGGAAACTTAATTCTCTACAAAAAAGGTATCTTAACATTTTGCCATAGCTCGCTTCGTTTCCGAGATATTTGCAGATATATCTCAAGGGAAGGGGCTTGACGGACATATTTCGAGATATTTCTTCTTCTTGTTGTTCTTCTTCTGCACAGCTAAGCTGGAAGTGGCATTTCCAGCTCGCAATAGTGCAGAGTTATCCCGAAGAAAGGGGCCACGGTGTTTCTGTATCTCTATTATGTTGGTGCGGCTTCGGATCTTTTAAATATCTTGATATATCTCGAAAACTACGCTTCTGATCAAAAAATATCATAGAACGTAAATTGTAGGGAACATAATTCTCTACAAAAAAGGTCTCTTAACATTTTGCGATAGCTCGATTCGTTTCCGAGATATTTGCAGATTTATCTCAAGGGAAGGGTCCTGACGGACATATTTCGGGATATTTCTTCTTCTTGTTGTTCTTCTTCTGCACAGCTAAACTGGAAGTGGCATTTCCAGCTCGCAATAGTGCATAGTTATCTCAATGAAAGGGGCCACAGTGTTTCTGTATCTCTATTATGTTGTTGCGGCTTCGGAACTTTTAAATATCTTGATATATCTCGAGAACTACGCATCTGATCAAAAAATATCATAGAACATAAAAAGTGGGAAACTTAATTCTCTACAAAAAAGGTCTCTTAACATTTTGCCATAGCTCGCTTCGTTTCCGAGATATTTGCAGATTTATCTCAAGGGAAGGGGACTGACGGACATATTTCGAGATATTTCTTCTTCTTGTTGTTCTTCTTCTGCACAGCTAAGCTGGAAGTGGCATTTGCAGCTCGCAGTAGTGCAGAGTTATCTCAAAGAAAGGGGCCACAGTGTTTCTGTATCTCTATTATGTTGGTGCGGCTTCGGAACTTTTAAATATCTCGATATATCTCGAAAACTACGCTTCTGATCAAAAAATATCATAGAACATAAATTGTAGGAAACATAATTCTCTACAAAAAAGGTCTCTTAACGTTTTGCCATAGCTCGCTTCGTTTCCGAGATATTTGCAGATTTATGTCAAGGGAAGGGTCCTGACGGACATATTTCGAGATATTTCTTCTTCTTGTTGTTCTTCTTCTGCACAGCTAAACTGGAAGTGGCATTTCCAGCTCGCAATAGTGCAGAGTTATCCCGAAGAAAGGGGCCACGGTGTTTCTGCATCTCTATTATGTTGGTGCGGCTTCGGAACTTTTAAATATCTCGATATATCTCGGAAACTACGCTTCTGATCAAAAAATATCATAGAGCATAAATTGTAGGAAACATAATTCTCTACAAAAAAGGTCTCTTAACATTTTGCCATAGCTCGCTTCGTTTCCTAGATATTTGCAGATTTATCTCAAGGGAAGGGGACTGACGGACATATTTCGAGATATTTCTTCTTCTTGTTGTTCTTCTTCTGCACAGCTAAGCTGGAAGTGGCATTTGCAGCTCGCAGTAGTGCAGAGTTATCTCAAAGAAAGGGGCCACAGTGTTTCTGTATCTCTATTATGTTGGTGCGGCTTCGGAACTTTTAAATATCTTGATATATCTCGAGAACTACGCATCTGATCAAAAAATATCATCGAACATAAAAAGTGGGAAACTTAATTCTCTACAAATAAGGTCTCTTAACATTTTGCCATAGCTCGCTTCGTTTCCGAGATATTTGCAGATTTATCTCAAGGGAAGGGGCCTGACGGACATATTTCGAGATATTTCTTCTTCTTGTTGTTCTTCTTCTGCACAGCTAAGCTGGAAGTGGCATTTGCAGCTCGCAATAGTGCAGAGTTATCTCAAAGAAAGGGGCCACGGTGTTTCTGTATCTCTATTATGTTGGTGCGGCTTCGGAACTTTTAAATATCTCGATATATCTCGAAAACTACGCTTCTGATCAAAAAATATCATAGAACATAAATTGTAGGAAACATAATTGTCTACAAAAAAGGTCTCTTAACGTTTTGCCATAGCTCGCTTCGTTTCCGAGATATTTGCAGATTTATGTCAAGGGAAGGGTCCTGACGGACATATTTCGAGATATTTCTTCTTCTTGTTGTTCTTCTTCTGCACAGCTAAACTGGAAGTAGCATTTCCAGCTCGCAATAGTGCAGAGTTATCCCGAAGAAAGGGGCCACGGTGTTTCTGTATCTCTATTATGTTGGTGCGGCTTCGGAACTTTTAAATATCTCGATATATCTCGGAAACTACGCTTCTGATCCAAAAATATCATAGAGCATAAATTGTAGGAAACATAATTCTCTACAAAAAAGGTCTCTTAACATTTTGCCATAGCTCGCTTCGTTTCCTAGATATTTGCAGATTTATCTCAAGGGAAGGGGACTGACGGACATATTTCGAGATATTTCTTCTTCTTGTTGTTCTTCTTCTGCACAGCTAAGCTGGAAGTGGCATTTGCAGCTCGCAGTAGTGCAGAGTTATCTCAAAGAAAGGGGCCACAGTGTTTCTGTATCTCTATTATGTTGGTGCGGCTTCGGAACTTTTAAATATCTTGATATATCTCGAGAACTACACATCTGATCAAAAAATATCATCGAACATAAAAAGTGGGAAACTTAATTCTCTACAAATAAGGTCTCTTAACATTTTGCCATAGCTCGCTTCGTTTCCGAGATATTTGCAGATTTATCTCAAGGGAAGGGGCCTGACGGACATATTTCGAGATATTTCTTCTTCTTGTTGTTCTTCTTCTGCACAGCTAAGCTGGAAGTGGCATTTGCAGCTCGCAATAGTGCAGAGTTATCTCAAAGAAAGGGGCCACGGTGTTTCTGTATCTCTATTATGTTGGTGCGGCTTCGGAACTTTTAAATATCTCGATATATCTCGAAAACTACGCTTCTGATCAAAAAATATCATAGAACATAAATTGTAGGAAACATAATTGTCTACAAAAAAGGTCTCTTAACGTTTTGCCATAGCTCGCTTCGTTTCCGAGATATTTGCAGATTTATGTCAAGGGAAGGGTCCTGACGGACATATTTCGAGATATTTCTTCTTCTTGTTGTTCTTCTTCTGCACAGCTAAACTGGAAGTAGCATTTCCAGCTCGCAATAGTGCAGAGTTATCCCGAAGAAAGGGGCCACGGTGTTTCTGTATCTCTATTATGTTGGTGCGGCTTCGGAACTTTTAAATATCTCGATATATCTCGGAAACTACGCTTCTGATCAAAAAATATCATAGAGCATAAATTGTAGGAAACATAATTCTCTACAAAAAAGGTCTCTTAACATTTTGCCATAGCTCGCTTCGTTTCCTAGATATTTGCAGATTTATCTCAAGGGAAGGGGACTGACGGACATATTTCGAGATATTTCTTCTTCTTGTTGTTCTTCTTCTGCACAGCTAAGCTGGAAGTGGCATTTGCAGCTCGCAGTAGTGCAGAGTTGTCTCAAAGAAAGGGGCCACAGTGTTTCTGTATCTCTATTATGTTGGTGCGGCTTCGGAACTTTTAAATATCTGGATATATCTCGAGAACTACGCATCTGATCAAAAAATATCATAGAACATAAAAAGTAGGAAACTTAATTCTCTACAAAGAAGGTCTCTTAACATTTTGCCATAGCTCGCTTCGTTTCCGAGATATTTGCAGATTTATCTCAAGGGAAGGGGCCTGACGGACATATTTCGAGATATTTCTTCTTCTTGTTGTTCTTCTTCTGCACAGCTAAGCTGGAAGTGGCATTTGCAGCTCGCAATAGTGCAGAGTTATCTCAAAGAAAGGGGCCACGGTGTTTCTGTATCTCTATTATGTTGGTGCGGCTTCGGAACTTTTAAATATCTCGATATATCTCGAAAACTACGCTTCTGATCAAAAAATATCATGGAACATAAATTGTAGGAAACATAATTCTCTACAAAAAAGGTCTCTTAACGTTTTGCCATAGCTCGCTTCGTTTCCGAGATATTTGCAGATTTATGTCAAGGGAAGGGTCCTGACGGACATATTTCGAGATATTTCTTCTTCTTGTTGTTCTTCTTCTGCACAGCTAAACTGGAAGTGGCATTTCCAGCTCGCAATAGTGCAGAGTTATCCCGAAGAAAGGGGCCACGGTGTTTCTGTATCTCTATTATGTTGGTGCGGCTTCGGAACTTTTAAATATCTCGATATATCTCGGAAACTACGCTTCTGATCAAAAAATATCATAGAGCATAAATTGTAGGAAACATAATTCTCTACAAAAAAGGTCTCTTAACATTTTGCCATAGCTCGCTTCGTTTCCTAGATATTTGCAGATTTATCTCAAGGGAAGGGGACTGACGGACATATTTCGAGATATTTCTTCTTCTTGTTGTTCTTCTTCTGCACAGCTAAGCTGGAAGTGGCATTTGCAGCTCGCAGTAGTGCAGAGTTATCTCAAAGAAAGGGGCCACAGTGTTTCTGTATCTCTATTATGTTGGTGCGGCTTCGGAACTTTTAAATATCTTGATATATCTCGAGAACTACGCATCTGATCAAAAAATATCATCGAACATAAAAAGTGGGAAACTTAATTCTCTACAAATAAGGTCTCTTAACATTTTGCCATAGCTCGCTTCGTTTCCGAGATATTTGCAGATTTATCTCAAGGGAAGGGGCCTGACGGACATATTTCGAGATATTTCTTCTTCTTGTTGTTCTTCTTCTGCACAGCTAAGCTGGAAGTGGCATTTGCAGCTCGCAATAGTGCAGACTTATCTCAAAGAAAGTGGCCACGGTGTTTCTGTATCTCTATTATGTTGGTGCGGCTTCGGAACTTTTAAATATCTCGATATATCTCGAAAACTACGCTTCTGATCAAAAAATATCATAGAACATAAATTGTAGGAAACATAATTCTCTACAAAAAAGGTCTCTTAACGTTTTGCCATAGCTCGCTTCGTTTCCGAGATATTTGCAGATTTATGTCAAGGGAAGGGTCCTGACGGACATATTTCGAGATATTTCTTCTTCTTGTTGTTCTTCTTCTGCACAGCTAAACTGGAAGTGGCATTTCCAGCTCGCAATAGTGCAGAGTTATCCCGAAGAAAGGGGCCACGGTGTTTCTGTATCTCTATTATGTTGGTGCGGCTTCGGAACTTTTAAATATCACGATATATCTCGAAAACTACGCTTCTGATCAAAAAATATCATAGAACATAAATTGTAGGAAACATAATTCTCTACAAAAAAGGTCTCTTAACATTTTGCCATAGCTCGCTTCGGTTCCGAGATATTTGCAGATTTATCTCACGGGAATGGTCCTGACGGACATATTTCGGGATATTTCTTCTTCTTGTTGTTCTTCTTCTGCACAGCTAAGCTGGAAGCAGCATTTGCAGCTCGCACTAGTGCAGAGTTATCTCAAAGGAAGGGGCCACGGTGTTTCTGTACCTCTATTATGTTGGTGCAGCTTCGGAACTTTTAAATATCTTGATATATCTCGAGAACTACGCATCTGGTCAAAAAATATCATAGAACATAAAAAGTAGGAAACTTAATTCTCTACAAAAAAGGTATCTTAACATTTTGCCATAGCTCGCTTCGTTTCCGAGATATTTGCAGATATATCTCAAGGGAAGGGGCTTGACGGACATATTTCGAGATATTTCTTCTTCTTGTTGTTCTTCTTCTGCACAGCTAAGCTGGAAGTGGCATTTCCAGCTCGCAATAGTGCAGAGTTATCCCGAAGAAAGGGGCCACGGTGTTTCTGTATCTCTATTATGTTGGTGCGGCTTCGGATCTTTTAAATATCTCGATATATCTCGAAAACTACGCTTCTGATCAAAAAATATCATAGAACATAAATTGTAGGAAACATAATTCTCTACAAAAAAGGTCTCTTAACGTTTTGCCATAGCTCGCTTCGTTTCCGAGATATTTGCAGATTTATGTCAAGGGAAGGGTCCTGACGGACATATTTCGAGATATTTCTTCTTCTTGTTGTTCTTCTTCTGCACAGCTAAACTGGAAGTGGCATTTCCAGCTCGCAATAGTGCAGAGTTATCCCGAAGAAAGGGGCCACGGTGTTTCTGTATCTCTATTATGTTGGTGCGGCTTCGGAACTTTTAAATATCTCGATATATCTCGAAAACTACGCTTCTGATCAAAAAATATCATAGAACATAAATTGTAGGAAACATAATTCTCTACAAAAAAGGTCTCTTAACATTTTGCCATAGCTCGCTTCGTTTCCGAGATATTTGCAGATTTATCTCAAGGGAAGGGGCCTGGCGGACATATTTCGAGATATTTCTTCTTCTTGTTGTTCTTCTTCTGCACAGCTAAGCTGGAAGTGGCATTTGCAGCTCGCAATAGTGCAGAGTTATCTCAAAGAAAGGGGCCACGGTGTTTCTGTATCTCTATTATGTTGGTGCGGCTTCGGAACTTTTAAATATCTCGATATATCTCTAAAACTACGCTTCTGATCAAAAAATATCATAGAACATAAATTGTAGGAAACATAATTCTCTACAATAAAGGTCTCTTAACATTTTGCCATAGCTCGCTTCGTTTCCGAGATATTTGCAGATTTATCTCACGGGAATGGTCCTGACGGACATATTTCGGGATATTTCTTCTTCTTGTTGTTCTTCTTCTGCACAGCTAAACTGGAAGTGGCATTTCCAGCTCGCAATAGTGCAGAGTTATCCCGAAGAAAGGGGCCACGGTGTTTCTGTATCTCTATTATGTTGGTGCGGCTTCGGAACTTTTAAATATCTCGATATATCTCGAAAACTACGCTTCTGATCAAAAAATATCATAGAACATAAATTGTAGGAAACATAATTCTCTACAAAAAAGGTCTCTTAACATTTTGCCATAGCTCGCTTCGTTTCCGAGATATTTGCAGATTTATCTCAAGGGAAGGGTCCTGACGGACATATTTCGGGATATTTCTTCTTCTTGTTGTTCTTCTTCTGCACAGCTAAACTGGAAGTGGCATTTCCAGCTCGCAGTAGTGCAGAGTTATCTCAAAGAAAGGGGCCACGGTGTTTCTGTATCTCTATTATGTTGGTGCGGCTTCGGAACTTTTAAATATCTTGATATATCTCGAGAACTACGCATCCGATCGAAAAATATCATACAACATAAAAAGTAGGAAACTTAATTCTCTACAAAGAAGGCTCTTAACATTTTGCAATAGCTCGCTTCGTTTCCGAGATATTTGCAGATTTATCTCAAGGGAAGGGGACTGACGGACATATTTCGAGATATTTCTTCTTCTTGTTGTTCTTCTCCTGCACAGCTAAGCTGGAAGTGGCATTTGCAGCTTGCAGTAGTGCAGAGTTATCTCAAAGAAAGGGGCCACAGTGTTTCTGTATCTCTATTATGTTGGTGCGGCTTCGGATCTTTTAAATATCTCGATATATCTCGAAAACTACGCATCTGATCAAAAAATATCATAGAACGTAAATTGTAGGGAACATAATTCTCTACAAAAAAGGTCTCTTAACATTTTGCCATAGCTCGCTTCGTTTCCGAGATATTTGCAGATTTTCTCAAGGGAAGGGGTCTGACGGACATATTTCGAGATATTTCTTCTTCTTGTTGTTCTTCTTCTGCACAGCTAAGCTGGAAGTGGCATTTGCAGGTCGCAATAGAGCAGAGTTATCTCAAAGAAAGGGGCCACGGTGTTTCTGTATCTCTATTATGTTGGTGCGGCTTCGGATCTTTTAAATATCTCGATATATCTCGAAAACTACGCTTCTGATCAAAAAATATCATAGAACGTAAATTGTAGGGAACACAATTCTCTACAAAAAAGGTCTCTTAACATTTTGCCATACCTCGCTTCGTTTCCGAGATATTTGCAGATTTATCTCAAGGGAAGGGGTCTGACGGACATATTTCGAGATATTTCTTCTTCTTGTTGTTCTTCTTCTGCACAGCTAAGCTGGAAGTGGCATTTGCAGCTCGCAATAGTGCAGAGTTATCTCAAAGAAAGGGGCCACGGTGTTTCTGTATCTCTATTATGTTGGTGCGGCTTCGGAACTTTTAAATATCTTGATATATCTCGAGAACTACGCAGCTGATCGAAAAATATCATAGAACATAATAAGTAGGAAACTTAATTCTCTACAAAAAAGGTCTCTTAACATTTTGCAATAGCTCGCTTCGTTTCTGAGATATTTGCAGATTTATCTCAAGGGAAGGGGCCTGACGGACATATTTCGAGATATTTCTTCTTCTTGTTGTTCTTCTTCTGCACAGCTAAGCTGGAAGTGGCATTTGCAGCTCGCAATAGTGCAGAGTTATCTCAAAGAAAGGGGCCACGGTGTTTCTGTATCTCTATTATGTTGGTGCGGCTTCGGAACTTTTAAATATCTTGATATATCTCGAGAACTACGCATCTGATCAAAAAATATCATAGAACATAAAAAGTAGGAAACATAATTCTCTACAAAAAAGGTCTCTCAACATTTTGCCATAGCTCGTTTCGTTTCCGAGATATTTGCAGATACATCTCAAGGGAAGGGGCCTGGCGGACATATTTCGAGATATTTCTTCTTCTTGTTGTTCTTCTTCTGCACAGCTAAGCTGGAAGTGGCATTTGCAGCTCGCAATAGTGCAGAGTTATCTCAAAGAAAGGGGCCACGGTGTTTCTGTATCTCTATTATGTTGGTGCGGCTTCGGAACTTTTAAATATCTTGATATATCTCGAGAACTACGCATCTGATCAAAAAATATCATAGAACATAAAAAGTAGCAAACTTAATTTTCTACAAAAAAGGTCTCTTAACATTTTGCCATAGCTCGTTTCGTTTCCGAGATATTTGCAGATTTATCTCGAGGGAAGGGGACGGACGGACATATTTCGAGATATTTCTTCTTCTTGTTGTTCTTCTTCTGCACAGCTAAACTGGAAGTGGCATTTCCAGCTCGCAATAGCGCAGAGTTATCTCAAAGAAAGGGGCCACGGTGTTGCTGTATCTCTATTATGTTGGTGCGGCTTCCGAACTTTTAAATATCTTGATATATCTCGAGAACTACGCATCTGATCAAAAAATATCATAGAACATAAATTGTAGGAAACATAATTCTCTACAAAAAAGGTCTCTTAACGTTTTGCCATAGCTCGCTTCGTTTCCGAGATATTTGCAGATTTATGTCAAGGGAAGGGTCCTGACGGACATATTTCGAGATATTTCTTCTTCTTGTTGTTCTTCTTCTGCACAGCTAAACTGGAAGTGGCATTTCCAGCTCGCAATAGTGCAGAGTTATCCCGAAGAAAGGGGCCACGGTGTTTCTGTATCTCTATTATGTTGGTGCGGCTTCGGAACTTTTAAATATCTCGATATATCTCGAAAACTACGCTTCTGATCAAAAAATATCTTAGAACATAAATTGTAGCAAACATAATTCTCTACAAAAAAGGTCTCTTAACATTTTGCCATAGCTCGCTTCGTTTCCGAGATATTTGCAGATTTATCTCACGGGAATGGTCCTGACGGACATATTTCGGGATATTTCTTCTTCTTGTTGTTCTTCTTCTGCACAGCTAAACTGGAAGTGGCATTTCCAGCTCGCAATAGTGCAGAGTTATCTCAAAGGAAGGGGCCACGGTGTTTCTGTATCTCTATTATGTTGGTGCGGCTTCGGAACTTTTAAATATCTTGATATATCTCGAGAACTACGCATCTGATCAAAAAATATCATCGAACATAAAAAGTGGGAAAATTAATTCTCTACAAATAAGGTCTCTTACCATTTTGCCATAGCTCGCTTCGTTTCCGAGATATTTGCAGATTTATCTCAAGGGAAGGGGCCTGACGGACATATTTCGAGATATTTCTTCTTCTTGTTGTTCTTCTTCTGCACAGCTAAGCTGGAAGTGGCATTTGCAGCTCGCAATAGTGCAGAGTTATCTCAAAGAAAGGGGCCACGGTGTTTCTGTATCTCTATTATGTTGGTGCGGCTTCGGAACTTTTAAATATCTCGATATATCTCGAAAACTACGCTTCTGATCAAAAAATATCATAGAACATAAATTGTAGGAAACATAATTCTCTACAAAAAAGGTCTCTTAACGTTTTGCCATAGCTCGCTTCGTTTCCGAGATATTTGCAGATTTATCTCAAGGGAAGGGTCCTGGCGGACATATTTCGAGATGTTTCTTCTTCTTGTTGTTCTTCTTCTGCACAGCTAAACTGGAAGTGGCATTTCCAGCTCGCAATAGTGCAGAGTTATCCCGAAGAAAGGGGCCACGGTGTTTCTGTATCTCTATTATGTTGGTGCGGCTTCGGAACTTTTAAATATCTCGATATATCTCGAAAACTACGCTTCTGATCAAAAAATATCATAGAACATAAATTGTAGGAAACATAATTCTCTACAAAAAAGGTCTCTTAACATTTTGCCATAGCTCGCTTCGTTTCCGAGATATTTGCAGATTTATCTCAAGGGAAGGGGCCTGGCGGACATATTTCGAGATATTTCTTCTTCTTGTTGTTCTTCTTCTGCACAGCTAAGCTGGAAGTGGCATTTGCAGCTCGCAATAGTGCAGAGTTATCTCAAAGAAAGGGGCCACGGTGTTTCTGTATCTCTATTATGTTGGTGCGGCTTCGCAACTTTTAAATATCTCGATATATCTCTAAAACTACGCTTCTGATCAAAAAATATCATAGAACATAAATTGTAGGAAACATAATTCTCTACAAAAAAGGTCTCTTAACATTTTGCCATAGCTCGCTTCGTTTCCGAGATATTTGCAGATTTATCTCACGGGAATGGTCCTGACGGACATATTTCGGGATATTTCTTCTTCTTGTTGTTCTTCTTCTGCACAGCTAAACTGGAAGTGGCATTTCCAGCTCGCAATAGTGCAGAGTTATCCCGAAGAAAGGGGCCACGGTGTTTCTGTATCTCTATTATGTTGGTGCGGCTTCGGAACTTTTAAATATCTCGATATATCTCGAAAACTACGCTTCTGATCAAAAAATATCATAGAACATAAATTGTAGGAAACATAATTCTCTACAAAAAAGGTCTCTTAACATTTTGCCATAGCTCGCTTCGTTTCCGAGATATTTGCAGATTTATCTCAAGGGAAGGGTCCTGACGGACATATTTCGGGATATTTCTTCTTCTTGTTGTTCTTCTTCTGCACAGCTAAACTGGAAGTGGCATTTCCAGCTCGCAGTGGTGCAGAGTTATCTCAAAGAAAGGGGCCACGGTGTTTCTGTATCTCTATTATGTTGGTGCGGCTTCGGAACTTTTAAATATCTTGATATATCTCGAGAACTACGCATCCGATCGAAAAATATCATACAACATAAAAAGTAGGAAACTTAATTCTCTACAAAGAAGGCTCTTAACATTTTGCAATAGCTCGCTTCGTTTCCGAGATATTTGCAGATTTATCTCAAGGGAAGGGGACTGACGGACATATTTCGAGATATTTCTTCTTCTTGTTGTTCTTCTCCTGCACAGCTAAGCTGGAAGTGGCATTTGCAGCTTGCAGTAGTGCAGAGTTATCTCAAAGAAAGGGGCCACAGTGTTTCTGTATCTCTATTATGTTGGTGCGGCTTCGGATCTTTTAAATATCTCGATATATCTCGAAAACTACGCATCTGATCAAAAAATATCATAGAACGTAAATTGTAGGGAACATAATTCTCTACAAAAAAGGTCTCTTAACATTTTGCCATAGCTCGCTTCGTTTCCGAGATATTTGCAGATTTATCTCAAGGGAAGGGGTCTGACGGACATATTTCGAGATATTTCTTCTTCTTGTTGTTCTTCTTCTGCACAGCTAAGCTGGAAGTGGCATTTGCAGCTCGCAATAGAGCAGAGTTATCTCAAAGAAAGGGGCCACGGTGTTTCTGTATCTCTATTATGTTGGTGCGGCTTCGGAACTTTTAAATATCTTGATATATCTCGAGAACTACGCATCTGATCAAAAAATATCATAGAACATAAAAAGTAGCAAACTTAATTTTCTACAAAAAAGGTCTCTTAACATTTTGCCATAGCTCGTTTCGTTTCCGAGATATTTGCAGATTTATCTCGAGGGAAGGGGACGGACGGACATATTTCGAGATATTTCTTCTTCTTGTTGTTCTTCTTCTGCACAGCTAAACTGGAAGTGGCATTTCCAGCTCGCAATAGCGCAGAGTTATCTCAAAGAAAGGGGCCACGGTGTTGCTGTATCTCTATTATGTTGGTGCGGCTTCCGAACTTTTAAATATCTTGATATATCTCGAGAACTACGCATCTGATCAAAAAATATCATAGAACATAAAAAGTAGGAAACTTAATTCTCTACAAATAAGGTTTCTTAACATTTTGCCATAGCTCGCTTCGTTTCCGAGATATTTGCAGATTTATCTCAAGGGAAGGGGCCTGGCGGACATATTTCGAGATATTTCTTCTTCTTGTTGTTCTTCTTCTGCACAGCTAAGCTGGAAGTGGCATTTGCAGCTCGCAATAGTGCAGAGTTATCTCAAAGAAAGGGGCCACGGTGTTTCTGTATCTCTATTATGTTGGTGCGGCTTCGGAACTTTTAAATATCTTGATATATCTCGAGAACTACGCATCTGATCAAAAAATATCATCGAACATAAAAAGTGGGAAAATTAATTCTCTACAAATAAGGTCTCTTACCATTTTGCCATAGCTCGCTTCGTTTCCGAGATATTTGCAGATTTATCTCAAGGGAAGGGGCCTGACGGACATATTTCGAGATATTTCTTCTTCTTGTTGTTCTTCTTCTGCACAGCTAAGCTGGAAGTGGCATTTGCAGCTCGCAATAGTGCAGAGTTATCTCAAAGAAAGGGGCCACGGTGTTTCTGTATCTCTATTATGTTGGTGCGGCTTCGGAACTTTTAAATATCTCGATATATCTCGAAAACTACGCTTCTGATCAAAAAATATCATAGAACATAAATTGTAGGAAACATAATTCTCTACAAAAAAGGTCTCTTAACGTTTTGCCATAGCTCGCTTCGTTTCCGAGATATTTGCAGATTTATCTCAAGGGAAGGGTCCTGGCGGACATATTTCGAGATGTTTCTTCTTCTTGTTGTTCTTCTTCTGCACAGCTAAACTGGAAGTGGCATTTCCAGCTCGCAATAGTGCAGAGTTATCCCGAAGAAAGGGGCCACGGTGTTTCTGTATCTCTATTATGTTGGTGCGGCTTCGGAACTTTTAAATATCTCGATATATCTCGAAAACTACGCTTCTGATCAAAAAATATCATAGAACATAAATTGTAGGAAACATAATTCTCTACAAAAAAGGTCTCTTAACATTTTGCCATAGCTCGCTTCGTTTCCGAGATATTTGCAGATTTATCTCAAGGGAAGGGGCCTGGCGGACATATTTCGAGATATTTCTTCTTCTTGTTGTTCTTCTTCTGCACAGCTAAGCTGGAAGTGGCATTTGCAGCTCGCAATAGTGCAGAGTTATCTCAAAGAAAGGGGCCACGGTGTTTCTGTATCTCTATTATGTTGGTGCGGCTTCGGAACTTTTAAATATCTCGATATATCTCTAAAACTACGCTTCTGATCAAAAAATATCATAGAACATAAATTGTAGGAAACATAATTCTCTACAAAAAAGGTCTCTTAACATTTTGCCATAGCTCGCTTCGTTTCCGAGATATTTGCAGATTTATCTCACGGGAATGGTCCTGACGGACATATTTCGGGATATTTCTTCTTCTTGTTGTTCTTCTTCTGCACAGCTAAACTGGAAGTGGCATTTCCAGCTCGCAATAGTGCAGAGTTATCCCGAAGAAAGGGGCCACGGTGTTTCTGTATCTCTATTATGTTGGTGCGGCTTCGGAACTTTTAAATATCTCGATATATCTTGAAAACTACGCTTCTGATCAAAAAATATCATAGAACATAAATTGTAGGAAACATAATTCTCTACAAAAAAGGTCTCTTAACATTTTGCCATAGCTCGCTTCGTTTCCGAGATATTTGCAGATTTATCTCAAGGGAAGGGTCCTGACGGACATATTTCGGGATATTTCTTCTTCTTGTTGTTCTTCTTCTGCACAGCTAAACTGGAAGTGGCATTTCCAGCTCGCAGTAGTGCAGAGTTATCTCAAAGAAAGGGGCCACGGTGTTTCTGTATCTCTATTATGTTGGTGCGGCTTCGGAACTTTTAAATATCTTGATATATCTCGAGAACTACGCATCCGATCGAAAAATATCATACAACATAAAAAGTAGGAAACTTAATTCTCTACAAAGAAGGCTCTTAACATTTTGCAATAGCTCGCTTCGTTTCCGAGATATTTGCAGATTTATCTCAAGGGAAGGGGACTGACGGACATATTTCGAGATATTTCTTCTTCTTGTTGTTCTTCTCCTGCACAGCTAAGCTGGAAGTGGCATTTGCAGCTTGCAGTAGTGCAGAGTTATCTCAAAGAAAGGGGCCACAGTGTTTCTGTATCTCTATTATGTTGGTGCGGCTTCGGATCTTTTAAATATCTCGATATATCTCGAAAACTACGCATCTGATCAAAAAATATCATAGAACGTAAATTGTAGGGAACATAATTCTCTACAAAAAAGGTCTCTTAACATTTTGCCATAGCTCGCTTCGTTTCCGAGATATTTGCAGATTTATCTCAAGGGAAGGGGTCTGACGGACATATTTCGAGATATTTCTTCTTCTTGTTGTTCTTCTTCTGCACAGCTAAGCTGGAAGTGGCATTTGCAGGTCGCAATAGAGCAGAGTTATCTCAAAGAAAGGGGCCACGGTGTTTCTGTATCTCTATTATGTTGGTGCGGCTTCGGATCTTTTAAATATCTCGATATATCTCGAAAACTACGCTTCTGATCAAAAAATATCATAGAACGTAAATTGTAGGGAACACAATTCTCTACAAAAAAGGTCTCTTAACATTTTGCCATACCTCGCTTCGTTTCCGAGATATTTGCAGATTTATCTCAAGGGAAGGGGTCTGACGGACATATTTCGAGATATTTCTTCTTCTTGTTGTTCTTCTTCTGCACAGCTAAGCTGGAAGTGGCATTTGCAGCTCGCAATAGTGCAGAGTTATCTCAAAGAAAGGGGCCACGGTGTTTCTGTATCTCTATTATGTTGGTGCGGCTTCGGAACTTTTAAATATCTTGATATATCTCGAGAACTACGCATCTGATCAAAAAATATCATAGAACATAAAAAGTAGGAAACATAATTCTCTACAAAAAAGGTCTCTTAACATTTTGCCATAGCTCGTTTCGTTTCCGAGATATTTGCAGATACATCTCAAGGGAAGGGGCCTGGCGGACATATTTCGAGATATTTCTTCTTCTTGTTGTTCTTCTTCTGCACAGCTAAGCTGGAAGTGGCATTTGCAGCTCGCAATAGTGCAGAGTTATCTCAAAGAAAGGGGCCACGGTGTTTCTGTATCTCTATTATGTTGGTGCGGCTTCGGAACTTTTAAATATCTTGATATATCTCGAGAACTACGCATCTGATCAAAAAATATCATAGAACATAAAAAGTAGCAAACTTAATTTTCTACAAAAAAGGTCTCTTAACATTTTGCCATAGCTCGTTTCGTTTCCGAGATATTTGCAGATTTATCTCGAGGGAAGGGGACGGACGGACATATTTCGAGATATTTCTTCTTCTTGTTGTTCTTCTTCTGCACAGCTAAACTGGAAGTGGCATTTCCAGCTCGCAATAGCGCAGAGTTATCTCAAAGAAAGGGGCCACGGTGTTGCTGTATCTCTATTATGTTGGTGCGGCTTCCGAACTTTTAAATATCTTGATATATCTCGAGAACTACGCATCTGATCAAAAAATATCATAGAACATAAAAAGTAGGAAACTTAATTCTCTACAAATAAGGTTTCTTAACATTTTGCCATAGCTCGCTTCGTTTCCGAGATATTTGCAGATTTATCTCAAGGGAAGGGGCCTGGCGGACATAATTCGAGATATTTCTTCTTCTTGTTGTTCTTCTTCTGCACAGCTAAACTGGAAGTGGCATTTCCAGCTCGCAATAGTGCAGAGTTATCTCAAAGAAAGGGGCCACGGTGTTTCTGTATCTCTATTATGTTGGTGCGGCTTCCGAACTTTTAAATATCTTGATATATCTCGAGAACTACGCATCTGATCAAAAAATATCATACAACATAAAAAGTAGGAAACTTAATTCTCTACAAAGAAGGCTCTTAACATTTTGCAATAGCTCGCTTCGTTTCCGAGATATTTGCAGATTTATCTCAAGGGAAGGGGACTGACGGA
The DNA here is from genome assembly GCF_051020975.1 of Osmia lignaria lignaria. Taxonomy (NCBI): domain Eukaryota; kingdom Metazoa; phylum Arthropoda; class Insecta; order Hymenoptera; family Megachilidae; genus Osmia; species Osmia lignaria. Next base: position 22,698,348 of record NW_027478161.1, on the reverse strand, counting down.
CATATTTCGAGATATTTCTTCTTCTTGTTGTTCTTCTCCTGCACAGCTAAGCTGGAAGTGGCATTTGCAGCTTGCAGTAGTGCAGAGTTATCTCAAAGAAAGGGGCCACAGTGTTTCTGTATCTCTATTATGTTGGTGCGGCTTCGGATCTTTTAAATATCTCGATATATCTCGAAAACTACGCATCTGATCAAAAAATATCATAGAACGTAAATTGTAGGGAACATAATTCTCTACAAAAAAGGTCTCTTAACATTTTGCCATAGCTCGCTTCGTTTCCGAGATATTTGCAGATTTATCTCAAGGGAAGGGGTCTGACGGACATATTTCGAGATATTTCTTCTTCTTGTTGTTCTTCTTCTGCACAGCTAAGCTGGAAGTGGCATTTGCAGGTCGCAATAGAGCAGAGTTATCTCAAAGAAAGGGGCCACGGTGTTTCTGTATCTCTATTATGTTGGTGCGGCTTCGGATCTTTTAAATATCTCGATATATCTCGAAAACTACGCTTCTGATCAAAAAATATCATAGAACGTAAATTGTAGGGAACACAATTCTCTACAAAAAAGGTCTCTTAACATTTTGCCATACCTCGCTTCGTTTCCGAGATATTTGCAGATTTATCTCAAGGGAAGGGGTCTGACGGACATATTTCGAGATATTTCTTCTTCTTGTTGTTCTTCTTCTGCACAGCTAAGCTGGAAGTGGCATTTGCAGCTCGCAATAGTGCAGAGTTATCTCAAAGAAAGGGGCCACGGTGTTTCTGTATCTCTATTATGTTGGTGCGGCTTCGGAACTTTTAAATATCTTGATATATCTCGAGAACTACGCATCTGATCAAGAAATATCATAGAACATAAAAAGTAGGAAACATAATTCTCTACAAAAAAGGTCTCTTAACATTTTGCCATAGCTCGTTTCGTTTCCGAGATATTTGCAGATACATCTCAAGGGAAGGGGCCTGGCGGACATATTTCGAGATATTTCTTCTTCTTGTTGTTCTTCTTCTGCACAGCTAAGCTGGAAGTGGTATTTGCAGCTCGCAATAGTGCAGAGTTATCTCAAAGAAAGGGGCCACGGTGTTTCTGTATCTCTATTATGTTGGTGCGGCTTCGGAACTTTTAAATATCTTGATATATCTCGAGAACTACGCATCTGATCAAAAAATATCATAGAACATAAAAAGTAGCAAACTTAATTTTCTACAAAAAAGGTCTCTTAACATTTTGCCATAGCTCGTTTCGTTTCCGAGATATTTGCAGATTTATCTCGAGGGAAGGGGACGGACGGACATATTTCGAGATATTTCTTCTTCTTGTTGTTCTTCTTCTGCACAGCTAAACTGGAAGTGGCATTTCCAGCTCGCAATAGCGCAGAGTTATCTCAAAGAAAGGGGCCACGGTGTTGCTGTATCTCTATTATGTTGGTGCGGCTTCCGAACTTTTAAATATCTTGATATATCTCGAGAACTACGCATCTGATCAAAAAATATCATAGAACATAAAAAGTAGGAAACTTAATTCTCTACAAATAAGGTTTCTTAACATTTTGCCATAGCTCGCTTCGTTTCCGAGATATTTGCAGATTTATCTCAAGGGAAGGGGCCTGGCGGACATAATTCGAGATATTTCTTCTTCTTGTTGTTCTTCTTCTGCACAGCTAAACTGGAAGTGGCATTTCCAGCTCGCAATAGTGCAGAGTTATCTCAAAGAAAGGGGCCACGGTGTTTCTGTATCTCTATTATGTTGGTGCGGCTTCCGAACTTTTAAATATCTTGATATATCTCGAGAACTACGCATCTGATCAAAAAATATCATAGAACATAAAAAGTAGGAAACTTAATTCTCTACAAATAAGGTTTCTTAACATTTTGCCATAGCTCGCTTCGTTTCCGAGATATTTGCAGATTTATCTCAAGGGAAGGGGCCTGGCGGACATATTTCGAGATATTTCTTCTTCTTGTTGTTCTTCTTCTGCACAGCTAAGCTGGAAGTGGCATTTGCAGCTCGCAATAGTGCAGAGTTATCTCAAAGAAAGGGGCCACGGTGTTTCTGTATCTCTATTATGTTGGTGCGGCTTCCGAACTTTTAAATATCTTGATATATCTCGAGAACTACGCATCTGATCAAAAAATATCATAGAACATAAAAAGTAGGAAACTTAATTCTCTACAAATAAGGTTTCTTAACATTTTGCCATAGCTCGCTTCGTTTCCGAGATATTTGCAGATGTATCTCAAGGGAAGGGGCCTGGCGGACATATTTCGAGATATTTCTTCTTCTTGTTGTTCTTCTTCTGCACAGCTAAGCTGGAAGTGGCATTTGCAGCTCGCAATAGTGCAGAGTTATCTCAAAGAAAGGGGCCACGGTGTTTCTGTATCTCTATTATGTTGGTGCGGCTTCGGAACTTTTAAATATCTTGATATATCTCGAGAACTACGCATCTGATCAAAAAATATCATAGAACATAAAAAGTAGGAAACTTAATTCTCTACAAAAAAGGTCTCTTAACATTTTGCCGTAGCTCGCTTCGTTTCCGAGATATTTGCAGATCTATCTCGAGGGAAGGGGCCTGACGGACATATTTCGAGATATTTCTTCTTCTTGTTGTTCTTCTTCTGCACAGCTAAGCTGGAAGTGGCATTTGCAGCTCGCAATAGTGCAGAGTTTTCTCAAAGAAAGGGGCCACGGTGTTTCTGTATCTCTATTATGTTGGTGCGGCTTCGGAACTTTTAAATATCTTGATATATCTCGAGAACTACGCATCTGATCAAAAAATATCATAGAACATAAAAAGTAGGTAACTTAATTCTCTACAAAAAAGGTCTCTTAACATTTTGCCATAGCTCGCTTCGTTTCCGAGATATTTGCAGATTTATCTCAAGGGAAGGGGCCTGACGGACATATTTCGAGATATTTCTTCTTCTTGTTGTTCTTCTTCTGCACAGCTAAACTGGAAGTGACATTTCCAGCTCGCAATAGTGCAGAGTTATCTCAAAGAAAGGGGCCACGGTGTTTCTGTATCTCTATTATGTTGGTGCGGCTTCGGAACTTTTAAATATCTTGATATATCTCGAGAACTACGCATCTGATCAAAAAATATCATAGAACATAAATTGTAGGAAACATAATTCTCTACAAAAAATGTCTCTTAACATTTTGCCATAGCTCGCTTCGTTTCCGAGATATTAGCAGATACATCTCAAGGGAAGGGGCCTGACGGACATATTTCGAGATATTTCTTCTTCTTGTTGTTCTTCTTCTGCACAGCTAAGCTGGAAGTGGCATTTGCAGCTCGCAATAGTGCAGAGTTATCTCAAAGAAAGGGGCCACGGTGTTTCTGTATCTCTATTATGTTGGTGCGGCTTCGGAACTTTTAAATATCTTGATATATCTCGGGAACTACGCATCTGATCAAAAAATATCATAGAACATAAAAAGTAGGAAACTTAATTCTCTACAAATAAGGTTTCTTAACATTTTGCCATAGCTCGCTTCGTTTCCGAGATATTTGCAGATTTATCTCAAGGGAAGGGGCCTGGCGGACATATTTCGAGATATTTCTTCTTCTTGTTGTTCTTCTTCTGCACAGCTAAGCTGGAAGTGGCATTTGCAGCTCGCAATAGTGCAGAGTTATCTCAAAGAAAGGGGCCACGGTGTTTCTGTATCTCTATTATGTTGGTGCGGCTTCGGAACTTTTAAATATCTTGATATATCTCGAGAACTACGCATCTGATCAAAAAATATCATAGAACATAAAAAGTAGGAAACTTAATTCTCTACAAAAAAGGTCTCTTAACATTTTGCCATAGCTCGCTTCGTTTCCGAGATATTTGCAGATCTATCTCGAGGGAAGGGGCCTGACGGACATATTTCGAGATATTTCTTCTTCTTGTTGTTCTTCTTCTGCACAGCTAAAGTGGAAGTTACATTTGCAGCTCGGAATAGTGCAGAGTTACCTCAAAGAAAGAGGCCACGGTGTTTATGTATCTTTATTATGTTGGTGCGGCTTCGGAACTTTCAAATATCTTGATTTATCTCGAGATTACGCAGCTGATCGAAAAATATCATAGAACATAAAAAGTAGGAAACTTAATTCTCTACAAAAAAGGTCTCTTAACATTTTGCAATAGCTCGCTTCGTTTCTGAGATATTTGCAGATTTATCTCAAGGGAAGGGGCCTGACGGACATATTTCGAGATATTTCTTCTTCTTGTTGTTCTTCTTCTGCACAGCTAAGCTGGAAGTGGCATTTGCAGCTCGCAATAGTGCAGAGTTATCTCAAAGAAAGGGGCCACGGTGTTTCTGTATCTCTATTATGTTGGTGCGGCTTCGGAACTTTTAAATATCTTGATATATCTCGAGAACTACGCATCTGATCAAAAAATATCATAGAACATAAAAAGGAGGAAACATAATTCTCTACAAAAAAGGTCTCTTAACATTTTGCCATAGCTCGTTTCGTTTCCGAGATATTTGCAGATACATCTCAAGGGAAGGGGCCTGACGGACATATTTCGAGATATTTCTTCTTCTTGTTGTTCTTCTTCTGCACAGCTAAGCTGGAAGTGGCATTTGCAGCTCGCAATAGTGCAGAGTTATCTCAAAGAAAGGGGCCACGGTGTTTCTGTATCTCTATTATGTTGGTGCGGCTTCGGAACTTTTAAATATCTTGATATATCTCGAGAACTACGCATCTGATCAAAAAATATCATAGAACATAAAAAGTAGCAAACTTAATTCTCTACAAAAAAGGTCTCTTAACATTTCGCCATAGCTCGTTTCGTTTCCGAGATATTTGCAGATTTATCTCGAGGGAAGGGGACGGACGGACATATTTCGAGATATTTCTTCTTCTTGTTGTTCTTCTTCTGCACAGCTAAACTGGAAGTGGCATTTCCAGCTCGCAATAGCGCAGAGTTATCTCAAAGAAAGGGGCCACGGTGTTGCTGTATCTCTATTATGTTGGTGCGGCTTCCGAACTTTTAAATATCTTGATATATCTCGAGAACTACGCATCTGATCAAAAAATATCATAGAGCATAAAAAGTAGGAAACTTAATTCTCTACAAATAAGGTTTCTTAACATTTTGCCATAGCTCGCTTCGTTTCCGAGATATTTGCAGATTTATCTCAAGGGAAGGGGCCTGGCGGACATATTTCGAGATATTTCTTCTTCTTGTTGTTCTTCTTCTGCACAGCTAAACTGGAAGTGGCATTTCCAGCTCGCAATAGTGCAGAGTTATCTCAAAGAAAGGGGCCACGGTGTTTCTGTATCTCTATTATGTTGGTGCGGCTTCCGAACTTTTAAATATCTTGATATATCTCGAGAACTACGCATCTGATCAAAAAATATCATAGAACATAAAAAGTAGGAAACTTAATTCTCTACAAATAAGGTTTCTTAACATTTTGCCATAGCTCGCTTCGTTTCCGAGATATTTGCAGATTTATCTCAAGGGAAGGGGCCTGGCGGACATATTTCGAGATATTTCTTCTTCTTGTTGTTCTTCTTCTGCACAGCTAAGCTGGGAGTGGCATTTGCAGCTCGCAATAGTGCAGAGTTATCTCAAAGAAAGGGGCCACGGTGTTTCTGTATCTCTATTATGTTGGTGCGGCTTCGGAACTTTTAAATATCTCGATATATCTCGAAAACTACGCTTCTGATCAAAAAATATCATAGAACATAAAAAGTAGGAAACTTAATTCCCTACAAAAAAGGTCTCTTAACATTTTGCCATAGCTCTCTTCGTTTCCGAGATATTTGCAGATTTATCTCAAGGGAAGGGGCCTGACGGACATATTTCGAGATATTTCTTCTTCTTGTTGTTCTTCTTCTGCACAGCTAAGCTGGAAGTGGCATTTGCGGCTCGCACTAGTGCAGAGTTATCTCTAAGAAAGGGGCCACGGTGTTTCTGTATCTCTATTATGTTGGTGCGGCTTCGGAACTTTTAAATATCTCGATATATCTCGAAAAGTCCGCTTCTGATCAAAAAATATCATAGAACATAAATTGTAGGAAACATAATTCTCTACAAAAAATGTCTCTTAACATTTTGCCATAGCTCGCTTCGTTTCCGAGATATTAGCAGATACATCTCAAGGGAAGGGGCCTGACGGACATATTTCGAGATATTTCTTCTTCTTGTTGTTCTTCTTCTGCACAGCTAAGCTGGAAGTGGCATTTGCAGCTCGCAATAGTGCAGAGTTATCTCAAAGAAAGGGGCCACGGTGTTTCTGTATCTCTATTATGTTGGTGCGGCTTCGGAACTTTTAAATATCTTGATATATCTCGGGAACTACGCATCTGATCAAAAAATATCATAGAACATAAAAAGTAGGAAACTTAATTCTCTACAAATAAAGTCTCTTAACATTTTGCCATAGCTCGCTTCGTTTCCGAGATATTTGCAGATGTATCTCAAGGGAAGGGGCCTGACGGAAATATTTCGAGATATTTCTTCTTCTTGTTGTTCTTCTTCTGCACAGCTAAGCTGGAAGTGGCATTTGCAGCTCGCAATAGTGCAGAGTTATCTCAAAGAAAGGGGCCACGGTGTTTCTGTATCTCTATTATGTTGGTGCGGCTTCGGAACTTTTAAATATCTCGATATATCTCGAAAACTACGCTTCTGATCAAAAAATATCAGAGAACGTAAATTGTAGGAAACATAATTCTCTACAAAAAAGGTCTCTTAACATTTTGCCATAGCTCGCTTCGTTTCCGAGATATTTGCAGATTTATGTCAAGGGAAGGGGCCTGACGGACATATTTCGAGATATTTCTTCTTCTTGTTGTTCTTCTTCTGCACAGCTAAGCTGGAAGTGGCATTTGCAGCTCGCAATAGTGCAGAGTTATCTCAAAGAAAGGGGCCACGGTGTTTCTGTATCTCTATTATGTTGGTGCGGCTTCGGAACTTTTAAATATCTTGATATATCTCGAGAACTACGCATCTGATCAAAAAATATCATAGAACATAAAAAGTAGGAAACTTAATTCTCTACAAAAAAGGTCTCTTAACATTTTCCCATAGCTGGCATCGTTTCCGAGATATTTTCAGATTTATCTCAAGGGAAGGGGCCTGACGGACATATTTCGAGATATTTCTTCTTCTTGTTGTTCTTCTTCTGCACAGCTAAGCTGGAAGTGGCATTTGCAGCTCGCAATAGTGCAGAGTTATCTCAAAGAAAGGGGCCACGGTGTTTCTGTATCTCTATTATGTTGGTGCGGCTTCGGAACTTTTAAATATCTTGATATATCTCGAGAACTACGCATCTGATCAAAAAATATCATAGAACATAAAAAGTAGGAAACTTAATTCTCTACAAAAAAGGTCTCTTAATATTTTCCCATAGCTGGCATCGTTTCCGAGATATTTGCAGATTTAGCTCAAGGAAAGGGGCCTGACGGACATACTCCGAGATATTTCTTCTTCTTGTTGTTCCTCTTCTGCACAGCTAAGCTGGAAGTGGCATTTGCAGCTCGCAATAGTGCAGAGTTATCTCAAAGAAAGAGGCCACGGTGTTTCTGTATCTCTATTATGTTGGTGCGGCTTCGGAACTTTTAAATATCTCGATATATCTCGAAAACTACGCTTCTGATCAAAAAATATCAGAGAACGTAAATTGTAGGAAACATAATTCTCTACAAAAAAGGTCTCTTAACATTTTGCCATAGCTCGCTTCGTTTCCGAGACATTGGCAGATTTATCTCATGGGAAGGGGCCTGACGGACATATTTCGAGATATTTCTTCTTCTTGTTGTTCTTCTTCTGCGCAGCTAAGCTGGAAGTGGCATTTGCAGCTCGCAATAGTGCAGAGTTATCTCAAAGAAAGGGGCCACGGTGTTTCTGTATCTCTATTATGTTGGTGCGGCTTCGGAACTTTTAAATATCTTGATATATCTCGAGAATTACGCATCTGATCAAAAAATATCATAGAACATAAGAAGTAGGAAACTTAATTCTCTACAAAAAAGGGCTCTTAACGTTTTACCATAGCTCCCTTCGTTTCCGAGATATTTGCAGATTTATCTCAAGGGAAGGGGCCTGACGGACATATTTCGAGATATTTCTTCTTCTTGTTGTTCTTCTTCTGCACAGCTAAGCTGGAAGTGGCATTTGCGGCTCGCACTAGTGCAGAGTTATCTCAAAGAAAGGAGCCACGGTGTTTCTGTATCTCTATTATGTTGGTGCGGCTTCGGAACTTTTAAATATCCCGATATATCTCGAAAACTACGCTTCTGATCAAAAAATATCATAGAACATAAATTGTAGGAAACATAATTCTCTACAAAAAACGTCTCTTAACATTTTGCCATAGCTCGCTTCGTTTCCGAGATATTTGCCCATTTATCTCATGGGAAGGGGCCTGACGGACATATTTCGAGATATTTCTTCTTCTTGTTGTTCTTCTTCTGCGCAGCTAAGCTGGAAGTGGCATTTGCGGCTCGCACTAGTGCAGAGTTATCTCAAAGAAAGGAGCCACGGTGTTTCTGTATCTCTATTATGTTGGTGCGGCTTCGGAACTTTTAAATATCCGGATATATCTCGAAAACTACGCTTCTGATCAAAAAATATCATAGAACATAAATTGTAGGAAACATAATTCTCTACAAAAAACGTCTCTTAACATTTTGCCATAGCTCGCTTCGTTTCCGAGATATTTGCAGATTCAGCTCAAAGGAACTGGCCTGACGGACATATTTCGAGATATTTCTTCTTCTTGTTGTTCTTCCTCTGCACAGCAAAGCTGGAAGTGGCATTTGCAGCTCGCAATAGTGCAGAGTTATCTCAAAGAAAGGGGCCACGGTGTTTCTGTATCTCTATTATGTTGGTGCGGCTTCGGAACTTTTAAATATCTTGATATATCTCGAGAACTACGCATCTGATCAAAAAATATCATAGAACATAAAAAGTAGGAAACTTAATTCTCTACAAAAAAGGTCTCTTAACATTTTGCCATAGCTCGCTTCGTTTCCGAGATATTTGCCCATTTATCTCATGGGAAGGGGCCTGACGGACATATTTCGAGATACTTCTTCTTCTTGTTGTTCTTCTTCTGCGCAGATAAGCTGGAAGTGGCATTTGCAGCTCGCAATAGTGCAGAGTTATCTCAAAGAAAGGGGCCACGGTGTTTCTGCATCTCTATTATGTTGGTGCGGCTTCGGAACTTTTAAATATCTTGATATATCTCGAGAACTACGCATCTGATCAAAAAATATCATAGAGCATAAATAGTAGGAAACTTAATTTCCTACAAAAAAGGTCTCCTATCATTTTGCCATAGCTCGCATCGTTTCCGAGATATTTGCAGATGTACTTCAAGGGAAGGCGCCTGACGGACATATTTCGAGATATTTCTTCTTCTTGTTGTTCTTCTTCTGCACAGCTAAGCTGGAAGTGGCATTTGCGGCTCGCACTAGTGCAGAGTTATCTCTAAGAAAGGGGCCACGGTGTTTCTGTATCTCTATTATGTTGGTGCGGCTTCGGAACTTTTAAATATCTCGATATATCTCGAAAAGTCCGCTTCTGATCAAAAAATATCATAGAACATAAATTGTAGGAAACATAATTCTCTACAAAAAATGTCTCTTAACATTTTGCCATAGCTCGCTTCGTTTCCGAGATATTAGCAGATACATCTCAAGGGAAGGGGCCTGACGGACATATTTCGAGATATTTCTTCTTCTTGTTGTTCTTCTTCTGCACAGCTAAGCTGGAAGTGGCATTTGCAGCTCGCAATAGTGCAGAGTTATCTCAAAGAAAGGGGCCACGGTGTTTCTGTATCTCTATTATGTTGGTGCGGCTTCGGAACTTTTAAATATCTTGATATATCTCGGGAACTACGCATCTGATCAAAAAATATCATAGAACATAAAAAGTAGGAAACTTAATTCTCTACAAATAAAGTCTCTTAACATTTTGCCATAGCTCGCTTCGTTTCCGAGATATTTGCAGATGTATCTCAAGGGAAGGGGCCTGACGGACATATTTCGAGATATTTCTTCTTCTTGTTGTTCTTCTTCTGCACAGCTAAGCTGGAAGTGGCATTTGCAGCTCGCAATAGTGCAGAGTTATCTCAAAGAAAGGGGCCACGGTGTTTCTGTATCTCTATTATGTTGGTGCGGCTTCGGAACTTTTAAATATCTCGATATATCTCGAAAACTACGCTTCTGATCAAAAAATATCAGAGAACGTAAATTGTAGGAAACATAATTCTCTACAAAAAAGGTCTCTTAACATTTTGCCATAGCTCGCTTCGTTTCCGAGATATTTGCAGATTTATGTCAAGGGAAGGGGCCTGACGGACATATTTCGAGATATTTCTTCTTCTTGTTGTTCTTCTTCTGCACAGCTAAGCTGGAAGTGGCATTTGCAGCTCGCAATAGTGCAGAGTTATCTCAAAGAAAGGGGCCACGGTGTTTCTGTATCTCTATTATGTTGGTGCGGCTTCGGAACTTTTAAATATCTTGATATATCTCGAGAACTACGCATCTGATCAAAAAATATCATAGAACATAAAAAGTAGGAAACTTAATTCTCTACAAAAAAGGTCTCTTAACATTTTCCCATAGCTGGCATCGTTTCCGAGATATTTTCAGATTTATCTCAAGGGAAGGGGCCTGACGGACATATTTCGAGATATTTCTTCTTCTTGTTGTTCTTCTTCTGCACAGCTAAGCTGGAAGTGGCATTTGCAGCTCGCAATAGTGCAGAGTTATCTCAAAGAAAGGGGCCACGGTGTTTCTGTATCTCTATTATGTTGGTGCGGCTTCGGAACTTTTAAATATCTTGATATATCTCGAGAACTACGCATCTGATCAAAAAATATCATAGAACATAAAAAGTAGGAAACTTAATTCTCTACAAAAAAGGTCTCTTAACATTTTCCCATAGCTGGCATCGTTTCCGAGATATTTGCAGATTTAGCTCAAGGAAAGGGGCCTGACGGACATACTCCGAGATATTTCTTCTTCTTGTTGTTCCTCTTCTGCACAGCTAAGCTGGAAGTGGCATTTGCAGCTCGCAATAGTGCAGAGTTATCTCAAAGAAAGAGGCCACGGTGTTTCTGTATCTCTATTATGTTGGTGCGGCTTCGGAACTTTTAAATATCTCGATATATCTCGAAAACTACGCTTCTGATCAAAAAATATCAGAGAACGTAAATTGTAGGAAACATAATTCTCTACAAAAAAGGTCTCTTAACATTTTGCCATAGCTCGCTTCGTTTCCGAGATATTGGCAGATTTATCTCATGGGAAGGGGCCTGACGGACATATTTCGAGATATTTCTTCTTCTTGTTGTTCTTCTTCTGCGCAGCTAAGCTGGAAGTGGCATTTGCAGCTCGCAATAGTGCAGAGTTATCTCAAAGAAAGGGGCCACGGTGTTTCTGTATCTCTATTATGTTGGTGCGGCTTCGGAACTTTTAAATATCTTGATATATCTCGAGAATTACGCATCTGATCAAAAAATATCATAGAACATAAGAAGTAGGAAACTTAATTCTCTACAAAAAAGGGCTCTTAACGTTTTACCATAGCTCCCTTCGTTTCCGAGATATTTGCAGATTTATCTCAAGGGAAGGGGCCTGACGGACATATTTCGAGATATTTCTTCTTCTTGTTGTTCTTCTTCTGCACAGCTAAGCTGGAAGTGGCATTTGCGGCTCGCACTAGTGCAGAGTTATCTCAAAGAAAGGAGCCACGGTGTTTCTGTATCTCTATTATGTTGGTGCGGCTTCGGAACTTTTAAATATCCCGATATATCTCGAAAACTACGCTTCTGATCAAAAAATATCATAGAACATAAATTGTAGGAAACATAATTCTCTACAAAAAACGTCTCTTAACATTTTGCCATAGCTCGCTTCGTTTCCGAGATATTTGCAGATTCAGCTCAAAGGAACTGGCCTGACGGACATATTTCGAGATATTTCTTCTTCTTGTTGTTCTTCCTCTGCACAGCAAAGCTGGAAGTGGCATTTGCAGCTCGCAATAGTGCAGAGTTATCTCAAAGAAAGGGGCCACGGTGTTTCTGTATCTCTATTATGTTGGTGCGGCTTCGGAACTTTTAAATATCTTGATATATCTCGAGAACTACGCATCTGATCAAAAAATATCATAGAACATAAAAAGTAGGAAACTTAATTCTCTACAAAAAAGGTCTCTTAACATTTTGCCATAGCTCGCTTCGTTTCCGAGATATTTGCCCATTTATCTCATGGGAAGGGGCCTGACGGACATATTTCGAGATATTTCTTCTTCTTGTTGTTCTTCTTCTGCGCAGCTAAGCTGGAAGTGGCATTTGCGGCTCGCACTAGTGCAGAGTTATCTCAAAGAAAGGAGCCACGGTGTTTCTGTATCTCTATTATGTTGGTGCGGCTTCGGAACTTTTAAATATCCGGATATATCTCGAAAACTACGCTTCTGATCAAAAAATATCATAGAACATAAATTGTAGGAAACATAATTCTCTACAAAAAACGTCTCTTAACATTTTGCCATAGCTCGCTTCGTTTCCGAGATATTTGCAGATTCAGCTCAAAGGAACTGGCCTGACGGACATATTTCGAGATATTTCTTCTTCTTGTTGTTCTTCCTCTGCACAGCAAAGCTGGAAGTGGCATTTGCAGCTCGCAATAGTGCAGAGTTATCTCAAAGAAAGGGGCCACGGTGTTTCTGCATCTCTATTATGTTGGTGCGGCTTCGGAACTTTTAAATATCTTGATATATCTCGAGAACTACGCATCTGATCAAAAAATATCATAGAGCATAAATAGTAGGAAACTTAATTTCCTACAAAAAAGGTCTCCTATCATTTTGCCATAGCTCGCATCGTTTCCGAGATATTTGCAGATGTACTTCAAGGGAAGGCGCCTGACGGACATATTTCGAGATATTTCTTCTTCTTGTTGTTCTTCTTCTGCACAGCTAAAGTGGAAGTTACATTTGCAGCTCGGAATAGTGCAGAGTTATCTCAAAGAAAGAGGCCACGGTGTTTATGTATCTTTATTATGTTGGTGCGGCTTCGGAACTTTCAAATATCTTGATATATCTCGAGATTACGCATCTGATCAAAAAATATCATACAACATAAGAAGTAGGAAACTTAATTCTCTACAAAAAAGGTCTCTTAACATTTTGCCATAGCTCGCATCGTTTCCGAGATATTTGCAGATTTATCTCAAGGGAAGGGGCCTGACGGACATATTTCGAGATATTTCTTCTTCTTGTTGTTCTTCTTCTGCACAGCTAAGCTGGAAGTGGCATTTGCAGCGCGCAATAGTGCAGAGTTATCTCAAAGAAAGGGGCCACGGTGTTTCTGTATCTCTATTATGTTGGTGCGGCTTCGGAACTTTTAAATATCTTGATATATCTCGAGAATTACGCATCTGATCAAAAAATATCATAGAACATAAGAAGTAGGAAACTTAATTCTCTACAAAAAAGGGCTCTTAACGTTTTGCCATAGCTCCCTTCGTTTCCGAGATATTTGCAGATTTATCTCAAGGGAAGGGGCCTGACGGACATATTTCGAGATATTTCTTCTTCTTGTTGTTCTTCTTCTGCACAGCTAAGCTGGAAGTGGCATTTGCGGCTCGCACTAGTGCAGAGTTATCTCAAAGAAAGGAGCCACGGTGTTTCTGTATCTCTATTATGTTGGTGCGGCTTCGGAACTTTTAAATATCCCGATATATCTCGAAAACTACGCTTCTGATCAAAAAATATCATAGAACATAAATTGTAGGAAACATAATTCTCTACAAAAAACGTCTCTTAACATTTTGCCATAGCTCGCTTCGTTTCCGAGATATTTGCAGATTCAGCTCAAAGGAACTGGCCTGACGGACATATTTCGAGATATTTCTTCTTCTTGTTGTTCTTCCTCTGCACAGCTAAGCTGGAAGTGGCATTTGCAGCTCGCAATAGTGCAGAGTTATCTCAAAGAAAGGGGCCACGGTGTTTCTGTATCTCTATTATGTTGGTGCGGCTTCGGAACTTTTAAATATCTTGATATATCTCGAGAACTACGCATCTGATCAGAAAATATCATAGAACATAAAAAGTAGGAAACTTAATTCTCTACAAAAAAGGTCTCTTAACATTTTGCCATAGCTCGCTTCGTTTCCGAGATATTTGCAGATTTATCTCAAGGGAAGGGGCCTGACGGACATATTTCGAGATATTTCTTCTTCTTGTTGTTCTTCTTCTGCACAGCTAAGCTGCAAGTGGCATTTACAGCTCGGAATAGTGCAGAGTTATCTCAAAGAAAGGGGCCACGGTGTTTCTGTATCTCTATTATGCTGGTGCGGCTTCGGAACTTTTAAATATCTTGATATATCTCGAGATCTACGCATCTGATCAAAAAATATCATAGAACATAAAAAGTAGGAAACTTAATTCTCTACAAAAAAGGTCTCTTAACATTTTGCCATAGCTCGCTTCGTTTCCGAGATATTGGCACATTTATCTCAAGGGAAGGGGCCTGACGGACATATTTCGAGATATTTCCTCTTCTTGTTGTTCTTCTTCTGCACAGCTACGCGGGAAGTGGCATTTGCGGCTCGCACTAGTGCAGAGTTATCTCAAAGAAAGGGGCCACGGTGTTTCTGTATCTCTATTATGTTGGTGCGGCTTCGGAACTTTTAAATATCTTGATATATCTCGAGATCTACGCATCTGATCAAAAAATATCATAGAACATGAAAAGTAGGAAACTTAATTCTCTACAAAAAAGGTCTCTTAACATTTTGCCATAGCTCGCTTCGTTTCCGAGATATTTGCAGATTTATCTCAAGGGAAGGGGCCTGACGGACATATTTCGAGATATTTCTTCTTCTTGTTGATCTTCTTCTGCACAGCTAAGCTGGAAGTGGCATTTGCAGCGCGCAATAGTGCAGAGTTATCTCAAAGAAAGGGGCCACGGTGTTTCTGTATCTCTATTATGTTGGTGCGGCTTCGGAACTTTTAAATATCTTGATATATCTCGAGATCTACGCATCTGATCAAAAAATATCATAGAACATAAAAAGTAGGAAACTTAATTCTCTACAAAAAAGGTCTCTTAACATTTTGCCATAGCTCGCTTCGTTTCCGAGATATTGGCAGATTTATCTCAAGGGAAGGGGCCTGACGGACATATTTCGAGATATTTCCACTTCTTGTTGTTCTTCTTCTGCACAGCTACGCGGGAAGTGGCATTTGCGGCTCGCACTAGTGCAGAGTTATCTCAAAGAAAGGGGCCACGGTGTTTCTGTATCTCTATTATGTTGGTGCGGCTTCGGAACTTTTAAATATCTTGATATATCTCGAGAACTACGCATCTGATCAAAAAATATCATAGAACATAAAAAGTAGGAAACTTAATTCTCTACAAAAAAGGTCTCTTAACATTTTGCCATAGCTCGCTTCGTTTCCGAGATATTTGCAGATTCAGCTCAAAGGAACTGGCCTGACGGACATATTTCGAGATATTTCTTCTTCTTGTTGTTCTTCCTCTGCACAGCTAAGCTGCAAGTGGCATTTACAGCTCGGAATAGTGCAGAGTTATCTCAAAGAAAGGGGCCACGGTGTTTCTGTATCTCTATTATGCTGGTGCGGCTTCGGAACTTTTAAATATCTTGATATATCTCGAGATCTACGCATCTGATCAAAAAATATCATAGAACATAAAAAGTAGGAAACTTAATTCTCTACAAAAAAGGTCTCTTAACATTTTGCCATAGCTCGCTTCGTTTCCGAGATATTGGCACATTTATCTCAAGGGAAGGGGCCTGACGGACATATTTCGAGATATTTCCTCTTCTTGTTGTTCTTCTTCTGCACAGCTACGCGGGAAGTGGCATTTGCGGCTCGCACTAGTGCAGAGTTATCTCAAAGAAAGGGGCCACGGTGTTTCTGTATCTCTATTATGTTGGTGCGGCTTCGGAACTTTTAAATATCTTGATATATCTCGAGATCTACGCATCTGATCAAAAAATATCATAGAACATAAAAAGTAGGAAACTTAATTCTCTACAAAAAAGGTCTCTTAACATTTTGCCATAGCTCGCTTCGTTTCCGAGATATTTGCAGATTTATCTCAAGGGAAGGGGCCTGACGGACATATTTCGAGATATTTCTTCTTCTTGTTGTTCTTCTTCTGCACAGCTAAGCTGGAAGTGGCATTTGCAGCGCGCAATAGTGCAGAGTTATCTCAAAGAAAGGGGCCACGGTGTTTCTGTATCTCTATTATGTTGGTGCGGCTTCGGAACTTTTAAATATCTTGATATATCTCGAGAATTACGCATCTGATCAAAAAATATCATAGAACATAAGAAGTAGGAAACTTAATTCTCTACAAAAAAGGGCTCTTAACATTTTGCCATAGCTCGCTTCGTTTCCGAGATATTTGCAGATTTATCTCAAGGGAAGGGGCCCGACGGACATATTTCGAGATATTTCTTCTTCTTGTTGTTCTTCTTCTGCACAGCTAAGCTGGAAGTGGCATTTGCAGCTCGGAATAGTGCAGAGTTATCTCAAAGAAAGGGGCCACGGTGTTTCTGTATCTCTATTATGTTGGTGCGGCTTCGGAACTTTTAAATATCTTGATATATCTCGAGATCTACGCATCTGATCAAAAAATATCATAGAACATAAAAAGTAGGAAACTTAATTCTCTACAAAAAAGGTCTCTTAACATTTTGCCATAGCTCGCTTCGTTTCCAAGATATTGGCAGATTTATCTCAAGGGAAGGGGCCTGACGGACATATTTCGAGATATTTCCTCTTCTTGTTGTTCTTCTTCTGCACAGCTACGCGGGAAGTGGCATTTGCGGCTCGCACTAGTGCAGAGTTATCTCAAAGAAAGGGGCCACGGTGTTTCTGTATCTCTATTATGTTGGTGCGGCTTCGGAACTTTTAAATATCTTGATATATCTCGAGAACTACGCATCTGATCAAAAAATATCATAGAACATAGATTGTAGGAAACTTAATTCTCTACAAAAAAGGTCTCTTAACATTTTGCCATAGCTCGCTTCGTTTCCGAGATATTTGCAGATTTATCTCAAGGGAAGGGGCCTGACGGACATATTTCGAGATATTTCTTCTTCTTGTTGTTCTTCTTCTGCACAGCTAAGCTGGAAGCGGCATTTGCGGCTCGCACTAGTGCAGAGTTATCTCAAAGAAAGGGGCCACGGTGTTTCTGTATCTCTATTATGTTGGTGCGGCTTCGGAACTTTTAAATATCTCGATATATCTCGAAAACTACGCTTCTGATCAAAAAATATCGTAGAACATAAATTGTAGGAAACATAATTCTCTACAAAAAACGTCTCTTAACATTTTGCCATAGCTCGCTTCGTTTCCGAGATATTTGCAGATTCAGCTCAAAGGAACTGGCCTGACGGACATATTTCGAGATATTTCTTCTTCTTGTTGTTCTTCCTCTGCACAGCTAAGCTGGAAGTGGCATTTGCAGCTCGCAATAGTGCAGAGTTATCTCAAAGAAAGGGGCCACGGTGTTTCTGTATCTCTATTATGTTGGTGCGGCTTCGGAACTTTTAAATATCTTGATATATCTCGAGAACTACGCATCTGATCAAAAAATATCATAGAACATAAAAAGTAGGAAACCTAATTCTCTACAAAAAAGGTCTCTTAACATTTTGCCATAGCTCGCTTCGTTTCCGAGATATTTGCAGATTTATCTCAAGGGAAGGGGCCTGACGGACATATTTCGAGATATTTCTTCTTCTTGTTGTTCTTCTTCTGCACAGCTAAGCTGGAAGTGGCATTTGCAGCTCGCAATAGTGCAGAGTTATCTCAAAGAAAGGGGCCACGGTGTTTCTGTATCTCTATTATGTTGGTGCGGCTTCGGAACTTTTAAATATCTCGATATATCTCGAGAACTACGCATCTGATCAAAAAATATCATAGAACACAAAAAGTAGGAAACTTAATTCTCTACAAAAAAGGTCTCTTAACATTTTGCCATAGCTCGCTTCGTTTCCGAGATATTTGCAGATTTATCTCAAGGGAAGGGGCCTGACGGACATATTTCGAGATATTTCTTCTTCTTGTTGTTCTTCTTCTGCACAGCTAAACTGGAAGTGGTATTCCAGCTCGCAATAGTGCAGAGTTATCTCAAAGAAAGGGGCCACGGTGTTTCTGTATCTCTATTATGTTGGTGCGGCTTCGGAGCTTTTAAATATCTTGATATATCTCGAGAACTACGCATCTGATCAAAAAATATCATAGATCATAAAAAGTAGGAAACTTAATTCTCTACAAAAAAGGTCTCTTAACATTGTGCCATAGCTCGCTTCGTTTCCGAGATATTTGCAGATATATCTCAAGGGAAGGGGCCTGACGGACATATTTCGAGATATTTCTTCTTCTTGTTGTTCTTCTTCTGCACAGCTAAGCTGGAAGTGGCATTTACAGCGCGCAATAGTGCACAGTTATCTCAAAGAAAGGGGCCACGGTGTTTCTGTATCTCTATTATGTTGGTGCGGCTTCGGAACTTTTAAATATCTCAATATATCTCGAAAACTACGCTTCTGATCAAAAAATATCATAGAACATAAATTGTAGGAAACATAATTCTCTTCAAAAAAGGTCTCTTAACATTTTGCCATGGCTCGCTTCGTTTCCGAGATATTTGCAGATATATCTCAAGGGAAGGGGCCTGACGGACATATTTCGAGATATTTCTTCTTCTTGTTGTTCTTCTTCTGCACAGCTAAGCTGGAAGTGGCATTTACAGCTCGCAATAGTGCAGAGTTATTTCAAAGAAAGGGGCCACGGTGTTTCTGTATCTCTATTATGTTGGTGCGGCTTCGGAACTTTTAAATATCTCGATATATCTCGAGAACTACGCATCTGATCAAAAAATATCATAGATCATAAAAAGTAGGAAACTTAATTCTCTACAAAAAAGGTCTCTTAACATTGTGCCATAGCTCGCTTCGTTTCCGAGATATTTGCAGATATATCTCAAGGGAAGGGGCCTGACGGACATATTTCGAGATATTTCTTCTTCTTGTTGTTCTTCTTCTGCACAGCTAAGCTGGAAGTGGCATTTACAGCGCGCAATAGTGCACAGTTATCTCAAAGAAAGGGGCCACGGTGTTTCTGTATCTCTATTATGTTGGTGCGGCTTCGGAACTTTTAAATATCTCAATATATCTCGAAAACTACGCTTCTGATCAAAAAATATCATAGAACATAAATTGTAGGAAACATAATTCTCTTCAAAAAAGGTCTCTTAACATTTTGCCATGGCTCGCTTCGTTTCCGAGATATTTGCAGATATATCTCAAGGGAAGGGGCCTGACGGACATATTTCGAGATATTTCTTCTTCTTGTTGTTCTTCTTCTGCACAGCTAAGCTGGAAGTGGCATTTACAGCTCGCAATAGTGCAGAGTTATTTCAAAGAAAGGGGCCACGGTGTTTCTGTATCTCTATTATGTTGGTGCGGCTTCGGAACTTTTAAATATCTCGATATATCTCGAGAACTACGCATCTGATCAAAAAATATCATAGAACATAAAAAGTAGGAAACTTAATTCTCTACAAAAAAGGTCTCTTAACATTTTGCCATAGCTCTCTTCGTTTCCGAGATATTTGCAGATTTATCTCAAGGGAAGGGGCCTGACGGACATATTTCGAGATATTTCTTCTTCTTGTTGTTCTTCTTCTGCACAGCTAAGCTGGAAGTGGCATTCGCAGCTCGCAATAGTGCAGAGTTATCTCAAAGAGAGGGGCCACGGTGTTTCTGTATCTCTATTATGTTGGTGCGGCTTCGGAACTTTTAAATATCTTGATATATCTCGAGAACTACGCATCTGATCAAAAAATATCATAGAACATAAATTGTAGGAAACATAATTCTCTACAGAAAACGTCTCTTAACATTTTGCCATAGCTCGCTTCGTTTCCGAGATGTTTACAGATTCAGCTCAAAGGAACTGGCCTGACGGACATATTTCGAGATATTTCTTCTTCTTGTTGTTCCTCCTCTGCACAGCTAAGCTGGAAGTGGCATTTGCAGCTCGCAATAGTGCAGAGTTATCTCAAAGAAAGGGGCCACGGTGTTTCTGTATCTCTATTATGTTGGTGCGGCTTCGGAACTTTTAAATATCTTGATATATCTCGAGAACTACGCATCTGATCAAAAAATATCATAGAAGATAAAAAGTAGGAAACTTAATTCTCTACAAAAAAGGTCTCTTAACATTTTGCCATAGCTCGCTTCGTTTCCGAGATATTTGCAGATTTATCTCAAGGGAAGGGGCCTAACGGACAAATTTCGAGATATTTCTTCTTCTTGTTGTTCTTCTTCTGCACAGCTAAACTGGAAGTGGCATTTGCAGCTCGCAATAGTGCAGAGTTATCTCAAAGAGAGGGGCCACGGTGTTTCTGTATCTCTATTATGTTGGTGCGGCTTCGGAACTTTTAAATATCTTGATATATCTCGAGAACTACGCATCTGATCAAAAAATATCATAGAACATAAATTGTAGGAAACATAATTCTCTACATAAAACGTCTCTTAATATTTTGCCATAGCTCGCTTCGTTTCCGAGATATTTGCAGATTCAGCTCAAAGGAACTGGCCTGACGGACATATTTCGAGATATTTCTTCTTCTTCTTGTTCTTCTTCTGCACAGCTAAGCTGGAAGTGGCATTTGCGGCTCGCACTAGTGCAGAGTTATCTCAAAGAAAGGGGCCACGGTGTTTCTGTATCTCTATTATGTTGGTGCGGCTTCGGAACTTTTAAATATCTCGATATATCTCGAAAACTACGCTTCTGATCAAAAAATATCATAGAACATAAATTGTAGGAAACATAATTCTCTACAAAAAACGTCTCTTAACATTTTGCCATAGCTCGCTTCGTTTCCGAGATATTTGCAGATTCATCTCAAAGGAACTGGCCTGACGGACATATTTCGAGATATTTCTTCTTCTTGTTGTTCCTCCTCTGCACAGCTAAGCTGGAAGTGGCATTTGCAGCTCGCAATAGTGCAGAGTTATCTCAAAGAGAGGGGCCACGGTGTTTCTGTATCTCTATTATGTTGGTGCGGCTTCGGAACTTTTAAATATCTTGATATATCTCGAGAACTACGCATCTGATCAAAAAATATCATAGAAGATAAAAAGTAGGAAACTTAATTCTCTACAAAAAAGGTCTCTTAACATTTTGCCATAGCTCGCTTCGTTTCCGAGATATTTGCAGATTTATCTCAAGGGAAGGGGCCTGACGGACATATTTCGAGATATTTCTTCTTCTTGTTGTTCTTCTTCTGCACAGCTAAGCTGGAAGTGGCATTTGCAGCTCGCAATAGTGCAGAGTTATCTCAAAGAGAGGGGCCACGGTGTTTCTGTATCTCTATTATGTTGGTGCGGCTTCGGAACTTTTAAATATCTTGATATATCTCGAGAACTACGCATCTGATCAAAAAATATCATAGAACATAAATTGTAGGAAACATAATTCTCTACATAAAACGTCTCTTAACATTTTGCCATAGCTCGCTTCGTTTCCGAGATATTTGCAGATTCAGCTCAAAGGAACTGGCCTGACGGACATATTTCGAGATATTTCTTCTTCTTCTTGTTCTTCTTCTGCACAGCTAAGCTGGAAGTGGCATTTGCGGCTCGCACTAGTGCAGAGTTATCTCAAAGAAAGGGGCCACGGTGTTTCTGTATCTCTATTATGTTGGTGCGGCTTCGGAACTTTTAAATATCTCGATATATCTCGAAAACTACGCTTCTGATCAAAAAATATCATAGAACATAAATTGTAGGAAACATAATTCTCTACAAAAAACGTCTCTTAACATTTTGCCATAGCTCGCTTCGTTTCCGAGATATTTGCAGATTCATCTCAAAGGAACTGGCCTGACGGACATATTTCGAGATATTTCTTCTTCTTGTTGTTCCTCCTCTGCACAGCTAAGCTGGAAGTGGCATTTGCAGCTCGCAATAGTGCAGAGTTATCTCAAAGAGAGGGGCCACGGTGTTTCTGTATCTCTATTATGTTGGTGCGGCTTCGGAACTTTTAAATATCTTGATATATCTCGAGAACTACGCATCTGATCAAAAAATATCATAGAAGATAAAAAGTAGGAAACTTAATTCTCTACAAAAAAGGTCTCTTAACATTTTGCCATAGCTCGCTTCGTTTCCGAGATATTTGCAGATTTATCTCAAGGGAAGGGGCCTGACGGACATATTTCGAGATATTTCTTCTTCTTGTTGTTCTTCTTCTGCACAGCTAAGCTGGAAGTGGCATTTGCGGCTCGCACTAGTGCAGAGTTATCTCAAAGAAAGGGGCCACGGTGTTTCTGTATCTCTATTATGTTGGTGCGGCTTCGGAACTTTTAAATATCTCGATATATCTCGAAAACTACGCTTCTGATCAAAAAATATCATAGAACATAAATTGTAGGAAACATAATTCTCTACAAAAAAGGTCTCTTAACATTTTGCCATAGCTCGCTTCGTTTCCGAGATATTTGCAGATATATCTCAAGGGAAGGGGCCTGACGGACATATTTCGAGATATTTCTTCTTCTTGTTGTTCTTCTTCTGCACAGCTAAGCTGGAAGTGGCATTTGCAGCTCGCAATAGTGCAGAGTTATCTCAAAGAGAGGGGCCACGGTGTTTCTGTATCTCTATTATGTTGGTGCGGCTTCGGAACTTTTAAATATCTTGATATATCTCGAGAACTACGCATCTGATCAAAAAATATCATAGAAGATAAAAAGTAGGAAACTTAGTTCTCTACAAAAAAGGTCTCTTAACATTTTGCCATAGCTCGCTTCGTTTCCGAGATATTTGCAGATTTATCTCAACGGAAGGGGCCTGACGGACAAATTTCGAGATATTTCTTCTTCTTGTTGTTCTTCTTCTGCACAGCTAAGCTGGAAGTGGCATTTGCGGCTCGCACTAGTGCAGAGTTATCTCAAAGAAAGGGGCCACGGTGTTTCTGTATCTCTATTATGTTGGTGCGGCTTCGGAACTTTTAAATATCTCGATATATCTCGAAAACTACGCTTCTGATCAAAAAATAGCATAGAACATAAATTGTAGCAAACATAATTCTCTACAAAAAAGGTCTCTTAACATTTTGCCATAGCTCGCTTCGTTTCCGAGATATTTGCAGATATATCTCAAGGGAAGGGGCCTGACGGACATATTTCGAGATATTTCTTCTTCTTGTTGTTCTTCTTCTGCACAGCTAAGCTGGAAGTGGCATTTGCAGCTCGCAATAGTGCAGAGTTATCTCAAAGAGAGGGGCCACGGTGTTTCTGTATCTCTATTATGTTGGTGCGGCTTCGGAACTTTTAAATATCTTGATATATCTCGAGAACTACGCATCTGATCAAAAAATATCATAGAAGATAAAAAGTAGGAAACTTAGTTCTCTACAAAAAAGGTCTCTTAACATTTTGCCATAGCTCGCTTCGTTTCCGAGATATTTGCAGATTTATCTCAACGGAAGGGGCCTGACGGACATATTTCGAGATATTTCTTCTTCTTGTTGTTCTTCTTCTGCACAGCTAAGCTGGAAGTGGCATTTGCGGCTCGCACTAGTGCAGAGTTATCTCAAAGAAAGGGGCCACGGTGTTTCTGTATCTCTATTATGTTGGTGCGGCTTCGGAACTTTTAAATATCTTGATATATCTCGAGAACTACGCATCTGATCAAAAAATATCATAGAACATAAAAAGTAGGAAACTTAATTCTCTACAAAAAAGGTCTCTTAACATTTTGCCATAGCTCGCTTCGTTTCCGAGATATTTGCAGATTTATCTCAAGGGAAGGGGCCTAACGGACAAATTTCGAGATATTTCTTCTTCTTGTTGTTCTTCTTCTGCACAGCTAAACTGGAAGTGGCATTTCCAGCTCGCAATAGTGCAGAGTTATCTCAAAGAGAGGGGCCACGGTCTTTCTGTATCTCTATTATGTTGGTGCGGCTTCGGAACTTTTAAATATCTTGATATATCTCGAGAACTACGCATCTGATCAAAAAATATCATAGAAGATAAAAAGTAGGAAACTTGGTTCTCTACAAAAAAGGTCTCTTAACATTTTGCCATAGCTCGCTTCGTTTCCGAGATATTTGCAGATTTATCTCAACGGAAGGGGCCTGACGGACATATTTCGAGATATTTCTTCTTCTTGTTGTTCTTGTTCTGCACAGCTAAGCTGGAAGTGGCATTTGCGGCCCGCACTAGTGCAGAGTTATCTCAAAGAAAGGGGCCACGGTGTTTCTGTATCTCTATTATGTTGGTGCGGCTTCGGAACTTTTAAATATCTTGATATATCTCGAGAACTACGCATCTGATAAAAAATATCATACAACATAAAAAGTAGGAAACTTAATTCTCTACAAAAAAGGTCTCTTAACATTTTGCCATAGCTCGCTTCGTTTCCGAGATATTTGCAGATTTATCTCAAGGGAAGGGGCCTAACGGACAAATTTCGAGATATTTCTTCTTCTTGTTGTTCTTCTTCTGCACAGCTAAACTGGAAGTGGCATTTGCAGCTCGCAATAGTGCAGAGTTATCTCAAAGAGAGGGGCCACGGTGTTTCTGTATCTCTATTATGTTGGTGCGGCTTCGGAACTTTTAAATATCTTGATATATCTCGAGAACTACGCATCTGATCAAAAAATATCATAGAACATAAATTGTAGGAAACATAATTCTCTACATAAAACGTCTCTTAACATTTTGCCATAGCTCGCTTCGTTTCCGAGATATTTGCAGATTCAGCTCAAAGGAACTGGCCTGACGGACATATTTCGAGATATTTCTTCTTCTTCTTGTTCTTCTTCTGCACAGCTAAGCTGGAAGTGGCATTTGCGGCTCGCACTAGTGCAGAGTTATCTCAAAGAAAGGGGCCACGGTGTTTCTGTATCTCTATTATGTTGGTGCGGCTTCGGAACTTTTAAATATCTCGATATATCTCGAAAACTACGCTTCTGATCAAAAAATATCATAGAACATAAATTGTAGGAAACATAATTCTCTACAAAAAACGTCTCTTAACATTTTGCCATAGCTCGCTTCGTTTCCGAGATATTTGCAGATTCATCTCAAAGGAACTGGCCTGACGGACATATTTCGAGATATTTCTTCTTCTTGTTGTTCCTCCTCTGCACAGCTAAGCTGGAAGTGGCATTTGCAGCTCGCAATAGTGCAGAGTTATCTCAAAGAGAGGGGCCACGGTGTTTCTGTATCTCTATTATGTTGGTGCGGCTTCGGAACTTTTAAATATCTTGATATATCTCGAGAACTACGCATCTGATCAAAAAATATCATAGAAGATAAAAAGTAGGAAACTTAATTCTCTACAAAAAAGGTCTCTTAACATTTTGCCATAGCTCGCTTCGTTTCCGAGATATTTGCAGATTTATCTCAAGGGAAGGGGCCTGACGGACATATTTCGAGATATTTCTTCTTCTTGTTGTTCTTCTTCTGCACAGCTAAGCTGGAAGTGGCATTTGCGGCTCGCACTAGTGCAGAGTTATCTCAAAGAAAGGGGCCACGGTGTTTCTGTATCTCTATTATGTTGGTGCGGCTTCGGAACTTTTAAATATCTCGATATATCTCGAAAACTACGCTTCTGATCAAAAAATATCATAGAACATAAATTGTAGGAAACATAATTCTCTACAAAAAAGGTCTCTTAACATTTTGCCATAGCTCGCTTCGTTTCCGAGATATTTGCAGATATATCTCAAGGGAAGGGGCCTGACGGACATATTTCGAGATATTTCTTCTTCTTGTTGTTCTTCTTCTGCACAGCTAAGCTGGAAGTGGCATTTGCAGCTCGCAATAGTGCAGAGTTATCTCAAAGAGAGGGGCCACGGTGTTTCTGTATCTCTATTATGTTGGTGCGGCTTCGGAACTTTTAAATATCTTGATATATCTCGAGAACTACGCATCTGATCAAAAAATATCATAGAAGATAAAAAGTAGGAAACTTAGTTCTCTACAAAAAAGGTCTCTTAACATTTTGCCATAGCTCGCTTCGTTTCCGAGATATTTGCAGATTTATCTCAACGGAAGGGGCCTGACGGACATATTTCGAGATATTTCTTCTTCTTGTTGTTCTTCTTCTGCACAGCTAAGCTGGAAGTGGCATTTGCGGCTCGCACTAGTGCAGAGTTATCTCAAAGAAAGGGGCCACGGTGTTTCTGTATCTCTATTATGTTGGTGCGGCTTCGGAACTTTTAAATATCTTGATATATCTCGAGAACTACGCATCTGATCAAAAAATATCATAGAACATAAAAAGTAGGAAACTTAATTCTCTACAAAAAAGGTCTCTTAACATTTTGCCATAGCTCGCTTCGTTTCCGAGATATTTGCAGATTTATCTCAAGGGAAGGGGCCTAACGGACAAATTTCGAGATATTTCTTCTTCTTGTTGTTCTTCTTCTGCACAGCTAAGCTGGAAGTGGCATTTGCGGCTCGCACTAGTGCAGAGTTATCTCAAAGAAAGGGGCCACGGTGTTTCTGTATCTCTATTATGTTGGTGCGGCTTCGGAACTTTTAAATATCTCGATATATCTCGAAAACTACGCTTCTGATCAAAAAATATCATAGAACATAAATTGTAGGAAACATAATTCTCTACAAAAAAGGTCTCTTAACATTTTGCCATAGCTCGCTTCGTTTCCGAGATATTTGCAGATATATCTCAAGGGAAGGGGCCTGACGGACATATTTCGAGATATTTCTTCTTCTTGTTGTTCTTCTTCTGCACAGCTAAGCTGGAAGTGGCATTTGCAGCTCGCAATAGTGCAGAGTTATCTCAAAGAGAGGGGCCACGGTGTTTCTGTATCTCTATTATGTTGGTGCGGCTTCGGAACTTTTAAATATCTTGATATATCTCGAGAACTACGCATCTGATCAAAAAATATCATAGAACATAAATTGTAGGAAACATAATTCTCTACATAAAACGTCTCTTAACATTTTGCCATAGCTCGCTTCGTTTCCGAGATATTTGCAGATTCAGCTCAAAGGAACTGGCCTGACGGACATATTTCGAGATATTTCTTCTTCTTCTTGTTCTTCTTCTGCACAGCTAAGCTGGAAGTGGCATTTGCGGCTCGCACTAGTGCAGAGTTATCTCAAAGAAAGGGGCCACGGTGTTTCTGTATCTCTATTATGTTGGTGCGGCTTCGGAACTTTTAAATATCTCGATATATCTCGAAAACTACGCTTCTGATCAAAAAATATCATAGAACATAAATTGTAGGAAACATAATTCTCTACAAAAAACGTCTCTTAACATTTTGCCATAGCTCGCTTCGTTTCCGAGATATTTGCAGATTCATCTCAAAGGAACTGGCCTGACGGACATATTTCGAGATATTTCTTCTTCTTGTTGTTCCTCCTCTGCACAGCTAAGCTGGAAGTGGCATTTGCAGCTCGCAATAGTGCAGAGTTATCTCAAAGAGAGGGGCCACGGTGTTTCTGTATCTCTATTATGTTGGTGCGGCTTCGGAACTTTTAAATATCTTGATATATCTCGAGAACTACGCATCTGATCAAAAAATATCATAGAAGATAAAAAGTAGGAAACTTAATTCTCTACAAAAAAGGTCTCTTAACATTTTGCCATAGCTCGCTTCGTTTCCGAGATATTTGCAGATTTATCTCAAGGGAAGGGGCCTGACGGACATATTTCGAGATATTTCTTCTTCTTGTTGTTCTTCTTCTGCGCAGCTAAGCTGGAAGTGGCATTTGCGGCTCGCACTAGTGCAGAGTTATCTCAAAGAAAGGGGCCACGGTGTTTCTGTATCTCTATTATGTTGGTGCGGCTTCGGAACTTTTAAATATCTCGATATATCTCGAAAACTACGCTTCTGATCAAAAAATATCATAGAACATAAATTGTAGGAAACATAATTCTCTACAAAAAAGGTCTCTTAACATTTTGCCATAGCTCGCTTCGTTTCCGAGATATTTGCAGATATATCTCAAGGGAAGGGGCCTGACGGACATATTTCGAGATATTTCTTCTTCTTGTTGTTCTTCTTCTGCACAGCTAAGCTGGAAGTGGCATTTGCAGCTCGCAATAGTGCAGAGTTATCTCAAAGAGAGGGGCCACGGTGTTTCTGTATCTCTATTATGTTGGTGCGGCTTCGGAACTTTTAAATATCTTGATATATCTCGAGAACTACGCATCTGATCAAAAAATATCATAGAAGATAAAAAGTAGGAAACTTAGTTCTCTACAAAAAAGGTCTCTTAACATTTTGCCATAGCTCGCTTCGTTTCCGAGATATTTGCAGATTTATCTCAACGGAAGGGGCCTGACGGACAAATTTCGAGATATTTCTTCTTCTTGTTGTTCTTCTTCTGCACAGCTAAGCTGGAAGTGGCATTTGCGGCTCGCACTAGTGCAGAGTTATCTCAAAGAAAGGGGCCACGGTGTTTCTGTATCTCTACTATGTTGGTGCGGCTTCGGAACTTTTAAATATCTCGATATATCTCGAAAACTACGCTTCTGATCAAAAAATATCATAGAACATAAATTGTAGCAAACATAATTCTCTACAAAAAAGGTCTCTTAACATTTTGCCATAGCTCGCTTCGTTTCCGAGATATTTGCAGATATATCTCAAGGGAAGGGGCCTGACGGACATATTTCGAGATATTTCTTCTTCTTGTTGTTCTTCTTCTGCACAGCTAAGCTGGAAGTGGCATTTGCAGCTCGCAATAGTGCAGAGTTATCTCAAAGAGAGGGGCCACGGTGTTTCTGTATCTCTATTATGTTGGTGCGGCTTCGGAACTTTTAAATATCTTGATATATCTCGAGAACTACGCATCTGATCAAAAAATATCATAGAAGATAAAAAGTAGGAAACTTAGTTCTCTACAAAAAAGGTCTCTTAACATTTTGCCATAGCTCGCTTCGTTTCCGAGATATTTGCAGATTTATCTCAACGGAAGGGGCCTGACGGACATATTTCGAGATATTTCTTCTTCTTGTTGTTCTTCTTCTGCACAGCTAAGCTGGAAGTGGCATTTGCGGCTCGCACTAGTGCAGAGTTATCTCAAAGAAAGGGGCCACGGTGTTTCTGTATCTCTATTATGTTGGTGCGGCTTCGGAACTTTTAAATATCTTGATATATCTCGAGAACTACGCATCTGATCAAAAAATATCATAGAACATAAAAAGTAGGAAACTTAATTCTCTACAAAAAAGGTCTCTTAACATTTTGCCATAGCTCGCTTCGTTTCCGAGATATTTGCAGATTTATCTCAAGGGAAGGGGCCTAACGGACAAATTTCGAGATATTTCTTCTTCTTGTTGTTCTTCTTCTGCACAGCTAAACTGGAAGTGGCATTTCCAGCTCGCAATAGTGCAGAGTTATCTCAAAGAGAGGGGCCACGGTCTTTCTGTATCTCTATTATGTTGGTGCGGCTTCGGAACTTTTAAATATCTTGATATATCTCGAGAACTACGCATCTGATCAAAAAATATCATAGAAGATAAAAAGTAGGAAACTTAATTCTCTACAAAAAAGGTCTCTCAACATTTTGCCATAGCTCGCTTCGTTTCCGAGATATTTGCAGATATATCTCAAGGGAAGGGGCCTGACGGACATATTTCGAGATATTTCTTCTTCTTGTTGTTCTTCTTCTGCACAGCTAAGCTGGAAGTGGCACTTGCGGCTCGCACTAGTGCAGAGTTTTCTCAAAGAAAGGGGCCACGGTGTTTCTGTATCTCTATTATGTTGGTGCGGCTTCGGAACTTTTAAATATCTCGATATATCTCGAAAACTACGCTTCTGATCAAAAAATATCATAGAACATAAATTGTAGGAAACATAATTCTCTACAAAAAACGTCTCTTAACATTTTGCCATAGCTCGCTTCGTTTCCGAGATATTTGCAGATATATCTCAAGGGAAGGGGCCTGACGGACATATTTCGAGATATTTCTTCTTCTTGTTGTTCTTCTTCTGCACAGCTAAGCTGGAAGTGGCATTTACAGCTCGCAATAGTGCAGAGTTATCTCAAAGAAAGGGGCCACGGTGTTTCTGTATCTCTATTATGTTGGTGCGGCTTCGGAACTTTTAAATATCTTGATATATCTCGAGAACTACGCATCTGTTCAAAAAATATCATAGAACATAAAAAGTAGGAAACTTAATTCTCTACAAAAAAGGTCTCTTAACATTTTGCCAATGCTGGCTTCCTTTCCGAGATATTTGCAGATTTATCTCAAGGGAAGGGGCCTGACGGACATATTTCGAGATATTTCTTCTTCTTGTTGTTCTTCCTCTGCACAGCTAAACTGGAAGTGGCATTTGCGGCTCACACTAGTGCAGAGTTATCTCAAAGAAAGGGGCCACGGTGTTTCTGTATCTCTATTATGTTGTTGCGGCTTCGGAACTTTTAAATATCTCGATATATCTCGAAAACTACGCTTCTGATCAAAAAATAGCATAGAACATAAATTGTAGGAAACATAATTCTCTACAAAAAACGTCTCTTAACATTTTGCCATAGCTCGCTTCGTTTCCGAGATATTTGCAGATATATCTCAAGGGAAGGGGCCTGACGGACATATTTCGAGATATTTCTTCTTCTTGTTGTTCTTCTTCTGCACAGCTAAGCTGGAAGTGGCATTTACAGCTCGCAATAGTGCAGAGTTATCTCAAAGAAAGGGGCCACGGTGTTTCTGTATCTCTATTATGTTGGTGCGGCTTCGGAACTTTTAAATATCTTGATATATCTCGAGAACTACGCATCTGTTCAAAAAATATCATAGAACATAAAAAGTAGGAAACTTAATTCTCTACAAAAAAGGTCTCTTAACATTTTGCCAATGCTGGCTTCCTTTCCGAGATATTTGCAGATTTATCTCAAGGGAAGGGGCCTGACGGACATATTTCGAGATATTTCTTCTTCTTGTTGTTCTTCCTCTGCACAGCTAAACTGGAAGTGGCATTTCCAGCTCGCAATAGTGCAGAGTTATCTCAAAGAGAGGGGCCACGGTGTTTCTGTATCTCTATTATGTTGGTGCGGCTTCGGAACTTTTAAATATCTTGATATATCGCGAGAACTACGCATCTGATCAAAAAATATGATAGAACATAAAAAGTAGGAAACTTAATTCTCTACAAAAAACGTCTCTTAACATTTTGCCATAGCTCGCTTCGTTTCCGAGATATTTGCAGATTCAGCTCAAAGGAACTGGCCTGACGGACATATTTCGAGATATTTCTTCTTCTTGTTGTTCTTCTTCTGCACAGCTAAGCTGGAAGTGGCATTTACAGCTCGCAATAGTGCAGAGTTATCTCAAAGAAAGGGGCCACGGTGTTTCTGTATCTCTATTATGTTGGTGCGGCTTCGGAACTTTCAAATATCTTCATATATCTCGAGAACTACGCATCTGATCAAAAACTATCATAGATCATAAAAAGTAGGAAACTTAATTCTCTACAAAAAAGGTCTCTTAACATTTTGCCATAGCTCTCTTCGTTTCCGAGATATTTGCAGATTTATCTCAAGGGAAGGGGCCTGACGGACATATTTCGAGATATTTCTTCTTCTTGTTGTTCTTCTTCTGCACAGCTAAGCTGGAAGTGGCATTTGCAGCTCGCAATAGTGCAGAGTTATCTCAAAGAAAGGGGCCACGGTGTTTCTGTATCTCTATTATGTTGGTGCGGCTTCGGAACTTTCAAATATCTTCATATATCTCGAGAACTACGCATCTGATCAAAAACTATCATAGAACATAAAAAGTAGGAAACTTAATTCTCTACAAAAAAGGTCTCTTAACATTTTGCCATAGCTCGCTTCGTTTCCGAGATATTTGCAGATTTATCTCCAGGGAAGGGCCCTAACGGACATATTTCGAGATATTTCTTCTTCTTGTTGTTCTTCCTCTGCACAGCTAAGCTGGAAGTGGCATTTGCAGCTCGCAATAGTGAAGAGTTATCTCAAAGAAAGGGGCCACGGTGTTTCTGTATCTCTATTATGTTGGTGCGGCTTCGGCACTTTTAAATATCTTGATATATCTCGAGAACTACGCATCTGATCAAAAAATATCATACAACATAAAAAGTAGGAAACTTAATTCTCTACAAAAAAGGTCTCTTAACATTTTGCCATAGCTCGCTTCGTTTCCGAGATATTTGCAGATATATCTCAAGGGAAGGGGCCTGACGGACATATTTCGAGATATTTCTTCTTCTTGTTGTTCTTCTTCTGCACAGCTAAGCTGGAAGTGGCATTTACAGCTCGCAATAGTGCAGAGTTATCTCAAAGAAAGGGGCCACGGTGTTTCTGTATCTCTATTATGTTGCTGCGGCTTCGGAACTTTTAAATATCTTGATATATCGCGAGAACTACGCATCTGATCAAAAAATATCATAGAACATAAAAAGTAGGAAACTTAATTCTCTACAAAAAACGTCTCTTAACATTTTGCCATAGCTCGCTTCGTTTCCGAGATATTTGCAGATTCAGCTCAAAGGAACTGGCCTGACGGACATATTTCGAGATATTTCTTCTTCTTGTTGTTCTTCTTCTGCACAGCTAAGCTGGAAGTGGCATTTACAGCTCGCAATAGTGCAGAGTTATCTCAAAGAAAGGGGCCACGGTGTTTCTGTATCTCTATTATGTTGGTGCGGCTTCGGAACTTTTAAATATCTTGATATATCTCGAGAACTACGCATCTGATCAAAAAATATCATAGAACATAAAAAGTAGGAAACTTAATTCTCTACAAAAAAGGTCTCTCAACATTTTGCCATAGCTCTCTTCGTTTCCGAGATATTTGCAGATTTATCTCAAGGGAAGGGGCCTGACGGACATATTTCGAGATATTTCTTCTTCTTGTTGTTCTTCTTCTGCACAGCTAAGCTCGAAGTGGCATTTGCGGCTCACACTAGTGCAGAGTTATCTCAAAGAAAGGGGCCACGGTGTTTCTGTATCTCTATTATGTTGTTGCGGCTTCGGAACTTTTAAATATCTCGATATATCTCGAAGACTACGCTTCTGATCAAAAAATATCATACAACATAAAAAGTAGGAAACTTAATTCTCTACAAAAAAGGTCTCTTAACATTTTGCCATAGCTCACTTCGTTTCCGAGATATTTGCAGATTTATCTCAAGGGAAGGGGCCTAACGGACATATTTCGAGATATTTCTTCTTCTTGCTGTTCTTCTTCTGCACAGCTAAACTGGAAGTGGCATTTCCAGCTCGCAATAGTGCAGAGTTGTCTCAAAGAAAGGGGCCACGGTGTTTCTGTATCTCTATTATGTTGGTGCGGCTTCGGAACTTTCAAATATCTTCATATATCTCGAGAACTACGCATCTGATCAAAAACTATCATAGATCATAAAAAGTAGGAAACTTAATTCTCTACAAAAAAGGTCTCTTAACATTTTGCCATAGCTCTCTTCGTTTCCGAGATATTTGCAGATTTATCTCAAGGGAAGGGGCCTGACGGACATATTTCGAGATATTTCTTCTTCTTGTTGTTCTTCTTCTGCACGGCTAAGCTGGAAGTGGCATTTGCAGCTCGCAATAGTGCAGAGTTATCTCAAAGAAAGGGGCCACGGTGTTTCTGTATCTCTATTATGTTGGTGCGGCTTCGGAACTTTCAAATATCTTCATATATCTCGAGAACTACGCATCTGATCAAAAACTATCATAGATCATAAAAAGTAGGAAACTTAATTCTCTACAAAAAAGGTCTCTTAACATTTTGCCATAGCTCTCTTCGTTTCCGACATATTTGCAGATTTATCTCAAGGGAAGGGGCCTGACGGACATATTTCGAGATATTTCTTCTTCTTGTTGTTCTTCTTCTGCACAGCTAAGCTGGAAGTGGCATTTGCAGCTCGCAATAGTGGAGAGTTATCTCAAAGAAAGGGGCCACGGTGTTTCTGTATCTCTATTATGTTGGTGCGGCTTCGGAACTTTCAAATATCTTCATATATCTCGAGAACTACGCATCTGATCAAAAACTATCATAGATCATAAAAAGTAGGAAACTTAATTCTCTACAAAAAAGGTCTCTTAACATTTTGCCATAGCTCTCTTCGTTTCCGACATATTTGCAGATTTATCTCAAGGGAAGGGGCCTGACGGACATATTTCGAGATATTTCTTCTTCTTGTTGTTCTTCTTCTGCACAGCTAAGCTGGAAGTGGCATTTGCAGCTCGCAATAGTGGAGAGTTATCTCAAAGAAAGGGGCCACGGTGTTTCTGTATCTCTATTATGTTGGTGCGGCTTCGGAACTTTTAAATATCTTGATATATCTCGAGAACTACGCATCTGATCAAAAAATATCATAGAAGATAAAAAGTAGGAAACTTAATTCTCTACAAAAAAGGTCTCTTAACATTTTGCCATAGCTCGCTTCGTTTCCGAGATATTTGCAGATATATCTCAAGGGAAGGGGCCTGACGGACATATTTCGAGATATTTCTTCTTCTTGTTGTTCTTCTTCTGCACAGCTAAGCTGGAAGTGGCATTTACAGCTCGCAATAGTGCAGAGTTATCTCAAAGAAAGGGGCCACGGTGTTTCTGTATCTCTATTATGTTGGTGCGGCTTCGGAACTTTCAAATATCTTGATATATCTCGAGAACTACGCATCTGATCAAAAACTATCATAGAACATAAAAAGTAGGAAACATAATTCTCTACAAAAAAGGTCTCTTAACATTTTGCCATAGCTCGCTTCGTTTCCGATATATTTGCAGATTTATCTCAAGGGAAGGGGCCTGACGGACATATTTCGAGATATTTCTTCTTCTTGTTGTTCTTCTTCTGCACAGCTAAGCTGGAAGTGGCATTTGCGGCTCGCACTAGTGCAGAGTTATCTCAAAGAAAGGGGCCACGGTGTTTCTGTATCTCTATTATGTTCGTGCGGCTTCGGAACTTTTAAATATCTCGATATATCTCGAAAACTACGCTTCTGATCAAAAAATATCATAGAACATCAATTGTAGGAAACATAATTCTCTACAAAAAAGGTCTCTCAACATTTTGCCATAGCTCGCTTCGTTTCCGAGATATTTGCAGATATATCTCAAGGGAAGTGGCCTGACGGACATATTTCGAGATATTTCTTCTTCTTGTTGTTCTTCTTCTGCACAGCTAAACTGGAAGTGGCATTTCCAGCTCGCAATAGTGCAGAGTTATCTCAAAGAAAGGGGCCACGGGGTTTCTGTATCTCTATTATGTTGGTGCGGCTTCGGAACTTTTAAATATCTCGATATATCTCGAAAACTACGCTTCTGATCAAAAAATATCATAGAACATAAATTGTAGGAAACATAATTCTCTACAAAAAAGGTCTGTTAACATTTTGCCATAGCTCTCTTCGTTTCCGAGATATTTGCAGATTTATCTCAAGGGAAGGCGCCTGACGGACATATTTCGAGATATTTCTTCTTCTTGTTGTTCTTCTTCTGCACAGCTAAGCTCGAAGTGGCATTTGCGGCTCACACTAGTGCAGAGTTGTCTCAAAGAAAGGGGCCACGGTGTTTCTGTATCTCTATTATGTTGGTGCGGCTTCGGAACTTTCAAATATCTTCATATATCTCGAGAACTACGCATCTGATCAAAAACTATCATAGATAATAAAAAGTAGGAAACTTAATTCTCTACAAAAAAGGTCTCTTAACATTTTGCCATAGCTTGCTTCGTTTCCGAGATATTTGCAGATATATCTCAAGGGAAGGGGCCTGACGGACATATTTCGAGATATTTCTTCTTCTTGTTGTTCTTCTTCTGCACAGCTAAGCTGGAAGCGGCATTTACAGCTCGCAATAGTGCACAGTTATCTCAAAGAAAGGGGCCACGGTGTTTCTGTATCTCTATTATGTTGGTGCGGCTTCGGAACTTTTAAATATCTTGATATATCTCGAGAACTACGCATCTGATCAAAAAATATCATAGATCATAAAAAGTAGGAAACTTAATTCTCTACAAAAAAGGTCTCTTAACATTTTGCCATAGCTCTCTTCGTTTCCGAGATATTTGCAGATTTATCTCAAGGGAAGGGGCCTGACGGACATATTTCGAGATATTTCTTCTTCTTGTTGTTCTTCTTCTGCACAGCTAAGCTGGAAGTGGCATTTCCAGCTCGCAATAGTGCAGAGTTATCTCAAAGAAAGGGGCCACGGTGTTTCTGTATCTCTATTATGTTGGTGCGGCTTCGGAACTTTTAAATATCTCGATATATCTCGAAAACTACGCTTCTGATCAAAAAATATCATAGAACATAAATTGTAGGAAACATAATTCTCTACAAAAAAGGTCTGTTAACATTTTGCCATAGCTCGCTTCGTTTCCGAGATATTTGCAGATATATCTCAAGGGAAGGGGCCTGA
The DNA here is from genome assembly GCF_051020975.1 of Osmia lignaria lignaria. Lineage (NCBI taxonomy): Eukaryota > Metazoa > Arthropoda > Insecta > Hymenoptera > Megachilidae > Osmia > Osmia lignaria. The sequence continues at coordinate 22,661,970 of NW_027478161.1, read as the reverse complement.
CGGACATATTTCGAGATATTTCTTCTTCTTGTTGTTCTTCTTCTGCACAGCTAAGCTGGAAGTGGCATTTACAGCTCGCAATAGTGCAGAGTTATCTCAAAGAAAGGGGCCACGGTGTTTCTGTATCTCTATTATGTTGGTGCGGCTTCGGAACTTTTAAATATCTTGATATATCTCGAGAACTACGCATCTGATCAAAAAATATCATAGAAGATAAAAAGTAGGAAACTTAATTCTCTACAAAAAAGGTCTCTTAACATTTTGCCATAGCTCTCTTCGTTTCCGAGATATTTGCAGATTTATCTCAAGGGAAGGCGCCTGACGGACATATTTCGAGATATTTCTTCTTCTTGTTGTTCTTCTTCTGCACAGCTAAGCTCGAAGTGGCATTTGCGGCTCACACTAGTGCAGAGTTGTCTCAAAGAAAGGGGCCACGGTGTTTCTGTATCTCTATTATGTTGGTGCGGCTTCGGAACTTTCAAATATCTTCATATATCTCGAGAACTACGCATCTGATCAAAAACTATCATAGATAATAAAAAGTAGGAAACTTAATTCTCTACAAAAAAGGTCTCTTAACATTTTGCCATAGCTTGCTTCGTTTCCGAGATATTTGCAGATATATCTCAAGGGAAGGGGCCTGACGGACATATTTCGAGATATTTCTTCTTCTTGTTGTTCTTCTTCTGCACAGCTAAGCTGGAAGCGGCATTTACAGCTCGCAATAGTGCACAGTTATCTCAAAGAAAGGGGCCACGGTGTTTCTGTATCTCTATTATGTTGGTGCGGCTTCGGAACTTTTAAATATCTTGATATATCTCGAGAACTACGCATCTGATCAAAAAATATCATAGATCATAAAAAGTAGGAAACTTAATTCTCTACAAAAAAGGTCTCTTAACATTTTGCCATAGCTCTCTTCGTTTCCGAGATATTTGCAGATTTATCTCAAGGGAAGGGGCCTGACGGACATATTTCGAGATATTTCTTCTTCTTGTTGTTCTTCTTCTGCACAGCTAAGCTGGAAGTGGCATTTCCAGCTCGCAATAGTGCAGAGTTATCTCAAAGAAAGGGGCCACGGTGTTTCTGTATCTCTATTATGTTGGTGCGGCTTCGGAACTTTTAAATATCTCGATATATCTCGAAAACTACGCTTCTGATCAAAAAATATCATAGAACATAAATTGTAGGAAACATAATTCTCTACAAAAAAGGTCTGTTAACATTTTGCCATAGCTCGCTTCGTTTCCGAGATATTTGCAGATATATCTCAAGGGAAGGGGCCTGACGGACATATTTCGAGATATTTCTTCTTCTTGTTGTTCTTCTTCTGCACAGCTAAGCTGGAAGTGGCATTTACAGCTCGCAATAGTGCAGAGTTATCTCAAAGAAAGGGGCCACGGTGTTTCTGTATCTCTATTATGTTGGTGCGGCTTCGGAACTTTTAAATATCTTGATATATCTCGAGAACTACGCATCTGATCAAAAAATATCATAGAACATATAAAGTAGGAAACCTAATTCTCTACAAAAAAGCTCTCTTAACATTTTGCCATAGCTCGCTTCGTTTCCGAGATATTTGCAGATTTATCTCAAGGGAAGGGGCCTAACGGACATATTTCGAGATATTTCTTCTTCTTGTTGTTCTTCCTCTGAACAGCTAAACTGGAAGTGGCATTTCCAGCTCGCAATAGTGCAGAGTTATCTCAAAGAAAGGGGCCACGGTGTTTCTGTATCTCTATTATGTTGGTGCGGCTTCGGAACTTTTAAATATCTTGATATATCTCGAGAACTACGCATCTGATCAAAAAATATCATAGAACATAAAAAGTAGGAAACTTAATTCTCTACAAAAAAGGTCTCTTAACATTTTGCCATAGCTCTCTTCGTTTCCGAGATATTTGCAGGTTCAGCTCAAAGGAACTGGCCTGACGGACATATTTCGAGATTTTTCTTCTTCTTGTTGTTCTTCCTCTGAACAGCTAAACTGGAAGTGGCATTTCCAGCTCGCAATAGTGCAGAGTTATCTCAAAGAAAGGGGCCACGGTGTTTCTGTATCTCTATTATGTTGGTGCGGCTTCGGAACTTTTAAATATCTTGATATATCTCGAGAACTACGCATCTGATCAAAAAATATCATAGAACATAAAAAGTAGGAAACTTAATTCTCTACAAAAAAGGTCTCTGAACATTTTGCCATAGCTCGCATCGTTTCCGAGATATTTGCAGATTCAGCTCAAAGGAACTGGCCTGACGGACATATTTCGAGATATTTCTTCTTCTTGTTGTTCTTCTTCTGCACAGCTAAGCTGGAAGTGGCATTTGCAGCTCGCAATAGTGCAGAGTTATCTCAAAGAAAGGGGCCACGGTGTTTCTGTATCTCTATTATGTTGGTGCGGCTTCGGAACTTTTAAATATCTTGATATATCTCGAGAACTACGCATCTGATCAAAAAATATCATAGAACATAAAAAGTAGGAAACTTAATTCTCTACAAAAAAGGTCTCTGAACATTTTGCCATAGCTCGCATCCTTTCCGAGATATTTGCAGATACATCTCAAGGGAAGGGGCCTGACGGACATATTTCTAGATATTTCTTCTTCTTGTTGTTCTTCTTCTGCACAGCTAAACTGGAAGTGGCATTTCCAGGTCGCAATAGTGCAGAGTTATGTCAAAGAAATGAGCCACGGTGTTTCTGTATCTCTATTATGTTGGTGCGGCTTCGGAACTTTTAAATATCTTGATATATCTCGAGAACTACGCATCTGATCAAAAAATATCATAGAACATAAAAAGTAGGAAACTTAATTCTCTACAAAAAAGGTCTCTGAACATTTTGCCATAGCTCGCATCGTTTCCGAGATATTTGCAGATACATCTCAAGGGAAGGGGCCTGACGGACATATTTCTAGATATTTCTTCTTCTTGTTGTTCTTCTTCTGCACAGCTAAACTGGAACTGGCATTTCCAGGTCGCAATAGTGCAGAGTTATCTCAAAGAAAGGGGCCACGGTGTTTCTGTATCTCTATTATGTTGGTGCGGCTTCGGAACTTTTAAATATCTCGATATATCTCGAAAACTACGCTTCTGATCAAAAAATATCATAGAAGATAAAAAGTAGGAAACTTAATTCTCTACAAAAAAGGTCTCTTAACATTTTGCCATAGCTCTCTTCGTTTCCGAGATATTTGCAGATTTATCTCAAGGGAAGGGGCCTAACGGACATATTTCGAGATATTTCTTCTTCTTGTTGTTCTTCTTCTGCACAGCTAAGCTGGAAGTGGCATTTGCAGCTCGCAATAGTGCAGAGTTATCTCAAAGAAAGGGGCCACGGTGTTTCTGTATCTCTATTATGTTGGTGCGGCTTCGGAACTTTTAAATATCTCGATATATCTCGAAAACTACGCTTCTGATCAAAAAATATCATAGAACATAAATTGTAGGAAACATAATTCTCTACAAAAAACGTCTCTTAACATTTTGCCATAGCTCGCTTCGTTTCCGAGATATTTGCAGATTCAGCTCAAAGGAACTGGCCTGACGGACATATTTCGAGATATTTCTTCTTCATGTTGTTCTTCCTCTGCACAGATAAGCTGGAAGTGGCATTTGCAGCTCGCAATAGTGCAGAGTTATCTCAAAGAAAGGGGCCACGGTGTTTCTGTATCTCTATTATGTTGGTGCGGCTTCGGAACTTTTAAATATCTCGATATATCTCGAAAACTACGCTTCTGATCAAAAAATATCATAGAACATAAATTGTAGGAAACATAATTCTCTACAAAAAAGGTCTCTAAACATTTTGCCATAGCTCTCTTCGTTTCCGAGATATTTGCAGATTTATCTCAAGGGAAGGGGCCTGACGGACATATTTCGAGATATTTCTTCTTCTTGTTGTTCTTCTTCTGCACAGCTAAGCTGGAAGTGGCATTTGCAGCTCGCAATAGTGCAGAGTTAGCTCAAAGAAAGGGGCCACGGTGTTTCTGTATCTCTATTATGTTGGTGCGGCTTCGGAACTTTTAAATATCTTGATATATCTCGAGAACTACGCATCTGATCAAAAAATATCATAGAAGATAAAAAGTAGGAAACTTAATTCTCTACAAAAAAGGTCTCTTAACATTTTGCCATAGCTCTCTTCGTTTCCGAGATATTTGCAGATTTATCTCAAGGGAAGGGGCCTAACGGACATATTTCGAGATATTTCTTCTTCTTGTTGTTCTTCTTCTGCACAGCTAAGCTGGAAGTGGCATTTGCAGCTCGCAATAGTGCAGAGTTAGCTCAAAGAAAGGGGCCACGGTGTTTCTGTATCTCTATTATGTTGGTGCGGCTTCGGAACTTTTAAATATCTTGATATATCTCGAGAACTACGCATCTGATCAAAAAATATCATAGAACCTAAAAAGTAGGAAACTTAATTCTCTACAAAAAAGGTCTCTTAACATTTTGCCATAGCTCGCTTCGTTTCCGAGATATTTGCAGATTTATCTCAAGGGAGGGGCCTGACGGACATATTTCGAGATATTTCTTCTTCTTGTTGTTCTTCTTCTCCACAGCTAAGCTGGAAGTGGCATTTACAGCTCGCAATAGTGCAGAGTTATCTCAAAGAAAGGGGCCACGGTGTTTCTGTATCTCTATTATGTTGGTGCGGCTTCGGAACTTTTAAATATCTTGATATATCTCGAGAACTACGCATCTGATCAAAAAATATCATAGAACATAAAAAGTAGGAAACTTAATTCTCTACAAAAAAGGTCTCTGAACATTTTGCCATAGCTCGCATCCTTTCCGAGATATTTGCAGATACATCTCAAGGGAAGGGGCCTGACGGACATATTTCTAGATATTTCTTCTTCTTGTTGTTCTTCTTCTGCACAGCTAAACTGGAAGTGGCATTTCCAGGTCGCAATAGTGCAGAGTTATGTCAAAGAAATGAGCCACGGTGTTTCTGTATCTCTATTATGTTGGTGCGGCTTCGGAACTTTTAAATATCTTGATATATCTCGAGAACTACGCATCTGATCAAAAAATATCATAGAACATAAAAAGTAGGAAACTTAATTCTCTACAAAAAAGGTCTCTGAACATTTTGCCATAGCTCGCATCGTTTCCGAGATATTTGCAGATACATCTCAAGGGAAGGGGCCTGACGGACATATTTCTAGATATTTCTTCTTCTTGTTGTCCTTCTTCTGCACAGCTAAGCTGGAAGTGGCATTTGCAGCTCGCAATAGTGCAGAGTTATCTCAAAGAAAGGGGCCACGGTATTTCTGTATCTCTATTATGTTGGTGCGGCTTCGGAACTTTTAAATATCTCGATATATCTCGAAAACTACGCTTCTGATCAAAAAATATCATAGAACATAAATTGTAGGAAACATAATTCTCTACAAAAAACGTCTCTTAACATTTTGCCATAGCTCGCTTCGTTTCCGAGATATTTGCAGATTCAGCTCAAAGGAACTGGCCTGACGGACATATTTCTAGATATTTCTTCTTCATGTTGTTCTTCCTCTGCACAGATAAGCTGGAAGTGGCATTTGCAGCTCGCAATAGTGCAGAGTTATCTCAAAGAAAGGGGCCACGGTGTTTCTGTATCTCTATTATGTTGGTGCGGCTTCGGAACTTTTAAATATCTCGATATATCTCGAAAACTACGCTTCTGATCAAAAAATATCATAGAACATAAATTGTAGGAAACATAATTCTCTACAAAAAAGGTCTCTTAACATTTTGCCATAGCTCTCTTCGTTTCCGAGATATTTGCAGATTTATCTCAAGGGAAGGGGCCTGACGGACATATTTCGAGATATTTCTTCTTCTTGTTGTTCTTCTTCTGCACAGCTAAGCTGGAAGTGGCATTTGCAGCTCGCAATAGTGCAGAGTTAGCTCAAGGAAAGGGGCCACGGTGTTTCTTTTTCTCTATTATGTTGGTGCGGCTTCGGAACTTTTAAATATCTTGATATATCTCGAGAACTACGCATCTGATCAAAAAATATCATAGAACATAAAAAGTAGGAAACTTAATTCTCTACAAAAAAGGTCTCTTAACATTTTGCCATAGCTCGCTTCGTTTCCGAGATATTTGCAGATTTATCTCAAGGGAAGGGGCCTGACGGACATATTTCGAGATATTTCTTCTTCTTGTTGTTCTTCTTCTGCACAGCTAAGCTGGAAGTGGCATTTGCAGCTAGCAATAGTGCAGAATTATCTCAAAGAAAGGGGCCACGGTGTTTCTGTATCTCTATTATGTTGGTGCGGCTTCGGAACTTTTAAATATCTTGATATATCTCGAGAACTACGCATCTGATCAAAAAATATCATAGAACATAAAAAGTAGGAAACTTAATTCTCTACAAAAAAGGTCTCTTAACATTTTGCCATAGCTCTCTTCGTTTCCGAGATATTTGCAGATTTATCTCAAGGGAAGGGGCCTGGCGGACATATTTCGAGATATTTCTTCTTCTTGTTGTTCTTCTTCTGCACAGCTAAGCTGGAAGTGGCATTTGCAGCTAGCAATAGTGCAGAATTATCTCAAAGAAAGGGGCCACGGTGTTTCTGTATCTCTATTATGTTGGTGCGGCTTCGGAACTTTTAAATATCTTGATATATCTCGAGAACTACGCATCTGATCAAAAAATATCATAGAACATAAAAAGTAGGAAACTTAATTCTCTACAAAAAAGGTCTCTTAACATTTTGCCATAGCTCTCTTCGTTTCCGAGATATTTGCAGATTTATCTCAAGGGAAGGGGCCTGGCGGACATATTTCGAGATATTTCTTCTTCTTGTTGTTCTTCTTCTGCACAGCTAAGCTGGAAGTGGCATTTGCAGCTCGCAATAATGCAGAGTTATCTCAAAGAAAGGGGCCACGGTGTTTCTGTATCTCTATTATGTTGGTGCGGCTTCGGAACTTTTAAATATCTTGATATATCTCGAGAACTACGCATCTGATCAAAAAATATCATAGAACATAAAAAGTAGGAAACTTAATTCTCTACAAAAAAGGTCTCTTAACATTTTGCCATAGCTCTCTTCGTTTCCGAGATATTTGCAGATTTATCTCAAGGGAAGGGGCCTGACGGACATATTTCGAGATATTTCTTCTTCTTGTTGTTCTTCTTCTGCACAGCTAAGCTGGAAGTGGCATTTGCAGCTCGCAATAATGCAGAGTTATCTCAAAGAAAGGGGCCACGGTGTTTCTGTATCTCTATTATGTTGGTGCGGCTTCGGAACTTTTAAATATCTTGATATATCTCGAGAACTACGCATCTGATCAAAAAATATCATAGAACATAAAAAGTAGCAAACTTAATTCTCTACAAAAAAGGTCTCTTAAGATTTTGCCATAGCTCGCTTCGTTTCCGAGATATTTGCAGATTTATCTCAAGGGAAGGGGCCTGACGGACATATTTCGAGATATTTCTTCTTCTTGTTGTTCTTCTTCTGCACAGCTAAGCTGGAAGTGGCATTTGCAGCTCGCAATAGTGCAGAGTTATCTCAAAGAAAGGGGCCACGGTGTTTCTGTATCGCTATTATGTTGGTGCGGCTTCGTAACTTTTAAATATCTTGATATATCTCGAGAACTACGCATCTGATCAAAAAATATCATAGAACATAAAAAGTAGCAAACGTAATTCTCTACAAAAAAGGTCTCTTAACATTTTGCCATAGCTCGCTTCGTTACCGAGATATTTGCAGATTTATCTCAAGGGAAGGGGCCTGACGGACATGTTTCGAGATATTTCTTCTTCTTGTTCTTCTTCTTCTGCACAGCTAAACTGGAAGTGGCATTTCCAGCTCGCAATAGTGCAGAGTTATCTCAAAGAAAGGGGCCACGGTGTTTCTGTATCTCTATTATGTTGGTGCGGCTTCGGAACTTTTAAATATCTTGATATATCTCGAGAACTACGCATCTGATCAAAAAATATCATAGAACATAAAAAGTAGGAAACTTAATTCTCTACAAAAAACGTCTCTTAACATTTTGCCATAGCTCGCTTCGTTTCCGAGATATTTGCAGATTCAGCTCAAAGGAACGGGCCTGACGGACATATTTCGAGATATTTCTTCTTCTTGTTGTTCTTCCTCTGCACAGCTAAGCTGGAAGTGGCATTTGCGGCTCGCACTAGTGCAGAGTTATCTCAAAGAAAGGGGCCACGGTGTTTCTGTATCTCTATTATGTTGGTGCGGCTTCGGAACTTTTAAATATCTCGATATATCTCGAAAACTACGCTTCAGATCAAAAAATATCATAGAATATAAATTGTAGGAAACATAATTCTCTACAAAAAAGGTCTCTTAACATTTTGCCATAGCTCGCTTCGTTTCCGAGATATTTGCAGATATATCTCAAGGGAAGGGGCCTGACGGACATATTTCGAGATATTTCTTCTTCTTGTTGTTCTTCTTCTGCACAGCTAAGCTGGAAGTGGCATTTGCAGCTCGCAATAGTGCAGAGTTATCTCAAAGAAAGGGGCCACGGTGTTTCTGTATCCCTATTATGTTGGTGCGGCTTCGGAACTTTTAAATATCTTGATATATCTCGAGAACTACGCATCTGATCAAAAAATATCATAGAACATAAAAAGTAGCAAACTTAATTCTCTACAAAAAAGGTCTCTTAAGATTTTGCCATAGCTCGCTTCGTTTCCGAGATATTTGCAGATTTATCTCAAGGGAAGGGGCCTGACGGACATATTTCGAGATATTTCTTCTTCTTGTTGTTCTTCTTCTGCACAGCTAAGCTGGAAGTGGCATTTGCAGCTCGCAATAGTGCAGAGTTATCTCAAAGAAAGGGGCCACGGTGTTTCTGTATCGCTATTATGTTGGTGCGGCTTCGTAACTTTTAAATATCTCGATATATCTCGAAAACTACGCTTCAGATCAAAAAATATCATAGAATATAAATTGCAGGAAACATAATTCTCTACAAAAAAGGTCTCTTAACATTTTGCCATAGCTCGCTTCGTTTCCGAGATATTTGCAGATATATCTCAAGGGAAGGGGCCTGACGGACATATTTCGAGATATTTCTTCTTCTTGTTGTTCTTCTTCTGCACAGCTAAGCTGGAAGTGGCATTTCCAGCTCGCAATAGTGCAGAGTTATGTCAAAGAAAGGGGCCACGGTGTTTCTGTATCCCTATTATGTTGGTGCGGCTTCGGAACTTTTAAATATCCTGATATATCTCGAGAACTACGCATCTGATCAAAAAATATCATAGAACATAAAAAGTAGGAAACGTAATTCTCTACAAAAACGGTCTCTTAACATTTTGCCATACCTCGCTTCGTTTCCGAGATATTTGCAGATTTATCTCAAGGGAAGGGGCCTGACGGACATATTTCGAGATATTTCTTCTTCTTGTTGTTCTTCTTCTGCACAGCTAAGCTGGAAGTGGCATTTGCAGCTCGCAATAGTGCAGAGTTATCTCAAAGAAGGGGGCCACGGTGTTTCTGTATCTCTATTATGTTGGTGCGGCTTCGGAACTTTTAAATATCTTGATATATCTCGAGAACTACGCATCTGATCAAAAAATATCATAGAACATAAAAAGTAGGAAACTTAATTCTCTACAAAAAAGGTCTCTTAACATTTTGCCATAGCTCTCTTCGTTTCCGAGATATTTGCAGATTTATCTCAAGGGAAGGGGCCTGACGGACATATTTCGAGATATTTCTTCTTCTTGTTGTTCTTCTTCTGCACAGCTAAGCTGGAAGTGGCATTTGCAGCTCGCAATAATGCAGAGTTATCTCAAAGAAAGGGGCCACGGTGTTTCTGTATCTCTATTATGTTGGTGCGGCTTCGGAACTTTTAAATATCTTGATATATCTCGAGAACTACGCATCTGATCAAAAAATATCATAGAACATAAAAAGTAGCAAACTTAATTCTCTACAAAAAAGGTCTCTTAAGATTTTGCCATAGCTCGCTTCGTTTCCGAGATATTTGCAGATTTATCTCAAGGGAAGGGGCCTGACGGACATATTTCGAGATATTTCTTCTTCTTGTTGTTCTTCTTCTGCACAGCTAAGCTGGAAGTGGCATTTGCAGCTCGCAATAGTGCAGAGTTATCTCAAAGAAAGGGGCCACGGTGTTTCTGTATCGCTATTATGTTGGTGCGGCTTCGTAACTTTTAAATATCTTGATATATCTCGAGAACTACGCATCTGATCAAAAAATATCATAGAACATAAAAAGTAGCAAACGTAATTCTCTACAAAAAAGGTCTCTTAACATTTTGCCATAGCTCGCTTCGTTACCGAGATATTTGCAGATTTATCTCAAGGGAAGGGGCCTGACGGACATGTTTCGAGATATTTCTTCTTCTTGTTCTTCTTCTTCTGCACAGCTAAACTGGAAGTGGCATTTCCAGCTCGCAATAGTGCAGAGTTATCTCAAAGAAAGGGGCCACGGTGTTTCTGTATCTCTATTATGTTGGTGCGGCTTCGGAACTTTTAAATATCTTGATATATCTCGAGAACTACGCATCTGATCAAAAAATATCATAGAACATAAAAAGTAGGAAACTTAATTCTCTACAAAAAACGTCTCTTAACATTTTGCCATAGCTCGCTTCGTTTCCGAGATATTTGCAGATTCAGCTCAAAGGAACGGGCCTGACGGACATATTTCGAGATATTTCTTCTTCTTGTTGTTCTTCCTCTGCACAGCTAAGCTGGAAGTGGCATTTGCGGCTCGCACTAGTGCAGAGTTATCTCAAAGAAAGGGGCCACGGTGTTTCTGTATCTCTATTATGTTGGTGCGGCTTCGGAACTTTTAAATATCTCGATATATCTCGAAAACTACGCTTCAGATCAAAAAATATCATAGAATATAAATTGCAGGAAACATAATTCTCTACAAAAAAGGTCTCTTAACATTTTGCCATAGCTCGCTTCGTTTCCGAGATATTTGCAGATATATCTCAAGGGAAGGGGCCTGACGGACATATTTCGAGATATTTCTTCTTCTTGTTGTTCTTCTTCTGCACAGCTAAGCTGGAAGTGGCATTTCCAGCTCGCAATAGTGCAGAGTTATGTCAAAGAAAGGGGCCACGGTGTTTCTGTATCCCTATTATGTTGGTGCGGCTTCGGAACTTTTAAATATCCTGATATATCTCGAGAACTACGCATCTGATCAAAAAATATCATAGAACATAAAAAGTAGGAAACGTAATTCTCTACAAAAACGGTCTCTTAACATTTTGCCATACCTCGCTTCGTTTCCGAGATATTTGCAGATTTATCTCAAGGGAAGGGGCCTGACGGACATATTTCGAGATATTTCTTCTTCTTGTTGTTCTTCTTCTGCACAGCTAAGCTGGAAGTGGCATTTGCAGCTCGCAATAGTGCAGAGTTATCTCAAAGAAGGGGGCCACGGTGTTTCTGTATCTCTATTATGTTGGTGCGGCTTCGGAACTTTTAAATATCTTGATATATCTCGAGAACTACGCATCTGATCAAAAAATGTCATAGAACATAAAAAGTAGGAAACTTAATTCTCTACAAAAAAGGGCTGTTAACATTTTGCCATAGCTCTCTTCGTTTCCGAGATATTTGCAGATTTATCTCAAGGGATGGGGCCTGACGGACATATTTCGAGATATTTCTTCTTCTTGTTGTTCTTCTTCTGCACAGCTAAACTGGAAGTGGCATTTGCGGCTCGCACTAGTGCAGAGTTATCTCAAAGAAAGGGGCCACGGTGTTTCTGTATCTCTATTATGTTGGTGCGGCTTCGGAACTTTTAAATATCTCGATATATCTCGAAAACTACGCTTCTGATCAAAAAATATCATAGAATATAAATTGTAGGAAACATAATTCTCTACAAAAAAGGTCTCTTAATATTTTGCCATAGCTCGCTTCGTTTCCGAGATATTTGCAGATATATCTCAAGGGAAGGGGCCTGACGGACATATTTCGAGATATTTCTTCTTCTTGTTGTTCTTCTTCTGCACAGCTAAGCTGGAAGTGGCATTTGCGGCTCGCACTAGTGCAGAGTTATCTCAAAGAAAGGGGCCACGGTGTTTCTGTATCTCTATTATGTTGGTGCGCCTTCGGAACTTTTAAATATCTCGATATATCTCGAAAACTACGCTTCAGATCAAAAAATATCATAGAATATAAATTGTAGGAAACATAATTCTCTACAAAAAAGGTCTCTTAACATTTTGCCATAGCTCGCTTCGTTTCCGAGATATTTGCAGATATATCTCAAGGGAAGGGGCCTGACGGACATATTTCGAGATATTTCTTCTTCTTGTTGTTCTTCTTCTGCACAGCTAAGCTGGAAGTGGCATTTCCAGCTCGCAATAGTGCAGAGTTATCTCAAAGAAAGGGGCCACGGTGTTTCTGTATCCCTATTATGTTGGTGCGGCTTCGGAACTTTTAAATATCCTGATATATCTCGAGAACTACGCATCTGATCAAAAAATATCATAGAACATAAAAAGTAGGAAACGTAATTCTCTACAAAAACGGTCTCTTAACATTTTGCCATAGCTCGCTTCGTTTCCGAGATATTTGCAGATTTATCTCAAGGGAAGGGGCCTGACGGACATATTTCGAGATATTTCTTCTTCTTGTTGTTCTTCTTCTGCACAGCTAAGCTGGAAGTGGCATTTGCAGCTCGCAATAGTGCAGAGTTATCTCAAAGAAGGGGGCCACGGTGTTTCTGTATCTCTATTATGTTGGTGCGGCTTCGGAACTTTTAAATATCTTGATATATCTCGAGAACTACGCATCTGATCAAAAAATATCATAGAACATAAAAAGTAGGAAACTGAATTCTCTACAAAAAAGGTCTCTTAACATTTTGCCATAGCTCGCTTCGTTACCGAGATATTTGCAGATTTATCTCAAGGGAAGGGGCCTGACGGACATATTTCGAGATATTTCTTCTTCTTGTTGTTCTTCTTCTGCAGAGCTAAGCTGGAAGTGGAATTTGCGGCTCGCACTAGTGCAGAGTTATCTCAAAGAAAGGGGCCACGGTGTTTCTGTATCTCTATTATGTTGGCGCGGCTTCGGAACTTTTAAATATCTCGATATATCTCGAAAACTACGCTTCTGATCAAAAAATATCATAGAACATAAATTGTAGGAAACATAATTCTCTACAAAAAACGTCTCTTAACATTTTGCCATAGCTCGCTTCGTTTCCGAGATATTTGCAGATTCAGCTCAAAGGAACGTGCCTGACGGACATATTTCGAGATATTTCTTCTTCTTGTTGTTCTTCCTCTGCACAGCTAAGCTGGAAGTGGCATTTGCAGCTCGCAATAGTGCAGAGTTATCTCAAAGAAAGGGGCCACGGTGTTTCTGTATCTCTATTATGTTGGTGCGGCTTCGGAACTTTTAAATATCTTGATATATCTCGAGAACTACGCATCTGATCAAAAAATATCATAGAACATAAAAAGTAGGAATCTTAATTCTGTACAAAAAAGGGCTCTTAACATTTTGCCATAGCTCTCTTCGTTTCCGAGATATTTGCAGATTTATCTCAAGGGAAGGGGCCGGACGGACATATTTCGAGATATTTCTTCTTCTTGTTGTTCTTCTTCTGCACAGGTAAGCTGGAAGTGGCATTTACAGCTCGCAATAGTGCAGAGTTATCTCAAAGAAAGGGGCCACGGTGTTTCTGTATCCCTATTATGTTGGTGCGGCTTCGGAACTTTTAAATATCCTGATATATCTCGAGAACTACGCATCTGATCAAAAAATATCATAGAACATAAAAAGTAGGAAACGTAATTCTCTACAAAAACGGTCTCTTAACATTTTGCCATAGCTCGCTTCGTTTCCGAGATATTTGCAGATTTATCTCAAGGGAAGGGGCCTGACGGACATATTTCGAGATATTTCTTCTTCTTGTTGTTCTTCTTCTGCACAGCTAAGCTGGAAGTGGCATTTGCAGCTCGCAATAGTGCAGAGTTATCTCAAAGAAGGGGGCCACGGTGTTTCTGTATCTCTATTATGTTGGTGCGGCTTCGGAACTTTTAAATATCTTGATATATCTCGAGAACTACGCATCTGATCAAAAAATATCATAGAACATAAAAAGTAGGAAACTGAATTCTCTACAAAAAAGGTCTCTTAACATTTTGCCATAGCTCGCTTCGTTACCGAGATATTTGCAGATTTATCTCAAGGGAAGGGGCCTGACGGACATATTTCGAGATATTTCTTCTTCTTGTTGTTCTTCTTCTGCAGAGCTAAGCTGGAAGTGGAATTTGCGGCTCGCACTAGTGCAGAGTTATCTCAAAGAAAGGGGCCACGGTGTTTCTGTATCTCTATTATGTTGGCGCGGCTTCGGAACTTTTAAATATCTCGATATATCTCGAAAACTACGCTTCTGATCAAAAAATATCATAGAACATAAATTGTAGGAAACATAATTCTCTACAAAAAACGTCTCTTAACATTTTGCCATAGCTCGCTTCGTTTCCGAGATATTTGCAGATTCAGCTCAAAGGAACGTGCCTGACGGACATATTTCGAGATATTTCTTCTTCTTGTTGTTCTTCCTCTGCACAGCTAAGCTGGAAGTGGCATTTGCAGCTCGCAATAGTGCAGAGTTATCTCAAAGAAAGGGGCCACGGTGTTTCTGTATCTCTATTATGTTGGTGCGGCTTCGGAACTTTTAAATATCTTGATATATCTCGAGAACTACGCATCTGATCAAAAAATATCATAGAACATAAAAAGTAGGAATCTTAATTCTGTACAAAAAAGGGCTCTTAACATTTTGCCATAGCTCTCTTCGTTTCCGAGATATTTGCAGATTTATCTCAAGGGAAGGGGCCGGACGGACATATTTCGAGATATTTCTTCTTCTTGTTGTTCTTCTTCTGCACAGGTAAGCTGGAAGTGGCATTTACAGCTCGCAATAGTGCAGAGTTATCTCAAAGAAAGGGGCCACGGTGTTTCTGTATCTCTATTATGTTGGTGCGGCTTCGGAACTTTTAAATATCTCGATATATCTCGAAAACTACGCTTCTGATCAAAAAATATCATACAACATAAAAAGTAGGAAACTTAATTCTCTACAAAAAAGGTCTCTTAACATTTTGCCATAGCTCGCTTCGTTTCCGAGATATTTGCAGATATATCTCAAGAGAAGGGGCCTGACGGACATATTTCGAGATATTTCTTCTTCTTGTTGTTCTTCTTCTGCACAGCTAAGCTGGAAGTGGCATTTGCAGCTCGCAATAGTGCAGAGTTATCTCAAAGAAAGGGGCCACGGTGTTTCTGTATCGCTATTATTTTGGTGCGGCTTCGGAACTTTTAAATATCTTGATATATCTCGAGAACTACGCATCTGATCAAAAAATATCATAGAACATAAAAAGTAGCAAACTTAATTGTCTACAAAAAAGGTCTCTTAACATTTTGCCATAGCTCGCTTCGTTTCCGAGATATTTGCAGATTTATCTCAAGGAAAGGGGCCTGACGGACATCTTTCGAGATATTTCTTCTTCTTGTTGTTCTTCTTCTGCACCTGGAAGTGGCATTTGCAGCTCGCAATAGTGCAGAGTTATCTCAAAGAAAGGGGCCACGGTGTTTCTGTATCGCTATTATGTTGGTGCGGCTTCGGAACTTTTAAATATCTTGATATATCTCGAGAACTACGCATCTGATCAAAAAATATCATAGAACATAAAAAGTAGCAAACTTAATTGTCTACAAAAAAGGTCTCTTAACATTTTGCCATAGCTCGCTTCGTTTCCGAGATATTTGCAGATTTATCTCAAGGGAAGGGGCCTGACGGACATCTTTCGAGATATTTCTTCTTCTTGTTGTTCTTCTTCTGCACAGCTAAGCTGGAAGTGGCATTTGCAGCTCGCAATAGTGCAGAGTTATCTCAAAGAGAGGGGCCACGGTGTTTCTGTATCTCTATTATGTTGGTGCGGCTTCGGAACTTCTAAATATCTTGATATATCTCGAGAACTACGCATCTGATCAACAAATATCACAGAACATAGAAAGTAGCAAACTTAATTCTCTACAAAAAAGGTCTCTTAACATTTTGCCATAGCTCGCTTCGTTTCCGAGATATTTGCAGATTTATCTCAAGGGAAGGGGCCTGACGGACATATTTCGAGATATTTCTTCTTCTTGTTGTTCTTCTTCTGCACAGCTAAGCTGGAAGTGGCATTTACAGCTCGCAATCGTGCAGAGTAATCTCAAAGAAAGGGGCCACGGTGTTTCTGTATCTCTATTATGTTGGCGCGGCTTCGGAACTTTTAAATATCTCGATATATCTCGAAAACTACGCTTCTGATCAAAAAATATCATAGAACATAAATTGTAGGAAACATAATTCTCTACAAAAAACGTCTCTTAACATTTTGCCATAGCTCGCTTCGTTTCCGAGATATTTGCAGATTCAGCTCAAAGGAACGGGCCTGACGGACATATTTCGAGATATTTCTTCTTCTTGTTGTTCTTCCTCTGCACAGCTAAGCTGGAAGTGGCATTTGCAGCTCGCAATAGTGCAGAGTTATCTCAAAGAAAGGGGCCACGGTGTTTCTGTATCTCTATTATGTTGGTGCGGCTTCGGAACTTCTAAATATCTTGATATATCTCGAGAACTACGCATCTGATCAACAAATATCACAGAACATAGAAAGTAGCAAACTTAATTCTCTACAAAAAAGGTCTCTTAACATTTTGCCATAGCTCGCTTCGTTTCCGAGATATTTGCAGATATATCTCAAGAGAAGGGGCCTGACGGACATATTTCGAGATATTTCTTCTTCTTGTTGTTCTTCTTCTGCACAGCTAAGCTGGAAGTGGCATTTACAGCTCGCAATCGTGCAGAGTTATCTCAAAGAAAGGGGCCACGGTGTTTCTGTATCTCTATTATGTTGGTGCGGCTTCGGAACTTTCAAATATCTCGATATATCTCGAAAACTACGCTTCTGATCAAAAAATATCATACAATATAAATTGTAGGAAACATAATTCTCTACAAAAAAGGTCTCTTAACATTTTGCCATAGCTCGCTTCGTTTCCGAGATATTTGCAGATATATCTCAAGGGAAGGGGCCTGACGGACATATTTCGAGATATTTCTTCTTCTTGTTGTTCTTCTTCTGCACAGCTAAGCTGGAAGTGGCATTTACAGCTCGCAATAGTGCAGAGTTATCTCAAAGAAAGGGGCCACGGTGTTTCTGTATCTCTATTATGTTAGTGCGGCTTCGGAACTTTTAAATATCTCGATATATCTCGAAAACTACGCTTCTGATCAAAAAATATCATACAACATAAATTGTAGGAAACATAATTCTCTACAAAAAAGGTCGCTTAACATTTTGCCATAGCTCGCTTCGTTTCCGAGATATTTGCAGATATATCTCAAGGGAAGGGGACTGACGGACATATTTCGAGATATTTCTTCTTCTTGTTGTTCTTCTTCTGCACAGCTAAGCTGGAAGTGGCATTTACAGCTCGCAATAGTGCAGAGTTATCTCAAAGAAAGGGGCCACGGTGTTCCTGTATCTCTATTATGTTGGTGCGGCTTCGGAACTTTTAAATATCTCGATATATCTCGAAAACTACGCTTCTGATCAAAAAATATCATAGAACATAAAAAGTAGGAAACTTAATTCTCTACAAAAAAGGTCTCTTAACATTTTGCCATAGCTCGCTTCGTTTCCGATATATTTGCAGATTTATTTCAAGGGAAGGGGCCTGACGGACATATTTCGAGATATTTCTTCTTCTTGTTGTTCTTCTTCTGCACAGCTAAGCTGGAAGTGACATTTGCAGCTCGCAATAGTGCAGAGTTATCTCAAAGAAAGGGGCCACGGTGTTTCTGTATCGCTATTATGTTGGTGCGGCTTCGTAACTTTTAAATATCTTGATATATCTCGAGAACTACGCATCTGATCAACAAATATCACAGAACATAAAAAGTAGCAAACTTAATTCTCTACAAAAAAGGTCTCTTAACATTTTGCCATAGCTCGCTTCGTTTCCGAGATATTTGCAGATATATCTCAAGAGAAGGGGCCTGACGGACATATTTCGAGATATTTCTTCTTCTTGTTGTTCTTCTTCTGCACAGCTAAGCTGGAAGTGGCATTTACAGCTCGCAATCGTGCAGAGTTATCTCAAAGAAAGGGGCCACGGTGTTTCTGTATCTCTATTATGTTGGTGCGGCATCGGAACTTTTAAATATCTCGATATATCTCGAAAACTACGCTTCTGATCAAAAAATATCATACAACATAAATTGTAGGAAACATAATTCTCTACAAAAAATGTCTCTTAACATTTTGCCATAGCTCGCTTCGTTTCCGAGATATTTGCAGATTTATCTCAAGGGAAGGGACCTGACGGACATATTTCGAGATATTTCTTCTTCTTGTTGTTCTTCTTCTGCACAGCTAAGCTGGAAGTGGCATTTGCAGCTCGCAATAGTGCAGAGTTATCTCAAAGAAAGGGGCCACGGTGTTTCTGTATCTCTATTATGTTGGTGCGGCTTCGGAACTTTTAAATATCTTGATATATCTCGAGAACTACGCATCTGATCAAAAAATATCATAGAACATAAAAAGTAGGAAACTTAATTCTCTACAAAAAAGGTCTCTTAACATTTTGCCATAGCTCGCTTCGTTTCCGAGATATTTGCAGATTTATCTCAAGGGAAGGGGCCTGACGGACATATTTCGAGATATTTCTTCTTCTTGTTGTTCTTCTTCTGCACAGCTAAGCTGGAAGTGGCATTTACAGCTCGCAATAGTGCAGAGTTATCTCAAAGAAAGGGGCCACGGTGTTTCTGTATCTCTATTATGTTGGTGCGGCTTCGGAACTTTTAAATATCTCGATATATCTCGAAAACTACGCTTCTGATCAAAAAATATCATAGAACATAAAAAGTAGGAAACTTAATTCTCTACAAAAAAGGCCTCTTAACATTTTGCCATAGCTCGCTTCGTTTCCGAGATATTTGCAGATATATCTCAAGAGAAGGGGCCTGACGGACATATTTCGAGATATTTCTTCTTCTTGTTGTTCTTCTTCTGCACAGCTAAGCTGGAAGTAGCATTTACAGCTCGCAATCGTGCAGAGTTATCTCAAAGAAAGGGGCCACGGTGTTTCTGTATCTCTATTATGTTGGTGCGGCTTCGCAACTTTTAAATATCTTGATATATCTCGAGAACTACGCATCTGATCAAAAAATATCATAGAACATAAAAAGTAGCAAACTTAATTCTCTACAAAAAAGGTCTCTTAAGATTTTGCCATAGCTCGCTTCGTTTCCGAGATATTTGCAGATTTATCTCAAGAGAAGGGGCCTGACGGACATATTTCGAGATATTTCTTCTTCTTGTTGTTCTTCTTCTGCACAGCTAAGCTGGAAGTGGCATTTACAGCTCGCAATCGTGCAGAGTTATCTCAAAGAAAGGGGCCACGGTGTTTCTGTATCTCTATTATGTTGGTGCGGCTTCGGAACTTTTAAATATCTCGATATATCTCGAAAACTACGCTTCTGATCAAAAAATATCATACAACATAAATTGTAGGAAACATAATTCTCTACAAAAAAGGTCTCTTAACATTTTGCCATAGCTCGCTTCGTTTCCGAGATATTTGCAGATTTATCTCAAGGGAAGGGACCTGACGGACATATTTCGAGATATTTCTTCTTCTTGTTGTTCTTCTTCTGCACAGCTAAGCTGGAAGTGGCATTTGCAGCTCGCAATAGTGCAGAGTTATCTCAAAGAAAGGGGCCACGGTGTTTCTGTATCTCTATTATGTTGGTGCGGCTTCGGAACTTTTAAATATCTTGATATATCTCGAGAACTACGCATCTGATCAAAAAATATCATAGAACATAAAAAGTAGGAAACTTAATTCTCCACAAAAAAGGTCTCTTAACATTTTGCCATAGCTCGCTTCGTTTCCGAGATATTTGCAGATGTATCTCAAGGGAAGGGGCCTGACGGACATATTTCGAGATATTTCTTCTTCTTGTTGTTCTTCTTCTGCACAGCTAAACTGGAAGTGGCATTTCCAGCTCGCAATAGTGCAGAGTTATCTCAAAGAAAGGGGCCACGGTGTTTCTGTATCTCTATTATGTTGGTGCGGCTTCGGAACTTTTAAATATCTCGATATATCTCGAAAACTACGCTTCTGATCAAAAAATATCATAGAACATAAATTGTAGGAAACATAATTCTCTACAAAAAAGGTCTCTTAACATTTTGCCATAGCTCGCTTCGTTTCCGAGATATTTGCAGATACATCTCAAGGGAAGGGGCCTGACGGACATATTTCGAGATATTTCTTCTTCTTGTTGTTCTTCTTCTGCACAGCTAAGCTGGAAGTGGCATTTGCAGCTCGCAATAGTGCAGAGTTATCTCAAAGAAAGGGGCCACGGTGTTTCTGTATCTCTATTATGTTGGTGCGGCTTCGGAACTTTTAAATATCTTGATATATCTCGGGAACTACGCATCTGATCAAGAAATATCATAGAACATAAAAAGTAGGAAACTTAATTCTCTACAAAAAACGTCTCTTAACATTTTGCCATAGCTCGCTTTGTTTCCGAGATATTTGCAGATACATCTCAAGGGAAGGGGCCTGACGGACATATTTCGAGATATTTCTTCTTCTTGTTGTTCTTCTTCTGCACACCTAAGCTGGAAGTGGCATTTGCAGCTCGCAATAGTGCAGAGTTATCTCAAAGAAAGGGGCCACGGTGTTTCTGTATCTCTATTATGTTGGTGCGGCTTCGGAACTTTTAAATATCTTGATATATCTCGGGAACTACGCATCTGATCAAAAAATATCATAGAACATAAAAAGTAGGAAACTTAATTCTCTACAAATAAAGTCTCTTAACATTTTGCCATAGCTCGCTTCGTTTCCGAGATATTTGCAGATTTATCTCAAGGGAAGGGGCCTGACGGACATATTTCGAGATATTTCTTCTTCTTGTTGTTCTTCTTCTGCACAGCTAAGCTGGAAGTGGCATTTGCAGCTCGCAATAGTGCAGAGTTATCTCAAAGAAAGGGGCCACGGTGTTTCTGTATCTCTATTATGTTGGTGCGGCTTCGGAACTTTTAAATATCTTGATATATCTCGAGATCTACGCATCTGATCAAAAAATATCATAGAACATAAAAAGTTGGAAACTTAATTCTCTACAAAAAAGGTCTCTTAACATTTTGCCATAGCTCTCTTCGTTTCCGAGATATTTGCAGATATATCTCAAGGGAAGGGGCCTGACGGACATATTTCGAGATATTTCTTCTTCTTGTTGTTCTTCTTCTGCACAGCTAAGCTGGAAGTGGCATTTGCGGCTCGCACTAGTGCAGAGTTATCTCAAAGAAAGGGGCCACGGTGTTTCTGAATCTCTATTATGTTGGTGCGGCTTCGGAACTTTTAAATATCTCGATATATCTCGAAAACTACGCTTCTGATCAAAAAATATCATAGAACATAAATTGTAGGAAACATAATTCTCTACAAAAAATGTCTCTTAACATTTTGCCATAGCTCGCTTTGTTTCCGAGATATTAGCAGATTCAGCTCAAAGGAACGGGCCTGACGGACATATTTCGAGATATTTCTTCTTCTTGTTGTTCTTCTTCTGCACAGCTAAGCTGGAAGTGGCATTTG
Organism: Osmia lignaria lignaria; assembly: GCF_051020975.1. NCBI lineage: Eukaryota > Metazoa > Arthropoda > Insecta > Hymenoptera > Megachilidae > Osmia > Osmia lignaria. Next base: position 22,640,333 of record NW_027478161.1, on the reverse strand, counting down.
CAGCTCGCAATAGTGCAGAGTTATCTCAAAGAAAGGGGCCACGGTGTTTCTGTATCTCTATTATGTTGGTGCGGCTTCGGAACTTTTAAATATCTTGATATATCTCGGGAACGACGCATCTGATCAGAAAATATCATAGAACATAAAAAGTAGGAAACTTAATTCTCTACAAAAAAGGTCTCTTAACATTTTGCCATAGCTCTCTTCGTTTCCGAGATATTGGCAGATTTATCTCAAGGGAAGGGGCCTGACGGACATATTTCGAGATATTTCTTCTTCTTGTTGTTCTTCTTCTGCACAGCTAAGCTGGAAGTGGCATTTGCGGCTCGCACTAGTGCAGAGTTATCTCAAAGAAAGGGGCCACGGTGTTTCTGTATCTCTATTATGTTGGTGCGGCTTCGGAACTTTTAAGTATCTCGATATATCTCGAAAAGTCCGCTTCTGATCAAAAAATATCATAGAACATAAATTGTAGGAAACATAATTCTCTACAAAAAATGTCTCTTAACATTTTGCCATAGCTCGCTTCGTTTCCGAGATATTTGCAGATACATCTCAAGGGAAGGGGCCTGACGGACATATTTCGAGATATTTCTTCTTCTTGTTGTTCTTCTTCTGCACAGCTAAGCTGGAAGTGGCATTTGCAGCTCGCACTAGTGCAGAGTTATCTCAAAGAAAGGGGCCACGGTGTTTCTGTATCTCTATTATGTTGGTGCGGCTTCGGAACTTTTAAATATCTTGATATATCTCGGGAACTACGCATCTGATCAAAAAATATCATAGAACATAAAAAGTAGGAAACTTAATTCTCTACAAATAAAGTCTCTTAACATTTTGCCATAGCTCGCTTCGTTTCCGAGATATTTGCAGATTTATCTCAAGGGAAGGGGCCTGACGGACATATTTCGAGATATTTCTTCTTCTTGTTGTTCTTCTTCTGCACAGCTAAGCTGGAAGTGGCATTTGCGGCTCGCACTAGTGCAGAGTTATCTGAAAGAAAGGGGCCACGGTGTTTCTGTATCTCTATTATGTTGGTGCGGCTTCGGAACTTTTAAATATCTCGATATATCTCGAAAAGTCCGCTTCTGATCAAAAAATATCATAGAACATAAATTGTAGGAAACATAATTCTCTACAAAAAATGTCTCTTAACATTTTGCCATAGCTCGCTTTGTTTCCGAGATATTAGCAGATTCAGCTCAAAGGAACGGGCCTGACGGACATATTTCGAGATATTTCTTCTTCTTGTTGTTCTTGTTCTGCACAGCTAAGCTGGAAGTGGCATTTGCAGCTCGCAATAGTGCAGAGTTATCTCAAAGAAAGGGGCCACGGTGTTTCTGTATCTCTATTATGTTGCTGCGGCTTCGGAACTTTTAAATATCTTGATATATCTCGGGAACGACGCATCTGATCAACAAATATCATAGAACATAAAAAGTAGGAAACTTAATTCTCTACAAAAAAGGTCTCTTAAGATTTTGCCATAGCTCTCTTCGTTTCCGAGATATTTGCAGATTTATCTCAAGGGAAGGGGCCTGACGGACATATTTCGAGATATTTCTTCTTCTTGTTGTTCTTCTTCTGCACAGCTAAGCTGGAAGTGGCATTTGCGGCTCGCAATAGTGCAGAGTTATCTGAAAGAAAGGGGCCACGGTGTTTCTGTATCTCTATTATGTTGGTGCGGCTTCGGAACTTTTAAATATCTTGATATATCTCGAGATCTACGCATCTGATCAAAAAATATCATAGAACATAAAAAGTAGGAAACTTAATTCTCTACAAAAAAGGTCTCTTAACATTTTCCCATAGCTGGCATCGTTTCCGAGATATTTGCAGATTTAGCTCAAGGGAAGGGGCCTGACGGACATACTCCGAGATATTTCTTCTTCTTTTTGTTCCTCTTCTGCACAGCTAAGCTGGAAGTGGCATTTGCAGCTCGCAATAGTGCAGAGTTATCTCAAAGAAAGGGGCCACGGTGTTTCTGTATCTCTATTATGTTCGTGCGGCTTCGGAACTTTTAAAAATCTTGATATATCTCGAGATCTACGCATCTGATCAAAAAATATCATAGAACATAAAAAGTAGGAAACTTAATTCTCTACAAAAAAGGTCTCTTAACATTTTGCCATAGCTCGCTTCGTTTCCGAGATATTTGCAGATTTATCTCAAGGGAAGGGGCCTGACGGACATATTTCGAGATATTTCTTCTTCTTGTTGTTCTTCTTCTGCACAGCTAAGCTGGAAGTGGCATTTGCAGCGCGCAATAGTGCAGAGTTATCTCAAAGAAAGGGGCCACGGTGTTTCTGTATCTCTATTATGTTGGTGCGGCTTCGGAACTTTTAAATATCTTGATATATCTCGAGAACTACGCATCTGATCAAAAAATATCATAGAACATAAAAAGTAGGAAACTTAATTCTCTACAAAAAAGGTCTCTTAACATTTTCCCATAGCTGGCATCGTTTCCGAGATATTTGCAGATTTAGCTCAAGGGAAGGGGCCTGACGGACATACTCCGAGATATTTCTTCTTCTTTTTGTTCCTCTTCTGCACAGCTAAGCTGGAAGTGGCATTTGCAGCTCGCAATAGTGCAGAGTTATCTCAAAGAAAGGGGCCACGGTGTTTCTGTATCTCTATTATGTTCGTGCGGCTTCGGAACTTTTAAAAATCTTGATATATCTCGAGATCTACGCGTCTGATCAAAAAATATCATAGAACATAAAAAGTAGGAAACTTAATTCTCTACAAAAAAGGTCTCTTAACATTTTGCCATAGCTCGCTTCGTTTCCGAGATATTTGCAGATTTATCTCAAGGGAAGGGGCCTAACGGACATATTTCGAGATATTTCTTCTTCTTGTTGTTCTTCTTCTGCACAGCTAAGCTGCAAGTGGCATTTGCAGCTCGCAATAGTGCAGAGTTATCTCAAAGAAAGGGGCCACGGTGTTTCTGTATCTCTATTATGTTGGTGCGGCTTCGGAACTTTTAAATATCTTGATATATCTCGAGATCTACGCATCTGATCAAAAAATATCATAGAACATAAAAAGTTGGAAACTTAATTCTCTACAAAAAAGGTCTCTTAACATTTTGCCATAGCTCTCTTCGTTTCCGAGATATTTGCAGATTTATCTCAAGGGAAGGGGCCTGACGGACATATTTCGAGATATTTCTTCTTCTTGTTGTTCTTCTTCTGCACAGCTAAGCTGGAAGTGGCATTTGCGGCTCGCACTAGTGCAGAGTTATCTCAAAGAAAGGGGCCACGGTGTTTCTGAATCTCTATTATGTTGGTGCGGCTTCGGAACTTTTAAATATCTCGATATATCTCGAAAACTACGCTTCTGATCAAAAAATATCATAGAACATAAATTGTAGGAAACATAATTCTCTACAAAAAATGTCTCTTAACATTTTGCCATAGCTCGCTTTGTTTCCGAGATATTAGCAGATTCAGCTCAAAGGAACGGGCCTGACGGACATATTTCGAGATATTTCTTCTTCTTGTTGTTCTTCTTCTGCACAGCTAAGCTGGAAGTGGCATTTGCAGCTCGCAATAGTGCAGAGTTATCTCAAAGAAAGGGGCCACGGTGTTTCTGTGTCTCTATTATGTTGGTGCGGCTTCGGAACTTTTAAATATCTTGATATATCTCGGGAACGACGCATCTGATCAAAAAATATCATAGAACATAAAAAGTAGGAAACTTAATTCTCTACAAAAAAGGTCTCTTAACATTTTACCATAGCTCTCTTCGTTTCCGAGATATTTGCAGATTTATCTCAAGGGAAGGGGCCTGACGGACATATTTCGAGATATTTCTTCTTCTTGTTGTTCTTCTTCTGCACAGCTAAGCTGGAAGTGGCATTTGCGGCTCGCACTAGTGCAGAGTTATCTCAAAGAAAGGGGCCACGGTGTTTCTGTATCTCTATTATGTTGGTGCGGCTTCGGAACTTTTAAATATCTCGATATATCTCGAAAAGTCCGCTTCTGATCAAAAAATATCATAGAACATAAATTGTAGGAAACATAATTCTCTACAAAAAATGTCTCTTAACATTTTGCCATAGCTCGCTTCGTTTCCGAGATATTTGCAGATACATCTCAAGGGAAGGGGCCTGACGGACATATTTCGAGATATTTCTTCTTCTTGTTGTTCTTCTTCTGCACAGCTAAGCTGGAAGTGGCATTTGCAGCTCGCAATAGTGCAGAGTTATCTCAAAGAAAGGGGCCACGGTGTTTCTGTATCTCTATTATGTTGGTGCGGCTTCGGAACTTTTAAATATCTCGATATATCTCGGGAACTACGCATCTGATCAAAAAATATCATAGAACATAAAAAGTAAGAAACTTAATTCTCTACAAATAAAGTCTCTTAACATTTTGCCATAGCTCGCTTCGTTTCCGAGATATTTGCAGATTTATCTCAAGGGAAGGGGCCTGACGGACATATTTTGAGATATTTCTTCTTCTTGTTGTTCTTCTTCTGCACAGCTAAGCTGGAAGTGGCATTTGCAGCTCGCAATAGTGCAGAGTTATCTCAAAGAAAGGGGCCACGGTGTTTCTGTATCTCTATTATGTTGGTGCGGCTTCGGAACTTTTAAATATCTTGATATATCTCGAGAACTACGCGTCTGATTAAAAAATATCATAGACCATAAAAAGTAGGAAACATAATTCTCTACAAAAAAGGTCTCTTAACATTTTGCCATAGCTCGCTTCGTTTCCGAGATATTTGCAGATTTATCTCAAGGGAAGGGGCCTGACGGACATATTTCGAGATATTTCTTCTTCTTGTTGTTCTTCTTCTGCACAGCTAAGCTGGAAGTGGCATTTGCGGCTCGCAATAGTGCAGAGTTATCTCAAAGAAAGGGGCCACGGTGTTTCTGTATCTCTATTATGTTGGTGCGGCTTCGGAACTTTTAAATATCTTGATATATCTCGAGATCTACGCATCTGATCAAAAAATATCATAGAACATAAAAAGTAGGAGACTTAATTCTCTACAAGAAAGGTCTCTTAACATTTTGCCATAGCTCGCTTCGTTTCCGAGATATTTGCTGATTTATCTCAAGGGAAGGGGCCTGACGGACATATTTCGAGATATTTCTTCTTCTTGTTGTTCTTCTTCTGCACAGCTAAGCTGGAAGTGGCATTTGCAGGTCGCAATAGTGCAGAGTTATCTCAAAGAAAGGGGCCACGGTGTTTCTGTATCTCTATTATGTTGGTGCGGCTTCGGAACTTTTAAATATCTTGATATATCTCGAGATCTACGCATCTGATCAAAAAATATCATAGAACATAAAAAGTAGGAAACTTAATTCTCTACAAAAAAGGTCTCTTAACATTTTCCCATAGCTGGCATCGTTTCCGAGATATTTGCAGATTTAGCTCAAGGGAAGGGGCCTGACGGACATACTCCGAGATATTTCTTCTTCTTTTTGTTCCTCTTCTGCACAGCTAAGCTGGAAGTGGCATTTGCAGCTCGCAATAGTGCAGAGTTATCTCAAAGAAAGGGGCCACGGTGTTTCTGTATCTCTATTATGTTCGTGCGGCTTCGGAACTTTTAAAAATCTTGATATATCTCGAGAGCTACGCATCTGATCAAAAAATATCATAGAACATAAAAAGTAGGAAACTTAATTCTCTACAAAAAAGGTCTCTTAACATTTTACCATAGCTCTCTTCGTTTCCGAGATATTTGCAGATTTATCTCAAGGGAAGGGGCCTGACGGACATATTTCGAGATATTTCTTCTTCTTGTTGTTCTTCTTCTGCACAGCTAAGCTGGAAGTGGCATTTGCGGCTCGCACTAGTGCAGAGTTATCTCAAAGAAAGGGGCCACGGTGTTTCTGTATCTCTATTATGTTGGTGCGGCTTCGGAACTTTTAAATATCTCGATATATCTCGAAAAGTCCGCTTCTGATCAAAAAATATCATAGAACATAAATTGTAGGAAACATAATTCTCTACAAAAAATGTCTCTTAACATTTTGCCATAGCTCGCTTCGTTTCCGAGATATTTGCAGATACATCTCAAGGGAAGGGGCCTGACGGACATATTTCGAGATATTTCTTCTTCTTGTTGTTCTTCTTCTGCACAGCTAAGCTGGAAGTGGCATTTGCAGCTCGCAATAGTGCAGAGTTATCTCAAAGAAAGGGGCCACGGTGTTTCTGTATCTCTATTATGTTGGTGCGGCTTCGGAACTTTTAAATATCTCGATATATCTCGGGAACTACGCATCTGATCAAAAAATATCATAGAACATAAAAAGTAGGAAACTTAATTCTCTACAAATAAAGTCTCTTAACATTTTGCCATAGCTCGCTTCGTTTCCGAGATATTTGCAGATTTATCTCAAGGGAAGGGGCCTGACGGACATATTTTGAGATATTTCTTCTTCTTGTTGTTCTTCTTCTGCACAGCTAAGCTGGAAGTGGCATTTGCAGCTCGCAATAGTGCAGAGTTATCTCAAAGAAAGGGGCCACGGTGTTTCTGTATCTCTATTATGTTGGTGCGGCTTCGGAACTTTTAAATATCTTGATATATCTCGAGAACTACGCGTCTGATTAAAAAATATCATAGACCATAAAAAGTAGGAAACATAATTCTCTACAAAAAAGGTCTCTTAACATTTTGCCATAGCTCGCTTCGTTTCCGAGATATTTGCAGATTTATCTCAAGGGAAGGGGCCTGACGGACATATTTCGAGATATTTCTTCTTCTTGTTGTTCTTCTTCTGCACAGCTAAGCTGGAAGTGGCATTTGCGGCTCGCAATAGTGCAGAGTTATCTCAAAGAAAGGGGCCACGGTGTTTCTGTATCTCTATTATGTTGGTGCGGCTTCGGAACTTTTAAATATCTTGATATATCTCGAGATCTACGCATCTGATCAAAAAATATCATAGAACATAAAAAGTAGGAGACTTAATTCTCTACAAGAAAGGTCTCTTAACATTTTGCCATAGCTCGCTTCGTTTCCGAGATATTTGCTGATTTATCTCAAGGGAAGGGGCCTGACGGACATATTTCGAGATATTTCTTCTTCTTGTTGTTCTTCTTCTGCACAGCTAAGCTGGAAGTGGCATTTGCAGGTCGCAATAGTGCAGAGTTATCTCAAAGAAAGGGGCCACGGTGTTTCTGTATCTCTATTATGTTGGTGCGGCTTCGGAACTTTTAAATATCTTGATATATCTCGAGATCTACGCATCTGATCAAAAAATATCATAGAACATAAAAAGTAGGAAACTTAATTCTCTACAAAAAAGGTCTCTTAACATTTTCCCATAGCTGGCATCGTTTCCGAGATATTTGCAGATTTAGCTCAAGGGAAGGGGCCTGACGGACATACTCCGAGATATTTCTTCTTCTTTTTGTTCCTCTTCTGCACAGCTAAGCTGGAAGTGGCATTTGCAGCTCGCAATAGTGCAGAGTTATCTCAAAGAAAGGGGCCACGGTGTTTCTGTATCTCTATTATGTTCGTGCGGCTTCGGAACTTTTAAAAATCTTGATATATCTCGAGATCTACGCATCTGATCAAAAAATATCATAGAACATAAAAAGTAGGAAACTTAATTCTCTACAAAAAAGGTCTCTTAACATTTTGCCATAGCTCGCTTCGTTTCCGAGATATTTGCAGATTTATCTCAAGGGAAGGGGCCTGACGGACATATTTCGAGATATTTCTTCTTCTTGTTGTTCTTCTTCTGCACAGCTAAGCTGGAAGTGGCATTTGCAGCTCGCAATAGTGCAGAGTTATCTCAAAGAAAGGGGCCACGGTGTTTCTGTATCTCTATTATGTTGGTGCGGCTTCGGAACTTTTAAATATCTTGATATATCTCGAGAACTACGCATCTGATCAAAAAATATCATAGAACATAAAAAGTAGGAAACTTAATTCTCTACAAATAAGGTCTCTTAACATTTTGCCATAGCTCGCTTCGTTTCCGAGATATTTGCAGATTTATCTCAAGGGAAGGGGCCTGACGGACATATTTCGAGATATTTCTTCTTCTTGTTGTTCTTCTTCTGCACAGCTAAGTTGGAAGTGGCATTTGCAGCGCGCAATAGTGCAGAGTTATCTCAAAGAAAGGGGCCACGGTGTTTCTGTATCTCTATTATGTTGGTGCGGCTTCGGAACTTTTAAATATCTTGATATATCTCGAGAACTACGCATCTGATCAAAAAATATCATAGAACATAAAAAGTAGGAAACTTAATTCTCTACAAAAAAGGTCTCTTAACATTTTCCCATAGCTGGCATCGTTTCCGAGATATTTTCAGATTTATCTCAAGGGAAGGGGCCTGACGGACATATTTCGAGATATTTCTTCTTCTTGTTGTTCTTCTTCTGCACAGCTAAGCTGGAAGTGGCATTTGCAGCTCGCAATAGTGCAGAGTTATCTCAAAGAAAGGGGCCACGGTGTTTCTGTATCTCTATTACGTTGGTGCGGCTTCGGAACTTTTAAATATCTTGATATATCTCGAGAACTACGCATCTGATCAAAAAATATCATAGAACATAAAAAGTAGGAAACTTAATTCTCTACAAAGAAGGTCTCTTAACATTTTCCCATAGCTGGCATCGTTTCCGAGATATTTTAAGATTTAGCTCAAGGGAAGGGGCCTGACGGACATACTCCGAGATATTTCTTCTTCTTGTTGTTCCTCTTCTGCACAGCTAAGCTGGAAGTGGCATTTGCAGCTCGCAATAGTGCAGAGTTATCTCAAAGAAAGAGGCCACGGTGTTTCTGTATCTCTATTATGATGGTGCGGCTTCGGAACTTTTAAATATCTCGATATATCTCGAGAACTACGCGTCTGATCAAAAAATATCATAGAACATAAAAAGTAGGAAACATAATTCTCTACAAAAAAGGTCTCTTAACATTTTGCCATAGCTCGCTTCGTTTCCGAGATATTGGCAGATTTATCTCAAGGGAAGGGGCCTGACGGACATATTTCGAGATATTTCCTCTTCTTGTTGTTCTTCTTCTGCACAGCTACGCGGGAAGTGGCATTTGCGGCTCGCACTAGTGCAGAGTTATCTCAAAGAAAGGGGCCACGGTGTTTCTGTATCTCTATTATGTTCGTAGGGCTTCGGAACTTTTAAAAATCTTGATATATCTCGAGATCTACGCGTCTGATCAAAAAATATCATAGAACATAAAAAGTAGGAAACTTAATTCTCTACAAAAAAGGTCTCTTAACATTTTCCCATAGCTGGCATCGTTTCCGAGATATTTTCAGATTTATCTCAAGGGAAGGGGCCTGACGGACATATTTCGAGATATTTCTTCTTCTTGTTGTTCTTCTTCTGCACAGCTAAGCTGGAAGTGGCATTTGCAGCTCGCAATAGTGCAGAGTTATCTCAAAGAAAGGGGCCACGGTGTTTCTGTATCTCTATTACGTTGGTGCGGCTTCGGAACTTTTAAATATCTTGATATATCTCGAGAACTACGCATCTGATCAAAAAATATCATAGAACATAAAAAGTAGGAAACTTAATTCTCTACAAAGAAGGTCTCTTAACATTTTCCCATAGCTGGCATCGTTTCCGAGATATTTTAAGATTTAGCTCAAGGGAAGGGGCCTGACGGACATACTCCGAGATATTTCTTCTTCTTGTTGTTCCTCTTCTGCACAGCTAAGCTGGAAGTGGCATTTGCAGCTCGCAATAGTGCAGAGTTATCTCAAAGAAAGAGGCCACGGTGTTTCTGTATCTCTATTATGATGGTGCGGCTTCGGAACTTTTAAATATCTCGATATATCTCGAGAACTACGCGTCTGATCAAAAAATATCATAGAACATAAAAAGTAGGAAACATAATTCTCTACAAAAAAGGTCTCTTAACATTTTGCCATAGCTCGCTTCGTTTCCGAGATATTGGCAGATTTATCTCAAGGGAAGGGGCCTGACGGACATATTTCGAGATATTTCCTCTTCTTGTTGTTCTTCTTCTGCACAGCTACGCGGGAAGTGGCATTTGCGGCTCGCACTAGTGCAGAGTTATCTCAAAGAAAGGGGCCACGGTGTTTCTGTATCTCTATTATGTTCGTGCGGCTTCGGAACTTTTAAAAATCTTGATATATCTCGAGATCTACGCGTCTGATCAAAAAATATCATAGAACATAAAAAGTAGGAAACTTAATTCTCTACAAAAAAGGTCTCTTAACATTTTGCCATAGCTCGCTTCGTTTCCGAGATATTTGCAGATTTATCTCAAGGGAAGGGGCCTAACGGACATATTTCGAGATATTTCTTCTTCTTGTTGTTCTTCTTCTGCACAGCTAAGCTGCAAGTGGCATTTGCAGCTCGCAATAGTGCAGAGTTATCTCAAAGAAAGGGGCCACGGTGTTTCTGTATCTCTATTATGTTGGTGCGGCTTCGGAACTTTTAAATATCTTGATATATCTCGAGATCTACGCATCTGATCAAAAAATATCATAGAACATAAAAAGTTGGAAACTTAATTCTCTACAAAAAAGGTCTCTTAACATTTTGCCATAGCTCTCTTCGTTTCCGAGATATTTGCAGATTTATCTCAAGGGAAGGGGCCTGACGGACATATTTCGAGATATTTCTTCTTCTTGTTGTTCTTCTTCTGCACAGCTAAGCTGGAAGTGGCATTTGCGGCTCGCACTAGTGCAGAGTTATCTCAAAGAAAGGGGCCACGGTGTTTCTGAATCTCTATTATGTTGGTGCGGCTTCGGAACTTTTAAATATCTCGATATATCTCGAAAACTACGCTTCTGATCAAAAAATATCATAGAACATAAATTGTAGGAAACATAATTCTCTACAAAAAATGTCTCTTAACATTTTGCCATAGCTCGCTTTGTTTCCGAGATATTAGCAGATTCAGCTCAAAGGAACGGGCCTGACGGACATATTTCGAGATATTTCTTCTTCTTGTTGTTCTTCTTCTGCACAGCTAAGCTGGAAGTGGCATTTGCAGCTCGCAATAGTGCAGAGTTATCTCAAAGAAAGGGGCCACGGTGTTTCTGTGTCTCTATTATGTTGGTGCGGCTTCGGAACTTTTAAATATCTTGATATATCTCGGGAACGACGCATCTGATCAAAAAATATCATAGAACATAAAAAGTAGGAAACTTAATTCTCTACAAAAAAGGTCTCTTAACATTTTGCCATAGCTCTCTTCGTTTCCGAGATATTTGCAGATTTATCTCAAGGGAAGGGGCCTGACGGACATATTTCGAGATATTTCTTCTTCTTGTTGTTCTTCTTCTGCACAGCTAAGCTGGAAGTGGCATTTGCGGCTCGCACTAGTGCAGAGTTATCTCAAAGAAAGGGGCCACGGTGTTTCTGTATCTCTATTATGTTGGTGCGGCTTCGGAACTTTTAAATATCTCGATATATCTCGAAAAGTCCGCTTCTGATCAAAAAATATCATAGAACATAAATTGTAGGAAACATAATTCTCTACAAAAAATGTCTCTTAACATTTTGCCATAGCTCGCTTCGTTTCCGACATATTTGCAGATACATCTCAAGGGAAGGGGCCTGACGGACATATTTCGAGATATTTCTTCTTCTTGTTGTTCTTCTTCTGCACAGCTAAGCTGGAAGTGGCATTTGCAGCTCGCAATAGTGCAGAGTTATCTCAAAGAAAGGGGCCACGGTGTTTCTGTATCTCTATTATGTTGGTGCGGCTTCGGAACTTTTAAATATCTTGATATATCTCGGGAACTACGCATCTGATCAAAAAATATCATAGAACATAAAAAGTAGGAAACTTAATTCTCTACAAATAAAGTCTCTTAACATTTTGCCATAGCTCGCTTCGTTTCCGAGATATTTGCAGATTTATCTCAAGGGAAGGGGCCTGACGGACATATTTTGAGATATTTCTTCTTCTTGTTGTTCTTCTTCTGCACAGCTAAGCTGGAAGTGGCATTTGCAGCTCGCAATAGTGCAGAGTTATCTCAAAGAAAGGGGCCACGGTGTTTCTGTATCTCTATTATGTTGGTGCGGCTTCGGAACTTTTAAATATCTTGATATATCTGGAGAACTACGCGTCTGATTAAAAAATATCATAGACCATAAAAAGTAGGAAACATAATTCTCTACAAAAAAGGTCTCTTAACATTTTGCCATAGCTCGCTTCGTTTCCGAGATATTTGCAGATTTATCTCAAGGGAAGGGGCCTGACGGACATATTTCGAGCTATTTCTTCTTCTTGTTGTTCTTCTTCTGCACAGCTAAGCTGGAAGTGGCATTTGCGGCTCGCAATAGTGCAGAGTTATCTCAAAGAAAGGGGCCACGGTGTTTCTGTATCTCTATTATGTTGGTGCGGCTTCGGAACTTTTAAATATCTTGATATATCTCGAGATCTACGCATCTGATCAAAAAATATCATAGAACATAAAAAGTAGGAGACTTAATTCTCTACAAGAAAGGTCTCTTAACATTTTGCCATAGCTCGCTTCGTTTCCGAGATATTTGCTGATTTATCTCAAGGGAAGGGGCCTGACGGACATATTTCGAGATATTTCTTCTTCTTGTTGTTCTTCTTCTGCACAGCTAAGCTGGAAGTGGCATTTGCAGGTCGCAATAGTGCAGAGTTATCTCAAAGAAAGGGGCCACGGTGTTTCTGTATCTCTATTATGTTGGTGCGGCTTCGGAACTTTTAAATATCTTGATATATCTCGAGATCTACGCATCTGATCAAAAAATATCATAGAACATAAAAAGTAGGAAACTTAATTCTCTACAAAAAAGGTCTCTTAACATTTTCCCATAGCTGGCATCGTTTCCGAGATATTTGCAGATTTAGCTCAAGGGAAGGGGCCTGACGGACATACTCCGAGATATTTCTTCTTCTTTTTGTTCCTCTTCTGCACAGCTAAGCTGGATGTGGCATTTGCAGCTCGCAATAGTGCAGAGTTATCTCAAAGAAAGGGGCCACGGTGTTTCTGTATCTCTATTATGTTCGTGCGGCTTCGGAACTTTTAAAAATCTTGATATATCTCGAGATCTACGCATCTGATCAAAAAATATCATAGAACATAAAAAGTAGGAAACTTAATTCTCTACAAAAAAGGTCTCTTAACATTTTGCCATAGCTCGCTTCGTTTCCGAGATATTTGCAGATTTATCTCAAGGGAAGGGGCCTGACGGACATATTTCGAGATATTTCTTCTTCTTGTTGTTCTTCTTCTGCACAGCTAAGCTGGAAGTGGCATTTGCAGCTCGCAATAGTGCAGAGTTATCTCAAAGAAAGGGGCCACGGTGTTTCTGTATCTCTATTATGTTGGTGCGGCTTCGGAACTTTTAAATATCTTGATATATCTCGAGAACTACGCATCTGATCAAAAAATATCATAGAACATAAAAAGTAGGAAACTTAATTCTCTACAAAAAAGGTCTCTTAACATTTTGCCATAGCTCGCTTCGTTTCCGAGATATTTGCAGATTTATCTCAAGGGAAGGGGCCTGACGGACATATTTCGAGATATTTCTTCTTCTTGTTGTTCTTCTTCTGCACAGCTAAGCTGGAAGTGGCATTTGCAGCTCGCAATAGTGCAGAGTTATCTCAAAGAAAGGGGCCACGGTGTTTCTGTATCTCTATTATGTTGGTGCGGCTTCGGAACTTTTAAATATCTTGATATATCTCGAGAACTACGCATCTGATCAAAAAATATCATAGAACATAAAAAGTAGGAAACTTAATTCTCTACAAATAAGGTCTCTTAACATTTTGCCATAGCTCGCTTCGTTTCCGAGATATTTGCAGATTTATCTCAAGGGAAGGGGCCTGACGGACATATTTCGAGATATTTCTTCTTCTTGTTGTTCTTCTTCTGCACAGCTAAGTTGGAAGTGGCATTTGCAGCGCGCAATAGTGCAGAGTTATCTCAAAGAAAGGGGCCACGGTGTTTCTGTATCTCTATTACGTTGGTGCGGCTTCGGAACTTTTAAATATCTTGATATATCTCGAGAACTACGCATCTGATCAAAAAATATCATAGAACATAAAAAGTAGGAAACTTAATTCTCTACAAAGAAGGTCTCCTAACATTTTCCCATAGCTGGCATCGTTTCCGAGATATTTTAAGATTTAGCTCAAGGGAAGGGGCCTGACGGACATACTCCGAGATATTTCTTCTTCTTGTTGTTCCTCTTCTGCACAGCTAAGCTGGAAGTGGCATTTGCAGCTCGCAATAGTGCAGAGTTATCTCAAAGAAAGAGGCCACGGTGTTTCTGTATCTCTATTATGATGGTGCGGCTTCGGAACTTTTAAATATCTCGATATATCTCGAGAACTACGCGTCTGATCAAAAAATATCATAGAACATAAAAAGTAGGAAACATAATTCTCTACAAAAAAGGTCTCTTAACATTTTGCCATAGCTCGCTTCGTTTCCGAGATATTGGCAGATTTATCTCAAGGGAAGGGGCCTGACGGACATATTTCGAGATATTTCCTCTTCTTGTTGTTCTTCTTCTGCACAGCTACGCGGGAAGTGGCATTTGCGGCTCGCACTAGTGCAGAGTTATCTCAAAGAAAGGGGCCACGGTGTTTCTGTATCTCTATTATGTTGGTGCGGCTTCGGAACTTTTAAATATCTTGATATATCTCGAGATCTACGCATCTGATCAAAAAATATCATAGAACATAAAAAGTAGGAAACTTAATTCTCTACAAAAAAGGTCTCTTAAGATTTTGCCATAGCTCGCTTCGTTTCCGAGATATTGGCAGATTTATCTCAAGGGAAGGGGCCTGACGGACATATTTCGAGATATTTCCTCTTCTTGTTGTTCTTCTTCTGCACAGCTACGCGGGAAGTGGCATTTGCGGCTCGCACTAGTGCAGAGTTATCTCAAAGAAAGGGGCCACGGTGTTTCTGTATCTCTATTATGTTGGTGCGGCTTAGGAACTTTTAAATATCTTGATATATCTCGAGATCTACGCATCTGATCAAAAAATATCATAGAACATAAAAAGTAGGAAACTTAATTCTCTACAAAAAAGGTCTCTTAACATTTTGCCATAGCTCGCTTCCTTTCCGAGATATTGGCCGATTTATCTCAAGGGAAGGGGCCTGACGGACATATTTCGAGATATTTCCTCTTCTTGTTGTTCTTCTTCTGCACAGCTACGCGGGAAGTGGCATTTGCGGCTCGCACTAGTGCAGAGTTATCTCAAAGAAAGGGGCCACGGTGTTTCTGTATCTCTATTATGTTGGTGCGGCTTCGGAACTTTTAAATATCTTGATATATCTCGAGATCTACGCATCTGATCAAAAAATATCATAGAACATAAAAAGTAGGAAACTTAATTCTCTACAAAAAAGGTCTCTTAACATTTTGCCATAGCTCGCTTCGTTTCCGAGATATTTGCAGATTTAGCTCAAGGGAAGGGGCCTGACGGACATATTCCGAGATATTTCTTCTTCTTGTTGTTCTTCTTCTGCACAGCTAAGCTGGAAGTGGCATTTGCAGCTCGCAATAGTGCAGAGTTATCTCAAAGAAAGGGGCCACGGTGTTTCTGTATCTCTATTACGTTGGTGCGGCTTCGGAACTTTTAAATATCTTGATATATCTCGAAAACTACGCATATGATCAAAAAATATCATACAACATAAAAAGTAGGAAACTTAATTCTCTACAAAGAAGGTCTCTTAACATTTTCCCATAGCTGGCATCGTTTCCGAGATATTTTAAGATTTAGCTCAAGGGAAGGGGCCTGACGGACATACTCCGAGATATTTCTTCTTCTTGTTGTTCCTCTTCTGCACAGCTAAGCTGGAAGTGGCATTTGCAGCTCGCAATAGTGCAGAGTTATCTCAAAGAAAGAGGCCACGGTGTTTCTGTATCTCTATTATGTTGGTGCGGCTTCGGAACTTTTAAATATCTCGATATATCTCGAGAACTACGCGTCTGATCAAAAAATATCATAGAACATAAAAAGTAGGAAACATAATTCTCTACAAAAAAGGTCTCTTAACATTTTGCCATAGCTCGCTTCGTTTCCGAGATATTGGCAGATTTATCTCAAGGGAAGGGGCCTGACGGACATATTTCGAGATATTTCCTCTTCTTGTTGTTCTTCTTCTGCACAGCTACGCGGGAAGTGGCATTTGCGGCTCGCACTAGTGCAGAGTTATCTCAAAGAAAGGGGCCACGGTGTTTCTGTATCTCTATTATGTTGGTGCGGCTTAGGAACTTTTAAATATCTTGATATATCTCGAGATCTACGCATCTGATCAAAAAATATCATAGAACATAAAAAGTAGGAAACTTAATTCTCTACAAAAAAGGTCTCTTAACATTTTGCCATAGCTCGCTTCGTTTCCGAGATATTTGCAGATTTAGCTCAAGGGAAGGGGCCTGACGGACATATTCCGAGATATTTCTTCTTCTTGTTGTTCTTCTTCTGCACAGCTAAGCTGGAAGTGGCATTTGCAGCTCGCAATAGTGCAGAGTTATCTCAAAGAAAGGGGCCACGGTGTTTCTGTATCTCTATTACGTTGGTGCGGCTTCGGAACTTTTAAATATCTTGATATATCTCGAAAACTACGCATATGATCAAAAAATATCATAGAACATAAAAAGTAGGAAACTTAATTCTCTACAAAAAAGGTCTCTTAACATTTTCCCATAGCTGGCATCGTTTCCGAGATATTTGCAGATTTAGCTCAAGGGAAGGGGCCTGACGGACATATTTCGAAATATTTCTTCTTCTTGTTGTTCTTCTTCTGCACAGCTAAGCTGGAAGTGGCATTTGCAGCGCGCAATAGTGCAGAGTTATCTCAAAGAAAGGGCCCACGGTGTTTCTGTATCTCTATTATGTTGGTGCGGCTTCGGAACTTTTAAATATCTTGATATATCTCGAGAACTACGCATCTGATCAAAAAATATCATAGAACATAAAAAGTAGGAAACTTAATTCTCTACACAAAAGGTCTCTTAACATTTTCCCATAGCTGGCGTCGTTTCCGAGATATTTTCAGATTTATCTCAAGGGAAGGGGCCTGACGGACATATTTCGAGATATTTCTTCTTCTTGTTGTTCTTCTTCTGCACAGCTAAGCTGGAAGTGGCATTTGCAGCTCGCAATAGTGCAGAGTTATCTCAAAGAAAGGGGCCACGGTGTTTCTGTATCTCTATTACGTTGGTGCGGCTTCGGAACTTTTAAATATCTTGATATATCTCGAAAACTACGCATATGATCAAAAAATATCATAGAACATAAAAAGTAGGAAACTTAATTCTCTACAAAAAGGTCTGTTAACATTTTCCCATAGCTGGCATCGTTTCCGAGATATTTGCAGATTTAGCTCAAGGAAAGGGGCCTGACGGACATACTCCGAGATATTTCTTCTTCTTGTTGTTCCTCTTCTGCACAGCTAAGCTGGAAGTGGCATTTGCAGCTCGCAATAGTGCAGAGTTATCTCAAAGAAAGAGGCCACGGTGTTTCTGTATCTCTATTATGTTGGTGCGGCTTCGGAACTTTTAAATATCTCGATATATCTCGAAAACTACGCTTCTGATCAAAAAATATCAGAGAACGTAAATTGTAGCAAACATAATTCTCTACAAAAAAGGTCTCTTAACATTTTGCCATAGCTCGCTTCGTTTCCGAGATATTTGCAGATTTATCTCATGGGAAGGGGCCTGACGGACATATTTCGAGATATTTCTTCTTCTTGTTGTTCTTCTTCAGCGCAGCTAAGCTGGAAGTGGCATTTGCAGCTCGCAATAGTGCAGAGTTATCTCAAAGAAAGGGGCCACGGTGTTTCTGTATCTCTATTATGTTGGTGCGGCTTCGGAACTTTTAAATATCTTGATATATCTCGAGAATTACGCATCTGATCAAAAAATATCATAGAACGTAAGAAGTAGGAAACTTAATTCTCTGCAAAAAAGGTCTCTTAACATTTTGCCATAGCTCGCATCGTTTCCGAGATATTTGCAGATTTAGCTCAAGGGAAGGGGCCTGACGGACTTAATCCGAGATATTTCTTGTTCTTGTTGTGCTTCTTCTGCACAGCTAAGCTCGAACTGGCATTTGCAGCTCGCAATAGTGCAGAGTTATCTCAAAGAAAGAGGCCACGGTGTTTCTGTATCTCTATTATGTTGGTGCGGCTTCGGAACTTTTAAATATCTCGATATATCTCGAAAACTACGCTTCTGATCAAAAAATATCAGAGAACGTAAATTGTAGGAAACATAATTCTCTACAAAAAAGGTCTCTTAACATTTTGCCATAGCTCGCTTCGTTTCCGAGATATTTGCAGATTTATCTCATGGGAAGGCGCCTAACGGACATATTTCGAGATATTTCTTCTTCTTGTTGTTCTTCTTCTGCGCAGCTAAGCTGGAAGTGGCATTTGCAGCTCGCAATAGTGCAGAGTTATCTCAAAGAAAGGGGCCACGGTGTTTCTGTGTCTCTATTATGTTGGTGCGGCTTCGGAACTTTTAAATATCTTGATATATCTCGAGAACTACGCATCTGATCAAAAAATATCATAGAGCATAAATAGTAGGAAACTTAATTTCCTACAAAAAAGGTCTCTTATCATTTTGCCATAGCTCGCATCGTTTCCGAGATATTTGCAGATGTACTTCAAGGGAAGGCGCCTGACGGACATATTTCGAGATATTTCTTCTTCTTGTTGTTCTTCTTCTGCACAGCTAAAGTGGAAGTTACATTTGCAGCTCGGAATAGTGCAGAGTTATCTCAAAGAAAGAGGCCACGGTGTTTATGTATCTTTATTATGTTGGTGCGGCTTCGGAACTTTCAAATATCTTGATATATCTCGAGATTACGCATCTGATCAAAAAATATCATAGAACATAAGAAGTAGGAAACTTAATTCTCTACAAAAAAGGTCTCTTAACATTTTGCCATAGCTCGCATCGTTTCCGAGATATTTGCAGATTTAGCTCAAGGGAAGGGGCCTGACGGACATATTCCAAGATATTTCTTGTTATTGTTGTGCTTCTTCTGCACAGCTAAGCTGGAACTGGCATTTGCAGCTCGCAATAGTGCAGAGTTACCTCACAGAAAGGGGCCACGGTGTTTCTGTATCTCTATTATGTTGGTGCGGCTTCGGAACTTTTAAATATCTTGATATATCTCGAGAATTACGCATCTGATCAAAAAATATCATAGAACATAGGAAGTAGGAAACTTAATTCTCTACAAAAAAGGGCTCTTAACATTTTGCCATAGCTCCCTTCGTTTCCGAGATATTTGCAGATTTATCTCAAGGGAAGGGGCCTGACGGACATATTTCGAGATATTTCCTCTTCTTGTTGTTCTTCTTCTGCACAGCTACGCGGGAAGTGGCATTTGCGGCTCGCACTAGTGCAGAGTTATCTCAAAGAAAGGGGCCACGGTGTTTCTGTATCTCTATTATGTTGGTGCGGCTTAGGAACTTTTAAATATCTTGATATATCTCGAGATCTACGCATCTGATCAAAAAATATCATAGAACATAAAAAGTAGGAAACTTAATTCTTTACAAAAAAGGTCTCTTAACATTTTGCCATAGCTCGCTTCCTTTCCGAGATATTGGCAGATTTATCTCAAGGGAAGGGGCCTGACGGACATATTTCGAGATATTTCCTCTTCTTGTTGTTCTTCTTCTGCACAGCTACGCGGGAAGTGGCATTTGCGGCTCGCACTAGTGCAGAGTTATCTCAAAGAAAGGGGCCACGGTGTTTCTGTATCTCTATTATGTTGGTGCGGCTTCGGAACTTTTAAATATCTTGATATATCTCGAGATCTACGCATCTGATCAAGAAATATCATAGAACATAAAAAGTAGGAAACTTAATTCTCTACAAAAAAGGTCTCTTAACATTTTGCCATAGCTCGCTTCGTTTCCGAGATATTTGCAGATTTAGCTCAAGGGAAGGGGCCTGACGGACATATTCCGAGATATTTCTTCTTCTTGTTGTTCTTCTTCTGCACAGCTAAGCTGGAAGTGGCATTTGCAGCTCGCAATAGTGCAGAGTTATCTCAAAGAAAGGGGCCACGGTGTTTCTGTATCTCTATTACGTTGGTGCGGCTTCGGAACTTTTAAATATCTTGATATATCTCGAAAACTACGCATATGATCAAAAAATATCATAGAACATAAAAAGTAGGAAACTTAATTCTCTACAAAAAAGGTCTCTTAACATTTTCCCATAGCTGGCATCGTTTCCGAGATATTTGCAGATTTAGCTCAAGAGAAGGGGCCTGACGGACATATTTCGAAATATTTCTTCTTCTTGTTGTTCTTCTTCTGCACAGCTAAGCTGGAAGTGGCATTTGCAGCGCGCAATAGTGCAGAGTTATCTCAAAGAAAGGGCCCACGGTGTTTCTGTATCTCTATTATGTTGGTGCGGCTTCGGAACTTTTAAATATCTTGATATATCTCGAGAACTACGCATCTGATCAAAAAATATCATAGAACATAAAAAGTAGGAAACTTAATTCTCTACACAAAAGGTCTCTTAACATTTTCCCATAGCTGGCGTCGTTTCCGAGATATTTTCAGATTTATCTCAAGGGAAGGGGCCTGACGGACATATTTCGAGATATTTCTTCTTCTTGTTGTTCTTCTTCTGCACAGCTAAGCTGGAAGTGGCATTTGCAGCTCGCAATAGTGCAGAGTTATCTCAAAGAAAGGGGCCACGGTGTTTCTGTATCTCTATTACGTTGGTGCGGCTTCGGAACTTTTAAATATCTTGATATATCTCGAAAACTACGCATATGATCAAAAAATATCATAGAACATAAAAAGTAGGAAACTTAATTCTCTACAAAAAGGTCTGTTAACATTTTCCCATAGCTGGCATCGTTTCCGAGATATTTGCAGATTTAGCTCAAGGAAAGGGGCCTGACGGACATACTCCGAGATATTTCTTCTTCTTGTTGTTCCTCTTCTGCACAGCTAAGCTGGAAGTGGCATTTGCAGCTCGCAATAGTGCAGAGTTATCTCAAAGAAAGAGGCCACGGTGTTTCTGTATCTCTATTATGTTGGTGCGGCTTCGGAACTTTTAAATATCTCGATATATCTCGAAAACTACGCTTCTGATCAAAAAATATCAGAGAACGTAAATTGTAGCAAACATAATTCTCTACAAAAAAGGTCTCTTAACATTTTGCCATAGCTCGCTTCGTTTCCGAGATATTTGCAGATTTATCTCATGGGAAGGGGCCTGACGGACATATTTCGAGATATTTCTTCTTCTTGTTGTTCTTCTTCTGCGCAGCTAAGCTGGAAGTGGCATTTGCAGCTCGCAATAGTGCAGAGTTATCTCAAAGAAAGGGGCCACGGTGTTTCTGTATCTCTATTATGTTGGTGCGGCTTCGGAACTTTTAAATATCTTGATATATCTCGAGAATTACGCATCTGATCAAAAAATATCATAGAACGTAAGAAGTAGGAAACTTAATTCTCTACAAAAAAGGTCTCTTAACATTTTGCCATAGCTCGCATCGTTTCCGAGATATTTGCAGATTTAGCTCAAGGGAAGGGGCCTGACGGACTTAATCCGAGATATTTCTTGTTCTTGTTGTGCTTCTTCTGCACAGCTAAGCTCGAACTGGCATTTGCAGCTCGCAATAGTGCAGAGTTATCTCAAAGAAAGAGGCCACGGTGTTTCTGTATCTCTATTATGTTGGTGCGGCTTCGGAACTTTTAAATATCTCGATATATCTCGAAAACTACGCTTCTGATCAAAAAATATCAGAGAACGTAAATTGTAGGAAACATAATTCTCTACAAAAAAGGTCTCTTAACATTTTGCCATAGCTCGCTTCGTTTCCGAGATATTTGCAGATTTATCTCATGGGAAGGGGCCTAACGGACATATTTCGAGATATTTCTTCTTCTTGTTGTTCTTCTTCTGCGCAGCTAAGCTGGAAGTGGCATTTGCAGCTCGCAATAGTGCAGAGTTATCTCAAAGAAAGGGGCCACGGTGTTTCTGTGTCTCTATTATGTTGGTGCGGCTTCGGAACTTTTAAATATCTTGATATATCTCGAGAACTACGCATCTGATCAAAAAATATCATAGAGCATAAATAGTAGGAAACTTAATTCTCTACAAAAAAGGTCTCTTAACATTTTGCCATAGCTCGCATCGTTTCCGAGATATTTGCAGATTTAGCTCAAGGGAAGGGGCCTGACGGACATATTCCGAGATATTTCTTGTTATTGTTGTGCTTCTTCTGCACAGCTAAGCTGGAACTGGCATTTGCAGCTCGCAATAGTGCAGAGTTACCTCACAGAAAGGGGCCACGGTGTTTCTGTATCTCTATTATGTTGGTGCGGCTTCGGAACTTTTAAATATCTTGATATATCTCGAGAATTACGCATCTGATCAAAAAATATCATAGAACATAAGAAGTAGGAAACTTAATTCTCTACAAAAAAGGGCTCTTAACATTTTGCCATAGCTCCCTTCGTTTCCGAGATATTTGCAGATTTATCTCAAGGGAAGGGGCCTGACGGAGATATTTCGAGATATTTCTTCTTCTTGTTGTTCTTCTTCTGCACAGCTAAGCTGGAAGTGGCATTTGCGGCTCGCACTAGTGCAGAGTTATCTCAAAGAAAGGAGCCACGGTGTTTCTGTATCTCTATTATGTTGGTGCGGCTTCGGAACTTTTAAATATCCCGATATATCTCGAAAACTACGCTTCTGATCAAAAAATATCATAGAACATAAATTGTAGGAAACATAATTCTCTACAAAAAACGTCTCTTAACATTTTGCCATAGCTCGCTTCGTTTCCGAGATATTTGCAGATTCAGCTCAAAGGAACTGGCCTGACGGACATATTTCGAGATATTTCTTCTTCTTGTTGTTCTTCTTCTGCACAGCTAAGCTGGAAGTGGCATTTGCAGCGCGCAATAGTGCAGAGTTATCTCAAAGAAAGGGGCCACGGTGTTTCTGTATCTCTATTATGTTGGTGCGGCTTCGGAACTTTTAAATATCTTGATATATCTCGAGAATTACGCATCTGATCAAAAAATATCATAGAACATAAGAAGTAGGAAACTTAATTCTCTACAAAAAAGGGCTCTTAACATTTTGCCATAGCTCCCTTCGTTTCCGAGATATTTGAAGATTTATCTCAAGGGAAGGGGCCTGACGGACATATTTCGAGATATTTCTTCTTCTTGTTGTTCTTCTTCTGCACAGCTAAGCTGGAAGTGGCATTTGCGGCTCGCACTAGTGCAGAGTTATCTCAAAGAAAGGGGCCACGGTGTTTCTGTATCTCTATTATGTTGGTGCGGCTTCGGAACTTTTAAATATCTTGATATATCTCGAGAACTACGCATCTGATCAAAAAATATCATAGAACATAAAAAGTAGGAAACTTAATTCTCTACAAAAAAGGTCTCTTAACATTTTGCCATAGCTGGCATCGTTTCCGAGATATTTGCAGATTTAGTTCAAGGGAAGGGTCCTGACGGACATATTCCGAGATATTTCTTCTTCTTGTTGTTCTTCTTCTGCACAGCTAAGCTGGAAGTGGCATTTGCAGCTCGCAATAGTGCAGAGTTATCTCAAAGAAAGGGGCCACGGTGTTTCTGTATCTCTATTATGTTGGTGCGGCTTCGGAACTTTTAAATATCTTGATATATCTCGAGAACTACGCATCTGATCAAAAAATATCATAGAACATAAAAAGTAGGAAACTTAATTCTCTACAAATAAGGTCGCTTAACATTTTGCCATAGCTCGCTTCGTTTCCGAGATATTTGCAGATTTATCTCAAGGGAAGGGGCCTGACGGACATATTTCGAAATATTTCTTCTTCTTGTTGTTGCTCTTCTGCACAGCTAACCTGGAAGTGGCATTTGCAGCGCGCAATAGTGCAGAGTTATCTCAAAGAAAGGGCCCACGGTGTTTCTGTATCTCTATTATGTTGGTGCGGCTTCGGAACTTTTAAATATCTTGATATATCTCGAGATCTACGCATCTGATCAAAAAATATCATAGAACATAAAAAGTAGGAAACTTAATTCTCTACAAAAAAGGTCTCTTAACATTTTGCCATAGCTCGCTTCGTTTCCGAGATATTTGCAGATTTATCTCAAGGGAAGGGGCCTGACGGACATATTTCGAGATATTTCTTCTTCTTGTTGTTCTTCTTCTGCACAGCTAAGCTGGAAGTGGCATTTGCAGCTCGCAATAGTGCAGAGTTATCTCAAAGAAAGGGGCCACGGTGTTTCTGTATCTCTATTATGTTGGTGCGGCTTCGGAACTTTTAAATATCTTGATATATCTCGAGAACTACGCATCTGATCAAAAAATATCATAGAACATAAAAAGTAGGAAACTTAATTCTCTACAAATAAGGTCGCTTAACATTTTGCCATAGCTCGCTTCGTTTCCGAGATATTTGCAGATTTATCTCAAGGGAAGGGGCCTGACGGACATATTTCGAAATATTTCTTCTTCTTGTTGTTCTTCTTCTGCACAGCTAAGCTGGAAGTGGCATTTGCAGCGCGCAATAGTGCAGTGTTATCTCAAAGAAAGGGCCCACGGTGTTTCTGTATCTCTATTATGTTGGTGCGGCTTCGGAACTTTTAAATATCTTGATATATCTCGAGATCTACGCATCTGATCAAAAAATATCATAGAACATAAAAAGTAGGAAACTTAATTCTCTACAAAAAAGGTCTCTTAACATTTTGCCATAGCTCGCTTCGTTTCCGAGATATTTGCAGATTTATCTCAAGGGAAGGGGCCTGACGGACATATTTCGAGATATTTCTTCTTCTTGTTGTTCTTCTTCTGCACAGCTAAGCTGGAAGTGGCATTTGCAGCTCGCAATAGTGCAGAGTTATCTCAAAGAAAGGGGCCACGGTGTTTCTGTATCTCTATTATGTTGGTGCGGCTTCGGAACTTTTAAATATCTTGATATATCTCGAGAACTACGCATCTGATCAAAAAATATCATAGAACATAAAAAGTAGGAAACTTAATTCTCTACAAATAAGGTCGCTTAACATTTTGCCATAGCTCGCTTCGTTTCCGAGATATTTGCAGATTTATCTCAAGGGAAGGGGCCTGACGGACATATTTCGAAATATTTCTTCTTCTTGTTGTTCTTCTTCTGCACAGCTAAGCTGGAAGTGGCATTTGCAGCGCGCAATAGTGCAGAGTTATCTCAAAGAACGGGGCCACGGTGTTTCTGTATCTCTATTATGTTGGTGCGGCTTCGGAACTTTTAAATATCTTGATATATCTCGAGATCTACGCATCTGATCAAAAAATATCATAGAACATAAAAAGTAGGAAACTTAATACTCTACAAAAAAGGTCTCTTAACATTTTGCCATAGCTCGCTTCGTTTCCGAGATATTTGCAGATTTATCTCAAGGGAAGGGGCCTGACGGACATATTCCGAGATATTTCTTCTTCTTGTTGTTCCTCTTCTGCACAGCTAAGCTGGAAGTGGCATTTGCAGCTCGCAATAGTGCAGAGTTATCTCAAAGAACGGGGCCACGGTGTTTCTGTATCTCTATTATGTTGGTGCGGCTTCGGAACTTTTAAATATCTTGATATATCTCGAGATCTACGCATCTGATCAAAAAATATCATAGAACATAAAAAGTAGGAAACTTAATACTCTACAAAAAAGGTCTCTTAACATTTTGCCATAGCTCGCTTCGTTTCCGAGATATTTGCAGATTTATCTCAAGGGAAGGGGCCTGACGGACATATTTCGAGATATTTCTTCTTCTTGTTGTTCTTCTTCTGCACAGCTAAGCTGGAAGTGGCATTTGCAGCGCGCAATAGTGCAGAGTTATCTCAAAGAAAGGGGCCACGGTGTTTCTGTATCTCTATTATGTTGGTGCGGCTTCGGAACTTTTAAATATCTTGATATATCTCGAGAACTACGCATCTGATCAAAAAATATCATAGAACATAAATTGTAGGAAACTTAATTCTCTACAAAAAAGGTCTCTTAACATTTTGCCATAGCTCGCTTCGTTTCCGAGATATTTGCAGATTTATCTCAAGGGAAGGGGCCTGACGGACATATTTCGAGATATTTCTTCTTCTTGTTGTTCTTCTTCTGCACAGCTAAGCTGGAAGTGGCATTTGCGGCTCGCACTAGTGCAGAGTTATCTCAAAGAAAGGGGCCACGGTGTTTCTGTATCTCTATTATGTTGGTGCGGCTTCGGAACTTTTAAATATCTCGATATATCTCGAAAACTACGCTTCTGATCAAAAAATATCGTAGAACATAAATTGTAGGAAACATAATTCTCTACAAAAAACGTCTCTTAACATTTTGCCATCGCTCGCTTCGTTTCCGAGATATTTGCAGATTCAGCTCAAAGGAACTGGCCTGACGGACATATTTCGAGATATTTCTTCTTCTTGTTGTTCTTCCTCTGCACAGCTAAGCTGGAAGTGGCAGTTGCAGCTCGCAATAGTGCAGAGTTATCTCAAAGAAAGGGGCCACGGTGTTTCTGTATCTCTATTATGTTGGTGCGGCTTCGGAACTTTTAAATATCTTGATATATCTCGAGAACTACGCATCTGATCAAAAAATATCATAGAACATAAAAAGTAGGAAACTTAATTCTCTACAAAAAAGGTCTCTTAACATTTTGCCATAGCTCGCTTCGTTTCCGAGATATTTGCAGATTCAGCTCAAAGGAACTGGCCTGACGGACATATTTCGAGATATTTCTTCTTCTTGTTGTTCTTCCTCTGCACAGCTAAGCTGGAAGTGGCATTTGCAGCTCGCAATAGTGCAGAGTTATCTCAAAGAAAGGGGCCACGGTGTTTCTGTATCTCTATTATGTTGGTGCGGCTTCGGAACTTTTAAATATCTTGATATATCTCGAGAACTACGCATCTGATCAAAAAATATCATAGAACATAAAAAGTAGGAAACTTAATTCTCTACAAAAAAGGTCTCTTAACATTTTGCCATAGCTCGCTTCGTTTCCGAGATATTTACAGATATATCTCAAGGGAAGGGGCCTGACGGACATATTTCGGGATATTTCTTCTTCTTGTTGTTCTTCTTCTGCACAGCTAAGCTGGAAGTGGCGTTTGCGGCTCGCACTAGTGCAGAGTTATCTCAAAGAAAGGGGCCACGGTGTTTCTGTATCTCTATTATGTTGGTGCGGCTTCGGAACTTTTAAATATCTTGATATATCTCGAGAACTACGCATCTGATCAAAAAATATCATAGAACATAAAAAGTAGGAAACTTAATTCTCTACAAAAAACGTCTCTTAACATTTTGCCATAGCTCGCTTCGTTTCCGAGATATTTGCAGATTCAGCTCAAAGGAACTGGCCTGACGGACATATTTCGAGATATTTCTTCTTCTTGTTGTTCTTCCTCTGCACAGCTAAGCTGGAAGTGGCATTTGCAGCTCGCAATAGTGCAGAGTTATCTCAAAGAAAGGGGCCACGGTGTTTCTGTATCTCTATTATGTTGGTGCGGTTTCGGAACTTTTAAATATCTTGATATATCTCGAGAACTACGCATCTGATCAAAAAATATCATACAACATAAAAAGTAGGAAACTTAATTCTCTACAAAAAACGTCTCTTAACATTTTGCCATAGCTCGCTTCGTTTCCGAGATATTTGCAGATTTATCTCAAGGGAAGGGGCCTGACGGACATATTTCGAGATATTTCTTCTTCTTGTTGTTCTTCTTCTGCACAGCTAAGATGGAAGTGGCATTTGCAGCTCGCAATAGTGCAGAGTTATCTCAAAGAAAGGGGCCACGGTGTTTCTGTATCTCTATTATGTTGGTGCGGCTTCGGAAGTTTTAAATATCTTGATATATCTCGAGAACTACGCATCTGATCAAAAAATATCATAGAACATAAATTGTAGGAAACTTAATTCTCTACAAAAAACGTTTCTTAACATTTTGCCATAGCTCGCTTCGTTTCCGAGATATTTGCAGATTTATCTCAAGGGAAGGGGCCTGACGGACATATTTCGAGATATTTCTTCTTCTTGTTGTTCTTCTTCTGCACAGCTAAGCTGGAAGTGGCATTTGCGGCTCGCACTAGTGCAGAGTTATCTCAAAGAAAGGGGCCACGGTGTTTCTGTATCTCTATTATGTTGGTGCGGCTTCGGATCTTTTAAATATCTCGATATATCTCGAAAACTACGCTTCTGATCAAAAAATATCGTAGAACATAAATTGTAGGAAACATAATTCTCTACAAAAAACGTCTCTTAACATTTTGCCATCGCTCGCTTCGTTTCCGAGATATTTGCAGATTCAGCTCAAAGGAACTGGCCTGACGGACATATTTCGAGATATTTCTTCTTCTTGTTGTTCTTCCTCTGCACAGCTAAGCTGGAAGTGGCAGTTGCAGCTCGCAATAGTGCAGAGTTATCTCAAAGAAAGGGGCCACGGTGTTTCTGTATCTCTATTATGTTGGTGCGGCTTCGGAACTTTTAAATATCTTGATATATCTCGAGAACTACGCATCTGATCAAAAAATATCATAGAACATAAAAAGTAGGAAACTTAATTCTCTACAAAAAAGGTCTCTTAACATTTTGCCATAGCTCGCTTCGTTTCCGAGATATTTGCAGATTCAGCTCAAAGGAACTGGCCTGACGGACATATTTCGAGATATTTCTTCTTCTTGTTGTTCTTCCTCTGCACAGCTAAGCTGGAAGTGGCATTTGCAGCTCGCAATAGTGCAGAGTTATCTCAAAGAAAGGGGCCACGGTGTTTCTGTATCTCTATTATGTTGGTGCGGCTTCGGAACTTTTAAATATCTTGATATATCTCGAGAACTACGCATCTGATCAAAAAATATCATAGAACATAAAAAGTAGGAAACTTAATTCTCTACAAAAAAGGTCTCTTAACATTTTGCCATAGCTCGCTTCGTTTCCGAGATATTTACAGATATATCTCAAGGGAAGGGGCCTGACGGACATATTTCGGGATATTTCTTCTTCTTGTTGTTCTTCTTCTGCACAGCTAAGCTGGAAGTGGCATTTGCGGCTCGCACTAGTGCAGAGTTATCTCAAAGAAAGGGGCCACGGTGTTTCTGTATCTCTATTATGTTGGTGCGGCTTCGGAACTTTTAAATATCTTGATATATCTCGAGAACTACGCATCTGATCAAAAAATATCATAGAACATAAAAAGTAGGAAACTTAATTCTCTACAAAAAACGTCTCTTAACATTTTGCCATAGCTCGCTTCGTTTCCGAGATATTTGCAGATTCAGCTCAAAGGAACTGGCCTGACGGACATATTTCGAGATATTTCTTCTTCTTGTTGTTCTTCCTCTGCACAGCTAAGCTGGAAGTGGCATTTGCAGCTCGCAATAGTGCAGAGTTATCTCAAAGAAAGGGGCCACGGTGTTTCTGTATCTCTATTATGTTGGTGCGGTTTCGGAACTTTTAAATATCTTGATATATCTCGAGAACTACGCATCTGATCAAAAAATATCATACAACATAAAAAGTAGGAAACTTAATTCTCTACAAAAAAGGTCTCTTAACATTTTGCCATAGCTCGCTTCGTTTCCGAGATATTTGCAGATTTATCTCAAGGGAAGGGGCCTGACGGACATATTTCGAGATATTTCTTCTTCTTGTTGTTCTTCTTCTGCACAGCTAAGATGGAAGTGGCATTTGCAGCTCGCAATAGTGCAGAGTTATCTCAAAGAAAGGGGCCACGGTGTTTCTGTATCTCTATTATGTTGGTGCGGCTTCGGAACTTTTAAATATCTTGATATATCTCGAGAACTACGCATCTGATCAAAAAATATCATAGAACATAAATTGTAGGAAACTTAATTCTCTACAAAAAAGGTTTCTTAACATTTTGCCATAGCTCGCTTCGTTTCCGAGATATTTGCAGATTTATCTCAAGGGAAGGGGCCTGACGGACATATTTCGAGATATTTCTTCTTCTTGTTGTTCTTCTTCTGCACAGCTAAGCTGGAAGTGGCATTTGCGGCTCGCACTAGTGCAGAGTTATCTCAAAGAAAGGGGCCACGGTGTTTCTGTATCTCTATTATGTTGGTGCCGCTTCGGAACTTTTAAATATCTTGATATATCTCGAGAACTACGCATCTGATCAAAAAATATCATAGAACATAAAAAGTAGGAAACTTAATTCTCTACAAAAAAGGTCTCTTAACATTTTGCCATAGCTCGCTTCGTTTCCGAGATATTTGCAGATTTATCTCAAGGGAAGGGGCCTAACGGACATATTTCGAGATATTTCTTCCTCTTGTTGTTCTTCTTCTGCACAGCTAAACTGGAAGTGGCATTTCTAGCTCGAATTGTGCAGAGCTATCTCAAAGAGAGGGGCCACGGTGTTTCTGTATCTCTATTATGTTGGTGCGGCTTCGGAACTTTTAAATATCTTGATATATCTCGAGAACTACGCATCTGATCAAAAAATATCATACAACATAAAAAGTAGGAAACTTAATTCTCTACAAAAAAGGTCTCTTAACATTTTGCCATAGCTCGCTTCGTTTCCGAGATATTTGCAGATTTATCTCAAGGGAAGGGGCCTGACGGACATATTTCGAGATATTTCTTCTTCTTGTTGTTCTTCTTCTGCACAGCTAAGATGGAAGTGGCATTTGCAGCTCGCAATAGTGCAGAGTTATCTCAAAGAAAGGGGCCACGGTGTTTCTGTATCTCTATTATGTTGGTGCGGCTTCGGAACTTTTAAATATCTTGATATATCTCGAGAACTACGCATCTGATCAAAAAATATCATAGAACATAAATTGTAGGAAACTTAATTCTCTACAAAAAAGGTTTCTTAACATTTTGCCATAGCTCGCTTCGTTTCCGAGATATTTGCAGATTTATCTCAAGGGAAGGGGCCTGACGGACATATTTCGAGATATTTCTTCTTCTTGTTGTTCTTCTTCTGCACAGCTAAGCTGGAAGTGGCATTTGCGGCTCGCACTAGTGCAGAGTTATCTCAAAGAAAGGGGCCACGGTGTTTCTGTATCTCTATTATGTTGGTGCCGCTTCGGAACTTTTAAATATCTTGATATATCTCGAGAACTACGCATCTGATCAAAAAATATCATAGAACATAAAAAGTAGGAAACTTAATTCTCTACAAAAAAGGTCTCTTAACATTTTGCCATAGCTCGCTTCGTTTCCGAGATATTTGCAGATTTATCTCAAGGGAAGGGGCCTAACGGACATATTTCGAGATATTTCTTCCTCTTGTTGTTCTTCTTCTGCACAGCTAAACTGGAAGTGGCATTTCTAGCTCGAATTGTGCAGAGCTATCTCAAAGAGAGGGGCCACGGTGTTTCTGTATCTCTATTATGTTGGTGCGGCTTCGGAACTTTTAAATATCTTGATATATCTCGAGAACTACGCATCTGATCAAAAAATATCATAGAACATAAAAAGTAGGAAACTTAATTCTCTACAAAAAAGGTCTCTTAACATTTTGCCATAGCTCGCTTCGTTTCCGAGATATTTGCAGATTTATCTCAAGGGAAGGGGCCTAACGGACATATTTCGAGATATTTCTTCCTCTTGTTGTTCTTCTTCTGCACAGCTAAACTGGAAGTGGCATTTCCAGCTCGCAATAGTGCAGAGCTATCTCAAAGAGAGGGGCCACGGTGTTTCTGTATCTCTATTATGTTGGTGCGGCTTCGGAACTTTTAAATATCTTGATATATCTCGAGAACTACGCATCTGATCAAAAAATATCATAGAAGATAAAAAGTAGGAAACTTAATTCTCTACAAAAAAGGGCTCTTAAAATTTTGCCATAGCTCGCTTCGTTTCCGAGATATTTGCAGATTTATCTCAAGGGAAGGGGCCTGACGGACATATTTCGAGATATTTCTTCTTCTTGTTGTTCTTCTTCTGCACAGCTAAGCTGGAAGTGGCATTTGCGGCTCGCACTAGTGCAGAGTTATCTCAAAGAAAGGGGCCACGGTGTTTCTGTATCTCTATTATGTTGGTGCGGCTTCGGAACTTTTAAATATCTCGATATATCTCGAAAACTACGCTTCTGATCAAAAAATATCATAGAACATAAATTGTAGGAAACATAATTCTCTACAAAAAACGTCTCTTAACATTTTGCCATAGCTCGCTTCGTTTCCGAGATATTTGCAGATTTATCTCAAGGGAAGGGGCCTGACGGACATATTTCGAGATATTTCTTCTTCTTGTTGTTCTTCTTCTGCACAGCTAAGCTGGAAGTGGCATTTGCGGCTCGCACTAGTGCAGAGTTATCTCAAAGAAAGGGGCCACGGTGTTTCTGTATCTCTATTATGTTGGTGCGGCTTCGAATCTTTTAAATATCTCGATATATCTCGAAAACTACGCTTCTGATCAAAAAATATCGTAGAACATAAATTGTAGGAAACATAATTCTCTACAAAAAACGTCTCTTAACATTTTGCCATCGCTCGCTTCGTTTCCGAGATATTTGCAGATTCAGCTCAAAGGAACTGGCCTGACGGACATATTTCGAGATATTTCTTCTTCTTGTTGTTCTTCCTCTGCACAGCTAAGCTGGAAGTGGCAGTTGCAGCTCGCAATAGTGCAGAGTTATCTCAAAGAAAGGGGCCACGGTGTTTCTGTATCTCTATTATGTTGGTGCGGCTTCGGAACTTTTAAATATCTTGATATATCTCGAGAACTACGCATCTGATCAAAAAATATCATAGAACATAAAAAGTAGGAAACTTAATTCTCTACAAGAAAGGTCTCTTAACATTTTGCCATAGCTCGCTTCGTTTCCGAGATATTTGCAGATTTATCTCAAGGGAAGGGGCCTGACGGACATATTTCGAGATATTTCTTCTTCTTGTTGTTCTTCTTCTGCACAGCTAAGCTGGAAGTGGCATTTGCAGCTCGTAATAGTGCAGAGTTATCTCAAAGAAACGGGCCACGGTGTTTCTGTATCTCTATTATGTTGGTGCGGCTTCGGAACTTTTAAATATCTCGATATATCTCGAGAACTACGCATCTGATCAAAAAATATCATAGAACATAAAAAGTAGGAAACTTAATTCTCTACAAAAAAGGTCTCCTAACATTTTGCCATAGCTCGCTTCGTTTCCGAGATATTTGCAGATTTATCTCAAGGGGAGGGGCCTGACGGACATATTTCGGGATATTTCTTCTTCTTGTTGTTCTTCTTCTGCACAGCTAAGCTGGGAGTGGCATTTGCGGCACGCACTAGTGCAGAGTTATCTCAAAGAAAGGGTCCACGGTGTTTCTGTATCTCTATTATGTTGGTGCGGCTTCGGAACTTTTAAATATCTTGATATATCTCGAGAACTACGCATCTGATCAAAAAATATCATAGAACATAAAAAGTAGGAAACTTAATTCTCTACAAAAAACGTCTCTTAACATTTTGCCATAGCTCGCTTCGTTTCCGAGATATTTGCAGATTCAGCTCAAAGGAACTGGCCTGACGGACATATTTCGAGATATTTCTTCTTCCTGTTGTTCTTCCTCTGCACAGCTAAGCTGGAAGTGGCATTTGCAGCTCGCAATAGTGCAGAGTTATCTCAAAGAAAGGGGCCACGGTGTTTCTGTATCTCTATTATGTTGGTGCGGCTTCGGAACTTTTAAATATCTTGATATATCTCGAGAACTACGCATCTGATCAAAAAATATCATACAACATAAAAAGTAGGAAACTTAATTCTCTACAAAAAAGGTCTCTTAACATTTTGCCATAGCTCGCTTCGTTTCCGAGATATTTGCAGATATATCTCAAGGGAAGGGGCCTGACGGACATATTTCGAGATATTTCTTCTTCTTGTTGTTCTTCTTCTGCACAGCTAAGCTGGAAGTGGCATTTGCAGCTCGCAATAGTGCAGAGTTATCTCAAAGAAAGGGGCCACGGTGTTTCTGTATCTCTATTATGTTGGTGCGGCTTCGGAACTTTTAAATATCTTGATATATCTCGAGAACTACGCATCTGATCAAAAAATATCATAGAACATAAATTGTAGGAAACTTAATTCTCTACAGAAAAGGTTTCTTAACATTTTGCCATAGCTCGCTTCGTTTCCGAGATATTTGCAGATTTATCTCAAGGGAAGGGGCCTGACGGACATATTTCGAGATATTTCTTCTTCTTGTTGTTCTTCTTCTGCACAGCTAAGCTGGAAGTGGCATTTGCGGCTCGCACTAGTGCAGAGTTATCTCAAAGAAAGGGGCCACGGTGTTTCTGTATCTCTATTATGTTGGTGCGGCTTCGGATCTTTTAAATATCTCGATATATCTAGAAAACTACGCTTCTGATCAAAAAATATCGTAGAACATAAATTGTAGGAAACATAATTCTCTACAAAAAACGTCTCTTAACATTTTGCCATCGCTCGCTTCGTTTCCGAGATATTTGCAGATTCAGCTCAAAGGAACTGGCCTGACGGACATATTTCGAGATATTTCTTCTTCTTGTTGTTCTTCCTCTGCACAGCTAAGCTGGAAGTGGCAGTTGCAGCTCGCAATAGTGCAGAGTTATCTCAAAGAAAGGGGCCACGGTGTTTCTGTATCTCTATTATGTTGGTGCGGCTTCGGAACTTTTAAATATCTTGATATATCTCGAGAACTACGCATCTGTTCAAAAAATATCATAGAACATAAAAAGTAGGAAACTTAATTCTCTACAAGAAAGGTCTCTTAACATTTTGCCATAGCTCGCTTCGTTTCCGAGATATTTGCAGATTTATCTCAAGGGAAGGGGCCTGACGGACATATTTCGAGATATTTCTTCTTCTTGTTGTTCTTCTTCTGCACAGCTAAGCTGGAAGTGGCATTTGCAGCTCGCAATAGTGCAGAGTTATCTCAAAGAAACGGGCCACGGTGTTTCTGTATCTCTATTATGTTGGTGCGGCTTCGGAACTTTTAAATATCTCGATATATCTCGAGAACTACGCATCTGATCAAAAAATATCATAGAACATAAAAAGTAGGAAACTTAATTCTCTACAAAAAACGTCTCTTAACATTTTGCCATAGCTCGCTTCGTTTCCGAGATATTTGCAGATTCAGCTCAAAGGAACTGGCCTGACGGACATATTTCGAGATATTTCTTCTTCCTGTTGTTCTTCCTCTGCACAGCTAAGCTGGAAGTGGCATTTGCAGCTCGCAATAGTGCAGAGTTATCTCAAAGAAAGGGGCCACGGTGTTTCTGTATCTCTATTATGTTGGTGCGGCTTCGGAACTTTTAAATATCTTGATATATCTCGAGAACTACGCATCTGATCAAAAAATATCATACAACATAAAAAGTAGGAAACTTAATTCTCTACAAAAAAGGTCTCTTAACATTTTGCCATAGCTCGCTTCGTTTCCGAGATATTTGCAGATATATCTCAAGGGAAGGGGCCTGACGGACATATTTCGAGATATTTCTTCTTCTTGTTGTTCTTCTTCTGCACAGCTAAGCTGGAAGTGGCATTTGCAGCTCGCAATAGTGCAGAGTTATCTCAAAGAAAGGGGCCACGGTGTTTCTGTATCTCTATTATGTTGGTGCGGCTTCGGAACTTTTAAATATCTTGATATATCTCGAGAACTACGCATCTGATCAAAAAATATCATAGAACATAAATTGTAGGAAACTTAATTCTCTACAGAAAAGGTTTCTTAACATTTTGCCATAGCTCGCTTCGTTTCCGAGATATTTGCAGATTTATCTCAAGGGAAGGGGCCTGACGGACATATTTCGAGATATTTCTTCTTCTTGTTGTTCTTCTTCTGCACAGCTAAGCTGGAAGTGGCATTTGCGGCTCGCACTAGTGCAGAGTTATCTCAAAGAAAGGGGCCACGGTGTTTCTGTATCTCTATTATGTTGGTGCGGCTTCGGATCTTTTAAATATCTCGATATATCTAGAAAACTACGCTTCTGATCAAAAAATATCGTAGAACATAAATTGTAGGAAACATAATTCTCTACAAAAAACGTCTCTTAACATTTTGCCATCGCTCGCTTCGTTTCCGAGATATTTGCAGATTCAGCTCAAAGGAACTGGCCTGACGGACATATTTCGAGATATTTCTTCTTCTTGTTGTTCTTCCTCTGCACAGCTAAGCTGGAAGTGGCAGTTGCAGCTCGCAATAGTGCAGAGTTATCTCAAAGAAAGGGGCCACGGTGTTTCTGTATCTCTATTATGTTGGTGCGGCTTCGGAACTTTTAAATATCTTGATATATCTCGAGAACTACGCATCTGTTCAAAAAATATCATAGAACATAAAAAGTAGGAAACTTAATTCTCTACAAGAAAGGTCTCTTAACATTTTGCCATAGCTCGCTTCGTTTCCGAGATATTTGCAGATTTATCTCAAGGGAAGGGGCCTGACGGACATATTTCGAGATATTTCTTCTTCTTGTTGTTCTTCTTCTGCACAGCTAAGCTGGAAGTGGCATTTGCAGCTCGCAATAGTGCAGAGTTATCTCAAAGAAACGGGCCACGGTGTTTCTGTATCTCTATTATGTTGGTGCGGCTTCGGAACTTTTAAATATCTCGATATATCTCGAGAACTACGCATCTGATCAAAAAATATCATAGAACATAAAAAGTAGGAAACTTAATTCTCTACAAAAAAGGTCTCCTAACATTTTGCCATAGCTCGCTTCGTTTCCGAGATATTTGCAGATTTATCTCAAGGGGAGGGGCCTGACGGACATATTTCGAGATATTTCTTCTTCTTGTTGTTCTTCTTCTGCACAGCTAAGCTGGAAGTGGCATTTGCAGCTCGCAATAGTGCAGAGTTATCTCAAAGAAAGGGGCCACGGTGTTTCTGTATCTCTATTATGTTGGTGCGGCTTCGGAACTTTTAAATATCTTGATATATCTCGAGAACTACGCATCTGATCAAAAAATATCATAGAACATAAAAAGTAGGAAACTTAATTCTCTACAAATAAGGTCGCTTAACATTTTGCCATAGCTCGCTTCGTTTCCGAGATATTTGCAGATTTATCTCAAGGGAAGGGGCCTAACGGACATATTTCGAGATATTTCTTCCTCTTGTTGTTCTTCTTCTGCACAGCTAAACTGGAAGTGGCATTTCCAGCTCGCAATAGTGCAGAGCTATCTCAAAGAGAGGGGCCACGGTGTTTCTGTATCTCTATTATGTTGGTGCGGCTTCGGAACTTTTAAATATCTTGATATGTCTCGAGAACTACGCATCTGATCAAAAAATATCATAGAAGATAAAAAGTAGGAAACTTAATTCTCTACAAAAAAGGGCTCTTAACATTTTGCCATAGCTCGCTTCGTTTCCGAGATATTTGCAGATTTATCTCAAGGGAAGGGGCCTGACGGACATATTTCGAGATATTTCTTCTTCTTGTTGTTCTTCCTCTGCACAGCTAAGCTGGAAGTGGCAGTTGCAGCTCGCAATAGTGCAGAGTTATCTCAAAGAAAGGGGCCACGGTGTTTCTGTATCTCTATTATGTTGGTGCGGCTTCGGAACTTTTAAATATCTTGATATATCTCGAGAACTACGCATCTGTTCAAAAAATATCATAGAACATAAAAAGTAGGAAACTTAATTCTCTACAAGAAAGGTCTCTTAACATTTTGCCATAGCTCGCTTCGTTTCCGAGATATTTGCAGATTTATCTCAAGGGAAGGGGCCTGACGGACATATTTCGAGATATTTCTTCTTCTTGTTGTTCTTCTTCTGCACAGCTAAGCTGGAAGTGGCATTTGCAGCTCGCAATAGTGCAGAGTTATCTCAAAGAAACGGGCCACGGTGTTTCTGTATCTCTATTATGTTGGTGCGGCTTCGGAACTTTTAAATATCTCGATATATCTCGAGAACTACGCATCTGATCAAAAAATATCATAGAACATAAAAAGTAGGAAACTTAATTCTCTACAAAAAAGGTCTCCTAACATTTTGCCATAGCTCGCTTCGTTTCCGAGATATTTGCAGATTTATCTCAAGGGGAGGGGCCTGACGGACATATTTCGAGATATTTCTTCTTCTTGTTGTTCTTCTTCTGCACAGCTAAGCTGGAAGTGGCATTTGCAGCTCGCAATAGTGCAGAGTTATCTCAAAGAAAGGGGCCACGGTGTTTCTGTATCTCTATTATGTTGGTGCGGCTTCGGAACTTTTAAATATCTTGATATATCTCGAGAATTACGCATCTGATCAAAAAATATCATAGAACATAAAAAGTAGGAAACTTAATTCTCTACAAATAAGGTCGCTTAACATTTTGCCATAGCTCGCTTCGTTTCCGAGATATTTGCAGATTTATCTCAAGGGAAGGGGCCTAACGGACATATTTCGAGATATTTCTTCCTCTTGTTGTTCTTCTTCTGCACAGCTAAACTGGAAGTGGCATTTCCAGCTCGCAATAGTGCAGAGCTATCTCAAAGAGAGGGGCCACGGTGTTTCTGTATCTCTATTATGTTGGTGCGGCTTCGGAACTTTTAAATATCTTGATATGTCTCGAGAACTACGCATCTGATCAAAAAATATCATAGAAGATAAAAAGTAGGAAACTTAATTCTCTACAAAAAAGGGCTCTTAACATTTTGCCATAGCTCGCTTCGTTTCCGAGATATTTGCAGATTTATCTCAAGGGAAGGGGCCTGACGGACATATTTCGAGATATTTCTTCTTCTTGTTGTTCTTCTTCTGCACAGCTAAGCTGGAAGTGGCATTTGCGGCTCGCACTAGTGCAGAGTTATCTCAAAGAAAGGGGCCACGGTGTTTCTGTA
This sequence comes from Osmia lignaria lignaria, assembly GCF_051020975.1. NCBI lineage: Eukaryota > Metazoa > Arthropoda > Insecta > Hymenoptera > Megachilidae > Osmia > Osmia lignaria. Next base: position 22,601,644 of record NW_027478161.1, on the reverse strand, counting down.
TCTCTATTATGTTGGTGCGGCTTCGGATCTTTTAAATATCTCGATATATCTAGAAAACTACGCTTCTGATCAAAAAATATCGTAGAACATAAATTGTAGGAAACATAATTCTCTACAAAAAACGTCTCTTAACATTTTGCCATCGCTCGCTTCGTTTCCGAGATATTTGCAGATTCAGCTCAAAGGAACTGGCCTGACGGACATATTTCGAGATATTTCTTCTTCTTGTTGTTCTTCCTCTGCACAGCTAAGCTGGAAGTGGCAGTTGCAGCTCGCAATAGTGCAGAGTTATCTCAAAGAAAGGGGCCACGGTGTTTCTGTATCTCTATTATGTTGGTGCGGCTTCGGAACTTTTAAATATCTTGATATATCTCGAGAACTACGCATCTGTTCAAAAAATATCATAGAACATAAAAAGTAGGAAACTTAATTCTCTACAAGAAAGGTCTCTTAACATTTTGCCATAGCTCGCTTCGTTTCCGAGATATTTGCAGATTTATCTCAAGGGAAGGGGCCTGACGGACATATTTCGAGATATTTCTTCTTCTTGTTGTTCTTCTTCTGCACAGCTAAGCTGGAAGTGGCATTTGCAGCTCGCAATAGTGCAGAGTTATCTCAAAGAAACGGGCCACGGTGTTTCTGTATCTCTATTATGTTGGTGCGGCTTCGGAACTTTTAAATATCTCGATATATCTCGAGAACTACGCATCTGATCAAAAAATATCATAGAACATAAAAAGTAGGAAACTTAATTCTCTACAAAAAAGGTCTCCTAACATTTTGCCATAGCTCGCTTCGTTTCCGAGATATTTGCAGATTTATCTCAAGGGGAGGGGCCTGACGGACATATTTCGAGATATTTCTTCTTCTTGTTGTTCTTCTTCTGCACAGCTAAGCTGGAAGTGGCATTTGCAGCTCGCAATAGTGCAGAGTTATCTCAAAGAAAGGGGCCACGGTGTTTCTGTATCTCTATTATGTTGGTGCGGCTTCGGAACTTTTAAATATCTTGATATATCTCGAGAACTACGCATCTGATCAAAAAATATCATAGAACATAAAAAGTAGGAAACTTAATTCTCTACAAATAAGGTCGCTTAACATTTTGCCATAGCTCGCTTCGTTTCCGAGATATTTGCAGATTTATCTCAAGGGAAGGGGCCTAACGGACATATTTCGAGATATTTCTTCCTCTTGTTGTTCTTCTTCTGCACAGCTAAACTGGAAGTGGCATTTCCAGCTCGCAATAGTGCAGAGCTATCTCAAAGAGAGGGGCCACGGTGTTTCTGTATCTCTATTATGTTGGTGCGGCTTCGGAACTTTTAAATATCTTGATATGTCTCGAGAACTACGCATCTGATCAAAAAATATCATAGAAGATAAAAAGTAGGAAACTTAATTCTCTACAAAAAAGGGCTCTTAACATTTTGCCATAGCTCGCTTCGTTTCCGAGATATTTGCAGATTTATCTCAAGGGAAGGGGCCTGACGGACATATTTCGAGATATTTCTTCTTCTTGTTGTTCTTCTTCTGCACAGCTAAGCTGGAAGTGGCATTTGCGGCTCGCACTAGTGCAGAGTTATCTCAAAGAAAGGGGCCACGGTGTTTCTGTATCTCTATTATGTTGGTGCGGCTTCGGAACTTTTAAACATCTCGATATATCTCGAAAACTACGCTTCTGATCAAAAAATATCGTAGAACATAAATTGTAGGAAACATAATTCTCTACAAAAAACGTCTCTCAACATTTTGCCATCGCTCGCTTCGTTTCCGAGATATTTGCAGATTCAGCTCAAAGGAACTGGCCTGACGGACATATTTCGAGATATTTCTTCTTCTTGTTGTTCTTCCTCTGCACAGCTAAGCTGGAAGTGGCAGTTGCAGCTCGCAATAGTGCAGAGTTATCTCAAAGAAAGGGGCCACGGTGTTTCTGTATCTCTATTATGTTGGTGCGGCTTCGGAACTTTTAAATATCTTGATATATCTCGAGAACTACGCATCTGATCAAAAAATATCATAGAACATAAAAAGTAGGAAACTTAATTCTCTACAAAAAAGGTTTCTTAACATTTTGCCATAGCTCGCTTCGTTTCCGAGATATTTGCAGATTTATCTCAAGGGAAGGGGCCTGACGGACATATTTCGAGATATTTCTTCTTCTTGTTGTTCTTCTTCTGCACAGCTAAGCTGGAAGTGGCATTTGCAGCTCGCAATAGTGCAGAGTTATCTCAAAGAAAGGGGCCACGGTGTTTCTGTATCTCTATTATGTTGGTGCGGCTTCGGAACTTTTAAATATCTCGATATATCTCGAGAACTACGCATCTGATCAAAAAATATCATAGAACATAAAAAGTAGCAAACTTAATTCTCTACAAAAAAGGTCTCTTAACATTTTGCCATAGCTCGCTTCGTTTCCGAGATATTTGCAGATTTATCTCAAGGGAAGGGGCCTAACGGACATATTTCGAGATATTTCTTCTTCTTGTTGTTCTTCTTCTGCACAGCTAAACTGGAAGTGGTATTCCAGCTCGCAATAGTGCAGAGTTATCTCAAAGAAAGGGGCCACGGTGTTTCAGTATCTCTATTATGTTGGTGCGGCTTCGGAGCTTTTAAATATCTTGATATATCTCGAGAACTACGCATCTGATCAAAAAATATCATAGATCATAAAAAGTAGGAAACTTAATTCTCTACAAAAAAGGTCTCTTAACATTTTGCCATAGCTCGCTTCGTTTCCGAGATATTTGCAGATATATCTCAAGGGAAGGGGCCTGACGGACATATTTCGAGATATTTCTTCTTCTTGTTGTTCTTCTTCTGCACAGCTAAGCTGGAAGTGGCATTTACAGCGCGCAATAGTGCACAGTTATCTCAAAGAAAGGGGCCACGGTGTTTCTGTATCTCTATTATGTTGGTGCGACTTCGGAACTTTTAAATATCTTGATATATCTCGAGAACTACGCATCTGATCAAAAAATATCATAGATCATAAAAAGTAGGAAACTTAATTCTCTACAAAAAAGGTCTCTTAACATTTTGCCATAGCTCTCTTCGTTTCCGAGATATTTGCAGATTTATCTCAAGGGAAGGGGCCTGACGGACATAATTCGAGATATTTCTTCTTCTTGTTGTTCTTCTTCTGCACAGCTAAGCTGGAAGTGGCATTTGCAGCTCGCAATAGTGCAGAGTTATCTCAAAGAAAGGGGCCACGGTGTTTCTGTATCTCTATTATGTTGGTGCGGCTTCGGAACTTTTAAATATCTTGATATATCTCGAGAACTACGCATCTGATCAAAAAATATCATAGAACATAAAAAGTAGGAAACTTAATTCTCTACAAAAAAGGTCTCTTAACATTTTGCCATAGCTCGCTTCGTTTCCGAGATATTTGCAGATTTATCTCAAGGGAAGGGGCCTAACGGACATATTTCGAGATATTTCTTCTTCTTGTTGTTCTTCTTCTGCACAGCTAAACTGGAAGTGGCATTTCCAGCTCGCAATAGTGCAGAGTTATCTCAAAGAGTGGGGCCACGGTGTTTCTGTATCTCTATTATGTTGGTGCGGCTTCGGAACTTTTAAATATCTTGATATATCTCGAGAACTACGCATCTGATCAAAAAATATCATAGAACATAAAACGTAGGAAACTTAATTCTCTACAAAAAAAGGTCTCCCAACATTTTGCCATAGCTCGCTTCGTTTCCGAGATATTTGCAGATTTATCTCAAGGGAAGGGGCCTGACGGACATATTTCGAGATACTTCTTCTTCTTGTTGTCCTTCTTCTGCACAGCTAAGCTGGAAGTGGCATTTGCGGCTCGCACTAGTGCAGAGTTATCTCCAAGAAAGGGGCCACGGTGTTTCTGTATCTCTATTATGTTCGTGCGGCTTCGGAACTTTTAAATATCTCGATATATCTCGAAAACTACGCTTCTGATCAAAAAATATCATAGAACATAAATTGTAGGAAACATAATTCTCTACAAAAAACGTCTCTTAACATTTTGCCATAGCTCGCTTCGTTTCCGAGATATTTGCAGATTCAGCTCAAAGGAACTGGCCTGACGGACATATTTCGAGATATTTCTTCTTCTTGTTGTTCTTCCTCTGCACAGCTAAGCTGGAAGTGGCATTTGCAGCTCGCAATAGTGCAGAGTTATCTCAAAGAAAGGGGCCACGGTGTTTCTGTATCTCTATTATGTTGGTGCGGCTTCGGAACTTTTAAATATCTCGATATATCTCGAAAACTACGCATCTGATCAAAAAATATCATAGAACATAAAAAGTAGGAAACTTAATTCTCTACAAAAAAGGTCTCTTAACATTTTGCCATAGCTCTCTTCGTTTCCGAGATATTTGCAGATTTATCTCAAGGGAAGGGGCCTGACGGACATATTTCGAGATATTTCTTCTTCTTGTTGTTCTTCTTCTGCACAGCTAAGCTGGAAGTGGCATTTGCAGCTCGCAATAGTGCAGAGTTATCTCAAAGAGAGGGGCCACGGTGTTTCTGTATCTCTATTATGTTGGTGCGGCTTCGGAACTTTTAAATATCTCGATATATCTCGAAAACTACGCATCTGATCAAAAAATATCATAGAACATAAAAAGTAGGAAACTTAATTCTCTACAAAAAAGGTCTCTTAACATTTTGCCATAGCTCTCTTCGTTTCCGAGATATTTGCAGATTTATCTCAAGGGAAGGGGCCTGACGGACATATTTCGAGATATTTCTTCTTCTTGTTGTTCTTCTTCTGCACAGCTAAGCTGGAAGTGGCATTTGCAGCTCGCAATAGTGCAGAGTTATCTCAAAGAGAGGGGCCACGGTGTTTCTGTATCTCTATTATGTTGGTGCGGCTTCGGAACTTTTAAATATCTTGATATATCTCGAGAACTACGCATCTGATCAAAAAATATCATAGAACATAAAAAGTAGGAAACTTAATTCTCTACAAAAAAGGTCTCTTAACATTTTGCCATAGCTCGCTTCGTTTCCGAGATATTTGCAGATTCAGCTCAAAGGAACTGGCCTGACGGACATATTTCGAGATATTTCTTCTTCTTGTTGTTCTTCCTCTGCACAGCTAAGCTGGAAGTGGCATTTGCAGCTCGCAATAGTGCAGAGTTATCTCAAAGAAAGGGGCCACGGTGTTTCTGTATCTCTATTATGTTGGTGCGGCTTCGGAACTTTTAAATATCTTGATATGTCTCGAGAACTACGCATCTGATCAAAAAATATCATAGAACATAAAAAGTAGGAAACTTAATTCTCTACAAAAAAGGTCTCTTAACATTTTGCCATAGCTCGCTTCGTTTCCGAGATATTTGCAGATTTATCTCAAGGGAAGGGGCCTGACGGACATATTTCGAGATATTTCTTCTTCTTGTTGTTCTTCTTCTGCACAGCTAAGCTGGAAGTGGCATTTGCAGCTCGCAATAGTGCAGAGTTATCTCAAAGAAAGGGGCCACGGTGTTTCTGTATCTCTATTATGTTGGTGCGGCTTCGGAACTTTTAAATATCTTGATATATCTCGAGAACTACGCATCTGATCAAAAAATATCATAGAACATAAATTGTAGGAAACTTAATTCTCTACAAAAAAGGTTTCTTAACATTTTGCCATAGCTCGCTTCGTTTCCGAGATATTTGCAGATTTATCTCAAGGGAAGGGGCCTGACGGACATATTTCGAGATATTTCTTCTTCTTGTTGTTCTTCTTCTGCACAGCTAAGCTGGAAGTGGCATTTGCGGCTCGCACTAGTGCAGAGTTATCTCAAAGAAAGGGGCCACGGTGTTTCTGTATCTCTATTATGTTGGTGCGGCTTCGGAACTTTTAAATATCTTGATATATCTCGAGAACTACGCATCTGATCAAAAAATATCATAGAACATAAATTGTAGGAAACTTAATTCTCTACAAAAAAGGTTTCTTAACATTTTGCCATAGCTCGCTTCGTTTCCGAGATATTTGCAGATTTATCTCAAGGGAAGGGGCCTGACGGACATATTTCGAGATATTTCTTCTTCTTGTTGTTCTTCTTCTGCACAGCTAAGCTGGAAGTGGCATTTGCAGCTCGCAATAGTGCAGAGTTATCTCAAAGAAAGGGACCACGGTGTTTCTTTATCTCTATTATGTTGGTGCGGCTTCGGAACTTTTAAATATCTTGATATATCTCGAGAACTACGCATCTGATCAAAAAATATCATAGAACATAAAAAGTAGGAAACTTAATTTTCTACAAAAAAGGTCTCTTAACATTTTGCCATAGCTCGCTTCGTTTCCGAGATATTTGCAGATTCAGCTCAAAGGAACTGGCCTGACGGACATATTTCGAGATATTTCTTCTTCTTGTTGTTCTTCCTCTGCACAGCTAAGCTGGAAGTGGCATTTGCAGCTCGCAATAGTGCAGAGTTATCTCAAAGAAAGGGGCCACGGTGTTTCTGTATCTCTATTATGTTGGTGCGGCTTCGGAACTTTTAAATATCTTGATATGTCTCGAGAACTACGCATCTGATCAAAAAATATCATAGAACATAAAAAGTAGGAAACTTAATTCTCTACAAAAAAGGTCTCTTAACATTTTGCCATAGCTCGCTTCGTTTCCGAGATATTTGCAGATTTATCTCAAGGGAAGGGGCCTGACGGACATATTTCGAGATATTTCTTCTTCTTGTTGTTCTTCTTCTGCACAGCTAAACTGGAAGTGGTATTCCAGCTCGCAATAGTGCAGAGTTATCTCAAAGAAAGGGGCCAGGGTGTTTCTGTATCTCTATTATGTTGGTGCGGCTTCGGAGCTTTTAAATATCTTGGTATATCTCGAGAACTACGCATCTGATCAAAAAATATCATAGATCATAAAAAGTAGGAAACTTAATTCTCTACAAAAAAGGTCTCTTAACATTTTGCCATAGCTCGCTTCGTTTCCGAGATATTTGCAGATTTATCTCAAGGGAAGGGGCCTGACGGACATATTTCGAGATATTTCTTCTTCTTGTTGTCCTTCTTCTGCACAGCTAAGCTGGAAGTGGCATTTGCGGCTCGCAATAGTGCAGAGTTATCTCCAAGAAAGGGGCCACGGTGTTTCTGTATCTCTATTATGTTGGTGCGGCTTCGGAACTTTTAAATATCTCGATATATCTCGAAAACTACGCTTCTGATCAAAAAATATCATAGAACATAAATTGTAGGAAACATAATTCTCTACAAAAAACGTCTCTTAACATTTTGCCATAGCTCGCTTCGTTTCCGAGATATTTGCAGATTCAGCTCAAAGGAACTGGCCTGACGGACATATTTCGAGATATTTCTTCTTCTTGTTGTTCTTCCTCTGCACAGCTAAGCTGGAAGTGGCATTTGCAGCTCGCAATAGTGCAGAGTTATCTCAAAGAAAGGGGCCACGGTGTTTCTGTATCTCTATTATGTTGGTGCGGCTTCGGAACTTTTAAATATCTCGATATATCTCGAAAACTACGCATCTGATCAAAAAATATCATAGAACATAAAAAGTAGGAAACTTAATTCTCTACAAAAAAGGTCTCTTAACATTTTGCCATAGCTCTCTTCGTTTCCGAGATATTTGCAGATTTATCTCAAGGGAAGGGGCCTGACGGACATATTTCGAGATATTTCTTCTTCTTGTTGTTCTTCCTCTGCACAGCTAAGCTGGAAGTGGCATTTGCAGCTCGCAATAGTGCAGAGTTATCTCAAAGAAAGGGGCCACGGTGTTTCTGTATCTCTATTATGTTGGTGCGGCTTCGGAACTTTTAAATATCTCGATATATCTCGAAAACTACGCTTCTGATCAAAAAATATCATAGAACATAAAAAGTAGGAAACTTAATTCTCTACAAAAAAGGTCTCTTAACATTTTGCCATAGCTCGCTTCGTTTCCGAGATATTTGCAGATTTATCTCAAGGGAAGGGGCCTGACGGACATAATTCGAGATATTTCTTCTTCTTGTTGTTCTTCTTCTGCACAGCTAAGCTGGAAGTGGCATTTGCGGCTCGCACTAGTGCAGAGTTATCTCAAAGAAAGGGGCCACGGTGTTTCTGAATCTCAATTATGTTGGTGCGGCTTCGGAACTTTTAAATATCTCGATATATCTCGAAAACTACGCTTCTGATCAAAAAATATCATAGAACATAAATTGTAGGAAACATAATTCTCTACAAAAAATGTCTCCTAACATTTTGCCATAGCTCGCTTCGTTTCCGAGATATTTGCGGATTCAGCTCAAAGGAACGGGCCTGACGGACATATTTCGAGATATTTCTTCTTCTTGTTGTTCTTCTTCTGCACAGCTAAGCTGGAAGTGGCATTTGCGGCTCGCACTAGTGCAGAGTTATCTCAAAGAAAGGGGCCATGGTGTTTCTGTATCTCTATTATGTTGGTGCGGTTTCGGAACTTTTAAATATCTTGATATATCTCGAGAATTACGCATCTGGTCAAAAAATATCATAGAACATAAAAAGTAGGAAACTTAATTCTCTACAAATAAGGTCTCCTAACATTTTGCCATAGCTCGCTTCGTGTTCGAGGTATTTGCAGATTTATCTCAAGGGAAGTGGCCTGACGGACATATTTCGAGATATTTCTTCCTCTTGTTGTTCTTCTTCTGCACAGCTAAGCTGGAAGTGGCATTTGCAGCTCGCAATAGTGCAGAGATATCTCACAGAAAGGGGCTACGGAGTTTCTGTATCTCTATTGTGTTGGTGCGGCTTCGGAACTTTTAAATATCTTGATATATCTCGAGAACTACGCATCTGATCCAAAAATATCATAGAACATAAATAGTAGGAAACTTAATTCTCTACAAAAAAGGTCTCTCGACATTTTGCCATAGCTCGCTTCGTTTCCGAGATATTTGCAGATTTATCTCAAGGGAAGGGGTCTGACGGACATATTTCGAGATATTTCTTCTTCTTGTTGTTCTTCTTCTGCACAGCTAAGCTGGAAGTGGCATTTGCAGCTCGCAATAGTGCAGAGTTATCTCAAAGAGAGAGGCCACGGTGTTTCTGTACCTCTATTATGTTGGTGCAGCTTCGGAACTTTTAAATATCTTGATATATCTCGAGAACTACGCATCTGATCAAAAAATATCATCGAACATAAAAAGTAGGAAACTTAATTCTCTACAAAAAAGGTCTCTTAACATTTTGCCATAGCTCGCTTCGTTTCCGAGATATTTGCAGATTTATCTCAAGGGAAGTGGCCTGACGGACATATTTCGAGATATTTCTTCTTCTTGTTGTTCTTCTTCTGCACAGCTAAGCTGGAAGTGGCATTTGCAGCTCGCAATAGTGCAGAGTTATCTCAAAGAAAGAGGCCACGGTGTTTCTGTACCTCTATTATGTTGGTGCGGCTTCGGAACTTTTAAGTATCTTGATATATCTCGAGAACTACGCATCTGATCAAAAAATGTCATAGAAGATAAAAAGTAGGAAACTTAATTCTCTACAAAAAAGGTCTCTTAACATTTTGCCATAGCTCGCTTCGTTTCCGAGATATTTGCAGATTTATCTCAAGGGAAGGGGCCTGACGGACATATTTCGAAATATTTCTTATTCTTGTTGTTCTTCTTCTGCACAGCTAAGCTGGAAGTGGCATTTGTAGCTCGCAATAGTGCAGAGTTATCTCAAAGAAAGGGGCCACGGTGTTTCTGTACCTCTATTATGATGGTGCAGCTTCGGAGCTTTTAAATATCTTGATATATCTCGAGAACTACGCATCTGATCAAAAAATATCATAGAACATAAAAAGTAGCAAACTTAATTCTCTACAAAAAAGGTCGCTTAACATTTTGCCATACCTCGCTTCGTTTCCGAGATATTTGCAGATTTATCTCAAGGGAAGGGGCCTAACGGACATATTTCGAGATATTTCTTCTTCTTGTTGTTCTTCTTCTGCACAGCTAAACTGGAAGTGGCATTTCCAGCTCGCAATAGTGCAGAGTTATCTCAAAGAAAGAGGCCACGGTGTTTCTGTACCTCTATTATGTTGGTGCAGCTTCGGAACTTTTAAATATCTTGATATATCTCGAGAACTACGCATCTGATCAAAAAATATCATCGAACATAAAAAGTAGGAAACTTAATTCTCTACAAAAAGGGTCTCTTAACATTTTGCCATAGCTCGCTTCGTTTCCGAGATATTTGCAGATTTATCTCAAGGGAAGTGGCCTGACGGACATATTTCGAGATATTTCTTCTTCTTGTTGTTCTTCTTCTGCACAGCTAAGCTGGAAGTGGCATTTGCAGCTCGCAATAGTGCAGAGTTATCTCAAAGAAAGAGGCCACGGTGTTTCTGTACCTCTATTATGTTGGTGCGGCTTCGGAACTTTTAAATATCTTGATATATCTCGAGAACTACGCATCTGATCAAAAAATATCATAGAAGATAAAAAGTAGGAAACTTAATTCTCTACAAAAAAGGTCTCTTAACATTCTGCCATAGCTCGCTTCGTTTCCGAGATATTTGCAGATTTATCTCAAGGGAAGGGGCCTGACGGACATATTTCGAGATATTTCTTCTTCTTGTTGTTCTTCTTCTGCACAGCTAAGCTGGAAGTGGCATTTGCAGCGCGCAATAGTGCAGAGTTATCTCAAAGAAAGGGGCCACGGTGTTTCTGTATCTCTATTATGTTGGTGCGGCTTCGGAACTTTTAAATATCTTGATATATCTCGAGAACTACGCATCTCATCAAAAAATATCATAGAAGATAAAAAGTAGGAAACTTAATTCTCTACAAAAAAGGTCTCTTAACATTTTGCCATAGCTCGCTTCGTTTCCGAGATATTTGCAGATTTATCTCAAGGGAAGGGGCCTGACGGACATATTTCGAAATATTTCTTATTCTTGTTGTTCTTCTTCTGCACAGCTAAGCTGGAAGTGGCATTTGTAGCTCGCAATAGTGCAGAGTTATCTCAAAGAAAGGGGCCACGGTGTTTCTGTACCTCTATTATGATGGTGCAGCTTCGGAGCTTTTAAATATCTTGATATATCTCGAGAACTACGCATCTGATCAAAAAATATCATAGAACATAAAAAGTAGGAAACTTAATTCTCTACAAAAAAGGTCTCTTAACATTTTGCCATACCTCGCTTCGTTTCCGAGATATTTGCAGATTTATCTCAAGGGAAGGGGCCTAACGGACATATTTCGAGATATTTCTTCTTCTTGTTGTTCTTCTTCTGCACAGCTAAACTGGAAGTGGCATTTCCAGCTCGCAATAGTGCAGAGTTATCTCAAAGAGAGGGGCCACGGTGTTTCTGTATCTCTATTATGTTGGTGCGGCTTCGGAACTTTTAAATATCTTGATATATCTCGAGAACTACGCATCTGATCAAAAAATATCATAGAAGATAAAAAGTAGGAAACTTAATTCTCTACAAAAAAGGGCTCTTAACATTTTGCCATAGCTCGCTTCGTTTCCGAGATATTTGCAGATTTATCTCAAGGGAAGGGGCCTGATGGACATATTTCGAGATATTTCTTCTTCTTGTTGTTCTTCTTCTGCACAGCTAAGCTGGAAGTGGCATTTGCGGCTCGCAATAGTGCAGAGTTATCTCAAAGAAAGGGGCCACGGTGTTTCTGTATCTCTATTATGTTGGTGCGGCTTCGGAACTTTTAAATATCTCGATATATCTCGAAAACTACACTTCTGATCAAAAAATATCATAGAACATAAAAAGTAGGAAACTTAATTCTCTACAAAAAAGGTCTCTTAACATTTTGCCATAGCTCGCTTCGTTTCCGAGATATTTGCAGATTTATCTCAAGGGAAGGGGCCTGACGGACATATTTCGAGATATTTCTTCTTCTTGTTGTTCTTCTTCTGCACAGCTAAACTGGAAGCGGCATTTCCAGCTCGCAATCGTGCAGAGTTATCTCAAAGAAAGGGGCCACGGTGTTTCTGTATCACTGTTATGTTGGTGCGGCTTCGGAACTTTTAAATATCTTGATATATCTCGAGAACTACGCCTCTGATCGAAAAATATCATAGAACATAAAAAGTAGGAAACTTACTTCTCTACAAAAAAGGTCTCTTAACATTTTGCCATAGCTCGCTTCGTTTCCGAGATATTTGCAGATTTATCTCAAGGGAAGGGGCCTGACGGACATATTTCGAGATATTTCTTCTTCTTGTTGTTCTTCTTCTGCACAGCTAAGCTGGAAGTGGCATTTGCAGCGCGCAATAGTGCAGAGTTATCTCAAAGAAAGGGGCCACGGTGTTTCTGTATCTCTATTATGTTGGTGCGGCTTCGGAACTTTTAAATATCTCGATATATCTCGAAAACTACACTTCTGATCAAAAAATATCATAGAACATAAATTGTAGGAAACATAATTCTCTACAAAAAAGGTCTCTTAACATTTTGCCATAGCTCGCTTCGTTTCCGAGATATTTGCAGATTTATCTGAAGGGAAGGGTCCTGATGGACATATTTCGAGATATTTCTTCTTCTTGTTGTTCTTCTTCTGCACAGCTAAACTGGAAGTGGCATTTCCAGCTCGCAATCGTGCAGAGTTATCTCAAAGAAAGGGGCCACGGTGTTTCTGTATCACTATTATGTTGGTGCGGCTTCGGAACTTTTAAATATCTTGATATATCTCGAGAACTACGCCTCTGATCGAAAAATATCATAGAACATAAAAAGTAGGAAACTTAATTCTCTACAAAAAAGGTCTCTTAACATTTTGCCATAGCTCGCTTCGTTTCCGAGATATTTGCAGATTTATCTCAAGGGAAGGGGCCTGACGGACATATTTCGAGATATTTCTTCTTCTTGTTGGTCTTCTTCTGCACAGCTAAGCTGGAAGTGGCATTTGCAGCGCGCAATAGTGCAGAGTTATCTCAAAGAAAGGGGCCACGGTGTTTCTGTACCTCTATTATGTTGGTGCAGCTTCGGAACTTTTAAATATCTTGATATATCTCGAGAACTACGCATCTGATCAAAAAATATCATCGAACATAAAAAGTAGGAAACTTAATTCTCTACAAAAAAGGTCTCTTAACATTTTGCCATAGCTCGCTTCGTTTCCGAGATATTTGCAGATTTATCTCAAGGGAAGGGGCCTGACGGACATATTTCGAGATATTTCTTCTTCTTGTTGTTCTTCTTCTGCACAGCTAAGCTGGAAGTGGCATTTGCAGCGCGCAATAGTGCAGAGTTATCTCAAAGAAAGGGGCCACGGTGTTTCTGTATCTCTATTATGTTGGTGCGGCTTCGGAACTTTTAAATATCTTGATATATCTCGAGAACTATGCATCTGATCAAAAAATATCATAGAAGATAAAAAGTAGGAAACTTAATTCTCTACAAAAAAGGTCTCTTAACATTTTGCCATAGCTCGCTTCGTTTCCGAGATATTTGCAGATTTATCTCAAGGGAAGGGGCCTGACGGACATATTTCGAGATATTTCTTCTTCTTGTTGTTCTTCTTCTGCACAGCTAAGCTGGAAGTGGCATTTGCTGCTCGCAATAGTGCAGAGTTATCTCAAAGAAAGGGGCCACGGTGTTTCTGTATCTCTATTATGTTGGTGCGGCTTCGGAACTTTTAAATATCTCGATATATCTCGAAAACTACGCTTCTGATCAAAAAATATCATAGAACGTAAATTGTAGGAAACATAATTCTCTACAAAAAAGGTCTCTCAACGTTTTGCCATAGCTCGCTTCGTTTCCGAGATATTTGCAGATTTATCTCAAGGGAAGGGTCCTGACGGACATATTTCGAGATATTTCTTCTTCTTGTTGTTCTTCTTCTGCACAGCTAAACTGGAAGTGGCATTTCCAGCTCGCAATAGTGCAGAGTTATCCCAAAGAAAGGGGCCACGGTGTTTCTGTATCTCTATTATGTTGGTGCGGCTTCGGAACTTTTAAATATCTTGATATATCTCGAGAACTACGCCTCTGATCGAAAAATATCATAGAACATAAATTGTAGGAAACTTAATTCTCTACAAAAAAGGTCTCTCAACATTTTGCCATAGCTCGCTTCGTTTCCGAGATATTTGCAGATTTATCTCAAGGGAAGGGGCCTGACGGACATATTTCGAGATATTTCTTCTTCTTGTTGTTCTTCTTCTGCACAGCTAAGCTGGAAGTGGCATTTGCAGCGCGCAATAGTGCAGAGTTATCTCAAAGAAAGGGGCCACGGTGTTTCTGTATCTCTATTATGTTGGTGCGGCTTCGGAACTTTTAAATATCTTGATATATCTCGAGAACTACGCATCTGATCAAAAAATATCATAGAAGATAAAAAGTAGGAAACATAATTCTCTACAAAAAAGGTCGCTTAACATTTTGCCATAGCTCGCTTCGTTTCCGAGATATTTGCAGATTTATCTCAAGGGAAGGGGCCTGACGGACATATTTCGAGATATTTCTTCTTCTGCACAGCTAAGCTGGAAGTGGCATTTGCGGCTCGCACTAGTGCAGAGTTATCTCAAAGAAAGGGGCCACGGTGTTTCTGTATCTCTATTATGTTGGTGCGGCTTCGGAACTTTTAAATATCTCGATATATCTCGAAAACTACACTTCTGATCAAAAAATATCATAGAACATAAATTGTAGGAAACATAATTCTCTACAAAAAAGGTCTCTTAACATTTTGCCATAGCTCGCTTCGTTTCCGAGATATTTGCAGATTTATCTGAAGGGAAGGGTCCTGATGGACATATTTCGAGATATTTCTTCTTCTTGTTGTTCTTCTTCTGCACAGCTAAACTGGAAGTGGCATTTCCAGCTCGCAATCGTGCAGAGTTATCTCAAAGAAAGGGGCCACGGTGTTTCTGTATCTCTATTATGTTGGTGCGGCTTCGGAACTTTTAAATATCTTGATATATCTCGAGAACTACGCCTCTGATCGAAAAATATCATAGAACATAAAAAGTAGGAAACTTAATTCTCTACAAAAAAGGTCTCTTAACATTTTGCCATAGCTCGCTTCGTTTCCGTGATATTTGCAGATTTATCTCAAGGGAAGGGGCCTGACGGACATATTTCGAGATATTTCTTCTTCTTGTTGGTCTTCTTCTGCACAGCTAAGCTGGAAGTGGCATTTGCAGCGCGCAATAGTGCAGAGTTATCTCAAAGAAAGGGGCCACGGTGTTTCTGTACCTCTATTATGTTGGTGCAGCTTCGGAACTTTTAAATATCTTGATATATCTCGAGAACTACGCATCTGATCAAAAAATATCATCGAACATAAAAAGTAGGAAACTTAATTCTCTACAAAAAAGGTCTCTTAACATTTTGCCATAGCTCGCTTCGTTTCCGAGATATTTGCAGATTTATCTCAAGGGAAGGGGCCTGACGGACATATTTCGAGATATTTCTTCTTCTTGTTGTTCTTCTTCTGCACAGCTAAGCTGGAAGTGGCATTTGCAGCGCGCAATAGTGCAGAGTTATCTCAAAGAAAGGGGCCACGGTGTTTCTGTATCTCTATTATGTTGGTGCGGCTTCGGAACTTTTAAATATCTTGATATATCTCGAGAACTACGCATCTGATCAAAAAATATCATAGAAGATAAAAAGTAGGAAACTTAATTCTCTACAAAAAAGGTCTCTTAACATTTTGCCATAGCTCGCTTCGTTTCCGAGATATTTGCAGATTTATCTCAAGGGAAGGGGCCTGACGGACATATTTCGAGATATTTCTTCTTCTGCACAGCTAAGCTGGAAGTGGCATTTGCGGCTCGCACTAGTGCAGAGTTATCTCAAAGAAAGGGGCCACGGTGTTTCTGTATCTCTATTATGTTGGTGCGGCTTCGGAACTTTTAAATATCTCGATATATCTCGAAAACTACGCTTCTGATCAAAAAATATCATAGAACATAAATTGTAGGAAACATAATTCTCTACAAAAAACGTCTCTTAACATTTTGCCATAGCTCGCTTCGTTTCCGAGATATTTGCAGATATATCTCAAGGGAAGGGGCCTGACGGACATATTTCGAGATATTTCTTCTTCTTGTTGTTCTTCTTCTGCACAGCTAAACTGGAAGTGGCATTTCCAGCTCGCAATCGTGCAGAGTTATCTCAAAGAAAGGGGCCACGGTGTTTCTGTATCTCTATTATGTTGGTGCGGCTTCGGAACTTTTAAATATCTTGATATATCTCGAGAACTACGCCTCTGATCGAAAAATATCATAGAACATGAAAAGTAGGAAACTTAATTCTCTACAAAAAAGGTCTCTTAACATTTTGCCATAGCTCGCTTCGTTTCCGAGATATTTGCAGGTTTATCTCAAGGGAAGGGGCCTGACGGACATATTTCGAGATATTTCTTCTTCTTGTTGTTCTTCTTCTGCACAGCTAAGCTGGAAGTGGCATTTGCAGCGCGCAATAGTGCAGAGTTATCTCAAAGAAAGTGGCCACGGTGTTTCTGTATCTCTATTATGTTGGTGCGGCTTCGGAACTTTTAAATATCTTGATATATCTCGAGAACTCCGCATCCGATCAAAAAATATCATAGAAGATAAAAAGTAGGAAACTTAATTCTCTACAAAAAAGGTCTCTTAACATTTTGCCATAGCTCGCTTCGTTTCCGAGATATTTGCAGATTTATCTCAAGGGAAGGGGCCTGACGGACATATTTCGAGATATTTCTTCTTCTGCACAGCTAAGCTGGAAGTGGCATTTGCGGCTCGCAATAGTGCAGAGTTATCTCAAAGAAAGGGGCCACGGTGTTTCTGTATCTCTATTATGTTGGTGCGGCTTCGGAACTTTTAAATATCTCGATATATCTCGAAAACTACGCTTCTGATCAAAAAATATCATAGAACATAAATTGTAGGAAACATAATTCTCTA
This sequence comes from Osmia lignaria lignaria, assembly GCF_051020975.1. Lineage (NCBI taxonomy): Eukaryota > Metazoa > Arthropoda > Insecta > Hymenoptera > Megachilidae > Osmia > Osmia lignaria. The sequence goes on along the minus strand of NW_027478161.1, from coordinate 22,584,831 downwards.
CAAAAAACGTCTCTTAACATTTTGCCATAGCTCGCTTCGTTTCCGAGATATTTGCAGATTCAGCTCAAAGGAACTGGCCTGACGGACATATTTCGAGATATTTCTTCTTCTTGTTGTTCTTCCTCTGCACAGCTAAGCTGGAAGTGGCATTTGCAGCTCGCAGTAGTGCAGAGTTATCTCAAAGAAAGGGGCCACGGTGTTTCTGTATCTCTATTATGTTGGTGCGGCTTCGGAACTTTTAAATATCTTGATATATCTCGAGAAAGACGCATCTGATCAAAAAATATCATAGAACCTAAAAAGTAGGAAACTTAATTCTCTACAAAAAAGGTCTCTTAACATTTTGCCATAGCTCGCTTCGTTTCTGAGATATTTGCAGATATATCTCAAGGGAAGGGGCCTGACGGACATATTTCGAGATATTTCTTCTTCTTGTTGTTCTTCTTCTGCACAGCTAAGCTGGAAGTGGCATTTGCAGCTCGCAATAGTGCAGAGTTATCTCAAAGAAAGGGGCCACGGTGTTTCTGTATCTCTATTATGTTGGTGCGGCTTCGGAACTTTTAAATATCTTGATATATCTCGAGAACTACGCATCTGATCAAAAAATATCATAGAACATAAAAAGTAGGAAACTTAATTCTCTACAAAAAAGGTCTCTTAACATTTTTCCATAGCTCGCTTCGTTTCCGAGATATTTGCACATTTATCTCAAGGGAAGGGGCCTAACGGACATATTTCGAGATATTTCTTCTTCTTGTTGTTCTTCTTCTACACAGCGAAGCTGGAAGTGGCATTTGCAGCTCGCAATAGTGCAGAGTTATCTCAAAGAAAGGGGCCACGGTGTTTCAGTATCTCTATTATGTTGGTGCGGCTTCGGAACTTTTAAATATCTTGATATATCTCGAGAACTACGCATCTGATCAAAAAATATCATAGAACATAAATAGTAGGAAACTTAATTCTCTACAAAAAAGGTCTCTCAACATTTTGCCATAGCTCGCTTCGTTTCCGAGATATTTGCACATTTATCTCAAGGGAAGGGGCCTAACGGACATATTTCGAGATATTTCTTCTTCTTGTTGTTCTTCTTCTGCACAGCTAAGCTGGAAGTGGCATTTGCGGCTCGCACTAGTGCAGGGTTAACTCAAAGAAAGGGGCCACGGTGTTTCTGTATCTCTATTATGTTGGTCCAGCTTCGGAACTTTTAAATATCTTGGTATATCTCGAGAACTACGCATCTGATCAAAAAATATCATGGAACATAAAAAGTAGAAAACTTAATTCTCTACAAAAAAGGTCTCTTAACATTTTGCCATAGCTCGCTTCGTTTCCGAGATATTTGCAGATATATCTCAAGGGAAGGGGCCTGACGGACATATTTCGAGATATTTCTTCTTCTTGTTGTTCTTCTTCTACACAGCTAAGCTGGAAGTGGCATTTGCAGCTCGCAATAGTGCAGAGTTATCTCACAGAAAGGGGCCACGGTGTTTCTGTATCTCTATTATGTTGGTGCGGCTTCGGAACTTTTAAATATCTTGATATATCTCGAGAACTACGCATCTGATCAAAAAATATCATAGAACATAAAAAGTAGGAAACTTAATTCTCTACAAAAAAGGTCTCTTAACATTTTGCCATAGCTCGCTTCGTTTCCGAGATATTTGCACATTTATCTCAAGGGAAGGGGCCTAACGGACATATTTCGAGATATTTCTTCTTCTTGTTGTTCTTCTTCTGCACAGCTAAGCTGGAAGTGGCATTTGCGGCTCGCACTAGTGCAGGGTTAACTCAAAGAAAGGGGCCACGGTGTTTCTGTATCTCTATTATGTTGGTGCGGCTTCGGAACTTTTAAATATCTTGATATATCTCGAGAACTACGCCTCTGATCGAAAAATATCATAGAACATGAAAAGTAGGAAACTTAATTCTCTACAAAAAAGGTCTCTTAACATTTTGCCATAGCTCGCTTCGTTTCCGAGATATTTGCAGATTTATCTCAAGGGAAGGGGCCTGACGGACATATTTCGAGATATTTCTTCTTCTTGTTGTTCTTCTTCTGCACAGCTAAGCTGGAAGTGGCATTTGCAGCGCGCAATAGTGCAGAGTTATCTCAAAGAAAGGGGCCACGGTGTTTCTGTATCTCTATTATGTTGGTGCGGCTTCGGAACTTTTAAATATCTCGATATATCTCGAAAACTACGCTTCTGATCAAAAAATATCATAGAACATAAATTGTAGGAAACATAATTCTCTACAAAAAATGTCTCTTAACATTTTGCCATAGCTCGCTTCGTTTCCGAGATATTTGCAGATTCAGCTCAAAGGAACTGGCCTGACGGACATATTTCGAGATATTTCTTCTTCTTGTTGTTCTTCCTCTGCACAGCTAAGCTGGAAGTGGCATTTGCAGCTCGCAATAGTGCAGAGTTATCTCAAAGAAAGGGGCCACGGTGTTTCTGTATCTCTATTATGTTGGTGCGGCTTCGGAACTTTTAAATATCTTGATATATCTCGAGAAAGACGCATCTGATCAAAAAATATCATAGAACCTAAAAAGTAGGAAACTTAATTCTCTACAAAAAAGGTCTCTTAACATTTTGCCATAGCTCGCTTCGTTTCTGAGATATTTGCAGATATATCTCAAGGGAAGGGGCCTGACGGACATATTTCGAGATATTTCTTCTTCTTGTTGTTCTTCTTCTGCACAGCTAAGCTGGAAGTGGCATTTGCAGCTCGCAATAGTGCAGAGTTATCTCAAAGAAAGGGGCCACGGTGTTTCTGTATCTCTATTATGTTGGTGCGGCTTCGGAACTTTTAAATATCTTGATATATCTCGAGAACTACGCATCTGATCAAAAAATATCATAGAACATAAAAAGTAGGAAACTTAATTCTCTACAAAAAAGGTCTCTTAACATTTTGCCATAGCTCGCTTCGTTTCCGAGATATTTGCAGATTTATCTCAAGGGAAGGGGCCTAACGGACATATTTCGAGATATTTCTTCTTCTTGTTGTTCTTCTTCTGCACAGCTAAACTGGAAGTGGCATTTCCAGCTCGCAATAGTGCAGAGTTAACTCAAAGAAAGGGGCCACGGTGTTTCTGTATCTCTATTATGTTGGTGCGGCTTCGGAACCTTTAAATACCTTGATATATCTCGAGAACTACGCATCTGATCAAAAAATATCATACAACATAAAAAGTAGGAAACTTAATTCTGTACAAAAAAGGTCTCTTAACATTTTGCCATAGCTCGCTTCGTTTCCGAGATATTTGCAGATTTATCTCAAGGGAAGGGGCCTAACGGACATATTTCGAGATATTTCTTCTTCTTGTTGTTCTTCTTCTGCACAGCGAAGCTGGAAGTGGCATTTGCAGCTCGCAATAGTGCAGAGTTATCTCAAAGAAAGGGGCCACGGTGTTTCTGTATCTCTATTATGTTGGTGCGGCTTCGGAACTTTTAAATATCTTGATATATCTCGAGAACTACGCATCTGATCAAAAAATATCATAGACCATAAAAAGTAGGAAACTTAATTCTCTACAAAAAAGGTCTCTTAACATTTTGCCATAGCTCGCTTCGTTTCCGCGATATTTGCAGATTTATCTCAAGGGAAGGGGCCTGACGGACATATTTCGAGATATTTCTTCTTGTTGTTCTTCTTCTGCACAGCTAAGCTGGAAGTAGCATTTGCGGCTCGCACTAGTGCAGAGTTATCTCAAAGAAAGGGGCCACGGTGTTTCGGTATCTCTATTATGTTGGTGCGGCTTCGGAACTTATAAATATCTCGATATATCTCGAAAACTACGCTTCTGATCAAAAAATATCATAGAACATAAATTGTAGGAAACATAATTCTCTACAAAAAAGGTCTCTTAACATTTTGCCATAGCTCGCTTCGTTTCCGCGATATTTGCAGATATATCTCAAGGGAAGGGGCCTGACGGACATATTTCGAGATATTTCTTCTTGTTGTTCTTCTTCTGCACAGCTAAGCTGGAAGTGGCATTTGCGGCTCGCACTAGTGCAGAGTTATCTCAAAGAAAGGGGCCACGGTGTTTCTGTATCTCTATTATGTTGGTGCGGCTTCGGAACTTATAAATATCTCGATATATCTCGAAAACTACGCTTCTGATCAAAAAATATCATAGAACATAAATTGTAGGAAACATAATTCTCTACAAAAAAGGTCTCTTAACATTTTGCCATAGCTCGCTTCGTTTCCGAGATATTTGCAGATCCATCTCAAGGGAAGGGGCCTGGCGGACATATTTCGAGATATTTCTTCTTCTTGTTGTTCTTCTTCTGCACAGCTAAGCTGGAAGTGGCATTTGCAGCTCGCAATAGTGCAGAGTTATCTCAAAGAAGGGGGCCACGGTGTTTCTGTATCTCTATTATGTTGGTGCGGCTTCGGAACTTTCAAATATCTTGATATATCTCGACAACTACGCATCTGATCAAAAAATATCATAGAACATAAAAAGTAGGAAACTTAATTCTCTACAAAAAAGGTCTCTTAACATTTTGCCATAGCTCGCTTCGTTTCCGAGATATTTGCAGATTTATCTCAAGGCAAGGGGCCTGACGGACATATTTCGAGATATTTCTTCTTCTTGTTGTTCTTCTTCTGCACAGCTAAGCTGGAAGTGGCATTTGCAGCTCGCAAGAGTGCAGAGTTATCTCAAAGAAAGGGGCCACGGTGTTTCTGTATCTCTATTATGTTGGTGCGGCTTCGGAACTTTTAAATATCTTGATATATCACGAGAACTACGCATCTGATCAAAAAATATCATACAACATAAAAAGTAGGAAACTTAATTCTCTACAAAAAAGGTCTCTTAACATTTTGCCATAGCTCGCTTCGTTTCCGAGATATTTGCAGATGTATCTCAAGGGAAGGGGCCTGAAGGACATATTTCGAGATATTTCTTCTTCTTGTTGTTCTTCTTCTGCACAGCTAAGCTGGAAGTGGCATTTACAGCTCGCAATAGTGCAGAGTTATCTCAAAGAAAGGGGCCACGGTGTTTCTGTATCTCTATTATGTTGGTGCCGCTTCGGAACTTTTAAATATCTTGATATATTTTGAGAACTACGCATCTGATCAAAAAATATCATAGAACATAAAAAGTAGGAAACTTAATTCTCTACAAAAAAGGTCTCTTAACATTCTGCCATAGCTCGCTTCGTTTCCGAGATATTTGCAGATATATCTCAAGGGAAGGAGCCTGACGGACATATTTCGAGATATTTCTTCTTCTTGTTGTTCTTCTTCTGCACAGCTAAGCTGGAAGTGGCATTTGCGGCTCGCACTAGTGCAGAGTTATCTCAAAGAAAGTGGCCACGGTGTTTCTGTATCTCTATTATGTTGGTGCGGCTTCGGAACTTTTAAATATCTCGATATATCTCGAAAACTACGCTTCTGATCAAAAAATATCATAGAACATAAATTGTAGGAAACATAATTCTCTACAAAAAAGGTCTCTCAACATTTTGCCATAGCTCGCTTCGTTTCCGAGATATTTGCAGATATATCTCAAGGGAAGGGGCCTGACGGACATATTTCGAGATATTTCTTCTTCTTGTTGTTCTTCTTCTGCACAGCTAAGCTGGAAGTGGCATTTACAGCTCGCAATAGTGCAGAGTTATCTTATAGAAAGGGGCCGCGGTGTTCCTGTATCTCTATTATGTTGGTGCGGCATCGGAACTTTTAAATATCTTGATATATCTCGAGAACTACGCATCTGATCAAAAAATATCATAGAACATAAAAGGTAGGAAACTTAATTGTCTACAAAAAAGGTCTCTTAACATTTTGCCATAGCTCGCTTCGTTTCCGAGATATTTGCAGATTTATCTCAAGGGAAGGGGCCTGACGGACATATTTCGAGATATTTCTTCTTTTTGTTGTTCTTCATCTGCACAGCTAAGCTGGAAGTGGCATTTGCGGCTCGCACTAGTGCAGAGTTATCTCAAAGAAAGGGGCCACGGTGTTTCTGTATCTCTATTATGTTGGTGCGGCTTCGGAACTTTTAAATATCTCGATATATCTCGAAAACTACGCTTCTGATCAAAAAATATCATACAACATAAATTGTAGGAAACATAATTCTCTACAAAAAAGGTCTCTTAACATTCTGCCATAGCTCGCTTCGTTTCCGAGATATTTGCAGATATATCTCAAGGGAAGGGGCCTGACGGACATATTTCGAGATATTTCTTCTTCTTGTTGTTCTTCTTCTGCACAGCTAAGCTGGAAGTGGCATTTACAGCTCGCAATAGTGCAGAGTTATCTCATAGAAAGGGGCCACGGTGTTTCTGTATCTCTATTATGTTGGTGCGGCTTCGGAACTTTTAAATATCTTGATATATCTCGAGAACTACGCATCTGATCAAAAAATATCATAGAACATAAAAAGTAGGAAACTTAATTCTCTACAAAAAAGGTCTCTTAACATTTTGCCATAGCTCGCTTTGTTTCCGAGATATTTGCAGATTTATCTCAAGGGAAGGGGCCTGACGGACATATTTCGAGATATTTCTTCTTCTTGTTGTTCTTCTTCTGCACAGCTAAGCTGGAAGTGGCATTTGCTGCTCGCAATAGTGCAGAGTTATCTCAAAGAAGGGGGCCACGGTCTTTCTGTATCTCTATTATGTTGGTGCGGCTTCGGAACTTTCAAATATCTTGATATATCTCGAGAACTACGCATCTGATCAAAAAATATCATAGAACATAAAAAGTAGGAAACTTAATTCTCTACAAAAAAGGTCTCTTAACATTTTGCCATAGCTCGCTTCGTTTCCGAGATATTTGCAGATTTATCTCAAGGGAAGGGGCCTGACGGACATATTTCGAGATATTTCTTCTTCTTGTTGTTCTTCTTCTGCACAGCGAAGCTGGAAGTGGCATTTGCAGCTCGCAATAGTGCAGAGTTATCTCAAAGAAAGGGGCCACGGTGTTTCTGTATAGCTATTATGTTGGTGCGGCTTCGGAACTTTTAAATATCTTGATATATCTCGAAAACTACGCTTCTGATCAAAAAATATCATAGAACATAAATTGTAGGAAACATAATTCTCTACAAAAAAGGTCTCTTAAGATTTTGCCATAGCTCGCTTCGTTTCCGAGATATTTGCAGATATATCTCAAGGGAAGGGGCCTAACGGACATATTTCGAGATATTTCTTCTTCTTGTTGTTCTTCTTCTGCACAGCGAAGCTGGAAGTGGCATTTGCAGCTCGCAATAGTGCAGAGTTATCTCAAAGAAAGGGGCCACGGTGTTTCTGTATCTCTATTATGTTGGTGCGGCTTCGGAACTTTTAAATATCTTGATATATCTCGAGAACTACGCATCTGATCAAAAAATATCATAGAACATAAAAAGTAGGAAACTTAATTCTCTACAAAAAAGGTCTCTTAACATTTTGCCATAGCTCGCTTCGTTTCCGAGATATTTGCAGATTTATCTCAAGGGAAGGGGCCTGACGGACATATTTCGAGATATTTCTTCATCTTGTTGTTCTTCTTCTGCACAGCTAAGCTGGAAGTGGCATTTGCTGCTCGCAATAGTGCAGAGTTATCTCAAAGAAGGGGGCCACGGTGTTTCTGTATCTCCATTATGTTGGTGCGGCTTCGGAACTTTTAAATATCTTGATATATCTCGAGAACTACGCATCTGATCAAAAAATATCATAGAACATAAAAAGTATGAAACTTGATTCTCTACAAAAAAGGTCTCTTAACATTTTGCCATAGCTCGCTTCGTTTCCGAGATATTTGCAGATTTATCTCAATGGAAGGGGCCTGACGGACATATTTCGAGATATTTCTTCTTCTTGTTGTTCTTCTTCTGCACAGCTAAGCTGGAAGTGGCATTTGCGGCTCGCACTAGTGCAGAGTTATCTCAAAGAAAGGGGCCACGGTGTTTCTGTATCTCTATTATGTTGGTGCGGCTTCGGAACTTTTAAATATCTCGATATATCTCGAAAACTACGCTTCTGATCAAAAAATATCATACAACATAAATTGTAGGAAACATAATTCTCTACAAAAAAGGTCTCTTAACATTCTGCCATAGCTCGCTTCGTTTCCGAGATATTTGCAGATATATCTCAAGGGAAGGGGCCTGACGGACATATTTCGAGATATTTCTTCTTCTTGTTGTTCTTCTTCTGCACAGCTAAGCTGGAAGTGGCATTTGCAGCTCGCAAGAGTGCAGAGTTATCTCAAAGAAAGGGGCCACGGTGTTTCTGTATCTCTATTATGTTGGTGCGGCTTCGGAACTTTTAAATATCTTGATATATCACGAGAACTACGCATCTGATCAAAAAATATCATACAACATAAAAAGTAGGAAACTTAATTCTCTACAAAAAAGGTCTCTTAACATTTTGCCATAGCTCGCTTCGTTTCCGAGATATTTGCAGATGTATCTCAAGGGAAGGGGCCTGAAGGACATATTTCGAGATATTTCTTCTTCTTGTTGTTCTTCTTCTGCACAGCTAAGCTGGAAGTGGCATTTACAGCTCGCAATAGTGCAGAGTTATCTCAAAGAAAGGGGCCACGGTGTTTCTGTATCTCTATTATGTTGGTGCCGCTTCGGAACTTTTAAATATCTTGATATATTTTGAGAACTACGCATCTGATCAAAAAATATCATAGAACATAAAAAGTAGGAAACTTAATTCTCTACAAAAAAGGTCTCTTAACATTCTGCCATAGCTCGCTTCGTTTCCGAGATATTTGCAGATATATCTCAAGGGAAGGGGCCTGACGGACATATTTCGAGATATTTCTTCTTCTTGTTGTTCTTCTTCTGCACAGCTAAGCTGGAAGTGGCATTTGCGGCTCGCACTAGTGCAGAGTTATCTCAAAGAAAGTGGCCACGGTGTTTCTGTATCTCTATTATGTAGGTGCGGCTTCGGAACTTTTAAATATCTCGATATATCTCGAAAACTACGCTTCTGATCAAAAAATATCATAGAACATAAATTGTAGGAAACATAATTCTCTACAAAAAAGGTCTCTCAACATTTTGCCATAGCTCGCTTCGTTACCGAGATATTTGCAGATATATCTCAAGGGAAGGGGCCTGACGGACATATTTCGAGATATTTCTTCTTCTTGTTGTTCTTCTTCTGCACAGCTAAGCTGGAAGTGGCATTTACAGCTCGCAATAGTGCAGAGTTATCTTATAGAAAGGGGCCGCGGTGTTCCTGTATCTCTATTATGTTGGTGCGGCTTCGGAACTTTTAAATATCTTGATATATCTCGAGAACTACGCATCTGATCAAAAAATATCATAGAACATAAAAGGTAGGAAACTTAATTGTCTACAAAAAAGGTCTCTTAACATTTTGCCATAGCTCGCTTCGTTTCCGAGATATTTGCAGATTTATCTCAAGGGAAGGGGCCTGACGGACATATTTCGAGATATTTCTTCTTTTTGTTGTTCTTCATCTGCACAGCTAAGCTGGAAGTGGCATTTGCGGCTCGCACTAGTGCAGAGTTATCTCAAAGAAAGGGGCCACGGTGTTTCTGTATCTCTATTATGTTGGTGCGGCTTCGGAACTTTTAAATATCTCGATATATCTCGAAAACTACGCTTCTGATCAAAAAATATCATACAACATAAATTGTAGGAAACATAATTCTCTACAAAAAAGGTCTCTTAACATTCTGCCATAGCTCGCTTCGTTTCCGAGATATTTGCAGATATATCTCAAGGGAAGGGGCCTGACGGACATATTTCGAGATATTTCTTCTTCTTGTTGTTCTTCTTCTGCACAGCTAAGCTGGAAGTGGCATTTGCTGCTCGCAATAGTGCAGAGTTATCTCAAAGAAGGGGGCCACGGTCTTTCTGTATCTCTATTATGTTGGTGCGGCTTCGGAACTTTCAAATATCTTGATATATCTCGAGAACTACGCATCTGATCAAAAAATATCATAGAACATAAAAAGTAGGAAACTTAATTCTCTACAAAAAAGGTCTCTTAACATTTTGCCATAGCTCGCTTCGTTTCCGAGATATTTGCAGATTTATCTCAAGGGAAGGGGCCTGACGGACATATTTCGAGATATTTCTTCTTCTTGTTGTTCTTCTTCTGCACAGCGAAGCTGGAAGTGGCATTTGCAGCTCGCAATAGTGCAGACTTATCTCAAAGAAAGGGGCCACGGTGTTTCTGTATAGCTATTATGTTGGTGCGGCTTCGGAACTTTTAAATATCTTGATATATCTCGAAAACTACGCTTCTGATCAAAAAATATCATAGAACATAAATTGTAGGAAACATAATTCTCTACAAAAAAGGTCTCTTAAGATTTTGCCATAGCTCGCTTCGTTTCCGAGATATTTGCAGATATATCTCAAGGGAAGGGGCCTGACGGACATATTTCGAGATATTTCTTCTTCTTGTTGTTCTTCTTCTGCACAGCGAAGCTGGAAGTGGCATTTGCAGCTCGCAATAGTGCAGAGTTTGTAACCGTATATGTTACATATAAATATATATATATGTATTCGGCTCATCAGGGGGCATACCCCCTAAACGACAACGATTCCCACTCGCTCGAGATGCGTGCGCATCGATCCCCACGCGGTATCGATCCCTACCTAGGATCGATCGAGGGAGGTCGATGCGGATCGATGATCCGGCACTCTACGTTCGAAAGCGCTAGCGTTAAGACGCGAAATACGAGGGTCCGTTGGGCGAGAAACGGTACGCGAAGGCGAGTCAAACCGACTTGGTAAAATCGTCAAACTGCCGATTTACTGTCTTCGTGTATGCGCCTCAAACCGAGGAGTCGCGTGCACAAGCTGAGCCGCGGCACTGCTACAAGGGATACCCGTTCGCGAATAACCAAGGTTTCGTCGTAGTAGTCAGTTTAATGAATTTATAACATCCAAATTCTGTTACACTAAATCGGTTCACATCAACACCAGTGAAATACAAATTCCGTGAAGCAGTGCCGCGACTCAGTTTGTGACTCCTGGGTTTGTGGCACATATGATTCGTGCATCGCGTTTTATATATTCAAGACAATTATTTCAAATATTCATGTAACAAATAGTATCAACATCAAGGTCACTGTTGCTTGGAGACAGAGAAATCGTCGAGGTCACATAATCGTGCCCTGCCGAAACCTCTTAGTTGTTCTAAACAAGAGTGCCAAGATAGACAAATAACATAGCCTCGCCCAACGTAACAAATTACACCATTAGTTGCGTTAAATCGATAATTTCGGTTCTTGTCAGTCGAATCTCAAAGACATCTAATAGCAACCGCCGACAGTGCATGCCTACCCATTACTGGTGGCAGGTGTGCAATTGTCGTTCCGGCAAATATTCCATCTATTGTGGGTGAGGAAGCACGGTACTGAACGAACCACTGAATCTGGAAAAATCCAAGAGACCACGGAAGTGCCTCTGGACGTTTCCTAGACATCACGGAACGCAAAGACTTTGTGCACATCAGCGACGTGCGACTCTATCCCGCAAGGGCAAGATCTCTCGTCGTTCTGATAATCTCATATATACACCAATTGCTTAGATTCTATTCTTTCTCACAAGAACCGAGATTAGTTAAATAGGTCGTTCAGCCAAGCATTGTCCTACGAGCCAGGAGTGGCGTCCGCGTTTTCTTTAAAGCCTTTAACATTCGCCATAAATCGTTGTTTATCTATATACAAGCCAGGAGTGGCGTTCGCGTTTTCTAAAGTTATTCAGATAAATCGTTATATATCTTTACACAAGCTAGGAGTGGCGTTCGCGGTTTCTAAATTAAAGAACATTGATTACAGTCGTAACGGCTCCCAATTGTACAATTCTTCAGAAAATACATAAGCAGATTTTACCAGATCTCTATCGCTGTTTCTTGTCAGACAACCTAAAAATTCCCCGTTACCAGATAAATAAAAAATTATATATATATATTGAATAGTTTTGTTACATAAATGGCGCCCAACGTGGGGCGGTGAATTTCGGTTGGACAAGAGACAGTGAAGGTCAAAATGCCTATTGAAAAACGTCCTCGACTTCGTAATCAATCGACAACATCACCTCCGATGGAAATTGTCACGACTGAACCATCGGATAATGCAATCCCAACAGTTTCGCGAATTATGAGATCACCTCCCAGTGCGGCAGCAACTTCTGCGGAAGAGGTAGGTGCCGGACAGGTACAGATAAGGGACGATGATGAAGTAATACAGGGGCAAAGATTAAACGATAAACAACTATTAGAGATCATGCGCGAGCTCCAAAACGAATTGACGCGTCAAAATGAAAGGGTTCGCGAACTTGAAGCACGGTTACTTTCTAGATTAGAGGGGCAAATTGAAGAGGTTAGCGAGGGATTCCATCGAAGAAGGGTCAAACATACAATTGAAATTCAAGAATGTACTCGAGATGAGGATGAGACGCGATCAGACAGAAACCTCAAAGCGGGAGGAAACTTTTTATCAAGAAATTAACGGCCGCGTAGAAAAAATAGATACGGTCGTACAGAGGCTAAGATCCGTTGAACAACGTAGAATCATAAACTCGCAACAAACGGACACGGAAATAGAACAACCGCGAACACACGAGAGTGAACTATCCCAGGTAGTACGGGCTTCGGCCCCAACACAAAAACATGTTGGAGTTAAACCATCTTTGCCATCTTGGGAAGGGAAACATATGGAAAGACCGATTAAAATCATGCGCGAGATCGAGTTGCTCACCGAAATTGACGCGCAGTCCTCACTTATAAAGCACATGAATGATATCGAAACATGTTGCAACGAAATTGTACACGACAGTACAGGGTACACACCAACTGAATTATTTTTGCGTAAACTACCAACGCGACCATGGGCCAGATGGTTTCCTTCCCTCAGCAACAACCATACTATAGAGGACAACGATCATTCTCGTAATTTGGAATTAGCTTTTCAAAAAATGACACACAAAACGAATAAACGACAAGAACGGGCAAAAGCGGGTAAAGTACCATTCCAATATCAAGTGGGAAACAAAGTCTTAATAAAAACAAACCCCGTTTCGAATGCTGCCGATCGGCAAATAGCAAAATTTTTTCATCTCTACGAAGGACCATATACCATAACAGAAATGAAAGGACCGGCAACATTTGTAATCACAGATTTAGTGTCTGGGAAACAAAGAGGCACCTTTCATGCGTCAAGTTGTCGGCTGTACCGAGAACAAGGGGCAGAGGACGACGAAGTAAACACCTAAAAGAAAACAAGGATCTTCGTTGTAACGCGCAAATACAAATTCTTCGAAACCCCCCCCCCCCCCCCCCTTATTAGTGGCATAGCGATTAGGGAAATAGAGAGACAGCAGATCAATAAGATTAGTTGTCGAGTAAACACCCGAGATGACAGACGAAGCGAGCAAGGTTCCAATTAAGGAAGCGGGTACGCAGAGTTATGCGTACTGGGCCATGATTTCCCGACCAACGCAGACTGGTCTGGAAATCTCGTATCACGACCCACCACCTACGACGTTGAAACTCATCACTCCACGTCCATGGAAAGGGGTGAAACCGGCGAGATATCGAAGAGGGGTGGGTGTACAAGCTACGGGCAAGAGAGCTAAAGTGTGCACTCAAACACCAAAGAACGGCCCATGCACGGACAACACGTCTGAGGGAGAAAAGAAAGGTGCCATCAAGAAAGCATCACTACCCATGCCAGAGGCTGTGATACCCGGAGACCGACAACCAACCCTACAACAAACGGAAATCATCCAACCACTTGAGATGGATGAATGGGATTTATTGCTGGACATGGAAAACGTGGAACGACCAGAAACTTCTGGTCCAGGTCCTTCATCATCAGTCCCAAGGCGGGATGTTACAGAGCCAAAGAAGCCCAAGGTCGACGATTACATAGTGGAGATTTTACCATCGAACCCACAGGATCCCCTCGGTCTGATGCTTATGACGGAGGAACTGTTGCAAGCAATATATGGCCCCGAAGAAGGAAAAGTATAAAATCAAAACAATTACGTGAAAGACTTGGTGAAAGTGTTGTGACAGTTAGTGACGACATTAAACAAAAAGAATTGTGTTCCTACATATGATTAGACATTGCATTTTATTTTCTTTAAAACGGGGAACAAATAACCCAATTCATAAGTGTTTAATTTCTTTATAAATTAGGTTAAGTGTATCAAGAGTATATTTTTCTTTTCTCGTTATATGGACAATTATGAACTAATTTTATCTTATTTTTCTCTTTTCGTTCCTTTTGTATGTAAATGAAATACACATTTATTCGGTATCGTTATCTGGCTGTAAGGACGATGGGAATCGTTGTAGCAACGCCACATAGGCGTGCGAATTTAAAGGTAAAAGCTGAAAATTTCCGTTAAGTTGTTATTATAGAATCGTTTTATTTAATTTGAAAATTATTTAAATGTTAATTTCGTTTTATGGTATGAGTATAATAGCACTCGAAATATTAATTAATTTGATCAATCAAGGGTGCATTCTGACTGCGTCCCTGCACCCTCAGACCTTAAGAGGGGGGCATATGTAACCGTATATGTTACATATAAATATATATATATGTATTCGGCTCATCAGGGGGCATACCCCCTAAACGACAACGATTCCCACTCGCTCGAGATGCGTGCGCATCGATCCCCACGCGGTATCGATCCCTACCTAGGATCGATCGAGGGAGGTCGATGCGGATCGATGATCCGGCACTCTACGTTCGAAAGCGCTAGCGTTAAGACGCGAAATACGAGGGTCCGTTGGGCGAGAAACGGTACGCGAAGGCGAGTCAAACCGACTTGGTAAAATCGTCAAACTGCCGATTTACTGTCTTCGTGTATGCGCCTCAAACCGAGGAGTCGCGTGCACAAGCTGAGCCGCGGCACTGCTACAAGGGATACCCGTTCGCGAATAACCAAGGTTTCGTCGTAGTAGTCAGTTTAATGAATTTATAACATCCAAATTCTGTTACACTAAATCGGTTCACATCAACACCAGTGAAATACAAATTCCGTGAAGCAGTGCCGCGACTCAGTTTGTGACTCCTGGGTTTGTGGCACATATGATTCGTGCATCGCGTTTTATATATTCAAGACAATTATTTCAAATATTCATGTAACAAATAGTATCAACATCAAGGTCACTGTTGCTTGGAGACAGAGAAATCGTCGAGGTCACATAATCGTGCCCTGCCGAAACCTCTTAGTTGTTCTAAACAAGAGTGCCAAGATAGACAAATAACATAGCCTCGCCCAACGTAACAAATTACACCATTAGTTGCGTTAAATCGATAATTTCGGTTCTTGTCAGTCGAATCTCAAAGACATCTAATAGCAACCGCCGACAGTGCATGCCTACCCATTACTGGTGGCAGGTGTGCAATTGTCGTTCCGGCAAATATTCCATCTATTGTGGGTGAGGAAGCACGGTACTGAACGAACCACTGAATCTGGAAAAATCCAAGAGACCACGGAAGTGCCTCTGGACGTTTCCTAGACATCACGGAACGCAAAGACTTTGTGCACATCAGCGACGTGCGACTCTATCCCGCAAGGGCAAGATCTCTCGTCGTTCTGATAATCTCATATATACACCAATTGCTTAGATTCTATTCTTTCTCACAAGAACCGAGATTAGTTAAATAGGTCGTTCAGCCAAGCATTGTCCTACGAGCCAGGAGTGGCGTCCGCGTTTTCTTTAAAGCCTTTAACATTCGCCATAAATCGTTGTTTATCTATATACAAGCCAGGAGTGGCGTTCGCGTTTTCTAAAGTTATTCAGATAAATCGTTATATATCTTTACACAAGCTAGGAGTGGCGTTCGCGGTTTCTAAATTAAAGAACATTGATTACAGTCGTAACGGCTCCCAATTGTACAATTCTTCAGAAAATACATAAGCAGATTTTACCAGATCTCTATCGCTGTTTCTTGTCAGACAACCTAAAAATTCCCCGTTACCAGATAAATAAAAAATTATATATATATATTGAATAGTTTTGTTACAAGTTATCTCAAAGAAAGGGGCCACGGTGTTTCTGTATCTCTATTATGTTGGTGCGGCTTCGGAACTTTTAAATATCTCGATATATCTCGAAAACTACGCTTCTGATCAAAAAATATCATAGAACATAAATTGTAGGAAACATAATTCTCTACAAAAAAGGTCTCTTAACATTTTGCCATAGCTCGCTTCGTTTCCGAGATATTTGCAGATATATCTCAAGGGAAGGGGCCTGACGGACATATTTCGAGACATTTCTTCTTCTTGTTGTTCTTCTTCTGCACAGCTAAGCTGGAAGTGGCATTTACAGCTCGCAATAGTGCAGAGTTATCTCATAGAAAGGGGCCACGGTGTTTCTGTATCTCTATTATGTTGGTGCGGCTTCGGAACTTTTAAATATCTTGATATATCTCGAGAACTACGCATCTGATCAAAAAATATCATAGAACATAAAAAGTAGGAAACTTAATTCTCTACAAAAAAGGTCTCTTAACATTTTGCCATAGCTCGCTTCATTTCCGAGATATTTGCAGATTTATCTCAAGGGAAGGGGCCTAACGGACATATTTCGAGATATTTCTTCTTCTTGTTGTTCTTCTTCTGCACAGCTAAGCTGGAAGTGGCATTTGCAGCTCGCAATAGTGCAGAGTTATCTCAAAGAAAGGGGCCACGGTGTTTCTGTATCTCTATTATGTTGGTGCGGCTTCGGAACTTTTAAATATCTCGATATATCTCGAAAACTACGCTTCTGATCAAAAAATATCATAGAACATAAATTGTAGGAAACATAATTCTCTACAAAAAAGGTCTCTTAACATTTTGCCATAGCTCGCTTCGTTTCCGAGATATTTGCAGATATATCTCAAGGGAAGGGGCCTGACGGACATATTTCGAGACATTTCTTCTTCTTGTTGTTCTTCTTCTGCACAGCTAAGCTGGAAGTGGCATTTACAGCTCGCAATAGTGCAGAGTTATCTCATAGAAAGGGGCCACGGTGTTTCTGTATCTCTATTATGTTGGTGCGGCTTCTGAACTTTTAAATATCTTGATATATCTCGAGAACTACGCATCTGATCAAAAAATATCATAGAACATAAAAAGTAGGAAACTTAATTCTCTACAAAAAAGGTCTCTTAACATTTTGCCATAGCTCGCTGCATTTCCGAGATATTTGCAGATTTATCTCAAGGGAAGGGGCCTGACGGACATATTTCGAGATATTTCTTCTTCTTGTTGTTCTTCTTCTGCACAGCTAAGCTGGAAGTGGCATTTGCGGCTCGCACTAGTGCAGAGTTATCTCAAAGAAAGGGGCCACGGTGTTTCTGTATCTCTATTATGTTGGTGCGGCTTCGGAACTTTTAAATATCTTGATATATCTCGAGAACTACGCATCTGATCAAAAAATATCATAGAACATAAAAAGTAGGAAACTTAATTCTCTACAAAAAAGGTCTCTTAACATTTTGCCATAGCTCGCTTCATTTCCGAGATATTTGCAGATTTATCTCAAGGGAAGGGGCCTAACGGACATATTTCGAGATATTTCTTCTTCTTGTTGTTCTTCTTCTGCACAGCTAAGCTGGAAGTGGCATTTGCAGCTCGCAATAGTGCAGAGTTATCTCAAAGAAGGGGGCCACGGTGTTTCTGTATCTCTATTATGTTGGTGCGGCTTCGGAACTTTCAAATATCTTGATATATCTCGAGAACTACGCATCTGATCAAAAAATATCATAGAACATAAAAAGTAGGAAACTTAAGTCTCTACAAAAAAGGTCTCTTAACATTTTGCCATAACTCGCTTCATTTCCGAGATATTTGCAGATTTATCTCAAGGGAAGGGGCCTAACGGACATATTTCGAGATATTTCTTCTTCTTGTTGTTCTTCTTCTGCACAGCTAAGCTGGAAGTGGCATTTGCGGCTCGCACTAGTGCAGAGTTATCTCAAAGAAAGGGGCCACGGTGTTTCTGTATCTCTATTATGTTGGTGCGGCTTCGGAACTTTTAAATATCTTGATATATCTCGAGAACTACGCATCTGATCAAAAAATATCATAGAACATAAAAAGTAGGAAACTTAATTCTCTACAAAAAAGGTCTCTTAACATTTTGCCATAGCTCGCTTCATTTCCGAGATATTTGCAGATTTATCTCAAGGGAAGGGGCCTAACGGACATATTTCGAGATATTTCTTCTTCTTGTTGTTCTTCTTCTGCACAGCTAAGCTGGAAGTGGCATTTGCAGCTCGCAATAGTGCAGAGTTATCTCAAAGAAGGGGGCCACGGTGTTTCTGTATCTCTATTATGTTGGTGCGGCTTCGGAACTTTCAAATATCTTGATATATCTCGAGAACTACGCATCTGATCAAAAAATATCATAGAACATAAAAAGTAGGAAACTTAAGTCTCTACAAAAAAGGTCTCTTAACATTTTGCCATAACTCGCTTCATTTCCGAGATATTTGCAGATTTATCTCAAGGGAAGGGGCCTAACGGACATATTTCGAGATATTTCTTCTTCTTGTTGTTCTTCTTCTGCACAGCGAAGCTGGAAGTGGCATTTGCAGCTCGCAATAGTGCAGAGTTATCTCAAAGAAAGGGGCCACGGTGTTTCTGTATCTCTATTATGTTGGTGCGGCTTCGGAACTTTTAAATATCTCGATATATCTCGAAAACTACGCTTCTGATCAAAAAATATCATAGAACATAAATTGTAGGAAACATAATTCTCTACAAAAAAGGTCTCTTAACATTTTGCCATAGCTCGCTTGGTTTCCGAGATATTTGCAGATATATCTCAAGGGAAGGGGCCTGACGGACATATTTCGAGATATTTCTTCTTCTTGTTGTTCTTCTTCTGCACAGCTAAGCTGGAAGTGGCATTTACAGCTCGCAATAGTGCAGAGTTATCTCATAGAAAGGGGCCACGGTGTTTCTGTATCTCTATAGTGTTGGTGCGGCTTCGGAACTTTTAAATATCTTGATATATCTCGAGAACTACGCATCTGATCAAAAAATATCATAGAACATAAAAAGTAAGAAACTTAATTCTCTACAAAAAAGGTCTCTTAACATTTTGCCATAGCTCGCTTCATTTCCGAGATATTTGCAGATTTATCTCAAGGGAAGGGGCCTAACGGACATATTTCGAGATATTTCTTGTTCTTGTTGTTCTTCTTCTGCACAGCTAAGCTGGAAGTGGCATTTGCAGCTCGCAATAGTGCAGAGTTATCTCAAAGAAGGGGGCCACGGTGTTTCTGTATCTCTATTATGTTGGTGCAGCTTCGGAACTTTTAAATATCTTGATATATCTCGAGAACTACGCATCTGATCAAAAAATATCATAGAACATAGAAAGTAGGAAACTTAATTCTCTACAAAAAAGGTCTCTTAACATTTTGCCATAGCTCGCTTCATTTCCGAGATATTTGCAGATTTATCTCAAGGGAAGGGGCCTAACGGACATATTTCGAGATATTTCTTCTTCTTGTTGTTCTTCTTCTGCACAGCTAAGCTGGAAGTGGCATTTGCAGCTCGCAATAGTGCAGAGTTATCTCAAAGAAAGGGGCCACGGTGTTTCTGTATCTCTATTATGTTGGTGCGGCTTCGGGACTTTTAAATATCTCGATATATCTCGAAAACTACGCTTCTGATCAAAAAATATCATAGAACATAAATTGTAGGAAACATAATTCTCTACAAAAATGGTCTCTTAACATTTTGCCATAGCTCGCTGCATTTCCGAGATATTTGCAGATTTATCTCAAGGGAAGGGGCCTGACGGACATATTTCGAGATATTTCTTCTTCTTGTTGTTCTTCTTCTGCACAGCTAAGCTGGAAGTGGCGTTTGCGGCTCGCACTAGTGCAGAGTTATCTCAAAGAAAGGGGCCACGGTGTTTCTGTATCTCTATTATGTTGGTGCGGCTTCGGAACTTTTAAATATCTTGATATATCTCGAGAACTACGCATCTGATCAAAAAATATCATAGAACATAAAAAGTAGGAAACTTAATTCTCTACAAAAAAGGTCTCTTAACATTTTGCCATAGCTCGCTTCATTTCCGAGATATTTGCAGATTTATCTCAAGGGAAGGGGCCTAACGGACATATTTCGAGATATTTCTTCTTCTTGTTGTTCTTCTTCTGCACAGCTAAGCTGAAAGTGGCATTTGCAGCTCGCAATAGTGCAGAGTTATCTCAAAGAAGGGGGCCACGGTGTTTCTGTATCTCTATTATGTTGGTGCGGCTTCGGAACTTTCAAATATCTTGATATATCTCGAGAACTACGCATCTGATCAAAAAATATCATAGAACATAAAAAGTAGGAAACTTAATTCTCTACAAAAAAGGTCTCTTAACATTTTGCCATAGCTCGCTTCATTTCCGAGATATTTGCAGATTTATCTCAAGGGAAGGGGCCTAACGGACATATTTCGAGATATTTCTTCTTCTTGTTGTTCTTCTTCTGCACAGCTAAGCTGGAAGTGGCATTTGCAGCTCGCAATAGTGCAGAGTTATCTCAAAGAAAGGGGCCACGGTGTTTCTGTATCTCTATTATGTTGGTGCGGCTTCGGGACTTTTAAATATCTCGATATATCTCGAAAACTACGCTTCTGATCAAAAAATATCATAGAACATAAATTGTAGGAAACATAATTCTCTACAAAAAAGGTCTCTTAACATTTTGCCATAGCTCGCTTCGTTTCCGAGATATTTGCAGATATATCTCAAGGGAAGGGGCCTGACGGACATATTTCGAGACATTTCTTCTTCTTGTTGTTCTTCTTCTGCACAGCTAAGCTGGAAGTGGCATTTACAGCTCGCAATAGTGCAGAGTTATCTCATAGAAAGGGGCCACGGTGTTTCTGTATCTCTATTATGTTGGTGCGGCTTCGGAACTTTTAAATATCTTGATATATCTCGAGAACTACGCATCTGATCAAAAAATATCATAGAACATAAAAGGTAGGAAACTTAATTCTCTACAAAAAAGGTCTCTTAACATTTTGCCATCGCTCGCTGCATTTCCGAGATATTTGCAGATTTATCTCAAGGGAAGGGGCCTGACGGACATATTTCGAGATATTTCTTCTTCTTGTTGTTCTTCTTCTGCACAGCTAAGCTGGAAGTGGCATTTGCGGCTCGCACTAGTGCAGAGTTATCTCAAAGAAAGGGGCCACGGTGTTTCTGTATCTCTATTATGTTGGTGCGGCTTCGGAACTTTTAAATATCTTGATATATCTCGAGAACTACGCATCTGATCAAAAAATATCATAGAACATAAAAAGTAGGAAACTTAATTCTCTACAAAAAAGGTCTCTTAACATTTTGCCATAGCTCGCTGCATTTCCGAGATATTTGCAGATTTATCTCAAGGGAAGGGGCCTGACGGACATATTTCGAGATATTTCTTCTTCTTGTTGTTCTTCTTCTGCACAGCTAAGCTGGAAGTGGAATTTGCGGCTCGCACTAGTGCAGAGTTATCTCAAAGAAAGGGGCCACGGTGTTTCTGTATCTCTATTATGTTGGTGCGGCTTCGGAACTTTTAAATATCTTGATATATCTCGAGAACTACGCATCTGATCAAAAAATATCATAGAACATAAAAAGTAGGAAACTTAATTCTCTACAAAAAAGGTCTCTTAACATTTTGCCATAGCTCGCTTCATTTCCGAGATATTTGCAGATTTATCTCAAGGGAAGGGGCCTAACGGACATATTTCGAGATATTTCTTCTTCTTGTTGTTCTTCTTCTGCACAGCTAAGCTGGAAGTGGCATTTGCAGCTCGCAATAGTGCAGAGTTATCTCAAAGAAGGGGGCCACGGTGTTTCTGTATCTCTATTATGTTGGTGCGGCTTCGGAACTTTCAAATATCTTGATATATCTCGAGAACTACGCATCTGATCAAAAAATATCATAGAACATAAAAAGTAGGAAACTTAAGTCTCTACAAAAAAGGTCTCTTAACATTTTGCCATAACTCGCTTCATTTCCGAGATATTTGCAGATTTATCTCAAGGGAAGGGGCCTAACGGACATATTTCGAGATATTTCTTCTTCTTGTTGTTCTTCTTCTGCACAGCGAAGCTGGAAGTGGCATTTGCAGCTCGCAATAGTGCAGAGTTATCTCAAAGAAAGGGGCCACGGTGTTTCTGTATCTCTATTATGTTGGTGCGGCTTCGGAACTTTTAAATATCTCGATATATCTCGAAAACTACGCTTCTGATCAAAAAATATCATAGAACATAAATTGTAGGAAACATAATTCTCTACAAAAAAGGTCTCTTAACATTTTGCCATAGCTCGCTTGGTTTCCGAGATATTTGCAGATATATCTCAAGGGAAGGGGCCTGACGGACATATTTCGAGACATTTCTTCTTCTTGTTGTTCTTCTTCTGCACAGCTAAGCTGGAAGTGGCATTTACAGCTCGCAATAGTGCAGAGTTATCTCATAGAAAGGGGCCACGGTGTTTCTGTATCTCTATAATGTTGGTGCGGCTTCGGAACTTTTAAATATCTTGATATATCTCGAGAACTACGCATCTGATCAAAAAATATCATAGAACATAAAAAGTAGGAAACTTAAATCTCTACAAAAAAGGTCTCTTAACATTTTGCCATAGCTCGCTTCATTTCCGAGATATTTGCAGATTTATCTCAAGGGAAGGGGCCTAACGGACATATTTCGAGATATTTCTTGTTCTTGTTGTTCTTCTTCTGCACAGCTAAGCTGGAAGTGGCATTTGCAGCTCGCAATAGTGCAGAGTTATCTCAAATAAGGGGGCCACGGTGTTTCTGTATCTCTATTATGTTGGTGCGGCTTCGGAACTTTTAAATATCTTGATATATCTCGAGAACTACGCATCTGATCAAAAAATATCATAGAACATAGAAAGTAGGAAACTTAATTCTCTACAAAAAAGGTCTCTTAACATTTTGCCATAGCTCGCTTCATTTCCGAGATATTTGCAGATTTATCTCAAGGGAAGGGGCCTAGCGGACATATTTCGAGATATTTCTTCTTCTTGTTGTTCTTCTTCTGCACAGCTAAGCTGGAAGTGGCATTTGCAGCTCGCAATAGTGCAGAGTTATCTCAAAGAAGGGGGCCACGGTGTTTCTGTATCTCTATTATGTTGGTGCGGCTTCGGAACTTTCAAATATCTTGATATATCTCGAGAACTACGCATCTGATCAAAAAATATCATAGAACATAAAAAGTAGGAAACTTAATTCTCTACAAAAAAGGTCTCTTAACATTTTGCCATAGCTCGCTTCATTTCCGAGATATTTGCAGATTTATCTCAAGGGAAGGGGCCTAACGGTCATATTTCGAGATATTTCTTCTTCTTGTTGTTCTTCTTCTGCACAGCGAAGCTGGAAGTGGCATTTGCAGCTCGCACTAGTGCAGAGTTATCTCAAAGAAAGGGGCCACGGTGTTTCTGTATCTCTATTATGTTGGTGCGGCTTCGGAACTTTTAAATATCTCGATATATCTCGAAAACTACGCTTCTGATCAAAAAATATCATAGAACATAAATTGTAGGAAACATAATTCTCTACAAAAAAGGTCTCTTAACATTTTGCCATAGCTCGCTTTGTTTCCGAGATATTTGCAGAAATATCTCAAGGGAAGGGGCCTGACGGACATATTTCGAGATATTTCTTCTTCTTGTTGTTCTTCTTCTGCACAGCTAAGCTGGAAGTGGCATTTACAGCTCGCAATAGTGCAGAGTTATCTCATAGAAAGGGGCCACGGTGTTTCTGTATCTCTATTATGTCGGTGCGGCTTCGGAACTTTCAAATATCTTGATATATCTCGAGAACTACGCATCTGAACAAAAAATATCATAGAACATAAAGAGTAGGAAACTTAATTCTCTACAAAAAAGGTCCCTTACCATTTTGCCATAGCTCGCTTCATTTCCGAGATATTTGCAGATTTATCTCAAGGGAAGGGGCCTAACGGACATATTTCGAGATATTTCTTCTTCTTGTTGTTCTTCTTCTGCACAGCTAAGCTGGAAGTGGCATTTGCAGCTCGCAATAGTGCAGAGTTATCTCAAAGAAGGGGGCCACGGTGTTTCTGTATCTCTATTATGTTGGTGCGGCTTCGGAACTTTTAAATATCTTGATATATCTCGAGAACTACGCATCTGATCAAAAAATATCATAGAACATAAAAAGTAGGAAACTTAATTCTCTACAAAAAAGGTCTCTTAACATTTTGCCATAGCTCGCTTCGTTTCCGAGATATTTGCAGATTTATCTCAAGGGAAGGGGCCTGACGGACATATTTCGAGATATTTCTTCTTCTTGTTGTTCTTCTTCTGCACAGCTAAGCTGGAAGTGGCATTTGCAGCTCGCAATAGTGCAGAGTTATCTCAAAGAAAGGGGCCACGGTGTTTCTGTATCTCTATTATGTTGGTGCGGCTTCGGAACTTTTAAATATCTAGATATATCTCGAGAACTACGCATCTGATCAAAAAATATCATAGAACATAAAAAGTAGGAAACTTAATTCTCTACAAAAAAGGTCTCTTAACATTTTGCCATAGCTCGCTTCATTTCCGAGATATTTGCAGATTTATCTCAAGGGAAGGGGCCTAACGGACATATTTCGAGATATTTCTTCTTCTTGTTGTTCTTCTTCTGCACAGCGAAGCTGGAAGTGGCATTTGCAGCTCGCAATAGTGCAGAGTTATCTCAAAGAAGGGGGCCACGGTGTTTCTGTATCTCTATTATGTTGGTGCGGCTTCGGAACTTTCAAATATCTTGATATATCTCGAGAACTACGCATCTGATCAAAAACTATCATAGAACGTAAAAAGTAGGAAACTTAATTCTCTACAAAAAAGGTCTCTTAACATTTTGCCATAGCTCGCTTCATTTCCGAGATATTTGCAGATTTATCTCAAGGGAAGGGGCCTAACGGACATATTTCGAGATATTTCTTCTTCTTGTTGTTCTTCTTCTGCACAGCGAAGCTGGAAGTGGCATTTGCAGCTCGCAATAGTGCAGAGTTATCTCAAAGAAAGGGGCCACGGTGTTTCTGTATCTCTATTATGTTGGTGCGGCTTCGGAACTTTTAAATATCTTGATATATCTCGAGAACTACGCATCTGATCAAAAAATATCATAGAACATAAAAAGTAGGAAACTTAATTCTCTACAAAAAAGGTCTCTTAACATTTTGCCATAGCTCGCTTCATTTCCGAGATATTTGCAGATTTATCTCAAGGGAAGGGGCCTAACGGACATATTTCGAGATATTTCTTCTTCTTGTTGTTCTTCTTCTGCACAGCGAAGCTGGAAGTGGCATTTGCAGCTCGCAATAGTGCAGAGTTATCTCAAAGAAAGGGGCCACGGTGTTTCTGTATCTCTATTATGTTGTTGCGGCTTCGGAACTGTTAAATATCTTGATATATCTCGAGAACTACGCATCTGATCAAAAAATATCATAGAACATAAAAAGTAGGAAACTTAATTCTCTACAAAAAAGGTCTCTTAACATTTTGCCATAGCTCGCTTCATTTCCGAGATATTTGCAGATTTATCTCAAGGGAAGGGGCCTAACGGACATATTTCGAGATATTTCTTCTTCTTGTTGTTCTTCTTCTGCACAGCTAAGCTGGAAGTGGCATTTGCAGCTCGCAATAGTGCAGAGTTATCTCAAAGAAAGGGGCCACGGTGTTTCTGTATCTCTATTATGTTGGTGCGGATTCGGAACTTTTAAATATCTTGATATATCTCGAGAACTACGCATCTGATCAAAAAATATCATACAACATAAAAAGTAGGAAACTTAATTCTCTACAAAAAAGGTCTCTTAACATTTTGCCATAGCTCGCTTCGTTTCCGAGATATTTGCAGATTTATCTCAAGGGAAGGGGCCTAACGGACATATTGCGAGATATTTCTTCTTCTTGTTGTTCTTCTTCTGCACAGCTAAGCTGGAAGTGGCATTTGCGGCTCGCACTAGTGCAGAGTTATCTCAAAGAAAGGGGCCACGGTGTTTCTGTATCTCTATTATGTTGGTGCGGCTTCGGAACTTTTAAATATCTCGATATATCTCGAAAACTACGCTTCTGATCAAAAAATATCATAGAACATAAATTGTAGGAAACATAATTCTCTACAAAAAAGGTCTCTTAACATTTTGGCATAGCTCGCTTCGTTTCCGAGACATTTGCAGATATATCTCAAGGGAAGGGGCCTGACGGACATATTTCGAGATATTTCTTCTTCTTGTTGTTCTTCTTCTGCACAGCTAAGCTGGAAGTGGCATTTACAGCTCGCAATAGTGCAGTTATCTCATAGAAAGGGGCCACGGTGTTTCTGTATCTCTATTATGTTCGTGCGGCTTCGGAACTTTTAAATATCTTGATATATCTCGAGAACTACGCATCTGATCAAAAAATATCATAGAACATAAAAAGTAGGAAACTTAATTCTCTACAAAAAAGGTCTCTTAACATTTTGCCATAGCTCGCTTCGTTTCCGAGATATTTGCAGATTTATCTCAAGGGAAGGGGCCTAACGGACATATTTCGAGATATTTCTTCTTCTTGTTGTTCTTCTTCTGCACAGCGAAGCTGGAAGTGGCATTTGCAGCTCGCAATAGTGCAGAGTTATCTCAAAGAAAGGGGCCACGGTGTTTCTGTATCTCTATTATGTTGGTGCGGCTTCGGAACTTTTAAATATCTCGATATATCTCGAAAACTACGCTTCTGATCAAAAAATATCATAGAACATAAATTGTACGAAACATAATTCTCTACAAAAAAGGTCTCTTAACATTTTGCCATAGCTCGCTTGGTTTCCGAGATATTTGCAGATTTATCTCAAGGGAAGGGGCCCGACGGACATATTTCGAGATATTTCTTCTTCTTGTTGTTCTTCTTCTGCACAGCTAAGCTGAAAGTGGCATTTACAGCTCGCAATAGTGCAGAGTTATCTCATAGAAAGGGGCCACGGTGTTTCTGTATCTCTATAATGTTGGTGCGGCTTCGGAACTTTTAAATATCTTGATATATCTCGAGAACTACGCATCTGATCAAAAAATATCATGGAACATAAAAAGTAGGAAACTTAATTCTCTACAAAAAAGGTCTCTTAACATTTTGCCATAGCTCGCTTCATTTCCGAGATATTTGCAGATTTATCTCAAGGGAAGGGGCCTAACGGACATATTTCGAGATATTTCTTGTTCTTGTTGTTCTTCTTCTGCACAGCTAAGCTGGAAGTGGCATTTGCAGCTCGCAATAGTGCAGAGTTATCTCAAAGAAGGGGGCCACGGTGTTTCTGTATCTCTATTATGTTGGTGCGGCTTCGGAACTTTTAAATATCTTGATATATCTTGAGAACTACGCATCTGATCAAAAAATATCATAGAACATAGAAAGTAGGAAACTTAATTCTCTACAAAAAAGGTCTCTTAACATTTTGCCATAGCTCGCTTCATTTCCGAGATATTTGCAGATTTATCTCAAGGGAAGGGGCCTAGCGGACATATTTCGAGATATTTCTTCTTCTTGTTGTTCTTCTTCTGCACAGCTAAGCTGGAAGTGGCATTTGCGGCTCGCACTAGTGCAGAGTTATCTCAAAGAAAGGGGCCACGGTGTTTCTGTATCTCTATTATGTTGGTGCGGCTTCGGAACTTTTAAATATCTTGATATATCTCGAGAACTACGCATCTGATCAAAAAATATCATAGAACATAAAAGGTAGGAAACTTAATTCTCTACAAAAAAGGTCTCTTAACATTTTGCCATAGCTCGCTTCGTTTCCGAGATATTTGCAGATATATCTCAAGGGAAGGGGCCTGACGGACATATTTCGAGATATTTCTTCTTCTTAGTTGTTCTTCTTCTGCACAGCTAAGCTGGAAGTGGCATTTACAGCTCGCAATAGTGCAGAGTTATCTCATAGAAAGGGGCCACGGTGTTTCTGTATCTCTATTATGTTGGTGCGGCTTCGGAACTTTTAAATATCTTGATATATCTCGAGAACTACGCATCTGATCAAAAAATATCATAGAACATGAAAAGTAGGAAACTTAATTCTCTACAAAAAAGGTCTCTTAACATTTTGCCATAGCTCGCTTCATTTCCGAGATATTTGCAGATTTATCTCAAGGGAAGGGGCCTAACGGACATATTTCGTGATACTTCTTCTTCTTGTTGTTCTTCTTCTGCACAGCGAAGCTGGAAGTGGCATTTGCAGCTCGCAATAGTGCAGAGTTATCTCAAATAAGGGGGCCACGGTGTTTCTGTATCTCTATTATGTTGGTGCGGCTTCGGAACTTTTAAATATCTTGATATATCTCGAGAACTACGCATCTGATCAAAAAATATCATAGAACATAAAAGGTAGGACACTTAATGCTCTACAAAAAAGGTCTCTTAACATTTTGCCATAGCTCGCTTCGTTTCCGAGATATTTGCAGATTTATCTCAAGGGAAGGGGCCTGACGGACATATTTCGAGATATTTCTTCTTCTTGTTGTTCTTCTTCTGCACAGCTAAGCTGGAAGTGGCATTTGCGGCTCGCACTAGTGCAGAGTTATCTCAAAGAAAGGGGCCACGGTGTTTCTGTATCTCTATTATGTTGGTGCGGCTTCGGAACTTTTAAATATCTCGATATATCTCGAAAACTACGCTTCTGATCAAAAAATATCATAGAACATAAATTGTAGGAAACATAATTCTCTACAAAAAAGGTCTCTTAACATTTTGGCATAGCTCGCTTCGTTTCCGAGACATTTGCAGATATATCTCAAGGGAAGGGGCCTGACGGACATATTTCGAGATATTTCTTCTTCTTGTTGTTCTTCTTCTGCACAGCTAAGCTGGAAGTGGCATTTACAGCTCGCAATAGTGCAGTTATCTCATAGAAAGGGGCCACGGTGTTTCTGTATCTCTATTATGTTCGTGCGGCTTCGGAACTTTTAAATATCTTGATATATCTCGAGAACTACGCATCTGATCAAAAAATATCATAGAACATAAAAAGTAGGAAACTTAATTCTCTACAAAAAAGGTCTCTTAACATTTTGCCATAGCTCGCTTCGTTTCCGAGATATTTGCAGATTTATCTCAAGGGAAGGGGCCTAACGGACATATTTCGAGATATTTCTTCTTCTTGTTGTTCTTCTTCTGCACAGCGAAGCTGGAAGTGGCATTTGCAGCTCGCAATAGTGCAGAGTTATCTCAAAAAAAGGGGCCACGGTGTTTCTGTATCTCTATTATGTTGGTGCGGCTTCGGAACTTTTAAATATCTCGATATATCTCGAAAACTACGCTTCTGATCAAAAAATATCATAGAACATAAATTGTAGGAAACATAATTCTCTACAAAAAAGGTCTCTTAACATTTTGCCATAGCTCGCTTGGTTTCCGAGATATTTGCAGATTTATCTCAAGGGAAGGGGCCCGACGGACATATTTCGAGATATTTCTTCTTCTTGTTGTTCTTCTTCTGCACAGCTAAGCTGAAAGTGGCATTTACAGCTCGCAATAGTGCAGAGTTATCTCATAGAAAGGGGCCACGGTGTTTCTGTATCTCTATAATGTTGGTGCGGCTTCGGAACTTTTAAATATCTTGATATATCTCGAGAACTACGCATCTGATCAAAAAATATCATAGAACATAAAAAGTAGGAAACTTAATTCTCTACAAAAAAGGTCTCTTAACATTTTGCCATAGCTCGCTTCATTTCCGAGATATTTGCAGATTTATCTCAAGGGAAGGGGCCTAACGGACATATTTCGAGATATTTCTTCTTCTTGTTGTTCTTCTTCTGCACAGCTAAGCTGGAAGTGGCATTTGCGGCTCGCACTAGTGCAGAGTTATCTCAAAGAAAGGGGCCACGGTGTTTCTGTATCTCTATTATGTTGGTGCGGCTTCGGAACTTTTAAATATCTTGATATATCTCGAGAACTACGCATCTGATCAAAAAATATCATAGAACATAAAAGGTAGGAAACTTAATTCTCTACAAAAAAGGTCTCTTAACATTTTGCCATAGCTCGCTTCGTTTCCGAGATATTTGCAGATATATCTCAAGGGAAGGGGCCTGACGGACATATTTCGAGATATTTCTTCTTCTTAGTTGTTCTTCTTCTGCACAGCTAAGCTGGAAGTGGCATTTACAGCTCGCAATAGTGCAGAGTTATCTCATAGAAAGGGGCCACGGTGTTTCTGTATCTCTATTATGTTGGTGCGGCTTCGGAACTTTTAAATATCTTGATATATCTCGAGAACTACGCATCTGATCAAAAAATATCATAGAACATGAAAAGTAGGAAACTTAATTCTCTACAAAAAAGGTCTCTTAACATTTTGCCATAGCTCGCTTCATTTCCGAGATATTTGCAGATTTATCTCAAGGGAAGGGGCCTAACGGACATATTTCGAGATACTTCTTCTTCTTGTTGTTCTTCTTCTGCACAGCGAAGCTGGAAGTGGCATTTGCAGCTCGCAATAGTGCAGAGTTATCTCAAATAAGGGGGCCACGGTGTTTCTGTATCTCTATTATGTTGGTGCGGCTTCGGAACTTTTAAATATCTTGATATATCTCGAGAACTACGCATCTGATCAAAAAATATCATAGAACATAAAAGGTAGGACACTTAATGCTCTACAAAAAAGGTCTCTTAACATTTTGCCATAGCTCGCTTCGTTTCCGAGATATTTGCAGATTTATCTCAAGGGAAGGGGCCTGACGGACATATTTCGAGATATTTCTTCTTCTTGTTGTTCTTCTTCTGCACAGCTAAGCTGGAAGTGGCATTTGCGGCTCGCACTAGTGCAGAGTTATCTCAAAGAAAGGGGCCACGGTGTTTCTGTATCTCTATTATGTTGGAGCTGCTTCGGAACTTTTAAATATCTCGATATATCTCGAAAACTACGCTTCTGATCAAAAAATATCATAGAACATAAATTGTAGGAAACATAATTCTCTACAAAAAAGGTCTCTTAACATTTTGCCATAGCTCGCTTTGTTTCCGAGATATTTGCAGAAATATCTCAAGGGAAGGGGCCTGACGGACATATTTCGAGATATTTCTTCTTCTTGTTGTTCTTCTTCTGCACAGCTAAGCTGGAAGTGGCATTTACAGCTCGCAATAGTGCAGAGTTATCTCATAGAAAGGGGCCACGGTGTTTCTGTATCTCTATTATGTCGGTGCGGCTTCGGAACTTTCAAATATCTTGATATATCTCGAGAACTACGCATCTGAACAAAAAATATCATAGAACATAAAGAGTAGGAAACTTAATTCTCTACAAAAAAGGTCCCTTAACATTTTGCCATAGCTCGCTTCATTTCCGAGATATTTGCAGATATATCTCAAGGGAAGGGGCCTGACGGACATATTTCGAGATATTTCTTCTTCTTAGTTGTTCTTCTTCTGCACAGCTAAGCTGGAAGTGGCATTTGCAGCTCGCAATAGTGCAGAGTTATCTCAAAGAAGGGGGCCACGGTGTTTCTGTATCTCTATTATGTTGGTGCGGCTTCGGAACTTTTAAATATCTCGATATATCTCGAAAACTACGCTTCTGATCAAAAAATATCATAGAACATAAATTGTAGGAAACATAATTCTCTACAAAAAAGGTCTCTTAACATTTTGCCATAGCTCGCTTTGTTTCCGAGATATTTGCAGAAATATCTCAAGGGAAGGGGCCTGACGGACATATTTCGAGATATTTCTTCTTCTTGTTGTTCTTCTTCTGCACAGCTAAGCTGGAAGTGGCATTTACAGCTCGCAATAGTGCAGAGTTATCTCATAGAAAGGGGCCACGGTGTTTCTGTATCTCTATTATGTCGGTGCGGCTTCGGAACTTTCAAATATCTTGATATATCTCGAGAACTACGCATCTGAACAAAAAATATCATAGAACATAAAGAGTAGGAAACTTAATTCTCTACAAAAAAGGTCCCTTAACATTTTGCCATAGCTCGCTTCATTTCCGAGATATTTGCAGATTTATCTCAAGGGAAGGGGCCTAACGGACATATTTCGAGATATTTCTTCTTCTTGTTGTTCTTCTTCTGCACAGCTAAGCTGGAAGTGGCATTTGCAGCTCGCAATAGTGCAGAGTTATCTCAAAGAAGGGGGCCACGGTGTTTCTGTATCTCTATTATGTTGGTGCGGCTTCGGAACTTTTAAATATCTTGATATATCTCGAGAACTACGCATCTGATCAAAAAATATCATAGAACATAAAAAGTAGGAAACTTAATTCTCTACAAAAAAGGTCTCTTAACATTTTGCCATAGCTCGCTTCGTTTCCGAGATATTTGCAGATTTATCTCAAGGGAAGGGGCCTGACGGACATATTTCGAGATATTTCTTCTTCTTGTTGTTCTTCTTCTGCACAGCTAAGCTGGAAGTGGCATTTGCAGCTCGCAATAGTGCAGAGTTATCTCAAAGAAAGGGGCCACGGTGTTTCTGTATCCCTATTATGTTGGTGCGGCTTCGGAACTTTTAAATATCTTGATATATCTCGAGAACTACGCATCTGATCAAAAAATATCATAGAACATAAAAGGTAGGAAACTTAATTCTCTACAAAAAAGGTCTCTTAACATTTTGCCATAGCTCGCTTCGTTTCCGAGATATTTGCAGATATATCTCAAGGGAAGGGGCCTGACGGACATATTTCGAGATATTTCTTCTTCTTAGTTGTTCTTCTTCTGCACAGCTAAGCTGGAAGTGGCATTTACAGCTCGCAATAGTGCAGAGTTATCTCAAAGAAGGGGGCCACGGTGTTTCTGTATCTCTATTATGTTGGTGCGGCTTCGGAACTTTCAAATATCTTGATATATCTCGAGAACTACGCATCTGATCAAAAACTATCATAGAACGTAAAAAGTGGGAAACTTAATTCTCTACAAAAAAGGTCTCTTAACATTTTGCCATAGCTCGCTTCATTTCCGAGATATTTGCAGATTTATCTCAAGGGAAGGGGCCTAACGGACATATTTCGAGATATTTCTTCTTCTTGTTGTTCTTCTTCTGCACAGCGAAGCTGGAAGTGGCATTTGCAGCTCGCAATAGTGCAGAGTTATCTCAAAGAAAGGGGCCACGGTGTTTCTGTATCTCTATTATGTTGGTGCGGCTTCGGAACTTTTAAATATCTTGATATATCTCGAGAACTACGCATCTGATCAAAAAATATCATAGAACATAAAAAGTAGGAAACTTAATTCTCTACAAAAAAGGTCTCTTAACATTTTGCCATAGCTCGCTTCATTTCCGAGATATTTGCAGATTTATCTCAAGGGAAGGGGCCTAACGGACATATTTCGAGATATTTCTTCTTCTTGTTGTTCTTCTTCTGCACAGCGAAGCTGGAAGTGGCATTTGCAGCTCGCAATAGTGCAGAGTTATCTCAAAGAAAGGGGCCACGGTGTTTCTGTATCTCTATTATGTTGTTGCGGCTTCGGAACTGTTAAATATCTTGATATATCTCGAGAACTACGCATCTGATCAAAAAATATCATAGAACATAAAAAGTAGGAAACTTAATTCTCTACAAAAAAGGTCTCTTAACATTTTGCCATAGCTCGCTTCGTTTCCGAGATATTTGCAGATTTATCTCAAGGGAAGGGGCCTGACGGACATATTTCGAGATATTTCTTCTTCTTGTTGTTCTTCTTCTGCACAGCTAAGCTGGAAGTGGCATTTGCAGCTCGCAATAGTGCAGAGTTATCTCAAAGAAAGGGGCCACGGTGTTTCTGTATCTCTATTATGTTGGTGCGGCTTCGGAACTTTTAAATATCTTGATATATCTCGAGAACTACGCATCTGATCAAAAAATATCATAGAACATAAAAGGTAGGAAACTTAATTCTCTACAAAAAAGGTCTCTTAACATTTTGCCATAGCTCGCTTCGTTTCCGAGATATTTGCAGATATATCTCAAGGGAAGGGGCCTGACGGACATATTTCGAGATATTTCTTCTTCTTAGTTGTTCTTCTTCTGCACAGCTAAGCTGGAAGTGGCATTTGCAGCTCGCAATAGTGCAGAGTTATCTCAAAGAAGGGGGCCACGGTGTTTCTGTATCTCTATTATGTTGGTGCGGCTTCGGAACTTTTAAATATCTCGATATATCTCGAAAACTACGCTTCTGATCAAAAAATATCATAGAACATAAATTGTAGAAAACATAATTCTCTACAAAAAAGGTCTCTTAACATTTTGCCATAGCTCGCTTTGTTTCCGAGATATTTGCAGAAATATCTCAAGGGAAGGGGCCTGACGGACATATTTCGAGATATTTCTTCTTCTTGTTGTTCTTCTTCTGCACAGCTAAGCTGGAAGTGGCATTTACAGCTCGCAATAGTGCAGAGTTATCTCATAGAAAGGGGCCACGGTGTTTCTGTATCTCTATTATGTCGGTGCGGCTTCGGAACTTTCAAATATCTTGATATATCTCGAGAACTACGCATCTGAACAAAAAATATCATAGAACATAAAGAGTAGGAAACTTAATTCTCTACAAAAAAGGTCCCTTATCATTTTGCCATAGCTCGCTTCATTTCCGAGATATTTGCAGATTTATCTCAAGGGAAGGGGCCTAACGGACATATTTCGAGATATTTCTTCTTCTTGTTGTTCTTCTTCTGCACAGCTAAGCTGGAAGTGGCATTTGCAGCTCGCAATAGTGCAGAGTTATCTCAAAGAAGGGGGCCACGGTGTTTCTGTATCTCTATTATGTTGGTGCGGCTTCGGAACTTTTAAATATCTTGATATATCTCGAGAACTACGCATCTGATCAAAAAATATCATAGAACATAAAAAGTAGGAAACTTAATTCTCTACAAAAAAGGTCTCTTAACATTTTGCCATAGCTCGCTTCGTTTCCGAGATATTTGCAGATTTATCTCAAGGGAAGGGGCCTGACGGACATATTTCGAGATATTTCTTCTTCTTGTTGTTCTTCTTCTGCACAGCTAAGCTGGAAGTGGCATTTGCAGCTCGCAATAGTGCAGAGTTATCTCAAAGAAAGGGGCCACGGTGTTTCTGTATCTCTATTATGTTGGTGCGGCTTCGGAACTTTTAAATATCTTGATATATCTCGAGAACTACGCATCTGATCAAAAAATATCATAGAACATAAAAGGTAGGAAACTTAATTCTCTACAAAAAAGGTCTCTTAACATTTTGCCATAGCTCGCTTCGTTTCCGAGATATTTGCAGATATATCTCAAGGGAAGGGGCCTGACGGACATATTTCGAGATATTTCTTCTTCTTAGTTGTTCTTCTTCTGCACAGCTAAGCTGGAAGTGGTATTTACAGCTCGCAATAGTGCAGAGTTATCTCATAGAAAGGGGCCACGGTGTTTCTGTATCTCTATTATGTTGGTGCGGCTTCGGAACTTTCAAATATCTTGATATATCTCGAGAACTACGCATCTGATCAAAAAATATCATAGAACATAAAAAGTAGGAAACTTAATTCTCTACAAAAAAGGTCCCTTAACATTTTGCCATAGCTCGCTTCATTTCCGAGATATTTGCAGATTTATCTCAAGGGAAGGGGCCTAACGGACATATTCCGAGATATTTCTTCTTCTTGTTGTTCTTCTTCTGCACAGCTAAGCTGGAAGTGGCATTTGCAGCTCGCAATAGTGCAGAGTTATCTCAAAGAAGGGGGCCACGGTGTTTCTGTATCTCTATTATGTTGGTGCGGCTTCGGAACTTTTAAATATCTCGATATATCTCGAAAACTACGCTTCTGATCAAAAAATATCATAGAATATAAATTGTAGGAAACATAATTCTCTACAAAAAAGGTCTCTTAACATTTTGCCATAGCTCGCTTCGTTTCCGAGATATTTGCAGATATATCTCAAGGGAAGGGGCCTGACGGACATATTTCGAGATATTTCTTCTTCTTAGTTGTTCTTCTTCTGCACAGCTAAGCTGGAAGTGGCATTTACAGCTCGCAATAGTGCAGAGTTATCTCATATAAAGGGGCCACGGTGTTTCTGTATCTCTATTATGTTGGTGCGGCTTCGGAACTTTTAAATATCTAGATATATCTCGAGAACTACGCATCTGATCAAAAAATATCATAGAACATAAAAAGTAGGAAACTTAATTCTCTACAAAAAAGGTCTCTTAACATTTTGCCATAGCTCGCTTCATTTCCGAGATATTTGCAGATTTATCTCAAGGGAAGGGGCCTAACGGACATATTTCGAGATATTTCTTCTTCTTGTTGTTCTTCTTCTGCACAGCGAAGCTGGAAGTGGCATTTGCAGCTCGCAATAGTGCAGAGTTATCTCAAAGAAGGGGGCCACGGTGTTTCTGTATCTCTATTATGTTGATGCGGCTTCGGAACTTTCAAATATCTTGATATATCTCGAGAACTACGCATCTGATCAAAAACTATCATAGAACGTAAAAAGTAGGAAACTTAATTCTCTACAAAAAAGGTCTCTTAACATTTTGCCATAGCTCGCTTCACTTCCGAGATATTTGCAGATTTATCTCAAGGGAAGGGGCCTAACGGACATATTTCGAGATATTTCTTCTTCTTGTTGTTCTTCTTCTGCACAGCGAAGCTGGAAGTGGCATTTGCAGCTCGCAATAGTGCAGAGTTATCTCAAAGAAAGGGGCCACGGTGTTTCTGTATCTCTATTATGTTGGTGCGGCTTCGGAACTTTTAAATATCTTGATATATCTCGAGAACTACGCATCTGATCAAAAAATATCATAGAACATAAAAAGTAGGAAACTTAATTCTCTACAAAAAAGGTCTCTTAACATTTTGCCATAGCTCGCTTCATTTCCGAGATATTTGCAGATTTATCTCAAGGGAAGGGGCCTAACGGACATATTTCGAGATATTTCTTCTTCTTGTTGTTCTTCTTCTGCACAGCGAAGCTGGAAGTGGCATTTGCAGCTCGCAATAGTGCAGAGTTATCTCAAAGAAAGGGGCCACGGTGTTTCTGTATCTCTATTATGTTGTTGCGGCTTCGGAACTGTTAAATATCTTGATATATCTCGAGAACTACGCATCTGATCAAAAAATATCATAGAACATAAAAAGTAGGAAACTTAATTCTCTACAAAAAAGGTCTCTTAACATTTTGCCATAGCTCGCTTCATTTCCGAGATATTTGCAGATTTATCTCAAGGGAAGGGGCCTAACGGACATATTTCGAGATATTTCTTCTTCTTGTTGTTCTTCTTCTGCACAGCTAAGCTGGAAGTGGCATTTGCAGCTCGCAATAGTGCAGAGTTATCTCAAAGAAAGGGGCCACGGTGTTTCTGTATCTCTATTATGTTGGTGCGGCTTCGGAACTTTTAAATATCTTGATATATCTCGAGAACTACGCATCTGATCAAAAAATATCATAGAACATAAAAGGTAGGAAACTTAATTCTCTACAAAAAAGGTCTCTTAACATTTTGCCATAGCTCGCTTCGTTTCCGAGATATTTGCAGATATATCTCAAGGGAAGGGGCCTGACGGACATATTTCGAGATATTTCTTCTTCTTAGTTGTTCTTCTTCTGCACAGCTAAGCTGGAAGTGGCATTTGCAGCTCGCAATAGTGCAGAGTTATCTCAAAGAAGGGGGCCACGGTGTTTCTGTATCTCTATTATGTTGGTGCGGCTTCGGAACTTTTAAATATCTCGATATATCTCGAAAACTACGCTTCTGATCAAAAAATATCATAGAACATAAATTGTAGGAAACATAATTCTCTACAAAAAAGGTCTCTTAACATTTTGCCATAGCTCGCTTTGTTTCCGAGATATTTGCAGAAATATCTCAAGGGAAGGGGCCTGACGGACATATTTCGAGATATTTCTTCTTCTTCTTGTTCTTCTTCTGCACAGCTAAGCTGGAAGTGGCATTTACAGCTCGCAATAGTGCAGAGTTATCTCATAGAAAGGGGCCACGGTGTTTCTGTATCTCTATTATGTCGGTGCGGCTTCGGAACTTTCAAATATCTTGATATATCTCGAGAACTACGCATCTGAACAAAAAATATCATAGAACATAAAGAGTAGGAAACTTAATTCTCTACAAAAAAGGTCCCTTATCATTTTGCCATAGCTCGCTTCATTTCCGAGATATTTGCAGATTTATCTCAAGGGAAGGGGCCTAACGGACATATTTCGAGATATTTCTTCTTCTTGTTGTTCTTCTTCTGCACAGCTAAGCTGGAAGTGGCATTTGCAGCTCGCAATAGTGCAGAGTTATCTCAAAGAAGGGGGCCACGGTGTTTCTGTATCTCTATTATGTTGGTGCGGCTTCGGAACTTTTAAATATCTTGATATATCTCGAGAACTACGCATCTGATCAAAAAATATCATAGAACATAAAAAGTAGGAAACTTAATTCTCTACAAAAAAGGTCTCTTAACATTTTGCCATAGCTCGCTTCGTTTCCGAGATATTTGCATATTTATCTCAAGGGAAGGGGCCTGACGGACATATTTCGAGATATTTCTTCTTCTTGTTGTTCTTCTTCTGCACAGCTAAGCTGGAAGTGGCATTTGCAGCTCGCAATAGTGCAGAGTTATCTCAAAGAAAGGGGCCACGGTGTTTCTGTATCTCTATTATGTTGGTGCGGCTTCGGAACTTTTAAATATCTTGATATATCTCGAGAACTACGCATCTGATCAAAAAATATCATAGAACATAAAAGGTAGGAAACTTAATTCTCTACAAAAAAGGTCTCTTAACATTTTGCCATAGCTCGCTTCGTTTCCGAGATATTTGCAGATATATCTCAAGGGAAGGGGCCTGACGGACATATTTCGAGATATTTCTTCTTCTTAGTTGTTCTTCTTCTGCACAGCTAAGCTGGAAGTGGCATTTACAGCTCGCAATAGTGCAGAGTTATCTCATAGAAAGGGGCCACGGTGTTTCTGTATCTCTATTATGTTGGTGCGGCTTCGGAACTTTCAAATATCTTGATATATCTCGAGAACTACGCATCTGATCAAAAAATGTCATAGAACATAAAAAGTAGGAAACTTAATTCTCTACAAAAAAGGTCCCTTAACATTTTGCCATAGCTCGCTTCATTTCCGAGATATTTGCAGATTTATCTCAAGGGAAGGGGCCTAACGGACATATTCCGAGAAATTTCTTCTTCTTGTTGTTCTTCTTCTGCACAGCTAAGCTGGAAGTGGCATTTGCAGCTCGCAATAGTGCAGAGTTATCTCAAAGAAGGGGGCCACGGTGTTTCTGTATCTCTATTATGTTGGTGCGGCTTCGGAACTTTTAAATATCTCGATATATCTCGAAAACTACGCTTCTGATCAAAAAATATCATAGAATATAAATTGTAGGAAACATAATTCTCTACAAAAAAGGTCTCTTAACATTTTGCCATAGCTCGCTTCGTTTCCGAGATATTTGCAGATATATCTCAAGGGAAGGGGCCTGACGGACATATTTCGAGATATTTCTTCTTCTTAGTTGTTCTTCTTCTGCACAGCTAAGCTGGAAGTGGCATTTACAGCTCGCAATAGTGCAGAGTTATCTCATATAAAGGGGCCACGGTGTTTCTGTATCTCTATTATGTTGGTGCGGCTTCGGAACTTTTAAATATCTAGATATATCTCGAGAACTACGCATCTGATCAAAAAATATCATAGAACATAAAAAGTAGGAAACTTAATTCTCTACAAAAAAGGTCTCTTAACATTTTGCCATAGCTCGCTTCATTTCCGAGATATTTGCAGATTTATCTCAAGGGAAGGGGCCTAACGGACATATTTCGAGATATTTCTTCTTCTTGTTGTTCTTCTTCTGCACAGCGAAGCTGGAAGTGGCATTTGCAGCTCGCAATAGTGCAGAGTTATCTCAAAGAAGGGGGCCACGGTGTTTCTGTATCTCTATTATGTTGATGCGGCTTCGGAACTTTCAAATATCTTGATATATCTCGAGAACTACGCATCTGATCAAAAACTATCATAGAACGTAAAAAGTAGGAAACTTAATTCTCTACAAAAAAGGTCTCTTAACATTTTGCCATAGCTCGCTTCATTTCCGAGATATTTGCAGATTTATCTCAAGGGAAGGGGCCTAACGGACATATTTCGAGATATTTCTTCTTCTTGTTGTTCTTCTTCTGCACAGCGAAGCTGGAAGTGGCATTTGCAGCTCGCAATAGTGCAGAGTTATCTCAAAGAAAGGGGCCACGGTGTTTCTGTATCTCTATTATGTTGGTGCGGCTTCGGAACTTTTAAATATCTTGATATATCTCGAGAACTACGCATCTGATCAAAAAATATCATAGAACATAAAAAGTAGGAAACTTAATTCTCTACAAAAAAGGTCTCTTAACATTTTGCCATAGCTCGCTTCATTTCCGAGATATTTGCAGATTTATCTCAAGGGAAGGGGCCTAACGGACATATTTCGAGATATTTCTTCTTCTTGTTGTTCTTCCTCTGCACAGCGAAGCTGGAAGTGGCATTTGCAGCTCGCAATAGTGCAGAGTTATCTCAAAGAAAGGGGCCACGGTGTTTCTGTATCTCTATTATGTTGTTGCGGCTTCGGAACTGTTAAATATCTTGATATATCTCGAGAACTACGCATCTGATCAAAAAATATCATAGAACATAAAAAGTAGGAAACTTAATTCTCTACAAAAAAGGTCTCTTAACATTTTGCCATAGCTCGCTTCATTTCCGAGATATTTGCAGATTTATCTCAAGGGAAGGGGCCTAACGGACATATTTCGAGATATTTCTTCTTCTTGTTGTTCTTCTTCTGCACAGCTAAGCTGGAAGTGGCATTTACAGCTCGCAATAGTGCAGAGTTATCTCATAGAAAGGGGCCACGGTGTTTCTGTATCTCTATTATGTTGGTGCGGCTTCGGAACTTTTAAATATCTTGATATATCTCGAGAACTACGCATCTGATCAAAAAATATCATAGAACATAAAAAGTAGGAAACTTAATTCCCTACAAAAAAGGTCTCTTAACATTTTGCCATAGCTCGCTTCGTTTCCGAGATATTTGCAGATTTATCTCAAGGGAAGGGGCCTGACGGTCATATTTCGAGATATTTCTTCTTCTTGTTGTTCTTCTTCTGCACAGCTAAGCTGGAAGTGGCATTTGCGGCTCGCACTAGTGCAGAGTTATCTCAAAGAAAGGGGCCACGGTGTTTCTGTATCTCTATTATGTTGGTGCGGCTTCGGAACTTTTAAATATCTCGATATATCTCGAAAACTACGCTTCTGATCAAAAAATATCATAGAACATAAATTGTAGGAAACATAATTCTCTACAAAAAAGGTCTCTTAACATTTTGGCATAGCTCGCTTCGTTTCCGAGATATTTGCAGATATATCTCAAGGGAAGGGGCCTGACGGACATATTTCGAGATATTTCTTCTTCTTGTTGTTCTTCTTCTGCACAGCTAAGCTGGAAGTGGCATTTACAGCTCGCAATAGTGCAGTTATCTCATAGAAAGGGGCCACGGTGTTTCTGTATCTCTATTATGTTGGTGCGGCTTCGGAACTTTTAAATATCTTGATATATCTCGAGAACTACGCATCTGATCAAAAAATATCATAGAACATAAAAAGTAGGAAACTTAATTCTCTACAAAAAAGGTCTCTTAACATTTTGCCATAGCTCGCTTCGTTTCCGAGATATTTGCAGATTTATCTCAAGGGAAGGGGCCTAACGGACATATTTCGAGATATTTCTTCTTCTTGTTGTTCTTCTTCTGCACAGCGAAGCTGGAAGTGGCATTTGCAGCTCGCAATAGTGCAGAGTTATCTCAAAGAAAGGGGCCACGGTGTTTCTGTATCTCTATTATGTTGGTGCGGCTTCGGAACTTTTAAATATCTCGATATATCTCGAAAACTACGCTTCTGATCAAAAAATATCATAGAACATAAATTGTAGGAAACATAATTCTCTACAAAAAAGGTCTCTTAACATTTTGCCATAGCTCGCTTGGTTTCCGAGATATTTGCAGATTTATCTCAAGGGAAGGGGCCCGACGGACATATTTCGAGATATTTCTTCTTCTTGTTGTTCTTCTTCTGCACAGCTAAGCTGAAAGTGGCATTTACAGCTCGCAATAGTGCAGAGTTATCTCATAGAAAGGGGCCACGGTGTTTCTGTATCTCTATAATGTTGGTGCGGCTTCGGAACTTTTAAATATCTTGATATATCTCGAGAACTACGCATCTGATCAAAAAATATCATAGAACATAAAAAGTAGGAAACTTAATTCTCTACAAAAAAGGTCTCTTAACATTTTGCCATAGCTCGCTTCATTTCCGAGATATTTGCAGATTTATCTCAAGGGAAGGGGCCTAACGGACATATTTCGAGATATTTCTTGTTCTTGTTGTTCTTCTTCTGCACAGCTAAGCTGGAAGTGGCATTTGCAGCTCGCAATAGTGCAGAGTTATCTCAAAGAAGGGGGCCACGGTGTTTCTGTATCTCTATTATGTTGGTGCGGCTTCGGAACTTCTAAATATCTTGATATATCTTGAGAACTACGCATCTGATCAAAAAATATCATAGAACATAGAAAGTAGGAAACTTAATTCTCTACAAAAAAGGTCTCTTAACATTTTGCCATAGCTCGCTTCATTTCCGAGATATTTGCAGATTTATCTCAAGGGAAGGGGCCTAGCGGACATATTTCGAGATATTTCTTCTTCTTGTTGTTCTTCTTCTGCACAGCTAAGCTGGAAGTGGCATTTGCGGCTCGCACTAGTGCAGAGTTATCTCAAAGAAAGGGGCCACGGTGTTTCTGTATCTCTATTATGTTGGAGCGGCTTCGGAACTTTTAAATATCTCGATATATCTCGAAAACTACGCTTCTGATCAAAAAATATCATAGAACATAAATTGTAGGAAACATAATTCTCTACAAAAAAGGTCTCTTAACATTTTGCCATAGCTCGCTTTGTTTCCGAGATATTTGCAGAAATATCTCAAGGGAAGGGGCCTGACGGACATATTTCGAGATATTTCTTCTTCTTGTTGTTCTTCTTCTGCACAGCTAAGCTGGAAGTGGCATTTACAGCTCGCAATAGTGCAGAGTTATCTCATAGAAAGGGGCCACGGTGTTTCTGTATCTCTATTATGTCGGTGCGGCTTCGGAACTTTCAAATATCTTGATATATCTCGAGAACTACGCATCTGAACAAAAAATATCATAGAACATAAAGAGTAGGAAACTTAATTCTCTACAAAAAAGGTCCCTTAACATTTTGCCATAGCTCGCTTCATTTCCGAGATATTTGCAGATTTATCTCAAGGGAAGGGGCCTGACGGACATATTTCGAGATATTTCTTCTTCTTGTTGTTCTTCTTCTGCACAGCTAAGCTGGAAGTGGCATTTGCAGCTCGCAATAGTGCAGAGTTATCTCAAAGAAAGGGGCCACGGTGTTTCTGTATCTCTATTATGTTGGTGCGGCTTCGGAACTTTTAAATATCTTGATATATCTCGAGAACTACGCATCTGATCAAAAAATATCATAGAACATAAAAGGTAGGAAACTTAATTCTCTACAAAAAAGGTCTCTTAACATTTTGCCATAGCTCGCTTCGTTTCCGAGATATTTGCAGATATATCTCAAGGGAAGGGGCCTGACGGACATATTTCGAGATATTTCTTCTTCTTAGTTGTTCTTCTTCTGCACAGCTAAGCTGGAAGTGGCATTTACAGCTCGCAATAGTGCAGAGTTATCTCATAGAAAGGGGCCACGGTGTTTCTGTATCTCTATTATGTTGGTGCGGCTTCGGAACTTTTAAATATCTTGATATATCTCGAGAACTACGCATCTGATCAAAAAATATCATAGAACATGAAAAGTAGGAAACTTAATTCTCTACAAAAAAGGTCTCTTAACATTTTGCCATAGCTCGCTTCATTTCCGAGATATTTGCAGATTTATCTCAAGGGAAGGGGCCTAACGGACATATTTCGAGATACTTCTTCTTCTTGTTGTTCTTCTTCTGCACAGCGAAGCTGGAAGTGGCATTTGCAGCTCGCAATAGTGCAGAGTTATCTCAAAGAAAGGGGCCACGGTGTTTCTGTATCTCTATTATGTTGGTGCGGCTTCGGAACTTTCAAATATCTTGATATATCTCGAGAACTACGCATCTGATCAAAAAATATCATAGAACATAAAAAGTAGGAAACTTAATTCTCTACAAAAAAGGTCCCTTAACATTTTGCCATAGCTCGCTTCATTTCCGAGATATTTGCAGATTTATCTCAAGGGAAGGGGCCTAACGGACATATTCCGAGATATTTCTTCTTCTTGTTGTTCTTCTTCTGCACAGCTAAGCTGGAAGTGGCATTTGCAGCTCGCAATAGTGCAGAGTTATCTCAAAGAAGGGGGCCACGGTGTTTCTGTATCTCTATTATGTTGGTGCGGCTTCGGAACTTTTAAATATCTCGATATATCTCGAAAACTACGCTTCTGATCAAAAAATATCATAGAATATAAATTGTAGGAAACATAATTCTCTACAAAAAAGGTCTCTTAACATTTTGCCATAGCTCGCTTCGTTTCCGAGATATTTGCAGATATATCTCAAGGGAAGGGGCCTGACGGACATATTTCGAGATATTTCTTCTTCTTAGTTGTTCTTCTTCTGCACAGCTAAGCTGGAAGTGGCATTTACAGCTCGCAATAGTGCAGAGTTATCTCATATAAAGGGGCCACGGTGTTTCTGTATCTCTATTATGTTGGTGCGGCTTCGGAACTTTTAAATATCTAGATATATCTCGAGAACTACGCATCTGATCAAAAAATATCATAGAACATAAAAACTAGGAAACTTAATTC
Organism: Osmia lignaria lignaria; assembly: GCF_051020975.1. Lineage (NCBI taxonomy): Eukaryota > Metazoa > Arthropoda > Insecta > Hymenoptera > Megachilidae > Osmia > Osmia lignaria. The sequence goes on along the minus strand of NW_027478161.1, from coordinate 22,540,020 downwards.
TCTACAAAAAAGGTCTCTTAACATTTTGCCATAGCTCGCTTCATTTCCGAGATATTTGCAGATTTATCTCAAGGGAAGGGGCATAACGGACATATTTCGAGATATTTCTTCTTCTTGTTGTTCTTCTTCTGCACAGCGAAGCTGGAAGTGGCATTTGCAGCTCGCAATAGTGCAGAGTTATCTCAAAGAAGGGGGCCACGGTGTTTCTGTATCTCTATTATGTTGGTGCGGCTTCGGAACTTTCAAATATCTTGATATATCTCGAGAACTACGCATCTGATCAAAAACTATCATAGAACGTAAAAAGTAGGAAACTTAATTCTCTACAAAAAAGGTCTCTTAACATTTTGCCATAGCTCGCTTCATTTCCGAGATATTTGCAGATTTATCTCAAGGGAAGGGGCCTAACGGACATATTTCGAGATATTTCTTCTTCTTGTTGTTCTTCTTCTGCACAGCGAAGCTGGAAGTGGCATTTGCAGCTCGCAATAGTGCAGAGTTATCTCAAAGAAAGGGGCCACGGTGTTTCTGTTTCTCTATTATGTTGGTGCGGCTTCGGAACTTTTAAATATCTTGATATATCTCGAGAACTACGCATCTGATCAAAAAATATCATAGAACATAAAAAGTAGGAAACTTAATTCTCTACAAAAAAGGTCTCTTAACATTTTGCCATAGCTGGCTTCATTTCCGAGATATTTGCAGATTTATCTCAAGGGAAGGGGCCTAACGGACATATTTCGAGATATTTCTTCTTCTTGTTGTTCTTCTTCTGCACAGCGAAGCTGGAAGTGGCATTTGCAGCTCGCAATAGTGCAGAGTTATCTCAAAGAAAGGGGCCACGGTGTTTCTGTATCTCTATTATGTTGGTGCGGCTTCGGAACTTTTAAATATCTTGATATATCTCGAGAACTACGCATCTGATCAAAAAATATCATAGAACATAAAAAGTAGGAAACTTAATTCTCTACAAAAAAGGTCTCTTAACATTTTGCCATAGCTCGCTTCATTTCCGAGATATTTGCAGATTTATCTCAAGGGAAGGGGCCTAACGGACATATTTCGAGATATTTCTTCTTCTTGTTGTTCTTCTTCTGCACAGCGAAGCTGGAAGTGGCATTTGCAGCTCGCAATAGTGCAGAGTTATCTCAAAGAAAGGGGCCACGGTGTTTCTGTATCTCTATTATGTTGGTGCGGCTTCGGAACTTTTAAATATCTTGATATATCTCGAGAACTACGCATCTGATCAAAAAATATCATACAACATAAAAAGTAGGAAACTTTATTCTCTACAAAAAAGGTCTCTTAACATTTTGCCATAGCTCGCTTCGTTTCCGAGATATTTGCAGATATCTCAAGGGAAGGGGCCTGACGGACATATTTCGAGATATTTCTTCTTCTTGTTGTTCTTCTTCTGCACAGCTAAGCTGGAAGTGGCATTTGCAGCTCGCAATAGTGCAGAGTTATCTCAAAGAAGGGGGCCACGGTGTTTCTGTATCTCTATTATGTTGTTGCGGCTTCGGAACTTTCAAATATCTTGATATATCTCGAGAACTACGCATCTGATCAAAAAATATCATAGAACATAAAAAGTAGGAAACTTAATTCTCTACAAAAAAGGTCTCTTAACATTTTGCCATAGCTCGCTTCATTTCCGAGATATTTGCAGATTTATCTCAAGGGAAGGGGCCTGACGGACATATTTCGAGATATTTCTTCTTCTTGTTGTTCTTCTTCTGCACAGCTAAGCTGGAAGTGGCATTTACAGCTCGCAATAGTGCAGAGTTATCTCAAAGAAAGGGGCCACGGTGTTTCTGTATCTCTATTATGTTGGTGCGGATTCGGAACTTTTAAATATCTTGGTATATCTCGAGAACTACGCATCTGATCAAAAAATATCATACAACATAAAAAGTAGGAAACTTAATTCTCTACAAAAAAGGTCTCTTAACATTTTGCCATAGCTCGCTTCATTTCCGAGATATTTGCAGATTTATCTCAATGGAAGGGGCCTAACGGACATATTTCAAGATATTTCTTCTTCTTGTTGTTCTTCTTCTGCACAGCTAAGCTGGAAGTGGCATTTACAGCTCGCAATAGTGCAGAGTTATCTCATAGAAAGGGGCCACGGTGTTTCTGTATCTCTATTATGTTGGTGCGGCTTCGGAACTTTTAAATATCTTGATATATCTCGAGAACTACGCATCTGATCAAAAAATATCATAGAACATAAAAAGTAGGAAACTTAATTCTCTACAAAAAAGGTCTCTTAACATTTTGCCATAGCTCGCTTCGTTTCCGATATATTTGCAGATTTATCTCAAGGGAAGGGGCCTGACGGTCATATTTCGAGATATTTCTTCTTCTTGTTGTTCTTCTTCTGCACAGCTAAGCTGGAAGTGGCATTTGCGGCTCGCACTAGTGCAGAGTTATCTCAAAGAAAGGGGCCACGGTGTTTCTGTATCTCTATTATGTTGGTGCGGCTTCGGAACTTTTAAATATCTCGATATATCTCGAAAACTACGCTTCTGATCAAAAAATATCATAGAACATAAATTGTAGGAAACATAATTCTCTACAAAAAAGGTCTCTTAACATTTTGGCATAGCTCGCTTCGTTTCCGAGATATTTGCAGATATATCTCAAGGGAAGGGGCCTGACGGACATATTTCGAGATATTTCTTCTTCTTGTTGTTCTTCTTCTGCACAGCTAAGCTGGAAGTGGCATTTACAGCTCGCAATAGTGCAGTTATCTCATAGAAAGGGGCCACGGTGTTTCTGTATCTCTATTATGTTGGTGCGGCTTCGGAACTTTTAAATATCTTGATATATCTCGAGAACTACGCATCTGATCAAAAAATATCATAGAACATAAAAAGTAGGAAACTTAATTCTCTACAAAAAAGGTCTCTTAACAGTTTGCCATAGCTCGCTTCGTTTCCGAGATATTTGCAGATTTATCTCAAGGGAAGGGGCCTAACGGACATATTTCGAGATATTTCTTCTTCTTGTTGTTCTTCTTCTGCACAGCGAAGCTGGAAGTGGCATTTGCAGCTCGCAATAGTGCAGAGTTATCTCAAAGAAAGGGGCCACGGTGTTTCTGTATCTCTATTATGTTGGTGCGGCTTCGGAACTTTTAAATATCTCGATATATCTCGAAAACTACGCTTCTGATCAAAAAATATCATAGAACATAAATTGTAGGAAACATAATTCTCTACAAAAAAGGTCTCTTAACATTTTGCCATAGCTCGCTTGGTTTCCGAGATATTTGCAGATTTATCTCAAGGGAAGGGGCCCGACGGACATATTTCGAGATATTTCTTCTTCTTGTTGTTCTTCTTCTGCACAGCTAAGCTGAAAGTGGCATTTGCAGCCCGCAATAGTGCAGAGTTATCTCAAAGAAAGGGGCCACGGTGTTTCTGTATCTCTATTATGTTGGTGCGGCTTCGGAACTTTTAAATATCTTGATATATCTCGAGAACTACTCATCTGATCAAAAAATATCATAGAACATAAAAAGTAGGAAACTTAATTCTCTACAAAAAAGGTCTCTTAACATTTTGCCATAGCTCGCTTCGTTTCCGAGATATTTGCAGATTTATCTCAAGGGAAGGGGTCTGACGGACATATTTCAAGATATTTCTTCTTCTTGTTGTTCTTCTTCTGCACAGCTAAGCTGGAAGTGGCATTTGCGGCTCGCACTAGTGCAGAGTTATCTCAAAGAAAGGGGCCACGGTGTTTCTGTATCTCTATTATGTTGGTGCGGCTTCGGAACTTTTAAATATCTCGATATATCTCGAAAACTACGCTTCTGATCAAAAAATATCATAGAACATAAATTGTAGGAAACATAGTTCTCTACAAAAAAGGTCTCTTAACATTTTGCCATAGCTCGCTTCGTTTCCGAGATATTTGCAGATATATCTCAAGGGAAGGGGCCTGACGGACATATTTCGAGATATTTCTTCTTCTTGTTGTTCTTCTTCTGCACAGCTAAGCTGGAAGTGGCATTTACAGCTCGCAATAGTGCAGAGTTATCTCATAGAAAGGGGCCACGGTGTTTCTGTATCTCTATTATGTTGGTGCGGCTTCGGAACTTTTAAATATCTTGATATATCTCGAGAACTACGCATCTGATCAAAAAATATCATAGAACATAAAAAGTAGGAAACTTAATTCTCTACAAAAAAGGTCTCTTAACATTCTGCCATAGCTCGCTTCGTTTCCGAGATATTTGCAGATTTATCTCAAGGGAAGGGGCCTGAAGGACATATTTCGAGATATTTCTTCTTCTTGTTGTTCTTCTTCTGCACAGCTAAGCTGGAAGTGGCATTTACAGCTCGCAATAGTGCAGAGTTATCTCATAGAAAGGGGCCACGGTGTTTCTGTATCTCTATTATGTTGGTGCGGCTTCGGAACTTTTAAATATCTCGATATATCTCGAAAACTACGCTTCTGATCAAAAAATATCATAGAACATAAAAAGTAGGAAACTTAATTCTCTACAAAAAAGGTCTCTTAACATTCTGCCATAGCTCGCTTCGTTTCCGAGATATTTGCAGATTTATCTCAAGGGAAGGGGCCTGAAGGACATATTTCGAGATATTTCTTCTTCTTGTTGTTCTTCTTCTGCACAGCTAAGCTGGAAGTGGCATTTACAGCTCGCAATAGTGCAGAGTTATCTCAAAGAAAGGGGCCACGGTGTTTCTGTATCTCTATTATGTTGGTGCGGCTTCGGAACTTTTAAATATCTTGATATATCTCGAGAACTACGCATCTGATCAAAAAATATCATAGAACATAAAAAGTAGGAAACTTAATTCTCTACAAAGAAGGTCTCTTAACATTTTGGCATAGCTCGCTTCGTTTCCGAGATATTTGCAGATATATCTCAAGGGAAGGGGCCTGACGGACATATTTCGAGATATTTCTTCTTCTTGTTGTTCTTCTTCTGCACAGCGAAGCTGGAAGTGCCATTTGCAGCTCGCAATAGTGCAGAGTTATCTCAAAGAAAGGGGCCACGGTGTTTCTGGAACTCTATTATGTTGGTGCGGCTTCGGAACTTTTAAATATCTCGATATATCTCGAAAACTACGCTTCCGATCAAAAAATATCATAGAACATAAATTGTAGGAAACATAATTCTCTACAAAAAAGGTCTCTTAACATTTTGCCATAGCTCGCTTGGTTTCCGAGATATTTGCAGATTTATCTCAAGGGAAGGGGCCTGACGGACATATTTCGAGATATTTCTTCTTCTTGTTGTTCTTCTTCTGCACAGCTAAGCTGGAAGTGGCATTTGCGGCTCGCACTAGTGCAGAGTTATCTCAAAGAAAGGGGCCACGGTGTTTCTGTATCTGTATTATGTTGGTGCGGCTTCGGAACTTTTAAATATCTCGATATATCTCGAAAACTACGCCTCTGATCAAAAAATATCATAGAACATAAATTGTAGGAAACATAATTCTCTACAAAAAAGGTCTCTTAACATTTTGCCATAGCTCGCTTCGTTTCCGAGATATTTGCAGATATATCTCAAGGGAAGGGGCCTGAAGGACATATTTCGAGATATTTCTTCTTCTTGTTGTTCTTCTTCTGCACAGCTAAGCTGGAAGTGGCATTTACAGCTCGCAATAGTGCAGGGTTATCTCAAAGAAAGGGGCCACGGTGTTTCTGTATCTCTATTATGTTGGTGCGGCTTCGGAACTTATAAATATCTTGATATATCTCGAGAACTACGCATCTGAACAAAAAATATCATAGAACATAAAGAGTAGGAAACTTAATTCTCTACAAAAAAGGTCCCTTAACATTTTGCCATAGCTCGCTTCGTTTCCGAGATATTTGCAGATTTATCTCAAGGGAAGGGGCCTAACGGACATATTTCGAGATATTTCTTCTTCTTGTTGTTCTTCTTCTGCACAGCTAAGCTGGAAGTGGCATTTACAGCTCGCAATAGTGCAGAGTTATCTCATAGAAAGGGGCCACGGTGTTTCTGTATCTCTATTATGTTGGTGCGGCTTCGGAACTTTCAAATATCTTGATATATCTCGAGAACTACGCATCTGATCAAAAAATATCATAGAACATAAAAAGTAGGAAACTTAATTCTCTACAAAAAAGGTCCCTTAACATTTTGCCATAGCTCGCTTCATTTCCGAGATATTTGCAGATTTATCTCAAGGGAAGGGGCCTAACGGACATATTCCGAGATATTTCTTCTTCTTGTTGTTCTTCTTCTGCACAGCTAAGCTGGAAGTGGCATTTGCAGCTCGCAATAGTGCAGAGTTATCTCAAAGAAGGGGGCCACGGTGTTTCTGTATCTCTATTATGTTGGTGCGGCTTCGGAACTTTTAAATATCTCGATATATCTCGAAAACTACGCTTCTGATCAAAAAATATCATAGAACATAAATTGTAGGAAACATAATTCTCTACAAAAAAGGTCTCTTAACATTTTGCCATAGCTCGCTTTGTTTCCGAGATATTTGCAGAAATATCTCAAGGGAAGGGGCCTGACGGACATATTTCGAGATATTTCTTCTTCTTGTTGTTCTTCTTCTGCACAGCTAAGCTGGAAGTGGCATTTACAGCTCGCAATAGTGCAGAGTTATCTCATAGAAAGGGGCCACGGTGTTTCTGTATCTCTATTATGTCGGTGCGGCTTCGGAACTTTCAAATATCTTGATATATCTCGAGAACTACGCATCTGAACAAAAAATATCATAGAACATAAAGAGTAGGAAACTTAATTCTCTACAAAAAAGGTCCCTTAACATTTTGCCATAGCTCGCTTCATTTCCGAGATATTTGCAGATTTATCTCAAGGGAAGGGGCCTAACGGACATATTTCGAGATATTTCTTCTTCTTGTTGTTCTTCTTCTGCACAGCTAAGCTGGAAGTGGCATTTGCAGCTCGCAATAGTGCAGAGTTATCTCAAAGAAGGGGGCCACGGTGTTTCTGTATCTCTATTATGTTGGTGCGGCTTCGGAACTTTTAAATATCTTGATATATCTCGAGAACTACGCATCTGATCAAAAAATATCATAGAACATAAAAAGTAGGAAACTTAATTCTCTACAAAAAAGGTCTCTTAACATTTTGCCATAGCTCGCTTCGTTTCCGAGATATGTGCAGATTTATCTCAAGGGAAGGGGCCTGACGGACATATTTCGAGATATTTCTTCTTCTTGTTGTTCTTCTTCTGCACAGCTAAGCTGGAAGTGGCATTTGCAGCTCGCAATAGTGCAGAGTTATCTCAAAGAAAGGGGCCACGGTGTTTCTGTATCTCTATTATGTTGGTGCGGCTTCGGAACTTTTAAATATCTTGATATATCTCGAGAACTACGCATCTGATCAAAAAATATCATAGAACATAAAAGGTAGGAAACTTAATTCTCTACAAAAAAGGTCTCTTAACATTTTGCCATAGCTCGCTTCGTTTCCGAAATATTTGCAGATATATCTCAAGGGAAGGGGCCTGACGGACATATTTCGAGATATTTCTTCTTCTTAGTTGTTCTTCTTCTGCACAGCTAAGCTGGAAGTGGCATTTACAGCTCGCAATAGTGCAGAGTTATCTCATAGAAAGGGGCCACGGTGTTTCTGTATCTCTATTATGTTGGTGCGGCTTCGGAACTTTCAAATATCTTGATATATCTCGAGAACTACGCATCTGATCAAAAAATATCATAGAACATAAAAAGTAGGAAACTTAATTCTCTACAAAAAAGGTCCCTTAACATTTTGCCATAGCTCGCTTCATTTCCGAGATATTTGCAGATTTATCTCAAGGGAAGGGGCCTAACGGACATATTCCGAGATATTTCTTCTTCTTGTTGTTCTTCTTCTGCACAGCTAAGCTGGAAGTGGCATTTGCAGCTCGCAATAGTGCAGAGTTATCTCAAAGAAGGGGGCCACGGTGTTTCTGTATCTCTATTATGTTGGTGCGGCTTCGGAACTTTTAAATATCTAGATATATCTCGAGAACTACGCATCTGATCAAAAAATATCATAGAACATAAAAAGTAGGAAACTTAATTCTCTACAAAAAAGGTCTCTTAACATTTTGCCATAGCTCGCTTCATTTCCGAGATATTTGCAGATTTATCTCAAGGGAAGGGGCCTAACGGACATATTTCGAGATATTTCTTCTTCTTGTTGTTCTTCTTCTGCACAGCGAAGCTGGAAGTGGCATTTGCAGCTCGCAATAGTGCAGAGTTATCTCAAAGAAGGGGGCCACGGTGTTTCTGTATCTCTATTATGTTGGTGCGGCTTCGGAACTTTCAAATATCTTGATATATCTCGAGAACTACGCATCTGATCAAAAACTATCATAGAACGTAAAAAGTAGGAAACTTAATTCTCTACAAAAAAGGTCTCTTAACATTTTGCCATAGCTCGCTTCATTTCCGAGATATTTGCAGATTTATCTCAAGGGAAGGGGCCTAACGGACATATTTCGAGATATTTCTTCTTCTTGTTGTTCTTCTTCTGCACAGCGAAGCTGGAAGTGGCATTTGCAGCTCGCAATAGTGCAGAGTTATCTCAAAGAAAGGGGCCACGGTGTTTCTGTATCTCTATTATGTTGGTGCGGCTTCGGAACTTTTAAATATCTTGATATATCTCGAGAACTACGCATCTGATCAAAAACTATCATAGAACATAAAAAGTAGGAAACTTAATTCTCTACAAAAAAGGTCTCTTAACATTTTGCCATAGCTCGCTTCATTTCCGAGATATTTGCAGATTTATCTCAAGGGAAGGGGCCTAACGGACATATTTCGAGATATTTCTTCTTCTTGTTGTTCTTCTTCTGCACAGCGAAGCTGGAAGTGGCATTTGCAGCTCGCAATAGTGCAGAGTTATCTCAAAGAAAGGGGCCACGGTGTTTCTGTATCTCTATTATGTTGTTGCGGCTTCGGAACTGTTAAATATCTTGATATATCTCGAGAACTACGCATCTGATCAAAAAATATCATAGAACATGAAAAGTAGGAAACTTAATTCTCTACAAAAAAGGTCTCTTAACATTTTGCCATAGCTCGCTTCATTTCCGAGATATTTGCAGATTTATCTCAAGGGAAGGGGCCTAACGGACATATTTCGAGATATTTCTTCTTCTTGTTGTTCTTCTTCTGCACAGCTAAGCTGGAAGTGGCATTTGCAGCTCGCAATAGTGCAGAGTTATCTCAAAGAAAGGGGCCACGGTGTTTCTGTATCTCTATTATGTTGGTGCGGATTCGGAACTTTCAAATATCTTGATATATCTCGAGAACTACGCATCTGATCAAAAAATATCATACAACATAAAAAGTAGGAAACTTAATTCTCTACAAAAAAGGTCTCTTAACATTTTGCCATAGCTCGCTTCGTTTCCGAGATATTTGCAGATTTATCTCAAGGGAAGGGGCCTAACGGACATATTTCGAGATATTTCTTCTTCTTGTTGTTCTTCTTCTGCACAGCGAAGCTGGAAGTGGCATTTGCAGCTCGCAATAGTGCAGAGTTATCTCAAAGAAAGGGGCCACGGTGTTTCTGTATCTCTATTATGTTGTTGCGGCTTCGGAACTGTTAAATATCTTGATATATCTCGAGAACTACGCATCTGATCAAAAAATATCATAGAACATAAAAAGTAGGAAACTTGATTCTCTACAAAAAAGGTCTCTTAACATTTTGCCATAGCTCGCTTCATTTCCGAGATATTTGCAGATTTATCTCAAGGGAAGGGGCCTAACGGACATATTTCGAGATATTTCTTCTTCTTGTTGTTCTTCTTCTGCACAGCTAAGCTGGAAGTGGCATTTGCAGCTCGCAATAGTGCAGAGTTATCTCAAAGAAAGGGGCCACGGTGTTTCTGTATCTCTATTATGTTGGTGCGGATTCGGAACTTTTAAATATCTTGATATATCTCGAGAACTACGCATCTGATCAAAAAATATCATACAACATAAAAAGTAGGAAACTTAATTCTCTACAAAAAAGGTCTCTTAACATTTTGCCATAGCTCGCTTCATTTCCGAGATATTTGCAGATTTATCTCAAGGGAAGGGGCCTAACGGACATATTTCGAGATATTTCTTCTTCTTGTTGTTCTTCTTCTGCACAGCTAAGCTGGAAGTGGCATTTGCAGCTCGCAATAGTGCAGAGTTATCTCAAAGAAAGGGGCCACGGTGTTTCTGTATCTCTATTATGTTGGTGCGGATTCGGAACTTTTAAATATCTTGATATATCTCGAGAACTACGCATCTGATCAAAAAATATCATACAACATAAAAAGCAGGAAACTTAATTCTCTACAAAAAAGGTCTCTTAACATTTTGCCATAGCTCGCTTCGTTTCCGAGATATTTGCAGATTTATCTCAAGGGAAGGGGCCTAACGGACATATTTCGAGATATTTCTTCTTCTTGTTGTTCTTCTTCTGCACAGCGAAGCTGGAAGTGGCATTTGCAGCTCGCAATAGTGCAGAGTTATCTCAAAGAAAGGGGCCACGGTGTTTCTGTATCTCTATTATGTTGTTGCGGCTTCGGAACTGTTAAATATCTTGATATATCTCGAGAACTACGCATCTGATCAAAAAATATCATAGAACATAAAAAGTAGGAAACTTAATTCTCTACAAAAAAGGTCTCTTAACATTTTGCCATAGCTCGCTTCATTTCCGAGATATTTGCAGATTTATCTCAAGGGAAGGGGCCTAACGGACATATTTCGAGATATTTCTTCTTCTTGTTGTTCTTCTTCTGCACAGCTAAGCTGGAAGTGGCATTTGCAGCTCGCAATAGTGCAGAGTTATCTCAAAGAAAGGGGCCACGGTGTTTCTGTATCTCTATTATGTTGGTGCGGATTCGGAACTTTTAAATATCTTGATATATCTCGAGAACTACGCATCTGATCAAAAAATATCATACAACATAAAAAGTAGGAAACTTAATTCTCTACAAAAAAGGTCTCTTAACATTTTGCCATAGCTCGCTTCGTTTCCGAGATATTTGCAGATTTCTCTCAAGGGAAGGGGCCTGACGGACATATTTCGAGATATTTCTTCTTCTTAGTTGTTCTTCTTCTGCACAGCTAAGCTGGAAGTGGCATTTACAGCTCGCAATAGTGCAGAGTTATCTCATATAAAGGGGCCACGGTGTTTCTGTATCTCTATTATGTTGGTGCGGCTTCGGAACTTTTAAATATCTAGATATATCTCGAGAACTACGCATCTGATCAAAAAATATCATAGAACATAAAAAGTAGGAAACTTAATTCTCTACAAAAAAGGTCTCTTAACATTTTGCCATAGCTCGCTTCATTTCCGAGATATTTGCAGATTTATCTCAAGGGAAGGGGCCTAACGGACATATTTCGAGATATTTCTTCTTCTTGTTGTTCTTCTTCTGCACAGCGAAGCTGGAAGTGGCATTTGCAGCTCGCAATAGTGCAGAGTTATCTCAAAGAAGGGGGCCACGGTGTTTCTGTATCTCTATTATGTTGGTGCGGCTTCGGAACTTTCAAATATCTTGATATATCTCGAGAACTACGCATCTGATCAAAAACTATCATAGAACGTAAAAAGTAGGAAACTTAATTCTCTACAAAAAAGGTCTCTTAACATTTTGCCATAGCTCGCTTCATTTCCGAGATATTTGCAGATTTATCTCAAGGGAAGGGGCCTAACGGACATATTTCGAGATATTTCTTCTTCTTGTTGTTCTTCTTCTGCACAGCGAAGCTGGAAGTGGCATTTGCAGCTCGCAATAGTGCAGAGTTATCTCAAAGAAAGGGGCCACGGTGTTTCTGTATCTCTATTATGTTGGTGCGGCTTCGGAACTTTTAAATATCTTGATATATCTCGAGAACTACGCATCTGATCAAAAAATATCATAGAACATAAAAAGTAGGAAACTTAATTCTCTACAAAAAAGGTCTCTTAACATTTTGCCATAGCTCGCTTCATTTCCGAGATATTTGCAGATTTATCTCAAGGGAAGGGGCCTAACGGACATATTTCGAGATATTTCTTCTTCTTGTTGTTCTTCTTCTGCACAGCTAAGCTGGAAGTGGCATTTACAGCTCGCAATAGTGCAGAGTTATCTCATAGAAAGGGGCCACGGTGTTTCTGTATCTCTATTATGTCGGTGCGGCTTCGGAACTTTCAAATATCTTGATATATCTCGAGAACTACGCATCTGAACAAAAAATATCATAGAACATAAAGAGTAGGAAACTTAATTCTCTACAAAAAAGGTCCCTTAACATTTTGCCATAGCTCGCTTCATTTCCGAGATATTTGCAGATTTATCTCAAGGGAAGGGGCCTAACGGACATATTTCGAGATATTTCTTCTTCTTGTTGTTCTTCTTCTGCACAGCTAAGCTGGAAGTGGCATTTGCAGCTCGCAATAGTGCAGAGTTATCTCAAAGAAGGGGGCCACGGTGTTTCTGTATCTCTATTATGTTGGTGCGGCTTCGGAACTTTTAAATATCTTGATATATCTCGAGAACTACGCATCTGATCAAAAAATATCATAGAACATAAAAAGTAGGAAACTTAATTCTCTACAAAAAAGGTCTCTTAACATTTTGCCATAGCTCGCTTCGTTTCCGAGATATGTGCAGATTTATCTCAAGGGAAGGGGCCTGACGGACATATTTCGAGATATTTCTTCTTCTTGTTGTTCTTCTTCTGCACAGCTAAGCTGGAAGTGGCATTTGCAGCTCGCAATAGTGCAGAGTTATCTCAAAGAAAGGGGCCACGGTGTTTCTGTATCTCTATTATGTTGGTGCGGCTTCGGAACTTTTAAATATCTTGATATATCTCGAGAACTACGCATCTGATCAAAAAATATCATAGAACATAAAAGGTAGGAAACTTAATTCTCTACAAAAAAGGTCTCTTAACATTTTGCCATAGCTCGCTTCGTTTCCGAGATATTTGCAGATATATCTCAAGGGAAGGGGCCTGACGGACATATTTCGAGATATTTCTTCTTCTTAGTTGTTCTTCTTCTGCACAGCTAAGCTGGAAGTGGCATTTACAGCTCGCAATAGTGCAGAGTTATCTCATAGAAAGGGGCCACGGTGTTTCTGTATCTCTATTATGTTGGTGCGGCTTCGGAACTTTCAAATATCTTGATATATCTCGAGAACTACGCATCTGATCAAAAAATATCATAGAACATAAAAAGTAGGAAACTTAATTCTCTACAAAAAAGGTCCCTTAACATTTTGCCATAGCTCGCTTCATTTCCGAGATATTTGCAGATTTATCTCAAGGGAAGGGGCCTAACGGACATATTCCGAGATATTTCTTCTTCTTGTTGTTCTTCTTCTGCACAGCTAAGCTGGAAGTGGCATTTGCAGCTCGCAATAGTGCAGAGTTATCTCAAAGAAGGGGGCCACGGTGTTTCTGTATCTCTATTATGTTGGTGCGGCTTCGGAACTTTTAAATATCTAGATATATCTCGAGAACTACGCATCTGATCAAAAAATATCATAGAACATAAAAAGTAGGAAACTTAATTCTCTACAAAAAAGGTCTCTTAACATTTTGCCATAGCTCGCTTCATTTCCGAGATATTTGCAGATTTATCTCAAGGGAAGGGGCCTAACGGACATATTTCGAGATATTTCTTCTTCTTGTTGTTCTTCTTCTGCACAGCGAAGCTGGAAGTGGCATTTGCAGCTCGCAATAGTGCAGAGTTATCTCAAAGAAGGGGGCCACGGTGTTTCTGTATCTCTATTATGTTGGTGCGGCTTCGGAACTTTCAAATATCTTGATATATCTCGAGAACTACGCATCTGATCAAAAACTATCATAGAACGTAAAAAGTAGGAAACTTAATTCTCTACAAAAAAGGTCTCTTAACATTTTGCCATAGCTCGCTTCATTTCCGAGATATTTGCAGATTTATCTCAAGGGAAGGGGCCTAACGGACATATTTCGAGATATTTCTTCTTCTTGTTGTTCTTCTTCTGCACAGCGAAGCTGGAAGTGGCATTTGCAGCTCGCAATAGTGCAGAGTTATCTCAAAGAAAGGGGCCACGGTGTTTCTGTATCTCTATTATGTTGGTGCGGCTTCGGAACTTTTAAATATCTTGATATATCTCGAGAACTACGCATCTGATCAAAAACTATCATAGAACATAAAAAGTAGGAAACTTAATTCTCTACAAAAAAGGTCTCTTAACATTTTGCCATAGCTCGCTTCATTTCCGAGATATTTGCAGATTTATCTCAAGGGAAGGGGCCTAACGGACATATTTCGAGATATTTCTTCTTCTTGTTGTTCTTCTTCTGCACAGCGAAGCTGGAAGTGGCATTTGCAGCTCGCAATAGTGCAGAGTTATCTCAAAGAAAGGGGCCACGGTGTTTCTGTATCTCTATTATGTTGTTGCGGCTTCGGAACTGTTAAATATCTTGATATATCTCGAGAACTACGCATCTGATCAAAAAATATCATAGAACATGAAAAGTAGGAAACTTAATTCTCTACAAAAAAGGTCTCTTAACATTTTGCCATAGCTCGCTTCATTTCCGAGATATTTGCAGATTTATCTCAAGGGAAGGGGCCTAACGGACATATTTCGAGATATTTCTTCTTCTTGTTGTTCTTCTTCTGCACAGCTAAGCTGGAAGTGGCATTTGCAGCTCGCAATAGTGCAGAGTTATCTCAAAGAAAGGGGCCACGGTGTTTCTGTATCTCTATTATGTTGGTGCGGATTCGGAACTTTTAAATATCTTGATATATCTCGAGAACTACGCATCTGATCAAAAAATATCATACAACATAAAAAGTAGGAAACTTAATTCTCTACAAAAAAGGTCTCTTAACATTTTGCCATAGCTCGCTTCGTTTCCGAGATATTTGCAGATTTATCTCAAGGGAAGGGGCCTAACGGACATATTTCGAGATATTTCTTCTTCTTGTTGTTCTTCTTCTGCACAGCGAAGCTGGAAGTGGCATTTGCAGCTCGCAATAGTGCAGAGTTATCTCAAAGAAAGGGGCCACGGTGTTTCTGTATCTCTATTATGTTGTTGCGGCTTCGGAACTGTTAAATATCTTGATATATCTCGAGAACTACGCATCTGATCAAAAAATATCATAGAACATAAAAAGTAGGAAACTTAATTCTCTACAAAAAAGGTCTCTTAACATTTTGCCATAGCTCGCTTCATTTCCGAGATATTTGCAGATTTATCTCAAGGGAAGGGGCCTAACGGACATATTTCGAGATATTTCTTCTTCTTGTTGTTCTTCTTCTGCACAGCTAAGCTGGAAGTGGCATTTGCAGCTCGCAATAGTGCAGAGTTATCTCAAAGAAAGGGGCCACGGTGTTTCTGTATCTCTATTATGTTGGTGCGGATTCGGAACTTTTAAATATCTTGATATATCTCGAGAACTACGCATCTGATCAAAAAATATCATACAACATAAAAAGTAGGAAACTTAATTCTCTACAAAAAAGGTCTCTTAACATTTTGCCATAGCTCGCTTCATTTCCGAGATATTTGCAGATTTATCTCAAGGGAAGGGGCCTAACGGACATATTTCGAGATATTTCTTCTTCTTGTTGTTCTTCTTCTGCACAGCTAAGCTGGAAGTGGCATTTGCAGCTCGCAATAGTGCAGAGTTATCTCAAAGAAAGGGGCCACGGTGTTTCTGTATCTCTATTATGTTGGTGCGGATTCGGAACTTTTAAATATCTTGATATATCTCGAGAACTACGCATCTGATCAGAAAATATCATACAACATAAAAAGCAGGAAACTTAATTCTCTACAAAAAAGGTCTCTTAACATTTTGCCATAGCTCGCTTCGTTTCCGAGATATTTGCAGATTTATCTCAAGGGAAGGGGCCTAACGGACATATTTCGAGATATTTCTTCTTCTTGTTGTTCTTCTTCTGCACAGCGAAGCTGGAAGTGGCATTTGCAGCTCGCAATAGTGCAGAGTTATCTCAAAGAAAGGGGCCACGGTGTTTCTGTATCTCTATTATGTTGTTGCGGCTTCGGAACTGTTAAATATCTTGATATATCTCGAGAACTACGCATCTGATCAAAAAATATCATAGAACATAAAAAGTAGGAAACTTAATTCTCTACAAAAAAGGTCTCTTAACATTTTGCCATAGCTCGCTTCATTTCCGAGATATTTGCAGATTTATCTCAAGGGAAGGGGCCTAACGGACATATTTCGAGATATTTCTTCTTCTTGTTGTTCTTCTTCTGCACAGCTAAGCTGGAAGTGGCATTTGCAGCTCGCAATAGTGCAGAGTTATCTCAAAGAAAGGGGCCACGGTGTTTCTGTATCTCTATTATGTTGGTGCGGATTCGGAACTTTTAAATATCTTGATATATCTCGAGAACTACGCATCTGATCAAAAAATATCATACAACATAAAAAGTAGGAAACTTAATTCTCTACAAAAAAGGTCTCTTAACATTTTGCCATAGCTCGCTTCGTTTCCGAGATATTTGCAGATTTCTCTCAAGGGAAGGGGCCTGACGGACATATTTCGAGATATTTCTTCTTCTTAGTTGTTCTTCTTCTGCACAGCTAAGCTGGAAGTGGCATTTACAGCTCGCAATAGTGCAGAGTTATCTCATATAAAGGGGCCACGGTGTTTCTGTATCTCTATTATGTTGGTGCGGCTTCGGAACTTTTAAATATCTAGATATATCTCGAGAACTACGCATCTGATCAAAAAATATCATAGAACATAAAAAGTAGGAAACTTAATTCTCTACAAAAAAGGTCTCTTAACATTTTGCCATAGCTCGCTTCATTTCCGAGATATTTGCAGATTTATCTCAAGGGAAGGGGCCTAACGGACATATTTCGAGATATTTCTTCTTCTTGTTGTTCTTCTTCTGCACAGCGAAGCTGGAAGTGGCATTTGCAGCTCGCAATAGTGCAGAGTTATCTCAAAGAAGGGGGCCACGGTGTTTCTGTATCTCTATTATGTTGGTGCGGCTTCGGAACTTTCAAATATCTTGATATATCTCGAGAACTACGCATCTGATCAAAAACTATCATAGAACGTAAAAAGTAGGAAACTTAATTCTCTACAAAAAAGGTCTCTTAACATTTTGCCATAGCTCGCTTCATTTCCGAGATATTTGCAGATTTATCTCAAGGGAAGGGGCCTAACGGACATATTTCGAGATATTTCTTCTTCTTGTTGTTCTTCTTCTGCACAGCGAAGCTGGAAGTGGCATTTGCAGCTCGCAATAGTGCAGAGTTATCTCAAAGAAAGGGGCCACGGTGTTTCTGTATCTCTATTATGTTGTTGCGGCTTCGGAACTGTTAAATATCTTGATATATCTCGAGAACTACGCATCTGATCAAAAAATATCATAGAACATAAAAAGTAGGAAACTTAATTCTCTACAAAAAAGGTCTCTTAACATTTTGCCATAGCTCGCTTCATTTCCGAGATATTTGCAGATTTATCTCAAGGGAAGGGGCCTAACGGACATATTTCGAGATATTTCTTCTTCTTGTTGTTCTTCTTCTGCACAGCTAAGCTGGAAGTGGCATTTGCAGCTCGCAATAGTGCAGAGTTATCTCAAAGAAAGGGGCCACGGTGTTTCTGTATCTCTATTATGTTGGTGCGGATTCGGAACTTTTAAATATCTTGATATATCTCGAGAACTACGCATCTGATCAAAAAATATCATACAACATAAAAAGTAGGAAACTTAATTCTCTACAAAAAAGGTCTCTTAACATTTTGCCATAGCTCGCTTCGTTTCCGAGATATTTGCAGATTTATCTCAAGGGAAGGGGCCTAACGGACATATTTCGAGATATTTCTTCTTCTTGTTGTTCTTCTTCTGCACAGCGAAGCTGGAAGTGGCATTTGCAGCTCGCAATAGTGCAGAGTTATCTCAAAGAAAGGGGCCACGGTGTTTCTGTATCTCTATTATGTTGTTGCGGCTTCGGAACTGTTAAATATCTTGATATATCTCGAGAACTACGCATCTGATCAAAAAATATCATACAACATAAAAAGTAGGAAACTTAATTCTCTACAAAAAAGGTCTCTTAACATTTTGCCATAGCTCGCTTCGTTTCCGAGATATTTGCAGATTTCTCTCAAGGGAAGGGGCCTGACGGACATATTTCGAGATATTTCTTCTTCTTAGTTGTTCTTCTTCTGCACAGCTAAGCTGGAAGTGGCATTTACAGCTCGCAATAGTGCAGAGTTATCTCATATAAAGGGGCCACGGTGTTTCTGTATCTCTATTATGTTGGTGCGGCTTCGGAACTTTTAAATATCTAGATATATCTCGAGAACTACGCATCTGATCAAAAAATATCATAGAACATAAAAAGTAGGAAACTTAATTCTCTACAAAAAAGGTCTCTTAACATTTTGCCATAGCTCGCTTCATTTCCGAGATATTTGCAGATTTATCTCAAGGGAAGGGGCCTAACGGACATATTTCGAGATATTTCTTCTTCTTGTTGTTCTTCTTCTGCACAGCGAAGCTGGAAGTGGCATTTGCAGCTCGCAATAGTGCAGAGTTATCTCAAAGAAGGGGGCCACGGTGTTTCTGTATCTCTATTATGTTGGTGCGGCTTCGGAACTTTCAAATATCTTGATATATCTCGAGAACTACGCATCTGATCAAAAACTATCATAGAACGTAAAAAGTAGGAAACTTAATTCTCTACAAAAAAGGTCTCTTAACATTTTGCCATAGCTCGCTTCATTTCCGAGATATTTGCAGATTTATCTCAAGGGAAGGGGCCTAACGGACATATTTCGAGATATTTCTTCTTCTTGTTGTTCTTCTTCTGCACAGCGAAGCTGGAAGTGGCATTTGCAGCTCGCAATAGTGCAGAGTTATCTCAAAGAAAGGGGCCACGGTGTTTCTGTATCTCTATTATGTTGGTGCGGCTTCGGAACTTTTAAATATCTTGATATATCTCGAGAACTACGCATCTGATCAAAAAATATCATAGAACATAAAAAGTAGGAAACTTAATTCTCTACAAAAAAGGTCTCTTAACATTTTGCCATAGCTCGCTTCATTTCCGAGATATTTGCAGATTTATCTCAAGGGAAGGGGCCTAACGGACATATTTCGAGATATTTCTTCTTCTTGTTGTTCTTCTTCTGCACAGCGAAGCTGGAAGTGGCATTTGCAGCTCGCAATAGTGCAGAGTTATCTCAAAGAAAGGGGCCACGGTGTTTCTGTATCTCTATTATGTTGTTGCGGCTTCGGAACTGTTAAATATCTTGATATATCTCGAGAACTACGCATCTGATCAAAAAATATCATAGAACATAAAAAGTAGGAAACTTAATTCTCTACAAAAAAGGTCTCTTAACATTTTGCCATAGCTCGCTTCATTTCCGAGATATTTGCAGATTTATCTCAAGGGAAGGGGCCTAACGGACATATTTCGAGATATTTCTTCTTCTTGTTGTTCTTCTTCTGCACAGCTAAGCTGGAAGTGGCATTTGCAGCTCGCAATAGTGCAGAGTTATCTCAAAGAAAGGGGCCACGGTGTTTCTGTATCTCTATTATGTTGGTGCGGATTCGGAACTTTTAAATATCTTGATATATCTCGAGAACTACGCATCTGATCAAAAAATATCATACAACATAAAAAGTAGGAAACTTAATTCTCTACAAAAAAGGTCTCTTAACATTTTGCCATAGCTCGCTTCGTTTCCGAGATATTTGCAGATTTATCTCAAGGGAAGGGGCCTAACGGACATATTTCGAGATATTTCTTCTTCTTGTTGTTCTTCTTCTGCACAGCGAAGCTGGAAGTGGCATTTGCAGCTCGCAATAGTGCAGAGTTATCTCAAAGAAAGGGGCCACGGTGTTTCTGTATCTCTATTATGTTGTTGCGGCTTCGGAACTGTTAAATATCTTGATATATCTCGAGAACTACGCATCTGATCAAAAAATATCATAGAACATAAAAAGTAGGAAACTTAATTCTCTACAAAAAAGGTCTCTTAACATTTTGCCATAGCTCGCTTCATTTCCGAGATATTTGCAGATTTATCTCAAGGGAAGGGGCCTAACGGACATATTTCGAGATATTTCTTCTTCTTGTTGTTCTTCTTCTGCACAGCTAAGCTGGAAGTGGCATTTGCAGCTCGCAATAGTGCAGAGTTATCTCAAAGAAAGGGGCCACGGTGTTTCTGTATCTCTATTATGTTGGTGCGGATTCGGAACTTTTAAATATCTTGATATATCTCGAGAACTACGCATCTGATCAAAAAATATCATACAACATAAAAAGTAGGAAACTTAATTCTCTACAAAAAAGGTCTCTTAACATTTTGCCATAGCTCGCTTCGTTTCCGAGATATTTGCAGATTTATCTCAAGGGAAGGGGCCTAACGGACATATTTCGAGATATTTCTTCTTCTTGTTGTTCTTCTTCTGCACAGCGAAGCTGGAAGTGGCATTTGCAGCTCGCAATAGTGCAGAGTTATCTCAAAGAAAGGGGCCACGGTGTTTCTGTATCTCTATTATGTTGGTGCGGATTCGGAACTTTTAAATATCTTGATATATCTCGAGAACTACGCATCTGATCAAAAAATATCATACAACATAAAAAGTAGGAAACTTAATTCTCTACAAAAAAGGTCTCTTAACATTTTGCCATAGCTCGCTTCGTTTCCGAGATATTTGCAGATTTATCTCAAGGGAAGGGGCCTAACGGACATATTTCGAGATATTTCTTCTTCTTGTTGTTCTTCTTCTGCACAGCGAAGCTGGAAGTGGCATTTGCAGCTCGCAATAGTGCAGAGTTATCTCAAAGAAAGGGGCCACGGTGTTTCTGTATCTCTATTATGTTGTTGCGGCTTCGGAACTGTTAAATATCTTGATATATCTCGAGAACTACGCATCTGATCAAAAAATATCATAGAACATAAAAAGTAGGAAACTTAATTCTCTACAAAAAAGGTCTCTTAACATTTTGCCATAGCTCGCTTCATTTCCGAGATATTTGCAGATTTATCTCAAGGGAAGGGGCCTAACGGACATATTTCGAGATATTTCTTCTTCTTGTTGTTCTTCTTCTGCACAGCTAAGCTGGAAGTGGCATTTGCAGCTCGCAATAGTGCAGAGTTATCTCAAAGAAGGGGGCCACGGTGTTTCTGTATCTCTATTATGTTGGTGCGGCTTCGGAACTTTTAAATATCTTGATATATCTCGAGAACTACGCATCTGATCAAAAAATATCATAGAACATAAAAAGTAGGAAACTTAATTCTCTACAAAAAAGGTCTCTTAACATTTTGCCATAGCTCGCTTCGTTTCCGAGATATTTGCAGATTTATCTCAAGGGAAGGGGCCTGACGGACATATTTCGAGATATTTCTTCTTCTTGTTGTTCTTCTTCTGCACAGCTAAGCTGGAAGTGGCATTTGCAGCTCGCAATAGTGCAGAGTTATCTCAAAGAAAGGGGCCACGGTGTTTCTGTATCTCTATTATGTTGGTGCGGCTTCGGAACTTTTAAATATCTTGATATATCTCGAGAACTACGCATCTGATCAAAAAATATCATAGAACATAAAAGGTAGGAAACTTAATTCTCTACAAAAAAGGTCTCTTAACATTTTGCCATAGCTCGCTTCGTTTCCGAGATATTTGCAGATATATCTCAAGGGAAGGGGCCTGACGGACATATTTCGAGATATTTCTTCTTCTTAGTTCTTCTTCTTCTGCACAGCTAAGCTGGAAGTGGCATTTACAGCTCGCAATAGTGCAGAGTTATCTCATAGAAAGGGGCCACGGTGTTTCTGTATCTCTATTATGTTGGTGCGGCTTCGGAACTTTTAAATATCTTGATATATCTCGAGAACTACGCATCTGATCAAAAAATATCATAGAACATGAAAAGTAGGAAACTTAATTCTCTACAAAAAAGGTCTCTTAACATTTTGCCATAGCTCGCTTCGTTTCCGAGATATTTGCAGATTTATCTCAAGGGAAGGGGCCTAACGGACATATTTCGAGATACTTCTTCTTCTTGTTGTTCTTCTTCTGCACAGCGAAGCTGGAAGTGGCATTTGCAGCTCGCAATAGTGCAGAGTTATCTCAAAGAAAGGGGCCACGGTGTTTCTGTATCTCTATTATGTTGGTGCGGCTTCGGAACTTTTAAATATCTCGATATATCTCGAGAACTACGCATGTGAACAAAAAATATCATAGAACATAAAAAGTAGGAAACTTAATTCTCTACAAAAAAGGTCTCTTAACATTTTGCCATAGCTCGCTTCGGTTCCGAGATATTTGCAGATTTATCTCAAGGGAAGGGGCCTGACGGACATATTTCGAGATATTTCTTCTTCTTGTTGTTCTTCTTCTGCACAGCGAAGCTGGAAGTGGCATTTGCAGCTCGCAATAGTGCAGAGTTATCTCAAAGAAAGGGGCCACGGTGTTTCTGTATCTCTATTATGTTGGTGCGGCTTCGGAACTTTCAAATATCTTGATATATCTCGAGAACTACGCATCTGATCAAAAAATATCATAGAACATAAAAAGTAGGAAACTTAATTCTCTACAAAAAAGGTCCCTTAACATTTTGCCATAGCTCGCTTCATTTCCGAGATATTTGCAGATTTATCTCAAGGGAAGGGGCCTAACGGACATATTCCGAGATATTTCTTCTTCTTGTTGTTCTTCTTCTGCACAGCTAAGCTGGAAGTGGCATTTGCAGCTCGCAATAGTGCAGAGTTATCTCAAAGAAGGGGGCCACGGTGTTTCTGTATCTCTATTATGTTGGTGCGGCTTCGGAACTTTTAAATATCTCGATATATCTCGAAAACTACGCTTCTGATCAAAAAATATCATAGAATATAAATTGTAGGAAACATAATTCTCTACAAAAAAGGTCTCTTAACATTTTGCCATAGCTCGCTTCGTTTCCGAGATATTTGCAGATATATCTCAAGGGAAGGGGTCTGACGGACATATTTCAAGATATTTCTTCTTCTTAGTTGTTCTTCTTCTGCACAGCTAAGCTGGAAGTGGCATTTACAGCTAGCAATAGTGCAGAGTTATCTCATATAAAGGGGCCACGGTGTTTCTGTATCTCTATTATGTTGGTGCGGCTTCGGAACTTTTAAATATCTCGATATATCTCGAAAACTACGCTTCTGATCAAAAAATATCATAGAACATAAAAAGTAGGAAACATAATTCTCTACAAAAAAGGTCTCTTAACATTTTGCCATAGCTCGCTTCGTTTCCGAGATATTTGCAGATATATCTCAAGGGAAGGGGCCTGACGGACATATTTCGAGATATTTCTTCTTCTTGTTGTTCTTCTTCTTCACAGCTAAGCTGGAAGTGGCATTTACAGCTCGCAATAGTGCAGAGTTATCTCATAGAAAGGGGCCACGGTGTTTCTGTATCTCTATTATGTTGGTGCGGCTTCGGAACTTTTAAATATCTTGATATATCTCGAGAACTACGCATCTGATCAAAAAATATCATAGAACATAAAAAGTAGGAAACTTAATTCTCTACAAAAAAGGTCTCTTAACATTCTGCCATCGCTCGCTTCGTTTCCGAGATATTTGCAGATTTATCTCAAGGGAAGGGGCCTGAAGGACATATTTCGAGATATTTCTTCTTCTTCTTGTTCTTCTTCTGCACAGCTAAGCTGGAAGTGGCATTTACAGCTCGCAATAGTGCAGAGTTATCTCATAGAAAGGGGCCACGGTGTTTCTGTATCTCTATTATGTTGGTGCGGCTTCGGAACTTTTAAATATCTCGATATATCTCGAAAACTACGCTTCCGATCAAAAAATATCATAGAACATAAATTGTAGGAAACATAATTCTCTACAAAAAAGGTCTCTTAACATTTTGCCATAGCTCGCTTGGTTTCCGAGATATTTGCAGATTTATCTCAAGGGAAGGGGCCTGACGGACATATTTCGAGATATTTCTTCTTCTTGTTGTTCTTCTTCTTCACAGCTAAGCTGGAAGTGGCATTTACAGCTCGCAATAGTGCAGAGTTATCTCATAGAAAGGGGCCACGGTGTTTCTGTATCTCTATTATGTTGGTGCGGCTTCGGAACTTTTAAATATCTTGATATATCTCGAGAACTACGCATCTGATCAAAAAATATCATAGAACATAAAAAGTAGGAAACTTAATTCTCTACAAAAAAGGTCTCTTAACATTCTGCCATAGCTCGCTTCGTTTCCGAGATATTTGCAGATTTATCTCAAGGGAAGGGGCCTGAAGGACATATTTCGAGATATTTCTTCTTCTTGTTGTTCTTCTTCTGCACAGCTAAGCTGGAAGTGGCATTTACAGCTCGCAATAGTGCAGAGTTATCTCATAGAAAGGGGCCACGGTGTTTCTGTATCTCTATTATGTTGGTGCGGCTTCGGAACTTTTAAATATCTCGATATATCTCGAAAACTACGCTTCCGATCAAAAAATATCATAGAACATAAATTGTAGGAAACATAATTCTCTACAAAAAAGGTCTCTTAACATTTTGCCATAGCTCGCTTGGTTTCCGAGATATTTGCAGATTTATCTCAAGGGAAGGGGCCTGACGGACATATTTCGAGATATTTCTTCTTCTTGTTGTTCTTCTTCTGCACAGCTAAGCTGGAAGTGGCATTTGCAGCTCGCAATAGTGCAGAGTTATCTCAAAGAAAGGGGCCACGGTGTTTCTGTATCTCTATTATGTTGGTGCGGCTTCGGAACTTTTAAATATCTTGATATATCTCGAAAACTACGCTTCTGATCAAAAAATATCATAGAACATAAAAAGTAGGAAACTTAATTCTCTACAAAAAAGGTCTCTTAACATTCTGCCATAGCTCGCTTCGTTTCCGAGATATTTGCAGATTTATCTCAAGGGAAGGGGCCTGAAGGACATATTTCGAGATATTTCTTCTTCTTGTTGTTCTTCTTCTGCACAGCTAAGCTGGAAGTGGCATTTACAGCTCGCAATAGTGCAGAGTTATCTCATAGAAAGGGGCCACGGTGTTTCTGTATCTCTATTATGTTGGTGCGGCTTCGGAACTTTTAAATATCTCGATATATCTCGAAAACTACGCTTCCGATCAAAAAATATCATAGAACATAAATTGTAGGAAACATAATTCTCTACAAAAAAGGTCTCTTAACATTTTACCATAGCTCGCTTGGTTTCCGAGATATTTGCAGATTTATCTCAAGGGAAGGGGCCTGACGGACATATTTCGAGATATTTCTTCTTCTTGTTGTTCTTCTTCTGCACAGCTAAGCTGGAAGTGGCATTTGCAGCTCGCAATAGTGCAGAGTTATCTCAAAGAAAGGGGCCACGGTGTTTCTGTATCTCTATTATGTTGGTGCGGCTTCGGAACTTTTAAATATCTTGATATATCTCGAAAACTACTCATCTGATCAAAAAATATCATAGAACATAAAAAGTAGGAAACTTAATTCTCTACAAAAAAGGTCTCTTAACATTTTGCCATAGCTCGCTTCGTTTCCGAGATATTTGCCGATTTATCTCAAGGGAAGGGGTCTGACGGACATATTTCGAGATATTTCTTCTTCTTGTTGTTCTTCTTCTGCACAGCTAAGCTGGAAGTGGCATTTGCGGCTCGCACTAGTGCAGAGTTATCTCAAAGAAAGGGGCCACGGTGTTTCTGTATCTCTATTATGTTGGTGCGGCTTCGGAACTTTTAAATATCTCGATATATCTCGAAAACTACGCTTCTGATCAAAAAATATCATAGAACATAAATTGTAGGAAACATAATTCTCTACAAAAAAGGTCTCTTAACATTTTGCCATAGCTCGCTTCGTTTCCGAGATATTTGCAGATATATCTCAAGGGAAGGGGCCTGAAGGACATATTTCGAGATATTTCTTCTTCTTGTTGTTCTTCTTCTGCACAGCTAAGCTGGAAGTGGCATTTACAGCTCGCAATAGTGCAGGGTTATCTCAAAGAAAGGGGCCACGGTGTTTCTGTATCTCTATTATGTTGGTGCGGCTTCGGAACTTATAAATATCTTGATATATCTCGAGAACTACGCATCTGATCAAAAAATATCATAGAACATAAAAAGTAGGAAACTTAATTCTCTACAAAGAAGGTCTCTTAACATTTTGCCATAGCTCGCTTCGTTTCCGAGATATTTGCAGATTTATCTCAAGGGAAGGGGCCTGACGGACATATTTCGAGATATTTCTTCTTCTTGTTGTTCTTCTTCTGCACAGCTAAGCTGGAAGTGGCATTTGCAGCTCGCGATAGTGCAGAGTTATCTCATAGAAAGGGGCCACGGTGTTTCTGTATCTCTATTATGTTGGTGCGGCTTCGGAACTTTTAAATATCTTGATATATCTCGAGAACTACGCATCTGATCAAAAAATATCTTGCAACATAAAAAATAGAAAACTTAATTCTCTACAAAAAAGGTCTCTTAACATTTTGCCATAGCTCGCTTCGTTTCCGAGATATTTGCAGATTTATCTCAAGGGAAGGGGCCTGACGGACATATTTCGAGATATTTCTTCTTCTTGTTGTTCTTCTTCTGCACAGCTAAGCTGGAAGTGGCATTTACAGCTCGCAATAGTGCAGAGTTATCTCAAAGAAAGGGGCCACGGTGTTTGTGTATCTCTATTATGTTGGTGCGGCTTCGGAACTTTTAAATATCTCGATATATCTCGAAAACTACGCTTCTGATCAAAAAATATCATAGAACATAAATTGTAGGAAACATAATTCTCTACAAAAGACGTCTCTTAACATTTTGCCATAGCTCGCTTTGTTTCCGAGATATTTGCAGATTTATCTCAAGGGAAGGGGCCTGACGGACATATTTCGAGATATTTCTTCTTCTTGTTGTTCTTCTTCTGCACAGCTAAGCTGGAAGTGGCATTTGCGGCTCGCACTAGTGCTGAGTTATCTCAAAGAAAGGGGCCACGGTGTTTCTGTATCTCTATTATGTTGGTGCGGCTTCGGAACTTTCAAATATCTTGATATATCTCGAGAACTACGCATCTGATCAAAAAATATCATACTACATCAAAAGTAGGAAACTTAATTCTCTACAAGAAAGGTCTCTAAACATTTTGCCATAGCTCGCTTCGTTTCCGAGATATTTGCAGATTTATCTCAAGGGAAGGGGCCTGACGGACATATTTCGAGATATTTCTTCTTCTTGTTGTTCTTCTTCTGCACAGCTAAGCTGGAAGTGGCATTTGCAGCTCGCAATAGTGCAGAGTTATCTCAAAGAGAGGGGCCACGGTGTTTCTGTATCTCTATTATGTTGGTGCGGCTTCGGAACTTTTAAATATCTTGATATATCTCGAGAACTACGCATCTGATCAAAAAATATCATACTACATCAAAAGTAGGAAACTTAATTCTCTACAAGAAAGGTCTCTAAACATTTTGCCATAGCTCGCTTCGTTTCCGAGATATTTGCAGATATATCTCAAGGGAAGGGGCCTGACGGACATATTTCGAGATATTTCTTCTTCTTGTTGTTCTTCTTCTGCACAGCTAAACTGGAAGTGGCATTTCCAGCTCGCAATAGTGCAGAGTTATCTCAAAGAGAGGGGCCACGGTGTTTCTGTATCTCTATTATGTTGGTGCGGCTTCGGAACTTTTAAATATCTTGATATATCTCGAGAACTACGCATCTGCTCAAAAAATATCATAGAAGATAAAAAGTAGGAAACTTAATTCTCTACAAAAAAGGTCTCTTAACATTTTGCCATAGCTCGCTTCGTTTCCGAGATATTTGCAGATTTATCTCAAGGGAAGGGGCCTGACGGACATATTTCGAGATATTTCTTCTTCTTGTTGTTCTTCTTCTGCACAGCTAAGCTGGAAGTGGCATTTGCGGCTCGCACTACTGCAGAGTTATCTCAAAGAAAGGGGCCACGGTGTTTCTGTATCTCTATTATGTTGGTGCGGCTTCGGAACTTTTAAATATCTCGATATATCTCGAAAACTACGCTTCTGATCAAAAAATATCATAGAACGTAAATTGTAGGAAACATAATTCTCTACAAAAAATGTCTCTTAACATTTTGCCATAGCTCGCTTCGTTTCCGAGATATTTGCAGATTCAGCTCAAAGGATCGGGCCTGACGGACATATTTCGAGATATTTCTTCTTCTTGTTGTTCTTCCTCTGCACAGCTAAGCTGGAAGTGGCATTTGCGGCTCGCACTAGTGCAGAGTTATCTCAAAGAAAGGGGCCACGGTGTTTCTGTATCTCTATTATGTTGGTGCGGCTTCGGAACTTTTAAATATCTTGATATATCTCGAGAACTACGCATCTGATCAAAAAATATCATACTACATCAAAAGTAGGAAACTTAATTCTCTACAAGAAAGGTCTCTAAACATTTTGCCATAGCTCGCTTCGTTTCCGAGATATTTGCAGATTTATCTCAAGGGAAGGGGCCTGACGGACATATTTCGAGATATTTCTTCCTCTTGTTGTTCTTCTTCTGCACAGCTAAGCTGGAAGTGGCATTTGCAGCTCGCAATAGTGCAGAGTTATCTCAAAGAGAGGGGCCACGGTGTTTCTGTATCTCTATTATGTTGGTGCGGCTTCGGAACTTTTGAATATCTTGATATATCTCGAGAACTACGCATCTGATCAAAAAATATCATAGAACATAAAAAGTAGGAAACTTAATTCTCTACAAAAAAGGTCTCTTAACATTTTCCCATAGCTGGCATCGTTTCCGAGATATTTGCAGATTTAGCTCAAGGGAAGGGGCCTGACGGACATATTCCGAGATATTTCTTCTTCTTGTTGTTCCTTTTCTGCACAGCTAAGCTGGAAGTGGCATTTGCAGCTCGCAATAGTGCAGAGTTATCTCAAAGAAAGAGGCCACGGTGTTTCTGTACCTCTATTATGTTGGTGCAGCTTCGGAACTTTTAAATATCGCGATATATCTCGAGAACTACGCATCTGATCAAAAAATATCATAGAACATAAAAAGTAGGAAACTTAATGCTCTACAAAAAAGGTCTGTTAACATTTTGCCGTAGCTCGCTTCGTTTCCGAGATATTTGCAGATTTATCTCAAGGGAAGGGGCCTGACGGACATATTTCGAGATATTTCTTCTTCTTGTTGTTCTTCTTCTGCACAGCTAAGCTGGAAGTGGCATTTGCAGCGCGCAATAGTGCAGAGTTATCTCAAAGAAAGGGGCCACGGTGTTTCTGTATCTCTATTATGTTGGTGCGGCTTCGGAACTTTTAAATATCTCGATATATCTCGAAAACTACGCTTCTGATCAAAAAATATCATAGAACGTAAATTGTAGGAAACATAATTCTCTACAAAAAAGGTCTCTTAACATTTTGCCATAGCTCGCTTCGCTTCCGAGATATTTGCAGATTTATCTCAAGGGAAGGGGCCTGACGGACATATTTCGAGATATTTCTTCTTCTTGTTGTTCTTCTTCTGCACAGCTAAGCTGGAAGTGACATTTGCAGCGCGCAATAGTGCAGAGTTATCTCAAAGAAAGAGGCCACGGTGTTTCTGTATCTCTATTATGTTGGTGCGGCTTCGGAACTTTTAAATATCTTGATATATCTCGAGAACTACGCATCTGATCAAAAAATATCATAGAACATAAAAAGTAGGAAACTTAATTCTCTACAAAAAAGGTCTCTTAACATTTTCCCATAGCTGGCATCGTTTCCGAGATATTTGCAGATTTAGCTCAAGGGAAGGGGCCTGACGGACATATTCCGAGATATTTCTTCTTCTTGTTGTTCCTCTTCTGCACAGCTAAGCTGGAAGTGGCATTTGCAGCTCGCAATAGTGCAGAGTTATCTCAAAGAAAGAGGCCACGGTGTTTCTGTACCTCTATTATGTTGGTGCAGCTTCGGAACTTTTAAATATATTGATATATCTCGAGAACTACGCATCTGATAAAAAAAGATCATAGAACATAAAAAGTAGGAAACCTAATTTTCTACAAAAAAGGTCTGTTAACATTTTGCCGTAGCTCGCTTCGTTTCCGAGATATTTGCAGATTTATCTCAAGGGAAGGGGCCTGACGGACATATTTCGAGATATTTCTTCTTCTTGTTGTTCTTCTTCTGCACAGCTAAGCTGGAAGTGGCATTTGCAGCGCGCAATAGTGCAGAGTTATCTCAAAGAAAGGGGCCACGGTGTTTCTGTATCTCTATTATGTTGGTGCGGCTTCGGAACTTTTAAATATCTCGATATATCTCGAAAACTACGCTTCTGATCAAAAAATATCATAGAACGTAAATTGTAGGAAACATAATTCTCTACAAAAAAGGTCTCTTAACATTTTGCCATAGCTCGCTTCGTTTCCGAGATATTTGCAGATTTATCTCAAGGGAAGGGGTCTGACGGACATATTTCGAGATATTTCTTCTTCTTGTTGTTCTTCTTCTGCACAGCTAAGCTCGAAGTGGCATTTGCAGCTCGCAATAGTGCAGAGTTATCTCAAAGAAAGAGGCCACGGTGTTTCTGTACCTCTATTATGTTGGTGCGGCTTCGGAACTTTTAAATATATCGATATATCTCGAGAACTACGCATCTGATCAAAAAATATCATAGAACATACAAAGTAGGAAACTTAATTCTCTACAAAAAAGGTCTCTTAACATTTTGCCATAGCTCGCTTCGTTTCCGAGATATTTGCAGATTTATCTCAAGGGAAGTGGCCTGACGGACATATTTCGAGATATTTCTTCTTCTTGTTGTTCTTTTTCTGCACAGCTAAGCTGGAAGTGGCATTTACAGCTCGCAATAGTGCAGAGTTATCTCAAAGAAAGGGGCCACGGTGTTTGTGTATCTCTATTATGTTGGTGCGGCTTCGGAACTTTTAAATATCTCGATATATCTCGAAAACTACGCTTCTGATCAAAAAATATCATAGAACATAAATTGTAGGAAACATAATTCTCTACAAAAAACGTCTCTTAACATTTTGCCATAGCTCGCTTCGTTTCCGAGATATTTGCAGATTTATCTCAAGGGAAGGGGCCTGACGGACATATTTCGAGATATTTCTTCTTCTTGTTGTTCTTCTTCTGCACAGCTAAGCTGGAAGTGGCATTTGCGGCTCGCACTAGTGCAGAGTTATCTCAAAGAAAGGGGCCACGGTGTTTCTGTATCTCTATTCTGTTGGTGCGGCTTCGGAACTTTCAAATATCTTGATATATCTCGAGAACTACGCATCTGATCAAAAACTATCATACTACATCAAAAGTAGGAAACTTAATTCTCTACAAGAAAGGTCTCTAAACATTTTGCCATAGCTCGCTTCGTTTCCGAGATATTTGCAGATTTATCTCAAGGGAAGGGGCCTGACGGACATATTTCGAGATATTTCTTCTTCTTGTTGTTCTTCTTCTGCACAGCTAACCTGGAAGTGGCATTTACAGCTCGCAATAGTGCAGAGTTATCTCAAAGAAAGGGGCCACGGTGTTTCTGTATCTCTATTATGTTGGTGCGGCTTCGGAACTTTTAAATATCTTGATATATCTCGAGAACTACGCATCTGATCAAAAAATATCATAGAACATAAAAAGTAGGAAACTTAATTCTCTACAAAAAAGGTCTCCTAACATTTGGCCATAGCTCGCTTCGTTTCCGAGATATTTGCAGATTTATCTCAAGGGAAGGGGCCTGACGGACATATTTCGAGATATTTCTTCTTCTTGTTGTTCTTCTTCTGCACAGCTAAGCTGGAAGTAGCATTTGCAGCTCGCAATAGTGCAGAGTTATCTCAAGGAAAGGGGCCACGGTGTTTCTGTATCTCTATTATGTTGGTGCGGCTTCGGAACTTTTAAATATCTCGATATATCTCGAAAACTACGCTTCTGATCAAAAAATATCAGAGAACGTAGATTGTAGGAAACATAATTCTCTACAAAAAAGGTCTCTTAACATTTTGCCATAGCTCGCTTCGTTTCCGAGATATTTGCAGATTTATCTCAAGGGAAGGGGCCTGACGGACATATTTCGATTTATTTCTTCTTCTTGTTGTTCTTCTTCTGCACAGCTAAGCTGGAAGTGGCATTTGCAGCTCGCAATAGTGTAGAGTTATCTCAAAGAAAGAGGCCATGGTGTTTCTGTATCTCTATTATGTTTGTGCGGCTTCGGAACTTTTAAATATCTCGATATATCTCGAAAACTACGCTTCTGATCAAAAAATATCAGAGAACGTAAATTGTAGGAAACATAATTCTCTACAAAAAAGGTCTCTTATCATTTTGCCATAGCTCGCTTCGTTTCCGAGATATTTGCAGATTTATCTCAAGGGAAGGGGCCTGACGGACATATTTCGAGATATTTCTTCTTCTTGTTGTTCGTCTTCTGCACAGCTAAGCTGGAAGTGGCATTTGCAGCTCGCAATAGTGCAGAGTTATCTCAAAGAAAGGGGCCACGGTGTTTCTGTATCTCTATTATGTTGGTGCGGCTTCGGAACTTTTAAATATCTTGATATATATCGAGAACTACGCATCTGATCAAAAAATATCATAGAACGTAAATTGTAGGAAACATAATTCTCTACAAAAAAGGTCTCTTAACATTTTGCCATAGCTCGCTTCGTTTCCGAGATATTTGCAGATTTATCTCAAGGGAAGTGGCCTGACGGACATATTTCGAGATATTTCTTCTTCTTGTTGTTCTTTTTCTGCACAGCTAAGCTGGAAGTGGCATTTACAGCTCGCAATAGTGCAGAGTTATCTCAAAGAAAGGGGCCACGGTGTTTGTGTATCTCTATTATGTTGGTGCGGCTTCGGAACTTTTAAATATCTCGATATATCTCGAATACTACGCTTCTGATCAAAAAATATCATAGAACATAGATTGTAGGAAACATAATTCTCTACAAAAAACGTCTCTTAACATTTTGCCATAGCTCGCTTCGTTTCCGAGATATTTGCAGATTTATCTCAAGGGAAGGGGCCTGACGGACATATTTCGAGATATTTCTTCTTCTTGTTGTTCTTCTTCTGCACAGCTAAGCTGGAAGTGGCATTTACAGCTCGCAATAGTGCAGAGTTATCTCAAAGAAAGGGGCCACGGTGTTTGTGTATCTCTATTATGTTGGTGCGGCTTCGGAACTTTTAAATATCTCGATATATCTCGAAAACTACGCTTCTGATCAAAAAATATCATAGAACATAAATTGTAGGAAACATAATTCTCTACAAAAAACGTCTCTTAACATTTTGCCATAGCTCGCTTCGTTTCCGAGATATTTGCAGATTTATCTCAAGGGAAGGGGCCTGACGGACATATTTCGAGATATTTCTTCTTCTTGTTGTTCTTCTTCTGCACAGCTAAGCTGGAAGTGGCATTTGCGGCTCGCACTAGTGCAGAGTTATCTCAAAGAAAGAGGCCACGGTGTTTCTGTATCTCTATTCTGTTGGTGCGGCTTCGGAACTTTCAAATATCTTGATATATCTCGAGAACTACGCATCTGATCAAAAACTATCATACTACATCAAAAGTAGGAAACTTAATTCTCTACAAGAAAGGTCTCTAAACATTTTGCCATAGCTCGCTTCGTTTCCGAGATATTTGCAGATTTATCTCAAGGGAAGGGGTCTGACGGACATATTTCGAGATATTTCTTCTTCTTGTTGTTCTTCTTCTGCACAGCTAAGCTCGAAGTGGCATTTGCAGCTCGCAATAGTGCAGAGTTATCTCAAAGAAAGAGGCCACGGTGTTTCTGTACCTCTATTATGTTGGTGCGGCTTCGGAACTTTTAAATATATCGATATATCTCGAGAACTACGCATCTGATCAAAAAATATCATAGAACATACAAAGTAGGAAACTTAATTCTCTACAAAAAAGGTCTCTTAACATTTTGCCATAGCTCGCTTCGTTTCCGAGATATTTGCAGATTTATCTCAAGGGAAGTGGCCTGACGGACATATTTCGAGATATTTCTTCTTCTTGTTGTTCTTTTTCTGCACAGCTAAGCTGGAAGTGGCATTTACAGCTCGCAATAGTGCAGAGTTATCTCAAAGAAAGGGGCCACGGTGTTTGTGTATCTCTATTATGTTGGTGCGGCTTCGGAACTTTTAAATATCTCGATATATCTCGAATACTACGCTTCTGATCAAAAAATATCATAGAACATAGATTGTAGGAAACATAATTCTCTACAAAAAACGTCTCTTAACATTTTGCCATAGCTCGCTTCGTTTCCGAGATATTTGCAGATTTATCTCAAGGGACGGGGCCTGACGGACATATTTCGAGATATTTCTTCTTCTTGTTGTTCTTCTTCTGCACAGCTAAGCTGGAAGTGGCATTTACAGCTCGCAATAGTGCAGAGTTATCTCAAAGAAAGGGGCCACGGTGTTTGTGTATCTCTATTATGTTGGTGCGGCTTCGGAACTTTTAAATATCTCGATATATCTCGAAAACTACGCTTCTGATCAAAAAATATCATAGAACATAAATTGTAGGAAACATAATTCTCTACAAAAAACGTCTCTTAACATTTTGCCATAGCTCGCTTCGTTTCCGAGATATTTGCAGATTTATCTCAAGGGAAGGGGCCTGACGGACATATTTCGAGATATTTCTTCTTCTTGTTGTTCTTCTTCTGCACAGCTAAGCTGGAAGTGGCATTTGCAGGTCGCAATAGTGCAGAGTTATCTCAAAGAAAGGGGCCACGGTGTTTCTGTATCTCTATTATGTTGGTGCGGCTTCGGAACTTTTAAATATCTCGATATATCTCGAAAACTACGCTTCTGATCAAAAAATATCAGAGAAGGTAAATTGTAGGAAACATAATTCTCTACAAAAAAGGTCTCTTAACATTTTCCCATAGCTGGCATCGTTTCCGAGATATTTGCAGATTAAGCTCAAGGGAAGGGGCCTGACGGACATATTCCGAGATATTTCTTCTTCTTGTTGTTCCTCTTCTGCACAGCTAAGCTGGAAGTGGCATTTGCAGCTCGCAATAGTGCAGAGTTATCTCAAAGAAAGAGGCCACGGTGTTTCTGTATCTCTATTATGTTGGTGCGGCTTCGGAACTT
Organism: Osmia lignaria lignaria; assembly: GCF_051020975.1. Lineage (NCBI taxonomy): Eukaryota > Metazoa > Arthropoda > Insecta > Hymenoptera > Megachilidae > Osmia > Osmia lignaria. The sequence goes on along the minus strand of NW_027478161.1, from coordinate 22,504,999 downwards.
TTAAATATCTCGATATATCTCGAAAACTACGCTTCTGATCAAAAAATATCAGAGAACATAAATTGTAGGAAACATAATTCTCTACAAAAAAGGTCTCTTAACATTTTGGCATAGCTCGCTTCGTTTCCGAGATATTTGCAGATTTATCTCAAGGGAAGGGGCCTGACGGACATATTTCGATTTATTTCTTCTTCTTGTTGTTCTTCTTCTGCACAGCTAAGCTGGAAGTGGCATTTGCAGCTCGCAATAGTGTAGAGTTATCTCAAAGAAAGAGGCCACGGTGTTTCTGTATCTCTATTATGTTTGTGCGGCTTCGGAACTTTTAAATATCTCGATATATCTCGAAAACTACGCTTCTGATCAAAAAATATCAGAGAACGTAAATTGTAGGAAACATAATTCTCTACAAAAAAGGTCTCTTATCATTTTGCCATAGCTCGCTTCTTTTCCGAGATATTTGCAGATTTATCTCAAGGGAAGGGGCCTGACGGACATATTTCGAGATATTTCTTCTTCTTGTTGTTCGTCTTCTGCACAGCTAAGCTGGAAGTGGCATTTGCAGCTCGCAATAGTGCAGAGTTATCTCAAAGAAAGGGGCCACGGTGTTTCTGTATCTCTATTATGTTGGTGCGGCTTCGGAACTTTTAAATATCTTGATATATATCGAGAACTACGCATCTGATCAAAAAATATCATAGACCATAAAAAGTAGGAAACTTAATTCTCTACAAAAAAGGTCTCTTAACATTTTGCCATAGCTCGCTTCGTTTCCGAGATATTTGCAGATTTATCTCAAGGGAAGGGGCCTGACGGACATACTTCGAGATATTTCTTCTTCTTGTTGTTCTTCTTCTGCACAGCTAAGCTGGAAGTGGCATTTGCAGGTCGCAATAGTGCAGAGTTATCTCAAAGAAAGGGGCCACGGTGTTTCTGTATCTCTATTATGTTGGTGCGGCTTCGGAACTTTTAAATATCTCGATATATCTCGAAAACTACGCTTCTGATCAAAAAATATCAGAGAAGGTAAATTGTAGGAAACATAATTCTCTACAAAAAAGGTCTCTTAACATTTGGCCATAGCTCGCTTCGTTTCCGAGATATTTGCAGATTTATCTCAAGGGAAGGGGCCTGACGGACATATTTCGAGATATTTCTTCTTCTTGTTGTTCGTCTTCTGCACAGCTAAGCTGGAAGTGGCATTTGCAGCTCGCAATAGTGCAGAGTTATCTCAAAGAAAGGGGCCACGGTGTTTCTGTATGTCTATTATGTTGGTGCGGCTTCGGAACTTTTAAATATCTTGATATATCTCGAGAACTACGCATCTGATCAAAAAATATCATACAACATAAAAAGTAGGAAACTTAATTCTCTACAAAAAATGTCTCTTAACATTTTCCCATAGCTGGCATCGTTGCCGAGATATTTGCAGATTTAGCTCAAGGGAAGGGGCCTGACGGACATATTCCGAGATATTTCTTCTTCTTGTTGTTCCTCTTCTGCACAGCTAAGCTGGAAGTGGCATTTGCAGCTCGCAATAGTGCAGAGTTATCTCAAAGAAAGAGGCCACGGTGTTTCTGTATCACTATTATGTTGGTGCGGCTTCGGAACTTTTAAATATCTCGATATATCTCGAAAACTACGCTTCTGATCAAAAAATATCAGAGAACGTAAATTGTAGGAAACATAATTCTCTACAAAAAAGGTCTCTTAACATTTTGCCATAGCTCGTTTCGTTTCCGAGATATTTGCTGATTTATCTCAAGGGAAGGGGCCTGACGGACATATTTCGAGCTATTTCTTCTTCTTGTTGTTCTTCTTCTGCACAGCTAAGCTGGAAGTGGCATTTGCAGGTCGCAATAGTGCAGAGTTATCTCAAAGAAAGGGGCCACGGTGTTTCTGTATCTCTATTATGTTGGTGCGGCTTCGGAACTTTTAAATATCTCGATATATCTCGAAAACTACGCTTCTGATCAAAAAATATCAGAGAAGGTAAATTGTAGGAAACATAATTCTCTACAAAAAAGGTCTCTTAACATTTTCCCATAGCTGGCATCGTTTCCGAGATATTTGCAGATTTATCTCAAGGGAAGGGGCCTGACGGACATATTCCGAGATATTTCTTCTTCTTGTTGTTCCTCTTCTGCACAGCTAAGCTGGAAGTGGCATTTGCAGCTCGCAATAGTGCAGAGTTATCTCAAAGAAAGAGGCCACGGTGTTTCTGTATCTCTATTATGTTGGTGCGGCTTCGGAACTTTTAAATATCTCGATATATCTCGAAAACTACGCTTCTGATCAAAAAATATCAGAGAACATAAATTGTAGGAAACATAATTCTCTACAAAAAAGGTCTCTTAACATTTTGCCATAGCTCGCTTCGTTTCCGAGATATTTGCAGATTTATCTCAAGGGAAGGGGCCTGACGGACATATTTCGATTTATTTCTTCTTCTTGTTGTTCTTCTTCTGCACAGCTAAGCTGGAAGTGGCATTTGCAGCTCGCAATAGTGTAGAGTTATCTCAAAGAAAGAGGCCACGGTGTTTCTGTATCTCTATTATGTTTGTGCGGCTTCGGAACTTTTAAATATCTCGATATATCTCGAAAACTACGCTTCTGATCAAAAAATATCAGAGAACGTAAATTGTAGGAAACATAATTCTCTACAAAAAAGGTCTCTTATCATTTTGCCATAGCTCGCTTCTTTTCCGAGATATTTGCAGATTTATCTCAAGGGAAGGGGCCTGACGGACATATTTCGAGATATTTCTTCTTCTTGTTGTTCGTCTTCTGCACAGCTAAGCTGGAAGTGGCATTTGCAGCTCGCAATAGTGCAGAGTTATCTCAAAGAAAGGGGCCACGGTGTTTCTGTATCTCTATTATGTTGGTGCGGCTTCGGAACTTTTAAATATCTTGATATATATCGAGAACTACGCATCTGATCAAAAAATATCATAGAACATAAAAAGTAGGAAACTTAATTCTCTACAAAAAAGGTCTCTTAACATTTTGCCATAGCTCGCTTCGTTTCCGAGATATTTGCAGATTTATCTCAAGGGAAGGGGCCTGACGGACATACTTCGAGATATTTCTTCTTCTTGTTGTTCTTCTTCTGCACAGCTAAGCTGGAAGTGGCATTTGCAGGTCGCAATAGTGCAGAGTTATCTCAAAGAAAGGGGCCACGGTGTTTCTGTATCTCTATTACGTTGGTGCGGCTTCGGAACTTTTAAATATCTTGATATATCTCGAGAACTACGCATCTTATCAAAAAATACCATAGAACGTAAAAAGTAGGAAACTTAATTCTCTACAAAAAAGGTCTCATAACATTTTCCCATAGCTGGCATCGTTCCCGAGATATTTGCAGATTTAGCTCAAGGGAAGGGGCCTGACGGACATATTCCGAGATATTTCTTCTTCTTGTTGTTCCTCTTCTGCACAGCTAAGCTGGAAGTGGCATTTGCAGCTCGCAATAGTGCAGAGTTAACTCAAAGAAAGGGGCCACGGTGTTTCTGTATCTCTATTATGTTGGTGCGGCTTCGGAACTTTTAAATATCTCGATATATCTCGAAAACTACGCTTCTGATCAAAAAATATCGGAGAACGTAAATTGTAGGAAACATAATTCTCTACAAAAAAGGTCTCTTAACATTTTGCCATAGCTCGCTTCGTTTCCGAGATATTTGCAGATTTATCTCAAGGGAAGGGGCCTGACGGACATATTTCGAGATATTTCTTCTTCTTGTTGTTCTTCTTCTGCACAGCTAAGCTGGAAGTGGCATTTGCAGGTCGCAATAGTGCAGAGTTATCTCAAAGAAAGGGGCCACGGTGTTTCTGTATCTCTATTATGTTGGTGCGGCTTCGGAACTTTCAAATATCTCGATATATCTCGAAAACTACGCTTCTGATCAAAAAATATCATAGAACATAAATTGTAGGAAACATAATTCTCTACAAAAAAGGTCTCTTAATATTTTGCCATAGCTCGTTTCGTTTCCGAGATATTTGCAGATATATCTCAAGGGAAGGGGCCTGACGGACATATTTCGAGATATTTCTTCTTCTTGTTGTTCTTCTTCTGCACAGCTAAGCTGGAAGTGGCATTTGCAGCTCGCAATAGTGCAGAGTTATCTCAAAGAAAAGGGCCACGGTGTTTCTGTATCTCTATTACGTTGGTGCGGCTTCGGAACTTTTAAATATCTTGATATATCTCGAGAACTACGCATCTGATCAAAAAATATCATAGAACATAAAAAGTAGGAAACTCAATTCTCTACAAAAAAGGTCTCTTAACATTTTCCCATAGCTGGCATCGTTTTCGAGATATTTGCAGATTTAGCTCAAGGGAAGGGGCCTGACGGACATATTTCGAGATATTTCTTCTTCTTGTTGTTCTTCTTCTGCACAGCTAAGCTGGAAGTGGCATTTGCAGGTCGCAATAGTGCAGAGTTATCTCAAAGAAAGGGGCCACGGTGTTTCTGTATCTCTATTATGTTGGTGCGGCTTCGGAACTTTCAAATATCTCGATATATCTCGAAAACTACGCTTCTGATCAAAAAATATCAGAGAACGTAAATTGTAGGAAACATAATTCTCTACAAAAAAGGTCTCTTATCATTTTGCCATAGCTCGCTTCGTTTCCGAGATATTTGCAGATTTATCTCAAGGGAAGGGGCCTGACGGACATATTTCGAGATATTTCTTCTTCTTGTTGTTCTTCTTCTGCACAGCTAAGCTGGAAGTGGCATTTGCAGCGCGCAATAGTGCAGAGTTATCTCAAAGAAAGGGGCCACGGTGTTTCTGTATCTCTATTATGTTGGTGCGGCTTCGGAACTTTTAAATATCTTGATATAGCTCGAGAACTACGCATCTGATCAAAAAATATCATACAACATAAAAAGTAGGAAACTTAATTCTCTACAAAAAAGGTCTCTTAACATTTTCCCATAGCTAGCATCGTTTCCGAGATATTTGCAGATTTAGCTCAAGGGAAGGGGCCTGACGGACATATTCCGAGATATTTCTTCTTCTTGTTGTTCCTCTTCTGCACAGCTAAGCTGGAGGTGGCATTTGCAGCTCGCAATAGTGCAGAGTTATCTCAAAGAAAGAGGCCACGGTGTTTCTGTATCTCTATTATGTTGGTGCGGCTTCGGAACTTTTAAATATCTCGATATATCTCGAAAACTACGCTTCTGATCAAAAAATATCAGAGAACGTAAATTGTAGGAAACATAATTCTCTACAAAAAAGGTCTCTTAACATTTTGCCACAGCTCGTTTCGTTTCCGAGATATTTGCTGATTTATCTCAAGGGAAGGGGCCTGACGGACATATTTCGAGCTATTTCTTCTTCTTGTTGTTCTTCTTCTGCACAGCTAAGCTGGAAGTGGCATTTGCAGCTCGCAATAGTGCATAGTTATCTCAAAGAAAGGGGCCACGGTGTTTCTGTATCTCTATTATGTTGGTGCGGCTTCGGAACTTTTAAATATCTCGATATATCTCGAAAACTACGCTTCTGATCAAAAAATATCAGAGAACGTAAATTGTAGGAAACATAATTCTCTACAAAAAAGGTCTCTTAACATTTTGCCATAGCTCGCTTCGTTTCCGAGATATTTGCAGATATATCTCAAGGGAAGGGGCCTGACGGACATATTTCGAGATATTTCTTCTTCTTGTTGTTCGTCGTCTGCACAGCTAAGCTGGAAGTGGCATTTGCAGCGCGCAATAGTGCAGAGTTATCTCAAAGAAAGGGGCCACGGTGTTTCTGTATCTCTATTATGTTGGTGCGGCTTCGGAACTTTTAAATATCTTGATATATCTCGAGAACAACGCATCTGATCAAAAAATATCATAGAACATAAAAAGTAGGAAACTTAATTCTCTACAAAAAAGGTCTCTTAACATTTTCCCATAGCTGGCATCGTTTCCGAGATATTTGCAGATTTAGCTCAAGGGAAGGGGCCTGACGGACATACTCCGAGATATTTCTTCTTCTTGTTGTTCCTCTTCTGCACAGCTAAGCTGGAAGTGGCATTTGCAGCTCGCAATAGTGCAGAGTTATCTCAAAGAAAGAGGCCACGGTGTTTCTGTATCTCTATTATGTTGGTGCGGCTTCGGAACTTTTAAATATCTCGATATATCTCGAAAACTACGCTTCTGATCAAAAAATATCAGAGAACGTAAATTATAGGAAACATAATTCTCTACAAAAAAGGTCTCTTAACATTTTGCCATAGCTCGCTTCGTTTCCGAGATATTTGCTGATTTATCTCAAGGGAAGGGGCCTGACGGACATATTTCGAGATACTTCTTCTTCTTGTTGTTCTTCTTCTGCACAGCTAAGCTGGAAGTGGCATTTGCAGCGCGCAATAGTGCAGAGTTATCTCAAAGAAAGGGGCCACGGTGTTTCTGTATCTCTATAATGTTGGTGCGGCTTCGGAACTTTTAAATATCTTGATATATCTCGAGAACTACGCATCTGATCAAAAAATATCATACAACATAAAAAGTAGGAAACTTAATTCTCTACAAAAAAGGTCTCTTAATATTTTGCCATAGCTCGCTTCGTTTCCGAGATATTTGCAGATTTATCTCGAGGGAAGGGGCCTGACGGACATATTTCGAGATATTTCTTCTTCTTGTTGTTCTTCTTCTGCACAGCTAAGCTGGAAGTGGCATTTGCGGCTCGCACTAGTGCAGAGTTATCTCAAAGAAAGGGGCCACGGTGTTTCTGTATCTCTATTATGTTGGTGCGGCTTCGGAACTTTTAAATATCTCGATATATCTCGAAAACTACGCTTCTGATCAAAAAATATCATAGAACATAAAAAGTAGGAAACTTAATTCTCTACAAAAAAGGTCTCTTAATATTTTGCCATAGCTCGCTTCGTTTCCGAGATATTTGCAGATTTATCTCGAGGGAAGGGGCCTGACGGACATATTTCGAGATATTTCTTCTTCTTGTTGTTCTTCTTCTGCACAGCTAAGCTGGAAGTGGCATTTGCGGCACGCACTAGTGCAGAGTTATCTCAAAGAAAGGGGCCACGGTGTTTCTGTATCTCTATTATGTTGGTGCGGCTTCGGAACTTTTAAATATCTCGATATATCTCGAAAACTACGCTTCTGATCAAAAAATATCATAGAACATAAATTGTAGGAAACATAATTCTCTACAAAAAAGGTCTCTTAATATTTTGCCATAGCTCGTTTCGTTTCCGAGATATTTGCAGATATATCTCAAGGGAAGGGGCCTGACGGACATATTTCGAGATATTTCTTCTTCTTGTTGTTCTTCTTCTGCACAGCTAAGCTGGAAGTGGCATTTGCAGCTCGCAATAGTGCAGAGTTATCTCAAAGAAAAGGGCCACGGTGTTTCTGTATCTCTATTACGTTGGTGCGGCTTCGGAACTTTTAAATATCTTGATATATCTCGAGAACTACGCATCTGATCAAAAAATATCATAGAACATAAAAAGTAGGAAACTCAATTCTCTACAAAAAAGGTCTCTTAACATTTTCCCATAGCTGGCATCGTTTCCGAGATATTTGCAGATTTAGCTCAAGGGAAGGGGCCTGACGGACATATTTCGAGATATTTCTTCTTCTTGTTGTTCTTCTTCTGCACAGCTAAGCTGGAAGTGGCATTTGCAGGTCGCAATAGTGCAGAGTTATCTCAAAGAAAGGGGCCACGGTGTTTCTGTATCTCTATTATGTTGGTGCGGCTTCGGAACTTTCAAATATCTCGATATATCTCGAAAACTACGCTTCTGATCAAAAAATATCAGAGAACGTAAATTGTAGGAAACATAATTCTCTACAAAAAAGGTCTCTTATCATTTTGCCATAGCTCGCTTCGTTTCCGAGATATTTGCAGATTTATCTCAAGGGAAGGGGCCTGACGGACATATTTCGAGATATTTCTTCTTCTTGTTGTTCGTCGTCTGCACAGCTAAGCTGGAAGTGGCATTTGCAGCTCGCAATGGTGCATAGTTATCTCAAAGAAAGGGGCCACGGTGTTTCTGTATCTCTATTATGTTGGTGCGGCTTCGGAACTTTTAAATATCTCGATATATCTCGAAAACTACGCTTCTGATCAAAAAATATCAGAGAACGTAAATTGTAGGAAACATAATTCTCTACAAAAAAGGTCTCTTAACATTTTGCCATAGCTCGCTTCGTTTCCGAGATATTTGCAGATATATCTCAAGGGAAGGGGCCTGACGGACATATTTCGAGATATTTCTTCTTCTTGTCGTTCGTCGTCTGCACAGCTAAGCTGGAAGAGGCATTTGCAGCGCGCAATAGTGCAGAGTTATCTCAAAGAAAGGGGCCACGGTGTTTCTGTATCTCTATTATGTTGGTGCGGCTTCGGAACTTTTAAATATCTTGATATATCTCGAGAACAACGCATCTGATCAAAAAATATCATAGAACATAAAAAGTAGGAAACTTAATTCTCTACAAAAAAGGTCTCTTAACATTTTCCCATAGCTGGCATCGTTTCCGAGATATTTGCAGATTTAGCTCAAGGGAAGGGGCCTGACGGACATACTCCGAGATATTTCTTCTTCTTGTTGTTCCTCTTCTGCACAGCTAAGCTGGAAGTGCATTTGCAGCTCGCAATAGTGCAGAGTTATCTCAAAGAAAGAGGCCACGGTGTTTCTGTATCTCTATTATGTTGGTGCGGCTTCGGAACTTTTAAATATCTCGATATATCTCGAAAACTACGCTTCTGATCAAAAAATATCAGAGAACGTAAATTATAGGAAACATAATTCTCTACAAAAAAGGTCTCTTAACATTTTGCCATAGCTCGCTTCGTTTCCGAGATATTTGCTGATTTATCTCAAGGGAAGGGGCCTGACGGACATATTTCGAGATACTTCTTCTTCTTGTTGTTCTTCTTCTGCACAGCTAAGCTGGAAGTGGCATTTGCAGCGCGCAATAGTGCAGAGTTATCTCAAAGAAAGGGGCCACGGTGTTTCTGTATCTCTATAATGTTGGTGCGGCTTCGGAACTTTTAAATATCTTGATATATCTCGAGAACTACGCATCTGATCAAAAAATATCATACAACATAAAAAGTAGGAAACTTAATTCTCTACAAAAAAGGTCTCTTAATATTTTGCCATAGCTCGCTTCGTTTCCGAGATATTTGCAGATTTATCTCGAGGGAAGGGGCCTGACGGACATATTTCGAGATATTTCTTCTTCTTGTTGTTCTTCTTCTGCACAGCTAAGCTGGAAGTGGCATTTGCGGCTCGCACTAGTGCAGAGTTATCTCAAAGAAAGGGGCCACGGTGTTTCTGTATCTCTATTATGTTGGTGCGGCTTCGGAACTTTTAAATATCTCGATATATCTCGAAAACTACGCTTCTGATCAAAAAATATCATAGAACATAAAAAGTAGGAAACTTAATTCTCTACAAAAAAGGTCTCTTAATATTTTGCCATAGCTCGCTTCGTTTCCGAGATATTTGCAGATTTATCTCGAGGGAAGGGGCCTGACGGACATATTTCGAGATATTTCTTCTTCTTGTTGTTCTTCTTCTGCACAGCTAAGCTGGAAGTGGCATTTGCGGCTCGCACTAGTGCAGAGTTATCTCAAAGAAAGGGGCCACGGTGTTTCTGTATCTCTATTATGTTGGTGCGGCTTCGGAACTTTTAAATATCTCGATATATCTCGAAAACTACGCTTCTGATCAAAAAATATCATAGAACATAAATTGTAGGAAACATAATTCTCTACAAAAAAGGTCTCTTAATATTTTGCCATAGCTCGTTTCGTTTCCGAGATATTTGCAGATATATCTCAAGGGAAGGGGCCTGACGGACATATTTCGAGATATTTCTTCTTCTTGTTGTTCGTCGTCTGCACAGCTAAGCTGGAAGTGGCATTTGCAGCTCGCAATGGTGCATAGTTATCTCAAAGAAAGGGGCCACGGTGTTTCTGTATCTCTATTATGTTGGTGCGGCTTCGGAACTTTTAAATATCTCGATATATCTCGAAAACTACGCTTCTGATCAAAAAATATTAGAGAACGTAAATTGTAGGAAACATAATTCTCTATAAAAAAGGTCTCTTAACATTTTGCCATAGCTCGCTTCGTTTCCGAGATATTTGCAGATATATCTCAAGGGAAGGGGCCTGACGGACATATTTCGAGATATTTCTTCTTCTTGTTGTTCTTCTTCTGCACAGCTAAGCTGGAAGTGGCATTTGCAGCTCGCAATAGTGCAGAGTTATCTCAAAGAAAGAGGCCACGGTGTTTCTGTATCTCTATTATGTTAGTGCGGCTTCGGAACTTTTAAATATCTTGATATATCTCGAGAACTACGCATCTGATCAAAAAATATCATAGAACATAAAAAGAAGGAAACTTAATTCTCTACAAAAAAGGTCTCTTAACATTATGCCATAGCTCGCTTCGTTTCCGAGATATTTGCAGATTTATCTCAAGGGAAGGGGCCTGACGGACATATTTCGAGATATTTCTTCTTCTGCACAGCTAAACTGGAAGTGGCATTTGCAGCTCGCAATAGTGCAGAGTTATCTCAAAGAAAGGGGCCACGGTGTTTCTGTATCTCTATTATGTTGGTGCGGCTTCGGCACTTTTAAATATCTTGATATATCTCGAGAACTACGCATCTGATCAAAAAATATCATAGAACATAAAAAGAAGGAAACTTAATTCTCTACAAAAAAGGTCTCTTAACATTATGCCATAGCTCGCTTCGTTTCCGAGATATGTGCAGATTTATCTCAAGGGAAGGGGCCTGACGGACATATTTCGAGATATTTCTTCTTCTTGTTGTTCTTCTTCTGCACAGCTAAGCTGGAAGTGGCATTTGCAGCTCGCAATAGTGCAGAGTTATCTCAAGGAAAGGGTCCACGGTGTTTCTGTATCTCTATTATGTTGGTGCGGCTTCGGAACTTTTAAATATCTTGATATATCTCGAGAACTACGCATCTGATCAAAAAATATCATAGAACATAAAAAGAAGGAAACTTAATTCTCTACAAAAAAGGTCTCTTAACATTATGCCATAGCTCGCTTCGTTTCCGAGATATTTGCAGATTTATCTCGAGGGAAGGGGCCTGACGGACATATTTCGAGATATTTCTTCTTCTTGTTGTTCTTCTTCTGCACAGCTAAGCTGGAAGTGGCATTTGCAGCTCGCAATAGTGCATAGTTATCTCAAAGAAAGGGGCCACGGTGTTTCTGTATCTCTATTATGTTGGTGCGGCTTCGGAACTTTTAAATATCTCGATATATCTCGAAAACTACGCTTCTGATCAAAAAATATCAGAGAACGTAAATTGTAGGAAACATAATTCTCTACAAAAAAGGTCTCTTAACATTTTGCCATAGCTCGCTTCGTTTCCGAGATATTTGCAGATATATCTCAAGGGAAGGGGCCTGACGGACATATTTCGAGATATTTCTTCTTCTTGTTGTTCTTCTTCTGCACAGCTAAGCTGGAAGTGGCATTTGCAGCTCGCAATAGTGCAGAGTTATCTCAAAGAAAGGGGCCACGGTGTTTCTGTATCTCTATTACGTTGGTGCGGCTTCGCAACTTTTAAATATCTTGATATATCTCGAGAACTACGCACCTGATCAAAAAATATCATAGAACATAAAAAGTAGGAAACTTAATTCTCTACAAAAAAGGGCTCTTAACATTTTCCCATAGCTGGCATCGTTTCCGAGATATTTGCAGATTTAGCTCAAGGGAAGGGGCCTGACGGACATACTCCGAGATATTTCTTCTTCTTGTTGTTCCTCTTCTGCACAGCTAAGCTGGAAGTGGCATTTGCAGCTCGCAATTGTGCAGAGTTATCTCAAAGAAAGAGGCCACGGTGTTTCTGTATCTCTATTATGTTAGTGCGGCTTCGGAACTTTTAAATATCTTGATATATCTCGAAAACTACGCTTCTGATCAAAAAATATCAGAGAACGTAAATTGTAGGAAACATAATTCTCTACAAAAAAGGTCTCTTAACATTTTGCCATAGCTCGCTTCGTTTCCGAGATATTTGCTGATTTATCTCAAGGGAAGGGGCCTGACGGACATATTTCGAGATATTTCTTCTTCTTGTTGTTCTTCTTCTGCACAGCTAAGCTGGAAGTGGCATTTGCAGCTCGCAATAGTGCAGAGTTATCTCAAGGAAAGGGTCCACGGTGTTTCTGTATCTCTATTATGTTGGTGCGGCTTCGGAACTTTTAAATATCTTGATATATCTCGAGAACTGCGCATCTGATCAAAAAATATCATAGAACATAAAAAGTACGAAACTTAATTCTCTACAAAAAAGGTCTCTTAACATTTTGCCATAGCTCGCTTTGTTTCCGAGATATGTGCAGATTTATCTCAAGGGAAGGGGCCTGACGGACATATTTCGAGATATTTCTTCTTCTTGTTGTTCTTCTTCTGCACAGCTAAGCTGGAAGTGGCATTTGCAGCTCACAATAGTGCAGAGTTATCTCAAAGAAAGGGGCCACGGTGTTTCTGTATCTCTATTATGTTGGTGCGGCTTCGGCACTTTTAAATATCTTGATATATCTCGAAAACTACGCATCTGATCAAAAAATATCATAGAGCATAAAAAGAAGGAAACTTAATTCTCTACAAAAAAGGTCTCTTAACATTATGCCATAGCTCGCTTCGTTTCCGAGATATTTGCTGATTTATCTCAAGGGAAGTGGCCTGACGGACATATTTCGAGATATTTCTTCTTCTTGTTGTTCTTCTTCTGCACAGCTAAGCTGGAAGTGGCATTTGCGGCTCGCACTAGTGCAGAGTTATCTCAAAGAAAGGGGCCACGGTGTTTCTGTATCTCTATTATGTTGGTGCGGCTTCGGAACTTTTAAATATCTCGATATATCTCGAAAACTACGCTTCTGATCAAAAAATATCATAGAACATAAATTGTAGGAAACATAATTCTCTACAAAAAAGGTCTCTTAACATTTTGCCATAGCTCGTTTCGTTTCCGAGATATTTGCAGATATATCTCAAGGGAAGGGGCCTGACGGACACATTTCGAGATATTTCTTCTTCTTGTTGTTCTTCTTCTGTACAGCTAAACTGGAAGTGGCATTTCCAGCTCGCAATAGTGCAGAGTTATCTCAAAGAAAGGGGCCACGGTGTTTCTGTATCTCTATTATGTTGGTGCGGCTTCGGAACTTTTAAATATCTTGATATATCTCGAGAACTACGCATCTGATCAAAAAATATCATAGAACATAAAAAGAAGGAAACTTAATTCTCTACAAAAAAGGTCTCTTAACATTATGCCATAGCTCGCTTCGTTTCCGAGATATTTGCAGATTTATCTCAAGGGAAGGGGCCTGACGGACATATTTCGAGATATTTCTTCTTCTTGTTGTTCTTCTTCTGCACAGCTAAGCTGGAAGTGGCATTTGCAGCTCGCAATAGTGCAGAGTTATCTCAAGGAAAGGGTCCACGGTGTTTCTGTATCTCTATTATGTTGGTGCGGCTTCGGAACTTTTAAATATCTTGATATATCTCGAGAACTGCGCATCTGATCAAAAAATATCATAGAACATAAAAAGTACGAAACTTAATTCTCTACAAAAAAGGTCTCTTAACATTTTGCCATAGCTCGCTTTGTTTCCGAGATATGTGCAGATTTATCTCAAGGGAAGGGGCCTGACGGACATATTTCGAGATATTTCTTCTTCTTGTTGTTCTTCTTCTGCACAGCTAAGCTGGAAGTGGCATTTGCAGCTCACAATAGTGCAGAGTTATCTCAAAGAAAGGGGCCACGGTGTTTCTGTATCTCTATTATGTTGGTGCGGCTTCGGCACTTTTAAATATCTTGATATATCTCGAAAACTACGCATCTGATCAAAAAATATCATAGAACATAAAAAGAAGGAAACTTAATTCTCTACAAAAAAGGTCTCTTAACATTATGCCATAGCTCGCTTCGTTTCCGAGATATTTGCTGATTTATCTCAAGGGAAGTGGCCTGACGGACATATTTCGAGATATTTCTTCTTCTTGTTGTTCTTCTTCTGCACAGCTAAGCTGGAAGTGGCATTTGCAGCGCGCAATAGTGCAGAGTTATCTCAAAGAAAGGGGCCACGGTGTTTCTGTATCTCTATTATGTTGGTGCGGCTTCGGAACTTTTAAATATCTTGATATATCTCGAGAACTACGCATCTGATCAAAAAATATCATACAACATAAAAAGTAGGTAACTTAATTCTCTACAAAAAAGGTCTCTTAATATTTTGCCATAGCTCGCTTCGTTTCCGAGATATTTGCAGATTTATCTCGAGGGAAGGGGCCTGACGGACATATTTCGAGATATTTCTTCTTCTTGTTGTTCTTCTTCTGCACAGCTAAGCTGGAAGTGGCATTTGCGGCTCGCACTAGTGCAGAGTTATCTCAAAGAAAGGGGCCACGGTGTTTCTGTATCTCTATTATGTTGGTGCGGCTTCGGAACTTTTAAATATCTCGATATATCTCGAAAACTACGCTTCTGATCAAAAAATATCATAGAACATAAAAAGTAGGAAACTTAATTCTCTACAAAAAAGGTCTCTTAACATTTTCCCATAGCTGGCATCGTTTCCGAGATATTTGCAGATTTATCTCAAGGGAAGGGGCCTGACGGACATACATAAGAAGAACAACAAGAAGAAGAAATATCTCGAAATATGTCCGTTTGGCCCCTTCCCTTGAGATAAATCTGCAAATATCTCGGAAACGAAGCGAGCTATGGCAAAATGTTAAGAGACCTTTTTTGTAGAGAATTAAGTTTCCTACTTTTTATGTTCTATGATATTTTTTGATCAGATGCGTAGTTCTCGAGATATATCAAGATATTTATAAGTTCCGAAGCCGCACCAACATAATAGAGATACAGAAACACCGTGGCCCCTTTCTTTGAGATAACTCTGCACTATTGCGAGCTGCAAATGCCACTTCCAGTTTAGCTGTGCAGAAGAAGAACAACAAGAACAAGAAATATCTCGAAATATGTCCGTCAGGCCCCTTCCCTTGAGATATATCTGCAAATATCTCGGAAACGAAGCGAGCTATGGCAAAATGTTAAGAGACCTTTTTTGTAGAGAATTAGGTTTCCTACTTTTTATGATCTATGATATTTTTTGATCAGATGCGTAGTTCTCGAGATATATCAAGATATTTAAAAGTTCCGAAGCCGCACCAACATAATAGAGATACAGAAACACCGTGGCCCCTTTCTTTGAGATAACTCTGCACTATTGCGAGCTGGAAATGCCACTTCCAATTTAGCTGTGCAGAAGAAGAACAACAAGAACAAGAAATATCTCGAAATATGTCCGTTAGGCCCCTTCCCTTGAGATAAATCTGCAAATATCTCGGAAACGAAGCGAGCTATGGCAAAATGTTAAGAGACCTTTTTTGTAGAGAATTAAGTTTCCTACTTTCTATCTTCTATGATATTTTGTGATCAGATGCGTAGTTCTCGAGATATATCAAGATATTTAAAAGTTCCGAAGCCGCACCAACATAATAGAGATACAGAAACACCGTGGCCCCTTTCTTTGAGATAACTCTGCACTATTGCGAGCTGGAAATGCCACTTCCAGTTTAGCTGTGCAGAAGAAGAACAACAAGAAGAAGAAATATCTCGAAATTTGTCCGTTAGGCCCCTTCCCTTGAGATAAATCTGCAAATATCTCGGAAACGAAGCGAGCTATGGCAAAATGTTAAGAGACCTTTTTTGTAGAGAATTAAGTTTCCTACTTTTTATGTTCTATGATATTTTTTGATCAGATGCGTAGTTCTCGAGATATATCAAGATATTTAAAAGTTCCGAAGCCGCACCAACATAATAGAGATACAGAAACACCGTGGCCCCTTTCTTTGAGATAACTCTGCACTATTGCGAGCTGCAAATGCCACTTCCAGCTTAGCTGTGCAGAAGAAGAACAACAAGAAGAAGAAATATCTCGAAATATGTCCGTCAGGCCCCTTCCCTTGAGATATATCTGCAAATATCTCGGAAACGAAGCGAGCTATGGCAAAATGTTGGGATACATTTTTTGTAGAGAATTATGTTTCCTACAATTTATGTTCTATGATATTTTTTGATCAGAAGCGTAGTTTTCGAGATATATCGAGATATTTAAAAGTTCCGAAGCCGCACGAACATAATAGAGACACAGAAACACCGTGGCCCCTTTCTTTGAGATAACTCTGCACTAGTGCGAGCCGCAAATGCCACTTCCAGCTTAGCTGTGCAGAAGAAGAACAACAAGAAGAAGAAATATCTCGAAATATGTCCGTCAGGCCCCTTCCCTTGAGATAAATCTGCAAATATCTCGGAAACGAAGCGAGCTATGGCAAAATGTTGAGAGACCTTTTTTGTAGAGAATTAAGTTTCCTACTTTTTATGTTCTATGATATTTTTTGATCAGATGCGTAGTTCTCGAGATATATCAAGATATTTAAAAGTTCCGAAGCCGCACCAACATAATAGAGATACAGAAACACCGTGGCCCCACTCTTTGAGATAACTCTGCACTATTGCGAGCTGGAAATGCCACTTCCAGTTTAGCTGTGCAGAAGAAGAACAACAAGAAGAAGAAATATCTCGAAATATGTCCGTTAGGCCCCTTCCCTTGAGATAAATCTGCAAATATCTCGGAAACGAAGCGAGCTATGGCAAAATGTTAAGAGACCTTTTTTGTAGAGAATTAAGTTTCCTACTTTTTATGTTCTATGATATTTTTTGATCAGATGCGTAGTTCTCGAGATATATCAAGATATTTAAAAGTTCCGAAGCCGCACCAACATAATAGAGATACAGAAACACCGTGGCCCCTTTCTTTGAGATGACACTGCACTATTGCGAGCTGCAAATGCCACTTCCAGCTTAGCTGTGCAGAAGAAGAACAACAAGAAGAAGAAATATCTCGAATTATGTCCGTCAGGCCCCTTCCCTTGAGATAAATCTGCAAATATCTCGGAAACGAAGAGAGCTATGGCAAAATGTTAAGAGACCTTTTTTGTAGAGAATTAAGTTTCCTACTTTTTATGATCTATGATATTTTTTGATCAGATGCGTAGTTCTCGAGATATATCAAGATATTTAAAAGTTCCGAAGTCGCACCAACATAATAGAGATACAGAAACACCGTGGCCCCTTTCTTTGAGATAACTGTGCACTATTGCGAGCTGTAAATGCCACTTCCAGCTTAGCTGTGCAGAAGAAGAACAACAAGAAGAAGAAATATCTCGAAATATGTCCGTCAGGCCCCTTCCCTTGAGATATATCTGCAAATATCTCGGAAACGAAGCGAGCTATGGCAAAATGTTAAGAGACCTTTTTTGTAGAGAATTAAGTTTCCTACTTTTTATGTTCTATGATATTTTTTGATCAGATGCGTAGTTCTCGAGATATATCGAGATATTTAAAAGTTCCGAAGCCGCACCAACATAATAGAGATACAGAAACACCGTGGCCCCTTTCTTTCAGATAACTCTGCGCTATTGCGAGCTAGAAATGCCACTTGCAGTTTAGCTGTGCAGAAGAAGAACAACAAGAACAAGAAATATCTCGGAATATGTCCATCAGGCCCCTTCCCTTGAGATAAATCTGCAAATATCTCGGAAACGATGCGAGATATGGCAAAACGTTAAGAGACCTTTTTTGTGGAGAATTAAGTTTCCTACTTTTTATGTTCTATGATATTTTTTGATCAGATGCGTAGTTCTCGAGATATATCAAGATATTTATAAGTTCCGAAGCCGCACCAACATAATAGAGATACAGAAACACCGTGGCCCCTTTCTTTGAGATAACTCTGCACTATTGCGAGCTGCAAATGCCACTTCCAGTTTAGCTGTGCAGAAGAAGAACAACAAGAAGAAGAAATATCTCGAAATATGTCCGTCAGGCCCCTTCCCTTGAGATGTATCTGCAAATATCTCGGAAACGAAGCGAGCTATGGCAAAATGTTAAGAGACCTTTTTTGTAGAGAATTATGTTTCCTACAATTTATATTCTATGATATTTTTTGATCAGAAGCGTAGTTTTCGAGATATATCGAGATATTTAAAAGTTCCGAAGCCGCACCAACATAATAGAGATACAGAAACACCGTGGCCCCTTTCTTTGGGATAACTCTGCACTATTGCGAGCTGGAAATGCCACTTCCAGTTTATCTGTGCAGAAGAAGAACAACAAGAAGAAGAAATATCTCGGAATATGTCCGTCAGGCCCCTTCCCTTGAGCTAAATCTGCAAATATCTCGGAAACGAAGCGAGCTATGGCAAAATGTTAAGAGACCTTTTTTGTAGAGAATTATGTTTCCTACTTTTCATGTTCTATGATATTTTTTGATCAGACGCGTAGTTCTCGAGATATATCAAGATATTTAAAAGTTCCGAAGCCGCACCAACATAATAGAGATACAGAAACACCGTGGCCCCTTTCTTTGAGATAACTCTGCACTAGCGCGAGCTGCAAATGCCACTTCCAGTTTAGCTGTGCAGAAGAAGAACAACAAGAAGAAGAAATATCTCGAAATATGTCCGTCAGGCCCCTTCCCTTGAGATAAATCTGCAAATATCTCGGAAACGAAGCGAGCTATGGCAAAATGTTGAGAGACCTTTTTTGTAGAGAATTAAGTTTCCTACTTTTTATGTTCTATGATATTTTTTGATCAGATGCGTAGTTCTCGAGATATATCAAGATATTTAAAAGTTCCGAAGCCGCACCAACATAATAGAGATACAGAAACACCGTGGCCCCACTCTTTGAGATAACTCTGCACTATTGCGAGCTGGAAATGCCACTTCCAGTTTAGCTGTGCAGAAGAAGAACAACAAGAAGAAGAAATATCTCGAAATATGTCCGTTAGGCCCCTTCCCTTGAGATAAATCTGCAAATATCTCGGAAACGAAGCGAGCTATGGCAAAATGTTAAGAGACCTTTTTTGTAGAGAATTAAGTTTCCTACTTTTTATGTTCTATGATATTTTTTGATCAGATGCGTAGTTCTCGAGATATATCAAGATATTTAAAAGTTCCGAAGCCGCACCAACATAATAGAGATACAGAAACACCGTGGCCCCTTTCTTTGAGATGACACTGCACTATTGCGAGCTGCAAATGCCACTTCCAGCTTAGCTGTGCAGAAGAAGAACAACAAGAAGAAGAAATATCTCGAATTATGTCCGTCAGGCCCCTTCCCTTGAGATAAATCTGCAAATATCTCGGAAACGAAGAGAGCTATGGCAAAATGTTAAGAGACCTTTTTTGTGGAGAATTAAGTTTCCTACTTTTTATGTTCTATGATATTTTTTGATCAGATGCGTAGTTCTCGAGATATATCAAGATATTTATAAGTTCCGAAGCCGCACCAACATAATAGAGATACAGAAACACCGTGGCCCCTTTCTTTGAGATAACTCTGCACTATTGCGAGCTGCAAATGCCACTTCCAGTTTAGCTGTGCAGAAGAAGAACAACAAGAAGAAGAAATATCTCGAAATATGTCCGTCAGGCCCCTTCCCTTGAGATGTATCTGCAAATATCTCGGAAACGAAGCGAGCTATGGCAAAATGTTAAGAGACCTTTTTTGTAGAGAATTATGTTTCCTACAATTTATATTCTATGATATTTTTTGATCAGAAGCGTAGTTTTCGAGATATATCGAGATATTTAAAAGTTCCGAAGCCGCACCAACATAATAGAGATACAGAAACACCGTGGCCCCTTTCTTTGGGATAACTCTGCACTATTGCGAGCTGGAAATGCCACTTCCAGTTTATCTGTGCAGAAGAAGAACAACAAGAAGAAGAAATATCTCGGAATATGTCCGTCAGGCCCCTTCCCTTGAGCTAAATCTGCAAATATCTCGGAAACGAAGCGAGCTATGGCAAAATGTTAAGAGACCTTTTTTGTAGAGAATTATGTTTCCTACTTTTCATGTTCTATGATATTTTTTGATCAGACGCGTAGTTCTCGAGATATATCAAGATATTTAAAAGTTCCGAAGCCGCACCAACATAATAGAGATACAGAAACACCGTGGCCCCTTTCTTTGAGATAACTCTGCACTAGCGCGAGCTGCAAATGCCACTTCCAGTTTAGCTGTGCAGAAGAAGAACAACAAGAAGAAGAAATATCTCGAAATATGTCCGTCAGGCCCCTTCCCTTGAGATAAATCTGCAAATATCTCGGAAACGAAGCGAGCTATGGCAAAATGTTGAGAGACCTTTTTTGTAGAGAATTAAGTTTCCTACTTTTTATGTTCTATGATATTTTTTGATCAGATGCGTAGTTCTCGAGATATATCAAGATATTTAAAAGTTCCGAAGCCGCACCAACATAATAGAGATACAGAAACACCGTGGCCCCACTCTTTGAGATAACTCTGCACTATTGCGAGCTGGAAATGCCACTTCCAGTTTAGCTGTGCAGAAGAAGAACAACAAGAAGAAGAAATATCTCGAAATATGTCCGTTAGGCCCCTTCCCTTGAGATAAATCTGCAAATATCTCGGAAACGAAGCGAGCTATGGCAAAATGTTAAGAGACCTTTTTTGTAGAGAATTAAGTTTCCTACTTTTTATGTTCTATGATATTTTTTGATCAGATGCGTAGTTCTCGAGATATATCAAGATATTTAAAAGTTCCGAAGCCGCACCAACATAATAGAGATACAGAAACACCGTGGCCCCTTTCTTTGAGATGACACTGCACTATTGCGAGCTGCAAATGCCACTTCCAGCTTAGCTGTGCAGAAGAAGAACAACAAGAAGAAGAAATATCTCGAATTATGTCCGTCAGGCCCCTTCCCTTGAGATAAATCTGCAAATATCTCGGAAACGAAGAGAGCTATGGCAAAATGTTAAGAGACCTTTTTTGTAGAGAATTAAGTTTCCTACTTTTTATGATCTATGATATTTTTTGATCAGATGCGTAGTTCTCGAGATATATCAAGATATTTAAAAGTTCCGAAGTCGCACCAACATAATAGAGATACAGAAACACCGTGGCCCCTTTCTTTGAGATAACTGTGCACTATTGCGAGCTGTAAATGCCACTTCCAGCTTAGCTGTGCAGAAGAAGAACAACAAGAAGAAGAAATATCTCGAAATATGTCCGTCAGGCCCCTTCCCTTGAGATATATCTGCAAATATCTCGGAAACGAAGCGAGCTATGGCAAAATGTTAAGAGACCTTTTTTGTAGAGAATTAAGTTTCCTACTTTTTATGTTCTATGATATTTTTTGATCAGATGCGTAGTTCTCGAGATATATCGAGATATTTAAAAGTTCCGAAGCCGCACCAACATAATAGAGATACAGAAACACCGTGGCCCCTTTCTTTCAGATAACTCTGGGCTATTGCGAGCTAGAAATGCCACTTGCAGTTTAGCTGTGCAGAAGAAGAACAACAAGAACAAGAAATATCTCGGAATATGTCCATCAGGCCCCTTCCCTTGAGATAAATCTGCAAATATCTCGGAAACGATGCGAGATATGGCAAAACGTTAAGAGACCTTTTTTGTGGAGAATTAAGTTTCCTACTTTTTATGTTCTATGATATTTTTTGATCAGATGCGTAGTTCTCGAGATATATCAAGATATTTATAAGTTCCGAAGCCGCACCAACATAATAGAGATACAGAAACACCGTGGCCCCTTTCTTTGAGATAACTCTGCACTATTGCGAGCTGCAAATGCCACTTCCAGTTTAGCTGTGCAGAAGAAGAACAACAAGAAGAAGAAATATCTCGAAATATGTCCGTCAGGCCCCTTCCCT
Source organism: Osmia lignaria lignaria (assembly GCF_051020975.1). Lineage (NCBI taxonomy): Eukaryota > Metazoa > Arthropoda > Insecta > Hymenoptera > Megachilidae > Osmia > Osmia lignaria. The sequence goes on along the minus strand of NW_027478161.1, from coordinate 22,483,207 downwards.
TGAGATGTATCTGCAAATATCTCGGAAACGAAGCGAGCTATGGCAAAATGTTAAGAGACCTTTTTTGTAGAGAATTATGTTTCCTACAATTTATATTCTATGATATTTTTTGATCAGAAGCGTAGTTTTCGAGATATATCGAGATATTTAAAAGTTCCGAAGCCGCACCAACATAATAGAGATACAGAAACACCGTGGCCCCTTTCTTTGGGATAACTCTGCACTATTGCGAGCTGGAAATGCCACTTCCAGTTTATCTGTGCAGAAGAAGAACAACAAGAAGAAGAAATATCTCGGAATATGTCCGTCAGGCCCCTTCCCTTGAGCTAAATCTGCAAATATCTCGGAAACGAAGCGAGCTATGGCAAAATGTTAAGAGACCTTTTTTGTAGAGAATTATGTTTCCTACTTTTCATGTTCTATGATATTTTTTGATCAGACGCGTAGTTCTCGAGATATATCAAGATATTTAAAAGTTCCGAAGCCGCACCAACATAATAGAGATACAGAAACACCGTGGCCCCTTTCTTTGAGATAACTCTGCACTAGCGCGAGCCGCAAATGCCACTTCCAGCTTAGCTGTGCAGAAGAAGAACAACAAGAAGAAGAAGTATCTCGAAATATGTCCGTCGGGCCCCTTCCCTTGAGATATATCTGCAAATATCTCGGAAACGAAACGAGCTATGGCAAAATGTTAAGAGACCTTTTTTGTAGAGAATTATGTTTCCTACAATTTATGTTCTATGATATTTTTTGATCAGAAGCGTAGTTTTCGAGATATATCGAGATATTTAAAAGTTCCGAAGCCGCACCAACATAATAGAGATACAGAAACACCGTGGCCCCTTTCTTTGAGGTAACTCTGCACTAGTGCGAGCCGCAAATGCCACTTCCAGCTTAGCTGTGCAGAAGAAGAACAACAAGAAGAAGAAATATCTCGAAATATGTCCGTCAGGCCCCTTCCCTTGAGATAAATCTGCAAATATCTCGGAAACGAAGCGAGCTATGGCAAAATGTTAAGAGACGTTTTTTGTAGAGAATTATGTCTCCTACAATTTATGTTCTATGATATTTTTTGATCAGATGCGTAGTTCTCGAGATATATCAAGATATTTAAAAGTTCCGAAGCCGCACCAACATAATAGAGATACAGAAACACCGTGGCCCCTTTCTTTGAGATAACTCTGCACTAGTGCGAGCCGCAAATGCCACTTCCAGCTTAGCTGTGCAGAAGAAGAACAACAAGAAGAAGAAATATCTCGAAATATGTCCGTCAGGCCCCTTCCCTTGAGATAAATCTGCAAATATCTCGGAAACGAAGCGAGCTATGGCAAAATGTTAAGAGACCTTTTTTGTAGAGAATTATGTTTCCTACAATTTATGTTCTATGATATTTTTTGATCAGAAGCGTAGTTTTCGAGATATATCGAGATATTTAAAAGTTCCGAAGCCGCACCAACATAATAGAGATACAGAAACACCGTGGCCCCTTTCTTTCAGATAACTCTGCGCTATTGCGAGCTAGAAATGCCACTTGCAGTTTAGCTGTGCAGAAGAAGAACAACAAGAACAAGAAATATCTCGGAATATGTCCATCAGGCCCCTTCCCTTGAGATAAATCTGCAAATATCTCGGAAACGATGCGAGATATGGCAAAACGTTAAGAGACCTTTTCGGTGGAGAATTAAGTTTCCTACTTTTTATGTTCTATGATATTTTTTGATCAGATGCGTAGTTCTCGAGATATATCAAGATATTTATAAGTTCCGAAGCCGCACCAACGTAATAGAGATACAGAAACACCGTGGCCCCTTTCTTTGAGATAACTCTGCACTATTGCGAGCTGCAAATGCCACTTCCAGTTTAGCTGTGCAGAAGAAGAACAACAAGAAGAAGAAATATCTCGAAATATGTCCGTCAGGCCCCTTCCCTTGAGATGTATCTGCAAATATCTCGGAAACGAAGCGAGCTATGGCAAAATGTTAAGAGACCTTTTTTGTAGAGAATTATGTTTCCTACAATTTATATTCTATGATATTTTTTGATCAGAAGCGTAGTTTTCGAGATATATCGAGATATTTAAAAGTTCCGAAGCCGCACCAACATAATAGAGATACAGAAACACCGTGGCCCCTTTCTTTGGGATAACTCTGCACTATTGCGAGCTGGAAATGCCACTTCCAGTTTATCTGTGCAGAAGAAGAACAACAAGAAGAAGAAATATCTCGGAATATGTCCGTCAGGCCCCTTCCCTTGAGCTAAATCTGCAAATATCTCGGAAACGAAGCGAGGTATGGCAAAATGTTAAGAGACCTTTTTTGTAGAGAATTATGTTTCCTACTTTTCATATTCTATGATATTTTTTGATCAGACGCGTAGTTCTCGAGATATATCAAGATATTTAAAAGTTCCGAAGCCGCACCAACATAATAGAGATACAGAAACACCGTGGCCCCTTTCTTTGAGGTAACTCTGCACTAGTGCGAGCCGCAAATGCCACTTCCAGCTTAGCTGTGCAGAAGAAGAACAACAAGAAGAAGAAATATCTCGAAATATGTCCGTCAGGCCCCTTCCCTTGAGATAAATCTGCAAATATCTCGGAAACGAAGCGAGCTATGGCAAAATGTTAAGAGACGTTTTTTGTAGAGAATTATGTCTCCTACAATTTATGTTCTATGATATTTTTTGATCAGATGCGTAGTTCTCGAGATATATCAAGATATTTAAAAGTTCCGAAGCCGCACCAACATAATAGAGATACAGAAACACCGTGGCCCCTTTCTTTGAGATAACTCTGCACTAGTGCGAGCCGCAAATGCCACTTCCAGCTTAGCTGTGCAGAAGAAGAACAACAAGAAGAAGAAATATCTCGAAATATGTCCGTCAGGCCCCTTCCCTTGAGATAAATCTGCAAATATCTCGGAAACGAAGCGAGCTATGGCAAAATGTTAAGAGACCTTATTTGTAGAGAATTAAGTTTCCTACTTTTTATGTTCTATGATATTTTTTGATCAGATGCGTAGTTTTCGAGATATATCGAGATATTTAAAAGTTCCGAAGCCGCACCAACATAATAGAGATACAGAAACACCGTGGCCCCTTTCTTTGAGATAACTCTGCACTAGTGCGAGCCGCAAATGCCACTTCCAGCTTAGCTGTGCAGAAGAAGAACAACAAGAAGAAGGAATATCTCGAAATATGTCCGTCAGGCCCCTTCCCTTGAGATAAATCTGCAAATATCTCGGAAACGAAGCGAGCTATGGCAAAATGTTAAGAGACGTTTTTTGTAGAGAATTATGTTTCCTACAATTTATGTTCTATGATATTTTTTGATCAGAAGCGTAGTTTTCGAGATATAGCGAGATATTTAAAAGTTCCGAAGCCGCACCAACATAATAGAGGTACAGAAACACCGTGGCCCCTTTCTTTGAGATAACTCTGCACTAGCGCGAGCCGCAAATGCCACTTCCAGCTTAGCTGTGCAGAAGAAGAACAACAAGAAGAAGAAATATCTCGAAATATGTCCGTCGGGCCCCTTCCCTTGAGATAAATCTGCAAATATCTCGGAAACGAAGCGAGCTATGGCAAAATGTTAAGAGACCTTATTTGTAGAGAATTAAGTTTCCTACTTTTTATGTTCTATGATATTTTTTGATCAGATGCGTAGTTCTCGAGATATATCAAGATATTTAAAAGTTCCGAAGCCGCACCAACATAATAGAGATACAGAAACACCGTGGCCCCTTTCTTTGAGATAACTCTGCACTAGTGCGAGCCGCAAATGCCACTTCCAGCTTAGCTGTGCAGAAGAAGAACAACAAGAAGAAGAAATATCTCGAAATATGTCCGTCAGGCCCCTTCCCTTGAGATAAATCTGCAAATATCTCGGAAACGAAGCGAGCTATGGCAAAATGTTGAGAGACCTTATTTGTAGAGAATTAAGTTTCCTACTTTTTATGTTCTATGATATTTTTTGATCAGATGCGTAGTTCTCGAGATATATCAAGATATTTAAAAGTTCCGAAGCCGCACCAACATAATAGAGATACAGAAACACCGTGGCCCCTTTCTTTGAGATAACTCTGCACTAGTGCGAGCCGCAAATGCCACTTCCAGCTTAGCAGTGCAGAAGAAGAACAACAAGAAGAAGAAATATCTCGAAATATGTCCGTCAGGCCCACTCCCTTGAGATATATCTGCAAATATCTCGGAAACGAAGCGAGCTATGGCAAAATGTTAAGAGACGTTTTTTGTAGAGAATTATGTTTCCTACAATTTATGTTCTATGATATTTTTTGATCAGAAGCGTAGTTTTCGAGATATATCGAGATATTTAAAAGTTCCGAAGCCGCACCAACATAATAGAGATACAGAAACACCGTGGCCCCTTTCTTTGAGATAACTCTGCACTAGCGCGAGCCGCAAATGCCACTTCCAGCTTAGCTGTGCAGAAGAAGAACAACAAGAAGAAGAAATATCTCGAAATATGTCCGTCGGGCCCCTTCCCTTGAGATAAATCTGCAAATATCTCGGAAACGAAGCGAGCTATGGCAAAATGTTAAGAGACCTTATTTGTAGAGAATTAAGTTTCCTACTTTTTATGTTCTATGATATTTTTTGATCAGATGCGTAGTTCTCGAGATATATCAAGATATTTAAAAGTTCCGAAGCCGCACCAACATAATAGAGATACAGAAACACCGTGGCCCCTTTCTTTGAGATAACTCTGCACTAGTGCGAGCCGCAAATGCCACTTCCAGCTTAGCTGTGCAGAAGAAGAACAACAAGAAGAAGAAATATCTCGAAATATGTCCGTCAGGCCCCTTCCCTTGAGATAAATCTGCAAATATCTCGGAAACGAAGCGAGCTATGGCAAAATGTTAAGAGACCTTATTTGTAGAGAATTAAGTTTCCTACTTTTTATGTTCTATGATATTTTTTGATCAGATGCGTAGTTCTCGAGATATATCAAGATATTTAAAAGTTCCGAAGCCGCACCAACATAATAGAGATACAGAAACACCGTGGCCCCTTTCTTTGAGATAACTCTGCACTAGTGCGAGCCGCAAATGCCACTTCCAGCTTAGCAGTGCAGAAGAAGAACAACAAGAAGAAGAAATATCTCGAAATATGTCCGTCAGGCCCCTTCCCTTGAGATATATCTGCAAATATCTCGGAAACGAAACGAGCTATGGCAAAATGTTAAGAGACCTTTTTTGTAGAGAATTATGTTTCCTACAATTTATGTTCTATGATATTTTTTGATCAGAAGCGTAGTTTTCGAGATATATCGAGATATTTAAAAGTTCCGAAGCCGCACCAACATAATAGAGATACAGAAACACCGTGGCCCCTTTCTTTGAGGTAACTCTGCACTAGTGCGAGCCGCAAATGCCACTTCCAGCTTAGCAGTGCAGAAGAAGAACAACAACAAGAAGAAATATCTCGAAATATGTCCGTCAGGCCCCTTCCCTTGAGATAAATCTGCAAATATCTCGGAAACGAAGCGAGCTATGGCAAAATGTTAAGAGACCTTTTTTATAGAGAATTAAGTTTCCTACTTTTTATGTTCTATGATATTTTTTGATCAGAAGCGTAGTTTTCGAGATATATCGAGATATTTAAAAGTTCCGAAGCCGCACCAACATAATAGAGATACAGAAACACCGTGGCCCCTTTCTTTGAGATAACTCTGCACTAGCGCGAGCCGCAAATGCCACTTCCAGCTTAGCTGTGCAGAAGAAGAACAACAAGAAGAAGAAATATCTCGAAATATGTCCGTCGGGCCCCTTCCCTTGAGATAAATCTGCAAATATCTCGGAAACGAAGCGAGCTATGGCAAAATGTTAAGAGACCTTATTTGTAGAGAATTAAGTTTCCTACTTTTTATGTTCTATGATATTTTTTGATCAGATGCGTAGTTCTCGAGATATATCAAGATATTTAAAAGTTCCGAAGCCGCACCAACATAATAGAGATACAGAAACACCGTGGCCCCTTTCTTTGAGATAACTCTGCACTAGTGCGAGCCGCAAATGCCACTTCCAGCTTAGCTGTGCAGAAGAAGAACAACAAGAAGAAGAAATATCTCGAAATATGTCCGTCAGGCCCCTTCCCTTGAGATAAATCTGCAAATATCTCGGAAACGAAGCGAGCTATGGCAAAATGTTAAGAGACCTTATTTGTAGAGAATTAAGTTTCCTACTTTTTATGTTCTATGATATTTTTTGATCAGATGCGTAGTTTTCGAGATATATCGAGATATTTAAAAGTTCCGAAGCCGCACCAACATAATAGAGATACAGAAACACCGTGGCCCCTTTCATTGAGATAACTCTGCACTAGCGCGAGCCGCAAATGCCACTTCCAGCTTAGCTGTGCAGAAGAAGAACAACAAGAAGAAGAAATATCTCGAAATATGTCCGTCAGGCCCCTTCCCTTGAGATAAATCTGCAAATATCTCGGAAACGAAGCGAGCTATGGCAAAATGTTAAGAGACCTTATTTGTAGAGAATTAAGTTTCCTACTTTTTATGTTCTATGATATTTTTTGATCAGATGCGTAGTTTTCGAGATATATCGAGATATTTAAAAGTTCCGAAGCCGCACCAACATAATAGAGATACAGAAACACCGTGGCCCCTTTCTTTGAGATAACTCTGCACTAGTGCGAGCCGCAAATGCCACTTCCAGCTTAGCTGTGCAGAAGAAGAACAACAAGAAGAAGAAATATCTCGAAATATGTCCGTCAGGCCCCTTCCCTTGAGATAAATCTGCAAATATCTCGGAAACGAAGCGAGCTATGGCAAAATGTTAAGAGACGTTTTTTGTAGAGAATTATGTTTCCTACAATTTATGTTCTATGATATTTTTTGATCAGAAGCGTAGTTTTCGAGATATAGCGAGATATTTAAAAGTTCCGAAGCCGCACCAACATAATAGAGGTACAGAAACACCGTGGCCCCTTTCTTTGAGATAACTCTGCACTAGCGCGAGCCGCAAATGCCACTTCCAGCTTAGCTGTGCAGAAGAAGAACAACAAGAAGAAGAAATATCTCGAAATATGTCCGTCGGGCCCCTTCCCTTGAGATAAATCTGCAAATATCTCGGAAACGAAGCGAGCTATGGCAAAATGTTAAGAGACCTTATTTGTAGAGAATTAAGTTTCCTACTTTTTATGTTCTATGATATTTTTTGATCAGATGCGTAGTTCTCGAGATATATCAAGATATTTAAAAGTTCCGAAGCCGCACCAACATAATAGAGATACAGAAACACCGTGGCCCCTTTCTTTGAGATAACTCTGCACTAGTGCGAGCCGCAAATGCCACTTCCAGCTTAGCTGTGCAGAAGAAGAACAACAAGAAGAAGAAATATCTCGAAATATGTCCGTCAGGCCCCTTCCCTTGAGATAAATCTGCAAATATCTCGGAAACGAAGCGAGCTATGGCAAAATGTTGAGAGACCTTATTTGTAGAGAATTAAGTTTCCTACTTTTTATGTTCTATGATATTTTTTGATCAGATGCGTAGTTCTCGAGATATATCAAGATATTTAAAAGTTCCGAAGCCGCACCAACATAATAGAGATACAGAAACACCGTGGCCCCTTTCTTTGAGATAACTCTGCACTAGTGCGAGCCGCAAATGCCACTTCCAGCTTAGCAGTGCAGAAGAAGAACAACAAGAAGAAGAAATATCTCGAAATATGTCCGTCAGGCCCACTCCCTTGAGATAAATCTGCAAATATCTCGGAAACGAAGCGAGCTATGGCAAAATGTTAAGAGACCTTATTTGTAGAGAATTAAGTTTCCTACTTTTTATGTTCTATGATATTTTTTGATCAGATGCGTAGTTTTCGAGATATATCGAGATATTTAAAAGTTCCGAAGCCGCACCAACATAATAGAGATACAGAAACACCGTGGCCCCTTTCTTTGAGATAACTCTGCACTAGTGCGAGCCGCAAATGCCACTTCCAGCTTAGCTGTGCAGAAGAAGAACAACAAGAAGAAGAAATATCTCGAAATATGTCCGTCAGGCCCCTTCCCTTGAGATAAATCTGCAAATATCTCGGAAACGAAGCGAGCTATGGCAAAATGTTAAGAGACGTTTTTTGTAGAGAATTATGTTTCCTACAATTTATGTTCTATGATATTTTTTGATCAGAAGCGTAGTTTTCGAGATATATCGAGATATTTAAAAGTTCCGAAGCCGCACCAACATAATAGAGATACAGAAACACCGTGGCCCCTTTCTTTGAGATAACTCTGCACTAGCGCGAGCCGCAAATGCCACTTCCAGCTTAGCTGTGCAGAAGAAGAACAACAAGAAGAAGAAATATCTCGAAATATGTCCGTCGGGCCCCTTCCCTTGAGATAAATCTGCAAATATCTCGGAAACGAAGCGAGCTATGGCAAAATGTTAAGAGACCTTATTTGTAGAGAATTAAGTTTCCTACTTTTTATGTTCTATGATATTTTTTGATCAGATGCGTAGTTCTCGAGATATATCAAGATATTTAAAAGTTCCGAAGCCGCACCAACATAATAGAGATACAGAAACACCGTGGCCCCTTTCTTTGAGATAACTCTGCACTAGTGCGAGCCGCAAATGCCACTTCCAGCTTAGCTGTGCAGAAGAAGAACAACAAGAAGAAGAAATATCTCGAAATATGTCCGTCAGGCCCCTTCCCTTGAGATAAATCTGCAAATATCTCGGAAACGAAGCGAGCTATGGGAAAATGTTAAGAGACTTTATTTGTAGAGAATTAATTTTCCTACTTTTTATGTTCTATGATATTTTTTGGTCAGATGCGTAGTTCTCGAGATATATCAAGATATTTAAAAGTTCCGAAGCCGCACCAACATAATAGAGATACAGAAACACCGTGGCCCCTTTCTTTGAGATAACTCTGCACTATTGCAAGCTGTAAATGCCACTTCCAGCTTAGCTGTGCAGAAGAAGAACAACAAGAAGAAGAAATATCTCGAAATATGTCCGTCAGGCCCCTTCGCTTGAGATAAATCTGCAAATATCTCGGAAACGAAGCGAGCTATGGCAAAATGTTAAGAGACGTTTTTTGTAGAGAATTATGTTTCCTACAATTTATGTTCTATGATATTTTTTGATCAGAAGCGTAGTTTTCGAGATATATCGAGATATTTAAAAGTTCCGAAGCCGCACCAACATAATAGAGATACAGAAACACCGTGGCCCCTTTCTTTGAGATAACTCTGCACTATTGCGAGCTGCAAATGCCACTTCCAGCTTAGCTGTGCAGAAGAAGAACAACAAGAAGAAGAAATATCTCGAAATATGTCCGTCAGGCCACTTCCCTTGAGATAAATCTGCAAATATCTCGGAAACGAAGCGAGCTATGGCAAAATGTTAAGAGACGTTTTTTGTAGAGAATTATGTTTCCTACAATTTATGTCCTATGATATTTTTTGATCAGAAGCGTAGTTTTCGAGATATATTGAGATATTTAAAAGTTCCGAAGCCGCACCAACATAATAGAGATACAGAAACACCGTGGCCCCTTTCTTTGAGATAACTCTGCACTAGTGCGAGCCGCAAATGCCACTTCCAGCTTAGCTGTGCAGAAGAAGAACAACAAGAAGAAGAAATATCTCGAAATATGTCCGTCAGGCTCCTTCCCTTGAGATAAATCTGCAAATATCTCGGAAACGAAGCGAGCTATGGCAAAATGTTAAGAGACCTTTTTTGTAGAGAATTAAGTTTCCTACTTTTTATGTTCTATGATATTTTTTGATCAGATGCGTAGTTCTCGAGATATATCAAGATATTTAAAAGTTTCGAAGCCGCACCAACATAATAGAGATACAGAAACACCGTGGCCCCTTTCTTTGAGATAACTCTGCACTAGTACGAGCCGCAAATGCCACTTCCAGCTTAGCTGTGCAGAAGAAGAACAACAAGAAGAAGAAATATCTCGAAATATGTCCGTCAGGCCCCTTCCCTTGAGATATATCTGCAAATATCTCGGAAACCAAGCGAGCTATGGCAAAATGTTAAGAGACTTCATTTGTAGAGAATTAATTTTCCTACTTTTTATGTTCTATGATATTTTTTGGTCAGATGCGTAGTTCTCGAGATATATCAAGATATTTAAAAGTTCCGAAGCCGCACCAACATAATAGAGATACAGAAACACCGTGGCCCCTTTCTTTGAGATAACTCTGCACTATTGCGAGCTGGAAATGCCACTTCCAGTTTAGCTGTGCAGAAGAAGAACAACAAGAAGAAGAAATATCTCGAAATATGTCCGTCAGGCCCCTTCCCTTGAGATATATCTGCAAATACCTCGGAAACGAAGCGAGCTATTGCAAAATGTTAAGAGACCTTTTTTGTAGAGAATTAAGTTTCCTACTTTTTATGTTCTATGATATTTTTTGATCAGATGCGTAGTTCTCGTGATATATCAAGATATTTAAAAGTTCCGAAGCCGCACCAACATAATAGAGATACAGAAACACCGTGGCCCCTTTCTTTGAGATAACTCTGCACTATTGCGAGCTGCAAATGCCACTTCCAGCTTAGCTGTGCAGAAGAAGAACAACAAGAAGAAGAAATATCTCGAAATATGTCCGTCAGGCCCCTTCCCTTGAGATAAATCTGCAAATATCTCGGAAACGAAGCGAGCTATGGGAAAATGTTAAGAGACTTTATTTGTAGAGAATTAATTTTCCTACTTTTTATGTTCTATGATATTTTTTGGTCAGATGCGTAGTTCTCGAGATATATCAAGATATTTAAAAGTTCCGAAGCCGCACCAACATAATAGAGATACAGAAACACCGTGGCCCCTTTCTTTGAGATAACTCTGCACTATTGCAAGCTGTCAATGCCACTTCCAGCTTAGCTGTGCAGAAGAAGAACAACAAGAAGAAGAAATATCTCGAAATATGTCCGTCAGGCCCCTTCGCTTGAGATAAATCTGCAAATATCTCGGAAACGAAGCGAGCTATGGCAAAATGTTAAGAGACGTTTTTTGTAGAGAATTATGTTTCCTACAATTTATGTTCTATGATATTTTTTGATCAGAAGCGTAGTTTTCGAGATATATCGAGATATTTAAAAGTTCCGAAGCCGCACCAACATAATAGAGATACAGAAACACCGTGGCCCCTTTCTTTGAGATAACTCTGCACTATTGCGAGCTGCAAATGCCACTTCCAGCTTAGCTGTGCAGAAGAAGAACAACAAGAAGAAGAAATATCTCGAAATATGTCCGTCAGGCCACTTCCCTTGAGATAAATCTGCAAATATCTCGGAAACGAAGCGAGCTATGGCAAAATGTTAAGAGACGTTTTTTGTAGAGAATTATGTTTCCTACAATTTATGTCCTATGATATTTTTTGATCAGAAGCGTAGTTTTCGAGATATATTGAGATATTTAAAAGTTCCGAAGCCGCACCAACATAATAGAGATACAGAAACACCGTGGCCCCTTTCTTTGAGATAACTCTGCACTAGTGCGAGCCGCAAATGCCACTTCCAGCTTAGCTGTGCAGAAGAAGAACAACAAGAAGAAGAAATATCTCGAAATATGTCCGTCAGGCTCCTTCCCTTGAGATAAATCTGCAAATATCTCGGAAACGAAGCGAGCTATGGCAAAATGTTAAGAGACCTTTTTTGTAGAGAATTAAGTTTCCTACTTTTTATGTTCTATGATATTTTTTGATCAGATGCGTAGTTCTCGAGATATATCAAGATATTTAAAAGTTTCGAAGCCGCACCAACATAATAGAGATACAGAAACACCGTGGCCCCTTTCTTTGAGATAACTCTGCACTATTGCGAGCTGCAAATGCCACTTACAGCTTAGCTGTGCAGAAGAAGAACAACAAGAAGAAGAAATATCTCGAAATATGTCCGTCAGGCCCCTTCCCTTGAGATAAATCTGCAAATATCTCGGAAACGAAGCGAGCTATGGCAAAATGTTAAGAGACCTTTTTTGTAGAGAATTAAGTTTCCTACTTTTTATGTTGTATGATATTTTTTGATCAGATGCGTAGTTCTCCAGATATATCAAGATATTTAAAAGTTTCGAAGCCGCACCAACATAATAGAGATACAGACACACCGTGGCCCCTTTCTTTGAGATAACTCTGCACTATTGCGAGCTGCAAATGCCACTTCCAGCTTAGCTGTGCAGAAGAAGAACAACAAGAAGAAGAAATATCTCGAAATATGTCCGTCAGGCCCGTTCCTTTGAGCTGAATCTGCAAATATCTCGGAAACGAAGCGAGCTATGGCAAAATGTTAAGAGACGTTTTTTGTAGAGAATTATGATTCCTACAATTTATGTTCTATGATATTTTTTGATCAGAAGCGTAGTTTTCGAGATATATCGAGATATTTAAAAGTTCCGAAGCCGCACCAACATAATAGAGATACAGAAACACCGTGGCCCCTTTCTTTGAGATAACTCTGCACTAGTGCGAGCCGCAAATGCCACTTCCAGCTTAGCTGTGCAGAAGAAGAACAGCAAGAAGAAGAAATATCTCGAAATATGTCCGTCAGGCCCCTTCCCTTGAGATAAATCTGCAAATATCTCGGAAACGAAGCGAGCTATGGCAAAATGTTAAGAGACTTCATTTGTAGAGAATTAATTTTCCTACTTTTTATGTTCTATGATATTTTTTGGTCAGATGCGTAGTTCTCGAGATATATCAAGATATTTAAAAGTTCCGAAGCCGCACCAACATAATAGAGATACAGAAACACCGTGGCCCCTTTCTTTGAGATAACTCTGCACTATTGCGAGCTGGAAATGCCACTTCCAGTTTAGCTGTGCAGAAGAAGAACAACAAGAAGAAGAAATATCTCGAAATATGTCCGTCAGGCCCCTTCCCTTGAGATATATCTGCAAATACCTCGGAAACGAAGCGAGCTATTGCAAAATGTTAAGAGACCTTTTTTGTAGAGAATTAAGTTTCCTACTTTTTATGTTCTATGATATTTTTTGATCAGATGCGTAGTTCTCGAGATATATCAAGATATTTAAAAGTTCCGAAGCCGCACCAACATAATAGAGATACAGAAACACCGTGGCCCCTTTCTTTGAGATAACTCTGCACTATTGCGAGCTGCAAATGCCACTTCCAGCTTAGCTGTGCAGAAGAAGAACAACAAGACGAAGAAATATCTCGAAATATGTCCGTCAGGCCCCTTCCCTTGAGATATATCTGCAAATATCTCGGAAACGAAGCGAGCTATGGCAAAATGTTAAGAGACCTTTTTTGTAGAGAATTAAGTTTCCTACTTTTTATGTTCTATGATATTTTTTGATCAGATGCGTAGTTCTCGTGATATATCAAGATATTTAAAAGTTCCGAAGCCGCACCAACATAATAGAGATACAGAAACACCGTGGCCCCTTTCTTTGAGATAACTCTGCACTATTGCGAGCTGCAAATGCCACTTCCAGCTTAGCTGTGCAGAAGAAGAACAACAAGAAGAAGAAATATCTCGAAATATGTCCGTCAGGCCCCTTCCCTTGAGATAAATCTGCAAATATCTCGGAAACGAAGCGAGCTATGGGAAAATGTTAAGCGACTTTATTTGTAGAGAATTAATTTTCCTACTTTTTATGTTCTATGATATTTTTTGGTCAGATGCGTAGTTCTCGAGATATATCAAGATATATAAAAGTTCCGAAGCCGCACCAACATAATAGAGATACAGAAACACCGTGGCCCCTTTCTTTGAGATAACTCTGCACTATTGCGAGCTGCAAATGCCACTTCCAGCTTAGCTGTGCAGAAGAAGAACAACAAGAAGAAGAAATATCTCGAAATATGTCCGTCAGGCCCGTTCCTTTGAGCTGAATCTACAAATATCTCGGAAACGAAGCGAGCTATGGCAAAATGTTAAGAGACATTTTTTGTAGAGAATTATGTTTCCTACAATTTATGTTCTATGATATTTTTTGATCAGAAGCGTAGTTTTCGAGATATATCGAGATATTTAACAGTTCCGAAGCCGCACCAACATAATAGAGATACAGAAACACCGTGGCCCCTTTCTTTGAGATAACTCTGCACTAGTGCGAGCCGCAAATGCCACTTCCAGCTTAGCTGTGCAGAAGTAGAACAACAAGAAGAAGAAATATCTCGAAATATGTCCGTCAGGCCCCTTCCCTTGAGATAAATCTGCAAATATCTCGGAAACGAAGCGAGCTATGGCAAAATGTTAAGAGACCTTTTTTGTAGAGAATTAAGTTTCCTACTTTTTATGTTCTATGATATTTTTTGATCAGATGCGTAGTTCTCGAGATATATCAAGATATTTAAAAGTTCCGAAGCCGCACCAACATAATAGAGATACGGAAACACCGTGGCCCCTTTCTTTGAGATAACTCTGCACTATTGCGAGCTGCAAATGCCACTTCCAGCTTAGCTGTGCAGAAGAAGAACAACAAGAAGAAGAAATATCTCGAAATATGTCCGTCAGGCCCCTTCCCTTGAGATAAATCTGCAAATATCTCGGAAACGAAGCGAGCTATGGCAAAATGTTAAGAGACCTTATTTGTAGAGAATTAAGTTTCCTACTTTTTATGTTCTATGATATTTTTTGATCAGATGCGTAGTTCTCGAGATATATCAAGATATTTAAAAGTTCCGAAGCCGCACCAACATAATAGAGATACAGAAACACCGTGGCCCCTTTCTTTGAGATAACTCTGCACTAGTGCGGGCCGCGAATGCCACTTCCAGCTTAGCTGTGCAGAAGAGGAACAACAAGAAGAAGAAATATCTCGAAATATGTCCGTCAGGCCGCTTCCCTTGAGATAAATCTGCAAATATCTCGGAAACGAAGCGAGCTATGGCAAAATGTTTAGAGACCTTTTTTGTAGAGAATTAAGTTTCCTACTTTTTATGTTCTATGATATTTTTTGATCAGATGCGTAGTTCTCGAGATATATCAAGATATTTAAAAGTTCCGAAGCCGCACCAACATAATAGAGATACAGAAACACCGTGGCCCCTTTCTTTGAGATAACTCTGCACTATTGCGAGCTGCAAATGCCACTTCCAGCTTAGCTGTGCAGAAGAAGAACAACAAGAAGAAGAAATATCTCGAAATATGTCCGTCAGGCCCGTTCCTTTGAGCTGAATCTACAAATATCTCGGAAACGAAGCGAGCTATGGCAAAATGTTAAGAGACGTTGTTTGTAGAGAATTATGTTTCCTACAATTTATGTTCTATGATATTTTTTGATCAGAAGCGTAGTTTTCGATATATATCGAGATATTTAAAAGTTCCGAAGCCGCACCAACATAATAGAGATACAGAAACACCGTGGCCCCTTTCTTTGAGATAACTCTGCACTAGTGCGAGCCGCAAATGCCACTTCCAGCTTAGCTGTGCAGAAGAAGAACAACAAGAAGAAGAAATATCTCGAAATATGTCCGTCAGGCCCCTTCCCTTGAGATAAATCTGCAAATATCTCGGAAACGAAGCGAGCTATGGCAAAATGTTAAGAGGCGTTTTTTGTAGAGAATTATGTTTCCTACAATTTATCTTCTAGGATATTTTTTGATCAGAAGCGTAGTTTTCGAGATATATCGAGATATTTAAAAGTTCCGAAGCCGCACCAACATAATAGAGATACAGAAACACCGTGGCCCCTTTCTTTGAGATAACTCTGCACTAGTGCGAGCCGCAAATGCCACTTCCAGCTTAGCTGTGCAGAAGTAGAACAACAAGAAGAAGAAATATCTCGAAATATGTCCGTCAGGCCCCTTCCCTTGAGATAAATCTGCAAATATCTCGGAAACGAAGCGAGCTATGGCAAAATGTTAAGGGACCTTTTTTGTAGAGAATTAAGTTTCCTACTTTTTATGTTCTATGATATTTTTTGATCAGATGCGTAGTTCTCGAGATATATCAAGATATTTAAAAGTTCCGAAGCCGCACCAACATAATAGAGATACGGAAACACCGTGGCCCCTTTCTTTGAGATAACTCTGCACTATTGCGAGCTGCAAATGCCACTTCCAGCTTAGCTGTGCAGAAGAAGAACAACAAGAAGAAGAAATATCTCGAAATATGTCCGTCAGGCCCCTTCCCTTGAGATAAATCTGCAAATATCTCGGAAACGAAGCGAGCTATGGCAAAATGTTAAGAGACCTTATTTGTAGAGAATTAAGTTTCCTACTTTTTATGTTCTATGATATTTTTTGATCAGATGCGTAGTTCTCGAGATATATCAAGATATTTAAAAGTTCCGAAGCCGCACCAACATAATAGAGATACAGAAACACCGTGGCCCCTTTCTTTGAGATAACTCTGCACTAGTGCGGGCCGCGAATGCCACTTCCAGCTTAGCTGTGCAGAAGAGGAACAACAAGAAGAAGAAATATCTCGAAATATGTCCGTCAGGCCGCTTCCCTTGAGATAAATCTGCAAATATCTCGGAAACGAAGCGAGCTATGGCAAAATGTTTAGAGACCTTTTTTGTAGAGAATTAAGTTTCCTACTTTTTATGTTCTATGATATTTTTTGATCAGATGCGTAGTTCTCGAGATATATCAAGATATTTAAAAGTTCCGAAGCCGCACCAACATAATAGAGATACAGAAACACCGTGGCCCCTTTCTTTGAGATAACTCTGCACTATTGCGAGCTGCAAATGCCACTTCCAGCTTAGCTGTGCAGAAGAAGAACAACAAGAAGAAGAAATATCTCGAAATATGTCCGTCAGGCCCGTTCCTTTGAGCTGAATCTACAAATATCTCGGAAACGAAGCGAGCTATGGCAAAATGTTAAGAGACGTTGTTTGTAGAGAATTATGTTTCCTACAATTTATGTTCTATGATATTTTTTGATCAGAAGCGTAGTTTTCGATATATATCGAGATATTTAAAAGTTCCGAAGCCGCACCAACATAATAGAGATACAGAAACACCGTGGCCCCTTTCTTTGAGATAACTCTGCACTAGTGCGAGCCGCAAATGCCACTTCCAGCTTAGCTGTGCAGAAGAAGAACAACAAGAAGAAGAAATATCTCGAAATATGTCCGTCAGGCCCCTTCCCTTGAGATAAATCTGCAAATATCTCGGAAACGAAGCGAGCTATGGCAAAATGTTAAGAGACCTTATTTGTAGAGAATTAAGTTTCCTACTTTTTATGTTCTATGATATTTTTTGATCAGATGCGTAGTTCTCGAGATATATCAAGATATTTAAAAGTTCCGAAGCCGCACCAACATAATAGAGATACAGAATCACCGTGGCCCCTTTCTTTGAGATAACTCTGCACTAGTGCGGGCCGCAAATGCCACTTCCAGCTTAGCTGTGCAGAAGAGGAACAACAAGAAGAAGAAATATCTCGAAATATGTCCGTCAGGCCCCTTCCCTTGAGATAAATCTGCAAATATCTCGGAAACGAAGCGAGCTATGGCAAAATGTTCAGAGACCTTTTTTGTAGAGAATTAAGTTTCCTACTCTTTATGTTCTATGATATTTTTTGATCAGATGCGTAGTTCTCGAGATATATCAAGATATTTTAAAGTTCCGAAGCCGCACCAACATAATAGAGATACAGAAACACCGTGGCCCCTTTCTTTGAGATAACTCTGCACTATTGCGAGCTGCAAATGCCACTTCCAGCTTAGCTGTGCAGAAGAAGAACAACAAGAAGAAGAAATATCTCGAAATATGTCCGTCAGGCCCCTTCCCTTGAGATATATCTGCAAATATCTCGAAAACGAAGCGAGCTATGGCAAAATGTTAAGAGACCTTTTTTGTAGAGAATTATGTTTCCTACAATTTATGTTCTATGATATTTTTTGATCGGAAGCGTAGTTTTCGAGATATATCGAGATATTTAAAAGTTCCGAAGCCGCACCAACATAGTAGAGATACAGAAACACCGTGGCCCCTTTCTTTGAGATAACTCTGCACTAGTGCGAGCCGCAAATGCCACTTCCAGCTTAGCTGTGCAGAAGAAGAACAACAAGAAGAAGAAATATCTCGAAATATGTCCGTCAGGCCCCTTCCCTTGAGATAAATCTGCAAATATCTCGGAAACGAAGCGAGCTATGGCAAAATGTTAAGAGGCGTTTTTTGTAGAGAATTATGTTTCCTACAATTTATCTTCTAGGATATTTTTTGATCAGAAGCGTAGTTTTCGAGATATATCGAGATATTTAAAAGTTCCGAAGCCGCACCAACATAATAGAGATACAGAAACACCGTGGCCCCTTTCTTTGAGATAACTCTGCACTAGTGCGAGCCGCAAATGCCACTTCCAGCTTAGCTGTGCAGAAGTAGAACAACAAGAAGAAGAAATATCTCGAAATATGTCCGTCAGGCCCCTTCCCTTGAGATAAATCTGCAAATATCTCGGAAACGAAGCGAGCTATGGCAAAATGTTAAGGGACCTTTTTTGTAGAGAATTAAGTTTCCTACTTTTTATGTTCTATGATATTTTTTGATCAGATGCGTAGTTCTCGAGATATATCAAGATATTTAAAAGTTCCGAAGCCGCACCAACATAATAGAGATACAGAAACACCGTGGCCCCTTTCTTTGAGATAACTCTGCACTAGTGCGTGCCGCAAATGCCACTTCCAGCTTAGCTGTGCAGAAGAAGAACAACAAGAAGAAGAAATATCTCGAAATATGTCCGTCAGGCCCCTTCCCTTGAGATAAATCTGCAAATATCTCGGAAATGAAGCGAGCTATGGCAAAATGTTAAGAGACCTTATTTGTAGAAAATTAAGTTTCCTACTTTTCATATTCTATGATATTTTTTGATCAGAAGCGTAGTTTTCGAGATATATCGAGATATTTAAAAGTTCCGAAGCCGCACCAACATAATAGAGATACAGAAACACCGTGGCCCCTTTCTTTGAGATAACTCTGCACTATTGCGAGCTGCAAATGTCACTTCCAGCTTAGCTGTGCAGAAGAAGAACAACAAGAAGAAGAAATATCTCGAAATATGTCCGTCAGGCCCCTTCCCTTGAGATAAATCTGCAAATATCTCGGAAACGAAGCGAGCTATGGCAAAATGTTAAGAGACCTTATTTGTAGAGAATTAAGTTTCCTACTTTTCATGTTCTATGATATTTTTTGATCAGATGCGTAGTTCTCGAGATATATCAAGATATTTAAAAGTTCCGAAGCCGCACCAACATAATAGAGATACAGAAACACCGTGGCCCCTTTCTTTGAGATAACTCTGCACTAGTGCGGGCCGCAAATGCCACTTCCAGCTTAGCTGTGCAGAAGAAGAACAACAAGAAGAAGAAATATCTCGAAATATGTCCGTCAGGCCCCTTCCCTTGAGATAAATCTGCAAATATCTCGGAAACGAAGCGAGCTATGGCAAACTGTTCAGAGACCTTTTTTGTAGAGAATTAAGTTTCCTACTCTTTATGTTCTATGATATTTTTTGATCAGATGCGTAGTTCTCGAGATATATCAAGATATTTTAAAGTTCCGAAGCCGCACCAACATAATAGAGATACAGACACACCGTGGCCCCTTTCTTTGAGATAACTCTGCACTATTGCGAGCTGCAAATGCCACTTCCAGCTTAGCTGTGCAGAAGAAGAACAACAAGAAGAAGAAATATCTCGAAATATGTCCGTCAGGCCCGTTCCTTTGAGCTGAATCTGCAAATATCTCGGAGACGAAGCGAGCTATGGCAAAATGTTGAGAGACGTTTTTTGTAGAGAATTATGTTTCCTACAATTTATGTTCTATGATATTTTTTGATCAGAAGCGTAGTTTTCGAGATATATCGAGATATTTAAAAGTTCCGAAGCCGCACCAACATAATAGAGATACAGAAACACCGTGGCCCCTTTCTTTGAGATAACTCTGCACTAGTGCGAGCCGCAAATGCCACTTCCAGCTTAGCTGTGCAGAAGTAGAACAACAAGAAGAAGAAATATCTCGAAATATGTCCGTCAGGCCCCTTCCCTTGAGATAAATCTGCAAATATCTCGGAAACGAAGCGAGCTATGGCAAAATGTTAAGAGACCTTTTTTGTAGAGAATTAAGTTTCCTACTTTTTATGTTCTATGATATTTTTTGATCAGATGCGTAGTTCTCGTGATATATCAAGATATTTAAAAGTTCCGAAGCCGCACCAACATAATAGAGATACAGAAACACCGTGGCCCCTTTCTTTGAGATAACTCTGCACTATTGCGAGCTGCAAATGCCACTTCCAGCTTAGCTGTGCAGAAGAAGAACAACAAGAAGAAGAAATATCTCGAAATATGTCCGTCAGGCCCCTTCCCTTGAGATAAATCTGCAAATATCTCGGAAACGAAGCGAGCTATGGCAAAATGTTAAGAGACTTTATTTGTAGAGAATTAATTTTCCTACTTTTTATGTTCTATGATATTTTTTGGTCAGATGCGTAGTTCTCGAGATATATCAAGATATTTAAAAGTTCCGAAGCCGCACCAACATAATAGAGATACAGAAACACCGTGGCCCCTTTCTTTGAGATAACTCTGCACTATTGCGAGCTGGAAATGCCACTTCCAGTTTAGCTGTGCAGAAGAAGAACAACAAGAAGAAGAAATATCTCGAAATATGTCCGTCAGGCCCCTTCCCTTGAGATAAATCTGCAAATATCTCGGAAACGAAGCGAGCTATGGCAAAATGTTAAGAGACCTTTTTTGTAGAGAATTAAGTTTCCTACTTTTTATGTTCTATGATATTTTTTGATCAGATGCGTAGTTCTCGAGATATATCAAGATATTTAAAAGTTCCGAAGCCGCACCAACATAATAGAGATACAGAAACACCGTGGCCCCTTTCTTTGAGATAACTCTGCACTATTGCGAGCTGCAAATGCCACTTCCAGCTTAGCTGTGCAGAAGAAGAACAACAAGAAGAAGAAATATCTCGAAATATGTCCGTCAGGCCCCTTCCCTTGAGATAAATCTGCAAATATCTCGGAAATGAAGCGAGCTATGGCAAAATGTTAAGAGACCTTATTTGTAGAGAATTAAGTTTCCTACTTTTTATGTTCTATGATATTTTTTGATCAGATGCGTAGTTTTCGAGATATATCGAGATATTTAAAAGTTCCGAAGCCGCACCAACATACTAGAGATACAGAAACACCGTGGCCCCTTTCTTTGAGATAACTCTGCACTAGTGCGAGCCGCAAATGCCACTTCCAGCTTAGCTGTGCAGAAGTAGAACAACAAGAAGAAGAAATATCTCGAAATATGTCCGTCAGGCCCCTTCCCTTGAGATAAATCTGCAAATATCTCGGAAACGAAGCGAGCTATGGCAAAATGTTAAGGGACCTTTTTTGTAGAGAATTAAGTTTCCTACTTTTTATGTTCTATGATATTTTTTGATCAGATGCGTAGTTCTCGAGATATATCAAGATATTTAAAAGTTCCGAAGCCGCTCCAACATAATGGAGATACAGAAACACCGTGGCCCCTTTCTTTGAGATAACTCTGCACTATTGCGAGCTGCAAATGCCACTTCCAGCTTAGCTGTGCAGAAGAAGAACAACAAGAAGAAGAAATATCTCGAAATATGTCCGTCAGGCCCCTTCCCTTGAGATAAATCTGCAAATATCTCGGAAACGAAGCGAGCTATGGCAAACTGTTCAGAGACCTTTTTTGTAGAGAATTAAGTTTCCTACTCTTTATGTTCTATGATATTTTTTGATCAGATGCGTAGTTCTCGAGATATATCAAGATATTTTAAAGTTCCGAAGCCGCACCAACATAATAGAGATACAGACACACCGTGGCCCCTTTCTTTGAGATAACTCTGCACTATTGCGAGCTGCAAATGCCACTTCCAGCTTAGCTGTGCAGAAGAAGAACAACAAGAAGAAGAAATATCTCGAAATATGTCCGTCAGGCCCGTTCCTTTGAGCTGAATCTGCAAATATCTCGGAGACGAAGCGAGCTATGGCAAAATGTTGAGAGACGTTTTTTGTAGAGAATTATGTTTCCTACAATTTATGTTCTATGATATTTTTTGATCAGAAGCGTAGTTTTCGAGATATATCGAGATATTTAAAAGTTCCGAAGCCGCACCAACATAATAGAGATACAGAAACACCGTGGCCCCTTTCTTTGAGATAACTCTGCACTAGTGCGAGCCGCAAATGCCACTTCCAGCTTAGCTGTGCAGAAGTAGAACAACAAGAAGAAGAAATATCTCGAAATATGTCCGTCAGGCCCCTTCCCTTGAGATAAATCTGCAATTATCTCGGAAACGAAGCGAGCTATGGCAAAATGTTAAGAGACCTTTTTTGTAGAGAATTAAGTTTCCTACTTTTTATGTTGTATGATATTTTTTGATCAGATGCGTAGTTCTCCAGATGTATCAAGATATTTAAAAGTTTCGAAGCCGCACCAACATAATAGAGATACAGACACACCGTGGCCCCTTTCTTTGAGATAACTCTGCACTATTGCGAGCTGCAAATGCCACTTCCAGCTTAGCTGTGCAGAAGAAGAACAACAAGAAGAAGAAATATCTCGAAATATGTCCGTCAGGCCCGTTCCTTTGAGCTGAATCTGCAAATATCTCGGAAACGAAGCGAGCTATGGCAAAATGTTAAGAGACGTTTTTTGTAGAGAATTATGTTTCCTACAATTTATGTTCTATGATATTTTTTGATCAGAAGCGTAGTTTTCGAGATATATCGAGATATTTAAAAGTTCCGAAGCCGCACCAACATAATAGAGATACAGAAACACCGTGGCCCCTTTCTTTGAGATAACTCTGCACTAGTACGAGCCGCAAATGCCACTTCCAGCTTAGCTGTGCAGAAGAAGAACAACAAGAAGAAGAAATATCTCGAAATATGTCCGTCAGGCCCCTTCCCTTGAGATATATCTGCAAATACCTCGGAAACGAAGCGAGCTATTGCAAAATGTTAAGAGACCTTTTTTGTAGAGAATTAAGTTTCCTACTTTTTATGTTCTATGATATTTTTTGATCATATGCGTAGTTCTCGAGATATATCAAGATATTTAAAAGTTCCGAAGCCGCACCAACATAATAGAGATACAGAAACACCGTGGCCCCTTTCTTTGAGATAACTCTGCACTATTGCGAGCTGCAAATGCCACTTCCAGCTTAGCTGTGCAGAAGAAGAACAACAAGAAGAAGAAATATCTCGAAATATGTCCGTCAGGCCCCTTCCCTTGAGATAAATCTGCAAATATCTCGGAAACGAAGCGAGCTATGGCAAAATGTTAAGAGACTTTATTTGTAGAGAATTAATTTTCCTACTTTTTATGTTCTATGATATTTTTTGGTCAGATGCGTAGTTCTCGAGATATATCAAGATATTTAAAAGTTCCGAAGCCGCACCAACATAATAGAGATACAGAAACACCGTGGCCCCTTTCTTTGAGATAACTCTGCACTAGTGCGAGCCGCAAATGCCACTTCCAGCTTAGCTGTGCAGAAGAAGAACAACAAGAAGAAGAAATATCTCGAAATATGTCCGTCAGGCCCCTTCCCTTGAGATAAATCTGCAAATATCTCGGAAACGAAGCGAGCTATGGCAAAATGTTAAGAGACTTTATTTGTAGAGAATTAAGTTTCCTACTTTTTATGTTCTATGATATTTTTTGGTCAGATGCGTAGTTCTCGAGATATATCAAGATATTTAAAAGTTCCGAAGCCGCACCAACATAATAGAGATACAGAAACACCGTTGCCCCTTTCTTTGAGATAACTCTGCACTATTGCGAGCTGGAAATGCCACTTCCAGTTTAGCTGTGCAGAAGAAGAACAACAAGAAGAAGAAATATCTCGAAATATGTCCGTCAGGCCCCTTCCCTTGAGATAAATCTGCAAATATCTCGGAAACGAAGCGAGCTATGGCAAAATGTTAAGAGACCTTTTTTGTAGAGAATTAAGTTTCCTACTTTTTATGTTCTATGATATTTTTTGATCAGATGCGTAGTTCTCGAGATATATCAAGATATTTAAAAGTTCCGAAGCCGCACCAACATAATAGAGATACAGAAACACCGTGGCCCATTTCTTTGAGACAACTCTGCACTGTTGCGAGCTGCAAATGCCACTTCCAGCTTAGCTGTGCAGAAGAAGAACAACAAGAAGAAGAAATATCTCGAAATATGTCCGTCAGGCCCCTTCCCTTGAGATAAATCTGCAAATATCTCGGAAACGAAGCGAGCTATGGCAAAATGTTAAGAGACCTTTTTTGTAGAGAATTAAGTTTCCTACTTTTTATGTTCTATGATATTTTTTGATCAGATGCGTAGTTCTCGAGATATATCAAGATATTTAAAAGTTCCGAAGCCGCACCAACATAATAGAGATACAGAAACACAGTGGCACCTTTCTTTGAGATATCTCTGCACTATTGCGAGCTGCAAATGCCACTTCCAGCTTAGCTGTGCAGAAGAAGAACAACAAGAAGAAGAAATATCTCGAAATATGTCCGTCAGGCCCCTTCCCTTGAGATAAATCTGCAAATATCTCGGAAACGAAGCGAGCTATGGCAAAATGTTAAGAGACCTTTTTTGTAGAGAATTAAGTTTCCTACTTTTTATGTTCTATGATATTCTTTGATCAGATGCGTAGTTCTCGAGATATATCGAGATATTTAAAAGTTCCGAAGCCGCACCAACATAATAGAGATACAGAAACACCGTGGCCCCTTTCTTTGAGATAACTCTGCACTAGTGCGAGCCGCAAATGCCACTTCCAGCTTAGCTGTGCAGAAGAAGAACAACAAGAAGAAGAAATATCTCGAAATATGTCCGTCAGGCCCGTTCCTTTGAGCTGAATATGCAAATATCTCGGAAACGAAGCGAGCTATGGCAAAATGTTAAGAGACGTTTTTTGTAGAGAATTATGTTTCCTACAATTTATGTTCTATGATATTTTTTGATCAGAAGCGTAGTTTTCGAGATATATCGAGATATTTAAAAGTTCCGAAGCCGCACCAACATAATAGAGATACAGAAACACCGTGGCCCCTTTCTTTGAGATAACTCTGCACTAGTACGAGCCGCAAATGCCACTTCCAGCTTAGCTGTGCAGAAGAAGAACAACAAGAAGAAGAAATATCTCGAAATATGTCCGTCAGGCCCCTTCCCTTGAGATATATCTGCAAATATCTCGGAAACCAAGCGAGCTATGGCAAAATGTTAAGAGACATTTTTTGTAGAGAATTATGTTTCCTACAATTTATGTTCTATGATGTTTTTTGATCAGAAACGTAGTTTTCGAGATATATCGAGATATTTAAAAGTTCCGAAGCCGCACCAACATAATAGAGATACAGAAACACCGTGGCCCCTTTCTTTGAGATAACTCTGCACTAGTGCGAGCCGCAAATGCCACTTCCAGCTTAGCTGTGCAGAAGTAGAACAACAAGAAGAAGAAATATCTCGAAATATGTCCGTCAGGCCCCTTCCCTTGAGATAAATCTGCAATTATCTCGGAAACGAAGCGAGCTATGGCAAAGTGTTAAGAGACCTTTTTTGTAGAGAATTAAGTTTCCTACTTTTTATGTTGTATGATATTTTTTGATCAGATGCGTAGTTCTCCAGATGTATCAAGATATTTAAAAGTTTCGAAGCCGCACCAACATAATAGAGATACAGACACACCGTGGCCCCTTTCTTTGAGATAACTCTGCACTATTGCGAGCTGCAAATGCCACTTCCAGCTTAGCTGTGCAGAAGAAGAACAACAAGAAGAAGAAATATCTCGAAATATGTCCGTCAGGCCCGTTCCTTTGAGCTGAATCTGCAAATATCTCGGAAACGAAGCGAGCTATGGCAAAATGTTAAGAGACGTTTTTTGTAGAGAATTATGTTTCCTACAATTTATGTTCTATGATATTTTTTGATCAGAAGCGTAGTTTTCGAGATATATCGAGATATTTAAAAGTTCCGAAGCCGCACCAACATAATAGAGATACAGAAACACCGTGGCCCCTTTCTTTGAGATAACTCTGCACTAGTACGAGCCGCAAATGCCACTTCCAGCTTAGCTGTGCAGAAGAAGAACAACAAGAAGAAGAAATATCTCGAAATATGTCCGTCAGGCCCCTTCCCTTGAGATATATCTGCAAATACCTCGGAAACGAAGCGAGCTATTGCAAAATGTTAAGAGACCTTTTTTGTAGAGAATTAAGTTTCCTACTTTTTATGTTCTATGATATTTTTTGATCATATGCGTAGTTCTCGAGATATATCAAGATATTTAAAAGTTCCGAAGCCGCACCAACATAATAGAGATACAGAAACACCGTGGCCCCCTTCTTTGAGATAACTCTGCACTATTGCGAGCTGCAAATGCCACTTCCAGCTTAGCTGTGCAGAAGAAGAACAACAAGAAGAAGAAATATCTCGAAATATGTCCGTCAGGCCCCTTCCCTTGAGATATATCTGCAAATATCTCGGAAACGAAGCGAGCTATGGCAAAATGTTAAGAGACCTTTTTTGTAGAGAATTAAGTTTCCTACTTTTTATGTTCTATGATATTTTTTGATCAGATGCGTAGTTCTCGTGATATATCAAGATATTTAAAAGTTCCGAAGCCGCACCAACATAATAGAGATACAGAAACACCGTGGCCCCTTTCTTTGAGATAACTCTGCACTATTGCGAGCTGCAAATGCCACTTCCAGCTTAGCTGTGCAGAAGAAGAACAACAAGAAGAAGAAATATCTCGAAATATGTCCGTCAGGCTCCTTTCCTTGAGATAAATCTGCAAATATCTCGGAAACGAAGCGAGCTATGGCAAAATGTTAAGAGACCTTTTTTGTAGAGAATTAAGTTTCCTAGTTTTCATGTTCTATGATATTCTTTGATCAGATGCGTAGTTCTCGAGATATATCGAGATATTTAAAAGTTCCGAAGCCGCACCAACATAATAGAGATACAGAAACACCGTGGCCCCTTTCTTTGAGATAACTCTGCACTAGTGCGAGCCGCAAATGCCACTTCCAGCTTAGCTGTGCAGAAGAAGAACAACAAGAAGAAGAAATATCTCGAAATATGTCCGTCAGGCCCGTTCCTTTGAGCTGAATATGCAAATATCTCGGAAACGAAGCGAGCTATGGCAAAATGTTAAGAGACGTTTTTTGTAGAGAATTATGTTTCCTACAATTTATGTTCTATGATATTTTTTGATCAGAAGCGTAGTTTTCGAGATATATCGAGATATTTAAAAGTTCCGAAGCCGCACCAACATAATAGAGATACAGAAACACCGTGGCCCCTTTCTTTGAGATAACTCTGCACTAGTGCGAGCCGCAAATGCCAATTCCAGCTTAGCTGTGCAGAAGAAGAACAACAAGAAGAAGAAATATCTCGAAATATGTCCGTCAGGCCCCTTCCCTTGAGATAAATCTGCAAATATCTCGGAAACGAAGCGAGCTATGGCA
Organism: Osmia lignaria lignaria; assembly: GCF_051020975.1. Lineage (NCBI taxonomy): Eukaryota > Metazoa > Arthropoda > Insecta > Hymenoptera > Megachilidae > Osmia > Osmia lignaria. Next base: position 22,455,792 of record NW_027478161.1, on the reverse strand, counting down.
AAATGTTAAGAGACTTTATTTGTAGAGAATTAAGTTTCCTACTTTTTATGTTCTATGATATTTTTTGGTCAGATGCGTAGTTCTCGAGATATATCAAGATATTGAAAAGTTCCGAAGCCGCACCAACATAATAGAGATACAGAAACACCGTTGCCCCTTTCTTTGAGATAACTCTGCACTATTGCGAGCTGGAAATGCCACTTCCAGTTTAGCTGTGCAGAAGAAGAACAACAAGAAGAAGAAATATCTCGAAATATGTCCGTCAGGCCCCTTCCCTTGAGATAAATCTGCAAATATCTCGGAAACGAAGCGAGCTATGGCAAAATGTTAAGAGACCTTTTTTGTAGAGAATTAAGTTTCCTACTTTTTATGTTCTATGATATTTTTTGATCAGATGCGTAGTTCTCGAGATATATCAAGATATTTAAAAGTTCCGAAGCCGCACCAACATAATAGAGATACAGAAACACAGTGGCACCTTTCTTTGAGATATCTCTGCACTATTGCGAGCTGCAAATGCCACTTCCAGCTTAGCTGTGCAGAAGGAGAACAACAAGAAGAAGAAATATCTCGAAATATGTCCGTCAGGCCCCTTTCCTTGAGATAAATCTGCAAATATCTCGGAAACGAAGCGAGCTATGGCAAAATGTTAAGAGACCTTTTTTGTAGAGAATTAAGTTTCCTACTTTTTATGTTCTATGATATTTTTTGATCAGATGCGTAGTTCTCGAGATATATCAAGATATTTAAAAGTTCCGAAGCCGCACCAACATAATAGAGATACAGAAACACAGTGGCACCTTTCTTTGAGATATCTCTGCACTATTGCGAGCTGCAAATGCCACTTCCAGCTTAGCTGTGCAGAAGAAGAACAACAAGAAGAAGAAATATCTCGAAATATGTCCGTCAGGCCCCTTTCCTTGAGATAAATCTGCAAATATCTCGGAAACGAAGCGAGCTATGGCAAAATGTTAAGAGACCTTTTTTGTAGAGAATTAAGTTTCCTAGTTTTCATGTTCTATGATATTCTTTGATCAGATGCGTAGTTCTCGAGATATATCAAGATATTTAAAAGTTCCGAAGCCGCACCAACATAATAGAGATACAGAAACACCGTGGCCCCTTTCTTTGAGATAACTCTGCACTAGTGCTAGCCGCAAATGCCACTTCCAGCTTAGCTGTGCAGAAGAAGAACAACAAGAAGAAGAAATATCTCGAAATATGTCCGTCAGGCACCTTCCCTCGAGATAAATCTGCAAATATCTCGGAAACGAAGCGAGCTATGGCAAAATGTTTAGAGACCTTTTTTGTAGAGAATTATGTTTCCTATAACTTATGTTCTATGATATTTTTTGATCAGAAGCGTAGTTTTCGAGATATATCGAGATATTTAAAAGTTCCGAAGCCGCACCAACATAATAGAGATACAGAAACACCGTGGCCCCTTTCTTTGAGATAACTCTGCACCAGTGCGAGCCGCAAATGCCACTTCCAGCTTAGCTGTGCAGAAGAAGAACAACAAGAAAAAGAAATATCTCGAAATATGTCCGTCAGGCCCCTTCCCTTGAGATAAATCTGCAAATATCTCGGAAACGAAGCGAGCTATGGCAAAATGTTAAGAGACCTTTTTTGTAGAGAATTAAGTTTCCTACTTTTTATGTTCTATGATATTTTTTGATCAGATGCGTAGTTCTCGAGATATATCAAGATATTTAAAAGTTCCGAAGCCGCACCAACATAATAGAGATACAGAAACACAGTGGCACCTTTCTTTGAGATATCTCTGCACTATTGCGAGCTGCAAATGCCACTTCCAGCTTAGCTGTGCAGAAGGAGAACAACAAGAAGAAGAAATATCTCGAAATATGTCCGTCAGGCCCCTTTCCTTGAGATAAATCTGCAAATATCTCGGAAACGCAGCGAGCTATGGCAAAATGTTAAGAGACCTTTTTTGTAGAGAATTAAGTTTCCTACTTTTTATGTTCTATGATATTTTTTGATCAGATGCGTAGTTCTCGAGATATATCAAGATATTTAAAAGTTCCGAAGCCGCACCAACATAATAGAGATACAGAAACACAGTGGCACCTTTCTTTGAGATATCTCTGCACTATTGCGAGCTGCAAATGCCACTTCCAGCTTGGCTGTGCAGAAGAAGAACAACAAGAAGAAGAAATATCTCGAAATATGTCCGTCAGGCCCCTTTCCTTGAGATAAATCTGCAAATATCTCGGAAACGAAGCGAGCTATGGCAAAATGTTAAGAGACCTTTTTTGTAGAGAATTAAGTTTCCTAGTTTTCATGATCTATGATATTCTTTGATCAGATGCGTAGTTCTCGAGATATATCAAGATATTTAAAAGTTCCGAAGCCGCACCAACATAATAGAGATACAGAAACACCGTGGCCCCTTTCTTTGAGATAACTCTGCACTAGTGCGAGCCGCAAATGCCACTTCCAGCTTAGCTGTGCAGAAGAAGAACAACAAGAAGAAGAAATATCTCGAAATATGTCCGTCAGGCACCTTCCCTCGAGATAAATCTGCAAATATCTCGGAAACGAAGCGAGCTATGGCAAAATGTTAAGAGACCTTTTTTGTAGAGAATTATGTTTCCTATAACTTATGTTCTATGATATTTTTTGATCAGAAGCGTAGTTTTCGAGATATATCGAGATATTTAAAAGTTCCGAAGCCGCACCAACATAATAGAGATACAGAAACACCGTGGCCCCTTTCTTTGAGATAACTCTGCACCAGTGCGAGCCGCAAATGCCACTTCCAGCTTAGCTGTGCAGAAGAAGAACAACAAGAAAAAGAAATATCTCGAAATATGTCCGTCAGGCCCCTTCCCTTGAGATAAATCTGCAAATATCTCGGAAACGAAGCGAGCTATGGCAAAATGTTAAGAGACCTTTTTTGTAGAGAATTATGTTTCGTACTTTTTATGTTCTATGATATTTTTTGATCAGAAGCGTAGTTTTCGAGATATATCGAGATATTTAAAAGTTCCGAAGCCGCACCAACATAATAGAGATACAGAAACACCGTGGCCCCTTTCTTTGAGATAACTATGCACTATTGCGAGCTGCAAATGCCACTTCCAGCTTAGCTGTGCAGAAGAAGAACAACAAGAAGAAGAAATATCTCGAAATATGTCCGTCAGGCCCCTTCCCTTGAGATATATCTGCAAATATCTCGGAAACGAAGCGAGCTATGGCAAAATGTTAAGAGACCTTTTTTGTAGAGAATTATGTTTCCTACAATTTATGTTCTATGATATTTTTTGATCAGATGCGTAATTTTCGAGATATATCGAGATATTTAAAAGTTCCGAAGCCGCACCAACATAATAGAGATACAGAAACACCGTGGCCCCTTTCTTTGAGATAACTCTGCACTATTGCGAGCTGGAAATGCCACTTCCAGTTTAGCTGTGCAGAAGAAGAACAACAAGAAGAAGAAATATCTCGAAATATGTCCGTCAGGCCCCTTCCCTTGAGATAAATCTGCAAATATCTCGGAAACGAAGCGAGCTATGGCAAAATGTTAAGAGACCTTTTTTGTAGAGAATTAAGTTTCCTACTTTTTATGTTCTATGATATTTTTTGATCAGATGCGTAGTTCTCGAGATATATCAAGATATTTAAAAGTTCCGAAGCCGCACCAACATAATAGAGATACAGAAACACCGTGGCCCCTTTCTTTGAGACAACTCTGCACTGTTGCGAGCTGCAAATGCCACTTCCAGCTTAGCTGTGCAGAAGAAGAACAACAAGAAGAAGAAATATCTCGAAATATGTCCGTCAGGCCCCTTCCCTTGAGATAAATCTGCAAATATCTCGGAAACGAAGCGAGCTATGGCAAAATGTTAAGAGACGTTTTTTGTAAAGAATTATGTTTCCTACAATTTATGTTCTATGATATTTTTTGATCAGAAGCGTAGTTTTCGAGATATATTGAGATATTTAAAAGTTCCGAAGCCGCACCAACATAATAGAGATACAGAAACACCGTGGCCCCTTTCTTTGAGATAACTCTGCACTATTGCGAGCTGTAAATGCCATTTCCAGCTTAGCTGTGCAGAAGAAGAACAACAAGAAGAAGAAATATCTCGAAATATGTCCGTCAGGCCCCTTCCCTTGAGATAAATCTGCAAATATCTCGGAAACGAAGCGAGCTATGGCAAAATGTTAAGAGACCTTTTTTGTAGAGAATTAAGTTTCCTACTTTTTATGTTGTATGATATTTTTTGATCAGATGCGTAGTTCTCGAGATATATCAAGATATTTAAAAGTTCCGAAGCCGCACCAACATAATAGAGATACAGAAACACAGTGGCACCTTTCTTTGAGATATCTCTGCACTATTGCGAGCTGCAAATGCCACTTCCAGCTTAGCTGTGCAGAAGGAGAACAACAAGAAGAAGAAATATCTCGAAATATGTCCGTCAGGCCCCTTTCCTTGAGATAAATCTGCAAATATCTCGGAAACGAAGCGAGCTATGGCAAAATGTTAAGAGACCTTTTTTGTAGAGAATTAAGTTTCCTAGTTTTCATGTTCTATGATATTCTTTGATCAGATGCGTAGTTCTCGAGATATATCAAGATATTTAAAAGTTCCGAAGCCGCACCAACATAATAGAGATACAGAAACACCGTGGCCCCTTTCTTTGAGATAACTCTGCACTAGTGCGAGCCGCAAATGCCACTTCCAGCTTAGCTGTGCAGAAGAAGAACAACAAGAAGAAGAAATATCTCGAAATATGTCCGTCAGGCACCTTCCCTCGAGATAAATCTGCAAATATCTCGGAAACGAAGCGAGCTATGGCAAAATGTTAAGAGACCTTTTTTGTAGAGAATTATGTTTCCTATAACTTATGTTCTATGATATTTTTTGATCAGAAGCGTAGTTTTCGAGATATATCGAGATATTTAAAAGTTCCGAAGCCGCACCAACATAATAGAGATACAGAAACACCGTGGCCCCTTTCTTTGAGATAACTCTGCACCAGTGCGAGCCGCAAATGCCACTTCCAGCTTAGCTGTGCAGAAGAAGAACAACAAGAAAAAGAAATATCTCGAAATATGTCCGTCAGGCCCCTTCCCTTGAGATAAATCTGCAAATATCTCGGAAACGAAGCGAGCTATGGCAAAATGTTAAGAGACCTTTTTTGTAGAGAATTATGTTTCCTACTTTTTATGTTCTATGATATTTTTTGATCAGATGCGTAGTTCTCGAGATATATCAAGATATTTAAAAGTTCCGAAGCCGCACCAACATAATAGAGATACAGAAACACAGTGGCACCTTTCTTTGAGATATCTCTGCACTATTGCGAGCTGCAAATGCCACTTCCAGCTTAGCTGTGCAGAACGAGAACAACAAGAAGAAGAAATATCTCGAAATATGTCCGTCAGGCCCCTTTCCTTGAGATAAATCTGCAAATATCTCGGAAACGAAGCGAGCTATGGCAAAATGTTAAGAGACCTTTTTTGTAGAGAATTAAGTTTCCTACTTTTTATGTTCTATGATATTTTTTGATCAGATGCGTAGTTCTCGAGATATATCAAGATATTTAAAAGTTCCGAAGCCGCACCAACCTAATAGAGATACAGAAACACCGTGGCCCCTTTCTTTGAGATAACTCTGCACTAGTGCGAGCCGCAAATGCCACTTCCAGCTTAGCTGTGCAGAAGAAGAACAACAAGAAGAAGAAATATCTCGAAATATGTCCGTCAGGCCCCTTCCCTTGAGATAAATCTGCAAATATCTCGGAAACGAAGCGAGCTATGGCAAAATGATTAGAGACGTTTTTTGTAGAGCATTATGTTTCCTACAATTTATGTTCTATGATATTTTTTGATCAGAAGCGTAGTTTTCGAGATATATCGAGATATTTAAAAGTTCCGAAGCCGCACCAACATAATAGAGATACAGAAACACCGTGGCCCCTTTCTTTGAGATAACTCTGCACTAGTGCGAGCCGCAAATGCCACTTCCAGCTTAGCTGTGCAGAAGAAGAACAACAAGAAGAAGAAATATCTCGAAATATGTCCGTCAGGCCCCTTCCCTTGAGATAAATCTGCAAATATCTCGGAAACGAAGCGAGCTATGGCAAAATGTTAAGAGACCTTTTTTGTAGAGAATTAAGTTTCATACTTTTTATGTTCTATGATATTTTTTGATCAGATGCGTAGTTCTCGAGATATATCAAGATATTTAAAAGTTCCGAAGCCGCACCAACATAATAGAGATACAGAAACACCGTGGCCCCTTTCTTTGAAATAACTCTGCACTATTGCGAGCTGCAAATGCCACTTACAGCTTAGCTGTGCAGAAGAAGAACAACAAGAAGAAGAAATATCTCGAAATATGTCCGTCAGGCCCCTTCCCTTGAGATATATCTGCAAATATCTCGGAAACGAAGCGAGCTATGGCAAAATGATAAGAGACGTTTTTTGTAGAGCATTATGTTTCCTACAATTTATGTTCTATGATATTTTTTGATCAGAAGCGTAGTTTTCGAGATATATCGAGATATTTAAAAGTTCCGAAGCCGCACCAACATAATAGAGATACAGAAACACCGTGGCCCCTTTCTTTGAGATAACTCTGCACTAGTGCGAGCCGCAAATGCCACTTCCAGCTTAGCTGTGCAGAAGAAGAACAACAAGAAGAAGAAATATCTCGAAATATGTCCGTCAGGCCCCTTCCCTTGAGATAAATCTGCAAATATCTCGGAAACGAAGCGAGCTATGGCAAAATGTTAAGAGACTTTATTTGTAGAGAATTAAGTTTTCTACTTTTTATGCTCTATGATATTTTTTGATCAGATGCGTAGTTCTCGAGATATATCAAGATATTTAAAAGTTCCGAAGCCGCACCAACATAATAGAGATACAGAAACACCGTGGCCCCTTTCTTTGAGATAACTCTGCACTAGTGCGAGCCGCAAATGCCACTTCCAGCTTAGCTGTGCAGAAGAAGAACAACAAGAAGAAGAAATATCTCGAAATATGTCCGTCAGGCCCCTTCCCTTGAGATAAATCTGCAAATATCTCGGAAACGAAGCGAGCTGTGGCAAAATCTTAAGAGACGTTTTTTGTAGAGAATTATGTTTCCTACAATTTATGTTCTATGATATTTTTTGATCAGATGCGTAGTTCTCGAGATATATCAAGATATTTAAAAGTTCCGAAGCCGCTCCAACATAATAGAGATACAGAAACACCGTGGCCCCTTTCTTTGAGGTAACTCTGCACTATTGCGAGCCGCAAATGCCACTTCCAGCTTAGCTGTGCAGAAGAAGAACAACAAGAAGAAGAAATATCTCGAAATATGTCCGTCAGGCCCCTTCCCTTGAGATATATCTGCAAATATCTCGGAAACGAAGCGAGCTATGGCAAAATGTTAAGAGACCTTATTTGTAGAGAATTAAGTTTCCTACTTTTTATGTTCTATGATATTTTTTGATCAGATGCGTCGTTCTCGAGATATATCAAGATATTTAAAAGTTCCGAAGCCGCACCAACATAATAGAGATACAGACACACCGTGGCCCCTTTCTTTGAGATAACTCGGCACTATTGCGAGCTGCAAATGCCACTTCCAGCTTAGCTGTGCAGAAGAAGAACAACAAGAAGAAGAAATATCTCGAAATATGTCCGTCAGGCCCCATCCCTTGAGATATATCTGCAAATATCTCGGAAACGAAGCGAGCTATGGCAAAATGTTAAGAGACCTTTTTTGTAGAGAATTATGTTTCCTATAATTTATGTTGTATGATATTTTTTGATCGGAAGCGTAGTTTTCGAGATATATCGAGATATTTAAAAGTTCCGAAGCCGCACCAACATAATAGAGATACAGAAACACCGTGGCCCCTTTCTTTGAGATAACTCTGCACTAGTGCGAGTCGCAAATGCCACTTCCAGCTTAGCTGTGCAGAAGAAGAACAACAAGAAGAAGAAATATCTCGAAATATGTCCGTCAGGCCCCTTCCCTTGAGATAAATCTGCAAATATCTCGGAAACGAAGCGAGCTATGGCAAAATGTTAAGAGACTTTATTTGTAGAGAATTAAGTTTCCTACTTTTTATGTTCTATGATATTCTTTGGTCAGATGCGTAGTTCTCGAGATATATCAAGATATTTAAAAGTTCCGAAGCCGCACCAACATAATAGAGATACAGAAACACCGTGGCCCCTTTCTTTGAGATAACTCTGCACTATTGCGGGCTGGAAATGCCACTTCCAGTTTAGCTGTGCAGAAGAAGAACAACAAGAAGAAGAAATATCTCGAAATATGTCCGTCAGGCCCCTTCCCTTGAGATAAATCTGCAAATATCTCGGAAACGAAGCGAGCTATGGCAAAATGTTAAGAGACCTTTTTTGTATAGAATTAAGTTTCCTACTTTTTATGTTCTATGATATTTTTTGATCAGATGCGTAGTTCTCGAGATATATCAAGATATTTAAAAGTTCCGAAGCCGCACCAACATAATAGAGATACAGAAACACCGTGGCCCCTTTCTTTGAGATAACTCTGCACTATTGCGAGCTGTAAATGCCATTTCCAGCTTAGCTGTGCAGAAGAAGAACAACAAGAAGAAGAAATATCTCGAAATATGTCCGTCAGGCCCCTTCCCTTGAGATAAATCTGCAAATATCTCGGAAACGAAGCGAGCTATGGCAAAATGTTAAGAGACCTTTTTTGTAGAGAATTAAGTTTCCTACTTTTTATGTTCTATGATATTTTTTGATCAGATGCGTAGTTCTCGAGATATATCAAGATATTTAAAAGTTCCGATGCCGCACCAACATAATAGAGATACAGAAACACCGTGGCCCCTTTCTTTGAGATAACTCTGCACTATTGCGAGCTGTAAATGCCATTTCCAGCTTAGCTGTGCAGAAGAAGAACAACAAGAAGAAGAAATATCTCGAAATATGTCCGTCAGGCCCCTTCCCTTGAGATAAATCTGCAAATATCTCGGAAACGAAGCGAGCTATGGCAAAATGTTAAGAGACGTTTTTTGTAGAGAATTATGTTTCCTACAATTTATGTTCTATGATATTTTTTGATCAGAAGCGTAGTTTTCGAGATATATCGAGATATTTAAAAGTTCCGAAGCCGCACCAACATAATAGAGATACAGAAACACCGTGGCCCCTTTCTTTGAGATAACTCTGCACTAGTGCGAGCCGCAAATGCCACTTCCAGCTTAGCTGTGCAGAAGAAGAACAACACGAAGAAGAAATATCTCGAAATATGTCCGTCAGGCCCCTTCCCTTGAGATAAATCTGCAAATATCTCGGAAACGAAGCGAGCTATGGCAAAATGTTAAGAGACCTTTTTTGTAGAGAATTAAGTTTCCTACTTTTTATGTTCTATGATATTTTTTGATCAGATGCGTAGTTCTCGAGATATATCAAGATATTTAAAAGTTCCGAAGCCGCACCAACATAATAGAGATACAGAAACCCCGTTGCCCCTTTCTTTGAGATAACTCTGCACTATTGCGAGCTGGAAATGCCACTTCCAGTTTAGCTGTGCAGAAGAAGAACAACAAGAAGAAGAAATATCTCGAAATATGTCCGTCAGGCCCCTTCCCTTGAGATAAATCTGCAAATATCTCGGAAACGAAGCGAGCTATGGCAAAATGTTAAGAGACCTTTTTTGTAGAGAATTAAGTTTCCTACTTTTTATGTTCTATGATATTTTTTGATCAGATGCGTAGTTCTCGAGATATATCAAGATATTTAAAAGTTCCGATGCCGCACCAACATAATAGAGATACAGAAACACCGTGGCCCCTTTCTTTGAGATAACTCTGCACTATTGCGAGCTGTAAATGCCATTTCCAGCTTAGCTGTGCAGAAGAAGAACAACAAGAAGAAGAAATATCTCGAAATATGTCCGTCAGGCCCCTTCCCTTGAGATAAATCTGCAAATATCTCGGAAACGAAGCGAGCTATGGCAAAATGTTAAGAGACCTTATTTGTAGAGAATTAAGTTTCCTACTTTTTATGTTCTATGATATTTTTTGATCAGATGCGTCGTTCTCGAGATATATCAAGATATTTAAAAGTTCCGAAGCCGCACCAACATAATAGAGATACAGACACACCGTGGCCCCTTTCTTTGAGATAACTCGGCACTATTGCGAGCTGCAAATGCCACTTCCAGCTTAGCTGTGCAGAAGAAGAACAACAAGAAGAAGAAATATCTCGAAATATGTCCGTCAGGCCCGTTCCTTTGAGCTGAATCTGCAAATATCTCGGAAACGAAGCGAGCTATGGCAAAATGTTAAGAGACGTTTTTTGTAGAGAATTATGTTTCCTACAATTTATGTTCTATGATATTTTTTGATCAGAAGCGTAGTTTTCGAGATATATCGAGATATTTAAAAGTTCCGAAGCCGCACCAACATAATAGAGATACAGAAACACCGTGGCCCTTTTCTTTGAGATAACTCTGCACTATTGCGAGCTGCAAATGCCACTTACAGCTTAGCTGTGCAGAAGAAGAACAACAAGAAGAAGAAATATCTCGAAATATGTCCGTCAGGCCCCTTCCCTTGAGATATATCTGCAAATATCTCGGAAACGAAGCGAGCTATGGCAAAATGTTAAGAGACCTTTTTTGTAGAGAATTATGTTTGCTATAATTTATGTTCTATGATATTTTTTGATCGGAAGCGTAGTTTTCGAGATATATCGAGATATTTAAAAGTTCCGAAGCCGCACCAACATAATAGAGATACAGAAACACCGTGGCCCCTTTCTTTGAGATAACTCTGCACTAGTGCGAGTCGCAAATGCCACTTCCAGCTTAGCTGTGCAGAAGAAGAACAACAAAAAGAAGAAATATCTCGAAATATGTCCGTCAGGCCCCTTCCCTTGAGATAAATCTGCAAATATCTCGGAAACGAAGCGAGCTATGGCAAAATGTTAAGAGACTTTATTTGTAGAGAATTAAGTTTCCTACTTTTTATGTTCTATGATATTTTTTGATCAGATGCGTAGTTCTCGAGATATATCAAGATATTTAAAAGTTCCGAAGCCGCACCAACATAATAGAGATACAGAAACACCGTGGCCCCTTTCTTTGAGATAACTCTGCACTATTGCGAGCTGTAAATGCCATTTCCAGCTTAGCTGTGCAGAAGAAGGACAACAAGAAGAAGAAATATCTCGAAATATGTCCGTCAGGCCCCTTCCCTTGAGATAAATCTGCAAATATCTCGGAAACGAAGCGAGCTATGGCAAAATGTTAAGAGACGTTTTTTGTAGAGAATTATGTTTCCTACAATTTATGTTCTATGATATTTTTTGATCAGAAGCGTAGTTTTCGAGATATATCGAGATATTTAAAAGTTCCGAAGCCGCACCAACATAATAGAGATACAGAAACACCGTGGCCCCTTTCTTTGAGATAACTCTGCACTAGTGCGAGCCGCAAATGCCACTTCCAGCTTAGCTGTGCAGAAGAAGAACAACACGAAGAAGAAATATCTCGAAATATGTCCGTCAGGCCCCTTCCCTTGAGATAAATCTGCAAATATCTCGGAAACGAAGCGAGCTATGGCAAAATGTTAAGAGACCTTTTTTGTAGAGAATTAAGTTTCCTACTTTTTATGTTCTATGATATTTTTTGATCAGATGCGTAGTTCTCGAGATATATCAAGATATTTAAAAGTTCCGAAGCCGCACCAACATAATAGAGATACAGAAACACCGTTGCCCCTTTCTTTGAGATAACTCTGCACTATTGCGAGCTGGAAATGCCACTTCCAGTTTAGCTGTGCAGAAGAAGAACAACAAGAAGAAGAAATATCTCGAAATATGTCCGTCAGGCCCCTTCCCTTGAGATAAATCTGCAAATATCTCGGAAACGAAGCGAGCTATGGCAAAATGTTAAGAGACCTTTTTTGTAGAGAATTAAGTTTCCTACTTTTTATGTTCTATGATATTTTTTGATCAGATGCGTAGTTCTCGAGATATATCAAGATATTTAAAAGTTCCGATGCCGCACCAACATAATAGAGATACAGAAACACCGTGGCCCCTTTCTTTGAGATAACTCTGCACTATTGCGAGCTGTAAATGCCATTTCCAGCTTAGCTGTGCAGAAGAAGAACAACAAGAAGAAGAAATATCTCGAAATATGTCCGTCAGGCCCCTTCCCTTGAGATAAATCTGCAAATATCTCGGAAACGAAGCGAGCTATGGCAAAATGTTAAGAGACGTTTTTTGTAGAGAATTATGTTTCCTACAATTTATGTTCTATGATATTTTTTGATCAGAAGCGTAGTTTTCGAGATATATCGAGATATTTAAAAGTTCCGAAGCCGCACCAACATAATAGAGATACAGAAACACCGTGGCCCCTTTCTTTGAGATAACTCTGCACTAGTGCGAGCCGCAAATGCCACTTCCAGCTTAGCTGTGCAGAAGAAGAACAACACGAAGAAGAAATATCTCGAAATATGTCCGTCAGGCCCCTTCCCTTGAGATAAATCTGCAAATATCTCGGAAACGAAGCGAGCTATGGCAAAATGTTAAGAGACCTTTTTTGTAGAGAATTAAGTTTCCTACTTTTTATGTTCTATGATATTTTTTGATCAGATGCGTAGTTCTCGAGATATATCAAGATATTTAAAAGTTCCGAAGCCGCACCAACATAATAGAGATACAGAAACACCGTTGCCCCTTTCTTTGAGATAACTCTGCACTATTGCGAGCTGGAAATGCCACTTCCAGTTTAGCTGTGCAGAAGAAGAACAACAAGAAGAAGAAATATCTCGAAATATGTCCGTCAGGCCCCTTCCCTTGAGATAAATCTGCAAATATCTCGGAAACGAAGCGAGCTATGGCAAAATGTTAAGAGACCTTTTTTGTAGAGAATTAAGTTTCCTACTTTTTATGTTCTATGATATTTTTTGATCAGATGCGTAGTTCTCGAGATATATCAAGATATTTAAAAGTTCCGATGCCGCACCAACATAATAGAGATACAGAAACACCGTGGCCCCTTTCTTTGAGATAACTCTGCACTATTGCGAGCTGTAAATGCCATTTCCAGCTTAGCTGTGCAGAAGAAGAACAACAAGAAGAAGAAATATCTCGAAATATGTCCGTCAGGCCCCTTCCCTTGAGATAAATCTGCAAATATCTCGGAAACGAAGCGAGCTATGGCAAAATGTTAAGAGACGTTTTTTGTAGAGAATTATGTTTCCTACAATTTATGTTCTATGATATTTTTTGATCAGAAGCGTAGTTTTCGAGATATATCGAGATATTTAAAAGTTCCGAAGCCGCACCAACATAATAGAGATACAGAAACACCGTGGCCCCTTTCTTTGAGATAACTCTGCACTAGTGCGAGCCGCAAATGCCACTTCCAGCTTAGCTGTGCAGAAGAAGAACAACACGAAGAAGAAATATCTCGAAATATGTCCGTCAGGCCCCTTCCCTTGAGATAAATCTGCAAATATCTCGGAAACGAAGCGAGCTATGGCAAAATGTTAAGAGACCTTTTTTGTAGAGAATTAAGTTTCCTACTTTTTATGTTCTATGATATTTTTTGATCAGATGCGTAGTTCTCGAGATATATCAAGATATTTAAAAGTTCCGAAGCCGCACCAACATAATAGAGATACAGAAACACCGTTGCCCCTTTCTTTGAGATAACTCTGCACTATTGCGAGCTGGAAATGCCACTTCCAGTTTAGCTGTGCAGAAGAAGAACAACAAGAAGAAGAAATATCTCGAAATATGTCCGTCAGGCCCCTTCCCTTGAGATAAATCTGCAAATATCTCGGAAACGAAGCGAGCTATGGCAAAATGTTAAGAGACCTTTTTTGTAGAGAATTAAGTTTCCTACTTTTTATGTTCTATGATATTTTTTGATCAGATGCGTAGTTCTCGAGATATATCAAGATATTTAAAAGTTCCGATGCCGCACCAACATAATAGAGATACAGAAACACCGTGGCCCCTTTCTTTGAGATAACTCTGCACTATTGCGAGCTGTAAATGCCATTTCCAGCTTAGCTGTGCAGAAGAAGAACAACAAGAAGAAGAAATATCTCGAAATATGTCCGTCAGGCCCCTTCCCTTGAGATAAATCTGCAAATATCTCGGAAACGAAGCGAGCTATGGCAAAATGTTAAGAGACCTTATTTGTAGAGAATTAAGTTTCCTACTTTTTATGTTCTATGATATTTTTTGATCAGATGCGTCGTTCTCGAGATATATCAAGATATTTAAAAGTTCCGAAGCCGCACCAACATAATAGAGATACAGACACACCGTGGCCCCTTTCTTTGAGATAACTCGGCACTATTGCGAGCTGCAAATGCCACTTCCAGCTTAGCTGTGCAGAAGAAGAACAACAAGAAGAAGAAATATCTCGAAATATGTCCGTCAGGCCCGTTCCTTTGAGCTGAATCTGCAAATATCTCGGAAACGAAGCGAGCTATGGCAAAATGTTAAGAGACGTTTTTTGTAGAGAATTATGTTTCCTACAATTTATGTTCTATGATATTTTTTGATCAGAAGCGTAGTTTTCGAGATATATCGAGATATTTAAAAGTTCCGAAGCCGCACCAACATAATAGAGATACAGAAACACCGTGGCCCTTTTCTTTGAGATAACTCTGCACTATTGCGAGCTGCAAATGCCACTTACAGCTTAGCTGTGCAGAAGAAGAACAACAAGAAGAAGAAATATCTCGAAATATGTCCGTCAGGCCCCTTCCCTTGAGATATATCTGCAAATATCTCGGAAACGAAGCGAGCTATGGCAAAATGTTAAGAGACCTTTTTTGTAGAGAATTATGTTTGCTATAATTTATGTTCTATGATATTTTTTGATCGGAAGCGTAGTTTTCGAGATATATCGAGATATTTAAAAGTTCCGAAGCCGCACCAACATAATAGAGATACAGAAACACCGTGGCCCCTTTCTTTGAGATAACTCTGCACTAGTGCGAGTCGCAAATGCCACTTCCAGCTTAGCTGTGCAGAAGAAGAACAACAAGAAGAAGAAATATCTCGAAATATGTCCGTCAGGCCCCTTCCCTTGAGATAAATCTGCAAATATCTCGGAAACGAAGCGAGCTATGGCAAAATGTTAAGAGACCTTTTTAGTAGAGAATTACGTTTCCTACTTTTTATGTTCTATGATATTTTTTGATCAGATGCGTAGTTCTCGAGATATATCAAGATATTTAAAAGTTCCGAAGACGCACCAACATAATAGAGATACAGAAACACCGTGGCCCCTTTCTTTGAGATAACTCTGCACTAGTGCGAGCCGCAAATGCCACTTCCAGCTTAGCTGTGCAGAAGAAGAACAACAAGAAGAAGAAATATCTCGAAATATGTCCGTCAGGCCCCTTCCCTCGAGATAAATCTGCAAATATCTCGGAAACGAAGCGAGCTATGGCAAAATGTTAAGAGACCTTTTTTGTAGAGACTTATGTTTCCTATAATTTATGTTCTATGATATTTTTTGATCAGAAGCGTAGTTTTCGAGATATATCGAGATATTTAAAAGTTCCGAAGCCGCACCAACATAATAGAAATACAGAAACACCGTGGCCCCTTTCTTTGAGATAACGCTGCACTAGTGCGAGCCGCAAATGCCACTTCCAGCTTAGCTGTGCAGAAGAAGAACAACAAAAAGAAGAAATATCTCGAAATATGTCCGTCAGGCCCCTTCCCTTGAGATAAATCTGCAAATATCTCGGAAACGAAGCGAGCTATGGCAAAATGTTAAGAGACTTTATTTGTAGAGAATTAAGTTTCCTACTTTTTATGTTCGATGATATTTTTTGATCAGATGCGTAGTTCTCGAGATATATCAAGATATTTAAAAGTTCCGAAGCCGCACCAACATAATAGAGATACAGAAACACCGTGGCCCCTTTCTTTGAGATAACTCTGCACTATTGCGAGCTGTAAATGCCATTTCCAGCTTAGCTGTGCAGAAGAAGGACAACAAGAAGAAGAAATATCTCGAAATATGTCCGTCAGGCCCCTTCCCTTGAGATAAATCTGCAAATATCTCGGAAACGAAGCGAGCTATGGCAAAATGTTAAGAGACCTTTTTTGTAGAGAATTAAGTTTCCTACTTTTTATGTTCTATGATATTTTTTGATCAGATGCGTAGTTCTCGAGATATATCAAGATATTTAAAAGTTCCGATGCCGCACCAACATAATAGAGATACAGAAACACCGTGGCCCCTTTCTTTGAGATAACTCTGCACTATTGCGAGCTGTAAATGCCATTTCCAGCTTAGCTGTGCAGAAGAAGAACAACAAGAAGAAGAAATATCTCGAAATATGTCCGTCAGGCCCCTTCCCTTGAGATAAATCTGCAAATATCTCGGAAACGAAGCGAGCTATGGCAAAATGTTAAGAGACCTTATTTGTAGAGAATTAAGTTTCCTACTTTTTATGTTCTATGATATTTTTTGATCAGATGCGTCGTTCTCGAGATATATCAAGATATTTAAAAGTTCCGAAGCCGCACCAACATAATAGAGATACAGACACACCGTGGCCCCTTTCTTTGAGATAACTCGGCACTATTGCGAGCTGCAAATGCCACTTCCAGCTTAGCTGTGCAGAAGAAGAACAACAAGAAGAAGAAATATCTCGAAATATGTCCGTCAGGCGCGTTCCTTTGAGCTGAATCTGCAAATATCTCGGAAACGAAGCGAGCTATGGCAAAATGTTAAGAGACGTTTTTTGTAGAGAATTATGTTTCCTACAATTTATGTTCTATGATATTTTTTGATCAGAAGCGTAGTTTTCGAGATATATCGAGATATTTAAAAGTTCCGAAGCCGCACCAACATAATAGAGATACAGAAACACCGTGGAACTTTTCTTTGAGATAACTCTGCACTATTGCGAGCTGCAAATGCCACTTACAGCTTAGCTGTGCAGAAGAAGAACAACAAGAAGAAGAAATATCTCGAAATATGTCCGTCAGGCCCCTTCCCTTGAGATATATCTGCAAATATCTCGGAAACGAAGCGAGCTATGGCAAAATGTTAAGAGACCTTTTTTGTAGAGAATTATGTTTGCTATAATTTATGTTCTATGATATTTTTTGATCGGAAGCGTAGTTTTCGAGATATATCGAGATATTTAAAAGTTCCGAAGCCGCACCAACATAATAGAGATACAGAAACACCGTGGCCCCTTTCTTTGAGATAACTCTGCACTAGTGCGAGTCGCAAATGCCACTTCCAGCTTAGCTGTGCAGAAGAAGAACAACAAGAAGAAGAAATATCTCGAAATATGTCCGTCAGGCCCCTTCCCTTGAGATAAATCTGCAAATATCTCGGAAACGAAGCGAGCTATGGCAAAATGTTAAGAGACCTTTTTAGTAGAGAATTACGTTTCCTACTTTTTATGTTCTATGATATTTTTTGATCAGATGCGTAGTTCTCGAGATATATCAAGATATTTAAAAGTTCCGAAGACGCACCAACATAATAGAGATACAGAAACACCGTGGCCCCTTTCTTTGAGATAACTCTGCACTAGTGCGAGCCGCAAATGCCACTTCCAGCTTAGCTGTGCAGAAGAAGAACAACAAGAAGAAGAAATATCTCGAAATATGTCCGTCAGGCCCCTTCCCTCGAGATAAATCTGCAAATATCTCGGAAACGAAGCGAGCTATGGCAAAATGTTAAGAGACCTTTTTTGTAGAGACTTATGTTTCCTATAATTTATGTTCTATGATATTTTTTGATCAGAAGCGTAGTTTTCGAGATATATCGAGATATTTAAAAGTTCCGAAGCCGCACCAACATAATAGAAATACAGAAACACCGTGGCCCCTTTCTTTGAGATAACGCTGCACTAGTGCGAGCCGCAAATGCCACTTCCAGCTTAGCTGTGCAGAAGAAGAACAACAAAAAGAAGAAATATCTCGAAATATGTCCGTCAGGCCCCTTCCCTTGAGATAAATCTGCAAATATCTCGGAAACGAAGCGAGCTATGGCAAAATGTTAAGAGACTTTATTTGTAGAGAATTAAGTTTCCTACTTTTTATGTTCTATGATATTTTTTGATCAGATGCGTAGTTCTCGAGATATATCAAGATATTTAAAAGTTCCGAAGCCGCACCAACATAATAGAGATACAGAAACACCGTGGCCCCTTTCTTTGAGATAACTCTGCACTATTGCGAGCTGTAAATGCCATTTCCAGCTTAGCTGTGCAGAAGAAGGACAACAAGAAGAAGAAATATCTCGAAATATGTCCGTCAGGCCCCTTCCCTTGAGATAAATCTGCAAATATCTCGGAAACGAAGCGAGCTATGGCAAAATGTTAAGAGACTTTATTTGTAGAGAATTAAGTTTCCTACTTTTTATGTTCTATGATATTTTTTGATCAGATGCGTAGTTCTCGAGATATATCAAGATATTTAAAAGTTCCGAAGCCGCACCAACATAATAGAGATACAGAAACACCGTGGCCCCTTTCTTTGAGATAACTCTGCACTATTGCGAGCTGTAAATGCCATTTCCAGCTTAGCTGTGCAGAAGAAGGACAACAAGAAGAAGAAATATCTCGAAATATGTCCGTCAGGCCCCTTCCCTTGAGATAAATCTGCAAATATCTCGGAAACGAAGCGAGCTATGGCAAAATGTTAAGAGACCTTTTTTGTAGAGAATTAAGTTTCCTACTTTTTATGTTCTATGATATTTTTTGATCAGATGCGTAGTTCTCGAGATATATCAAGATATTTAAAAGTTCTGATGCCGCACCAACATAATAGAGATACAGAAACACCGTGGCCCCTTTCTTTCAGATAACTCTGCACTATTGCGAGCTGTAAATGCCATTTCCAGCTTAGCTGTGCAGAAGAAGAACAACAAGAAGAAGAAATATCTCGAAATATGTCCGTCAGGCCCCTTCCCTTGAGATAAATCTGCAAATATCTCGGAAACGAAGCGAGCTATGGCAAAATGTTAAGAGACCTTTTTTGTAGAGAATTAAGTTTCCTGCTTTTTATGTTCTATGATATTTTTTGATCCGATGCGTAGTTCTCGAGATATATCAAGGTATTTAAAAGTTCCGAAGCCGCACCAACATAATAGAGATACAGAAACACCGTGGCCCCTTTCTTTGAGATAACTCTGCACTATTGCGAGCTGCAAATGCCACTTCCAGCTTAGCTGTGCAGAAGAAGAACAACAAGAAGAAGAAATATCTCGAAATATGTCCGTCAGGCCCCTTCCCTTGAGATAAATCTGCAAATATCTCGGAAACGAAGCGAGCTATGGCAAAATGTTAAGAGACCTTTTTTGTAGAGAATTAAGTTTCCTGCTTTTTATGTTCTATGATATTTTTTGATCCGATGCGTAGTTCTCGAGATATATCAAGATATTTAAAAGTTCCGAAGCCGCACCAACATAATAGAGATACAGAAACACCGTGGCCCCTTTCTTTGAGATAACTCTGCACGATTGCGAGCTGTAAATGCCATTTCCAGCTTAGCTGTGCAGAAGAAGAACAACAAGAAGAAGAAATATCTCGAAATATGTCCGTCAGGCCCCTTCCCTTAAGATAAATCTGCAAATATCTCGGAAACGAAGCGAGCTATGGCAAAATGTTAAGAGACCTTTTTTGTAGAGAATTAAGTTTCCTACTTTTTATGTTCTATGATATTTTTTGATCAGATGCGTAGTTCTCGAGATATATCAAGATATTTAAAAGTTCCGAAGCCGCACCAACATAATAGAGATACAGAAACACTGTGGCCCCTTTCTTTGAGATAACTCTGCACTATTGCAAGCTGTAAATGCCACTTCCAGCTTAGCTGTGCAGAAGGAGAACAACAAGAAGAAGAAATATCTCGAAATATGTCCGTCAGGCCCGTTCCTTTGAGCTGAATCTGCAAATACCTCGGAAACGAAGCGAGCTATGGCAAAATGTTAAGAGACCTTTTTTGTAGAGAATTAAGTTTCCTGCTTTTTATGTTCTATGATATTTTTTGATCCGATGCGTAGTTCTCGAGATATATCAAGATATTTAAAAGTTCCGAAGCCGCACCAACATAATAGAGATACAGAAACACCGTGGCCCCTTTCGTTGAGATAACTCTGCACTAGTGCGAGCCGCAAATGCCACTTCCAGCTTAGCTGTGCAGAAGAAGAACAACAAGAAGAAGAAATATCTCGAAATATGTCCGTCAGGCCCCTTCCCTCGAGATAAATCTGCAAATATCTCGGAAACGAAGCGAGCTATGGCAAAATGTTAAGAGACCTTTTTTGTAGAGAATTATGTTTCCTATAATTTATGTTGTATGATATTTTTTGATCAGAAGCGTAGTTTTCGAGATATATGGAGATATTTAAAAGTTCCGAAGCCGCACCAACATAATAGAGATACAGAAACACCGTGGCCCCTTTCTTTGAGATAACTCTGCACCAGTGCGAGCCGCAAATGCCACTTCCAGCTTAGCTGTGCAGAAGAAGAACAACAAGAAGAAGAAATATCTCGAAATATGTCCGTCAGGCCCCTTCCCTTGAGATATATCTGCAAATATCTCGGAAACCAAGCGAGCTATGGCAAAATGTTAAGAGACATTTTTTGTAGAGAATTATGTTTCCTACAATTTATGTTCTATGATATTTTTTGATCAGAAGCGTAGTTTTCGAGATATATCGAGATATTTAAAAGTTCCGAAGCCGCACCAACATAATAGAGATACAGAAACACCGTGGCCCCTTTCTTTGAGATAACTCTGCACTAGTGCGAGCCGCAAATGCCACTTCCAGCTTAGCTGTGCAGAAGAAGAACAACAAAAAGTAGAAATATCTCGAAATATGTCCGTCAGGCCCCTTCCCTTGAGATAAATCTGCAAATATCTCGGAAACGAAGCGAGCTATGGCAAAATGTTAAGAGACTTTATTTGTAGAGAATTAAGTTTCCTACTTTTTATGTTCTATGATATTTTTTGGTCAGATGCGTAGTTCTCGAGATATATCAAGATATTTAAAAGTTCCGAAGCCGCACCAACATAATAGAGATACAGAAACACCGTGGCCCCTTTCTTTGAGATAACTCTGCACTAGTGCGAGTCGCAAATGCCACTTCCAGCTTAGCTGTGCAGAAGAAGAACAACAAGAAGAAGAAATATCTCGAAATATGTCCGTCAGGCCCCTTCCCTTGAGATAAATCTGCAAATATCTCGGAAACGAAGCGAGCTATGGCAAAATGTTAAGAGACCTTTTTAGTAGAGAATTACGTTTCCTACTTTTTATGTTCTATGATATTTTTTGATCAGATGCGTAGTTCTCGAGATATATCAAGATATTTAAAAGTTCCGAAGACGCACCAACATAATAGAGATACAGAAACACCGTGGCCCCTTTCTTTGAGATAACTCTGCACTAGTGCGAGCCGCAAATGCCACTTCCAGCTTAGCTGTGCAGAAGAAGAACAACAAGAAGAAGAAATATCTCGAAATATGTCCGTCAGGCCCCTTCCCTCGAGATAAATCTGCAAATATCTCGGAAACGAAGCGAGCTATGGCAAAATGTTAAGAGACCTTTTTTGTAGAGACTTATGTTTCCTATAATTTATGTTCTATGATATTTTTTGATCAGAAGCGTAGTTTTCGAGATATATCGAGATATTTAAAAGTTCCGAAGCCGCACCAACATAATAGAAATACAGAAACACCGTGGCCCCTTTCTTTGAGATAACGCTGCACTAGTGCGAGCCGCAAATGCCACTTCCAGCTTAGCTGTGCAGAAGAAGAACAACAAAAAGAAGAAATATCTCGAAATATGTCCGTCAGGCCCCTTCCCTTGAGATAAATCTGCAAATATCTCGGAAACGAAGCGAGCTATGGCAAAATGTTAAGAGACTTTATTTGTAGAGAATTAAGTTTCCTACTTTTTATGTTCTATGATATTTTTTGATCAGATGCGTAGTTCTCGAGATATATCAAGATATTTAAAAGTTCCGAAGCCGCACCAACATAATAGAGATACAGAAACACCGTGGCCCCTTTCTTTGAGATAACTCTGCACTATTGCGAGCTGTAAATGCCATTTCCAGCTTAGCTGTGCAGAAGAAGGACAACAAGAAGAAGAAATATCTCGAAATATGTCCGTCAGGCCCCTTCCCTTGAGATAAATCTGCAAATATCTCGGAAACGAAGCGAGCTATGGCAAAATGTTAAGAGACCTTTTTTGTAGAGAATTAAGTTTCCTACTTTTTATGTTCTATGATATTTTTTGATCAGATGCGTAGTTCTCGAGATATATCAAGATATTTAAAAGTTCTGATGCCGCACCAACATAATAGAGATACAGAAACACCGTGGCCCCTTTCTTTCAGATAACTCTGCACTATTGCGAGCTGTAAATGCCATTTCCAGCTTAGCTGTGCAGAAGAAGAACAACAAGAAGAAGAAATATCTCGAAATATGTCCGTCAGGCCCCTTCCCTTGAGATAAATCTGCAAATATCTCGGAAACGAAGCGAGCTATGGCAAAATGTTAAGAGACCTTTTTTGTAGAGAATTAAGTTTCCTGCTTTTTATGTTCTATGATATTTTTTGATCCGATGCGTAGTTCTCGAGATATATCAAGGTATTTAAAAGTTCCGAAGCCGCACCAACATAATAGAGATACAGAAACACCGTGGCCCCTTTCTTTGAGATAACTCTGCACTATTGCGAGCTGCAAATGCCACTTCCAGCTTAGCTGTGCAGAAGAAGAACAACAAGAAGAAGAAATATCTCGAAATATGTCCGTCAGGCCCCTTCCCTTGAGATAAATCTGCAAATATCTCGGAAACGAAGCGAGCTATGGCAAAATGTTAAGAGACCTTTTTTGTAGAGAATTAAGTTTCCTGCTTTTTATGTTCTATGATATTTTTTGATCCGATGCGTAGTTCTCGAGATATATCAAGATATTTAAAAGTTCCGAAGCCGCACCAACATAATAGAGATACAGAAACACCGTGGCCCCTTTCTTTGAGATAACTCTGCACGATTGCGAGCTGTAAATGCCATTTCCAGCTTAGCTGTGCAGAAGAAGAACAACAAGAAGAAGAAATATCTCGAAATATGTCCGTCAGGCCCCTTCCCTTAAGATAAATCTGCAAATATCTCGGAAACGAAGCGAGCTATGGCAAAATGTTAAGAGACCTTTTTTGTAGAGAATTAAGTTTCCTACTTTTTATGTTCTATGATATTTTTTGATCAGATGCGTAGTTCTCGAGATATATCAAGATATTTAAAAGTTCCGAAGCCGCACCAACATAATAGAGATACAGAAACACTGTGGCCCCTTTCTTTGAGATAACTCTGCACTATTGCAAGCTGTAAATGCCACTTCCAGCTTAGCTGTGCAGAAGGAGAACAACAAGAAGAAGAAATATCTCGAAATATGTCTGTCAGGCCCGTTCCTTTGAGCTGAATCTGCAAATACCTCGGAAACGAAGCGAGCTATGGCAAAATGTTAAGAGACCTTTTTTGTAGAGAATTAAGTTTCCTGCTTTTTATGTTCTATGATATTTTTTGATCCGATGCGTAGTTCTCGAGATATATCAAGATATTTAAAAGTTCCGAAGCCGCACCAACATAATAGAGATACAGAAACACCGTGGCCCCTTTCGTTGAGATAACTCTGCACTAGTGCGAGCCGCAAATGCCACTTCCAGCTTAGCTGTGCAGAAGAAGAACAACAAGAAGAAGAAATATCTCGAAATATGTCCGTCAGGCCCCTTCCCTCGAGATAAATCTGCAAATATCTCGGAAACGAAGCGAGCTATGGCAAAATGTTAAGAGACCTTTTTTGTAGAGAATTATGTTTCCTATAATTTATGTTGTATGATATTTTTTGATCAGAAGCGTAGTTTTCGAGATATATCGAGATATTTAAAAGTTCCGAAGCCGCACCAACATAATAGAGATACAGAAACACCGTGGCCCCTTTCTTTGAGATAACTCTGCACCAGTGCGAGCCGCAAATGCCACTTCCAGCTTAGCTGTGCAGAAGAAGAACAACAAGAAGAAGAAATATCTCGAAATATGTCCGTCAGGCCCCTTCCCTTGAGATATATCTGCAAATATCTCGGAAACCAAGCGAGCTATGGCAAAATGTTAAGAGACATTTTTTGTAGAGAATTATGTTTCCTACAATTTATGTTCTATGATATTTTTTGATCAGAAGCGTAGTTTTCGAGATATATCGAGATATTTAAAAGTTCCGAAGCCGCACCAACATAATAGAGATACAGAAACACCGTGGCCCCTTTCTTTGAGATAACTCTGCACTAGTGCGAGCCGCAAATGCCACTTCCAGCTTAGCTGTGCAGAAGAAGAACAACAAAAAGTAGAAATATCTCGAAATATGTCCGTCAGGCCCCTTCCCTTGAGATAAATCTGCAAATATCTCGGAAACGAAGCGAGCTATGGCAAAATGTTAAGAGACTTTATTTGTAGAGAATTAAGTTTCCTACTTTTTATGTTCTATGATATTTTTTGGTCAGATGCGTAGTTCTCGAGATATATCAAGATATTTAAAAGTTCCGAAGCCGCACCAACATAATAGAGATACAGAAACACCGTGGCCCCTTTCTTTGAGATAACTCTGCACTATTGCGAGCTGGAAATGCCACTTCCAGTTTAGCTGTGCAGAAGAAGAACAACAAGAAGAAGAAATATCTCGAAATATGTCCGTCAGGCCCCTTCCCTTGAGATAACTCTGCAAATATCTCGGAAACGAAGCGAGCTATGGCAAAATGTTAAGAGACCTTTTTTGTAGAGAATTAAGTTTCCTACTTTTTATGTTCTATGATATTTTTTGATCAGATGCGTAGTTCTCGAGATATATCAAGATATTTAAAAGTTCCGAAGCCGCACCAACATAATAGAGATACAGAAACACCGTGGCCCCTTTCTTTGAGATAGCTCTGCACTATTGCGAGCTGTAAATGCCATTTCCAGCTTAGCTGTGCAGAAGAAGGACAACAAGAAGAAGAAATATCTCGAAATATGTCCGTCAGGCCCCTTCCCTTGAGATAAATCTGCAAATATCTCGGAAACGAAGCGAGCTATGGCAAAATGTTAAGAGACCTTTTTTGTAGAGAATTAAGTTTCCTACTTTCTATGTTCTATGATATTTTTTGATCACAAGCGTAGTTCTCGAGATATATCAAGATATTTAAAAGTTCCGAAGCCGCACCAACATAATAGAGATACAGAAACACCGTGGCCCCTTTCTTTGAGATAACTCTGCACTATTGCGAGCTGCAAATGCCACTTCCAGCTTAGCTGTGCAGAAGAAGAACAACAAGAAGAAGAAATATCTCGAAATATGTCCGTCAGGCCCCTTCCCTTGAGATAAATCTGCATATATCTCGGAAACCAAGCGAGCTATGGTAAAATGTTAAGAGACCTTTTTTGTAGAGAATTAAGTTTCCTACTTTTCATGTTCTATGATATTTTTTGATCCGATGCGTAGTTCTCGAGATATATCAAGATATTTAAAAGTTCCGAAGCCGCACCAACATAATAGAGATACAGAAACACCGTGGCCCCTTTCTTTGAGATAACTCTGCACTATTGCGAGCTGTAAATGCCATTTCCAGCTTAGCTGTGCAGAAGAAGAACAACAAGAAGAAGAAATATCTCGAAATATGTCCGTCAGGCCCCTTCCCTTGAGATAAATCTGCAAATATCTCGGAAACGAAGCGAACTATGGCAAAATGTTGAGAGACCTTTTTTGTAGAGAATTAAGTTTCCTACTTTTTATGTTCTATGATATTTTTTGATCAGATGCGTAGTTCTCGAGATATATCAAGATATTTAAAAGTTCCGAAGCCGCACCAACATAATAGAGATACAGAAACACCGTGGCCCCTTTCTTTGAGATAACTCTGCACTAGTGCGAGCCGCAAATGCCACTTCCAGCTTAGCTGTGCAGAAGAAGAACAACAAGAAGAAGAATTATCTCGAAATATGTCCGTCAGGCCCGTTCCTTTGAGCTGAATCTGCAAATATCTCGGAAACGAAGCGAGCTATGGCAAAATGTTAAGAGACGTTTTTTGTAGAGAATTATGTTTCCTACAATTTATGTTCTATGATATTTTTTGATCAGAAGCGTAGTTTTCGAGATATATCGAGATATTTGAAAGTTCCGAAGCCGCACCAACATAATAGAGATACAGAAACACCGTGGCCCCTTTCTTTGAGATGACTCTGCACTATTGCGAGCTGCAAATGCCACTTCCAGCTTAGCTGTGCAGAAGAAGAACAACAAGAAGAAGAAATATCTCGAAATATGTCCGTCAGGCCCCTTCCCTTGAGATATATCTGCAAATATCTCGGAAACGAAGCGAGCTATGGCAAAATGTTAAGAGACCTTTTTTGTAGAGAATTATGTTTCCTATAATTTATGTTGTATGATATTTTTTGATCGGAAGCGTAGTTTTCGAGATATATCGAGATATTTAAAAGTTCCGAAGCCGCACCAACATAATAGAGATACAGAAACACCGTGGCCCCTTTCTTTGAGATGACTCTGCACTATTGCGAGCTGCAAATGCCACTTCCAGCTTAGCTGTGCAGAAGAAGAACAACAAGAAGAAGAAATATCTCGAAATATGTCCGTCAGGCCCCTTCCCTTGAGATATATCTGCAAATATCTCGGAAACGAAGCGAGCTATGGCAAAATGTTAAGAGACCTTTTTTGTAGAGAATTATGTTTCCTATAATTTATGTTGTATGATATTTTTTGATCGGAAGCGTAGTTTTCGAGATATATCGAGATATTTAAAAGTTCCGAAGCCGCACCAACATAATAGAGATACAGAAACACCGTGGCCCCTTTCTTTGAGATAACTCTGCACTAGTGCGAGTCGCAAATGCCACTTCCAGCTTAGCTGTGCAGAAGAAGAACAACAAGAAGAAGAAATATCTCGAAATATGTCCGTCAGGCCCCTTCCCTTGAGATAAATCTGCAAATATCTCGGAAACGAATCGAGCTATGGCAAAATGTTAAGAGACTTTATTTGTAGAGAATTAAGTTTCCTACTTTTTATGTTCTATGATATTTTTTGATCCGATGCGTAGTTCTCGAGATATATCAAGATATTTAAAAGTTCCGAAGCCGCACCAACATAATAGAGATACAGAAACACCGTGGCCCCTTTCTTTGAGATAACTCTGCACTATTGCGAGCTGTAAATGCCATTTCCAGCTTAGCTGTGCAGAAGAAGAACAACAAGAAGAAGAAATATCTCGAAATATGTCCGTCAGGCCCCTTCCCTTGAGATAAATCTGCAAATATCTCGGAAACGAAGCGAGCTATGGCAAAATGTTAAGAGACCTTTTTTGTAGAGAATTAAGTTTCCTACTTTTTATGTTCTATGATATTTTTTGATCCGATGCGTAGTTCTCGAGATATATCAAGATATTTAAAAGTTCCGAAGCCGCACCAACATAATAGAGATACAGAAACACCGTGGCCCCTTTCTTTGAGATAACTCTGCACTATTGCGAGCTGTAAATGCCATTTCCAGCTTAGCTGTGCAGAAGAAGAACAACAAGAAGAAGAAATATCTCGAAATATGTCCGTCAGGCCCCTTCCCTTGAGATAAATCTGCAAATATCTCGGAATCGAAGCGAGCTATGGCAAAATGTTAAGAGACCTTTTTTGTAGAGAATTAAGTTTCCTACTTTTTATGTTCTATGATATTTTTTGATCAGATGCGTAGTTCTCGAGATATATCAAGATATTTAAAAGTTCCGAAGCCGCACCAACATAATAGAGATACAGAAACACCGTGGCCCCTTTCTTTGAGATAACTCTGCACTAGTGCGAGCCGCAAATGCCACTTCCAGCTTAGCTGTGCAGAAGAAGAACAACAAGAAGAAGAAATATCTCGAAATATGTCCGTCAGGCCCGTTCCTTTGAGCTGAATCTGCAAATATCTCGGAAACGAAGCGAGCTATGGCAAAATGTTAAGAGACGTTTTTTGTAGAGAATTATGTTTCCTACAATTTGTGTTCTATGATATTTTTTGATCAGAAGCGTAGTTTTCGAGATATATCGAGATATTTGAAAGTTCCGAAGCCGCACCAACATAATAGAGATACAGAAACACCGTGGCCCCTTTCTTTGAGATGACTCTGCACTATTGCGAGCTGCAAATGCCACTTCCAGCTTAGCTGTGCAGAAGAAGAACAACAAGAAGAAGAAATATCTCGAAATATGTCCGTCAGGCCCCTTCCCTTGAGATATATCTGCAAATATCTCGGAAACGAAGCGAGCTATGGCAAAATGTTAAGAGACCTTTTTTGTAGAGAATTATGTTTCCTATAATTTATGTTGTATGATATTTTTTGATCGGAAGCGTAGTTTTCGAGATATATCGAGATATTTAAAAGTTCCGAAGCCGCACCAACATAATAGAGATACAGAAACACCGTGGCCCCTTTCTTTGAGATAACTCTGCACTAGTGCGAGTCGCAAATGCCACTTCCAGCTTAGCTGTGCAGAAGAAGAACAACAAGAAGAAGAAATATCTCGAAATATGTCCGTCAGGCCCCTTCCCTTGAGATAAATCTGCAAATATCTCGGAAACGAATCGAGCTATGGCAAAATGTTAAGAGACTTTATTTGTAGAGAATTAAGTTTCCTACTTTTTATGTTCTATGATATTTTTTGATCCGATGCGTAGTTCTCGAGATATATCAAGATATTTAAAAGTTCCGAAGCCGCACCAACATAATAGAGATACAGAAACACCGTGGCCCCTTTCTTTGAGATAACTCTGCACTATTGCGAGCTGTAAATGCCATTTCCAGCTTAGCTGTGCAGAAGAAGAACAACAAGAAGAAGAAATATCTCGAAATATGTCCGTCAGGCCCCTTCCCTTGAGATAAATCTGCAAATATCTCGGAAACGAAGCGAGCTATGGCAAAATGTTAAGAGACCTTTTTTGTAGAGAATTAAGTTTCCTACTTTTTATGTTCTATGATATTTTTTGATCCGATGCGTAGTTCTCGAGATATATCAAGATATTTAAAAGTTCCGAAGCCGCACCAACATAATAGAGATACAGAAACACCGTGGCCCCTTTCTTTGAGATAACTCTGCACTATTGCGAGTTGTAAATGCCATTTCCAGCTTAGCTGTGCAGAAGAAGAACAACAAGAAGAAGAAATATCTCGAAATATGTCCGTCAGGTCCCTTCCCTTGAGATAAATCTGCAAATATCTCGGAAACGAAGCGAGCTATGGCAAAATGTTAAGAGACCTTTTTTGTAGAGAATTAAGTTTCCTACTTTTTATGTTCTATGATATTTTTTGATCAGATGCGTAGTTCTCGAGATATATCAAGATATTTAAAAGTTCCGAAGCCGCACCAACATAATAGAGATACAGACACACCGTGGCCCCTTTCTTTGAGATAACTCGGCACTATTGCGAGCTGCAAATGCCACTTCCAGCTTAGCTGTGCAGAAGAAGAACAACAAGAAGAAGAAATATCTCGAAATATGTCCGTCAGGCCCGTTCCTTTGAGCTGAATCTGCAAATATCTCGGAAACGAAGCGAGCTATGGCAAAATGTTAAGAGACGTTTTTTGTAGAGAATTATGTTTCCTACAATTTATGTTCTATGATATTTTTTGATCAGAAGCGTAGTTTTCGAGATATATCGAGATATTTAAAAGTTCCGAAGCCGCACCAACATAATAGAGATACAGAAACACCGTGGCCCCTTTCTTTGAGATAACTCTGCACTATTGCGAGCTGCAAATGCCACTTCCAGCTTAGCTGTGCAGAAGAAGAACAACAAGAAGAAGAAATATCTCGAAATATGTCCGTCAGGCCCCTTCCCTTGAGATATATCTGCAAATATCTCGGAAACGAAGCGAGCTATGGCAAAATGTTAAGAGACCTTTTTTGTAGAGAATTATGTTTCCTATAATTTATGTTGTATGATATTTTTTGATCGGAAGTGTAGTTTTCGAGATATATCGAGATATTTAAAAGTTCCGAAGCCGCACCAACATAATAGAGATACAGAAACACCGTGGCCCCTTTCTTTGAGATAACTCTGCACTATTGCGAGCTGCAAATGCCACTTCCAGCTTAGCTGTGCAGAAGAAGAACAACAAGAAGAAGAAATATCTCGAAATATGTCCGTCAGGCCCCTTCCCTTGAGATATATCTGCAAATATCTCGGAAACGAAGCGAGCTATGGCAAAATGTTAAGAGACCTTTTTTGTAGAGAATTATGTTTCCTATAATTTATGTTGTATGATATTTTTTGATCGGAAGTGTAGTTTTCGAGATATATCGAGATATTTAAAAGTTCCGAAGCCGCACCAACATAATAGAGATACAGAAACACCGTGGCCCCTTTCTTTGAGATAACTCTGCACTAGTGCGAGTCGCAAATGCCAGTTCCAGCTTAGCTGTGCAGAAGAAGAACAACAAGAAGAAGAAATATCTCGAAATATGTCCGTCAGGCCCCTTCCCTTGAGATAAATCTGCAAATATCTCGGAAACGAATCGAGCTATGGCAAAATGTTAAGAGACTTTATTTGTAGAGAATTAAGTTTCCTACTTTTTATGTTCTATGATATTTTTTGATCCGATGCGTAGTTCTCGAGATATATCAAGATATTTAAAAGTTCCGAAGCCGCACCAACATAATAGAGATACAGAAACACCGTGGCCCCTTTCTTTGAGATAACTCTGCACTATTGCGAGCTGTAAATGCCATTTCCAGCTTAGCTGTGCAGAAGAAGAACAACAAGAAGAAGAAATATCTCGAAATATGTCCGTCAGGCCCCTTCCCTTGAGATAAATCTGCAAATATCTCGGAAACGAAGCGAGCTATGGCAAAATGTTAAGAGACCTTTTTTGTAGAGAATTAAGTTTCCTACTTTTTATGTTCTATGATATTTTTTGATCCGATGCGTAGTTCTCGAGATATATCAAGATATTTAAAAGTTCCGAAGCCGCACCAACATAATAGAGATACAGAAACACCGTGGCCCCTTTCTTTGAGATAACTCTGCACTATTGCGAGCTGTAAATGCCATTTCCAGCTTAGCTGTGCAGAAGAAGAACAACAAGAAGAAGAAATATCTCGAAATATGTCCGTCAGGCCCCTTCCCTTGAGATAAATCTGCAAATATCTCGGAATCGAAGCGAGCTATGGCAAAATGTTAAGAGACCTTTTTTGTAGAGAATTAAGTTTCCTACTTTTTATGTTCTATGATATTTTTTGATCAGATGCGTAGTTCTCGAGATATATCAAGATATTTAAAAGTTCCGAAGCCGCACCAACATAATAGAGATACAGAAACACCGTGGCCCCTTTCTTTGAGATAACTCTGCACTAGTGCGAGCCGCAAATGCCACTTCCAGCTTAGCTGTGCAGAAGAAGAACAACAAGAAGAAGAAATATCTCGAAATATGTCCGTCAGGCCCGTTCCTTTGAGCTGAATCTGCAAATATCTCGGAAACGAAGCGAGCTATGGCAAAATGTTAAGAGACGTTTTTTGTAGAGAATTATGTTTCCTACAATTTGTGTTCTATGATATTTTTTGATCGGAAGCGTAGTTTTCGAGATATATCGAGATATTTAAAAGTTCCGAAGCCGCACCAACATAATAGAGATACAGAAACACCGTGGCCCCTTTCTTTGAGATAACTCTGCACTAGTGCGAGTCGCAAATGCCACTTCCAGCTTAGCTGTGCAGAAGAAGAACAACAAGAAGAAGAAATATCTCGAAATATGTCCGTCAGGCCCCTTCCCTTGAGATAAATCTGCAAATATCTCGGAAACGAATCGAGCTATGGCAAAATGTTAAGAGACTTTATTTGTAGAGAATTAAGTTTCCTACTTTTTATGTTCTATGATATTTTTTGATCCGATGCGTAGTTCTCGAGATATATCAAGATATTTAAAAGTTCCGAAGCCGCACCAACATAATAGAGATACAGAAACACCGTGGCCCCTTTCTTTGAGATAACTCTGCACTATTGCGAGCTGTAAATGCCATTTCCAGCTTAGCTGTGCAGAAGAAGAACAACAAGAAGAAGAAATATCTCGAAATATGTCCGTCAGGCCCCTTCCCTTGAGATAAATCTGCAAATATCTCGGAAACGAAGCGAGCTATGGCAAAATGTTAAGAGACCTTTTTTGTAGAGAATTAAGTTTCCTACTTTTTATGTTCTATGATATTTTTTGATCCGATGCGTAGTTCTCGAGATATATCAAGATATTTAAAAGTTCCGAAGCCGCACCAACATAATAGAGATACAGAAACACCGTGGCCCCTTTCTTTGAGATAACTCTGCACTATTGCGAGTTGTAAATGCCATTTCCAGCTTAGCTGTGCAGAAGAAGAACAACAAGAAGAAGAAATATCTCGAAATATGTCCGTCAGGTCCCTTCCCTTGAGATAAATCTGCAAATATCTCGGAAACGAAGCGAGCTATGGCAAAATGTTAAGAGACCTTTTTTGTAGAGAATTAAGTTTCCTACTTTTTATGTTCTATGATATTTTTTGATCAGATCCGTAGTTCTCGAGATATATCAAGATATTTAAAAGTTCCGAAGCCGCACCAACATAATAGAGATACAGACACACCGTGGCCCCTTTCTTTGAGATAACTCGGCACTATTGCGAGCTGCAAATGCCACTTCCAGCTTAGCTGTGCAGAAGAAGAACAACAAGAAGAAGAAATATCTCGAAATATGTCCGTCAGGCCCGTTCCTTTGAGCTGAATCTGCAAATATCTCGGAAACGAAGCGAGCTATGGCAAAATGTTAAGAGACGTTTTTTGTAGAGAATTATGTTTCCTACAATTTATGTTCTATGATATTTTTTGATCAGAAGCGTAGTTTTCGAGATATATCGAGATATTTAAAAGTTCCGAAGCCGCACCAACATAATAGAGATACAGAAACACCGTGGCCCCTTTCTTTGAGATAACTCTGCA
This sequence comes from Osmia lignaria lignaria, assembly GCF_051020975.1. NCBI lineage: Eukaryota > Metazoa > Arthropoda > Insecta > Hymenoptera > Megachilidae > Osmia > Osmia lignaria. The sequence goes on along the minus strand of NW_027478161.1, from coordinate 22,422,770 downwards.
CTATTGCGAGCTGCAAATGCCACTTCCAGCTTAGCTGTGCAGAAGAAGAACAACAAGAAGAAGAAATATCTCGAAATATGTCCGTCAGGCCCCTTCCCTTGAGATATATCTGCAAATATCTCGGAAACGAAGCGAGCTATGGCAAAATGTTAAGAGACCTTTTTTGTAGAGAATTATGTTTCCTATAATTTATGTTGTATGATATTTTTTGATCGGAAGTGTAGTTTTCGAGATATATCGAGATATTGAAAAGTTCCGAAGCCGCACCAACATAATAGAGATACAGAAACACCGTGGCCCCTTTCTTTGAGATAACTCTGCACTATTGCGAGCTGCAAATGCCACTTCCAGCTTAGCTGTGCAGAAGAAGAACAACAAGAAGAAGAAATATCTCGAAATATGTCCGTCAGGCCCCTTCCCTTGAGATATATCTGCAAATATCTCGGAAACGAAGCGAGCTATGGCAAAATGTTAAGAGACCTTTTTTGTAGAGAATTATGTTTCCTATAATTTATGTTGTATGATATTTTTTGATCGGAAGTGTAGTTTTCGAGATATATCGAGATATTTAAAAGTTCCGAAGCCGCACCAACATAATAGAGATACAGAAACACCGTGGCCCCTTTCTTTGAGATAACTCTGCACTAGTGCGAGTCGCAAATGCCAGTTCCAGCTTAGCTGTGCAGAAGAAGAACAACAAGAAGAAGAAATATCTCGAAATATGTCCGTCAGGCCCCTTCCCTTGAGATAAATCTGCAAATATCTCGGAAACGAAGCGAGCTATGGCAAAATGTTAAGAGACCTTTTTTGTAGAGAATTAAGTTTCCTACTTTTTATGTTCTATGATATTTTTTGATCAGATGCGTAGTTCTCGAGATATATCAAGATATTTAAAAGTTCCGATGCAGCACCAACATAATAGAGATACAGAAACACCGTGGCCCCTTTCTTTGAGATAACTCTGCACTATTGCGAGCTGTAAATGCCATTTCCAGCTTAGCTGTGCAGAAGAAGAACAACAAGAAGAAGAAATATCTCGAAATATGTCCGTCAGTTCCCTTCCCTTGAGATAAATCTGCAAATATCTCGGAAACGAAGCGAGCTATGGCAAAATGTTAAGAGACCTTTTTTGTAGAGAATTAAGTTTCCTACTTTTTATGTTCTATGATATTTTTTGATCAGATGCGTAGTTCTCGAGATATATCAAGATAATTAAAAGTTCCGAAGCCGCACCGACATAATAGACATACAGAAACACCGTGGTCCCTTTCTTTGAGATAACTCTGCACTATTGCGAGCTGCAAATGCCACCTCCAGCTTAGCTGTGCAGAAGAAGAACAACAAGAAGAAGAAATATCTCGAAATATGTCCGTCAGGCCCCTTCCCTTGAGATAAATCTGCATATATCTCGGAAACCAAGCGAGCTATGGCAAAATGTTAAGAGACCTTTTTTGTAGAGAATTAAGTTTCCTACTTTTCATGTTCTATGATATTCTTTGATCAGATGCGTAGTTCGCGAGATATATCAAGATATTTAAAAGTTCCGAAGCCGCACCAACATAATAGAGATACAGAAACACCGTGGCCCCTTTCTTTGAGATAACTCTGCACTAGTGCGAGCCGCAAATGCCACTTCCAGCTTAGCTGTGCAGAAGAAGAAATATCTCGAAATATGTCCGTCAGTCCCCTTCCCTTGAGATAAATCTGCAAATATCTCGGAAACGAAGCGAGCTATAGCAAAATGTTAAGAGACCTTTTTTGTAGAGAATTAAGTTTCCTACTTTTTATGTTCTATGATATTTTTTGATCAGAAGCGTAGTTTTCGAGATATATCGAGATATTTAAAAGTTCCGAAGCCGCACCAACATAATAGAGATACAGAAACACCGTGGCCCCTTTCTTTGAGATAACTCTGCACTATTGCGAGCTGGAAATGCCACTTCCAGCTTAGCTGTGCAGAAGAAGAACAACAAGAAGAAGAAATATCTCGAAATATGTCCGTCAGGCCC